>NC_080423.1:27176453-28533119 GCF_029873635.1 Malania oleifera
CTTGAAAGAGTCAGGCAGTGACTGGAGAACAATATCGACCTAGGTTTTCCCATCGATTTCAGCTCCAAGGATCTCTAGCTCATTGAGAAGACCAATCATCTTCAGAACATGATCCCTTACTAGGGTTCCTTCTACCATAGTAGTATTCATAATTTCCTTCATAGCAGTCTGCCTAGCAGCATAATTTTGATCCCCAAACATTTCTTTGATGTTCTGCATTATATCATAAGCAGAAGGCATAGACTGATGCTGATGTTGCAGAACATTTGACATAGATGCCAAAATGTAACACCGTGCCATCTCATCAGCCTTAATCCACTTCTGATAAGCTTGGGTTTCCTCATCGGTTGCCCCTTCATTGGGTTTCTGTGGACATACCTCTACGAGCACATACTTGTACTCCTCTGCAGTCAGTACAATATCCAAGTTCCTTTTCTAGTCAATATAATTAGGTCCAACCGGTTTGTTTTCTTTGAGAGTAACAACCAGGAGATTGAAAGCCATTTTAATCCTAAGAATCACAAATTTTTTTTAAAGAATTTGTTAGGAACCTAGCACACCGTGAGTAGTATACCTCGATGGGAGGTCGTCTATTATTCAACATTTGTGTAGACAGGTGAGGACCTTTTAATTTTACTATGTAGGCAAGTAACTATGCCAAGCAAAATTAAACTGCTGACTTAGTTTTGGTCCCATAAACAATAGCAATGACTCAGATGGTGAGGATACTATTATTCATAGTTAAGTGTGTACCATCACATAATACTAGACCTATTGTCTCGTAGTGAATCCCCAGATGGAGAGCTGACCCAATACTAACAATTACTAGAGTTTATACTTGGTGAGTCTGTAATTAATTCCATCCAATGGGGAGGATGATATTGATATCATCACATAAAATTAATTACTTCACCTATAAACTAGTGATGGAGACCATGAGATTTATATGTAATAAATTCCCTCACCCACTTAGTTAATTAATTCATGAGGGACACAAACACGTGTCTAATATTCAAATAAATTTAATATTCCAATATTGGTAACTAAATTACACGCAACAAATAAAACTCCAAATTCTCTTAATATTTTTTTATAAAAAAAATTGTATTGTGACTTGGGAATTAATTTTATTCTCTTGTTGCACATGCATAAACCAACATTGAAATTATAAATTTTACATGCTAATGACATAACGCAAGAACAACAAATACGCCAAGTAAGCATATATAAACAAGAAATATGATATAATAAATATCCGGTTATTATGCTCAAGCAGCTTGCATCATAACACCGTGAATCCTTGTTTGCCATTAAGCAGTGCCGAGGTTCGGCGGGGCCCCAGGGTAGTGCCCCCAATGGGGTTCGATCTACCCGGTCAGGTCACAGGGGCCCAGGTAAATTTAAATTCAAATTCAAATTCAAATTTAAATTCAAATTTAAATTCAAAAAACAAATTTAAAATCAAATTCAAACTCAAATTCAAATTCAAATTCAAATTCAAATTCAAAAAAGGAATGAAAAACTGCATCACTTTTCTAGGGGTTTTCCTATTTTTCGCCACTTCTATGCACACGCCGCAATTGTGCCTCCTTGGATGAAGCTATATCAGATTACAAAATCCTATGCCTTTATAACCAGAGTTCACATGCTACGAATCTTGTAATAAATAATCGCAATCACAAAACATACATTCATGTGATGAAGCACATCAGATTACAAAATCCTATGCCTCCATAACCGGAGTTCACATGCTACGAATCTTGTAATAAACAATTGCAATCACAAAAAATACATTCATGTGACCATAATTGCCGGATAGAAGGCTGCAAAACAAAGGTTAGTGCATACACACGTTCTACCCTAAGCATGCATTGATTCGATTTTCGAAGAACACGATATTATTATTCGTATACAGTATCAACCGAGGCTTTGATACCAATTGAAGGGACTTGCGAAATAGCCCTCAGATCCAGTTGTCGTGCATATAGATAAAAAAAATAATAATAATCAGATCATGCAATCCCTAATTACGTGATTAGGATTATACATGCGAGATCTGTCTGGTTTGATCCCGAATCTGCAAGTACGAAAACGAGCTCTTGAAGACGACCAGGAATCTTTTACTCTATTCCTCGAACACGCCTCGCTCATGAGAGAGTGGGATCGTAAGCAGCTGCTAGGGTTTTCTTCTCTCTTGAAAATGTCTGCCTTTGTGAGAGTTTTCTCGTCTCCCTTAACTTCCGAATGGAGCACGTGTTATATAGGCTGCAGCAGGGACCTTTGGGCAAATATGACTAGGGCTTCCCACGTAATTAAGAATTCCTAATTCGACTCGAATTTATCATTAATTATGTTAATTATAATTCATACCACTAAAGAATTATAATTGCACTCCTTGTCATATTCAAAATTAAATTTCAAGCTCCTATTATTAAATGTTTATTTATCTCCCCATGTAAAGATAAAAAATACCCGTCTATTAAATTAAATTACTGAAAATTTAATCAATTGACATATTAATTCCTTGAGACCTTTCACTTAACTTATTTGATGTGCTGGATTCAAAATCCACCTGCAGGGTTTGACACAATCAAAACTTATAAGCTTCCTCAAGTGGGTATCATCAATCTCAATACCGGGACGTGGATTCCATTAATAATTAATGTTCATCATACACATAATGTCATCACCCAACTCACTAAGTATTTTGACCCATAAAGGATCTCACTCTTTTATGAATCAAAGTAATAAACACTATATGCACGTTTCCAATAATCATATCAGGATTAAGAGCATAAGCACTTATAATAACCATGAGGTATTAATTGTTTTATATAGTCAGTATAAAAACAATTACCCCAAGACGGTCCTGTTCAATACACAAAGTGTACTAGCATAAGGAGTTGGAAATGTACCATTCCCAATAGTCAAGACAGACCTATTAAAACCTTGTGCTACAGTCTTACCAATGGTGTGTCTAATTTCATTTAAGACTGTGAACAATAAACTTATATTCTATAAGAACTGATGATCTAATCTTCTGTATATAAGATGTACTTTACACACTAGGTCACCTACTATATAGAATAAAAGACACATATGCATAATCATTAAATAAATAATGTCAGACAAACATTGCTCACAAAGATTCTCATTAAAATGGAATAACTGAAGTTATTAATAAATACTAAAACCGATTACATAAAATACGTCTTTTAGTATAAATCCCTAACAACATTCCGTCAGTCGGGCCATCTCTATGGCCACATTGTGGGCTGCCATCTCAGCCCGTGCTTTTAGCACATCAATTTTCTGGGTATTGGTCGGCATGGTCATTTACAAAGTTTTACCAAACCCACAACGAAGGCAACTTAATTCACTTAACAATTAACCAAGCTTTGATACCAGGTGTCACGAGTTGAATATTTCACACCTTTGTGAAGGTCCATACGACACTAGGATGGCTAGTTAAACAAAAGTGCTTTAGCTAACACGACACAACCCTTCACAAAGGTGTGAAATATTCAGCCTATGACAGGGGGCAACGCAGTATATCCATGTTAAAGGAAGAGTATTCCAAGTTCCAATAGTATCAAACGTCACAAAAACTTCTCTTCCCATTGCATCTCTTGCCCAAACAGGTAATTTCATAGTATGCCGATCATCCAGTACTTCTCATCCTAGTCCTTGGGTTACAAATTCTGTTGCCACTGATCATATCATTTGTATACCTAATTTTTTCTCTACTCTTCAATAATTTGCAGATTTACCTTGTGTTACTTTTGCTGATTGATCCACCATTGCAGTTAAAGGAATTGGGATTGTAAATCCCACTTCTTCATTTCTCTTCCTTCGATTTTGTATATTCTCAAATTTCCTTTCAATCTTATGTTCATTAGCAAGATTACTAAATCCATGAATTGTTCAGTAACATTCTTCCTTGATTCTGTGATTATTTAGGATTTAAAACAAGGAAGACGATTGGCAGAGGGTGTGAAGTTGGTGGACTTTATCACTTTGAGCTGCTAGCTCCCTTTACAGCCTGCATTGCTATTGCCACACCTCTCCAAATTCATTATTGTCTTAGTTATCCTTCTTTGGGGAAGTTGAAACATCTTGTTCATAATTTGAGTTCTGTGTCTTGTCTTGATTGTGAGTCTTGTCAGTTGGAAGAGCACTATTTTGTCCCCTTCGCTTCTCGAGTCAATAAAAAAGCTGCAAGCCCTTTCATGTTACTCCATTATGATGTTTGGGGTCCTAGTAGAGTTGTGTCCAAGTTGGGTTTCTAGTACTTTGTAACCTTTGTGGATGATTATTTAAGAATGACTTGGCTATATTTAATAAAAGATCGTTCCGAGTTATTTCATATATTTTGTGCCTTTTGTTCTGAAATAAAGGCTCAATTTGGTTTGCTAGTTTGAATTCTTCAAAGTGATAATGCTAAAAAGTATTTTAGTTCACAATTTGCTACTTATGTGACTTAGTTTGGTATTATCCATCAATTATCTTGTGCCCACACTCCTCAACCAAATGGGGTTGCAGAGAGGAAAGATATACCTTACTTTATCAAATGCATATACCAAAAGTGTTTTGGAGTGATGTAATAGTTGCTGCTTGCTATCTGATAAAAAAATGCCATCCTATATTCTTAGAGGTAAAATTCCCAACTCCATTCTCTTTCCGAATTCTCCTTTATTCTTTTTGCCTTGTCGTATATTCGGGTGTGTCTTTTGTTCATCAACTAACTCCTGAAGTGGATAAGTTGGATCCTCCTGTTATAAAATGTGTCTTTTTGGGCTACTCATATACTCAAAGGGGATGTTGTTGTAGTCCTTTGCTGCATCACTTATTTGTTTCTGCAGATGTTGCGCACCTTACTACATCCAGTCCTTGAGTGCTTCTGAGTTCAATGAGTCTCTTTGTTTGCCTAATCTTCCAGATTCTACTTTGTTGTCCTTGCCCAACCAACCAACCAACCGAGTCTTCATGTAGTTTGAGTCCTTCTCATCGTTTTGATCATCCTACTTTGTAGGTGTGTTCACGACGACGGTTCCAAGGAATATTGTTCCTTCTAGCTTCTACTACCACACCTTTGGTTTCCTCGTCTAATGATCTTATTTTCCATGATGTTGATCCTCCCATTGCTGTTCAGAAGGGTAAACACACATGTACCTAACATCCCATTTCCAACTATGTGTGTTATGACTTCTTGTCACCCCCTATTATTGTTATGTTATTGCTTTATTGTCTATTGATTCCTTGTATGATGATCATATTTCCCATGATGTTGATCCTCCCATTGCTGTTCGGAAAGATAAATGCACATGTACCCAACATCCCATTTCCTACTATGTGTGTTATGATTTCTTATCACTCGCATATTATTGTTTTGTTATTGCTTTATCATTTACTACCTTTCCTAAATCTCTTTTCGAGGCCTTAGCTCACTTTGGGTGGAGAAATGCTATGGTTGAAGAGATGAATGCTTTATAAGACAATGGCACTTGGGACTTGGTATCTCTTACTCCTGACAAGTTTGTGGTTGGTTGTCGTTGGGTATACACTGTGAAAGTCAATCTTGATGGTTCTGTGGCACGTCTAAAGGTCAATCTTGTTGCTAAGTCGTATCTCAAGTGTATGGTTTGGATTATTTTGACACCTTTTCTTTGATCTTTGGTTGCCAAAATTACATCAATATGTCTATTCATCTCCTTGGCTACTACTTGTCACTGACCTCTCTATCATTTAGATGTGAAGAATGCCTTCTTGCATGGTGATTTTGAGGAGGAGGTCTATATGGATCAACCACCTAAGTTTGTTGCTTAGGGGGAGTCTGGCCTAGTGTGTTGACTCAAGAAGACATTATATGGTTTTAAAATAGTCTCCTAAAGCATGGTTTGGTCATTTCAAAGCTTACTTGAGTTTGGTCTTCGACGGTGTGCAATGGATCATTTTGTGTTTTATTGTCGTACTTCATCGGGTAGGATCCTTCTTATTGTTTGTGTGGATGATATTGTTATTACAAGTAATGATGATAAAGGTATTTAGAGTCTCAAACTTTTTCTACATGCTAAGTTTTAAACTAAAGATTTGTGACCGTTGAAATATTTGTTGAGTATAGAAGTATCTATATCTCGTATGGGATTTGTTTTGTCACAGAGGAAGTATGTTCTTGATTTTTTGGATGAAACCGGATTGTTGGGATCCGAACTGATTGATACACCCATGGATCCTAACAGCAAGTTAATGCTAGATATGGGTGACTTGCTGCCTAATCCCGAACAATACTAGAGACTTGTTGGAAATTTGAATTATTTCACAGTCACTCGGCCAATATATCTTTTGCAACAAGTGTTGTGGGTCAATTTCTAAATTCTCTGAGGACAAGTCACTGGGATGCAGACATATGCGTCTTAAGATATCTCAAAGGTGCACCCAAGAGAGGTCTTTAATATCGTGATCAGGTTCACACTTATATTGATGGATATACAGCTGTAGATTGGGCCGGATCGCCTTCTAACCAGAGATCCACAATCGGATATTGTATCTTGGTTGGTGGAAGAGTAAGAAACAAATTGTGATAGCCAAGTCAAGTGCTGAATCAGAATATAGAGTTATGGCTCACACTGCTCTTGAACTTGTTTGGTTGAAGAACATGTTGGAAGATTGGGGTTTTCACATTCTCAGCCTATGAAGTTGATGTGTGATAATCAAATTGCACTTCATATTGCCTCCAACCCAGTCTTTCATGGGTGGATGAAACACATTGAAGTTGTTTGTCACTTTGTTCGGGAGAAACTTGTGCAGAAGCTCATTACTGCTTCTTATGTGAAGTCTGATATGCAACTTGCTGATTTGTTTACCAAAGCTTTGGGGGGTGCTCGTGTTAAAGGTTATTTATGTCTTTTAGTATTATTATTATTAAGTGTGTTATTATGTTAATTAGTGAGAGTTCGTAAGGGTATTATTGTCATTATATTGTATTTTATTTGTATTATAAATAGAGGGAGAGACCTATCTTCAAGTTAGGTCATTCATTTTAATCAAAATCTCAACAATAAGAATCTGCAAAATGTCTTCACATATAAACTCAAGTAACAATAATCAAAGTAAAATAACATATTAATCAGCTTAAGAGATGTTTAGGCTTATGCTTGGTGGGGTGGGGGGGGGGGGGGGGGGGGGGGGGGGGGTTGCTTTGTGACAAATGGTTATGCATGAAGTTCCTTATATCAAATGATGTATGCATTGCCTTGGTTATTAAACAGTCTTAACGAATGATTGAACAGCAAAAAGGCTCTGATGCTGCTACCACAATGGGCACCGAGGCAGCAGTATATGCAGCAGAAGCTTCAAGCAACAATGAGCTTTTAGAGAGAATTCTTCCAGCAACTGTTTCTGACTATGTAGAATTGGTCAAAGCTCATCTTGATGCTGGTGGGTGTAGTTTATGTGGGTCAAGTCAAATTTTTTTTTTTTGGTATTAACAGTGTGCTGATGCCAGTTATTGTCTCAGGGCCAAACTATCGATTTGCATCTCGGCAGTTGTTATTGCTTGGTGCGATGCTTGATTTCTCTGATTCCACAAACCGGAAAGTTGCTAGTGCATTCGTGCAGGAATTACTACACAGGTCATTGGAACATGAGGTTGATGATGATGGGAACAAGGTTGTCATTGGAGATGGCATTAACCTTGGTGGAGATAGAGATTGGGCCAATGCAGTGTCTTCTTTAGTGAGAAAGGTCCATGCTACTGCAGGTGAATTTGAAGAAGTAATTCTTGGAGTTGTGGAGGAGCTAGCTCAGCCTTGCAGGGAAAGAACTGCTGACTTTATGCAGTGGATGCACTGCCTTGCTGTGACTGGTCTGCTATTGGAAAACACCAAGTCTTTCCGTTGGTTGCAAGGAAAGGCTGTTGGACCAGCTGAACTATTGCAGTCTTTATTGCTTACAGGGGTATGAATATGAGCTAAAGTTACTAGCAAATCAGTTTTTCTTAATTTATCCAATTATATTATCCTTCTCTTTGGCTGCAGGCAAAGCATGTTCACTTGGACGTGCAAAGGGTTGCCACCAGGTGCCTTGGTCTATTTGGGTTGTTAGAGAGGAGCCTAAGTGAAGAACTAGTCAAGCAGTTGAGGATTTCCTTGGTTAAGGGCCAGCTGCCAGTTAGTGTGGTGGCTTGTAAGGCATTGATTGACCTAGAAATGTGGCATGGTCCTCAGGAACTTGAGAGAGCCACAGGGCAGAGGCTCTCATCAAAACATGATGATGATAAGATGGCTTTTAGTCCTGTTGATTTTAGTGATGCAGATGGCGTTGTGGATATTGAATTACTAGATCTCTTATATGCTGGACTTGACAGAAATGATTGGAAAAAGTCTGTGGACACTGATGAGAATAACTCAGTTCAGGATGTTATTGGGGAGGGGTTTGCAAAGATTCTTCTTCTCAGTGAGAACTATCTGAGTATATCTGCTTCCTTACATCCTTTACTTCTAGCCAAGCTCATCAGCCTGTACTTCAGTAATGAAACAGAAGATATGCATAGGTGGGTTGGTTTTTGCGTTGCTTTTTCTGGTGTTTTGTATCCTCTCACTAAAATGCTTACTCTCATCTCTCAAACTTCTTAATTAGGTTGAAACAATGCCTATCTGTATTCTTTGAGCATTATCCATCTCTCTCAGTTAATCACAAGGCAAGTGGTAGTAAAGTTAAGATGTGAAGTGACTTTTTTTGGCAGTTTGTTGAGGATAACCATAGGTTTTTCATTACATTGTTTACTAATGGTGTATGCCTCCTTGTTCTATATATTCAGAAGTGTTTATCCAAGGCATTCATTCTGGTTATGCGTTCGATGTGGCCGGGTATCAAGGGAAATGCAGGCGGTGCTCCCATTATTGTGTCTAGTATGCGTAAACGTGCTGTCCAAGCATCACGCTTTATGCTGCAAATGATGCAGGCTCCATTATATCCAAAGGAGAGTGCAGCTGAAGACGAAAACAGCAGCAGAGAGTTGCCTGAGACCCTAGATAGCACTGTACAACCTTCACTTGAGAGTGGGGAGGAAGGCCTGGCAATACGCATAGCCACAGAGGTGATTTTTTTAACTGTACAATTTCTTAGTATATAGATTATGGTTAATTCTGAACAATGCCTGAAACTAAAGGACTCAGTTTTCATGGTTACATTCATACTACCATTTTACTCATGATTCCTTCTCGAAGCAAGGTTGTCATGTATTGGAATCAGTCTCCAAGTATTTAAACAGACATCTTATTGGAAGCAATTATGCTTCCTAATCACAGAGCAATTTGAAAGGTTCACTCATAAGGTGGCGATGTTGAGGGCAGTGAAGAAGAACGAATTTCAACACATACGGGAAAATACAGCTAACAATTGAGTGCAAATATAAAAAATTCTGTTTTATAGCTTATTTTCGAGCACTAATGAATATTGCTTCTTTTGAACCTATTACTTATTTAATTTAACATGATCATCAAATAGCAAGAGCTGGGTTCAAGTTTTTAAGGCCATTCCATTGAATCACTTTCGTTAAAATTTGACCCTTGTTCTCACTTTCATTAACCCTTGGGATGGGTTAGTAGTTGTTATTGGGATATTATTGACAAAATAAGTTTTGAGAGATTTAACTGTTAGGCATGTCTACTTAATATTGCTGGTTTATTGAGATATTGAGCTTACTAATTTGTTGTTTGAATGTTTCTTGAGGTGGCAAGCTTTCCTTTAAAGAAGACACCTGCTGAGAAATCATATGTTATTGCATTGTGTAAGATACTAGTCTTGCTTCAATTCCGGTTGTCTGAAAAAGGGGCAATAAAGTTAATCTGGAGGCTCTTGATCCATATTACTGAGTCTGGATTGGCAGAGAAGGAGACTGTAAAGGAGTTGAAGGGAATGGCTGTACGGATTAGGGCCGTAGATAGACATCCAGATGAGGAACTGTCGCAAGATCTAATAAATCTTATTTTGGGTAAAATCCTTAACTAATTCTCTAGTTGTTGGAAAGGATGATTCTTCTGTGACTTAAAGATTTCGTATTTGACATTTGGAATTATGGATTTAGTAAATGGCCTAAGAATATAGTATGGTCATATCAAGTTTTGAAGCAGTCTTTTGTTAAAAAATATTTCTTAATTTTTTTGGGTTTTCTGTGCATTTGCACGCATGTGCATGTGCACCTGTGCATGCCTCCACATGTCACATCCAGATACACATCTTATACAAATGTCATATGTTCGCATTTACTGTAAAATGCATTTTTTGTACCCAAAAAATGATAATCTATCCTTAAAACAAAAGATCTACAGTTCAATTTCCTTGATAACCTCTTTCAGTCATAATTATGATTATCTTCACTCTGCATATGCTTCATGACCAAGCAGTTGATAATTTTTTATCAAATTTTCTTTTAATTACTATTCTGACATTTTCAGCATCTGTTTCTGTCCAAAAAAAGGAAAAAAAAAAAAAAATTCTTCATCCTATTTGATATTGCCATTTTAGTTGATTACCAATTTGGTTTTTATGTGAGTACATGCATGAATAGGTATATAAAAAATAATAAATTATTTGGTAGAATTGTGAAGGAGCAATGTTGTTTCATTTTAAAAATATTTATTATTGATATGATTAATTTATTAAAATTTAATTTTTAATGAGTTGACTCTGAAGTGTGATAACTAAATTGACTATAACCCACTCTAACAAATGCCTGCAGCGATGATTTGATGATGGTTGACTGGTTGGAAAAAAAATTCTAGGTTTGTGTTGAAAGAAATAACTGACTTCTTTTTGTTATAGAATGCCGTCTTTGTTTGCGTTCTTATTATGTACGATATGATTAGCTGAACCTGAACTAGACTATGATCCTTGCAATGTTTGTGCTTGTCAAAAGTTATGAACTCAGCGAATGGAAAATGCAACATATTTTTATTCTATGATATGTTATTCTACAGTTTTTTTTTTTTTTTTTTCATTTTTCTAAACCATGTTACAATTTTCAAAGCTTCAGTCTCAACCATGAAAATTTAGAACCGAGAGGATCATAGATGTGGTATTGTATGATCCTTACTACGACAACAAGATTGACCGGCTAGAGGTGTTAAGTTTATCAAGAGTAAAATCCTTTTCAAAACCACTAAGTTGGATTTGTGCAATCAAGAAAAAAGTGAAATTTCTTCTGAGGGTAGTCGTTTGTACCTTAGATGTTAAGAAAAACATGGAATAAAAAGGAAATATGGAAAGATAAACTTTCTTTTAAATGTAGAAAATGTGACCCCTTTATTTTAAACTTTGCAAAAGAAGACAATGTAAAAAGGAACAGATGTAAACAAAGCATAAATTAATCTATTCTTGTATTACATTATTTATATATATATATATATATATATATATATCTATATCTATATCTATACACGGACACACACAAACATATAGTATCAATGGCTACAAGCATCAAAGTTCCTGGAGTTCTATTTTATTAAATAGTTTTGGCAGCTGAATGCCTTTAATTTTGTCTAACATGTATTTTGGTGATGGTCATTGTTGAGGGCATTAATCTATTGGAATATAGGCATTTGACAGTACTACTTTTTTATTTTATTACATTTTAAAATTGTTAGGCATGTAAAGTGTTGCCTTTATAACTGTTTTCTCCATATAAATATTGTAGGGAGGTTAGGTATAGACTTCAACTTTAATGTAAATGACTCCATGAGAGTGCCACCAATTACACCAGCTCCGTCTTCAACCAGACCAGCCCGTTCTAGGAGACGAGTTAGGCATCAAGATGATTCTGATGAAGGTTCAGCAACCTCTGTTGCTCCTACAATTGCCAGTGCCATAAATATTCGTTCTCAAAGAGCAAGCAAGACTGCAGCAATGACCAGGATGAGTGCCAGTAGAGGTATTAGGGTCAATGATAATGATGATGATGATGACGGGGAAGAAAGCTCAGACGTGACATCTGAAGATGATTCTGATGAATCTGACCTGTCTGTTTGATGTGAGGCCTGGCATGATTGAGGTATCGAGAGGTCAGGCAGGATTGAGGTATTCTTCATCTGCCAACGCCTAGTCCATTTGTTGTATTGTTGTTGTCTTAATGGGTTATGGATATTTGTACAGCTGCATTCACTGCATTAATTTCAAAATGTGCAAATTATCTGTCTGATAGGAGTTCAAATTAGGAGCAAATAGGTATAGATGCTAGAGCAGGTGCAATTTCTGAACCTTTTTTGGGTTTTATTTTTGTTTCTTTTCTTTCTCTTGTTGTGTGTTTTCTTTTTCTTTTATTTTTTTATCCATTTTGATTTTTGTAGGTGGGGGTTCATGATTTAATCAATTTAATGTCGAGTAGTTGATGTTCTTGCCTATCCCTGGAGAGGCTTGAGGAATCCTTAAGGTCCTTCTTTGGTGGTATGTGTATATTGAGAGTTCTTGTTTTATGAAAATGCAAGTGATTGAAAGTTAGCAGGCATTGATAATGTGGTTGGCCAGTAAGAGCAACATTGTAATCACCCATGCTTTTTCTTAATCACTTTGTTTTGGGTTGTAAAGTGCGATCAGCATAGCTGCAAATTCAGTCCACTATACAAATGGTTGCTCATGAAATTTTTTGGTTTAGAATATTAAATTAGATTTGGTTTGCTAGTGAACAGGCTTTACCTTGGATCTAGATGATAAGAGCAATCTTTTGACTGTTTTGAATGCGGATGCCATGGCATAAATTCTAATGTATTCATGTACACTTTGGCTTGAGGCTTTGCTTTTTTCTTTTTGTTTCTTGTTTTTTGTTTTTTTTGTTTTGTTCTCAACAGTTTTATTCTGTAGTTTCTAATAAGTTTGATAGCATTTGGAATTGAGATTAGCCTCAAGATGAGGCTTAAGGCGTGCCTAAAATACCTTGAAAAAATTTGAAAAATCAAACTTGACAACCAAATGCATAATCCAATTCAATTCCTCACTTGTAATGAGAGATTTTAGAAGATAAGTTTCATTTCAATTACTATTTTTCCTTAACTTTTACAGTAAACGAAGGAAGAATGTTTTCACTTACGTTTTCTTGTTCTCTGTCTATTTCCCTTTTGGTAAATGTGAGGTTAGTGTGATGTGGAAGCCTTACCATGGATTTAGGTCGTGTCTATCAAATGGATTTACAACCTTGGGATGTGATTTTAGGGTTGTTTAGCAGCAACACAAATTAAGTTCCATGAATTCGAAACACTTAGGGTCTTTATTTTCATATTTCATTTTTTGGTTTTCTAAATTATGAAAATTTTAGTTTATTTGTTAGTTTTTCAAGATTGATATTAAAAAGGTAGAAAATAAGAAGCTTGTTTAATTGCGTGAAACATTTTTTTAATTTTTTATTTTATTTTGAATATTTACGGAAATTATTGACATGAGTGAAAAATACTGTATGCTCCACATGGCTTTGAAATCATTGATTGAGAGAGTTGGTTTTCTTTATATTAAAGAGGTATATTAAGAGGTGTTGCTAAGCGTTCCACCTGAGAGTATATAGAGTTAGAGAGGGGGGAGGGTGAATGGACTCTTTTCGCGTATTTTGATTTTCTCTACAAAATAAAACTCTTGACAAGATTGTAAGCAATTATATCATAATATATATAATGTAAATCAAGCACAAGACAAATAAAATAAATTGAAGGGTAGAGAAAGATCAACATCGCGATTTTACATGGTTTGACACGAAGCCTATGTCCACGCCTCAGCACCAAGCCAAGGATTGCACAATCCATTGAGAATACTCCTTCACCAATAGAGAAACCTTACAACTTGAGAACAAATTCCTATACTCAAGAACAAATTCCTATCGCGTTTACTAAGAGCCTTCGGTTCACAAAGAACCTTCATCAAACGGTTCACAAAGAACCTTCAACAATAGTTCACAAAGAACCTTTTACAAGATGATGGAAATACAAAGAAATGCTCCACAAATGAGCTGTTATCAATTACAAATCGAACCTTATACTATTCTCTCAAGGAATGATTCACACATGATTAGAGAGCAAGAAAGAATGAACACTTGTGAATGATAAACAAAGATGCAAAGGGCTTAGGTTTTGTATTCAAAGATATTTTTCACTATGAACTTGTATAAATCACCAAAACCATATTAAACAAGTCTAAGGACTTGTATTTATAGCAAAAAACCTTTGTTAGCCGTTATTAGACCGTTGAGAGCAAATCCCAAAAGAAATTAACTGTTTTCTAGTTATTGGTGCGCTGTTCACAATGCCAATCGTCGACTATTGATCCTTACTCGTTGACTAGTGGCCCCAATTCATCGACTAGTAACACTCGGCTAGCAATTGTTAACATTTTTCCTGGAATCGTCGACGCATTGCACCCAATTGTTGATGAGTGCCTCGAATCAGAAAAAGTTATCAACATGAAAGTTGTGAGATTTTTTCTTAGCTTTCCATAGACACCAAGATTATCCTTTTCGGACTTTTCTAGTAAAAGTTACACCGCAAATAGTGAAGGGTGTTCAGGATATTTGATAAGTGCATAATTGAGGTTTTAAACCCAACCAGAACCAAGTTTGTAAAAGATTATAACATTAATATAATTTAAAACTTGTCCTTATGAAATTTCTTTTGAATATAAGATATCTTATTTATGAAATCACATTTGAAAGTTCAATTGATATCTTATATGCTTAGTATGTCCTTTAATAAAAAATATGCTTGACTTTCTTGAGGCTTTAGGACATAAAACATGTTTTAACAAAACCGGGACAAAGTATGTAAATGTTTATAAAACCAAGATGTTAAAAACTTACCCCTTATGAAAAAATAATTTGAGTTTAGGTTTCTTTTGACAAACTCTTAAATTTAACTTTGAAAACTATGAAACTTGAGTTTGTGACTTAAGTGAGATCCTATAAACTCATGTCTCCTATAGCATTCATGCATTTGCTAAACTCTTGCTTAGAAATCATGCAAGAAAACAAAACCGCAAGAGTTACAAAATATACTACCTCAAACACACCCCATTACAATTAATTCTACATTAATTCTTCCTTTGGTTGTGCTTGAGTTCTTTCCGAGTGAGTGTGTGTCTGATCTTTCTTACTTGACATCTACTCGGTTCGATCTTTGCCTTTTGACCAATACCTTCATGTATTTGTCACTTGTACCTGTACTTAACATGTTCTGCAAAGATAGGAAACACTGCGAACCACAAATAGGTTAATATCATCCAAATATATTAATTATGATTATGTAGCCTCCAAGGCTAACAATCTCCCCCTTTTTGATGATGTTTAACCTATTACTATTTTACTTAATCTTTGCATTCATGTTTATACTTACCATAGGTTAACATGCAAAAATAAGTTCACCTAGAACCACTAATGGATTGTTATCATCAAAATAAGACAATTAAGAACATGTAGCCACCAAGGCTAATAGGTGTAACTTAAATACGTCTCATAATAACAATTACCCTTTTTTGATGGGACATTTAATCCTTTGGACCATGGAGGAGCTTATAAAAGGTACACATGAGAAGGTTAGGAATATATTCTAAATTCTATAGAAAAATTATCATTACATTATGTACACATTTTTCAATACTGACTCGAATGTTAGAAAATTCCTTTGAAAGCCACTAAGGATCTTTTAAGCTTTTCTTTTTTCCTTTTGGTTGTAGATGATCATCATGAATTGTGAATGTAGAGATTGAGTTTGATTTTTGGCATCAACATTTTGGCAAACCAGGTAGGGGATGTTTACTTCCATTGAGATGATCCTTGTAGTCGAGAAAAAAGAAAAAAAGATGAAGTGTGGGTGGGTGGGGGGGGGGGGGGGTGACCTTGATTGACCCGGTCCAATGTTGAGGTCTAAAAAAACAGGTGAGTACCACCTTAGCTCCAATTCTCAGGGAGGCTAATAAGAGAGAGAGAGAGATTTAGAAAATTTGAAAAATTGATGAATTTGAATAGGCTAGGGATATAGAGTAGCAGGGATTATTAGCCTTCTATCGACAGTCAACCTCTTAAGCATCTAGGTTGCATAAGTAAGCACATCATCGGTAGTCAACCTCTTAGGCATGTAGGTTGCATGATTAAGTACATCAAGCACTCAATGAAATGCCCTAGTTGAATGTCAGAGTTATTAATTTGTGATTACATTTTTGGTTCTCTTCTCTCCAAATTTCTAGCCATGAAGAAAAGGTATGTTTCTAATTCATGAGTTTAATTGCCTTACCTTTAAGCACACAACACTTATATATGGAGGTAAAATCTTGTTGTGGCCAAGAATAACATAGCTCCACATAGTAGCATATTGGTTGTTGAAAGTTCTCTAAGGAAAATTTTACAAAGATATATGTTTGCATCCTCTGCATGGAAAACTTCTTACCCTATTTTTACTTAGGTGGTGGAACCCATGTTTAAATTGTAAATAATCTATAATTGCATGCATGGGCCATTTAGACATAATAGAAACCTTTCAAATAAAATAGAATATTTGGATACACCTAAATTAGTTGGCAAAAATAAAATTTGGATCCTAGTGCTATATGAATTAGTATGGGTGAATGAACGTAGCAATTTCAGCTAATTATTGTTGCACTTAAAAAATTGATTCCTTAGTGATTATACAAGTTAGCGTAATCTATGCAATACAATTTTATCATCATAATTTATAGTGCATGCATTTTAATTCTATGATATGATCTATTTGATTTGATGTGCACAATATATATAATGATACTTTCCCTATGTTGCTTATGGTTGCTCATTGAATTTTTTGGTTTAAAATATTACACTTAGATGTGGTTTGCTAGTGAATAGGCCTTATCTAGATGATGAGAGCATTCTTTTGATAGTTAAATATGGATGCCATAGTATAAATTCGAATGTGTTCATTTGCACTTTGGCTTGCTCTTAAAAAACAAATCTCTTTCACATGATAACATGATGAAAACATAATTTCAATAGATTCCTAAACGTGAAAAACTTTCTAGTATTGCTAGTATAATAAATTTTTAGTATTGTTAAATGGAAACCATTTGTTGTTCTGCAATTGAATTGAAGATTGCAGCAAACTTGCAGACGAGATTTTTTTTTTTGGTCCTAACAAATTTGGTAGTAGACGGAATCGAGATTGGCCTCAAGATGAGGCATTGAGGCATGCCTACAATTCCTTGAGAAAATTTGAAAAACCATACTCTTGAGAGGGGCAGAAATATGATCCAATTCAATTTCACTTGTAGCAAATGATTTAGAAGGAACTTCTCATTTTAATTCATAATTATCCTTCTCAGCTTTCACTAACCCTTCTTTCTTTTTCCCTTTGTCTAATTCCCTTTTGTGAAATGTAGTATTAGTGTGATGTAGAAGCCTAACCATGGTTTTGGCCTTATCTCTGACATGGATTTACAATATCTGAATATGATTTTAAGGTTATTTTATAGCAACACAAACTAAGTTCCATGAATTTAAAAAAAATCAAGGGTCCATTTTAGTTGTGGGAAATTTCATTTTTTAGTTTTCCAAAACATTATAAAACTTTTAGTGTGTTTTTACAAGATTATTTACTGCAAAGGTAGAAAGTAAAAAATATATATATATTTTTATTTTTAGATTTCAAAAAATTACAAAAGAAGCAACTTGTTTTTTTCGCTTTTCAAAAATTATATAAAATAATATTTGGACTCATGGATTTTGAGGTTTGATTTAAATTTGTGTGGTTTTGAAAGGAATTCATGTGTCACTCCAAGTACTATATGAATTATTTGGCATTTTCTGACGTCTTCTTTGGTTTGTGGATTGGAATGAGGCAAGAAAGGAATATAATGAAATTTTAAATGAAAAGTATGATGAAATCAAGTGATAAATTTGATCACAGTATTCCATTCCTATCTACCAACCGTGTAGTACGTGAGTATATAATTTTATTTCAATACATAATCATACAGTGCTTAAAATTTTGTAATTGGTTATGAAAAGTAACAAATGAATCCATCGAAATCAATAGAGCGAGAAAGAATATTTCACACTGTGATGGGTAGTTTTGGGCATGCTTTTTATTACTATTTTTTGTCCATGGAGGCTTGCATTAGGCTTGTCCTCTGAGGATTTGAATATGTGACTTAGGGGAAGTTCCAAACTCTATCATCCCTCTAGGATTTGAATTTGTGATTTCCAACATAGAAGTTTCAAGTTTTAACCACTGGAATGTTTATAGTCGTGAAGATGCATATTTTAAAAACATGTACTCAAAATATTTTTAACGAATGTTTTGTGATCACTTGTGTGACACTTATTGCTTATAATCAAGCAGGAGAAGGTCAATAATTCTAAACTTCTACTAAGGGGTCCAAAATCTATTAGACAACTACTAGTGTACATTTTAGAAAATCCAAAGGACTTAAATCCTTATATTCTTCTTATGTCTTCTTCCATGGGTCTCTAGTCTTGCTTTCCAAACTTCTTTAGGTATCACTCTAAATACATTGATAAACCATGTGAGTCCATTATGCACATAATGATTCTTCGTGATGGTATATTCAGCATCATTGATTAGTTCCTAATTAAGCATCTACAAACTTTAATAAATATAAGATATGAAAAAGGAAAAAAAGAAGAAGCATAATGCCAAAATACAAAAAGAAATTTAATAAGCAAAAGGATGCCTTGCGGTGGCAACCAAGAGGTTAGGATCTCTTTATCTTTAAATTATGACAAACATTTAAGCGAAGAAGAGATTCCATCCATATTTATGTAATTAACTTGTACCGAGTTTCTTTATGTCAAGCTTATGGGTTAGACTACAAGGTTATGTTTGGTTAGCGGATTTGCTTGTTTCTAAAAGTAGAATAATTGGAAGATAGTTACAATTAGCCATATGAAAACTTGCGTTGTTGTCATAGAATAAGTAATGAAGTGAAACCTTTTATAAATTCATTAAAAAGAAATAGATAAGAAATAACTATTTATTTTTATTATATATTGATAAAATAATAAGAAATATACAAGGAATAACTATTACCTATATTAATCTTAAATTTTCTTTATATTCCATCTTATGCCAATAAATAACTATTCTTCGAGCTAAACCAACCTAAGTGTCTAGGACAATCTTCTTGAACTCCTTTGTGTGCAACTCTCATTGCAACCAAGTCTATTCTCTTATAATGACTTTGGTCTTATCCTAATTTTATTCATTTTGAGTCATGCTAGTCCACAAGGTTTGCCATAAAGAATTTTTGCCCCAAAAGTGAGCTCATCTCTAAAATAAACTGAGATAATAGAAGTTTAAGGATTTAGAATAAAGTTGCCCCTTTTAGAAGTGTAAACAAGGAAATTGGTTGACAAAAAAAAAAAAGAAAAAGAATCTTATTGCACCTTAATAAAAGAAATATAATACTAAAGGACTGATTACACCAGAATTAAAAGAACTAATAATACAGGAACTAAAACTTGAAGGATGAAAAAGGAAATGAAAAATTGGAAGATAAATTTCTAGTGAAAATTTGGCATAAGGAGCCTTTTGTGTGTGTGTGTGTGTGTCTATATATATAGTGTATGTTCCTTTGCTTATACTTTTAGGGTGTAGTTAGCCTAGCTACTAAGCTAGGCTAGGCAAAGGGTCCTTAGCCCATGTTTGATGCAACGCACCAATAGGGTTAGATTGGCCAAAAAGAGGGGTAGGGGAGGGTTAGCCCTTTTGTGCAGGATAAGGCTTGCCAATTCCTCCTTCATAAGCTACATTGGGCCAAGTAAAAAATGAACAAGGATTCCTTGTCATCTTCTCCATCCCACCTGTTAGGGATGTGACTTATATTTTGAGTGGAAGTGCATGTACCGAGAAAGTTACGTGATGTGAGGAGCAAAGGGCTTGGGAGGAGGTTGCAGGCAGAGGGATAACCGTCGATGGGTTGGGCTCTAACCGTCAACGGTTTTAGGAAGAATGTAGGGTGCTACTCTTGGCTTCAAATCATCAACAGTTTGGCCTAAACCATCGATGGTTTCAGTTGGTGCAAGTCACATAATTTAAATCAGGAGGCTAATAGATTGGGCTTGATCAGAGGGATTTCCTTTGGGACTTGCTACATAGATTGTTTACATAGGATCTAAGGTTCCTGTACATTTAGGGTTCGCATATAATCAATGATTTGTAACCCTAATGTAAGTTTTGACATTGTTAATAGTGAAAACGAAGTTGCTACTCTCGTGGACGTAGGTAAATTGCTGAACCACATAAATATTGTGTCCTTTGGTTGTGTTTCCATTCTTCTCATTACTAAATGTTTGCTTCTTGAGTATATTTCATCATTGAGTGATTGTGTTGGTTTTTTGTTGATTAATTCGTTGAGTGATTGCGTGCTTCTGCTGCACAATCGCTGACAAACAACAAGTGGTATCAGAGCTATTGGTTCTTAATGGCTAGGATCTCTTTGATGAAGTTTGATGGAACTGGTAATTTCGGGCTTTGGCAACGGAGAGTGAAATATTTACTAGTGCAACAAGGCATGGTGAAATGTTTGTACAAAAAGAAGTCGGATGACATATATGATGCAAGTTGGAAGGAGCTTAAATCAAAGACGGTGTCCACTATCTAGCATTTTCTGGCCGATGACGTGATGTACAACGTCATAGATGAGGAATCACAAACTACGATTTGGTTAAAGCTCGATAGCCGGTAGATATCCTAGTCACTTACAAACAAGTTGTATCTTAAGCAAAGGCTTTATTGGCTTAAGATGACGGAGGGTTCGGACCTGACTCAGCGCATCAACACTTTCAATCAGAACATCAATGATTTGAAGTGTGTTGATGTGAAGTTAGAGGAAGAGGATAAAACATTGATGCTAATAAATTCCCTATCGATGTCCCCTAAATATGAAAACTTGGTTATTACACTGGCTTGGGGAAAAGAAACCCTGGAGTTAGAGGACATCACGAGTGCATTGCTGAGGTTCCACCAAAGGAAGAAGCCCAGTGATGAGGGTTAACAGGTTGAAGGGCTCATGGCGAAACTGAATTAGGATCATGGGAAAGCGGTTTTTGGGGTGGGTCGAGCAGTCATAAGGCTCGATCCAAGTACAAGAAGAAGAAGAAGGATGTGCGGTGTTTTAAGTGCAGGAAAAGAGGGCACATAAAATCCGAGTGTTAGGAGGGGAGGAAGGGAGTTGCTGAAAGCAAAGAAGGTTCGTCAACAATGGCAAATATAGTATAAGAAGGGGACTTTAGGAGTAGTGACAGTGACATGCTCTCGGTTTCATCAGGGTCGGATGAGTTCGTAGATTCTTGGATTTTGGACTCAGCATGTTCGTATTATATGATGACCAACAATGACTGGTTCATTACGCACAGATTGGTTGGACCTGGTTCCGTTTTGATGGGGAACGATGCTGTATACAAAGTGTTAGCTTTGTTGTATTCCCAAGAGGGGGGTGAATTGGGTATTAAAACTTTATTTCTAGGTTTAACTAATTCAATAGCAGCATTACACAAACCTAGGGTCTTTCTATTTAATTATAATACCAATCAACAAATGTACTACATATAATGAATCAAGCATACAACATACATGTGTTGAAAATAAAAGTGCGAAAGATAAATTTGCTGAAATATAAAGAACACGCACGATATGTTATCGGGGTTTGGCCAACTGTTCCTACGTCTCCGCCTCTAGGTCACAAGCCCGAGGATTCCACTAATGCTCACTTAACGGGTGGAGTGACACCTAATACAACCAGATCAATTAGTACATGGCTGACCTCAACCTTTACAAATTCTCCTTGTGGGATGAAGAAGGCCCTAGGTCGAATTCGTTGACCTCGACCTTTACACAATCCTTACCAGGATGGATTACCGCCCCCTCAGGCCACACCTGGAAATACAACAAAATGTTCACTCAAATGGTATAGTGATTATGCTTTCATGTAAAGCAGACATGTACCCAAATATGCGTAATATAATCAATGTACCTCAATGATGATGTAAAAGGCATTGTAGACTAAGCTTGTAATTAGGTAGCAATCAACAAATGATACAAAAGATAAACTATCCATTAGAAGATATACTCATTTAACGCATAATGAATAGTAGGAATTCAATGCTTTTCATATGAAGGCATATGGGTATAAAAGATAAAAATCATGAGAGCATTTAATGTATGTATATATATATTCATGAAGAGAAATGCTCCCCCTGAGTTATGTACTTATTCAATTTATGCCTTTTCTTAATTATTACTTTCTTTAGCCAAGGTTGTTTAAAATTTTCAATGAATTTAGACTTGGTATGAATGCTTTAGGCTTATCGGACCAAAAAGTCACAATGAAATCTTTTCAATGTGCATAGCCTATATAGTCTTTTTTGTTATGAATTTCAAAATGTGAGAGAGGCCCAAGTTCAAATGGCTTTTCTTTCTTAGCATTCATGCATAGGTTTCTTAGTTATTGCATTTCCATATATGTTGAAACCTATGATCATCACATTAGCCATTTAACTCATTTCTAAGGATACGAAGCTCTAAAGGATATGACTTAACGTTTTGAGAGCTTATGAGACGAAGTAAAGAATAAATACTCTTAACAGTTAAATTTCTATTAGGTTCAGAAGAGTATTTTAAGAAAGGTAGGACATTATTAAAATAGTTTTATGATAGTGAATATGTCCAAACCATTTAGACAAAGAGCAACTAGAAGTATGTAAATTTTTGAATACTGCTCTTTGGTGATTGGAAAGTATCCTTCAGATATGATCACATAGAGGAGCAAGGATACGAACCAAGGAATAGGAAGACTCTTTGCCGAATATGATCGTGAAAGGGCAAAGAATTCCTATGATGGAGAAAGCTTCTATATAAATCAAACTTAGAGGATTTTTACATAGGCTCAAAGGGATTTTATTATCATAATTCGATGAACAGTTTGAATCCCTCCTAGGCTATTTCTAATTTGATTGAGAATGAAGATTTTTAAGAAGCACACTATAGATATGGAATTTTGATAAACAATGCTTAACTTGTTCAAGACTTTTAAGTTCAAGGATAGATTTAGGATTATGTGATATATAGTGTGAGATGGATTCCCTAAACCACAAACTTGTGCAATGGACAATATATGCTTAACTTAACAATTGTACATTCAAGTATGGATTAAGCATTTGAAATTAATTACCTAGCAAAGATGCCATGTCCATTTGGAAGTGGATTTTATTTCAGCAAATTGCCAATGTTTTCATATTTTCACCAATCATTATGATATATATATGCATTAAATTCAGATTGGATATACTACATGTATTTCCACACTAATGTGATTCTCTAAAGGTTCTTGGTAAAACAATATTATATAGTGAATGCATATACCAAGATTTGATATTTTAAGTAAAGACCACTTCCTAGCCTTTTGGTCATCACTAGAAGATAATTTCAATTTGAATACATTTTTCCTTAAGTCCTACTGGGTTTGCTTTGCTGATTATCCATTTTATTTCCTTTTCTAAGCCTCTGGCAATTCTAAGTAAGCAATTAAACTATACGTGCCACATAGTTTTGCAAATTAAGCAGGTATTGAATATACATAAAAGATTATGCTTATTTATTCTATTTTTCCTCAGTGAGACTAGACTGTTGGTTTTATGTAAACAACCTGAATCCTTTTTGAAAAGAATTTTCTTTTTAAGTCCGAAGGAGTTGTTTAGGTTATCTTTCTCACTTGAGGATTTGAAAAACATTTTAGAATAATTTTTAATTTTTCTTTCTAAGTAAATGATTTTCAAAACCTTCTCAATTTTTCTCCTTTCTAGAGTGGCTTGATATTCTTTCAAATCATTTAAGTGCTTTGCCACCTTTTCATTTTCATTTTTCAAAAATGTTTTCTTCTTTGATATCTCAACTAGAATTTTATGCATTATTAATGAAGTCTTTTCTAGTTTTCCACATGAAGGCATCTCATTAAATGATTCGTCACAGGATTTATCAAACAAAATAACACATGAATCATTACATGCATTCATACCATCATCACAAGAAACATTTGAAGATTCATCACAAAATATATTACAAGGATCAACAGATGAATCATCACATGCACTATTAACAAAATTATCATTATGTTCAATAGATGATTCAGCATGTGACACAACGTAGCATTTAGCTCAGGAATCATCAATCGATTTATCATTAGATTCAGTACATGTTATATAGCAGCATTCATAACAGGGGTCATCAAAAGAGATAGAGTAAGAATCATATACCTCACTGATTGTAAATGCTACATGCTCATGATTTACTTCCTTTTCTTGGGTCTCTCCATATTTGTTTTCCATCTTAACCCAGATCTCCTGTGCACTACCACAAGCCATAATCTCATGAAGAATATTAGTATCTAAAGCACACTACAATAGATCCATGGAATATGAATTTGCATGCATAAAATTAATATCATTTTCTACTAGCATATAGATTCCATTCACCACCTGCTAGACCCTCCAGTTCATAGATTTTATAAAAAAACTCATTCTAATTTTCTAAGAGGTGTAATCAACACCACAAAATAACGGAGGACTGGAAGGTGATTGTCCCTCTCTGAATGGGGATACACCAAATTGAGCCATTGCTATCTTTTTGCAAGAACGTTTAAGTCTGGTGCAACGAGGCTCTGATACCAATTGTTAATTTTGATGTATTCCCAAGATGAGGTGAATTGGGTATCAAAACTTTATTCCTAGGTTTAACTAATTCAACAGCAACATTACAAAAACCTAGGGTCTTTCTATTTAATTATAATCCTAATCAATACATGTACTACATATAATGAATCAAGCATACAACATACATGTGCTGAAAATAAAAGTGCGGAAGATAAATTTGCTGAAATATAAAGAACACGCACGATATGTTATCGGGGTTCGGCCAACTGTGCCTACGTCCCTACCTCTAGATTGCAAGCCTGAGGATTCCACTAATGCTCACTTAATGGATGGAGTGGTACCTAACACAATCAGGTCAATTAGCACAGAGCTGATCTCAACCTTTACAAATTCTCCTTGCCGAGCGGAGAAGGCCCTAAGTCAAATTCATAGGGCTGACCCCAACCTTTACACAATCCTTACCAGGTTAGATTACCGCCCCCTCAGGCTACGCCTGGAAATACAACAAAATGTTCACTCAAATGGTGCAATGATTGTGCTTTCATGTAAAGCAGATATGTACCTAAATACATTGAATATAATCAATGCACCTTAATGATGTATGAATTATAAGCTCAGTGCTCTACGTGTGCAATCAACACTTAGAATATTTACTTTATCTAATCAAACACAAGAGTGTATATCAAACAAGCTGTTCTTTGAAAACCAAATAAACTATATCTCAATCTCAGATTAGGGTTTTAAAGATGTTAGCAATAATATTCAAAAAAACTCAAAAATATTTTCTTCAATGTAGCAAGTACAAGAGTTTTTTGAAAACAAGCTTTGAAAATGATTTTTGCACACAAAAGTATAGGCTTAGGTTACTTGCAATGACAATGCAAGAACCACAACCTTCCAAGTCTTCCCACAGAAGATTTATCAAGTTAAATTAGTGGAAGAACTTGATGCTTCTACTCTCAATAAAATCAAACAAAAAATATAATCTAATGAGAGTATGAGCAGGCTAGATTGGACATAAACACTTTAGAAATACTCACAACACTTGAAAGATCTAAGAAAATGAAGTGTATGGGTGTTTTTGGAGTAGTATAGGCTAAAATAGGGTTTTGGATTTTAAGAGAATTTTGTCATAATCAAATTTGCTAATCCTTGATAATTATGACAAATGAACAAGTATTTATAGGCAAGGAAGATTTTTTGACCGTTGGGGACACAACAGGTATAATTAAATTTGTTTCAAAAGCCATTAAGAAAATTAACCCAATTTATCCCATTAAAAAATCGGTAAAAAATATTTTAACCCGCAAGGTTTGGGTGCCCAAACAGGCACAGTCAAAATCCAATTTTTGGCTATTCGGGTGTCCGAAGAGTGAGTCAGTCAGCCGAACAAAAGTTAGTAGCAGTTGTCCATTAGTTTGGCTACCTAGCTTAAAGTTCGGTTAACTGAATTGATCAATTCAGTCGCCCGAGCCCATTTTGAACGTAATCGTTCTGGTGCCTGGGTTGTTGAAAAGGAACCTAACACAGGTTCGGGTGCTCAAGGCAGATACACTCAAAAGTGGTTCGGGTGCTCGAACACCAAGTCAACATATTGACTTGTTCGATCATCCGAGCCGTTTAACCCGACATAGGTTTGGTCGCCCGAACCCTCTCAATGTTCTCAATTAAGTTCATTTTTAGCCTGACTTGATTCTCCTGATATAGTAAGTGATGTTGGGGACTTTCTTAAATGCAAGTATAAGGACCTAGGGTCTTTTCTAAGGCCTTTTTAAGTACGCCAAAAAACCTGGAGTCGGTCGACCGAAAGTTGACCGAAGGGTGATCCCTAAGGTCTTCTATAAGGTCTTGAGCTTATAAGTTCCTACATGCATGCAATGCAAATTATGATAGACCCAAATTACACAAAATATAAATTACAATGAGTCTTCAAGGTCTTTAACCTTCAAGTTTTTTCGTGCCATCAAATGATCTTGTTATTATGAACCTGCACATAAACTTGAAAAACATTAAATACCAAGAGTATTTTTCATTATCAAAACTGAGTGTGATCTATAAGGTAAACACAAAGAGACCAGGATAGGGAATGTCAGAATCAGGATGTACGATGGTGTGGGGAGGACATTGTGTGATGTGAGGCATATACCAGAGTTGAGGAAGAATCTGGTTTTGTTAGGCACCTTGGATTGTAACAGGATCAGTTACAAGTCTAAAGATGGGGTAATGAAGGTGAGCATGTGAGTTCTGATTGTGATGAAGGGGAAGAGAGCTTCGGGTAATAAATACACATTGTTGGGTACCACGGTTGTAAGTGGAGCTGAAGTTGTGGAGTTTGAGTGTGATAGTACTGTTATGTGGCATATGCATCTAGGGCATATGAGTGAGCATGGGATGAAGGAACTTCACAAGAGGAATCTTATTGTAGCAACCTGGAAAATGAGAATAATAAGAAAAAAGCAAAGAAAATAGGATTTTGGTTTGGTGTAAACCAAACTGTCTACGATTTGGTGAGGGAAACAGAAAACCGCCGATGGTTTTGTTTTTATTGCGGTAGGGTAAGGGTAAAACAGTAAAAATGGTTTGGCTAAAAGACCTTGTGCCAGCAACCCTCTGTAAAGGGTTTAAGTGATTTTATTTGTTTAAAAATAAAAAATCCTCTCTCTTTCTCTCTCTCTCTCTCTCTCTCTCTCTCTCTCTCTCTCTCTTCATTTTCTTACCCAATTTAAGCCCTAATCGAGGAAGGAACATGATTTCAGGATCCCGACGATGATTATCTACTTTTTCACCGGAGTAATTTTGAGAATTAGGCATTTCAGGCACCACTCCAAAACCAGGGTAAGAAGATTATTTTTAAAAGATTAGCTAGTTATTGGTAATATGTGTGCCTAGGTATGTTGAATGTCCGTTATTATAGGGTTAAGTTGATTGAATTAGGGTTTATGGATACATGCTTTGTGCAGGCGCTGCATGCATAGTATTGGATTCCTTGCAAACATAGTTCCTAGAAACAGGCAAGGGGATAGATTATATCAGGTATTTTCAGAAAATTCACCGTTTAAAATACAGTATTTGATTCAGAAGTTATATATATATATATGAAGTACCTGGATATTTAGATTTATGGAAAACAAATTTAATATTATTTTTCAGAAAAAATATAATCTTCCTAGACAGTCAGCATATTATAGAATAACACTCACTTGTGTGGCGTGAGTGAAGTATTTTACTGCGGATATTAGCATGTCAGGTTATTTTATGGTTATACAGAACAAGCATGTTTTATAACGAATTTTTAGAAGATCTATAAACAGTACATAGCTTATGATATTTTTAGTATATTATGATTATTCAGCTAGCCCAGATGCCATGATTATTTAAGTGGACCTAGATGCTGTAATTATTCAGTCGGCCCAGATGCTTGATTATTTCTGACGGCCTAGATGTCGTGATATTTTAGCTGGCCCAGATGCTATGATTATTTTAGCTGGCCCAGATACTGTGATTATTTCAGCTGACCTAGATGCCGTGATTATTTCAGTCGGTCCAAATGCTGTGATATTTCAGCTGACCCATATGCCGTGACTAGATATATTTATAACAGTTTATTCAGAAACATTATTATGACAAATTTTACACAGAACCATGAAGCAGTTATATTACAGTTATTTATAAAATTTACTATATGATAGCAGAATCCAGATGACTTAGTTTAATTTCAGAGCCCGGTACCATAGCTATCAGTTCGGATTAGTGCCACCATACATCTCAGATAGAGTGTTGGTGTATGGAGAGTCGATTCAGCCCGGTGTAGTAGTGTGCCCCCCTGGCAGTCTAGACTAGGCTGGGCAGGCCAATCATACTTATAGACGAGTCAGTTTTGGCTTAGCATGGTAGACCAACCATTTCTAGGTCCCGCCTACAAGCCGCACAACCTAATCATGTGGGGGTAGTACATAATATCAGCTAGCTATCCATCTTGGAGATAATTTCAGTATTATGCAGATATATCAAACGATTTATATGCATACAAAAACTCCAGTATTATACAGATATAGCAAATGATTTATATGCAAACAAAAATTTATTATGACAAAGTATGTCTTCATTAAAATATGATTTCTTCAGATTTATACAGAACAAAATTACTTGATTTATAGAATGTAGTTAATCATGTATAGTATATGTTTATAACATAATAAAACTCATGTGCCACACATTGATTCTAATCTATCCCACTTACTGAGAGGTGTCTCACCCCTAAATTCAAACATTTCAGGAAACTCAGACAAATGAGCGGAGTGAGCTCCGAGATAGAGGAGGTTTTAGTATTGCCCTAACTGCAGGGTAAGTGTTTGAGTTGGAAGAGGGATTTTATGTGAGTTCCTAGAGTATTTCCATGGATTTTTGGAGATGTATATATATAATTATGAAGATAGTAGGACTCTGGTATTGTGTATAAGGTTTAGGTATATCATGTTTTCCTACTGCACAGTTGATATGTATTTATGAACAGGTGTATCCCCGGTACCCCTTTGTGGGTTCGGGTTGAATTTGTTTACATTTTGTGGTATCTGAATTTATTAAGTAAAATGGAAAAAAAAAATAATAGCCAGAATTTTCGGGGCTTTACAGTGTGGTATCAGAGCTTAGGTTGCTAGGTTTTATATACTTTAGTGGGCAACGAAAAACAATATCAGAGTATAGGAATAAATCAGGATTTTAGTGAGTCAATGTTGGAAGTTAAGATGAGAATTCAGGGTTTTGTTCCGTAGTCTGGAGGCAGGAACTACGTGGTTCCTTTGTTTTTCCTGGAATGATGATTTTAGGAAAACCATGGTGAACTATCGTCTGTTTTTTTTTCTAAATTGTAGGATTGAATCTTAAATTGAGAATAAGGACGTTAGGTTAATGGGTTATATGAGATTCTTAGTTAGATTAATGTAATAGTCATGTTATGAAGTTAGAATTCTAAAATTATGTTGTTCTATTTTCAAGATGGACCTTGGGAATGATAATACGAATGCTGGTGAGGGTAATGGAGCAGGGCCTTCCAGTCTAGGTGGTGGTGATTCTGATGTAGTCCTGCGTAGTGTTGCTCAGTAGGTTATGGATGAGATAACACAGAGTTTTAGGGAGCAAGGATGCCTGTCAGTGGACCAAGGTTGCACTATAGAGCAGTTCACCAAGATGAATCCTCCGGCCTTCTCAGGGAGTGCAGACCCGATTGTGACTGAGAACTGGGTATAAGAGATTGAGAAGATACTGATAGTGCTACATTGCACTGATAAACAACGAGTTATGTATGCCACATTTAGACTGACGGGGGAGGCTGAGCGTTGGTGGTATGTTGTGAGACTCCTGGAGGAGCAAATATCAGTACCTGTAACAATGACTTGGAGCTGGTTTAAAGAGATTTTTTTTTTTACCGATATTTCCCCACTACCATCAGAGAAGCTAATGTGGAGGTGTTCTTGAATCTAATCCAAGGGCACCTAATAGTTTAGCAGTACGCGACAAAGTTTGTTGAGCTGTCCTACTTTGCCCTGTACATAGTCCTAGATAAGGCAAAGAAGGCAAGAAAATTTGAGAGGTTTAAGGCAAGAAATCTATGAGCAGGTGGTAGTTTTGAAAGTTTAGGATTTTATAGAATTGGTAGATAGGGCAATTGTAGCAGAGTCAAGCAAGTAGAGGGGTGTTGAGGTACAGAGTCAGAGGAAGAGGCCCACGCCTCTTGGATTTCTGGCAGGTTCTAGTTGGGGGTCATGGAGGAGAGGCAAATACAATAGGGGACAGAGACATGAGATGTGAAGCTGTGGATTTCAGGGCAAGTAGACTTACCCTATTTGCCTTAGTTGTGGCAGGAGGCATGTGGGAGAGTGTCAAGAAGGAAGGAATGTCTGCTACCAGTGTGGTAGACTGAGTCACTTGGCACGAGATTGTCATGCGCAGCCGAGAAATGCTCTCGCCTTCAGACAATTTCAAGGAAACAATCAGGCACCTCGAGGTGGCTAGCAGAGGAATACCGCGTAGGCGCGGGTCTACGCACTGACACCAGGAGATGCTGAGGCAACCATCGATGTGGTGACAAGTATTATTACTATGCTTTCAATTTAAGCTATTGTTTTATTTGATTCAGGGGCGACACACTCTTTTGTATCTACAGGGTATATCAAGTTATATTGGGTAGAAACTCAGTTGCTAGACACCGAATTATCAGTAGCCACACCGCTAGAATCAATAGTGAGGTGTCGAAGGGTACTTAAAGGATATTCAGTGGATATTCAGGGGAGAGTGCTACCAGCTAACCTCGTAGTGTTAGAAATGCATAGATTTGATATGATATTGGGAATGGATTGGTTAGCCGCCAACTATGCCAGCATCGACTGTCATCAAAAAGAGGTGGTATTTTGACCTCCTGGAGAGCGGGAGTTTAGATTTGTAGGGTGGGGCATGCGTTCCTCACCATAGCTAGTGTCAGCTATTCAAGCGAGGAGGATGCTCTTGGGCGGATGTCAGGGGTACATAGATTGTGTAAAGGAAATACTAGAGAAAGATTTGAAACTTACCGATATTCCAATAATGAAAGAATTTTCAGATGTTTTTCCATAGGAATTACTTAGATTACCTCCTGACCGTGAAATTGAATTTGCCGTAGATTTGCTTCCAAGGATGACACCGATTTCTAAAGCTCCCTATAGACAGGCTCCAGCAAAATTAAAAGAACTAAAAGAACAGTTGTAGGAATTATTAGATAAGGGATTTATCAGACCTAGTGTATCGCCCTGGGGAGCATCAGTTTTATTTGTAAAGAAGAAATACGAGTTGATGAGGATGTGTATTGACTACAGAGAGATAAGTAAACTGATAGTTAAGAACAAATATCCTCTTGCCCATATTGATGACTTTTCAATCAGCTTCAGGGAACACGGGTCTATTCTAAGATTGGTCTTTGCTCTGGGTACCATCAAGTGAGGGTCAAAGAAGAGGATGTTTCCAAGACAGAGTTCCAAACTCGGTATGACCATTATGAATTTTGGTTATGCCATTCGGACTGACGAATGCTCTTGCTGCATTCATGGACCTAATGAACAAAGTTTTCCATCAGTACTTGGACCAGTTTATAGTGGTTTTCATTGATGATATACTGGTCCAAGGATTCTTGAGGAGCATAAGACATATTTGAGGCTGATACTTCAGATACTAAGAGAAAAGGAACTGTATGCCAAATTCAAGAAGTGTGAATTATGGTTAGAGAAAGTTACATTCCTTTGGCATGTGGTATCCGGGGATGGTATCTCTGTAGATCCAAGCAAGATAGAAGCGGTGGTGAATTGGGTGAAACCGATGAATATTCAGGAGATCAGAAGTTTCTTAGGATTGGCAGGATATTATCGCCGGTTCATAAGGGAATTTTCTAGGCTATTAGAGCTTCTGACACGACTAACAAGGAAAAATGCTAAGTTTGAATGAAATGATGATTATGAGCAGAGCTTCTAAGAATTGAAGCAGCGGCTCGTCACTGCACCAGTTTTAACTATTCCATCAGGAGATGGTGGATTGTGTAATTTACAGTGATGCATTTCTGAAAGGGCTTGGATGCATGCTAATGCAACAGGAGAAAGTTGTAGCCTATGCTTCTCGTCAACTTAAAGAGTATGATAAGAATTACCCTACGCATGATTTAGACTTGGCTGTGATGGTGTACGCATTTAAATCTGGAGACATTATCTTTATGGTGTAAGGTGTGAAATATTTACAGATCATAAGAGTTTGAAATATTTCTTCACGTAGAAGGAGCTGAATATGAGGTAGAGGAGGTGGCTGGAATTGATTAAAGATTATGATTTTACCATCAATTACCACCTAAGGAAGGCTAACATGGTAGCTGATGCATTGAGCCGTAAATCACGGTGCGCATCCGTATCAGCAATAGTAACTGCACCTCAGATCAGAATGGATTTAGAAAGACTTGGTGTAGAGCTGGTAGAGGGTAGTCATCAGGTAATAATTGCTCATTTGGTACTTTTGTAACACCTTGATTTTAGAACTATTTTTTTTATAACATATTATTACTCTGATAATACTCTGATACTATAGTATATAGTCAAAGTTAAAGTCAACCTAAGCCCATAGGTACCAAGGATTTACTTGTTTATACATACATATCACCTAAGCAGCGGAACCAAAATACACTTTACATATATACAATAACCAGAGTTTCACTATTTTTACATATAAACGTATAAACCCAAAAATTCATCATGTCCCCGACTCATCTACTTTCCCTGCTACTGGGTAAAACCAATGAACTCCTTAGTCACGGAGCTCACTCCATTCGTCCGTCGAGATTTCCTGAAATATTTGTAATTCTAGGGTGAGACACCTCTTAGTAAGGGAAATAGACTAATAATAGTGTGTGGCAACATGAGTTTGTCATATTATACACATATACTGCAAATAATTTAATTGTAGTATAACTTATGCTGTAGCTGATAATACACGGAAAATTTGTGTTTGTAAACATAATCATAATGAATTTGCATAACATTGAAATCATCTGCCAAATCTATATATTAATGAAATCATACCCTGGATGTCTGTGTATCATGACTCCACCCCTCATAATCGAGGTTGTGCGGCCCAAAGGCTAGACCTAACCTGGTTGGCCTACCAGGTTAAGTCAAACATAACATACTATGCACGATTGCCCACCCAACCTAGCCTGCCTATCTTACTACACCATACACTTCATGGGTTAGTAATATAGTGGGTATCCTACTACACCGCTTACACTTTCAGGCTAATCGGCCACCGACCCACACTTTCTAAATAGTGTGGTTGCACTGTCGGCTATACCCAATCTGGTCTGCCCAACCTACTACACCGTCAAAACCACTGGGGTTGACACTGAGTGGGTATACCTACTACACCGATCTGACTAGCTAGCTACGGTATCATGCTCTTAACATGAGTAACCATCTAGGTTCATATACTATATAGTACATTTCACATAATATATATTTCTGTGCATAAATAACATTATCATATTCCTGAAATCGAATATGACTTTTACATATTTCTGAATAAAACAGTTATTTCATAATTTCTGAATCATAACATCATAATAATACTGATCACGACATCTGTGCTGGTTGTATCACGGCATCTGTGTCGGCTGTCATATCATAATATACTGAAAAATATCTTAATTTTTGTACTGATTATCATCTTTCTAAAATCACTGTAGTATCATGCTTATTCCATGAAATAAAAACAATTTCTGATATACAGTTAACATATTCAATTTGTACTCATGCCACACAAGTGAGTAATTCTATATAATATTATCTGGCCTGGAAAACATAATTTACGGATAAAATATTATCAGATATAAAATCATAATTTACTCAGTTCAACAGCAGTATTTCCCAAAACTAATTATATCATACAAATAATTTCTGAAACATTTACTGTATAATAAACATTAAATTTCCTGAAAAACCTTGGCTTAATCTATTCCCTTACCTGGTTTCCTAAACTACACCTGCAGGGATCCTAAAATTATACCCGCGGCATACACCCGAACCCTAAATTCAATAACCCTAGTTCAATCAATTTTATTTCAAATAAAATACTATTTTAAAATATCCTAGGTCCCTAAACTCCAATAAACAATCAAATAAAATACTATTTTAAAATATCCTAGGTCCCTAAACTCCAATAAACAATTAAACTCCCAAAAATAACCAATTTGCTTAATTCCCTAAATCCCACTCTCACTTTGGAGTGGTGCCTAGGACCCCCAAATTGAAAATTAACTCCAACCAAAATGATGATGATCGAGACTAGGACCCCGTGGTGGTTCCCGATCGTCGATGTAGCTGAATATTTAAGGAAAATTGAGAAAAGAGAGGGAATATACCTTTCCCTAGGAGTGATGCCTACGTCGCTCTTATGATAAATCTGGTCCAGTAGAAATATCGGTGGCGGAGATAGGAACCCAACTGTATCTTCAGTTTTCCAATTAGCCGAATATTGGCTAAGAAAATGAGGAGAGAGAGAAGGAGGCGTGAGGAGAGGGACGAGAAGTGAGAGACTGAGAGAGACGCAAGTCTCTAGATTCCAAATTAGATTTGGAATTCTAGCTTCCTCCAGAAGCTTTAATTAGTATGTATATATATATATATATATATATATATATATATATATATAATATTATATTATATTAATATCTTAATATATTATATTATATAATTTAATTAATAATAATTATTTAATAATTCTTTAAATCGATCCCATGTCATAACCATCCGCGTCGTCCTCTGCTGTTCCAGAAGTTTCACCGCAGTCCACCACCTCTCAGCCTCCCCTGTTAGTTTAAAGGTGGCGAAGAGAACCCTCTGCTCCTCCGTGCACTGTAGTACTGCCAAAACTTTCTCGATCTCCTACATCCAATTCTCGGCGGCTGCAGGATCAACTCCTCTTGAGAATGTCGGAGGATTCATCTTGGTAAATTTCTCTATTGTGCACCCATGGCCTGCAGATGGGCCACCCTGCTCTCTAGAACTCCTAGTGATCTCAGCCATAACTTGCTGAGTCACATTGCGTAATACCGCATCAGAATCAGCCCTGTTTGCACTCGAGGGCCTTGGACCATCACTATCGCTCGCATGGGCGCTACCTCCTCCAAGGTCCATTTTGAAAAGACAATAAACATGATTTAGGAACCCTATCCTTAAAACTTACGCATCTAACCAAAATCCCCTATCTTGACATCCTAATCTTATTTCAAGATTTAGTCCTACACTTTAGAAACACAACCCGGCAATAGTTTACTATGGCTTTCCAAAAATCGTCACCCTAAGAAAAACACAGAAACTAGCACGGAAGTTGTGCCTCTAAACTGTAAAACAAAATCTAAAATCCTCTTCCTATACTTTGGTTTTGTTTTTGCTGCACTCTAGAGTCTACAGAACCTAGAAACCTAAGCTCTGATACCAAAACTGTAACAACCTGCTTATTTTACCATAAATAATTTTTTTTATAATAACATACAATATAATAATCTTGATATCATGTTCAATAGATAAAATATAATCAACCTCGACCCATGGGTACCAGGGATATACCGGAAATGCAACTCTGATACCTAAGTAGCACGAAACGTAATTCAACCAACCACAATACCAGAGTTCTACCAAAACTGTTATCTATATATATATATATACAATCATCCACCAAAAGGCTAAAAGCACCCTAGGGTCTCGACCCAAAAATAAACCTCACCCTAGCTTAACATGTGATACCCCATGGATGAAAAGACTTAAAAAGATTAGATGTTATTACTCATATCAACAAGGTGCACCTTTCTTTTCGGGAGCTTTCCCATAAGAACTCCATAGTTAAGTGTGTTTGGCTTGGAGCAATCTTGGGATGGGAGACCACCTGGGAAGTTTTCTCAGGAAGTATGTGAGTGAGGACAAAACACACTGAAAAAGACACGTGTTTGTTTGTGGGGTCAGTCATTAGTTCGATAAGGCCTGCCCACCTATTGTTTGGTCCAGGTGGAGGAGGAGAAGAGACGTAGTGCTCCCTGGAAAACCCAGGTTGTGACAACCCAAATAATAATAGGATTTAAATAATAAAGAAAAAGGGAAATGGAAACAGTAACAGAAGGAGGAAGTCGACTTCGTCGACGACATTACACTTTGGAGGGAATAACCGAGGGGAATCATCAGGGCTTTGTCGACGAATACGGGGGATTCATCGACGAGGGTTTAAGAGAATTCGTTGAAGAAGACTGAATTTCGTCGACGAAGAAATACCGAGAGAGGTTTTGAGTTGACTGAATTTCATCGACGAGGACTGAATTTCGTCAACGAAATTATTAAAGGATTTGTCGACGAATGACGTGGCTCGTCGATGAATCCCCTGTTCTATAAATATCAAAAATCTCAGTTTAAACTTCACAATTAAGCTAACTTTCTCCTCTCTCTCCCCCCTTCAGTTCTCTCTCTCTCTCTTTCTCTCTCTCTCTCTCTCTCTCTCTCTCTCTCTCTCTCTCTCTCATTGATTTTGGGCCAGATTTACGCCAAATTGATAATCCGAAGTCACCACGACGCTCCTGGGGAAGTTCTCTCCAAATCTGTCGGAGCGGATCGTTGGTGAAAGTAAGTTGGAAATCATCCCTAAGTTGAGATAAGACTTTTTAAGACAAATTTGGTCTTACGGTAGTTATAGGAAATGATATACATGCGAAAATACTGAAGTTTAATACTTAGAGTTTTCAGTTTCAGGGTATTGATCAGGAAATGCTACCGGGTTTAGACCAGGATATTTTAGGGGCTTTCTCAGTAGTCAGGTAAGGGAATAAACTAAAGCAATTATTTTCATGCCAATTATTATTATTTATGAGAAAAGTTATTTTCAGGAAAGCATGTATTATATCTATATATTACGAAGGAAATGCACGTTTGGGAAAAATACTGCTATTATGTTGAAATGTATGTATATGTATGAGATGTCAGAAACTATGATTTCAGAATACAATGTATGGTTTTATACAGAAAATGTGTTGCATGAATATTATTTTACATGGAATAATATTATGATACGACAATGATACAAATAAAATATGTTTTGAGAAATTATGAAAGAATATAGTACATTATGATGTTGAAAATACATGATAGATTGATTATTTTCAGAATGATACACATTTATGTATGATTTCGGTGCGAGGTCGTATTTTTGTATGATTTCGGCACAAGGTTGTACTTATGTATGATTTCAGCGTGAGGCCGTATTTACAAGATGATTGGCACGAGGCCGTATTTATGAAATGTTTGGCACGAGGCCATTTTTATGAAAATTATGAAAGATGCTATATTATCATGTACTATATGTAATTAGAACCTAAATGTTAGTTTAGTTTAGTTCAAGAGCTCGGTACCGTAGCTATATAGATCAGATAAATATGTTTATATTAGTGCTAACCATCCCACGAGGGGGTGGGAGATGGATAATCAATGTGGCTTTCAGTAGAGTGTGGACGTCCACCTGACATTGTTGACCAGGGTGTGGCGGGCCCATCGTACTTACAGACATACTTGACTCGGCAGTAGTCGGCCAGCCATTGTCGGGTCTCACCTTCGGGCTGTACAACCTGTCATGGGGGGTAATACGTGACATTAGCTAGCTATTCATCCTGGGTATATTTTCAGTATTATTAGTATAACAAATGTTTACGTGCTTTATGATTTATCAACAATTATGAAAGCATATGATTATTCAATATGTTATGATAAATGTCTACAGATATATGAAATGTACTGTAAATGTATAATTATATTAAATATTCATGTTGCCACATAGCTGTATTTAGTTTATTTTCCCTTACTGAGAAGTGTCTCACCCGTGAACATTAAATGATTTTCAGGAAATCCAGAGAGATCGGCGGGTCAGGGCCACCGTTGAGTGATTGGAGCTTCTATACTCTAAGGGTAAGTGTTGAACTAGGATTAGGAGGTTTTTGTTGTATGATCCTAGTGTTATTTTGAATTTTTGGAGATTGTATATAGGAACAGTATTTTGATGATATAGTAAACTCTGGTATTATGCTCTATGGTTGGATGATTGAGATTTTATACCTACTGCTGCTTAGGTTTCCGCTGTGATTGACAGGTATCCCCGTTACCCACGGGTTTGGGTTGATTTTTCCATTCATTATGTTACATTTTATATTAAGAATTTGAGGTCGTTACACAGGTTGGGTTGTTACAAATGGTATTAGAGCCAACACCCAGCCAGAAGTGTGATGAGATTCATATCGCCTGGGTTTGGAATTGTGGGTTCGCAACGAGGAAATTGCGTTCTATAAGTGGGGGAGAATGTGATAGCCCATGGATGAAAAGAATTAAAAATATTAGATGTTAGTACTCTGTCAATAAGGTGCACTTTTCTTTTCGGGAGCTTTCCCACAAGAACTCCATAGTTAAGCATTGGCTTGGAGCAATCTTGGGATGGGTGACCACTTGGGAAGTTTTCTCAGGAAGTGTGTGAGTGAGGACAAAATACACTGAAAAGGACATGTGTTGGTTTTTGGGGTCAATCATTAGTCCGATAAGGCCCGCCCACCTGTTGTTTGGTCCTAGTGAAGGAGGAGAGACGCAGTGCTCCCTAATAGACCCAGGTTGGGGCATTACATAACAATTCACCCTTCAGACAGGGTAGCCCCACCGGTCTCTACTATCACGGAGCTCTATCTGCTCCTCTACTTGGATTTCCTGAAATGTTTATATAGCTGGGGTGAGATACCTCTCAGTAAGGGAAATAAACTAATATTAGCGTGTGGCGTTATGAGCATTCTTGTGTTATACATATAAACAGTATAATAAGCATATTTGAAAAAAATATGTATGTAGCAAAACTGAGTAAAACATGATTTGTCATATCATAATAAGGCATACTAGATTTATGTACATAAAAATCATCTTATATAACTGTACAATACTGAAATAATACCCCAGATGGATAGTTAATTGATGTCATGTCTTACCGCCACATAACTAGGTTGTGTAGTCCAAAGGCGGGACTTAGCAATGGTTGACCGACCATGCTAGATCAATCATAAGTTTATAAGTACAATGGGCCTGCCCCTCCTAGTCCTGGACTTCTAGGGGGACAAATCCACTCTACACTGAAGTCACATCGACTGCCATCTCCCACACTACTGATCGTGTGGTAGCATTATCATAATTCTGAACATATAGCTACGGTATCGTGCTCCTGAAACTGAACTAAACTGTACCATCCGGTTCTGATATCATATAATAAGTTTCATATTTCATAATAATATTTGACATGATAATATTTCATGAATTCTTTCTTATCTTACATGATTATGGCAACTGCGTCAACATGAACCACGACATCTGCACCGACATGAATCACGACATTTGCGCCTGCATAACATAACATGAATCACGACATTTGCATCGGCATATCATAATATACTAAACATAATTTCTCTATACTATTTAAAATTAATATCATAAAATCATGGTTCCTGTATTGTTTTATAATTGCTCTAAAAACTTATCATATCATGCCTGATATGGGAAAACATATTATTCTGGTATACATAATTACATGAAAATTTAAACTCTTGCCACACAGAAATGGGTAACATTTTGAATGAAAAAACTGTTCTTAAATCATAATTTCTAACAAATCACGTTTAAATCATATCTCTGTTCATAGCAATATTTCCCAAACATAATTCTATAATATACATGTTTTCCTGAAATTTAATGCTGTAAAATAATAAATAATTTCATAAAAATTTCTAACTTAGTTTATCCCCTTACCTGGCTTACTAAGAAGCTTACAAAAGACCCAATCCTACACCTGCAGTGTTCCCAGCACAACATCCTGAAATTAACATTTTCCTCAACAAAACTTCAGTATTATCTTCCCTAACATATTATCCTTAGTCCAGAAACTCCAAATACCCAATAAAACTGAAATTAACTAACTTACCCAAATTTTGGGATGGTGCTCAAGTAGGCCTAACCAACGATCTACTCCAGCAGATATGGAGAGAATCTTCCCAGGAGTAGCGTGGTAGCTTCAGACCATCAAACCGGTGAAGAACCGGCCCTAAATCCTAGAGAGAAGGTGGGGAGACTGAAGTTAGAGAGAGAAGAGAGATTTGCATGTTATTTTCTCGCTGAAAATTGAGTTAGAGCTATTTATACACCTGCCTTTGTCGACGAGACACGTCACTTCGTCGACGAGGCCAAGTAGAGAGTTCGCCGATGAACACTTATTCATCGTTGATGAATTTAAGGCTCGGAAATAGCCCCTCTTGGTAATTCCTCATCGATGAGACACATATCCTCGTCGACGATCCCAATAAGCCGCTTCGTCCACGAACTCTTCGCATTCGTTGATGAGATCCTGCTATGACCCCCTTTAAAATTTCCCTTTTCTCTCCTTCTTTTATTATTTAATTTCTATAATTCACTAGGTCTCTACATGGATCCTCAATTTGGGCGACCGAAAGTCATGGGAGCAATGTCGTAACGACCATAAAATGGCTAGTTTTCAAAATAATTATTTATTTTCAAACCCTAATGACCATAAAACGACTAGTAGACCTTCTTGCCTATAAATACAAGGTTTTCAACTTGTTTTAGCAAGACTAGAAAAGGGATATATATCTATTACACACATCCAATGTTTTTTAGGCTTATTTGAAAAATATTTTCAAGCACTTTGCAAATTCCTTGTTTATCTTTCAAGTGCTCACCTTTTAGATACTCCTTGAGCTTTATTCGTAATTTTTGAGGGTGTATTAGTGTGCTGTTCTTATTGTACTTATTCACTCATATAAGGAGCACTCATTGTACATCATTTGATTCTTCAATTTACAAACGACAGTTTGGGTGTGAATTATGTCAAGAAAAGGTATATTGCTTGAAGAGGCATCTCCAAGGTTCGTGATATGTCGAAGGTCTCCTATGCTAGCACAGTGGGGTGTCTGATGTATGCCATAGTGTATATGAGGCCGAACTTGACACATGTTGTTAGCATGGTGAGCAAGTTCTTCTCAAATTCGGGTCGATGAAACTGGGATACTATGAAGTGGATTCTTGGGTACTTAAGGGGTACGACCGGATATGACATAGTATTCAAAACACAATAGAGTGATTCGTAAGTGGTAGGGTACATGGATGCTGACTACTAAGTAGGAGACCTGGATGACAGGAGGTCTACCACAAGGTACTTATTTACCCTTGTGGGAGGACCAATTTATTGGAGGTCTATGGTGTAGTCACTCGTAACTTTGTCTACTACTGACTCAGAGTACATGGTAGTGGCTGAGGCAGTTAAGGAAGCGTTGTGGCTTACAAGATTGGTCAAAGAGCTGGGTGTCCAGCAAGGTGGAGTTTGGCTGCAGTGTGATAGTCAGAGTGCCATTTACTTGGCAAAGCATGCGAGGACAATGGAGTTAAGGGGAACTTCTTCTTAAGAAGGTTCATTCGTTTGACAATTCGGCTGATAAGATGAAGAAGCTAGTCACAAAAAACAAGTTCAAACATTGCTTGGACTTGATCAATGTCTCCAAGTGCTAGACGAGAGACGGACCCAATCTACTGTCCCGAGTGGAGCAGCAGTTATGCTTTTAGATTTCCTAAGTGGTGAATACTCTCCAAGGTAGAGATTGTTGGGGATGTGGCTCATATTTTGAGTGGAATGAATGCACTAGGAAATATACGTGAAGCGAAGAACAAGAGCAAAAGAGAAGGCTGCAGAAAGAGGGATAACCATGGACGGTTTGGGCTATAATCGTTGACAATTTCAGGCAAAATGCAGGGTGCTACTCTCGACTTCAATTAGTCGATAGTTTGGCCTAAACCATTGATGGTTTCAGTCAGCGCAAGTCACTTAATTCAAATCCAAAGGTTAGTAAATTGGGCTAATCGAAGGGATTTCCTATGGGGATTGCTATAAGGATTGTTTAGATAGGATCTGAGGTTACTGTACGTTTAGGGTTCACATATAATCAATGATTTGTAACCCTAGTGTAAGCTTTGACATTATTCATAGTGAAAACAAAGTTATTGCTCCCATGGGCGTAGGCAAATTGCTGAACTACGTAAATCTTATGTCTTTTGGTTGTGTTTCCATTCTTCTCATTATTGAGTGTTTGCTTCTTGAGTATATTTCATCATCAAGTGATTGCATTTGTTGTTTGTTGATTAATTTGTTGAGTGATTGTGTGCTTCCATTGCGCATCCGCCGATGAACAACACCACTAGCCACTTTCTTTGCCATTCATTCTTGACTTCACCCCAAAATCTCTCTCTCTCTCTCTCTCTCTCTCTCACACACACACACACACACACACACACACAAACATGCACACAATCACACACACACACACACACACACAAAAGTGAAGCAGAATGGTTGCAATTACATATTGGAGGAAAGATAACAACACCATCAAGTTCCTTTATAGCTATAGTGGTAGGATTTTGCCTTGCTCCATCGATATGACATGCCCTTTTATGTCAACAATAGGGAGGTGAAGACGACAACAAGCTCCATTAAATTGACTTCTGCTATGATATTTCTCCAATTATGGAGTAGTTAATTTGAAGTGAGTTTGGTATTTGATGCAAAATTGTTGGCGGGATTGGTAATAACATTTTTTCTAGTGGTGGTGATGGTGACAATAGTGGTGATGATGAATGAACCACCATCTCCTATAGTACATCACCTGTCAAAATGTAAATGAAATTGTATGATACTTATTTCAAAGATTATGCTTCAATAGGCTTTGTCTTTATTTGTTTGTGAGAATCAATTAGAAAAGAGAATTTATTTTCTATCAATGGTTTTGCTTTAAATAAATAGCACTTGTAGATTTCGATACCTTGGATCTATTATGCAAGTTGAAGGAGAAATTAAAGATGATGTAATGCATAGAGTTAAAGCAGGTTGGGTAAAATGGAGAAGTACTTCAAGTGTGCTATGTGATTGTAGAATACCCTTAAAATTGAAAGGGAAGTTTTATAGGACAACTATAAGACCAGCTATGCTATATGGATCAGAATGTTGGGCGACGAAGAAACATAATATCCAAAAAGTAAAAGTTGCCGAGATGGGAATTCTTAGATGGATGAGTGGTATAACATTGAAAGATAAATTAAGGAATGAACATATTCGTGGTAAGTTAGGTGTAGCTCCTATAGAAGATAAGATAAGATAAGAGAGGGAGGACTCAGATGGTATGGACACTTGCAACGTAGACCTTATAGTTAACCTATGAGGAAGAGTGACTTAGTTACTGTGGGGGGCAGTAGAAGGGGTAGGGGTAGACCTAAAATAACTTGGGAGGAGATAGTGAGTAAGGATTTAATTTCCTTGAATCTATCAAAAGAAATGGTCTATGATTGCATAAATTGGCGGAAAGGATTCATATAGCCGACCCCACTTAGTGGGACTAAGGCTTGGTTTTGTTTGTTGTTGTTGTTGGCTTTGCTTTAAATGACATTCTATTTTATTACAATTTAGAGGGTGCAATATTGATTTTTACCAAGGTTATTTTGGTTTTATGAATGATAGTCTCTAACTATCTTATGCTTTAGGAGACATTTGGTTCATGACATAAAAATATTCCCATGAATTGAGATCCCGAGGAATCTCATTCTTGGGAATGAGGTGTCTGTCTCATGGGAATATATACTTTTTGTATTAAGATTCTTATGAATCTATGCAATTTTCCTACGTCCATGTTTGGTTCAAAATGGAAATCTTGGTTGGTGTTTTGAGAAGACTATTATTCCTTGATATATGTGTGACCAATATATGAAAAGTAATTATACGTTCAACACAATGCTAAGATTATGTACTTAATTAAATTTATGTCACTAAATTTTTCAGTCATAATACATTAAAAAAGTTTACAATTAATAATCAATTAACCAAAATTATCAGTAGCAATATGACGTCTAAATATCAACAATTATACTACTATATTATTACAACACAATAATACTATTATTACTTTCATTTTATTAATAATTTATTATTAAATATAATAATAGAGTGTGATAATACTATATTGGGACATTGTTTTCCAACCTGCTAATATAGTGAAGGCAATTAGGTACAAAAAGTATGATTCTTATAGGAATGGTATTCTTATAAAACTTACTCATAGGGGAAGACGGAGGAGGGAATGGGATTTCCTCTATACATTCTCAGGAATGTGAATGTTCCTAACATGTTAGATTATTATGCTTAAACAAACATAGAGGTGAGAAGTCATGGACACCATATTTCTAAAAATATTAAAAGATATTGCAAACCAAACACCACCTTATGGATGACAAACCAAACACAAAATAGGATTACATTTATAGTCATTCTTATTCGATATAGTTGAATGTAGTCCAATATAATCTTATAAACTTTAACTAGCCACCAAATCGAATACATTCTTAGCTTTACTTGACATCTTGATCCCTTTAAATTAAATTCCTCAATCATAGAAAACGACGATGCATAAAATATCTAAGGAGACCAAGGGAATTCTTGAAATGTAACTTTAGTTTAGTTATAACCCTTGAATAAAGGGTGGAATAATATGATGATACTTTAACTTATTTTAAATTAAGGGTGGTATAAATATCAACAAATTTTTGATATTATAAAAGGAAATTTTAGAGGAAAGTAAGGCATCTCTTAATTAAGCAGTTTTGACATTGTTATTCACCTCTTCACACTTTATCTATCAATGCTAATTGGAGCATCAAAAAAGGGCCTCAAAGACCATTAAGGGTCTTCCAAACATCCTTTTTATCAATAATTACATGTGATTATCATGCACTATCGACACAAATATTAGGTTTGATATTTGCCACGATAGTTTGGAGTCGTCTGCGAGAAATTTGCTTCGCTTTGTGACGATTCCTATAACCAAGAAAAAAAAAATAGTGGAAGTGGGGGCACCTAAATCAGTCCTCCAAAATTAAGGAAAAATTTGACCTAGGGTGCAATGAAGCCAAAAAGGGGTTTTAAGGGAAAAAGAGGGGGGGGGGGGGAGAGGATGCCTCAGCTTTGAGGCTTGGAGAGGTTGGCAGAAACATATGGTCTAGTCCCAATAAAACAAGTTCCATTTAACAAACATTTTTCAGTTGTAAAAGCAAATAAGAATATAATAGTGCAATATGTTCGAATGTTCCTAGTCACAAATTTGAAGAAGATTTTGATTTTTGATTATTTTTTATTTTCTAAGATTCCAACTTCACTACTCCTTGGTCAAGGTGGCCTCAAAATTTGAGCTTGATACATCTAGCACCTTCTTACATTCTTTAACTTGATAGTTCAAAAATCTCAATTACATTTTTAATATTTGAATTTTGAGAAACATATTTCAAAGAATGGCTTAAAAAGGGTATAAGACTAGTTTAAGGCCAAATAGTGCCTAGAATAGATTAGCTCTAGTCATATCAACAAATGAGCTCGATGTTACTTTCTGTGCTCCTTTGTTATGTGGAGAAAGTCCAAGTTTTTTTGAAATTGAACTTGTGTATTTTAAGTGAGTAGGAAAAAATATTAGTATTATATATATATATATATATATATATATATATATATATGTATGTATGTATGTATGTATATATTTAAATGGCCATTAACTACAAAAGAGGTAAGGAGGAGAGAAGCAAAATAGAAGTTTGTGTGAAGAAAATTCTTCTTACTTTCCCACTACGTAGTCTTGATCAAACTAATGATGGGAGGTTCATTTTTGGCTTGTTTTGGATGATATTTGGACAAAAGATAGAGGACAATTCGTTCTCAATCCTAAATGATGTGATTTTCATTTGGAGGCCTTTAGGTGAGTCATTTCTACTCATGACAACAACTATATTTTGGGGAAATCCTATAATCTCTTTTTGCTTGTCTAGTTTTGCTCCTTTGCCATTGATGCTATTGTTGTTGATTTATTTGTAACCATCGGTGATTTCTGCAACTTGGCTTCTAAATATTCATAGTGGATTTTTTGGTTCGGTTCTCTAGCCCTGTAGTTTTTACTCTCCAATTTGCAAAGTTTTTCCACATTAAATTTGGTGTTCAATGTTTGTGATCATATTTTTGTAATAGTATGCTCTCTTTGTTGTATTGATTCCCTTCTTATAGGTTCTTAAAAATAGGGGACTAGTTTGTGTTTTAGTTATATTAGACTAGTGTTAAAGCTCTTACTTTATTGTTAGGTTTTATCTTGTTTGAGTTAAATTTGATAAGAGATGGGAATCTGAGTATTAGGAAGTGTGTAGTTTTATTTGACAATGGGTAGAAGATAATGTACAAAATCACATTGTAAATGTAACACATGACATAACCTTGTGGATAACTTAAATTATTGTATGCCTTGAAAACTAGGAACAAAAGGTTGTATTTGTTGAAGCAGATGATAATGAATTTTAAGGAATTTTGGACTAGTTGTCAAGAATGGACATAAAGTTTGAGGATTAGATTTTGGGACTTTGGTTGCTAAATACTTTACTTGATTCTTTGGAGAAACTTTGAAGCCACTTACTAGTTCCCCCCCTAAAGGTGTGGTGTCCACATAACTTGCTAAAAGTGGTGTTTTGAATGAGGAAGTGAGAAGAAAGGCTCAAGGTTCATTATCATAGTCTAAGTTTTAGTAGTTGAAAATAGGGGGAGAAGTAAAATAAAAACCAAGAAGGACTAGAAAAAGTTGAAGCAAATCTAGATAGACATACAAGAATGTTGAACGTCACTACTAAGGAAAAAAAAAAAAGGGGAATATCAAGAAGAATTTCTTCAAGTTGAAGAAAAAAAACAAGGATAGTAATGCTAAGCAAGACAAGAAAGATCAGGAAGATAGCGATTGTTCTTTTGCTACCACTTTTGATGATATTATCATTGTTTTATGATGAGAATATAGTAAATCCTAGTAAGGAAGTAATCAATCTTGCATGTCATGAGACAAGATGTGCAACGCCCTGACCTGTCACGTGGGCCCAGAGTGCTCGAAAATGTAACATAAAACAAGATACTCTCTGATACCATTTATAAGAGGGTCCAACCTTGAAGAGTTACAGTTGCTCGATCCATAAACAACATACAATAAAGTAGCGGAAAAGTTTCAATCTCCAAAATACCATACTAGAGTTTTAAGTCATTACTATCACATTAATGCTTCCAATGTTTCTATTACAATCCCAAAAAGATAACTTAACCATAGTCCAGTACTTACATGAGTACTTACAAAAAGGACTCCCAAAACACTACGCTCCATAACCCACTAGAACGCTAGATCCGATTTCCTGTAGGACCTGAAACAAGTTTTGTATATTGAGGTGAGACATTTCTCAGTAAGGTGGATCATATTACATCATTGTGTGACTACATGAGTTTATCCCAATCGACAAACAATAGTAAGTTTAACTGAAATGAATTACACAGTTAAAACATTCTCAACCCTGTAATATAGGAGATATATATAATTACTACAAAAGATACTGTAGCTCATTATAAGCGAGAGTTCTCGAGGTTGAGGTAAGATATAGGCCCATACACTGTAAAATCCCTTGGCTCAGTACTCAAAGCTGTAACTTCGCCCATTTTATTTTTAAATCATGTATATGCATATCAAACTCAACCCTGCCTAGGAACACCACCTAAACACCATTTACTTCCCCATGGTACGGGTTGTGCAGTTTGTAGACCCAATCTAACTCTGGAGGCCCACCAGTCTAATCATTTCAATGTTAGTCAATCCCACCTTGGATCAAACACCAGAGCCAGTGACCAATCGAATTTTCAGATACCCACCCTTACCAACAATGCATGGTTGCATTGTATCACCCACTAACAACGGTACCGTGCTCTCATAGTAACCAGTTCCTTAGTTGGTTCATACATCATATATAAAATTTATAATGAAAGCACAGTAACTTGTTTTCATTCCATAAAACATTTAAGAAATTCTAGTATTTTTCACAAACTCATTCATTCATCAGCATTACCTGGCATTCACAGCCCTCGGTCTTATATCGACGTCTCATTTCCCACAATTCCTGAAAACAATTTGGAACTTTAGTTCCCATATTTCATACCAATATTTCACCAGTTTAGTTCATTCCTAATTACCATCTCATGTCACACTCATTTGATTAAAAATTCTATAATGTAATAAATGGTTTGTAAAACTACAATTTACATAAAACAAGGTTTCAAACATCTCCAACTTTTTAGTATAATAAGAATATATATAAGTTTTAAGAAAAATAGAGACCAAACCCCAAAACCCTAATTTTTCAAAAACCATAAAATACAGTTTAACCGGTTTAGATTTCAAAAGTAACTGATGTAAGACAAATCCCCTTATCTGCCTTACAAGAAAGCCCCCTGGAAATCCCAAACTCCAAGCCCTATGGCGTTTGCAGTTCAAAATCCTAAAACCATATTTTTCCCAAATAAATCAACACAAACTATAGATCAACAACCATTAATCCTTTCCTAGGCCTTCCTATAGACTCACAACAACCATAAAGCCTTAAAAACCTACATACCCTGATTTTGGAGTAACGCCCAAAATGCTCAGATCAAAGATCTGCTCCGCTAGACTTGTAAAGAATCTCCTTTAGATTCTCGTAGTAACTTTCATTCGTTGAATTTGTTAATAAGCGGAGAGAAATCATAAAGAGAGAGAGAGAGAGAGAGAGAGAGAGAGAGAGAGAGAGAGAGAGAGAGAGAGAGAGAAATTAATTTTCTTAATGAAGAAGCAAGCAAAGTAACCTATTTATAGATCCCTTGACCCGATCAAATTCGTCAACTAATGGCGCCTTCGTCAATGAGCCACACAAGGTCGTTCGTCGACGAAGGAAGGGCCTCGCTAACAAACCCCATGCTTGATATTTTTTCGAACGTTTTGGATCTCTTCGTCAACGAAGCTCTAAGTTTCAGCGACAATCTTAAAAGGGCTTTCATCGACGAGAACATGGAGTTCATCAACAAAGCTTGCTGAAAATCCCCTTTTTCCTTTCTTATTTAATTTCCTTATTTTCCTGATTCGGGTCTCTACAAGATGAGTGATAGAAAATGGTACTTTACAACTAAGGAAGGAATTCTCCACATCTTATGTTCAATTTTGGAGTTCCGAAGATGGAAAATGGTGGCTTGGCAGAGTCTATTAGTATGTGAGATGTTTTCTTGGAGATTAATAATGGTTTAATGTTGGTGCTCAAAGATGTTAGATATGTTCTTGAGATTCATCTAAATTCAATTTCAATTGGGAAACTCATTGAATAAGGATTTTGCAACAAATTTAGATTGGGAAAATGAAAACTTTTGAGAGGAAACTTGACTGTATCTTAAGGACATAAGTGCTTAAAATTGTATATGATGTAGGCTTTGATTTCTAAGGATAGTGTAAATGTACTAGGGAGTGAAGTTGCATCTATATGGCATAGGAGACTTAAGTCACATTGGTGAAAAGGGGTTGAATTGTTTGGCCAAGAAAAAAATTGCTTTTTGGTTTGAAGAATGTTGATCTAAAGAAATGTGATCATTGCACGATAGAAAAATAAAAAAAATAGCATCCTTCAATAAGTCACCCTTCAATAAAATTTGATTTTTTATAGCTAGTGGATTTAGATGTTTGTGATCCTTTGAAGACAAGGTATCGAATCGTGCACTTTATTTTGTAATCTTCATTGATGATCATTCTTGGAAGCCTTGGTTCTATCCCTTGAAGATAAAGGACCAAGTTCTAGATATGTATAAACAATTTCAAGCTTTGTTTGAAAGATAAATAGGGATGAAGCTAAACTGCATTCATACTGATAGTGGTGGTGAAAACTCTGGGGCATTTGATGAGTATTTTAGACAACAGGATATCAAACATTATGAAAATACTCCCATGACACTTTAGTTAAATGGTTTGATAAAAAGAATGAACATGTCACTGATTGAGAAAGTTCGGTGCTTACTTTCTGAAGCAAAATTACCTAAATCCTTTTGGGGTGAGGCACTTAGTAAAACATAATATGTGATCAAGTCCTACAATTTCTTTACAAGGTGATGTTCTAGATAGGATATGGTTTGCAAGGATGTATCCTATGATCACTTATGAGTTTTTTGGCTACAAGGCTTTTCATGTTCGAAAAAATAAAAAGTCAAAGTTAGATATTAAATCTAGTTAGTATGTTTTTCTGGGCTTTGATCATTATGAATTTGGCTATAAACTGTGAGATGCAATTGTGAAAAATCTTATGAGAAGTGGAGATATTATTCATCAAAGACTAGACCATTGATGATATTGAGAAGCCAAAAAAGATTGAATCATAGTGAAGTTATCACTTAACTGATATGGATCTAGCTCGATTGGCATATACATCCTAACAAGTTGAAACTAATGTTTAAAGTGATACGAAGGAAAGTAATGAATATAATAACCTACAAGATACTATTAATTTAGATGCTATAGTAGATAACAATGTCAATGGGGAATCTCAGATATCTACAAATCTACAAGTAATTCCACTGAGGAGGTCTACCAAAGTCGATGACCTTCTCAGAGATACTCTTCCAATGAGTATATGCTCTTGAATGGTGAGGGAAAACCTGAATGTTATAAAATGCTATTAAAATATTATAAATAGAAATGAGTTAAGGCACCTTTGCATGACCATACTTTTGATTTGGAGAGGTTGCCTAAAGGAAAGATAACATTGAAGGACAAGTGTGTGTATAAGATAAAACATGAAGAACACATTTCTTCATAGCTATGAGGGGGGAGATTGTTGGGTTTAGGCTTCGTATGTAGAGAAAGGCTTGTTGTGAATTATGTCTCATAATAAGGGAAAGCGTGAAAGAAATCAAGGTGCAGCTGAATAGAGGGAAACTATCTATGGTTTCTAAGAAAATTGTCAACGATTTGGCTGAATTTCAGAATGAAAGCTCTCGGTATCTCCATTTTGTATGAAATTGTCGACGGTTTGGCTCAGAATAGCAAGCGCTGATTTTGAATTTTGAATAATTTGGATGTTATTTTGGTTGGGTTTTGGGGTGAAACCTCCGAGGAGGCTTATATATACACAGAATAAGTTGTATATGGTGTGCTTTTGTGCCTTTTGTGTGCCAAGGGTGCCATGAGTGGTTGAAGAGAGAATTGAGAGAATTCATGTATTGTTCATGTAATTTGGACAAGGAGATAGTTAATTTTTTGTCATTTGCTCCCGTGGATGTAGGTTTTGCCGAACCATGTAAAACCTAGTGTCATTGTTCTTGTTATTGCTTTATTTACTTCTATGGTTGTGGAATTATTCTGTATATTCACCATTTAGATTGTTGCATTGTTTATGTTTGATCCTTCACACAAATTAATTTTTATTCCATTATACATTGTTTGAGGGCTTTTACACAACAATTGGTATTAGAGCATTGTTGTAATTGCCACTGCATCTTCTTCTGTGAAATTTGACATTGTCAAATTTGTTGGAATAGAGAATTTCTATTTGTGACAGAGAATGGTGAAGGATCTTTTGGTGCAACAAGGCATGGTGAAGGTTTTATATAGAATTCAACCGGATAGCATGGATGCAGTGACTTGGAATGAATTGAGGGCAATAGAAGTATCAACCATCCAACTTTATTTGGCTAATGACGTGTTGTATCACGTCATGGATGAGGATTCTCCGGCATTAGTTTAGCGAAAATTGGAACGTCGATATATGTCTAAGGGTTCGTCAAAACCTGCAAGTGTAGTAGAGGAAGATTTAGAATGTAGTGATGGAGATATTCTATGTGTTTCATCAGGTTCAGAGTGCCTCACAGATGATTCTTGGATCCTAGATACCAGTTGCTTTTATCACATGACAGCGAATAGAAAATGGTTCAACACCTACAGGTCAGTTAATACTAGTTGTATTTTGATGGGAAATGTTATTTTACACAAAATACTTGGTATTGGAAATGTCAAAATCAAAATATATGATGGTATTGTGACAATCGTATATGATGTAAGGAATGTACCAGGTCTAAGGAAAAATGTTATTTCATTGGGTACTTTAGATTGTAACGTGTATAGTTACAAGTGTGAAAGTGGAGAAATGAAAGTATGTGAAGGCAATTCGATAGTGATGAAAGGAGAAAAGATAGCGGGAAATATCTATGTACCGCAAGTTGTTATGATTGTAGGTGGAGTTGCAGTTATAGAATCTGAGTTAGATATTCTGTGGCATATGCAGTTAAGGAATATGGATGACTACATGTATTTAGATGTTTAGGGATTGGTGAGGATAGAATCACGAGGCAGACATGTTTTTCATGGGTGTATACAAAAGGTCTTGGTTTATCTCATATGGCACCAACCTGATGTTGATGTGCGTACAGGTTAAACTTGTGGATGAGGTGGAGTACCAGAGCGAGAGAGAAATCCTCAGGTTAGGCATTGGGACTGAGCACGATGGTTTCATTTAAGAAGTTTTGTGAGCAGAGCAGGTTATATATAAGGCTTGTACGGTGTTTCTTAGTGAAATCAGTGAGTATGGCGCGTTTCTCGTGTGATTGATCACCAAAAGTATCGCTAGATAGGAGAGTTGCAGGTGAATTATAGGCAGGTTTTGTAGTAGACTACTCGGATGTGAGTGGATGTCCACTGGTGTACTATTCTATTGATGGAGGATCTAGGTTTAGTGTTATGTCTGAACAGTACATCTTTCTGGGGTATAATAAAGGTGGGTGCAAGCTAGGTGATCCTGTGGCAAACAAAGGGGTGATCGAGGATATGAATTTTTGTGATAAAGTCATAGGGCAGCGTACTCAAGTAAAGGAAGAGAAACCAATGCCAGAAAACTATGGTAGCAACAAACATGTAATTCAGGTGGAGTTAGGGATTCAGGGCAGAAATGCAAGGAGTTCTATCTGGGGTCAATAGAATCCTAGTATAAATGGGCATGTGATGCAGGTGGAGCTACAGACTCAGGGTAGAGATGACAATGTTCATATTGCAAGGTATAACACCCTGAACCCTTAAACCCGGGTTCAACGCGTTATACCTGATAATCCATAGTTCATAATATAGACAGCGGAAAACATAACTACAATCTTTCAACAAATATAATACCAGAGTTTTCTACATCCATCTACACACCATAGTAAATCATGCATCCACCTGTATTCCTATATATAAACATATCTCCCAAAAATATTTAGTATTCATAATACCAGTATGTTTCACAACCATTCATATTATCTAGAAGACTTAAAACATAAAACATAAATTTTATACCTCCCAAAATTAACATAGATATATGCCCTTTTATTTTTCTATTTCCCAATAATGCTATAAAAACCTCAAGCTCTCAAAGCCCGCTCTCGAGGAAATCCTGAAAAAGATAAATTTGTATTCGGGTGAGACACATCTCAGTAAGGGAAGAAACAATATATTAAAACAGCGTGTGGCTAATATGAGGTATATAAATATCATTTTAATAACATTTCTCAAATCATTAACATAACACTAAAATCATTCTCTGAACCTACCAATCACATGCAAAGGTTTAACCCACGAGATTACCCAAGGATAGGGGTGATTACCCACCCATACAAGTAGCACCCCTCTGCTATGATATTAGGCAACCCTAAGGTCACAACTAAAGCATACCAGGGCACTCACCTTTCTCAGTAAGTCCTCAAGTGATAAATTGATCTCGTACTCACACAATTCAACAATAGCTTACCGGCAAAGGCCTTAAGGATAGGGAAATCCACCCGCCCATACAAGTAGGTTCCCTCTGCCCTAGTACGTTATGCAGCTACTAGTGCACTCGCCTTTCTCAGCAAGCCTTCAAGCAAAGAGTTTGCCTCGCCCAATCGTAATATGTTCTATATACATAGATACTTCTAATATCATAATACATTATTCCTTCTGTCATTATTCATTCTTATGCATCTATTCATGTTCTCAGCTTTGACATTTCATAGCGTCTCACTTTATATGACTTTTTCCCATTTTGCATTGTTCACATATTACATTTCATTTCCATTTCGTTTTTTTCCATTTCATTTTCATTTCATACTCATTTTTATTTTAATTCATAAATACTCGGCATCTTTTCAACTGTGGTTGGTTAGCTTCGGCATCCTTTCAGTCATGGTCGGCATCCTTTTAGCCGTGGTTGGTTAGCTTTGGTATCCTTTTAGCCGTGGTCGGCATCTTTTTAGCCATGGTTGGTTAGCTTTGGCATCCTTTCAGCCGTGGTCGGCATCTTTTCAACCGTGATTGGTTAGCTTCTACATCCTTTCAGCCATGGTCAGCATCTTTTTAGCCGTGGTTGGTTAGCTTCGGTATCCTTTTAGCTGTGATCAGCATCTTTTCAGCCGTGGTTGGTTAGCTTCAGCATCCTTTTAGCCGTGGTCGGCATCTTTTCAGCCGTGGTTGGTTAGTTTCGACATCCTTTCAGCCGTGATTGGTTAGCTTTGGCATCCTTTCAGCCGTAATCGGCATCTTTTCAGCCGTGGTTGGTTAGTTTCGGCATCCTTTCAGCCGTGGTTGTTTCCATGATTGCATTAACACTCACATGCAGCATATTTCATATATCATTTTCATACTCAGTTCATTTTTCTGTATTTCTAGCATCTCGTATATATAACATAATTCCACACAAAATTCTATTTTACTCATGCCACACAATTTAGCATTAAAATTCATACATATTCCTATAAAATATGTCAACCCATATTTAACATTCATAAACTAGAAAATACCTCTAATTTCTTACATAATTATTCTGAAAAATATTTTTCACTTTCATCAGTTCAATTTCGCATATAAGTATCAAATAAAACAACCCTAGGCTCAGAAAGCATAATTTAAAGGATTGACATTTTAAACCCAAATCGAAAAATATACACGCATACATAACATAATTTATTTTCCATTAAATTCATAAAAATTCTGGTTAATATATATTTTTTTCCTTACCTAGTTTCTTGAACTACGCCAACAGGGACCCTGAAAAATACTTGCGGCGCTCACCCGGACCCTGAATAAAAAATCCTAATTCCATGTAATTAATCTTGAATAAAATATTATTTTAATATTTCCTAAATCCATAAATTCTAAATAAATAAATATACCCTTAAATATAGCCAAATTACCAAATTTTTCAAATCCCACTCTCGCTTTGGAGTGGAGCCTAGCAAATCCCAATTGAAAAATTACCTATGCCAAAAATGACGACGACCACGACTAGGACCCCATGGTGGTGTCTGATCATTGATTTAACAGCAAATTTAACGAGAAATTGAGAAATTAGGGGAAAGTTACTTTACCATAGGAATGATGCTTACGTCGCTTCCACGACAAATTTGCTCCAGTAGAAATGTCGGTGGTGGAGTTAGGAACCCAACGACACCTTCCGTTTTCCAATCGGTCGAATATTCGTCAAGAAATGAGGGGAAAGAGAGGCGGAGAGTGGACGAGGAGCAGGAGAGAGCATAGAAAGACGCAGAGAGAGATCTTTGCGATTCCAGGAAGCTTTAGCTTCTTTCTTCTTCTTTTTTTTTCCTTTTACTTTAACTTAACATATATATATAAGCTTTAACTTATATATACATATATATTATATATATATATATATATATATTATAATAACTTACCTATATATATATATATATATATATATCTTATTTCAATATGTTTTTTTTCCTTATCATACTATTTATTTTACTTATTAATTTAATTAATTAATTTAATAATATTTAATTAATTAATTAACTAATTAATAATTACTCTTAATTTTTTTTTCATACTATTTCTTTTTACTTGTTTATTTCATACATTAATTTAATAATGTTTAACTAATTAACTAATTAATTTAATAATGCACTATTAGACCACCACTTAAGTATAAATTTGGAATTCTAGAGTTTTATGTATTCATTACTACTAGCAATAAGTTTTCTACTATTTTTCAAGTTGTAATGCATGACAAAGGGAAAAATAGAAGGATATCTGTTATGTTGGAGGAAATGGAGGTATTGCATATGTACTAAATGTGTGAGTTGGTGAGGCTTCCAGTTGGGAAGAAGGTGATAGGATGCAGTGGAGTGATGTATCTCTTGTGTGTGAATGACATGTTATTGGTTGGGAATGCTTTGAATAAGGCTTATTCGTTGGGAACTGTGTCGAAAGTTATTGATGTAAATGTGTTGGGTACGACCAAGATGGGTCTTGGTTTGTTGATTCGCATGGACAGAGTTACAAGGAGATTGATGTTATCTGAGGGTGACTTTGTGGATGGAACTGCAGGGAGACTTCGTTTGCCGTATCAGGGGGGTTCTGTGGAAATTCAATATGGAATGTCTATCAGTCGATACCCAAGGATGAGCTGTGATGTCCAAAATATGTCAAAGGTCCCCCATGATTGTGCAATGTCGTGCTTCAGTAGGCAACAGAGTGGACCATCAATTATTAGTTTTGTTGAAGACTATGCGAGGGGCTTTGGTGATAGAAGGCTTGTAGCAGCGTTTGTGTTTACTGTTGTGTAAAGGTTTTGTTGGAAACCTAGGGTGAAGTCTTCGGGTGTTGCATCTACAACTATTTCAGAGTTGATGGTAGAAGCTGAAGCTACCATCGACAAGTTCAAGCAGCGTTGCTTGGACTTGGTGTTGGTCTCCAAGTGCTAGAAGGGAGACAGTCCCAAGCTAACGTTCCAAAGTTCAAGGTGGAGCAATGGGTTTATATTTTTCAGTTTCTCCTCAGGGGCGTATGTTCGCCTAGGTGGAGTTTGTTGTGAATTATGTCTCACATACTAAAGGAAAGCATGAAAGAAGTCGAGGTGTAGCGGAGTAGAGGAAAACCATAGACAGTTTTAGGAAAACCATCGACGGTTTGGCTAAATTTTAGAATGAAAGCTCAAGGTATCTCCAGTCTGTCTGAAACCGTCGACAGTTTGACTCAGAGCAGCGTAGATTTTGAATTTTGAATAATTTGGACATTATTTTGGTTGGGTTTCAAGGGAAACCTTTGAGGAGGCTTATATATACACATAATACATTGTATATGGTGTGCTTTTGTGCCTTTTATGTGCCAAGGGTGCCGTGAGTGGTTGAAGAGAGAATTGATAGAATTCATGTATTGTTCATGTAATTTGAACAAGGAGATGGTGAATTTTTGCCGTTGCTCCCGTGGGTGTAGGTTTTGCCGAACCACGTAATTCTTGGTGTCATTATTCTTTTTATTGCTTTATTTACTTGATGTGGTTGTGGAATTATTTTTTATATTCACCATTTAGATTGTTGCATTGTTTATGTTTGATCCTTCACACAAATTGTTATTCCGCTGTGCATTATTTGAGGGCTTTTACAGAACAAGGCCCAATTTCTTTGAAAGTCCAGTTGTTTCTTTTAAGTAGAGAGGAGAAAAAATTTAGTTTTTTTCCCTAATAAATGGGCATCAGTCGTAATAGAGGGAAGAAGACTAATAGAGAAGTTTGTGTGCATAAAGTTTTGCTTGCTTTCCCATTGCTTTGTCTTAATCAAATTGATGATTGGAGGGTCATTGGTGGTTCAATTTGGTTGAAATTTGGACATTGTCGATAGAGGACAACTAGTTCTCAATTCTGATTAATAATGCAATTTTCATTTGGAAGCCTCTAAGTTAGTCATTTATGTTTGTCAGAACAACTTTATTTTTGGGAAATTCCTCTATTTTCTCATCTTGCTCATCTAGTTTTACTCCATTGCAATTGATGCTATTGTTTTTGAGTATTTGTAACAATTGGTGATTGCAAGAGCTTGGCTTGTGAACCAAATTCGTTTTTAGTGGACTTTGGTTGGGCTCTTTGGTCCACGGCTTTTGCTCTTTAATTTGAAGAGGTTTTTCTTTCTGTTTTAAATGTGATGCCCAAAGTTCATGATTATATTTTAATTTGTAGTAAGTTGTTTGTTTGTTATATTGGTTGCTTCCTCACAAGTTCTTACAAGCAAGGGACTGGTTTGTGTTTTAGTCCTGTCACCCTACTTATAAGACATATGAATTATGCTTATAAGATAAATGAGTTTTACTAATAAATAAATGAGTCTTGCCTAAAAATATACGAGCCCTGCTCATAAGATAAAAGAGTCATTCTCATACTTAGAGTCTAGTTATGCTGATAGTGATGGATGAGCTTTACTTGTAGAAAAATGAGTCATGCTCATATAAACAAATGATCCCTACTAAATAAGAATCAATGAAAAAAGAGGTAGACTAAGAGCTTTGCTTGCCATAAAAAAATATTGCTCAAGTTGGAGGCATGCTTCAAAAAGGAAGGAAAAAAAAAAAAAAAAAAGTCAATGGTAAACCCACAAATTACGCCTAACCTTGAAAACCCACGTTTATGTTAAAAAAAAATGGGAGGCTACTAGTGGTGCATAAAATATCAGAGACAAATCGAGACCTCAAATTTAGATTTGTGTAGATTTAAAAAAAAATAAAATACAAAACTATATTGAATTTTATCCAAATCCATCCAAACATAAATCCAAAGTTTGAAATCCTTACTTCCAAATATGTATAAATTTTCTTAAAATATAATTAAATTAGTTATAACGCCTAAATAAAAGTAGAATTAAAGAGAGTAACTCCTCTTACTTCCTTATAATCAAAAGGAATGAATAAAGGGTGGAATTAAAAAGTAATCCCTTTTAACTTCCTTTGAATTAAATGTGATATAAATACAAAAGAATATTGCTATCACGAAAAGAAAAGAATTTTTTTGAAAAGGATGAGATTCCATTATAGAGTCCCTACATGATTCTCTACCTATTCACACCCACTCGATCCTGATCCTAATCCTAATTTGAGTGTGGGAAAAGACCTCTGAAGTACACTTAAAACATTATTATTTTTGTATTAATTATAAGTAATCATCATCTTCACCAACTGTGACAGAAAAAAACAAGTTTAACTTTCAGCATCTACGAGCAGAATCTGAAATGGCATGATCTTATCCTCTCGCGAGTGCAGTAGTCGAATCAATCCGGACTCACGTGGTGTCATCTTAACATGTGGCGTCAAATACATTTTGATGCACCACCACTCTTCCTGCTCCTTCCTAGCTTCCACGCTTGTCTGACGACACAACTGGAGCCCATCCACCGCTCGTGCCAAAAGGCGGCGGGGCCCAAACTGTTAAGTGCAACTTTGACAGTTGACAAGGAACAGGTCGTCCCATCATCTCGTCGGCCCCGCGTTCCTCCTCCTTCGGCCGGCGCATCCGCGCCCCGCGTATTTGCCCACCCCATCCTACTTTCTTTCTTTCCTTCTGTCTTATTCTCATCTCTCATCTCATCTTGTATGCACAGATATATATATAAACGTAAGAGCATGGTGCCTTTGTGTGTGTGTCTGGTTGTGCGCTTGATTTTTGGGAGCACACAGCAGCTGCTGATCTAATTAAGAGAGCACACACATATATATACGTACGTACTGCGGCAAGCTACCAATTAAGCTTACTCAGTTTCTTTTCTGCCAATCAAATCACTCCACCCCTTTTCCATTCCGCCCGCATATATAAATTTTCCGGGCAAATTGAAGTAAAGAGGAAAAATTAATTAAAGATGGTTGTGTTGTTCTCTCGCACAGGAAGGCATATGCAGCGCTACACCACTAATGGTGGGCGCGTGGTTGTTGGGTACCTCTCTCTCTCTCTCTCTCTCTGAGCTCTCTCTGATATCTCTTCTCTTTCTCTGGAGCTCATTGGTTTAAATTGATCCAATTGAAATATGTATGTGCAGATGTATACCATATAGATACAAAGGCAAACAAAGTTCCGTGGAGATGGGGGACGGGCCGGCCGGTGAATTTGAAGTTCTCCTTGTTACTTGTCAGAATGCCAATAAAGGGATGCTGTTTCCAAAGGTATGACCTCTCTCTCTCTCTCTCTCTAGAAATGAATATATATATAAAATATTGCATTTATCTTTTTCATTTTCCCTTTGTCATATTAATAAATTAGTGAATATATAAGCAGGGAGGTTGGGAATTAGATGAATCGAAAGAAGAGGCTGCGTTGCGGGAGACAGTCGAGGAAGCTGGAGTTAAGGGTACTGTTGAGGTTAGTTAGTTCTTCCTTCACTTCTCCCATTTCTTAAATATAAAAGTACATGCGCAGCTGTAGCTCAAAGCAGTGAAAGCACTTATGTTTGGCAATGGATTTAGGGCTTTCCCATTTGGGTTCATAAAATATTAAATGCATAATTACAACAAGCCATGTCCATCTCATCTATTGAGGTTTTGCTCTAGCACGCACTTTAATCAGTCTTAAAATTGGGGAATTCATACTGATTGAATGAATTAATTATGCAGGGGGAATTGGGCCAATGGAGGTTCAAGAGCAAGAGTCATGGCACTTACTATGAGGGGCATATGTTCCCTCTGCTTGTTGAAGAGGAACTCAATTCCTGGCCAGAAAAGAATCTTCGCCAGAGGAAATGGGTAAGCACAAATTAATTCGAAGGACTTCCAAAAGATTTACTTTTATATTTAATATTGTTGAACAAAATTAAATAAGCTTTGCAATATTATTATTATTATTATTATTATTATTATTATTATTAATTGGGGGTATTACTATTTATGGAGTACAGATGAGTGTGGAAGAGGCAAGGAAAGCGTGTGGGCACTGGTGGATGAAGGAAGCCTTGGATATACTAGTTCATCGTCTTGAGAAAGAAGCAACCATACTGCATGCATAGCTAGCTGTTCCCCTCTGTACGTAAGCTGTGAGGATCGAGCAAAAATCACAGTTGGAGAGGCAACTAAAGATGCATTGCATTGGGTTTCTCGTTCTTCATTCTTTAATTTTTTAATTTTTTGGGATTCTAATTTCACAACCCAGTCAATTATTTTGTGAGAATTCATGTTGTAAGATGTACAGCTCCGATTCTTTATAAAACAAAGGAAAAATTAGCATGCGGCACAATCACAAAGAGTCACAATTGAAAGATCATGTATTACAACAATTGTTAATTTGTTTGCAAATATATATATATAAAAAAGTTAAAAAGTATATATATATATATATATCTTGGAATTTTCTCTATCCCACCTAATTATTTTGATAAGACGCCAGAGTGGATTCCAAGCCCCGCATAAGTCTAGAGCCTATTATTCTTTTATCCTGAAACACGTTGGTAGGATAAATTCGGACATACATGTGTATATTTAATATTTCTCATGTTAAAATAGTCGATTTGATAGTAGTCAAAATATGTAATGAAGCAATATTAAGTTTCAAATTAAATATGTATAAAAACCCTTTTTGTCATCATTGTACTACTTACAATGTTTAAAATTCCAAATAATAAGGAAGTTGTATGTGTGTGATCATATGTCACCACTTGACCCTTTAGAGTAGTGAAGCTATTATTCATGCACATGTTAAAGACTAGGAAAGCAATTCATTTGAATTGAGTGTTGGGTTATTTCCTTCCATGTGGAGGAAAGCCCAAGTGAGCTTTATTAAAAGTCCAAAGCTTAGTCCTTTAGGATGATAATCTAAAGGAAGTTATAAAAATATAGGAGAGAAGGGAGGAGCCGTCACTTCTCAAAAGGAAGAGAGAAAAATGTTATTTTTCTCATGCTGTTCAAATTTTATTAAGACTCTGATGTCTCTTCGTTTGTGGTCCGATCGAACTGAAATTTGGAGGAGAGGTTCACAACTCAAGGAACTACAATCTAAACAGTGGAGATTGGATTTTGAGCTCGGGGAGTTAAGATTTTTTCCCGTGAATAGTAATCACGATTTCAGTATATTCTCTCAAATTTTCTTTATATTTGCCAAGATTATTGATATCTTAATGAGATATATTTGTAACTTCTAATTGCAATTAGAGAAGACTTGGTGTACCCATTATTTGGTTAATAGTGGAGGTTTCAATTGGATTAGGTCCCGTGGTTTTTCTTCCTCACACTAGGGAAGTTTTTTATGTAAAAAATTACTTGTGCTCTTGTGGTTTGGTGTGATTGATTCTTTTTCTTATTATTTTTAGCACGTATAAAAGTAAAGATACACTATATTTGCTTGCATATAGGGAGAATAATTATTCCGTTATGGTTGTTTGTTGATGTCTCTCCCAACAAAGTGGTATCAAAGCCAAGTTGACAAATTGTTAGGTTGACAGTTTGAGTTATGGAAACAAATACGAGTAGAATGATTAATCTCAATGATTCAAATTATCACATAAGGAAAGGAAAAATGAAGGATCTTCTTTATGTGAAAGATTATTACCTACCAGTGTGTAGTGCTGAAAAATTAGAAAAAAAGCCTGATGTGGAATGAACTTTGTTACATCGACAGGTGTGTGGGTATATTAGGCAGTGGATAGATGATAAAGTTTTGAATGATATTAGTGGAGAGACAAATGCACGTTCTCTATGGAGTAAGCTTGAACAGTTATATGCTAGAAAGACTGGAAATAATAAGTTATTTCTGATTAAACAAATGATGGATTTGAGGTACCAGAACGGGACTCCTTTATCTTATCACCTAAATACATTCCAAGGAATTATTAATCAGTTGACGGGAATGGGTATTAACTTTGATGATGAGATACAAGGGTTATGGTTGCTTGGTTCATTACCGAACTCGTGAGAGACGCTTAGAACTTCATTGTCTAACTTCGCTCTAGAAGGTGTAATCACAATGGATATGGTTAAGAGTTGTTTTCTAAATGAAGAGATGAGAAGAAAAACACAGGGTTCCTCTTCACAGTCAGAGATCTTGGTTACATAAAAGAGGGGGAGAAGTAATAGCAGAGGTCCGAAGAACAAAGATAATAACATAAGCATGTCCAACAAGTTTGCTAATGTTGAGTGTCATCATTGCGGGAAAAAAAGGATACATCAAGAAATATTACAGGAATTTGAAAAAAGAAAACAAGAATGAGAAAGGGATGGGAACGAAGAATGGATATAACAAAGATGATGATGATGATAGAGTTGCTACCACCGCTCCTGCAGACTTCCTCATTGTTTATGATGATGAGATGATAAATGTTGCATACCATGAGACCAGTTGGGTGATTGACAGTGGTGCCTCCATTCATGCTACATCTCGAAAGTATTTTTTTACATCCTATAGATATGGTGACTTTGGAACAGTAAATATGGGAAATGATGGCTTCGTTAAAGTCATTGGAATTGGGGATGTGTATTTGCAGACAAATAATGGCACGAGTTTAGTTCTTAGAGATGTGAAACATATTTCTGACATTCGTTTGAATTTGATTTTTGCGGGTATAAACTTGATGATGAAGGGTATTGCAGCACTTTCAGTGATGACCAGTGGAAGCTTACCAGGGGTGCTATGGTTGTGGCTCGAGGCATGAAGCACTATACATTGTACATTCTGCAAGCAAAGATCCCCAATGACATAGTTAATCTGATGGAGGATAATGGTACAACAGAGTTGTGGCACAAGAGACTGGCTCACATGAGTGAGAAAGGATTAGCTCTACTGGGGAAGAAAAGTCTACTATGTGGAATAAAAAGTACACTTCTGAAAAGGTGTACTCATTGTTTGTTAGGGAAGAAGAGCAGAGTTTCTTTCAAGAATTCCCCTAATTCGAGAAAATCAGAGATACTGGATTTGGTACATTCGGATGTGTGTGGCCCTATAAAGACGATAACACTTGGTGGCTCCAGATACTTTGTGACTTTCATAGATGATCATTCAAGGAAGTTGTGGGTATATATTGAAGTCAAAAGACCAAGTGTTGGCTGAGTTCAAATAAATTTCAAGCCCTAGTTGAGAGACAGAGTGGGAAGAAACTGAGGTGCATCTAGACTGATAACGGTGGAGAGTATTCTAATCCATTTGATGAGTATTGTAGACAACAGAGCATTTGGCATCAAAAGACTCCTCCGAAAACTCCTCAATTGAATGGCATGGTAGGAAGGAAGAACAAAACACTGGTTAAGAGAGTGAGATATTTGCTTTCACAAACCCGGTTGCCAAAATCCTTTTGGGGGGGGGGGGGAATTGAGCACTGTTGTTCATGTGTTGAATCTTATATCCTATGTTCCTTTACAATTTGATGTGCCAGATTGAGTTTGGATGGGTAAGGATGTTTCCTATAATCACCTGTGTGTTTTTGGGTGCAAAGCATTTGTGCATATTCCAAAAGATGAAAGGTCCAAAATTGATGAAAAAACGCGATAGTATATATTTCTTGGCTACGGTCAAAATGAGTTTGGATACAAGCTTTATGATCCAATTGAGAAGAAAATTGTGAGAAGCAGAGATGTCGTGTTTGTAGAGGATCAAACGATTCAGGATATTGAGAAGGAGGAGAAATCTATGTCTTAGCAGGATGATAGTTTGACTGATGTGGATCAAGTTCCTTTGAAGAATTTTCCATCTCAAGTTGAGAATGATGTTTAGGATGACCACCGGGGTAGAGGTGATGTAGATGTTCCCTCACAAGTTCAGGGAGATGTTGAGACTGATGAGCAGTTGATAGTGCTAGAGATTCCACTAGAGATTCCATCCAAGAGGTCAGCTAGAGACCGACATCCTTCCACTCAGTATTCAACAAAACAATATGTGCTATTGACTGATGGGAGAGAGCCCCAGTGTTTTGCAGAAGCCATGAAAGATGAACATAAGACATAGTGGGTTGAAGCTATGCAAGATGAGATGCAGTCATTGAATGATAACCACACCTTTGAGTTGGTGAAGTTACGTAAAGGAAAAAGAGCTTTGGAGAGCAAGTTGATTTACAAGAAGAAGCCAAATGAGTTCTCTTCACGGCCACGGTACAAAGCTAGATTGGTTGTAAAAGGGTTCGGTCATAGAAAAGGTATTAACTTTGATGAGATTTTTTCTCCAATTGTAAAGATGTCATCGATCCGTATAGTACTCAGCTTAGCAACTAGTCTTGACTTGGAAGTTGAGCAGATGGATGTGAAAACAACCTTCCTTCATGGTGATTTGGTGGAAGAGATTTATATGAAGCAGCCAGAAGGTTTCAGAGTGAAAGGGAAAGAGGATTATGTGTGCAAGCTGAAGAAAAGCATATATGGTTTGAAATAAGCACCAAGACAGTAGTATAAGAAGTTTGAGTCTATTATGGGGGAGCAAGGCTACAAGAAGACAACTTTTGATCACTATGTATTTGTTCAGAAATTCTATGATGATGATTTTATTTTCTTACAGCTTTATGTGGGGCCAGCAAAGAAAATTCTTGGCATAAGAATCAATCGTGACAGGAGTGCCAAGAAGTTATATTTGTCACAGGAGGAGTACATTGAGAAAGTGTTTAAGAGGTTCAATATGGACAAAGCTAAAGTGTTTAGCTCTCATTTTACTACCCACTTCAGACTAAGTACAAAGGAATGTCTTTCTACAGATAAGGAAAAGGAAGACATGGAAAGAGTTCCTTACGCCTCAGCAGTAGGAAGTTTGATATATGCAATGGTTTGCACAAGACCAAATATAACCTATGCCGTTGGTATAGTTAGCCGATTCTTGTCAAATTCGGGAAGAGAGAACTGGAATGTAGTGAAGTGGATCATGAAGTATCTTCGAGGCACTTCCAATTTGAGACTTGGTTTGGGAAATAGACAACCATTGTTAGTTGGCTACACAGATGCATATATGGCTAGGGATGTGGTTACTCGTAAGTCTACTTCAGGCTATTTGATTACTTTTGCAGGTGGAGCTATAGCTTGGCAATCGAGACTTCAGAAGTGTATTGCTCTTTCTACGACAGAGGCAAAATTCATTGCAGCAACGGAAGCGACTAAAGAGTTGCTATGGGCAAGAAGTTATTGAGAGAACTTGGTTTCAAGTAAAAGAGGTATGTGTTGTTTTGTGATAGCCAGAGTGCTATTCATCTTGATAAGAATTCCAGTTTCCATGCAAAATCGAAGCACATTGATGTACGATACCATAGGATTAGAGATGCGTTGAACGATAAGTTACTAGAACTTGAGAAGGTTCACACTGATGATAATGGTTCTAATATGTTGACAAAGACACTACCAAGGGAGAAGTTTGAATTTTTTTTTTCGATCGCCGGGATGGCGATTCCCTCCACATAGTCAGAAAGGAGGAGATTTGTTGGGTTATTTCCTTTCATGTGGAGAAAAACCCAAGTGGGCTTTATTAAAAGCCCAAATTCCAATACTTTAGTGTGATAACCTAAAGGAATTTATAAAAAAAAGAGGGAAGAAGGGAGGAGTCATCACTTCTAAAAAAAAAAGAGAGAGAAAAACGTGATTTTTCTCATGCTGCCTAAATTTTATCAAGACTTCGATCCCACTTCATCTGTGGTCTAATCGAGCTGAAATTTGGAGGAGAAGTTCATGACTCAAGGAGCTACAATCTGAACGATGAAGATTGGATTTTGAGGTCGAGAGTTAGGATTTTTGCCCGTGAACAGTAACCACGATTTTGGTATATTCTCTCCAATTCTCTTTGTATTTGCCAAGATTGTTGATATCTTGATGAGATATATTTGTAATCTCTAATTGTGATTAGAGAAGATTTGGTGCACCCATTATTTGGTTGATAGTGGAGGTTTCAACTAGACTAGGTCTCGTGGTTTTTCTTCCTCACACTGGGGAAGTTTTCCACGTAAAAAATTGCTTGTGTTCTTGTGGTTTGGTGTGATTGATTATTTTTTTATTATTCTCTCTCTCTCTCTCTCTCTCTCTCTCTCTCTCTCTCTCTCTCTCTCTCTCTCTCTCTCCCCCCCTCCCTCCCTCCCTCCCTCCCTCCAAATCAAATCATTGAGTTATAGGAGTAACTTGAGTTGAAGACGATTTTGATGAGGTTTATATCGTGAGAGGCAGTGGGGTTCTAATGGAATGTTCTGCAAGTCCATTGATGACCTATTGTAAGAACCATAAATAAATAAACAAACTCAAACAATAAATATTATAGAAATAAATTAGGTCCACTTCTTTTCAATTAAAGGAATTTAAAATAATGTATAAATAACGGACAAGTGAAAATCTCAATAGGTTCGTCTTTTTATTTTTCCAAAAACAATGAGGTAAGATCTCAATAACTAACATCTAATAAGGATTCAAGATGAACAAAAAATAATCTATGAAACAAAGAGGATTTGCTTAAAAGGAATAGTAACTTTAAAACTTTTTTTTTTCCCAGAGAAAATAAAAGTCTATATTTATTTTGTTTCAAAAAGGAAAAAGGAAAGGGGCCCCTTTTAAATATGAAGCACCATATAAACACCAGGTGATTATCATGTTTTAGTTAAATTGCACTCCAAGATAGAACACGATGTCTAAAATTCTTACTTCATATTTGGGAAGTTTTGTACTTCAATGTCAATAAAATTTAAAGATAGACATATTTGTTATACAAAAGGTTGGAAAGAAGTATTTGCTAGATTATGGGCTAGTGATGTAAAGACAAACATTTGTTTTGATTTATGGGAATGGAATTTACTCCAAGACACAAAATTATGCCAAACATGTGATAGAAACAACAAAAGGTAATACACAAGTATAATGCATCCCTTAATAGAAAATAGAGAGAACGAATTATGATTTATAAAAGGAGACAATGACCAATGCTGGTGTTATCAACAAATAGCCAGGATCGACTTTGAATTACTAAAGATGAGAAGTTCACACACACCATAGATGGGACTAAACAACCAACACTAGCAAATTCAAAACATATTAGGAATTGGATAGAATTTTCAAAATAATTAAATTTATTAATTAATTAAATTGGGGGGGTTTAATACTGTTTGATTGATTAATTATGCAAGGGGAATTGTTGAGAGTAATGGTTTTTGTATTCACTTATGGTAAGGCATTTCATTGAGTGATTTACTGTTTTTCCTCTCACTTCCTAATGTATATTGTTTTCTCTTGTGCATAATGATGTCATTTCTTCATTTTTGATACCTAATAGGTATAGTCTCTCTTGAGATTTCCGTTTTTGTAGGTTTCTTAATGGAGGAGGTATCCTCTTTGTTGGTTTTGGAGGGTTGTCGTCTTTCCAACAATAAGGACATCCAGTCATGGGTTTTAGACACATTAGGGGTTTTCTCTAGGAAAGAATTTTTTTTTTTTTTTTAACATGCATTTGATTCATGATAACCCCTTTTCTACTTCATCTCAGTATTTGGAAGGCCCAAATCCGCTCTAAAATTAAGGCTTTTATTTGGTTGGTTGTTCTTAATAGATTGCAAAGTAGGAGATCTTCAAACGCTTGATCTCTAAATGTATGCAATTTATGTTTTTGGCAATTCAAAATCCACCAATCCTTTTTTCTTCACTTGGAGGATTTGGGGAAAATTGTGTCGTTTATTTGAAGAGAATTAGGTTTAGCTAGAATGAGTGGCATATTTGGTGGTTATTTCCTTAACAAGTTTTGGTAGGAGTAACGATATCTAAGCATTGTAGAGATGTGGGATTTCTATAATTTTGTAAGGAATTTGATTGGAACAGGATGCATGTACCTTTACAGGGAATAAGATGAAATGTTATTATTATTATTATTATTATTATTATTATTATTATTATTATTATTATTATTTTGGACTGGATTCATCATATGGCTTCACTTTTGTCTGCTACAATTGATTACACTAAGGGTTGTGCTTTTGGATTTACAGAGAGATCGGTAGTGTGAGAGTAGCAGTTTTTCACATTTTTCTTATTCTCCTTTTCATACATTCTTCCTTCTTTAATGAAGTTTTTTTCTCGCTATGTTGCAAATAAATCATTTGTTTTGTTAATCCATAAACAAACATGTTGATGTTCATTCAACTTGAACACGTGCAGCGAAAGCACATAATCAAATACGAAACAATTAACAACCACTAATGCAATCACTCAATGATGAAATATACTCAAGAAGCAATCAAACAATTATAAGAAGAATAAAAAACATAATTAGAAGATACAAGATTTACGTGCTTTGATAATAGCCTACATCCACAGGAGCAATAACCTCGGTTTCACTATGATCAATGTCTCACACCCCAATAGCGTTACATAATGATGTTTATATAACATCTAATGCGTACAGAAGTGTTCTAGTAAACCTAAACTACGTTTGTAGCGATCCCCTGGAGGAAAATCCTCCATATAAGCACAATCTACAAGCTCCCAATTTGAAAATACATTATATGTGCCGACGAAACCATCGATGGTTTGGAGCAGAATAAAACTCTTTACAAGTACTGCTTGAAACTGTCAACGGTTACGTACCAAACCGTTGACAGTTTGCTCTCCATGGCTGCACCTTGCTTCTATCTCTTGGTACCTCACGTCACTTAGCTTGGCAAATATTCACCATCTTAGAAATCTGAAAGCATAATTGCTGCTCCACTCGGGCCTATAGATTAGGACCTGCCTCGCTTCTAACACCCGGAGGCATAAACCAAGTCCAAGCCACGCTTGAACTTGATCGTGGTAACAGGAACTTCACCTAACTAAACACCCAACTTCTTAAACAATCCTTCGAACCACAATACTACCGTGGCAACCTCAACCTCTGCCAAGAACTCCGATCCAATTGTAACTAACGTGCTCTGAGACTGTACCTCGGACTTCCAACAATTAGGCCTTCCCAAAACATACCCCGTTACAAGCCTCCTGTCATCCAAGCCCCCTGTGTAGTCTTCATCTGCGAACCTCACAACTGAGTAAACCCTTTGTTGCCCGCTAAAGTACACAACTGAACTGGCGTAGGAACCCTTTGACATGACTAGAACATCACCGTTCATCCTTGAGTACTGAGTGGTAAACCGTTTACTTAGATTCACCAATGGTGTACTGGTGACCGGTTTAACAGTAACAATGCTAAACCTCACCAACACCTGATCCCCAAAACCACCCTGAGATACCAAAATCTCCATGTAATTTTGTCCATACAGCTGCCCTGAGGTAACACCAATCTCCCCATAGCTATGACTACAAAGTCACCCCTAGATAATCCCAATCTCCCTGTAAATTTAACCTTGTGAATCTCCAACCTAAGAACACTCTTGCAGCACTCAACACCTTTATGTCAACTTCCATTCTCAACAGTCCCCGACTGATTTACCTCAGTTGGAACCTTTCCAGCAATCGGCATGTCACTCACATAAAAAAATATAGTACTTGCCCACTTGCAACCTATCTCCCTCTCTCTCTATGGGAGCACCACCTACCCCCCACGTATTGTTCTTATACAGTACCTCCATCTTCTCCACCATGGCACCTATCCATCTACCTTTCTTCTGGCTGTGCACTACCTCTTGAAAGGTAGTAGGATCCTTCCTGGTGGTAATTGTGGCGTAAAACATCATATCACACCTAGGCGATGGCCTGATAGTGCCTCTAAACCCATTGTGATCCTGCTGGTCTCCCAAGTTTGAACTCTTTGTATCATGACCAACGTCATCTCTATGCTGAGTCTAAAACTCCACCTGCATCACAATCTCCTTTTTGCTCTAGTTTATCCAGTGATACTGCAAGTCTCCTAAGTTAGAACTCTCTACACTTCTACCCTGAGTCTCCAACTCCACCTACACAACATGCTCATTGTTGCTATTGTAGCTTTCTGGCACCCGTTTCTCTTCATTTACCTGAGTACGCTGTCCTATGGCTTTAACACCTAAAGTCATGTCTCCACCAATCGCCACCCTATTTGCCATTGGATCACCCAGATTGAACTCATCTTTCTTAAATACCAGATGGATGCATCGTCTAGACATCACACCAAGCCTAGATCCCACCTCACTAGAAACGTGCATAGCTAGACCTCCAAAGTCTACCACGTAATTAGTCCAAGCCTCTCCTACAACTCTCCCATCTAGTGATACATTTGGAGATCAATTATCTGAGAAACATGCCATACTCGCTGACTTTACCCAGAAGTTCCTTGCAAGCCTTGCATACACCATGCCTTGCTTACAAAACTCCTTGAACACTAGCGTAGTCAGATCCAACATCTGACCTGAGGAACTCTCTCCCAATCTGGTACTCCACCTTAGCCACAGGTTACACTAACTTGGCAAGCATCTCCAACTTGTGCCGCATGAGATAGCCCAGACCTTTCATGATAATCTCACGAAATACTCATCTCCAATCCTTGATGCTGCCCTCACCGATCCCCAAACATCCACACCAATATAGTTAAGAATATTCACCATTTTGTGTGTGGTTCCATTACACAAAACAATATTTCTTGACTCAGAACTCTCAATTGTAGCTTCATCTACAACTGTGTTACCTTGCAGTGCATAAAGATTCCTTGCTATCCTCTGTCCTTTCATCACCATCAATACGCCATCACACACCATCATCGTCCCGCCTTTAGACTTGTAACTATACCCATCACAGTCCAAAGCACCCAATGATATCATGTTCTTCTATAGATCGGGTACATACCTTACCCCACACAACGTCCTTACCACACCGTCATACATCTTGATCTTGATATCTCTCATTTTGATAACTTTGCAAATCGCATCGTTTCCCATTAGAACGGAACCAGGGCTCACCAATCTGTAAGTGGTGAACTAGGCTTTGTTGGACGTCATGTGAAAAGAACATCCCGAGTTTAAGATCCAAGAATCCGTGAGGCGTTCTGAGCCTGATGAAACAGTGAGCATCTCACCATCACTGCTTCGTGAGTCCCCTTTTTCAACTACATTCAAGGATTTTGACGAACCCTCTTAAGCTTTTGTCTTTCTCTTCTCGCACTCCGGACATTACGATTTCACATGCCCTAGTTTCCCACACTCAAAACAATGAACATCCTTTTTCCTCCTAGACTGAGTTTTATTACCACTCGGTCCACTCCAGGATTTGCTTCTCCCACAATCCTGATTACCCTTCACCACAAGCCCTTCACTATGTGGACCCTCATCACTGGCCTTCTTCCTTTGATGGAACCCCAGTAATGCACTCGTGATGTCCTCCAACTCTAGGGTTTCTTTCCCCCAAGTCAACGTCGTAACTAGATTCTCGTATATAAGGGACGCGAGTAGGGAATTCAGCAGCATCAACGCCTTGTCCTCCTCCTCGAACTTCACATCAACTCATCCTAGATCACTAATCTGATTAAATGTGTTGATATGTTGAGCCAAGTCTGAACCCTCCACCATCTTAAGCCAATAAAACTTTTGCTTAGGATACAACTTATTTGAAATTGACTTGGACATGTATCGGTGCTCCAGTTTCAACCAAACTACCGACGGCAAGTCCTCATCCATGACGTGATACAACACGTCTTCGGCCAGTCATAACTTGATTGTGCAAATTGCCTTTGCTTCAAGCTCCTTCCAACTTGTGTCGTTCATTTTTTCTGGCTTCTTTCTATACAAAACCTTCACCATCCCTTGCTACACTAGCAAGTCTTTCACTCTCCGTTGCCAAAGCCCGAAATTACTAATTCCGTCAAACTTGTTCACATCAAACTTAATTGAAGAGACCCTAACCATTGTTGAACCAATAGCTCTGGTACCACTTATTTACATTCGTTCAACTTAAACATGCGCAGCGAAAGCACATAATCAAACACAAAACAATCAACAACCACTAATGCAATCATTCAATGATGAAATATACTCAAGAAGCAATCAAACAATAATAAGAAGAATAAAAAACACAACTAAAAAGCACAAGATATACGTGGTTCGGCAATAGCCTACGTCCATGGGAGCAACAACCTCAGTTTCACTATGATCAATGTCTCACACCCCAAGAGGGTTACATAATGATGTTTATATAACGTTTAATGCATACAGAAGTGTTCTAGTAAACCTAAACTATATATGTAGCGATCCCCCAAAGGAAAATCCTCCATATAAGCCTAATCTATAAGCCCCTAATTTGAAAATATGTGATCTGCGCCGACAGAAATCGTCGACGGTTTGGAGCAGAAGAAAACTCTTTGTAGCTACCACCTGAAACTGTCAACGGTTACACACCAAACCGTCGATGGTTTGCCCTCCATGGCTACACTTTGCTTCTGTCTCTTAGTCCCTTGCCTCATGTAGTTTTCTCTAGTACATGTGACCCACTTTGAATATGAGTCACATCCCCAACAAAACCTCTATTGTGACAACCTATATTGACCATTATAAGGAACTTACACTTTAAAGAAGAGACATATCACACAGTCACTATGCTTGTCAAAAGTCTTAAAGAGGAAATTAGGAGAAATGTCTGAGTTGTGTTCCCCTTTTAAACTTAGTTTGTTCACAAGCACATTGGCAATGATCTTATACACACTAGTAACCAAATTAGTCGGCTAAAAATTAGCAACATTGAACTTAGGCACCAAAAGTAGGTTGATCTAATATTCTTCCCCCCCCCCCCCCCCCAAAAAAAAGTAAAATTCCTTAAAAATCAACATTAAATCCACTCCAATTAACCACTTCCAACAATAAAAAAAGTAATACTAAAACCATGGGGACCTGAAACCTTATCCCAATCTATCCTAAACACTACCTTCGTAACCTTAGTTTTGTCAAAAAGTTTCTCTAACCAAGATTGCTAATTCATAGATTTAGGAATCCACATCAACCCCTCAATCATAGGCCTACCCCCAATCCCCTTAGAAAAAAGATTTGCCTAAAAATCAGTGATCTCCCTTGTTATCAAAACATGACTAAACCGCATCTCCAACTCCCTAATAACACTCCTACTCTTACCATTAGCTAAAGTATGGGGGAAAAAAATTATGAGTTAACACACTCTATCTCACCCACTAAAATTCCTCTTTTTTGCCTCCAACTCCTCCTCCCTAAAAATGCCCTCATTTTTTAGACCCACTCTCTTAAACTCCTCCTTTTGAAACCTCTCCTCCTCTATCTTATACAACTCCAAATCTCCCAAAATGTCATCCTTCTAAAAATATATATTATCTCCATAAACGTCAATATTCCATCTCTTCAATACTTACTTCCTTCAACTTTTTGAGCCTTCGTATCAACCTAAACCCTCCCAATGCCTCTCAACTTCCTCATTCCATGTGCCCATAACCAAATGGAGAAAATGTTAGAATTGGTGTATTTCCAAGGGGGGGGGGGTGAATTGGAATTTTAAACTTTTCTCCTAGGTTGAGTTAGATGTTAGCAAAATATTACAACCTAGGGTCTTTCTATGCAGTTCCAAATACGCTGATAAATATAATATACGGAAATTTAAATCAAGTGCATCATTCACATAATAACATGCACGTGCGGTAAATATAAAGTGCGGAAATATAAACAAACACATGATATTTTATCGGGGTTCGGCCAACTGTGCCTACATTCCCGCCTCTAGCTCGCATGCTCGAGGATTCCACTAATAGCTTACTTAAGGGTGGAGCGGCACCAATTACAATCAAGTCAATTAGCACAGGGCTGACCTCAACCTTAACCAGGTCAATTAGTGGGGCTGACCTCAACCTACACACCTTAACAAGATGACGCACCTAGCTTTTCTAACCAGGTCTAAGCCAATCTAGGACTATTCTAGGGTTAGTCTCCCTCTTCAGGCCCATGCCTGGAATACAACAGTTTTGCTCAATAAATGAAACGAAACATTGATTTTGCTTTCAAGCAAAGTAGATGTGTACCCAACTATACGCAATTACATACACCACAATATGATATAATATGCAAGCTCAATGTGGTCCAATATCTCAACTCTCAGATATATATATATATATATATATATATATATATATATATATATATATATATATATATTTACTATCAGTGTAATAAGTGCGTGAGAGTATCAATCAAGCAATCTTTGTATCACAAAATATTCAGCCAAGGTGTTCACACAAAGATATCAAGCAAGTCTCATGTATATTAATCAGTGTGATATCTCAGTCACGTAGATCAGATCATGTATATGCTTGGTTTGTAAAAGATGTGTAATCTTTGTATTCAGCAAATAATATGTGAGTAAATAACTTTTGCACAAAGATTAATATCACAAATATAATATCTTCTCACAAGTATATCAAATATGAAACACAAGATATTTGAGTATGTTTTGAAAATAATTTTGCAACCCAAATACAAATACAAGTTTCCTAAGAAATTGCAACACAAATGCAATACTCAGAAGCTTAGGCGAGTCTTCTTAGGATAGGCTTATGAACAAAGCCCCCTAAGAATTCTCCGCTTTAGTTCTCGTAAAAATAGAATCAATCAAATACAAATAGGAGAGCAAACCTATTGCAATAAACACCCAATTAACTTACAAAGAGTTTAATCAGTATGATAAGGTAAGTATGAGGGTTGGGGCTTAGATATGAGTAATATAGGTTTTGGGAGTTTCAGAGAATCTCTCCTAATCAAAGTAGCTAATCCCATGCTAATTATCCCAAATGAGAGGGTATTTATAGACATCCCTTGAAATATAACCGTTAGAGACCTATTGAGAATAATTATGAAAGTTTTAAATTATTTTAAAATAATTAATCTTATTTAAAATATTTTAACCACGATAAAAAATCAGGGCAACCCGAGAGGTCCGGTCGACTAGAAACCTTTTCGATCGACCGAAGTTCATATGGTTCGGTCGACCGAGCCATTTTTGAATTGGGGACTCGGTTGACTGGACGAGTATGTCCGATGCGATTTTTCCATTTTTCCGAGATTCGGTCGACCAAGCCATTTTGACCTGAATGGTTCAGTCGACCAGACAGTTGGGATTTCTCCCGAGGACCCTTGGTCGACCAGGTAGTTAGTATTCAATTTTGGCTCGGTCGACCAAGTGGTCAAATTGTTGACGTCAGGAGGTCTCGGTCGACCAGGGGATTTGAACTACAATGGTTCGGTCGACCGGGACATTGGTCAACCGTTTACCTGGACCTGGGTTCGGTTGACCGGGGCACAAATGAACTATGGGGTTCGGTCAACCGGGTTGAGGTCAAATTGTTGACCCAGGCCGGATTTGGTCGACTGGGGCAAAATGAACTGCCAAGGTTGGTCGACCGAAAGTGTACAAAGTGTGCATTTTGGTCCTATTATGATTCACACAAATCCTATTCAAGTGTCTAACATTCATAGGTGCAATGGTGAGTGTTCTATGATCATTTTTGGGTCTTTTTAAAGACACCGAAAAAATCCGGTGTCGGTCGACCGAGAAACCCTAAGGTCTTTCTACGGTCATTTGTATTATGAGCTTACGTATTAAAACATGCAAGTGATGTGTGTGTGCTTATTACAAACCAAAGACCCTAATTAACTATTACAGACTAATTTTGCAATTGAAATATATATTACAGCACTGAATATAAATTGGTCTTCAATCTTCATTTGCTCCATGTGCATGTGCATTATGATCTTGACAATATAGGTTCCTGCACATAACCTCAAATACCCATTAGATACAATGAGTATTTTTCATAATCAAAATCGAGCATGACCTATAAGATCAACAGAAAAGACTTTGGATAAAATTCAATAATAACCTCTTGAATTTTTTGAATATGACACTCCAACCCCTCACATTTTGAAAACTACAAAAAAATAAAAAATAAAAATAAAATAAAAAATTGAGACTTAATTCTGTGGGTATAAAAAACCTTTTATTAGTCAATAGTTATTCAACTATCAAGTTCAAGTGAAAAAATAAATAAATTTTTATCTTATTAAAATGACATTTTTACCCTTTCATTTAATTGTGATAAGATACATCAAGAAATGACATCAATTTAATGAATTAAGCTGGGAAAATTAATCAATTAAAAATAATATTTTGAAAATCAAACTAGTAAAAGAATCATTACCAATTTTTGGGTTGATTAAACCAAGGATCATAATTTAAGCCAACTAGTTGACATAAGGATTACAACACAGTCATATCATTATTTCAAAATATTTTAAAATATATGAAATAAGTAAGTAAATAAATAAATAATACTAACAAATCATACAAATAAAATTAAATAATTATAATGTTCCAAAATGTGTATTTTACACAAATGATGTGTAAACAATGATAATTTTGTACCATAGTTAATAGCTAGACATGGATCAGGGGGTGTTAGCTTTTTGAGTCCAATCCCTGGTTTTTTTTTTTTTTTTTTAACCAGAAAAAGCAAATAACATAGTATCAAATCTTAAAGCAACCCTAATGTCATCACTAAAATCCAAAGCAAGCAAATATTTTCCAAACTAAATAATCCTGTAACACTAAAATAAGCAAATATTCTCCAAACTCAACAATCCTGTAACACTAAAACAACTCAGAAAAGTATTATCCCAAATCTGCTTCCTGCCAAGATCAGCTTTGCCTTCAATAATATCAGAACACATACTCAAGAAACAAGGTTGTCATTCAGAGACAGCGAGGCCAGTTGATCAGCTGGGCTTTTGGCCTGCTGCTGCTGAGCAACATTCTTCAGGACCTCTATGGCCTCTGCAACTTTGGCCTTCAGAGCATCAGGCGACTCGAGCAGATGCAACACCTCAGTCTGGTCCGTCTCCAGAAGCATGCCCGTTACCTTGGCCGCCATCTCATGCTCCAGCTGATCCACTAGAGGGTACAAACTTTCACCCAGCATCGTCCTCTGCTGTTCAGGTGTTGCGTTTGCAAGTGCCGTAGCCAGTGCTGGAATAGGCATCGGCTGTCCCACTGCAGCATCTCGCATAGGCATGCCGCCCATGTCATATGGACCAGACATCATGCCTCCAGCAACACCTGGCATTGGAACATCTGGCATGTTGCGACCAGGTGGGTAGCGACAGACACGTCTCCCTTGGCAGCATCTGCTGTTGCATCATTGGCATTGGCTGCTGATTTTGTTGCACCGGACCTGCTCCCCGTCTTCCCTCTGGCCGCTGGCCTTGCTGACCCTGCTGGACAAGTGGGACAAAGAAATTTGGCATTGGAGCCCCACCAGGCCTCATTCCAGGAACAAGTTGCTGTTGGTAACCAAATCCAGCTTGAGGAGGAATTATAGCTGGGGGAGCTTGCCCATAAAATATTTGTTGTCCAAGACCGGGGGCACCAGGAGGGTGGTACATAGGCATGCGAGGAGCAACTGATGGTCCCATTGCAACTGGTCTCATTTGTGAAAATTGTGCCTGCAACCTTGCTCTTCTTTCTTCTTTCCGCTGTGCGGGAGCAACATAAAGGGGTTTGCTTACAACCATTTTCCCTTTCATCTCAGAAAGAGCCCGAGATGCTTCTTCAGGAGTTGAGAAAGCAACAAATCCTGAACCTCTGCTTATTCCATTGGGGTCTCGCATAACCTTGCATGATGTAATTGTTCCATACTCTGAAAACAATTCCTTGAGCTTCTCGTCCCCAATGCTGTCATCCAAGTTCTTAATATACAAATTCACCCCTTGGAATTTGTCTACTGCCTCCTTCATAGTCTGCTCAAATCTTTCTTTCAGTTCAACTTCTCTTTCTGCTTTCTTCTAGGCTTTTCCAACATACCACGCCTTGTCCTCAATTCTTTTCCCATTTAGAGCCTCTACAGCCTTTGCAGCATCATCTGCATTCTCAAAGTTGACAAATCCAAAACACTTTGATAATAACAAATCGCAAGTTACTTATCTGTATTTTTAGTGGTTGAATAAGTTATAATTTAACATACACATAAGAGGTCTGAGATGGAAACCAGACGGAGCTCAAAAAATACATCATTTGGCATATTTCATGAAGACGGAAGAGCAAAAGAAGTAGAAGAAGAAGAAAAAAAAAAAAAAAACAAGACATGTTTTCAGTTGTATATGCATTTAATTTTTTTATTTTGTTCTGTAATAATTGCATACATCCTGCATGATATGTCTTAATGTTCAGATAGAACCATAGACAGACCTCAGAGCTAACTTCGATCGACCAACGCCAGGTTTTTAGGCTAAGTTAAATAGCCTTAGCTCAGATAGACCCTAAGTCCCTGCACGTAACTTTTTACTAAAAAACAGGACTTAAGTTTGAAAGGATTTTGGGCGACCGAACATTGATGTTCAAAACGCCTCGTTCGATCAAATGGTTGAAAAGTCAGAAAGGTTGACTTGGGTCGGGCGACCGAATCAAAATAAACTAAATGTCCTTGGTTGACCGAACGTATAGTACTGACTTTTTCACCTTTCCTGGGCGCCCGAACTTTACGTTCAAAATTACCTTAGGCGACTGAACTTTGAAGTTCGGCAAACCGAACTTAGAACCAGGAGACCGAACCTCGAGCGTTTAGAAAATCACCTTGGCTCAGCCACACGAGCACGATCTTGGGCACCAAAACTTGAAAAATTCCTTTTTCATCTGTCTGTTTAGGCGACCAAACCTAAGGTTCGGGCGACCGAAACTTTCGGGTTGCCCAGATTTAACTGCGGTAATTAGGGTAAAAATTTAATTAAACTTTTTTAATAATACCATTTATGTCCCGACGGTCATTTTTTAGAAACTCTATAAATACCCCTTTCATTTGTTTAATTAGCAACTTTGATTAACTCTCAAATCCTCTCGAATTATTTTGTTAATCAAAGTTTTCCCAAACCGTTTTTAATGCAAAATCTCTTTTATTGGGGCAAATCTTTTATATTTTTCAACTCTCTTCATTATTCTTTGAAAACCATCTTTACAAGAGAGTATATTTTCATTTGGGCATTCATTTTGATTTGCACATATAATTTTAAATGCTTGCATTTTGTTTTTTGTGTGCAAAGCTTTTGAAAGTAAAACTCTAGACTCTCCTATATCTTATTGCAAATATTTTCAGAGAAACATTTGATTTAGGGTCTAAATTTTTGAGGTCCTCATTATACATGTCATATTCAAATATTACAAAAATTATTTTGAAAGCACCCTTACTCCTAGAGCATTATTTCATATCTTTACAGAGTGCATATTTTATTAGTTTTATTGTATACATCTTTGTTTGTTTTAAGAAGCATGTTTATATGTACAAAAATATTTTTCATGTGTCGGTTGGATTCAACTCGGAATTGAACAGGAAAGTCTCAGTCTCATAAATTAGACTGGTTCGATTCAACCCGAAAATTGGACTGGAATTTTCCTCGCCCCAAAGAAGATGATATAAATGGCTTCTACTCCGCTCATTTAAGTAAGTAGGGATAGTATAATCCTTGAAAGATATGCTCAAAGCGGAGGCGTAAGTTGGTTTGGCCAAACCTCGATAACAAATATCGTGTGTCGTTCTTTCCTTATCTCATTTAATTTATGCACTTTAAATTCAGCATGTATATGCCTATTTATTCATAGTTCTAATTACTTGAATGCACACTTTTATTTAAATAAGATATGCTACACGTGTATGTCTACATTTATCGTTTTATTAACTTACATACACGTTTGTATTATGAATAAAATATGAACTGTGATGAATCGGCTAAATGATCTAATTAGTCAAATAGTTTTTAAATCTTCAATTCACCCCCTTCTAGGGATTACACCATTTCTAACAAGGCCAACTAGTTATTTTTACATTAATTGTTACTTTATCAATCTTACCGATTATCCTACCCATTATATTTGCCCCTCTTCACTGTTAGGTCAAGAACAAAAACGTTACATTTTACAATACCTCAGTATGAATTGGATTAGTTCTTCTAGTGGATATCCTTAATTCCCTCATTTCTTGAACCTACTTGTCCCAAATTTAAAAATACTAACTGATTTTCTCAACTTAAATTTACTCTTTGAACTCATGCACATGTTTATGAATTCCATCTCTCTCCTGATTCTACATTTTCAATAATAGCAAGGGGCACCAAAAGATGGGAAAGCAAGGTGATGGCAGATTTTCTTTTTCTTTTTTTGTTGGAATAATAGCTCCTCAAATAGCCCATACACACCTTTATAAAAAAAAAAAAAAAAAAAAAGAGAAGCTACATTTGATAATAAAATAAAATAATATAATGATCTCAAAGAGATTTGAAAATTAAAGTGACTAGTAAATTGAACTTCATCTACCATCAACAGCACCGCTACTCTCTCTCTGTCTCATGCCCAGGAGCTATTGCATTTCATTAGTGAGCAGAGGAAGTTCTGGCTTTGTGCATGTCGGAGGGAGGTGGCATGGAAGGAGAAGAAACCGCCGCGTGGTAAGATGAGGAGGCAAGTTGGGCTAGCGCTGGAACAGCACCACCTGTTGCAACCCAAAGCAAGCAATCACTCAGTTTTATTAGGAACTACCAAAGAATAAAACTTAGAATATTCCATTGCCAAGACCCATCACCAGACACAAAAATGTCCGTAGGTAGGAAAGCACGTGCTCTGTTTCCATCAGAGGGTCTTGGTTCGCATATCAAAGCTATTAACACATTAATAAACATCAGCAGGGCAACGTTGGCACTGGGGCTACATTTTCTCTGAGATGACCATTTAAACATCCTACACAAACTAATCTTCAGATGAAAAATGAAAACCCCAAGGTTTCACCATAACGAGGTGTACCTTTCCAATCAGTTCTCCATGGATGTCTGCTTTGGGTCAAGATTAAAACATTGAATTCAGGAGCATATGAAGATAGGGAACAACTACAAAGATAATTGAAACTGAACCATAACAAATGAAATTTGGACAACAGATTCAAATACAACCTTTCTGCTTTGTTTTGTTTTGTATGGCGTTTAAAGAACAGACCCATCTCAAAACTACAGAATTCTGAAGGTGGGGTAATTGCAAGACAGAAAACTAAATCATCTAAAGAGTAAAAATTCCACTTATGGTGTTAATGTGCTAACAAACACAATAACACGCGTGCATATTATTAGGATTATATTATTAGGAGGAAGCTAGAATTTCATATTGGAAGGGACCAAAAACATAAAGCTACCATGTCAATTCATAAATGGAGGAAACTCAATTGAAAGAATCAAGAGGTTAAGCAGAAACTAGAAAGTAACTGATCAAATTAACGCTTATTCATTCCCAATGGCATGGCCTGGCAGCCATGGAGGGCAGAGGGTGTGGAGAAATGAGTGGAAAGTTGCGAGTCGGTGGTAAGGTTTCCAGGGAAACTTATGAAGCCCAATCAATTTTAAAAAAAAATTTTTATATTTATACATCTAACTTTAAGTTTTCAAATTGCAGGGGCTAAATTTTTTATATCTTTATTTATATGTATTTTAAAAATAAAAAATCCCCTTTTGTCCCTGTGTGCACGACCATGTGGACGTGGACTACATCAAGAAATAGATATACTTGAATAACAAATTCAACTCATTTCAAATCTTACGTATACTATACCAAATAGTATACATAGCAGTACTTAATTCCCTCATCCCTTGAACCTACTTGTCCCAAAACCAAAAATATTGACTGATTTTCTCAACTTAATTTATTAAATTGATGTCATTTCCTATTATGATTGCTTTTGGGCCGCCCGCGGGGGGTCGACATTTTATTAATGACAGAACTCATTTTTTTTACATACAATTAACGGTAGACTAACTATTGACTAACAGAAGGCTCACTTCGTCAAAAAAATTAAATCTCAAGGGGTTTTTAGATAGTTTTCAATACGTGAAGGAGTGGAGTTTTATATTCAAAAAACTCAGAGGGTATTGCTGCATTTTACTCAGACCTATGATCAAGCCACATATTTTCAAATCTAAAAGGAATAGGTTCCCATCTAATCTTTCCATAGTAGTCAAAGGCACACCTAGTATGCACCCAAACATGAGATGCAAAGGGGCAGCAAGACTAGCAACTCAAAGGGTATGAGGCAAGGCAACCTTCATGATCTGCACTGAGGCAATGTGATGTGCAATGAGTTGAGAGGCGCGCCTCGTTGACCATTTACACCCACCCTTTTTAATTTTTTAATTTTTTAAAATATCCTTTACCTGGAGTCCTATGCAGCATCAAAGAGACTTAGGTGCACCTAGGGCACGTTTAGGCGTGAGGCACAAAGAGGCAATGGGACTAGCGCCTCAAAGGGTATAGACAAGGTGACCTTCATGGTGCCACTGAGGCAATGTTGCACAACTTGAATGTTGGCCATTTACACCCTCATTATTTAAAAAAAAAAAAACCCCATCTCTTAAATGTTTTTCTAAAATTTTTATATGTGGCGTTTGGACTTAACTTGCATCCTCTATCAACATTGACCATAGTTACAAGAAAATATTTAAGAAAAAATAGATCTACTAAACCATAATGAATTCTACCTTATTAACAAGAATCACGGCTTGAATGCCACCTGTAATTGTGCCTAGATTTTTTAAAAGAATTCTCTGGCTTGGACTGATCACGTAATATTGAACTACAGTCACCACAGGTTATACGTATGGCTAGTTTAGCTACAAACTTTGTCTAGGAAATGACAAAGGGATGCAGTTACAAAAAGGAACACATTTCATGTACAAAGAGCTTTTCTAAATGTTTTCATTTAGTTCAACAAGCAATTTCATCAAACTCCATGTAAACAAAGTGTGACAGGAAGTGTAAGCCAACACAAATTATGCTTGAAGATAAATCTCTAACCTGCCAACCCTGCACATGCTGAGGAGAATACTATCACAGGTGGTGCCTGCACACAAAAAGAAATTTCAACAAGAATCTTCATTTGAGAGAGAAAAATGACAGAAAAGTATAAACAGCAGGTGACCCTTGTTCAGCCTGGATTTTAATAATATCTTTATTTTTATAATAAGACAAATCTATTAGAAAGAAGGATAAGAAATCCTCCAAGAAAAAATGCAATAATCTAAACCAAATAGATAGCATCCAGGCCCAGCAAAAAATATAGGGGAAAAAGAATCAAAACAGTGATACAAGAACAAGAATCTAGAAGTACAACTATAAACATGAGAATGAATCATATACACCAAGGCAAAGAGGGATTAGAATTTCAGAATATTTTTCTATGGTTCTACTCTTCTTAACAGACACTAGTTCCTGCCTTGTCTGACAGTATTTTACTTCTACAGTTCTATGGCAGACTGGGTTTGCCTAGTAATTGCTAGATTTTTCTTTCTTCTTCTCCATCATTTTAGTTGCATGACATCATTGTTTGCAACAGAAAATAAATAAATTTTAAAATCACATAAAATATCAGATATTGCCTGCCTAAGAAATAAACAGAAGATTACAGTCACTCACAACAAATGTTGCTTCTATGGGCAGATACACAGGTTTCCATATGAAAATTACCAATTTAACAAATGCAAACAGAGAATCCAAAGAAAGTGAATGAAGTAGGAATCTTACACCAATAAGAAAATGTACCCACATAGGTCCCTTTACCCACTTCTGGACAATTGGCATCACTGCATAGCAAAACAAGCAAATAAAGATCAATAAATGGACTCTGTTACTCAAATCAATCCCAATTTTGGTTCCAAGAAAAAATGCATCAAATAGTTCAGGAAAGCCATTCTAGTTACGCCAGTAAGACAAAAGTAGAACAATACAAATTGAAATTCAACCAAATAACACAAAACCATAATATATCCATCATGTTAAAAGCCACCAATGGAGCTTCCTTCACAAAGACAAGCTACATGTTGAATGGTCAATGCATCCATAGCAGACAGCAAGATAAAATGCAAAATAGAATTTACAATTAATATTTGAAATTTGATAATAAAATCCTTATTGTAATGACATAGTATAGTCATCCATCAGAAAAGACATAACATGGATTCAGAATTCATGTTATGAACAAAAGGAAAGGGAAGAGCTTTGCACAAGAGGGTTCACAACGCTCTCCTCTCGACTCCTCCAAGACAGCGAGAATAGCAGAAATCTTCTCCTCTGCTTCTCCTAAATCCTACTGCATGAGACCTCCCTTCATTGATACCCAAACCCAAAAACCAAACCTAAATATCAACAAAACCACAGCCTTCAAACCTATTTCTCTTCTGCTTCCAGAAATTTCTTTTGGCCACCCGAAAACTTGAGCATCAGTCACTCACATCTCCCATTGGCATGTCCTCCTTGGCAATCATGGATCATTCGACCTTCACCTGTGACTACCTTCAATGCACTTATCAGTCTTCTCGCCAAACACCATTCACCCTTTGGACTCCAGAATATGTCAGAACTAGTGGGAGGAGATTCAGGTGGCAATTCAAGGAAGGCATTCACATGGGGAAGACATTCCTCTGCTAGTGTGGAATGAAAGGTCTTCTATGCAAATCACATTGAGACCTGGGACTTTTTCAGAGTTCGTCAGAAGAAAGTTTTCTCAAATTTTATTGAAGAGAGTGGAATTCCTCTGGATCATTAAGACCTGCATAGGGAATTGAGGAGCGATGAGCCAATTGGTGAGGATTGTATCTTAAAGGCAAAGGCTCATAGGTATCGATCAAGCTGCATCCCAATGTTAAGAGGAGATTTCTTCATCTAGAGAAGGGATCCATAAGGGGAAAATGTTATGTTCTGTGCATCCCTGAGAGAAAGAACTGCAAAGGTGGAGAAGCTTATTCGAAGCTCTTGATTAAACATGGCAAAGACTTCACAATCAGATGCACAGAGTGTGCATCCTTGAACCTTATATGCCATGAGAGGCTGGCGATGAAGCAAAGCTGTGGTTCGAGACAGTGAAGCACGCTTTTGTAGAGTTTGTCAGTAATGCACTGGTGATGGGGAGGAGAAAATCAAGAAGCAGCAATTCGGAATCTCATGTTATCAGGATTTAACTTCCCTTCCTAGTTTAGTTTTTCAACCTGTTACAAAAATATAATTTGGGCTTGGAGTGGGAGGTTTGGGCCTATCACTAATGATCCTTTCAGAACAGTCACTAAATGGGGCATTAAAGAAAAGGGGGGAAATGGGCTAAGTCCAGCTCAACAGGGTAAGGGGCCTTCCACAGAAGAAAAGCACATAAGCTTGGTAACCCAGAGCGAATGAGTACTGGAGACTATAGAGATGAAGGTACTCGGTGCAGGAATTTGGTACAGACTAGAGTGTCTCTAACGGAAATTAGCTTAGAAGAAGGCAGTTTCAATAAAAAATACAAGAAGAATTTAATACAGAAAAATAAGATTGATCTTCTCAAAGATCATTTTTTGAAGATGGAGCCGAGAAAAGGTGATAAAGCTAAAGGGGCTAGAAAGTTCAGAGATGTAAACCTTCCGAAAAGGGACATAAAATATTAACAGGAAATTAGCTTGACACAGCAGAAATATGGCACTACCCATTCGAAAATTGACCCATGTAGCAGCAAGGGAGCAGAGAGTAGTCTCAATATTGGCTCAGTATTTAGCAGAAAATCAAAGAAACAAAAGGGGAGGAGATTAGTGATGACAAGGAAAGCTCAGATTTAGAAGATGACCTAAGCAGCTTTTGCGATTCTGATACAGCTTGCTAGTTTGACCAGTTAAGAGGAGAGGTAGGTATGGAAGGAGAACACAAACGGGAGAACTTTCAAGACGTCTTTGTTAAATGAAAGGGAGAAAATTCAGCATATAGGAGAAGAGAGTTCTCTATTGTCCTCTGACACTAGGCAAGGGTTAGAAGATTCTATTAAGCACAATTCAGACCAGAGTATAGCATTGATTGAAGAGGGGTCTTTAACCCCAATCCCTCAGCCTATTCTTAATAAGGTGGAAGCTCTTGCAATTCCTTCCAAATTCCAATTTTGGGAAGGGGAATGATGAAGAGGTAGCCAATCTATTAGGCGATTTGAATTCTCCAGAACCTGGAAGGTATTCTTCCTCTTCTTGTTCAGTCCTATTTTCCTTTTGATGCTTTATGGAACAAGGAGGGATCAGCCAATGGAAGTGCTTCCAGTTTTGGTCTAGGGACAGTGAGAGGGGCTATGGCAGCCCAAACGAGCTCCTGATGACATGGCTTTGAAATTAGTGAATCCTGCTAGGGCCAAGGTTAAGTTGGGGGTGAGTCCAAAAACTTATGAGTGGAAAAAGAAGAAGGTGCAAAAAGAATTAAAGAATTTGGTTTCTTCTGGAAAGGGTACCAGGAAAGGGAGAAAATGTGTTAGATTATGAAGATTATAAGTTGAAATTTTAGGGGTCTAGGGGATGTTAGGAAGAGAAGTTTGATTAGGGAGGTTTTGCTTAGGAATTCTCCCAATATTGTTTTAATCCAAGAGACTAAGCCTGATTTAGTTGACGAGGAGGTTGTTAGATGGGTTTGGACAAGGTGCTGTAACAGTTGGGTTTCTGTACCCTCTCGAGGGTTGGTAGGTGGAATCCTCATGTTGTGGGATACTTGTTCTATTACCAGAGTGGATAGTCTAGTGATTCCCCCCACCCCCCCCCCCCCCCCCCACAGGGCTCATTTTGTTTTGCTAGAAGATAGGGGTCAATGGTGGGTTTTCTCCATGTATGGTCTTTCAAGTCCTGCTCCTAGGGGCTCTTTTTGGGATGAGCTTTATTTTGTTTCTGGACCTTGCTCTAGGTGGATTATGGGCCGCGATTTTAATGAAATGAGGTTTTCTCAGGGAAAGAGGAGGGGCGACAGGATTGCTGCAACTGTGTCGAAGTTTGATTTGGCTATTAGGGAGTGTGATTTCAAGGATCTTCCTTTGGGAAATGCTAATTTTATGTGGTACGTGGGTGGAGCTAGGGAGGTGACTAGTAGAATTGACAAGTTCTTATTCACCAACAAGTGGGAAGAGTTTCCTAATCTCTCCTCATTTTCCTATCTTATTGGAATCAAGGAAGGTACCTTGGGGTCCCACTCCTTCTAGGTTTGATTATATGTGGTTACACCATGGCTCCTAGATTTGGTAAGGAATTCTTGGAGTGAGGATGTGAAAAGAGGTTGGAAGGGGTTTAGATTTATGAAGAAATTGAAGAGGCAAAAAGAAAAATTGAAAGAGTGGAACATGGAGGTGTTTGGAAAGATATGGTTTTAAAAGATTAATATTTTAGGAGAATTGGAATAGATAAATAGAAAGGAAGAAAGCACCATTCTTTTAAGGGAAGAGGAGGCAAGAAGGGTTTCCTTGAAGAATTAATTGGAAGAGCCAATATTAAAGAAATTAGAAGTTGGAGGCAAAAGATGAAGTTTAAATGGGTAAGAGATAGTGATAGTAATTTTAGATCTTTCCATAGGATAGCTAGTGGGAAAATTAAAAAAAATTTGATTATAGGTGGATAGGGGATTAAGGGATGTAATCGGTTCTATACAGTTCAATATCACCCTAAACCGATAACCGAACTGAAACATTAGGTTTTAAAAAATTCAAAACCAATATTAAACCGATAACCACAGCTCAATCAAATTAGTTACCGACAGTTTACCGGTTTGGTTTGGTTTTGCCATCGACTATAAATATTTGAACTCGAAAGCATTCAGAATTAGATTGGGACATAGGGAAATAAAAAATTTCCCTATCAAATAAAAGCCCAAGCCCAATCTAAAGCAGGCAATGATGCTGACGCCTGGACTGATAGTGTGTATGTGGTCCAAACTGTCTTTCTATAAGGAGAAGATGGCTGGAAACTTTCATATTCAGTCGATGTGGGACAAATGTAGAGTGCTGCTAACCTGCTGCACAGCCAGCATGCCTTGTGAGTAGTGGTTTGTGAAGGGAAAGACAGGAATGAAAAGGGAAGTAAGGTAAAAACTTGTCCGCATCACTTGTTTTTTAAAGAGAAAAATAAAGCTCATTCACATCTATAAATAGGCTTAAATACTCCAACACTATTTAAAAGGCACGTTTGATTTAGAACATACTAATGCTAAAAAAACTATGGTCTAATAATCTTAATGGTGCTAATGCTAAAAGTAAATTATTTTAATTAATAATCTTTAGAATAAATAGAAATAATTAATTACTAATATAGAACATAATATATAAAATTTGACTAATATTTGGAGTGGGATCCTTTGTCTGTTTACAAAATAGCCAAGCTAGAGAGACCTTTTGAGAAAGAGGAAGTTAAGTCTACAGTTTTCGGGATGGAAAGGGATAAAGCTCCTAGGCTTGATGGTTTTAGTTTAGCTTTTGTATCAAGATTGTTGGCAGGTAGTGAAGAATGACTTGAAGGTTTTCAATTAATTTTATGGGAATGGGACTTTTAATTCTACCTTTATTGCTTTTTGGTGCCCAAGAAAAGTAGGTCTATTGAAAAAGAAGAGGCTCATTTTTAAGTTGGATTTCAAAAAGGCTTACGACAGTGAGTTGAGTTGGAGCTTTCTGGATGATATTTTTATGAGGAAGGGATTTGAAGAGAGAGAGCGGAGATGGATGAAAGGCTGCATGTCTGATAAGAATTACTCAATCACAGTGAATGGTGAGCCTAAATCTTGGTTCATTTTAGTAGAAGATGTTTTAAGTAGAATGGTTTATAATGCAGTGAATGGAGGTTTAGTGAAAGGTTTGGGAGTGGGGAAGGAGGAAATTACGGTTTCATACTTTCAGTTTGATGATGATACTATCTTTTTATTGGAGGATCATAGGACCTTTTTTTTTTTAATATATTGGGGCTTATCCATATTTTTGAAAGGATTTTGAGGCTTAAGATTAATACGAGGAATACTAGCATCACAGCAATTAACGTGCCTGCAGAGTGTGTGATGCAAAGGCAGCATCAAGGTTTTGCAGCCATGGGAGAACTTAGAAGAAATATAAGAGAGGAAGGAAGGGGACGGGAGAAGAGAGAAGATACCAAGGGGAATTCACATTCACAACTCAATTCAAATTTAACAACTGTCTACGATGTGACTTTCACGCTATTTATAAAAAATCTTAAGACATGAAATTACACATATCCCCCTATCATTACATGAAACTACAAACAAAGCCCTAAATTGCACAAATATTACAACAATCCCCAAATGCACATAATCATATACTAATTAATACTAAACACATAATAAACTACTAACTAAACCTAACAATCATCAATCCAATTCTTCTAAGTATTCTCCAATAAGGATCTTCCCGAGGCCTTGCTTATTGTCCTACATCAACGCTCCCTCAAAAAAAATTTGGTCTTGAAGTTTGAAATGTTGGACGCTCAAAAGTAAGAAGCAAACTTGACCTCTTTAAAAGTCATTGCTTAAATGAGACAAGAAACCATGTTCCATTGGCAGCACCATACACTTGAGTTGAGAATTAGCATCAATGAACACATCAGGAACGACAAACTCGACAATAAGAATGTTTGAAAGACTTTAGATGTCTTCAAACACATTAATTGCCTTGCTATTAGTGTCTTCAAGTTGAATAACTCAAGCAAATTCTTTGTTTTGGTTGGTTGGTAGCGCGGGATTCAAGATGATCTTCTTACCATTATAGTGGAAGACACATCTTCGCTGTCGTTTAGTTACACCCAAATCATCCAACCAAAGAGAACCAAGGAGAGTATATGGCCAATCTTCATACGTATGATATCGCACCAAACATTAGCCAAATATTCACCCATTTGGATAGGAACCAAACATCTTTCACAAACATTTATGGTAATCAACACAAGATATCACATAAGGCTCTAGGTGAGGTTCCAGATGAAGCTGCATTCGAGTGACCCCATTTATGGAAACCACATTCATTGGACATCTTCCATTAATGATGATCCTGCAAACCTTTCTCCATGTTTGAGAAAGGTGTTGAAAAGCTTGAAATTGTACCCAAAGTTTGGCAAATAGCATTCCTTTTTCCTATAATTTGTCACCATGTTGCAGAATTTATACCTTTATATACTACAGCTTTCCATCACCAACAGCCCTAACACAATTTGCCCTCAATTCTCAATCTAATCATGCAAAACCACAAATTTGACTCCTAATTTCTCAAGAGCCTTCTTCAATTCACATGTAGTTTTGATAGTAGTGCTGCATAGAAACAAATGCACTTCAAAAATTTCACAAAATGCAGGAATAAAAACTGATTTTTGATGCTAGCAGTGCCAATTTCTAGTGTTTCGTAACAAATTATGGCAGGAGGAGCGGAGTCTGGCAGAATCCCACTCATGGTTGCCAGCATGTGGGGTGCGTAACGCCAACGATGATTCTCTAGTGATGCTTTTCTAGGAGGTGGTAGATCGAAGGGTGTTGAGTCAAATGGATGTGGTGGTGTGTCAAAACAACTCTGGCAAGGGTGGATTTTGAAGGGGTCAGCGGCTGGAGAATTTCAAGTGGTGCGTGGGGCTTCATAGCTAATCGGATGGTGATGAAATTTCCAGGAAATTAGGGTTTCAAAATCTGGGGGCACATATGGAATTCGAAAATTGTTCAAATAGAGAAGTAGAAGAAGAATAAGAGAATCAAGAGAATTTGGAGAGAATTAGAAGAAGAGAAGAAAGAGAGAAAAACAGGGTCTGAGAAGAGAGAAGGGGAAGATGGGGGGATTGAAATGGAAGAATGGAGATCAAAGTTGGGCTCTCATACCAAATGAAGCAGAGGAAGTATCAAGGTTCTGCTGCCATTTGGGGGGGGGGGGGGGGGGGGGGATTAAAAGAAATAGAGAGGGTAAGGATGGGGAAGGGAGGAGAGAGGAGATACCAAGGGGAATTTAGGTTCGCAACTCAATTCAAATTCAACATCAACTGTCTACAACATGGATTTCACACATTATTTATAAGAAAGTCTCTAAGACATAAAATTACACATATACCCCAACATTACATGAAACTATAAACAAACCCCTAAATTACACAATATCACAAAAAACCCCCCCAAATACACATAATCATATATACTAATTAATACTAAACACATAGTAAACTACTAATTAGACCCAACAATCATCGATCCAATTCTTCTTAAGTATACTCTAACAAGGATCTTCCCAAGGCCTTGCTTCTTGACCTACATCAGCGTGTTAGGGAGTTATCTTTCGAGGTAGGATGCTCTGAGTTGGAGTGACTGCTCTCCTATCAGGGGTTCCTTTGGGGGGTAATCCTAGATCAGTTAGTTTTTGGGATCCAATGGTTAAGAGAGTGTCCAAGCATCTAGGTGGGAGGAAGGATGCTCTTTTTCTCTTTGGGAGGCAAGATCACTATAATTTAGGTTGGTCTTTCTAGTATCCTGTTGTACTTTATTTCTATTTCAAAATTCCAGTGGGTGTTGCTAGTAAGATTGAGAGAATTATGAGAGAACTTCTCCGGTCAGGGGTAGGATGTTTTAGGGATCATTTGGTGAGATGGGAGGTAGTCTATAGGTCTAAACATGAGAGACATTTGTATCTTGGAAATTTGGTGTCTAAAAATACGGCTCCCTTGGCCTAATGATTTAGGTGGTTCCCCCTAGACGATTCTTCCTTGGAGCATAAATTTATTAAATGCAAGTTTGGACTTGACGGGAATGGGTGGGAGGTTCTAGATTTTCTTCAGAATGTCCGTGAAAAGCTCTTTCCCAGATTTACCCACGCTTTATTCACTATACTAAATTTTTGTTCGGCACAGGGGCATAATATCCATTTTAGAAAAGACCTTTAATTTGGGAATGTTGTTTTGTCCACATCTTTTCCTCACCTATTTCATTTTATCTCAAGAAAAAATGACCCCATTTGTTCTCTTAGTGTAGATCCGGATGGTCCTTTTCCTTCTTGGGATTTTCATTTTAGGAGATCTTGGATGATGGGGAAACAAATGAGTTATCTTCATTGTTGGTTCTGTTAATAATTGTTTATCCTCAGAAGCTGATAGTTCATCCTGGTTGTTGGATCCCTTGGGGCTTTGCTCTTGCAAATCTTTTTGTGAATTCTCGGTTAGCACCGATTTTCTCTTTCCACTCTACAAAACTATTTCGAAGGCCAAAATTACCCCCTAAACTCGAAGTTTTCTATTTTGGTTGTGCTTAATAGGATAAATACTAATAACTTACTGCACATTAGGAGCCTTTTAAAGGCTCTCTATCCAGATATACATGCGCCATGTTTTGATTGCTCAGAATCTGCTCTACGTTTTTTCCTGCATTGTGATTTTGCATGAAAGGTTTGGAACAAGCTATTCAACTATTCTGGAGAAAGTTGGGTTTGTCCAGGGACAGTGGAGGAGGTTTTGGCAATATCTTTTGTTGGGTTTAGTAGGAAGAAGGAAGGAAAAGTGCTATGGAATTGTGCTTTATTTTCAATTTTTTGGGGCTTGTGAAAGTAACATAACTCACTTATATCTTAAGGGGAGAAGTTATCATTTTTGTTGGTGAAGGAGAAGATTCATTTTCTGGCTTTTCTATGGTGTGTGGGTAATGGAAACTTCAAGGGGACGTGCTTTTGTGCTTTTCAGATATTCAGCACGATAAACATTTTCTGCTGGCTTCTTAGGCCAAAATGATTATCTTGTGCCGTTCTTTATACTTTTCGGTTTTCTTTTTTTGTTCTCTCTGGGGTTTCCCATATTTCATTACAAATTCCAACAATAAGCATAGCAAACTATTGCCATTTCCATGTCCCAAGTTCTTTAGAATGACTCCAGAAGATACACAAACAGCAGTTTCCAAAGCAGATTTGAGTGACTCGACAACGATTGTGGCACAAAAAGATAACAAGCAGATGAGTAACAAAGATTTTTTTCCCTTTCCTGATAAATAATTCTTTTTCTCTTTTCTGATAATCAGTATCTAGAATGCCTTAACCTGCTATCTGAGTTTCCCTCCACAAACCTTTTTCAGTGTATAAGAGCCTACCTTATTTCAGCCAAAAACATGAGATATTGCATCACCCATAATTCTGTGCTAGTTTTTTTTTTTTGTATAATATATAGCAAAACAAGATGAATTTATTAGAAAAGGAATGAGTGTACAAGAAGGAGAACAAGAAAAGCTCGACAGAAGAAAGAAGACAAAAAACATAAAACAAAACTCAAACAATCAAACTAACAATGCCAACCAATCCTGTTGGATATCAGAAAACCTCACTCCTTTAAAACAACAAGCAGAAGCACACCAAAGCGAGGCCAAATAATGAATATTCTCCCGTAACAAAGATAGATTCAGCTTTTTTTTTTTTTATAAATATATGAGCATTTCATTCAATCCATAAACCCCACAGGACTGCAAGAGCCGTACACATACACAAAGCATGAGTATCCTTCTTTTTACCAAAAACAGCAAAAGAACTAGCCAACAAATCCTCCATCGACTCCAGACAAATCTATTTTCTCCCAGAAGACCCAAAAAGCTTATTCCACATATTCCAAAAAAACGAGCAGTGTGCAAAAACAAATGAGACGCTGCTTCGGAACTATCAAGACAAAGAAAACATATATTAGGAGAAAGTTCCTTTTAAGGTCTCCTACTCTGCAACAGATTGTTGGTGTTTAACTCTACTAAGAACAACCAACCAAATAAAAGCCTTGATGTTCAAGAGAAGTTTGGGCCTTCCAAATAATTCTAAGTTTGGGTCTTCCAAATAATTCTATGTAGTGGAAATAAAATATTAGCATTAATCAAGTAGTCACAAAAATTTTTGCAAGAGTATATCCCAGAGTCTAAAGAGCACAAATATCTATCCACACCAATGGAAGGACAGCAAGTTCTCAATAACTTCAACAAGGAAGACAACTCCTCCACCTCTCTACATTGGTTGTCAAACTCCCGATCTGGATCGTAGGATCATATGATCCTATAGTCCCAAAACAGAATTCAGGATCCCAGCAGGATTGTATAGAACCGTAGAATCGTAATGGGATCGTACGAGTCTGCTTCATGAGCTGAAATTGAATTTTAAGGGCTTGGGCTTTATAAATTAAGGTCCCACTATGAATTTCTAAAGCTCCCAAATAGGTCTTTCTCTGCTCTTTTGGCCCATTTGGCCCAAAGCCTTCAAATTTTAGGGCAAAAATTAGGGACTTATATCGGGCAACAACAATCTAGAGACTCCTTCAGGTCCTTCGACACTCAGCAGTCAGCAAGAGAGCCTTCAGGAGCAGCACCAGTCGTCACAGAGCTCCTTCAGGTCCTTCAGCAGCAGCAGGAGAGCCTTCAGAAGCAGCAGTCATCTCCAGTTAAAGCCCTCATCTCCTTCAACAGCAGCAGAACCTGAAGCTGAAAAGCAGATCTCCTTCAGGCTTTGACAGAGCTATCTTCTATGAATAGGCCTATCTCTTCTTTCTGCCTCTCTACATGTTTCAGCAGCAGCAGGGCATCCTTCTGAAACTCTTATATTTTCTTCTTGAGACTTGAAATCTTATGAAACTCTTATTCCTTCTTGTTGAGAGTTGAGACTTGAAATCTCTTCTTTTCATCCTTGTTCTTAAGGTCTGAAAATATGAAAAAAATCTGAATTTCTGATTTTGTTTTGAAAATATGAAGATTGGAGATTGATGATTGACTCTAATATCTCATTTCTAACTTTTCACCATGACTCCTGAATTTTAATTTTGTTTTGATTATAAACAAAGCTTATAGTCTTAAGAATTGTCATAAAATTCCACATACATTGATTTTTAATTTTCATTTGTAAGTAGAATCTTACAATCCTCAATCCGATTCTACAATCCAGTCATGGTTTTAAATAACGGCCATTACGTAGTGTAACGGCCGATACGTAACGTAAATCAAGGGCTCTGAAACCGATACAGGCCGAAAATGCGGTTCGAAAAAAATTCACAGCCGTAACGGTTCATAACGGCCGTTACCCCAACGTTACACTCCGTAACGGTCCGTTACGGACCGTTACATGCCAACAACTTGCAGAATCTCCTTTCTGCTACGCAGCGTTCCTTTCCCCCTTTCCTGAGTCCCAACCACCCATCTGCCATTCAATCTACCTAAATCTAATATTCAAAGAGCAAAAACACTTACCTTGAAATTTTGTTGGCCAAGCTGCCTAAGCTATAAGAAGGCTTCACGCCTTCACTCCTTCGAAGCCTGAGCTAATCTACTCATCTTCGCAGCTTTCGTCTAGCCTTCCTGAATCCTGATCCTAACTAAGTTCTTCGAAGCTTGAGAGTGGCCAAAGGCAGCTTCATCCGCCAGTCGTCGCACTCGCCGCCACCAGCCAGCCCTCTGCCAGTCGTCGCACGGAGCTTGGAGTCATCAATAGCACTTCGCCAGCCTCCGCCAATCGTCGCACTCACCGCCACCAGCCAGCCCTCCGCCAGTCGTCGCACAAAGCTTCAAGGTTTCGAGGCTCCTCTAGTCCTTCGAGTCCCCTCCCCTCTCTCGGTCTCAGACTCTCTAGCCTCTGCTCATCTCAGCGTATGAGATAAGCTTTAAAATTTCAGTCAACACTCAACACCCACATGGCCACATCTTAAACTTTTTATTTTTATTTTTATTTTAATTATAATTTGTTGTAAATTATGTTTGTTAAATTGAATTTAAAAAAAAGAGTAATTTAATAGAGTAAAAAATTAATCTCGGCGTATGAGATAAGCTTTAAAATTTCAGTCAACACTCAACACCCACATCTTAAACTTTTTATTATGGTTTTTTTTTTTAACTATAATTTGTGTAAATTATGTTTGTTAAATTGAATTAAAAAAGAAAGAGTAATTTAATAGGGTAAAAAATTAGAAAACAATAATAATTATGTAAAATAAAATTTTCTTAATTTATAAATATTCTAATTGTCTTATATTTTTTGAAAGGTAATTAGGAAAATCTAGTTCCATCACATATTTCCTATTTATAAATATTTTTTAAGTTTTAAAACATCATTTTGACCTTAAATTTAAAATTAGGTAAAGTAAATCGTTACATGATCTATTTTTTGTTTTTAGTTATCAAATAAAGTAAAAATTGATAACTTAATAAAAAAATTTTAACCTAATAGTTAATATATTAATAATTCAGATTTTTACTAATTACTAGTTTACTACTGAAATTTGTAAAAAAATTTTATTTTAAAAAATTAAATAGTCAATTTGTACTGTACAGATCTCTATTAGTGATGTTGTGATGTATATGAAAGTAGAGCAAGTCTTTTCCACCTTTAAAATTACAATGTTAATTTCTTATAGTTATAAATGAAAATAAAATCAAGTTATAAAAAATAATGAAAATATCTTTTTAAAGATAAAGGAATATATTTTTTTGTAATAAAATATCTAATATTTTATAATTTTGTTTATTTAAATATTAAAATAAATTAAACATTACTTATTATTTTTATTCGAATATTATATTTTATTTTTACATAATAAGTATTTAAAATTAGAAGGACTATTTAGTACTTATTATTTAATATTTACTAAATTACTAATCATAATATTATTCCTGTCATTTTTTTAGAAAAGTTGTAACTTTGTATTTTCTCAATGTTTTGTGTAGAGATCATCAAATTAAGTCTATCAATATGTCACGTGATAGAGGAAATGAGAACTTACCTAGTGAGGGTATTGGATGGCATTTTGATACTGCGGTGGACGGTGATAGATATGTTATTATGTGTAAGTTATATGGGAAGATAATTAAAGGAGGCATTACACGCTTGAAACAACACTTGGCACATAAAAAAGGTCAAGTAGCTAGATGCTTAAATGTGACCACACAAGTCAGAGAATAAATGATGAAACATCTACAACAGTATACTAAGAAGAAAAGAGATAAACAAAAAAGGCAAGAAGAAGCAGAAGCCCAAATTTGAGGAGATTTTGAGAATTTGAGCGATGAAGAAGACTTGGAAGAAGAAAGTATGAAATTTGCTCGACAAGAAAGCATACGATCACAGCAACAATGGGAAGAGAGACAAAGATTTCAAGCAAGAACATCTAGAGGGGGTAATATTTATGAAGAGGGAGGTGGCTCTGGCAATGGTGCTACCAGCGGTTTCAATAGAGCAGGAGCTTGATCTTATAGTGGTCAAGAAGCTGGAGGTAGTGGATGACAATAGATCAATCCTGATGCCCCTGAAGCTAGACTAAAGGCAATGGATCCTATTTTAGAAAGAAGCAAGAGTGCGAAACAACCAAAAATCAACACTAAGTTACTGAAAGGTTTAAGAAGTAAATTAGGAAAAGCAGTTGAAAAATTCCTAATTTATAATCGGATTCCAGCAAATGTATCTGACTATCCATTTATGCAGCCTATGCTTGATATTGCTGTAGAGGTTGGAAAGGGGATGAAGGGTCCATCACCCTATGAGATATCTGAAATCTATTTGGAGCAATAGTATCAAGATATGAAAAATTATATAACTTCTTTTGCTGGAATTTGGAAGGAGAGAGGTGTAACCCTTATGTGTGATGGTTGGTCAGGACCAACTAGAAAACACATTATGAACTTTTTAGTTTATTGCGATAGAAGCACTGTGTTTCATAAATCAGTTGATGCCTCTGATGTGCCAAACAGAACAGCTGAATATTATTTCAGGTAATTTTCTAATTTTAATTGTATATGCAAATAGTATTATAAACTTGCATGTTCTTAATTAAATAGTAGTAATTATTGAATCTATAATTTCATTTCAGATTAATGGACGAGGTGGTTGAAGAAATTGGAGAGGAGAATGTTGTCCAAGTAGTGACTAATAATGAAGCTGTAATGAAGGCAGGAGGAAAATTATTAATGCAGAAGAGGTCCAACCTCTATTGGACAGCATGTGCAGCTCATTGCATAGACCTTATTCTTGAAGATATTGGTAAGAAAAGTAACGTGAAGAAGGGCTTTGAAGATGTAAGAACAATAACCTCATTTATTTACAACCACACATGGACAGTGAATTTCATGAAGAAATTCACAAATAATAGAGAGTTACTTCGCCTTGCCATCACTCGATTTGCCACAAATTTCATTGCTTTGGAGACAATTGTCAGGCATAAACAAGCATTAAGGGAAATGTTTACATCTAATGCTTGGAAAAACTCAAGGTTTGGGATGGCAAAATCAAACCCAGCATATAATTCAAAGAAAATTATCTTAGACAAAGAGTTTTGGCAAAAAGCCTCTAATATAATTAAAGTGCAAGAACCCTGAGTGAAAGTTCTTAAATTGGTTGATGGTGATGAAAAACCAACCATGGGCTTCATATACGAGGCAATTGATAGGGCGAAGTTGATCATTCAAAAAGATTGCCGGTTTTACAAAGACTATTGGAAAATTATTGACAACTGGTGGAGTTTTCAGTTGCACCAAGATTTGCACGCTGCTGGTAAGTGTAAATCAAATACAATTTCTTATTTTTTTAACTTTTAAATTATGCATAGTTGCATTACAAAACTATTGATTAATATGTTTCTAAATTTAACTGTAGGGTATTTTTTGAACCCACAATTTCTTTATGGTGCTCCACCTTCTCCTGAAGTTGCTAGATAAGTCATGAATGAGGTTAAAAAAGTGATAACCAAGTTGGTACCCGATATAGATACTCAAATTCGGGCTATTAATCAAGTAAGTATTGGTTCCATTAAATTGAATAATGAATTGTTCTAGTATTCTGTAATACTTTCAAGAATAATTATTAATACATCTAATTAATTAATTATATTTCACAATCATTCTTTTTTAGTTGTTGCTATATCGAGATAGGCAGGAGACTTTTGGAACCCCGTTGGCTCAAAGGGCAGTGAAACAAACAAATCCTGGTAAATATGGCTATATAGCTAAATAATGGATGAATGACTCTATTTTCCCTTTTTATGTTCAAATTTGACTTTTGAAATATACGCTATACTAACATAAAACTCTTTTTAATTATTCATGCAGCTGAATGGTGGATTCATTATGGCTTATGTGCTCCTGAGCTCCAAAGAATAGCAATCAGAGTTCTTAGCCAGACCACATTAGCTTCGAACTGTGAGCGTAATTGGAGCACCTTTAGCCTCATCCATACGAAAACAAGAAATAGATTAAAGTACATGAGACTACAAAAACTTGTTTTCGTACATTACAACATGAGGTTAAAGTTAAGACGTACAATGAGAAAAAGCCAACAAGAAATTGAAAAGGGTTTCAATCCTATCAATTTGGACTACATTTTTGAAGAAGATGATCCTTTAAGTCAATAGTTAGAGGAGAGAGAGACACCACTACTCGACGGTTAGAACAATTCAAATTGGTTAAATGAAGAAGTTGGTGGTACTACAGAAGGAGGTGATCAACCACCAATAAACGCGCATGATGATTCAAGTTCAAGCCCTGAACGTACACAAAGTGATGACAATCTTGGTTTGATCCCACCAAGTGATGATGATGGTGATAGTGGTGCTGGAGCTGGAGTTGGGGGGGTGGCAGTGGTGGTGGTGGAGGCGGCGGCATAAAATATAATTATGGATATGACACAGGGACATCATTTGCAAGGGATATACATCCTTCTGATCCTTATGGACTACATGACATACCTGAAAATTATGACTTAAGTATTCCTCTAGGGAACCAATCTTCACAACCCAGGAGAAGGAGTGCTCGTGGTGACCTTGTTGATTCTACTGAAGATTCATATGGTGTGGTTCGTAATTTTGGAGACTTTGGTTTAGATGGTACATCATTACAATCATATGGATCTCATCCAGCATATCCACATTATGCATCTCGTGACTCACATTTTTATCCTAGTGGATCAGGAATCTAAGGATCTAGTGAATCTTCTTCTACACACTACCCAGAGCCAGCCCCTGCCCCAACTTATGGATATTATTCAGGAGGATTTTCATCACCAATACATTTTCAAGAGCAACAACGAAATGACGCAAACTTTGGTTTATTCAACTGTGTATTTCCACAAGGATGGGGAGATAATTTCCCATCCCAATCTCAAGATACAGACGCAAATTATGAAGACCCTCCACGTCATTCTTTTTGGTGGTGACATGTGCTATGTTATAAATTTGTAATATTGTATTAATGTATTTTCAACTATTTATTGATATTTGATATTAATCACTTTTTAAATTCATGCATGTATAATGTGTATATTGAGTATTGAGTCTATTGATTCATTTTTAGTAACTTTATGACTTTAATTAATTGATTCTTACATTTCTACATCTTTTTACTCATTAAAGTAATGTAAACTATAAAAAAATATGCTTTTTTTTGTAAACAGCGTACTAAAATTAATATAAAAATCATAATGCCAATTAAAAAGCATTTGTAGGTTGAATGAAAGCCTTCAAAATTCATTAAAAATCATGTATTAATGGATTTCATGCTTATTTTTCGATTTTGGCATGGTTGTGCATGCATGAAAAAAATTCACAACTGTTACGCCCGCTTCCCGTTACATAACACCCGCGTCTCCCACGACCTGCAACACCCGCGACGTTACCCGCGACCGCGATTTCGAACCATGAATCCAGTCCTGCGGACCTCCCCCCAACAATCCTCCGTATGATCCCAATCCTGACAACATTGCTCTCTATCATTACGAGTTACACGGAAATGTAAGTCCCAAGAAATGAAGAACCTTCAGAAAATAGAAAGAAGGAAATAACCTCATCATGACATGAACCAAATGGTAAAGACAAGAATATAATAGAGCAGCATTACCCACCAAAAAATCTTCCCAAAAACAAATACAAGAACCATTACCCAAGACAAACTTAGTATTAGGAACAAAGAGGGGGTAGAACTGAGAAATAAACCTCCACAAGCTTTCCAAAGATGATTCCTAAATTAGCATCCCAACACATGCAAACCAAATTTACTTTTTAATGACTCTATGCCAATTGCCAAAGAGAAGACTCCTCTAAGGGAAACCGCTCGTTCTAAAACGCCTCAATAGTTTTCTATTTTAATCAACTAGATAGTAGGCATAGCATAAGTATGCAGAGAATAAAATATAAGGCAAGAAATGATAGGAACAAATGCATAGTCATTTAGCCAAAAAACAGTGTTTTCAAACACAAACTTACCAAGACCCAAACCCCCTCTAACCTAGACAAACAGACAGTCTCCTAACTAAAAATATGATCTCTCTTATCCCCCCAACACCAAAGGAAATCTCACATGATGTCAATCTTACTAGATATCCCCAATAGAATCGTAAAAACAAACAAATAATAAAGAAGGATACTAGCAAGACAATCCTGAATGAGAGTAATGCGACCTCTAAAGAAAATAATGCACCTTGCAACCCACAAATGCTTAGACACTCTCTCCACCATTGGATCCCCAAAAACCACGGACCTAGGATTACCCCCAACAAGACACCTAGTCTTCTAGATAAGGGCCAATCCAAAAGACCACAACCCGCTAACAAAGCCAACTCCCTAGACCTACTAGATGTCAAATTGATGATTGGAATACCACTCTCCCCTAAATTAATTTTAATCCTAGAAACCCTCTCAAATATTTGAAAAAGAGTCAAAATGTACAAAACAGAATCTCTATGATCACAAAATGAAAAACATAGTATCATCAACAAAGATGGGATGGGACATGCAAACTCCCTCCCTGCCCACTTCCAGCCCTTTAACTAAACCCTTGTCAACCGCCATCTCCACCATTCTACTCAAAACATCAACAACCGAAAGAAACAAAAATGGGGATAATAAATCCCCTTGTCTAACACCTCTTGATGCTCTAAATAATGATTTAGGTTCTCCATTCACAATAACTGAGAAAAAAAAACATTAGACAAGCAACCCCTCATCCAACCCCTCCATCTCTCCCCAAGCCCTTTTCAAACCAACACCTTATCCAAAAAATTCCAACTAACCCTATCATAAGCTTTTCCAAAATCCAATTTGAAAAGAATGCCCTTCTCTTTATTTCAATGAACCTCCTCTACAACCTCAATAGCAACCAAAATAGGATCCACAATCTGCCTAACCCCCCCCCCCCTTTCCCCCCAACAAAATGCACATTGAGCCTTAGATATAAAATCATCTAACAGCTCAGTTAACATATTAGATAGTAACTTAGCAATGATCTTATTTACACTAGTCCCTAAACTAATAGGCCTAAAAATTGGCAAATCTTGGTAGATCTATTCCTCTTAGGCACCAAAGTGATGAAAGTGGAATTAATGCTCTTGCTAAGAATCTCATTACAATAAAAATTCATTAAAGACCTTTAACAAATCCATCCTAACCATATCCCAACAATCTTGAAAAAAGGCCAGATTAAACCCATTGGACCCAGACCTTTGTCCCTCTCCATCCAAACACAGTTTCCTTCACCTCATCCTCCGTAAAAGGTTTTTCCAGCCAACTGATTTGATCCCTAGAAATGGGATTCCAATCTACATCCTCAATCATAGGCATACAAAAATCCTCCTCTTAATAAAAAATTGGAAAAGAAATTAGTAATCTCATTTGCAATCAATCAAGAATTGGAAATAACCTCATCTCCCTCCAAATCCAATTCCTAATCATGTTTTTCCTCATCTTCCCATTAGCCAACCTATGAAAATTATGTATTACAATCACCTTTTTTCAACTTAAATTTAGTCTTTTGCCTACAACTCCTCACTTCCTTAAAAATCAAATCCTCCAACTCATTCTTCAATGAAACCGGTTAAGCCTCCTCACTCTCCAATAGATTAACACCTTCTATTTTCTATCTAGAAAATCTAACTCCCCCAAGAAAACATCCTCCTTCTTCCTTACATCCCCAAAAACTTCCCCATTCCAAATCGTCAAAGAATCTTTAAGACACTTAAGCTTCCTTATGAACCTAAAACCTTTCTAACCCCTCTCCAAATCCGCACACCAAGAATCTCTCACCACAAAAGGAACAGAATCGTGATCAAGCCACATATTCTCCAACCAAAAGGGAAAGGGACCCCACTTCACCATACAACAAAACAGGAAAATGGTCAAATGCAGTTCTAGACAAAACAATTTGGGAAATATTAGCAAAATCATCCTCCCAATCACTACAAAATAAATCCTATCTAACCAACTAGACATCCCTCTTCCCACCCATAGGCCAAGAGAAAAGAGTATTACCTAGGGGCAAATCCCTCCCTTTTTTTCTCCCCAAGAAACCTAGCAATATTAAAGTCACCACATACATCAAGGGGAACAAAAGCCAAAAAACTGCATACAACTTGTACCCGAAAATTGGGTCATGAAGGACCATAAACAAGCTTAACCCACAAATGGCATCTACATTAATATCCACCAAAACTGAAAGGAAAAAGAACCTACAAGGTTGTCAACTATAGTAAAGGAATGAGTATGCCAAACAACAAAAATGCCCCCAAATGGCCCCTGAGAAAAAATGAAATCCCAATCCTTACACCTACCCTCTCCTAAAAAATCTTAACCAACACCCCCCCCTCTCTACATTCTCTAATTTAGTTTCCTCAAGTAAAAAAAAAAAATCAAAAGAATGTTGAAAGAAGAAACGATTGAAAAATATTTTCTTCATTATTTTGTTCATATGTACAATCCAATATATAACACGATTACCTATTCTAAACAAGGAAACAATTTTCTACTGAATAATATCAAATCCACCATAATTACCCACTTTCCTAATTTGTATTTTATTTACAAAGATATTCAAGATTGATATTTTAACACTCCCCCTCAAGTTGGATCATAAATATTAATCATCTCCAACTTGCTAATAAGATCATCGAAGCTCTGTCGTCCCAACCCCTTAGTGAGGATATCTGCAGTTTGTTCCTTGGTTGGTACATAAGTCATACATATAATTCCTTCTTCAATTTTTTCTTTGATGAAGTGTCTGTCTACCTCCACATGTTTAGTCCTGTCATGTTGAACTGGATTAAGAGAGATGCTAATAGCTGCCTTATTGTCACTATAGAGTTTGATAGGAAGGTTCACCGGTATCCGTAATTCCTCCAATAGTTTTCGTAACCACAATCCTTCACAAATCCCTTGAGCGACTACCCTGAATTCAGCTTCAGCACTACTACGAGCCACCACATTCTGTTTTTTGCTTCTCCAAGTTACGAGATTTCCCCAAACGAATGTACAATATCCTATGGTGGACCTTCTATCTTCCACTGATCCTGCCCAATCTGCATCTATAAAGATCTCTACTTCCTTGCTTTCACATTTCTTAAAGAAGAGTCCTCTTCCCGGGGATCCCTTGAGATATCTAAGGATCTTGTATACAGCATCTAAGTGAACTTCCTTTGGTGAATGCATGTGTTGACTTACTACACTGGCTGCAAATGCAATATCTGGTCTAGTATTTGATAGGTAGATCAGCTTGCCAACCAATCTCTGATACCTCTCCTTTTCTACTGGTTTTCCACAATCTTCAACCCTCTTTACTGTTTCTATCGGGGTTTCGCTGGGTTTGCACCCTAGCATGCCAGTTTCAACTAGGAGGTCAGTAACATACTTTCGCTAAGAAACACTAATTCCCTTTTTCGTTCTTGCCACTTCCATGCCCAAAAAATACCGCATCTGTCCCAGGTCTTTAACTTCAAATTCAGTAGACAGAACCTTCTTCAGTCTCTCCATTTCTACAGTATCATCACTAGTAAGGATTATATCATCAACATACACTATTAGAATTGTTCTCTTACCTCCTTCAGACTGTTGGAAGAATAGTGTATGGTCTGATTGCCCTTGTCTATACCCTTGATTCCTTAGTACCTTTGCGAATCCGTCGAACCACGCTCTAGGAGATTGTTCGAGGCCATATAACGATTTCTTTAGTTTACACACTCTGTTTTCTTCACCTGTTCTACTGAATCCTGGTAGCATAGTCATGTAAACTTCCTCTTCTAATTCTCCATTTAAGAAAGCATTTTTAATATCAAGTTGTTGTAGTGGTCAATCTAAATTGGCTGCCAGAGACAAGAGAACCCGAACTGTATTTAAGTTTGCCACTGGTCAATGTCGTAGGTCTGTGTAAAGCCTTTTGCAACAAGTCTGGCTTTATATCTTTCAACTGTTCCATCAGATTTACATTTCACTGTGAAGACCCATTTACAACCCACTGGCTTCTTCCCTTTCGGTACATCTGTCAACTTCCAAGTTCCATTTTTTTCTAGGGCTCGCATTTCCTCCATGACTGCCTCTCTCCATTCTAGTATTTCTAGAGCTTCCTGAATGTTTTTTGGCATTTTCATCCTGTTAAGATTAGAGACAAACATACGATATCCTGTAGACAAGTTTTATAAGACATGAATTTCGACCAAGGGTATTGAGTACATGACCTAGTTTATTTTCTGATTGCAATAGGTAAATTGATATCATCAGGTGCAGAATTATCAGAGGAAGACTCAATTACCAGATCAGGATAAGGCAAGGGCTCATGATTATTCGGAGCCATCATCGGTTCCAACGCTCTTGGTGCCTTAGGTATGAGATTCTCCCTCTCCTTTGTTTTTGGCTTTCTTGAGTAAACCAGTATGTCTGCATTGTTTTGCTCTCCTGCATCTCCCCCTGAGGGTAAGTGTTCAGTTGTGTTTGGCAAGTCGGGAAGTAATGCAATGGAAGACTCAATAGATGGGTCAGGGAATGGAGTAACTGGAGTAACCGCAGATTCAGTAGTAAAAGGATCAAAGAACCGATCTTCACTCCATTTCCCCCCATGAAGAGAGGGCTTTGGGAAATAAGTAGTGGTTTCAAAGAAAGTGACATCAAGACTAACGAACAGCCATTTTGAGACCAGATCATAACATTTGTAGCCTTTTTGGGTAGGTGAATAACCAAGGAAGCCACATTTCATGGCACGAGGATCCAATTTATCGCGATGGTGTGCATGGACATGAACAAAAGAGTACAACCAAAAATTTTCAGTGGGAGACTGGAAGGGAGTGGAGAGGTAAGAAATTGTTCCTGAAATTTCTGAAGAGGGGTGACAAATGAGAGTGCTCGACTTGGCATTCGATTAATGAGATGCGTGGTTGTTAAGATGGCATCGCCCCAAAAATAATGTTTCATGTGGGTAGTAAACATTAATGCCCGGGCTACTTCAAGTATATGTCTATTTTTTTGTTCAGCAACCCCATTTTGTTGAGGGGTATCCACAGAAGAACTTTGATGAACAATCCCATTATCTTGAAAATAAGTTCCCAGGATGGTATTAAAATATTTCGTACCATTATCAGTACGTAGGATCTGAATATGAGTCTGGAACTGTGTATGAATCATGGTATGAAAATTGATGAAAATGGAGCGGACTTCAGTTTTGTCTTTCAGTAAGTAGACCCAACAAAGACGAGTATGGTCATCGATAAAGGTTACAAACCATTTTGTATTGGTGCGATTTAGGGAACGTGAGGGACCCCATACATCACTGTAAAACATATAGCACATGGGCGAGATGGTTTGTATATGGATGATGGAAAAGAAGTACGACTATGTTTAGCAAGCTCACATACTTCACATGGAAACTCAGAAGCCATTTTATTTGAACAAACCCATCCATGAATGTCATAACAAAAGTTCACTATTTCTAGAAGTAGATGCAGAATCACAAATTACAGTATTACATAATTCACTCAAACTTGCCTCCTCAAAGTAGTAGAGTCCCTCATACGCTTTAGCAGTGCCAATCGTCTTCCCCGATGATAGGTCCTGAAAAACACAATGAGAGGAAACAAATTTAGCGAAACAATTCGAGTCTTTTGTTAACTGACTGATAGATAACAGATTGCACGATAACTTGGGGACATGTAAGACCGATTGTAAAGTTAAGGAATCAGATATGCGAATACTTCCTTTTCCAGCAACTAGTGAGAGAGAGTCATCTGCAATTTTTACCCTCAAATTCCCAGCATATGGTGAGTAGGATGAAAAATATTAATAAGACACAGTCATATGATCGGATGCACCCGAATCAATTATCCATGGACATTTGTAACAAGATGTGGTTTTTAAAGCTGACAGATGATTACCTTGGTGAGCCAGGGAACCAAAGGAAGACTGACCCAATGTTTGCATTGATGAAATCATCTTATATAACTGATCCAACTGTTCAGGACTAAATGCACTGCTGGACAGGGTATTGTTGTTCTCTCCTTGTGATCTTTCAGTTGATCCGTCAGTGCTGGCTTGGTACCCATGATTTTTTTGGTATTGTCTCGATTTCCAATCTGCCGATTTTCCATGAATCTCCCAGCATGTATTTTTTGAATAACTTGTTTTTTGGCAATGTTCGCACCATATTTTTCCTCTTTGTGGTCGTTGACTAGGTCCCCCTGGGCCTTTTAATACAAGAGCTGAGGCATCCGGCCCAGCGTGTAGCCCATCTAATTTTTGGGCGGATACAGGTACAGGAGGGTCCAGCCAAGCGGATTCATTTTGAGGCCGCAGCATCACCCGCCTCCTGTTCTCTTCCCTCCTGACCTCTGCGAAGACTTCTCAGGTTGAAGGGAGAGGTCGCCGGCCAAGGATCCGTCCCCTCACGTCGTCGAGCTCTCGATTCAGGCCGGCAAGAAACTCGAAGACCCTCTCGTTTTCGAGCCTCCTTTGGTATCGCGTGCTGTCACCGAAGCACTCCCACTCCTCATCGATGCTCAGATCGAGCTCCTGCCAGAGATGAATCATCTCCATGAAATACTCAGTAACAACTCTCTCACCTTGCCTCATCTGTCACAATCAGGTCTTGATGTCGAAGATTTGAGAGTAGCTTTCAACATCGGAGTACGTCTCACGTACGGCTTCCCAGACTTCCTTCGCCGTTGGCAAGAACAAGTAAATTTTTCCGATTGATGGTTGCATCGAGTTGACAAGCCAAGCCGTGACCATGGAGTTTTCGGACCTCCATCTTTGCAAGGCTACAGCGTCAAAAGGGTCTGGTTTCCTCCGCTCACTAGTAAGATAACCAAGCTTCCCTTTTCCCTCAATCACCAGTTTCATGGACTGAGCCCATTCACGGAAATTTTTTCCGTTTAGTTTTTCCAATGAGAGTGGAAAGACTGTGTTATCCAGTCCATTCGTACCCCCACCGGACGTAAACTCTGAGTCACCGATGATGTTTGTAGAGGAGGTAGAGCCTCTGTTGTTAGCCATTGTTTAGCTAGGTTTAAGAAACCCTAGCTCTGATACCATGAAAGAAGAAACAATTGAAAAATATTTTCTTCATTATTTTGTTCATATGTACAATCCAATATATAATACGATTACCTATTCTAAACAAGGAAACAATTTTCTACTGAATAATATCAAATCCCCCATAATTACCCACTTTCCTAATTTTTATTTTATTTACAAAGATATTCGGGATTGATAATTTAACAAATGCCTAATTAACACTTCCTGAATCAAGCCCTCTTCCTAACATCCCCTAAACCCCTAATATTCTAACAAATGAGCTTCATAATTTAGCTCCCTTACCACCACCACCACCCCCACCCCCCGCCCCCCCAAAAAAATTATTATTGTTATTATTAATAGAAGATGCAAACTTATTGAGTTCCTTTTGAACCTCTTTTTCCCCTCTCAAAAGTGCTAGGAGTCACCCCCAACTTCACCTTATGACCTAAGGGACTCAGTAGCTTTAAACCCATATCCTCTAGCAATTTTTGTGGGTCTTGTCTCTCTCACCATCCCCACCCCCAAAAGAACTAATAGCAATGCCTTCTCTCTTAAAGGAATCCCCTGCTTGGCATTCAACATTACTAGTAAAATTAGATTGATTGGGAATGGGAAGGATAAATTTTTTAGAATAAGAGTTTTGTAAAACACCCTCTCAATAACTTGGAATCTCAAGGAATATCAATAGAATTAGACTCAAGATCCAAAAACAATGGCCTGAAGAATCCAATTTGACCAAATCTATTACTCAATTTTCAAAGTTCCCCAAATGGTGAACACAACCTATGCTTCTTTAGAGAGCTTTTCCAACAAAGGAACAACTTACAAACCAATTAGAGAATTTGACTCATTCACAGGCACAAGCGTAGGATCAAAACTTGGAAATTCAACCTGAATATCATCCCTATCGATCCCATTCCCAACCAACAGTTGATCCAAAAGCAATCCTATATCATATTCACACATACTTCCCATTTCTTCATCAAAATCAAAATAAAATTTCCTATCCAAACCAAAAACCTCCAACAAGTGCAACCCACCTCCAATGTTAGACAATAAAGAACTTTTTAAATTGGAACACTTGATTCTAGCATTTTTTTTTCTTTAACCTACTTCACTTGGACGTTGCAGAGCAAGGCATTATCTTCCAGCTTTTGAGTCTTCAAACCGCAAGGAAAATCAAAACCTATTCTTTGTATCCCAAAATCACATGCTTCTCCTTCCTTATTTTGATGGGCTTCAACACTTACGATCCAAAGTGGACTTAACTTGATCTAGCTCAAAATCCTTCCCGTAACCAGCCTTCCTAATTCTTAGGTGCCACAACAATTGTATTAGACTTATCCACACCCAACTCCCTTATATCATCCAGACATGCATCATCATTGGACTTGGTTTGTCTTTTCTTCTCAACCCTCAACCCAACTCCTTACTACCCATCTCTTAACAAATCCAAAATCCTAAGGTCGACTTAAATTTAAATTTTAAACCAATATGGTTATATTTAAATTCGAAAACCCCACCTATCAATTTTCTAAGAAGGTGCCAAAACCAAATCCCTACTATTCAAGCCAAGCATTTTGGCATCATTTCAATTTAAATTCAAAAAACTCCACCAACCAAATCTCGAAGAAAAGTTGCCAAAATCAGAAAATCCCTATTTTTCAGGCCATGCTGTTTGGCATCATTAAATTTAAATTCGAAAAACCCCATCTACCAAATCTCGAAGAAGGTGTTAAAAATAGAAAATACCTCCTGTTCAAGCCAAGCAACTTGGCGTCAATGTTTGCAGGCTTCACCGGAGGAATTATAAAAGCATTGATGTAAGAAAACCCCAGCGAGAGCCCCTAGAAAATGCTAACTTTCCCTCCCAAATCATTGCTTCTCCGAACATTGGCTAAACCACAATCAACACATTTCCATCCCAACTCACCAACAATCGTTTCAAACTCTCAAATTTGTCAGAAACAATCTCCTTCAAAGCATGAAAGAAAGCTTTCCAACCTAACGCTTCCACACCCTCATGAATACAAACAAAATGAGGACAACCCTACTAAATTTCTCCAAGAACAAAAACGATTCCTTCCATTCAACAAGAGTTTCAGCCTAAAGTACAGCCACGACTGACCTAAAAGTATTTCCTCCAAGATCCTTAACGAGCCATAAACCAAAACAAGATAAGCCCAACTTCCCTAAAATCCACTAAAATTCATCAACTTTCAACAATAAATACAACGTGAACCTTCTTGCAAATTCAAAAATGCTAAAGGAAAAATTATCCAAACATCAATGTTAATCACCTTTTGATCAGCCTTAGAAGTCTGATGAACCCTCATGAAGATAATTTTATTCTCAAATCCCCAACCATGTCATGATGATGTCATGGTTGGAACAGGCGAGTTAAACCAATGGAACTAGTCAACCTTTAGCATTGCTGTGCTTAGAGTATGAAGGTCTGACTTGGAAGTTTGCTAGTTTTATGCATATCAAGTTATTGATCTTAAGGGAGTCAAATCTTGTGTTGTTCCTAAATGCAACCAAATATACTTCCCCATTTTATCATTATTTTGATTGCCAAGATTTAATTAATATATACAGAACAATAAAATACAAACAAGTAAATGAATACGGGGTTCCCTAAGATTTGAGTATATCCATGGTGTCTAGGCAATGGATGACTTTTTTTTCTTTTTGATAAATTGGAAAATCAATTATTACCCAACAATTCTATAATCAGATACAGAAAGTGCTCGAGTTCTATCAGTTTTGCCGGAAAACAAAAAACAAAAATAAATAATAAATAAGTAAAAGGCAAAAGAAACAAAGGAATTGAAAATAAGACAATATACCATGGTTGAATCCATAGAATGCACTTGTTGTACCACCAACCGCAGAACCTATCTATAGCATAACAAGCAAACATAGACCAACTTATCTTAGGTCATAAATAAATGAAAAACTCACAAATATAATGCACATACGAAGAGAGAAATTACCATGGAGAAACTATCCCTGATAAGTGGTCGAACCGTCCAATCACTAGTTTCCTACAATCAATCAGTAAATGGATACAAAACTATTTAAGAGAGAACAAAAAGAACCAACAAGATAAAGAAGAAGCAGCTAAAAGCAGATACTGAGCCAAATTCAGAAAATAGAAGCGTTTCGCAACAAAGAGATGGAGAAAAGGCATAGAATGTGAATCTGTAGATTTACCATCTCTTTGGAAAGAGGACCGGCACAGTGATGACATCTCAAACAAGTTCCACACTCCGATTTTGCCATCTCTCCCTCTCTAATCTCACGCAACCCGCCACTCTCACTAGTGGCGTATCCAATAATCAGTCTGGGAGGAAAGGCAAGCAGTACTCGTTATTCGTCCCTAGCGGCGCTCAATGTGAAGGATGGCGAAGTTCGGCGAGTTTATTTAAAAATATTTAAGAAAAGTTAGGAGGAAATTTTATTTTTCCCTTTGATGTCGTCTTTTAATATGGAAGAATAAAAAAAATGCTGGACCAAACAGCATTTTAAAAAATATTAAAAAAAATACTTTTATCAAGAAATGAAAAATACAATTTTCATTATATTACAATGATGAACAGAATAGGAAAAATATATACAAATACCTAAGGACAAAACGGTAATTTATTAATCTTAAATACAAACTAATATAACAGAAAATAAAAAATAGAAAAACAGTAAAACTTATTACTCCTCCTCAAGATGGACTATATATATTCACTAGTCTCATCTTGCCAATAAAATGATTAAATTGATACAACCCGAGAGTCTTGGTTAGAATATCGGCCATATGATCATTTGTCTCTTCATGAAATAGTTTGATAATTCCATCTTATAATTTCTCCCTCACAATGTAATAATCCAATTCGATATGTTTAGTCCTTTCATGATACACTGGATTGGAAGAAATATGAATCGCAACTTGACTATCACAATACATTAAAGCCGGATGATGAGACAAAATACCAAAATTTGAAAGCAAATTTTTTAACCAAGTAACTTCGCAAACAATAGTTGCCATAGCCCTATATTCTGATTCAACTGAAGATCTATAAATAGTATGTTGTTTCTTGGACATCCAATTAATCAAATTATCACCCAAAAAAAACAACAAAACTGGTAACAAATGTCCTAATATCTAGACAAGCTACCTAATCTGAATCTATATAAACTTTCAGCTGAAAACTATCTGAAACGGCAAAGAAAAACAAACCCAATCCCATTGTACTTTTGATATATTGCACTACTCTATGAGTTGTGGCCATATGAGGTGTTCTAGGTTTACTCATAAATTGACGTAACCTTTAAACAGAAAAAGAAATGTCTGGCCTTGTTATAGTCAAGTATATCAACCTTCCAACTAACCATCTATATTGAGAGGGATCTTCCAGTTCATCACCATCACTAGACTTAAGAGCCAAATTATGATTCATTGGTGTATTAGCTGGTTTACAGTCAAGCAAGCCACAATCCTCAATAATTTCTAATGAATACTTCCTTTGACATAAGTGAATCCCTTTAGAAGACCTAGCAGCTTTAAGTCCCAAGAAATATTTCAAAGGACCTAAAAATTTCAACTTGAAATGAGTATTCAAATAAGTATTCAAAGAATCCATAGTATTAACATCATTTCTAGCAATTAAAATATCATCAACATATACTAAAAGCCTAATGATAGATGCTCCTTCAATCTTAAAGAAAAGGAAATAATCTGATTATGATTTGAGTAAAACTAGTAGGTGTCAAAGTAGTAGAAAATTAAGCAAACCATTGTCGTGAGGCTTGTTTTAAACCATACAATGACTTTTTAAACTTACAAACCATATTAGTCTCCCCCTTGCTGGCAAAACCAGGTGGCAATGTCATATAAACCTCTTCATGAAGGTCACCATGCAGACAAACATTATTCACATCCATTTGAATAATGTGTCAGTTCTTGACAGCAGCAATGGAAAGAAAATGATGAACTGTTGTAAGTTTGGCTACATGACTAAAGGTCTCATGATAATCAAAACCCTCTAATTGAGTATACCCTTTAGCAACCAGGCGAGCCTTACATCTCTCAACACTGCCATCAGAATTTAACTTCAGTTTATAGACCCATCTACAACCTATAGGATGTTTGCCAGCAAGTAAAGGAACTAAGTCCCATGTATGATTCTGTTCCAAGACTAAAATTTCCTCTTGCATAGCAGTCTTCCATTTAGGATAAGAAATGGCTTGAGAAAAAGTCTTTGGCTCAAAAAGAATAGAAGTGGCTAGAACAAAATGATTATGAGAATCAGATAATTTCTCATAAGAAAGATAAGAACAAAGGGGATAAGAAATTTTCTGAAAAGAGAGCCCAACATCCTGTGAATGAGAGAAATCAGGAAAATGTAACATGGCCTGTTGACAGTGATAAGGCTAAAGATATGTAGGAGGATGTCTTGTACGAGCTGATCTTCTAGGAGGATCAACCTGAGGAAGGAAAGCTGAAGGATGTTCTGAATGTAAAACTGAATCAAGTATAGATGCAGTAACAGGAAAGTCAAAAGTTGGAGCAGATGAAGAAGCAGAAAATTCAGAATCTAGAGCTATCGTAGGAAAAGAAACAGAAGAAAAATATGGAGAAAAAGAAATATCTAAAGAAGGAAAAGATATGGAGGAAGACTTTTCAAAAGGAAACACATTTTCATGAAATACCACATCTCTAGAAATGTAGCAAACTTGAGTTTCTAAATTTAACAATTTATATTGTCGCGACGTCCCAGGAGCGCGTGTGCCCCGAGCGGCGAAATTAAAATCATTTTAATATTTTCATGGAAAAACATGGAATGTCGGAGTCGCCACTAACCTTTAGTGTGGTTAGAACACGTGATGACTACCCCGTTAGGGGTAAAATAGGTCTACATTACCAGAGTTAGGCTCGGGAGTTCGGTTGCGCGAGGGGAAGGTACGAGCACCCCCTACGCGCCCGTTCTTACGAACGGTACCTAATTAATTTGAAATTATCCCTAAGTTAATCTAATAAGTCTTTAAATTACTCCTTTTTATGAATTTATAATTACATATGAAAAATAAATAAATAAATATATTCCCTCAGAGCTTAAGGTACGTGAAGCCCGAAGGCTCATACCCCCGCATTAAAATCATAGGGATTAAATTTGAAAATAATAATAATAATAACAAGTTAATATAATTACTAAAAATATCACAATTGAATATATGTATACTTCAAAATAGAATAATGAGAGTAATAATAATAATAACAATAATAATAATAATAATAATAATAATAATAATAATAATAATAATAAAATACAATAATAATATTAATACTGATAATGATAACGATAATAATAATATACAATAATAATAATGATAGTAATAATAAATACAATAATAATGATAATAGTAATAATAATAATAATAAATATAATAGTATTAATAATAATAATAATAATAATAATAATAATAATAATAATAATAATATTGCTGACTAATAATAAAGATAATATACATATTTTAATTATATGATATTTACCTTAATATTAACACACTGTTAAGGAGGTGCACAATACACATATATGTAAACAATTAGCTAAAGAAACAAATTGAACTTAGAATTAAAATATGGAAACCAATGAAAAGGGCAAGAAAATAACAACTTATGGAAACAAGTTACTTCTAAAATTAATATGTACCTATTTAGTATGGCCACCAAAATTAATACACGGACCTAAATATACAAATATTAAACATAAAATGAATGCAATAATAATAAAAACCCTAAATGCACAATATATACTAAGTAAATAATGCACCACAATTAATAACATAGTTAATTAAATGCTACAACAAATAATGTATTAATATACACACAATTTAGATATAAGGCAATAGACTACTTACCACTGCAAATAAAAGAAACCCTACAACAATGGGAACAAATCAATTAATATTTACAATAAAAAAAAATATAGACATGGGTATTAAATATGAAAATAATTAAAAATATGGACATGGGTATATATATATATATTATCTACAACATAACAATAATAAGGGTAGTTCATAACAATAAATAACAATTATTAAAGAAAAAAAAAACTGCCATGCAAAATAAGTAATAATAATAATAATAATGCTACACCTAACAATATAATATTAATACTAACATAATAATAATATCGTTAAATAATAATATCATAACATCACTGTTGATAATATCATACAAATAATACCATAATATTGCTAATAATAATATATAGAGAATAATATTTAATATGATCAATATAAAAGAAAATATATATATACCTATTAACACTAATAGTAATTAATATATATATATATATATATTTATATATGTATATACATGCATAATATAAAATATATATATATATATATATATACATATTAACATTAACACTAATGTATACATAATATAAAAGAATATATATATATATATATATATATATATATACATATTAATACTAACAGTAATATATATGTATATTCATGTGTGCTGTGTGTACAACAGTGTGTGCGCATGTGTGGGTTCTGCAAGATATACACACTGTAACATATAAAAACTTAAACTCTTATGTAATAAAATACAAGCTAAACCAATATATATATATATATATATATATATATATATGTATATATATATATATATATATATATATATGTATTAGTGTGTGCGTGCAAGTATATACAACAGGGAGACTTACAGAGAGGGGGTCGATGTTGTGCGTGGCCGGAGGTGGCCGTGAGTTGCAGAGATTGATGGGGTTCCTGGTGCACGGACTGGAGAGAACCCGGCGGGGCTGTGCAGCAGTGGTTGCTCCTGGCTGCTGAAGAGGGGTGCTCGGGTTGGTGGAGAGTTGCCGGAGGACCTGGAGGTGGCCGAGAGTTGCAGTGGGTGTTGCCGGTGGTGGAGATGGCTGCCGGAATTGCTGGTTGCTGCCAGAATTGCTGGTTGCTGTGGTGGTGGTTGGTGCAGCAAGGTAGGCTGGTGCGTTGGCCGTGGGAGGCTGTCGGAGTTGATGGGGGTGTTGTGGTGTGGTGAGGCTGTTAGTATGAGAGGGTCGGTGAAGATGGGATATGGAGAGATGGAAGAGGACCGGAGAGGAAGAAGAAGAAGAAGAAGAAGAAGAAGAAGACGATGAAGAAGTTGAAGAGCAGCGGCTGGATTTGCTACTGCTGCTGTGAACCAGAGAAAGCCAAACAGAATTTTCTTTTCTTTCTTTGTGCTCTGCTCCTCCTTGTTCGTGTGCGCTGCCCCTCTTTTATAAAAAAAAAAAAAAATTTTGAAAACCTAAGAAACTTTCCTTTTTTTTTTTTGATTTGATTTTATTTTATTTTTTAGGCTTTTGGTAATAATGAAATGGGAAATAATAATAATAGTTAATATCATAATAAGGTAATACTACTAAATAGTAAACAATAATAAATGATTATATATAAAAAAAATAAAAAAATAAAATAAAAATGAAGATACTATCGATAATAATAATAATAATTAAAATAAAGTAATAATAATAATATTAAATGTAATAAATAATAATAATAACCATGATAAAATTACCAAAAATAATAAAAATAATAATAGCCAAAATAAGATACTAATGCTAATAATAATAATAATGATAAAATAATAATAATAATAATAATAATAAGTATAGTAAAGTAAAAATAAAATAAAGATAATAAAAGTACTAGTAAAATAATAGTAAAGTACTAATAATATAGGAAAATAATAATAATAATAATAATAATAATAATAAATAATAATAATAATGATAATAATAATAATAATAATAATAAAAATAAAATAATAATAAGAATAATAAGAGGGGACCCCTTGTTCTATTTGGCTAGGGCAAAAATAGGGTGTCTACATATATCCTTTAACACCAAAGGGATATCCAAGAAAAACTGATACAGCTCTAGGAGAGAACTTGGTTCGATTATGAGAAAGTGTAGAACCAAAACACAAGCATCCAAATACTCTTTGATGAGAATAAGAAAGAGGCTTATTATATAAGAGTTCAAAAGGACTTTTATTAAGAAGAACATGACTTAGAGTTTTGTTAATAAGATAAACAGCTGTAAGAACATTGTCCCCCCAAAAACATATAGGAACCTTAGCATGAAAAAGCAAAGATCGTGCCACATTAAGAATATGTTGGTGTTTTCTTTCCACAATAGATTTTTTTTATGGAGTAGCAACACAACTCAACTGATGAAGGACCCCTTTGGAAGCAAAGAATGTTTTTAAAGAAAATTCAGGTCCATTATCAAACCTAACAATCCTGATTTTTGCAGATAATTGAGTTTCTATATGAACAAAAAAAGATTGTAACAAAGCTTCTGATTTTGATTTCATTAAAAAAAAAAATCCAAGTAGCTCTAGAAAAATCATCCACTATAGAAAGAAAATGCCTAAATCCTTCCTTTGTAGGAATTGACATAGGCTCCCATATATCACAATGAACTCAATGAAAAGGAATCGTAGATTGATTATTACTAATAGGAAAGGGCAATTGTTTTTGTTTAGCAATAGGACAAGTAGTACATGTGACATATTCAGAAGACAAATGAGGAATATGTTTATTCAAAAGTTGTAACCTAGAAAAATAAGGATGTCCTAATCTAAAATGCCACAAGGCTTCATTTGACTTAACAGAAACACAAGTAATAGAAGATTTATTGTGCAAAGCAGAAGAGGAATTTGAAGAAATCAATATGTACAGGTCATCTTGTAATTCACCAGTCCCAATCATCTTCCAAGTTGTAAGGTCCTACAGAAAACATTTGTCAGTGTTGACTCTATGAGTCCAATCCAATTTGATGATGACAAATCACTTGGTATTTGATCTGTGTATTGAGATTGTGAACATGGACAATATATAGCATGCACGGAAGGATAACAAGTCATGGAAGCCACGAAGATTAAAACATACATATCTTGGCATAATCCATGGAACCAAAAGAGTATAAGAATGAAGATGCAAGCGGCAAGTTCAAGATCGTCATGAGAATGAGTATTTAGAACTGAATGTACTTACATTTTGTTAGCTTTGGTGCAATCCCAAGAGGGGGGGTGAATTGGTATTTTAAAATTTATTGCCTTAAGTCAAACCACTAATAACAGTATTACACAAGCTTAAGGTCAATTTAGTACATGTAAAATAAATCAATGTAAATATACAATGGAATTTAAACTGCAATAAACGTTTAACCAGGCATGCACAATAAAGCAATAAAAGAGACGACACCCAGAAATGTTTTCGAGGTTTAGTCAAATTGCCTACGTCCCCACCTTGGCCAACAAGCACAAGGATTACCACTATAGGCTCACTTAACGGGTGGAGCGGCACCTAAACAACCAGGTCAATTAGCACAGGGCTGACCTCAACCTTAACCAGGTCAATTAGTGGGGCTGACCTCAACCTACACGCCTTAACAGGACGACACACCTAACTTTCCTAACCGGGTCTAAGCCAATCCGGGACTATTCCAGGGCTAGTCTCCCTCTTCAGGCCCATGCCTGGAAATACAATAGATTTGAAATACAATCAAATGGTACAGTGATTGTGCTTTCGTGTAAAGCAGATATGTACCTAGTTATGTACAGTATAATTAATACACTACCAAAAGATAGGATTTGATAAGCTCGATGTAGTCTAAGTGTTGACTCTCAAATATTTATGCAAATATAACAATCAGTGCGTGAGAGTGTAAATGGTATGATCTTTGTATCAAAATAATATTTCAGTCACAATGCACAAACAAAGATCACAAGCACACTTCAAATATCTCAACAAATAATATTTCTCAATATAAACCACAAGAAATATTCAAAGATGGTTTGCAAAAATATTTATTTGATCTTTGTATTAAGAAGATATTCTCAATCAAAAAGTATAGTGACAAAGATCTTCAGCACACAAGCAAATATCTCAAAATATTTTTCTCAAGATAAATCACAAGAGATATTTGAAAAACGATTTATAAAATATTTTTCGCAACCAAAACTCAATATGAATTCTTGAGTATCGCAATGAAAATGCAAAACTCAGAAGCCTAAGGGAGTTTTCCTATGAAAGGCTTATTTATGAAGCCCCCTAGGAGAACTTGTAGCTTACTCTCTATGAAATATAGATCATAAATAAAACAACCAAAAGAGAGTTTAAGTTAGGTGAGATAAGCACAAGAACACTCTTATAAGGAGGTATTTGCAATATAAATGAGTAAGAGTAGGAGTTTAAAGCTTGAATATGAAATATGGGCTTTTTGAGATTGAGAGGATTTTGGCTAATTATATTTGCTAATCTTTTGCTAATTTTTCCAAATGAAGGGGTATATATAGACTACCCTTAAAATATAACCGTTAAGGACACATATGGGATTATTAGGAAAGTTTTATTATATTTTAACCAAGTTAACCCCGTTTAAAAATATTAACCACGGTAAAAATTAAGGGACAACCCGAGAGGTTCGGTTGACCAGAAATGTTTCGGTCGACTAGAACTTAAATGGTTCGGTCAACCAGGGGGATTTTGAACTGAAGACTCGGTCGACCATATATATGTGTCAAGGGCAATTTTTCTAGGTTCGGTCGACCAGGAGAAAAATGAACTAAATGGTCGGTCGACTGGGATAGGCGATTTTTCAAATTAGCGCGGTTCGGTCGACCAGGAGATTTTGAACTAAATGGTTTGGTTGACCAGACTGTTGGGCCATCTCCCGAAGACCCTCGATCGACCAGGTCATTTGAGTACAAAAGTGGTCGGTCGACTGGGAGGTCAAAATGTTGACTCCTAAGTGGTTCGGTCAACCTTGGTAAAATGAACTGTAAGGGCTCGGTCGATCAGGAGGTCAAAATGTTGACTCCCAAGTGGTTCGGTCGATCGGGGTCAAATGAACTGTAAGGGCTCGGTCGATTGGGAGGTCAAAATGTTGACTCCCAGGTGGTTCGGTCGATCGGGGTCAAATGAACTGTAAGGGCTCGGTCGACCAAGAGGAAATGACCTGTGTGGGTCAGTCGACCAAAAGTACAAGACTTGTATATTTTTGTCCTTTTTCAAGCATGCAATTACTAAAGTCAAATATTCAAACATATGTATACATGCGTGAGTGTTCTAGGGGCACTTGAAGTCCAATTTGAAGACACCGAAAGAAGTTCAGTGTCGGTCGATCGAAGGGTGTTCCCTAAGGTCCATCTATGGTCTTGAGCTTATCGATCCTACCATGCAGGTAAGGCATTAATTATTACAGACCATGTTCTCCTAATTACTATTACAGACCCAAATAAATGATTAAATTACAATACAACATAAGTAGGGTTTTTAGGTCTTCACTTCATGTGTCGTGTGTGTGCACCATAGGATACATTCGATCTGTCCTGCATACAAACTCATCAAACCATTAAATACTAGAGTATTTGTCATAATCAAAACAGGGTATGACCCATAGGGTCAACACATTTCATATAATTTAATTTGAGGTTCAACATATACCCTAGAATGAACTTAGGACTCATGCATTTCATAAACATCATTAGGGGATATCTATGGACTTAGATATATTTTCAAAACCCCGAAAATTTTTTTTATAAAAGGGCAAAGAAAGAAAACAAAGCAGATTTTTTTGAACTAAAAAGAAAAATCCAGGAATTGGTCATTTCAGTAGACCGAACTCAACGTTCAGTCACCTGAAGTTGCTACTTCAAAAGATCGAAGTTAAGCTCAGTCGTCTGAATTTTTTCAGAAGACCGAAGATTATGTTCAGTCGCAGGAAGAATTAATGGTGAAACACAAAACTTGACAAAAGCACCTCAGAAGACTGAACTCAGACTTCAGACGTTTGAACCTGACACTTCAAAAGACTGAACCCCAACTTCAGTCGTCTAACCCTGTGTCCAGGTTAATTTTTCGAAGCTCTAAGGAGCTTCAATCATCTGGGTCTTTAACCTCAGTCGTCTGAACCTACGGGAAAGTTTAAAAATCTATTTTTTAATGAATGAACATGCGAGCTATTTTTTTATCCAACGGTTGAGATTTATTCTAAGGGTAAGATACCTATATATTGAACATCTAAACCCTAATGTTGAAGCTAAGATCAACGAGAAAAGAAGAGAACATCTTTTTGATAGAGAATTGAGAGACTTGAAGATATTGCTATACAATTGCCTGCACTCCAACATATACCCACCAAGCTTGGGCAAATCAAATCAGAAAAAAAAAAAAAAAAGGATTTCACATACACATCTTGATTTCATTTTAGTATTGAGGTTTGGTAAATCGATCTTCTCGTTAATAGTTATTCTCATAGAGTTTCTTCATCTAAACTGATTTGCTGATTGATATCCATTTTTCAAAGAGCTTGTCATTGCAAAATCCATTTTTAAATATTTGTTAAGAGGTTGATCTTAAGTGTGCATATATTAAATCATTTTGATAAGATTACCACATGAGAAAAGCTTTTGTCATTGATTAGATATTTTCGAGTCAAGTGAGTTTTCATTCAAAGACTTGATATTTTTAATATTACAAAACTACTTGTTTGAATATCCTTAGTGTTCATAATGATATATTATTGAGGGATATTTTCTGAAAAATATTACATTAGGTTTTTGATCTTTGGAATACATATCGTATATATATTTGCATATTACAAAGATCGCATTGTGGTTGAATATTTGGAAGTAAACTTCTTGATTTTGATCGTTATAATATTCAAGATAAATCTTTTGATAAGATCACGGTTGATATTTGTGCATTAAAGAAGTTGAACTCGAATCATAATTTCTCCAAAACTTTTACTTATATCATCATTTTGGGAGATTGGATAAAAAGGGAAATTATGTGTTGAAGCATTTCATTCATAAAAAGATTATATTGTTTCATACATACTGAGCTTCAAGTTTCATCATATGATTATGTGTTATGAATTTTAATTATACCACTAGCTTTGTTAGAAGTAACATTGAGTGTTTTGCAGATTTGAAATTGTATTATAATCACGGTTCAGGTTGTGAACTGGATTTTAGGAGAGAGTTGTATCTTTTGTAAGCAACGGATTAGGAGGAAGTTGTACCTCTTGTAAACAGTGGATGTAAAGGAAGCTCCGTCCCAATTTAAGGAGTAAGGATTTTAGTGGAATCCTTGAATGGGTTGCTCAAGGCGAGGACGTAGGCCGGGTTGGCTGAATCTCGTAAAGTCGTGTTTGCATTCTCTCTTCCCTTATCTTTTAATTTTTCGCATTGCATTTCATTACTTGTATTTCATGTGTGTATGTTTGTATAACTTCACACGCACTTAATTGGGTAAAAAGAGTTTATTGATAAAATAAATTTAAATTAGCCTAAAATTCCTGCATTTAATTTGTTAAATATAAAAATCGGGATTAAGTGATAAATAGGTTTTAAAGAATTTTAAAATTCCCAATTCACCCCCCTCCCCTCTTGGGATTACACCTAAATCAATAATCAGCTTGAACAATTAAGTGACAGTTTAAAGTAGAAGTATTCTTGCTGACTGAAATCAAATTGAAAGAAAAAGTAGGAACACAAAGCACATTTTTCAGGAGAATAGTAGGACTGAGAACAACGTCACCAATATGTGTGACATTAACACAAGTACCATTTGGTAATTTTACTAAATATGACACTGAAGTTGGTGGATTAGAATACAAACTTGGAGAATGAACCATGTGATATGAAGCACCACTATCTATTATCCAAGTATATGGAGTCAAAGAATGTGCAGCAAGACAAAATGAAGTGATATTACCTGAAAAATTTGGTAGCAAAGCTATATTGGCTAAAGGAATAGGAGTGGAGGATGATTGTGGCTTTAGGAGAGCCAGCAATTGTTGATACTAATATGTAGTAAGAGATGACTTATCATCAGCAACAGAAGCTTGTTGAACTGAATTTATAGAAGCAGATCTAGCCTTGGTTCTGTCTTTAAACTTATAGTTAGGAGGATAACCATGTAACTTGTAACACTTATCAACAATATGTCCAGCAATGCCACAATGACTACAAAGTAATCTTGAATGAGCATTTCCTTTAAAATTCTTAAAAGAAGGCTTAGATTTTGTTGTTAAGGCAACTGATTCGACAGAAATAAAAGCATTGCGATGACTAATCCCTCGTTGTCTCTCTTCTTGTATAACAAGAGAAAAAGCCTTATTAATTGAAGGCAAAGGATCCATCATCAAAATCTAAGCTCTCACATTATCAAAAAAATCATTAAGCCCTATAAGAAACGTCATAAAATAAGACTAATGATGATATTGAGCAAGAACAATAGATAGATTGCATGTGCATCCACGACAATAACAAACAGGCAAAAGCTGATAGTTCAGAAGTTCATCCCATAACACCTTTAAATCAGTAAAATAAGTGCTCACATCACTTTGATTTTAGCACAGGACAAAAATAGTAGTTTGTAACTCAAAAATACGAGATCCATTGCCTTGCGAGAATCATTCTTTCAGCTCAAGCCACATTGCTCTAGAGGAATCAACATATATAACACTCTAAGCAATTTTTGAAGACAATGAATTGAGAAGCCAAGACAATACGATAGTGTCACATTTGCTCCAAGAAAAAAATAGAGGATCATCCTTGGCTGGAACAGAAAGTAATCCATCAATGAAGCCAAGCTTATTACGTGCCTTCAAAGATAGAAACATCGGTCGAGACCATGAATGATAGTTGTTGTTGCTCAGTTTCTCACTCACCAATAGAACTCCAGGATGATGGGCATTGGTGATAAAATAGGGGCTGTGTGGATCAGATTCGACATTTGCAGCGGAACTTGCAAGGAGAGTTTCATGAATAGGAGAATTTTCCGTCATGATCAAAAAGAGAAAAGGGGAAGTCGAGAATAAAGAGAATCGAAGAAGAAGAATCAAATTTTGTTGTCTCAATGATTCTTTAAACACAAATAGTAGCTACGGCGATTTCAAAATGCGTGTAGGCTCCCGCCATGATTTTGCTTTGATACCATATCAAGAAATGAAAAATACAATTTTCATTACATTACAACAGTGAACAGAACAAAAAATATATATACAAATACCTAGGGATAAAATGGTAATTTACTAACCCTAAATACAAACTAATATAACATAAAAAATAGAAAACAGTAAAACTTATTATTTTTGCTCTTTCCCCTCCTTTCCCTTCCCCGGTCTCAAAGAGCAAGTCCGTAGGAGGAGACGACTTCGATGATCATGAACCCGAGGCCAAAAGATGGTAAATTTGTTAAATTTTCCAAACAATTAAATTTTCTGGGAAGTGGGGTTTTCACTTTTAATCTGATCAAACTTTTTTCAATTTTTCTTAAGAAAAAAAGAGCGAGAATGAATGTATCTTTACACTTCCAAGGAGCAAGATAGTGAGAGAACCCAAAGTCGTCACTCAAACAACGAGCGATATTGATATTCTCGACGATGGTTATCGATGGAGGAAATATAAGCCGAAAGTGGTGAAGAGAAACCCAAATCCAAGGTAGAATTCCTTGTTCCCTTTCCTTTTCTTGAGGGGAAAAAAAGGAAGAAGAAGAGAATATTAGAGGAAAATTAATTAATTTAGCATTCTTTTACACTATAATTTGTTCAATCGGTATAATTCGAATCAAGATTAGAATTCGATTAAGCTCCTAAAGGGTTAATTAATCTCTCAAAATATTTGAAATATGCCTTCTAATTCTGTCTTCATTTCTCGCTGCATGAGCTACTATAAGTGCACGCACCCAGGGGCGCCCACTCCGTCAACCATCCTCTGCCCGACGTAGCTCCGGCCGCTGCCAAAATCACTGCCTCACACGTTGCAATAAGGCCACAGACTAGCCTCGCGGGCGCCACAAGCCCTTTCCGCGGAAGCGACCCTCAGGGTGCTGAATCAAGCTAGTAACTAATTTATTCAAACAGAGGGTTCTGATCTCACGTATATAAGGAAGAAGAGCAATATTGATGACGAGATAAATGAACCCAAGACTGAGAATGGCATCAACGAGTGACGTGAAAGCCGTTGGTAGAGACTGTGGCGTCTTGTGTAGGAAAGGGGAGGGATGTTTGGTGTTTTATGATCTACACTTTGAATAGGCGAACACGAAGGCTATCGTTAGTGGATAAATACCAACAATAGAGAGAGAGAGAGAGAGAGAGAGAGAGAGAGAGAGAGAGAGAGAGAGAGAGAGAGGGCAGCGAGGGCAGTATTCTAGTGGCAAAAGGCGGAATGTCTGCAGCAAGGCTGGGGCTTTGGCTGACGTCCAGGACGGAGGTGGCTAAAACAGGGGAAGGGAAGGGAGGAAGAGGATAAAAAAATATATATATAAAAAAAAAACTCTACTTGATGTAGCATTTTTTAAATAATTTTGTTTAAAAAAGGTTAGACCATCTTGCATTTTTTTGGAAAAATATAACAAGTCGGGTTCCGACAGATCATAAACAGGTCGAGGTTAAATGGGTTTAGGTTCGGGTTGACCCGTTTATTAATGGGTGACTAATAAGTAAATTCAAATCTGCTCATTTAATAAATGGGGTATAAATGAGTCACCCATTTAAAAATAAAATTTTTTTATTTTAAAATTTTAAAAATAAAAATTAAAGATATCCCCAGCCTTTTGTTTGCTGGCTTTGAGCTGGACTTATCTCTCAAAAGTGAATGGGCTTCAACTAACTAAAGATGACCCAAACCACTGATTGTTTCTTCTGTAGGCTTGCTGGCTTCATTTGGGTTACACCTGGGCTTGACTAAAGCCTTGATGGGCTAGTTGCTGATGGGCGCATTTTGATTGTGTAAAGGACTAATTTCTGGGTTGCAGTGTTTGACATGTCAGCAGGTAAAGACTAAGCACCAAAGACCGACTAGATAGTTGCAGCCACTCTACATCCTTGAGTGGAAGTGGGATCATATCTCCATGGATTTTATTACTGGGTTACAGCCGGCATTGTGTGGGCAAAACGCCATTTGAGTGATTGTTGACCGTTTGACGAAGACCGCTCATTTTCTCTATTAAAATTGACTATTCCATGAGCAGGCTGGCAGAATTATATATTTAGGAGATAGTTCAACTTCATGGTATGCCGGTATCTATATTTTCAGACCGAGACCCACGTTTCACGTCACGATTTTAGAGAAGCTTACAGAAAGCTTTGGGGTCTCAGTTCTCATTCAGCACGATATTTCATCGTTTAATAGGTAGATAGAGAGGACGATCTAGATATTTGAGGATATGCTTTGAGCATGTGTGCTGGATTTCGAGGGTAGTTGGACCTAGTATATTCTGCTGGTTAAATTTGTGTATAATAACAGTTACCAGGCTAGCATCAGAATGACACCTTATGAGGAATTATATGGTAGGAGGTGCCGTTCTCCACTATACTGGGATGAAATGGGCGAAAGACGAATTTTGGGATTAGAATTGGTGTAGCAGGCGTACGATGAAGTCCGATTTATTAGAGATAGAATCAGAATAGCACAAAGTCGGTAGAAAAGTTACGCAGATACTTGCCGTCAAAAATTGGAGTTTGAAGAAGGAGACCAAGTGTTCTTGAAAGTTGCACCCATGAGAGGAGTTATGAGGTTTGGGAGAAAGGGTAAGTTGAATCTTAGGTACATTGACCCATTTGAAATACTCAAGAGAGTAGGTCCAGTTGCCTATAGAATAGCCTTACCATCGGTATTATCCAGGATTCATGATGTATTTCATGTTTCTATTTTGAGAAAATACGTCTTAGATTCCTCTTACATAATCAATTATGAGGAATTGAAGCTTCAAGTTACTTTAGTATATGAAGAAATACCAGTGCAGATTCTGGATAGAAAGGAACATGAGTTGCACACCAAAAAAAATCCATTAGTAAAAGTCCTGTGGAGGAATCATGCATTAGAAGAAGTATCGCGGGAGCTAGAGGAGGAAATAACGACAGAGATACCCACATCTGTTCGGTGGGGATCAGCGTTAGTCAGGGAAAGGTAAAGTGATAGTTCAAGTAAAGTAAGTATAGTTTGGCTTTATTTTGTTTTATGCAGGGTAGGATAATGCATATATAGTTGTGTTTTGGTTTATAGGGGTTTTGGGAGAATTTTGGTTGGTTATTATAATCTCTTAGAACCATAATTGTAACCACGGTACTCCTCTGCCATAAGTGAGGGTAATTAATAATATAAGTAGCGAATTTTTCCTCAGATGGTGGCGTACATGTATAGTTAGTAATTTTGAGGATGAAATTTTTAAAAAGATGAGGGAATGTAGAGACTCGAAATATATAATAAATAAAAGAAAATTAGAAAAGTGGAATTTTGGCTAGAGAAGGAGAAAATCGGTGACGGTTTTTTGAAGGGGGAAGAAAACCGACGACGATTTTGGACATTTACCATGGGACAGTAATAGGTAAAAGGTAAAATTTGGACCTGTTAATAGAAAACCGGTGACGGTTTTTGTTAGCAGTGCTGAAAATATAAAAGAATCGAAAGCCTTTTGAAAATTAAAAACAAAATCTCTCTTCTCCCTCTCATGCAAACCCATGAACCTCCTTCCAATTATTTTCGATTTCGGCCTCGTTAAGCTCCGTTTTGACCATCGGGAACCATCACAGGGTTCTTGGGAAGATTCTCTACAACCTTGGTGGAGTAGAATTTCAGTTTGGGGTTCTAGGGTACCATCCCAAAACTGAGGTAAGAGTGTTAAATATTAGTTTTCGACTTATTTAAAGTATTTAGAGCCTAGGAAATACTGAATGATAAATATTCTGATGATTGAGTTGATTAAATTTGGGAAAAATAAAATTTCAAGAATTTGAGTTTCAAACCCCACAGGGGTGTAGATTTAGCGTTTTAGCAGGCTTATTAGGAATCAGGTAAGGGAATAGATTAAGTCAGGTTTTTTAGAAAATTTAACGTTTATTATAATTTAGTATATGTTTCAGAAATGATATGTATGATATATTTAGTTTTGGGAAATACTAATTTTGAATTAAGTAAAGCATGATTTTATATTTAATAATATTTTATCAATAAGTATGTTTTATAGGCTAGCTAATATTATATAGAATTACTCACTCATGTGGCATGAGTATAAATTGAATGTATTAACAGTATATCAGAATATGTTTATATTTCATGGAACAAACATGATTTTACAATGATTTTAGAAAAATGATAATCAATACAGAAATTCAGATACTTTTTAGTACATTATGATATGATAGCCGGCACAAATGCCAAGATATGTTAGTCGACGCAAATGTCGTGATTAGTATTATTATGATGTTATGATTTAGAAATTATGAAATAACAGTTTTATTCAAAAATATGTAAAAGTCAAATTCTATTTTAGGGTTATGAAAATGTTATTTAAGAACATACATATATATATATATATATATATATATATATATATATATATATAAAATGTGAAATGTATTATATAATATCTGAACCCGGATGGTTACTTACATTAAAAGCACGATACTATAGCTAGCTAGTCAGATCGGTCTAGTTGGTATACCCACCGAGTGCTGACCCCAGTGATTTTGATGGTGTAGTAGGTTGAGCGAACTAGATTAGGTATAGTCAACAGTGTAACGACACTAGTAAGGAAGTGTGGGTTGGTGCCAATTAGCCCAAAAGTGTGACGGTGTAGTAGGATACCCACTGTGTTACTAACCCTCTAGAAGTGTGTGATGGTGTAGTAGTATGGCAGGCCAGGTTAGGTGGGCAATCATGCATAGTTATGTTTTGTTTGACTTAACCTGGTAGGCCAGTTAGGTTAGGTCCGACCTTCGGGCCGCACAACCCAAATCATGAGGGGTGGAGTCATGATACATAGACATTCAGGGTATACTTTCAGTATTATACAGATTTATTAGATGATTTAATGCTATGTAAATTTATTATGATTATGTTTATAAGTATATATTTCCATATATTATCAGCTACATCTTAAGTTATACTACAATTAAATTATTTGCAGTATATGTTTATAATATGATAAACTGTTGCCACACACTGATATTAGTATATTTCCCTTACTAAGAGGTGTCTCACCCTAACATTACAAATATTTCAGGAAATCCCGACAGACGGTGGAGTGAGCTCCGCAATTGAGGAGTTCATTGGTTTTACCCAGTAGCAGGGTAAGTTGATAAGTCGGGGACATGATGGATTTTGGAGTTTATACGTTTATATGTAGAAATAGTGAAACTCTGGGTATTGTATATATGTAAAGTGTATTTAGTTCCGTTGCTTAGGTGATATGTATTTATAAATAGGTATATTCCCGGTACCTATGAGTCCGAGTTGACTTTGACTATATATATCATGATATCAGAGTATTATCAGAGTAATAATAAATAAAAAAAATAGTTCTAAAATCAGGGCATTACACACACACATTATCAAACATATCACATGGGCATGAATAAGTTTTGTTACTCATCAAAATTTAACTCCTATCAATTGAATGCTAGTACTAGATGTATGGACTTTTATTACAAATTTTAAAATTTTAATGCTCCCAAGTGTGAATATTTCATTATCTTTAACACAATATTTGTCCATTTAAATGAGGTAATGTATAAATTAGTTGCAAATAACCTCTAATATACAATAAAATTACTAAAAATATACAAGTAGCAAATATGAAAATTTCTTTTAAGAACTTGTGTAGAAATATTGCAATAGATTTGACTGAGAAAAGAAATGAGAGAGTAAAAAATATTTTTAAAAAATAGTTTTATCATGTTCTAATGTACTTCATTAAGATCCTTTATTTATAGAAGTTGAGATATTATCGATAACACATTTTAAACAAATATTAATGTTTAATTTTAATTTAAGTTGACAATATTTTTTTAAAGTTATGAAGTCTTAATTATACAAGTGGCAAGCACCAAGGCTCGACCAAATTGCTCCAAATCTCTGTTCCTTACTTTGGGATAAAATGTTTAAAATTTAAAAGTTATTTTGGGATTGAAAGAGACGAAGGATGAGAAGTAGTCCATCTCCCATTATATAACATTGATCTACTTGGCCTCTAATGAATCTAGAAAAGGAAAAAAGAAAACAAAGTCTGGTTGAATCCCTCCCAAGATAAGCCGGTCCAACAAAGAAGTGGGCTTAGCACGGTACAATTTAAGTGCAGATAGTTATCTTAGGCAAGCCTACCCTTTCAAATGATATGAGTAGCAAGATGAATTTGGGCCGACTCACGTGCCTCTCATTTTATGTAGCTAACTCCAACCAATGATGTTACCAAGGTGAGATTTTGTGCAATATATAAGAGGCTCGTCAATTTAGAAAATGAGTTTGTCGTGACGGTATTATGTCTCTTCTATTAAAACTAAGTTGTGCAAAAAATATGAGCTAAACATAAGTCTAAAGTATTGAATGATTTTTGTGAAGGGGTAGAGTACGATAGAGGGTCTGTTTAATTGTGAAAAATAATTTTTATTTTTTATTTTATAAAAACTTCAACTTATTTTTTAATTTTCCAAAATTCATATTAGAAAGGTAGAAAATACATGTTTGATTGGGTTGTTCAAAACTGCTTTTATTTATTTATTTTTAATTTCAAAATAATTTCAAGAAAGAAAACTTGTTTTTTAAATTTTCTGAATACTATATATAATAGTGTTTAGGAACATAGATCTTGGCGCTTAAATTTGGATTTGTGTGGATTTGAAAGAAAATCAATATAATTTTATATTATATTTTTATATAAATCTATATAAGTCCAAATTTAAGAATTGAATTCCATGTTCCTAAAATGTAAGGTAAGAAATTAAAATTGTAGAAATTTTAAAAAATTAGAAAAAAAGATGAAATTTTTGTAATTATTTGAAAATTAGAAGCAGAAAAATAAAATTATTTACACGAGTGAGTACTGCCAACATTATTTATTATCTTTCATATTTTATTCAAATATTAAAAAGCATAAAAATTAATTAATTTGTAATTTTTTTGGAAACTAAAAATAAAAATTGAAGACTCTCTCCGCAGTTAAACCGACCCAAATTTCATGGGATGAACTCGATCAATGATTATCCCTAATCTTCACCGATGCAAAATTCTTTGATTTGTCTAGGATTGTGTATCGAGCATATCACCACTATCCATTCGTAAGTTACATGTAGTAAGTTAAAGGTTCGACCGAACTTAGTGCGTGAAATCTAACAAATAGATAGGAATAATATGTCTAATACATATGCATTTCTGATAGGCTAAATAATTTCTCCATCCCTTCAAGGATGGGCATTGAAAGATAATTTCTGTAATTTGAACTTTTATTCTTTTAATTTGAATGTAATAACCTTACACTTAGGTGAGTGCCCCACTTCATATGATATTTAAATAGTCCCATGAGATTCCAATATATACAAGATGAGATGTCGGTCGAGCTTTAATTCATATGATATTTAAAATGTATTATAAAATTATCCCCAATTTCTTCTAAATTCACACAAATATAAATCTAAATGCTAAAACTCATATTCCTGAACAAAACCTAACCTAATGTTATACTTGGCTTTGGGATGGAATGGGAGTAAGAAAGGATTGTAACGAAAATTTGAATGGAAATCATGACAAAATCAAGCGATGAAGTTGATTCCATTCCCCTCAATTCCATTCCATGACTACTATAAATGACTAGTTAATTAAGTCTCGAACTCCATGTCTCAAACATTAAGCCGTGTTTGAAAATATATATTTTAGATCTTAAATTTAAATTTGTGTAAATTTGGATAAATTTTTTTATAATTTCGTATCATGTATAAATTCAGTATAAATATGAGGTAAATTTTTTTATACTTTTAATTTATTCTTCACGTTTATTTTTTTCCAGAGAGAGAGTGGTGTGCTCCTTTCCACCTATTTTTTTCCCAGAGAGCGAGAGAGAGAGAGAGAGAGAGAGACTGGTTTGTTCCTTTCCACCTATTTTTTTACAGAGAGAGAGAGAGAGAGAGAGAGAGAGAGAGAGAGAGTGGTGTGCTCCTTTCCACCTATTTTTTTACAGAGAGAGAGAGAGAGAGAGTAGTGTGCTGCTGAGATGGATGCAGTGATGGATTGTGTGGTATCGACCACAGAAACTGGTAAGGCTAGCTGCAATTAATGAAAAGGCATGAGAATAATTAGCGCACAGTAATATATATATATATATATATATATATATATAGTAGTGGGTAGCAAGTGAGGAAACTTTATCTTATGATCATCAGCTTCCAAAATGGCAAACTGGGTCTGGCTGGGCGCACTGTTTGCTCCAGAAGTGTGGAGAAAGAACACCATATATAAGAAAAATGACCATGTACGTGCTGCGCTGCTTAATTTGTTGCCGTGCGGGAACAGGAACTCGCTGCATTAAATTCAAATTGCCCCACGGCTTCTGTGGGGCCTCATTGCATGTTCTCATGATTTTTACATCGCAGAAATTGGGCTTATGAAAATGATTCATACCGTAATGTGAAAGGAGCACAGTTTGCTCCAGTGATCATACCGTAATGTGAAAAGAGAGGACACCTGCATATAAGTGAAGAGCCTCATTGCATGTTCTCATGATTTTTACATCGCAGAAATTGGGCTTATAAAAATGATTTGAGTTCGGATTCTAATTACTTGACACGTCTATTTTTATATAAAATCAAGTCATGAAATTAATTAGTGGATTAAAATGAACAACACAACATCTTACCCGAGTTGGATCGGAACCATATGGAATTGGTCTATATAATTTTTGCATTTTAAAATTCAATTTACAAGTACAAGGCGTGAGATGGTAAAATAGAAAAATAATAATTTATAAGTGGCTTTTATTATTTTTATTTTTATTTTCTTTTATAAATTTTATGTATATTTTAAATTCACTTTAATTTTCTTTCCAAATTATTTATAAAATGAATAATTATTTAGCGAAGTTAATTTTAAATCAAAAGTTTATCGAAATAACTGAAAATCATAAAATTAAATTTTTTATTTTTAAAAAATAATTAAAAATTGATAACATAAATAAAAACTCAACAGCCACATAAACAAATGCATTTTAAAAATTTATGTTTTCACTCAAAAAAAAATGTAAAAAAAAAAAAAAAAAAATGGTACCACACAATCCCTTAGGACCATAGCTCCACCTCACTTATAGGCAATCAAGTGGACCGTAAAATGGACAGATAAAAACCTGGTGCATAATCTAAAAAAAAACAAAAAGAAATCTTCTTTGTCGGACAGGTGGAAACCCGGTGCGTAATCTAAAAAAAAACATAGCAATCTATACCACTATAATTAGATTAAGGTCAGCTAGTCTACCCTAAAGAAAAAAGCTACCCCTATGAAAAATACTACCCCTATTAAGAAACATTGATTGAGCCGCCCATATTTGTACACTATAATTCATATGACCTTGACTATTGATGTTGGGGTTTTCTTGGATAATCCACATACATGCAGAAGAGATGTAGTATACATGTGTGAGGGTTTTATCCTAATTGAATTTCATGATATAAATTTCGTCATAGAAAAGAACTCTAATTGGAATAAGCCTTATTCTAATTGGAATAATGATGTGGAAAATAATTTAATGAGGTATGATGTTGTTCACCAAACCAATAATCACCCGGGTCTGATACCAATGGTTGTTATCAACAATCAATCTTCAGAAACTAATTGTCAGTGTAGACACCCTAATTTTTACTAGATCTCCCTAATAGGTGAGGTGCATGAGATCAATGAAATTTTGGGCCTCCCGTTTAGAACATGCATTTGAATTCTAATTTGAAAGCAAAATCTTGTCTATGGGCCATTGAGAACTAAACCTTCTTATGAAAGTCCCTATCATTTGAGTTCAATCCATAGTCCAAGTCAGTAATCATCTTGTTGTTTTAAGATTTAGTCCACTGTTCCTTTTACCATAGTTAAGGTATGTAATCATCTTGTTGTTTTTTTAAGTCCATAGTCAAATACGTAGTTTCTTTTAAATTCTGGAGTCAAGTCCATATTTCCTTTTAGTATAGTTGAGTCTGTGTTGTTAATTCCTTAACTAAGTAATCAAGATCATATTGTTGGAATTTAGTTGTTAAGGTGTTCATGTCAAGTTTTTAGAATGAAATCCTGGTTAATTAAAAACATGTCACTTATGTGAACCTCTTTCTTTTTTTTTTTAAAACCAGTCCTTGTTCTTTTTTGTAATTACCATTAAGTTCCATTTTTTTTTTTTTGAGCCTAGTGTTAAAATCCCGAAAGTCCATGTGGCGGCAAAAAGGAGTCAACATTTTTATTATTATTCTATCATCAGAGTACATAGCGGCACACGCCCAATAGGATATAGGATACAATATAGGAATCTAAAATACAAAGGGAAATACATGACAAAATAAAAAGAAAATACACAAAAAGAAAAATCTTCAGAGAGGCTGAGCTACACTCACGTGCAGCTAAGGATATTCCACAACATCTTCCGAGATACCTGTTCACCAATTCAAAAACAAAATCAATGCAAATGGGAGAGAAATTCAAATGAATCAAAGAATTTTAATGAAATTGAAAAGCATGCGCATAGATACCTTGATTCTGAATCAATTTGGAAACAATCATTGAAAAATATCACACAAATCAATCAAAAATTGGATTGTATCCCCCCATATTCTCAGTCAGACTCTCAATTGAATGGAGAATCGGTCATATAGCAAGAAGGGAGGATTAGCTTGCTGTAGGAAGAAAAGCACGCATTAGGGTTGCTGCTTAGAAGGAAAGAATGAAGAAATGAAAGACCAAACACTGCCTAAATTGACCTAAAACTAATTTTATAAATAGAGGAGTCTCGCATAGACCAAGACACAGATAAGAAGAGAGGAATACCTAGAGAATTCAAAGTGAATGTTTAGAGAAGCAGTACAAGGAAATTCTAAAGAAAAGAAGTGTCAAAGTAGCAGCACCCTTGGTAGGCTCACCAAGGCTTGGGTCCCTAACTACCAAAAGTAATTTTATAAACCTAACTATTCCAAGTTCAGTAAAAAGTGGGTAAGTCAGGTATCGATACATGGGGACTTGAAGCGCAGTGAATAAACCACTTCCAAGTTAGTTTATTATGACCTTGTTATGAAAAAGAAGTAAAAGGTGATAGTTTGCAATGGTGGTTGTTTCTAACTACTTAAAAGCGATTAAATAAAAGAGAGTAAATCTATACTACTGGAAAGCAAGTAAATTCATGAGTTACCCTACTCCTACAAAGCAATACTATGGTTCGAATCAGACACTGGATGTCATGCCTCTATCTACGTTCATCCAGACTTCCATAGAAGTACTAACTTGAGTGGGCCAAAGTGAAAGAGGGGCGATCGAGGGCACAAGGTAGCAAAGGTGCACCAACCATCCGGAGCACGGTCGGGAACCGAAGTATACCTTGTCTCAATGATGAACGAACACTTCGCGGTTCCATAGCTGACTATTTCCCTCTGATTGACACACAGAAGTGCTTATCCTTATTTGCAATCCTTCATCAAACACACAACAGGTAAATGGAAATGCAGTAAACGAAAGCATGTAAATGAAAGCAAGAGTAAAAAAATCATCCCTTTATTATTCATGACGTCTGTCACTAATGTCAGGAATTTCAAATAGAGTGATAGTGTAATATACACGAATAGCACACGAACGTCGCCGGTTGTCACAGGTCGACGAACACTTCATGCACACATTGAAACAGGAATTGAAAACTATGCTACTCCTAATCTATCTTGGTTCTCAATAACATCTTAAGTCTGTCACTAACCTAAGAGAGGCCAAAGAGGAACCCAGAGCTCGTGTTCGTAGCAAAAATTTATATGCTCTAGGGTTTATAAAGTTTGTTTAGCAATTTAGGAAGGTTTGTAGAAGATCTCGCATGACAGATCGTCGCTGTTGACCAAGTCGCTCCTTCGTCATTCTTGTGCGCCCTGATCATGCCTTATGGAAAGTCAGGGATTCGAATCTCCAATGCCTTCGACTTTGTTGCGCCTCAGGGTCTTGATGCTCGAGTTGATGGTCGAGACTTGCAGTATCTCAGTCTTCAGGAAATCTCAGTATTTCAACATAGTCGCCGCTGAAGGTCTCTTGGTCGAACACTTCATCGAGACTCTTGGTACTTCTGAATTTTAGTTCTGTCTTAACATCTTGACGTGGTCGCCCCAATGGGTCACTTAGTCGAGCACTTGGTCGAACCTTGTAGCAATTCAATCTTAGTATGAACCTTGGAGTTTGCAGTGGAAGACTAAGTCACCCCTGTGGTTTGCTGGTCGCGCCACATGGTCGAACATCATCTTCTTGTCCATTTAGGTTTTGAAGCTTCTAGAGCTTGGCTAACCGTCTGAATTCGAGCTTTGAGTCCTCCGAATTCTCCTTGGCTTCTTGTAATGCTTAACTCCATGGTTTTAACCTATTTTTCCTAAAAAGAAAAACAAACCTTGCATAGTTCTGAACAATGATAATTCTGGGTCAATATATAATAAAATGAGGATAAGCATAGGTAAATGAGGGTCTAAAATCATATATTTTAGGGACTCATCACAACCCTCAACTTACACTTTGGTAGTCCTCGAGCAAAGCAAAATATAAGAAAACTACCAAATCCTTTTTATATCCTCTTTCGCAGGAAACACGATTGCATTTACCATATGCAATAAGGCTTTAAACCCCTAGGTTGATCCTAGTGGACGAATTCTAGTCTCATGAGGGTTTCTAGGATGATTCCCACAAACACCAATATAGTGAATAAAAAGTGGAAACACACGTAACATAATCACACCATTATATATATATAGAAATATAACCTTATTACATACAACTGAATTCATACATGACTCCATTATACACACACTCTGCAGCATTTTATTCATGTAAAACTCGACACAACACAGCCATTTCAAGATATTACAGACAAAAAGTTAACTTATGATTATAATTCAAAGTTAATATTAGCATTCAAATCTAAGTATGAATAGGCCACCTCATAAGGCATGTGTATAGTGTATGATTTGTCTTACTCGGAATGCTCGGAAGCACCTACAGAATGGTCGTCTTGACTCACCCTCACTAGTTTATTCCCTTAAAATTCACTCAGGAAGATGGGTTCACTCTCATGCGTGAGGAAGAGTGTCATGTTGAAACATCCCACATATTTGAAGAACTGACGCTAGAAGTGTGGAGTGACTAGTTTTATAAGAAAAGAATCCAGTCTTTATCGCGGTTTCGGGTCCTTAACCCCAACATCTTCTTATTTACTAGCCACATTCAATCAAAACCATCCTAGAGGAACTTATTTTCAGACTTGCATGAATTCAACAAATGCATTGGCTAGAAGATTCTTCATATGTGCAGACTTATAGTGTGTGTTTTCGGCTGGATCTTTTCATATTTTTTCAAAGCATGTATATATTTTTGTTGTTTTTCTTTTTTTCTTGCATGGTCAGCTGAAACAATCATCACGTTCTTATACTGTCTTCATGTTTTCCAATGGAAGTGTAGCTTAGACTGAGTCCATGGAAAAAGTCAGTCTCTAGAGTTGGTGAAATTAGGAATAGCTTCCCAAGAGGGGGGGGGGGTGAATTGGCTTTTAAAATTTTCTTTTAATTCCTTTTAGAATTCTTAAAGTTATTTTATTTCTTTTAACCAATTTGTGACTTATTTGTTTAATTTGTTAAGCACTCAAGAACTTAGTTTCTTTATTTAATCTTTAACCATACAAACATTCAATCATTCAATCAAACCAATCAACTATAATTAGAAAGTAAACAAACAAGTCAATACACAACACTTATGTAAAATAAAAACTCAAGATGGTTGTTTGTTTATATTAGCCAAATTTGAATCAAGCCCTGTAGTGAATGAGAATTTTATGCTCGCTGATGTAAAGCTCTGTATAGATGAATCCAATCACTCTTTCCAAATATTTAGAACTCAAATAAACTCTTGTTAAATTTATCTTTGGGATGTTAACCAAGTAACGTACTCTCGTATGGTTTCCGCAAGAGATGGTGTAACCAACGTACTCCCTTTCGGTTTCCGCAACCCAAATCAAAATTAAACCTTAAGTTTGTTTGATTTCCAAATATACGAAGTTTATATGATTTTCAAATTTAAACCATCCACGCAATTTAAATATGCATTCAAAATAAAGAATAAGGAAAGAGAGAGTGAGACGGAGATTTTTACGAGGTTTGGCTTCAACACAACCTACGTCCTCGCCTTTGAAAAACCACCAAAGGATTCACTAAACCTGTTTCGTTGACAGGTGGAACAAACCTTTACAACACTCCTTTGTTAAGGCTAGAGCCCACCTTCTCCAAACGATATCCCCTCGTTCGGTCACTCCTTACATAGGCTAGAGCCCACCTCTCTAAGCAATATCCCCTTGCTTAGCCAACGATCCAAACAATCATTGGAATCGTCAATCTTCAAGAAAAATAAAAAGAATAGCTATGCACAAGAAACACTCTCTAGAAAGAGCAAGTTAGTACAAGTTCAACACTATATACTTCAATGTAAAATATCAATATGAAATAGAATGAAGTTTAAGTGTAGAATTCACCAATATCCTTCTTAGATGAGGATTAGCAGTAGGAATTCAGAGGAGGAAGGATTAGCACTTCAAAATATCTTAGCAAAAGAGTTTTGCAATGAGTGAGTAAGAGAAATTGTAAGAACAAGAGTGCTTTCAACTTCTCAAAATAGATTTTTCAATTCTTGGATGTATTTTGATTTGCAAAACCATATATTTATAGGCTTTCAAACTTGTTTCCATGTTGATAAAGTTTCGTTAGAAAGTTTCCCAAGTTGTTAGAAAAATTGGAGCTCAAAAGGGCTATATTTTAAAATATTAGAATTTTAAAAATTTGCCCATTGAATAGTGTTCAGATGTCTGAAGATTCGAGTTCAATCATTTGAAGTTCCTGAAACCCTTTAAAAAAATGAACTGGACACAGGGTCAGATGTTTGAAGTATGGTTCAGACGTTTGAAGTGTCGAGTTCAGATGTCTGAACAGCTACTGCCTGCTTTATTTTTTTCCTAGAAAATCTTCAAATGTCTGAAGTGACAAGTTTAAATGTCTAAAGTGGTTCTGTGTGCTGTTCAGACAGCTGAAGTGCCTCCCGTGAACAGTGTTCAGATGGCTGACAACTGTGACCCTGCTTCAATGTTTTGGCCATAACTTTTTTTGTATAACTCCAAATTAGGTGTTCTTGATGTCAAAAGAAATCTGAGATAAAATCATACAACTTTCATGTTGAACACATTTTAAAATAAGGAGTTTTTGATAGATAAAATTCACCTCAATGCGGATGTATAAAAACTGATAGCATTTGGAAAAACTCTTTTTGGTGCTTTTCATTCAAAAAATGATTCTAACCTTTTTTAAAATAATTTTTAACCTTATAAAAATATTTTCCAAGTATGTCCAAGTATGTTAAAAGGTATCTAGGTCCAAAAAGTTAACCTAAGAGCTTCAAAATATTTCAAACGATATTTTAAACATTAAAGCACTTACATGAGACTTCTAAGACATTAACATTCTAGGTTCTTGAGTCTTCATGCTTTGTTCTTGGATTGAGTCCATCTTTTCTTCAAGCTTTCATATTATTTGAGCTTTCTCACTTTACCTTTCTTTGGCTCTGTTGACTTTAATATTCCTTGGCTTTCAACAACTCATTCATGTCCTCATAATCTTCAAGGTTTAATATATCATCTTTAAATCCATGCTTTGACTCATTTAAGTTTCATTTGATCATTGTGAGCACTTTGACCTTACTTTCTCATATATGAGCCTTGAAATATCATTACTCACACAAATACATTAAATTTCACTTGTTTGTTAGCATCAAAATAAGATAACAAGATTGTAAGCCTTGTAAGGCCAACAGTTGGCTTAACCTTTCTGCATTGAGTAAGTTATAAGATCTATATTTATATCTCCCCACTTGATGTCACCTCTAGGCTGGAAAATATAAGAACAAACACTAGTTGGCAAATGAAATCCAGTAAAATGAGGATAATTGAGTTTTGTAAAATTAGAGTTTGACGTCAAAAACTCAAGAAATAAACGGATGGCTCAAATACCTCACAAGGTGTCATAGTCACCATGGTTGTTCTCTCAGTATTCTCAAAGAACCCTAAGTGTTAAAAATCTTGTGTGAGTGTGTTCTTAGACCCATGAAGTACCAGGTACATGCAAGAGTTTACATTGCAATATTAACCCAAACAAACCACTTAGTCAATTACCTCGAGTAATGTCAAGATGTTGGCCGTATTATGCAAATTTTATACAATTGTTTTTACTACATTGTTGGTGAGCATAGTGAAATCATATAATAAGGAAGTTTATGCATGTAACCTTAGGTTATATAGGTGTATGTATAAGGTGTAAAATATGTTAACATGGTTCTCTGGAAGTTGTGTGCAAAAAGTTTTAAAAAAATGTGTCATTTCATTTTTGTGCATGAAATAATGTCATGCAATGTACTATCCCCTACCCCCAACTTAGAACTTCAATATCCTCATAGAAGTGTAAAAAGAAAACAAAACTCGGGCAAGGGATAGGACCGAACATGGTGCTAGGAAGAACAAACAGTGCCCTGCAAAATATAGTAACCAAAACAACATGCAAGCAAGAAGACACTGTAGCACAAAAGACATTTGCATTCCAGCTTCACCATGTACAATTCAAGTAAAAAGTAAAAAAGATTAGATAAAGAGGTTGTGGCTACAACTCCGACAAAAGCATGGTGTGGGCATAAACAAAAATTGGTTATGATAGGGGAGGATCATTCTTCTCCAAATGCTGAATCTGAATCTAAAATGAGGAACGAATTGTTAGTGGAATAGCTAGGGGTAGTATGGTTGGCTATGGCTGGGACCACCTTCTTGAGCGCCTCAACCAAGGAATCCCAAATCATGGGGCCCAGAGTGGTAGGTGATACAGAAGCAGGCATGGGCGGGGTTGTGTGAGTTACCCATGGAGTTTGCCCTAAATGTGCAATCCGTTTGGTAAAGGAGGCACTCTACTGCTGCGCCTAAGTTTTGCAAGTCCGAGATGGAGTGGTGGAGGGCTAGCCATGCTTCTCCTTAATTTTAGTTCCCGAGCACAGCTCCATTGATGCTGGGTGTGTGGCTTGGGAAAGGAACGAAATGAGGAGGAAGGAAGGGTTAAGCCATGAAGCAGTGATGCGAGCCTAAGGTGCTCGCTAGAGCTTGACGCAATGATTGACCAGGTAGCAGGGAAGCAGAAGTGGAGGTTCGACGTGGGCAACTAGGATTCTGAAGTGAGCAATGAGGATCGACTAGGAGGTAAAAATGGCAGGAGTGGAAACGTCGAGAATGAAACAGGATTTTAAATGAAGGTGATTTTGCCGGCTAGGTCGCACACAACTCAATGCTAGTCGCGGACCTGGTTGACCCTCTTAGTATTCTTCACGCACATAATGAATTAGGGGCCAGACTAGGTTGCCCTTTACTTGCGATGGTCACACACTTGGTCATGACCTTTACTTATCCTAACAACTATTCCGAAGACTCGAACTCCTAGCTAGTCTATTCTAACTACCTTAAGGACTTTAAAAAAAAAGAAAATAAATAAAAAAATTATCGAGTTGCCTCCCGAAAGCGCTAAGTTTACCGTCTTTAGTCAGACATTTATCGGGTTGCCTCTTGGAAGCACTAAGTTTACCGTCTTCAGCCAAACACTTTGAAACTCATTTAGAACTCATCCTGGTTCCCAGCTAACATTGGTTTCTCTCATCTCTTCCTCACACCCAAGATTGCATACCCCCAACTTAGTTTTAGATTTGGGGTCCCAATCATGTTTTAGCATAGATTACTCAAGAAGATCCTCAAATTCAGCATGGGTAGGGCTATCAAGCTGCAGTGTTATTTCCCATGGGTGTTTCCATAGCATTGAAGGAGTTGCTTCCCTAACAATTTTTTCAATTACGTCTTCGTCCACAGCTTGGATGACGTTCAAAAGGTGTTAGGAAGCGTTAAATATGTTCAGCCTACATTGCTTATAGACCCATGAGATGTCCATAATCTTTGTCCTACATTGAAGGCATGCGTTAGCCATGGCTAGGAATGGTCATCCCAAAAGGATAAGGATTGGGTTGGTAGAGATTTTCATATCCAAAATGATAAAGTCAATGGGGTAGTGGAAATCTCCCACCTTGACTACCACATCTTCTACCACACCTTGGGGTTGCTTATGAGATCGATCAGCAAGGCATATGGAAATCGAGGTGGGTTGCAGTACTCTTGGGTTGAGTTTTTGATAGGATGAGTATGAAAGAATGTTCACACTTGCTCCTAAATCTAGAAGGGCCCCATGTAATTACCAATTACACACGAGATAGTAGGTGAGCCTGGGTCTTTTAGTTTAGGAACAAGGTGCTTTAGTATTATGGAACTCATATGCTCGGCTTGCTTAACCAAACCATCCATGTGCACCCTTGATTCTGTCTCTTGCGTTAACAAATCCCTTTGGAACTTTATGAATGTAGGTGATTATTTCATGTCATGAAGGAGAGACTTATCCATTCGTATTTATTTAAACATGTCCCAGATGGACTCGGTGGAAGCCACTTTCCTAAATATAGAGGGGTATGAGGGAGGTTGCTGGATGTGACATTGGGTAGCTATGAAAAGCCCTATGGGGGGCAAAGTGAGATGTGGTTCTTTTGGTGGTGGGTGCTAGATTTAATGGTCCGTGCACTAGACTAGAGGAAGAAAGAGTGCATGAATCCACGTTGGGTACTTCTAGTTTTTCATCTTGGGTCTCCCCCGTGCTCAGTTGCTTCTCGTCTTGTTTGGCTATCAGCTTGCTATTTTGAGATGTGGTTAGCACCTGGGCCTGCTCAGAGTATGATGAGGATCCAGCTTCCGGTTCACATTTTACCTCATACTGCCTTTTTGGATTTACTATGGGCTGACTTGGTAACTTACCCACATACCTCCGACTTAAAGCAGCGACTATCTGTCCCATGGTGATTTCTAGCTTTGTAATAGATTGGGAATGGGAGTGAAGGAGTTGCTGGTCCACTTGATGGTCAGCTTCAATTCTCTTAAGGGTTTTCAACACCGTCTCTTGGAATGAATCATATTTAGATTGAGGTGGAGACGAATGCTGAATGGTTAAAGGTCTAGGGGTTGAGTCCAGATGGTTTTGGAAATTTTGATATGGGCGTGGAGGTACAACATTAGGGTTTTGCTGAGGTCTTTAGCTTTGAAAACTCGGAGGTTGTGGCCTTTAGGAGAGTTTAGGATGTTGTTTTCACCCGGGATTGTAGGTAATCAAATAAGGGTTGTTAGACTGCTTATCGTACCAATTGTGAGCGACCTTCACTTCCTCCTGCACAAGGTCAGGCTGGGAATGTGCGTGAGGGCAATTGTAACATGTATGGGAAGGTTCGGAGCAGATTGCACAAACCTCTGCACATGCCGTTGTCTGCAATCCTAAGGACATGCATTGATCTAATTTTTTAGATATGACATGCAAGGTCGGGGTTAGGTCTAAGCCAGTGGCCAACTCATAAACTGGCCTGTAGGTGCCAAGCCATTTTCTAGGATAAAAGTATCTAATATCTAAGATCCAAAAATCACCTATGAGGCACTCTGAACCTGATGAATTGCATAGCATATCTCTGTCACTACATTTTGAATCTTCATCCACTACACTTGCAAATTTTGACGAACCCTTAAACATATATCGGAATTCCCGTTTTTGCCAAACTAATGTCGGAGTATTCTCATCCATGACGTGATACAAAACGTTATTAGCCAAACAAAGCCGAATGATTGCTCCCAATTCATTCCAAGTCGTTGTATCCATGCTATCTGGTTGAACTATGTATAAAACTTTCACCATACCTTGTTGCACCAAGAGATCCTTCAAAGCTGAGGCCATTACAACTTCGCTCTAATACCATTTGATGCAAAAATACGCCCCCTCAAACAATGCACAGTGGGATATGTATATTGTATAAAGGATCAAATATAAACTTGCAACAATCTAAATGATGAAAAGTAGAATACTTCCACAACCATAGAAATATAAAGAAAACAAAGATAAGAGCAACAACACCAAGAATTACATGGTTAGGCAAAGCCTACATCCATGGGAGAAATTGACAAGAGATTTCACTATGAAAATTAAAGATACACACTACAATGGTATACAATGATCTTCTCTCCTTCTCTCACCCTCTCTCTCTTTCTCTTACTTGTCAAAATATGCTCAGAAGAACATATATAACAACCCCTCGGAGGCTCTGAATCCCCTATCGTCACAATGTTCACATTCAAAATTTGAAAATTTCCTCGCAACCCCAACAACACTCGTTGACGAGCACAGGGCACTCATTGACGATAGAGAGAAGGCCACTTGTTGACTAGTACGAACACTCGTCGATGAGTCTTTTGCTCTCAATATCTCAAAACTTCCTTATTTTTCTGAGTCTCGGTATCTACTCGTCGACGAGTGAGGTCCATTAGTCGAGGAGTCACTGCTACACAACACAAAGTCTTCATCAATATGCTTTTCTTCCTTTTTTTTTATGAACCCTAACAAATATAAGACCCACACACAAATACAACAAGGGCCTAGTACCATCCCTTTTTATAAGCTTAATTTTGAACTTGGCTCTATTATGCAGGTCCTTGACTATCAATTCATTATACCCCTAGTGTTTTTCATGAACCAATCATCAATAATAATTAATTAAGTGTTCTACTTTTACCTAGGACAAAGTAGGTTAATGGTGACTGTTGACATGTTTTGATCCATTTCTCATCCTTATAATTTATTATATTAAGCTCATCATCCATGTCAAAGGTTGTTCGAAGACACACTCTAGTAGGCAGTTGTTTTCTAGTATGCTGCAACAGTCGACAAATTGTCCTTATTAAAATGGAATCCATTTTCTTTGGATCTTTATTATAGTTAACTCTTGATTATTTCCTTTTCTCTTTCATAAAATTTTTTTGGTATTATTTCCTTTTTTCTTTCATGAACTTTATTTGGTAGGCTTCTGTGTGAACTTGGTGAGTGACTTGAATGATGTGTTTAATGTGAGAGGTTCATGACTTGTCTCAATATTTGGTTGCTCTTATGCTCACCTTCATTTGATTCATGAGCCCTTGTGAGCAAATAAGGTCTAAACGAATGAACCTCGACTAAGGCAAGGACTCATAGAAAATATTTATTGCTTACTCCATCTTCACACTTGCTTGCTATTTGAGGCTATCTTTTCCAAGCAAATGGATCTCAAACGAGTGAGAGTAATATTTTTTATTTGGTAATTCTCCCTGTATCTATATTTCTTATAAGGGAGTGCACAAAGATGACACAAACACCCAATTATTTTGGTAGCAAAGATAAGAAATGATGGTTTATCTATAGTTGTTGGTAGGTGAAACATATTTACAAATTAACAATAGCAGTATTTTAATTCTTAAACAAGTGAGACATACTCGAGATATCATATTATGACAAGAGGATATTACAATAATTTTAATGATGGGCAATTAATGGATGTGTAGTAAAAGTTCAAGTGTCTACCAAAGGAATAAATTATTTAATGTAGGCAAAGCTCTCCTAGAGCATAATTGAAAAGAGTGGCAAACAACCTACCCAAATCAAACTAGCCCCAAAAAAAAAAAAAAAAAAAGTTTCAAACAACATATAGGTTGGTTGATAGGTTCCATCTTTCTATAATCCAGATATATAGGTTAGGCTATGGGTATATGCAACCCTCAACCCAATCCAAACTTGTTTGGATTGGACTTTTATGATTGATAAAACTTATATTGTTGTTATGTGAATTTAAGAGTGTAAGCTGAATTGAATGCAACTTTAATAACACACTTGCGCATGGTATGACAAATGCACTGATAGATGCATATATAGATGAATATACCGATACATATACAAATACACTTTACAAACTTGATAATAAATGGGCTCCCGATTAAACTGTCCTCAGCCAACATGATAAGAGGTGGAGTTACCAGAACTAGATCCAGCATGATAGTTACCATCATGCCCCCAAGCTCGAAAGCCTCCACAACCTCGAGGTGAAAAAGTAGTTTGCTAGCGAGTAGACGCATTAGTAGATCGATTGACAATAAGAGAGGCTAAATTATTGGAGGCAATCCAAGACTTAGTTGTTAACAACAAGGAATAAAGCTCCTCCAAAGTAACATAGTCCTTTCTAGCAGTAATAGTAGTGACCAACGAGTCATAGTCATGACCAAGTCCAGTATGAACATATGTGATCACATCATCACATAACAAGGTTTGGCTTGCAATTGCCAATTCATCAGTGATCTTCTTTACACTGAAGAAATAATAAGCGGCTGTTTGAGAACCTTTGTCTATATTAGAAAGTTAAAAGTGAATATGTACAACATGAGTCTTAGATTGAGAAGCAAATGTTTGTTCAAGGGCATGCTAGACATCATAGGATGTATGCTAAGAGGCAATTTGAGCCACAATAGGCTCGGTTAGTGTGTACATAATAGCACTCAGGATGAGAGCATCTTGACGAATCCACTGAGCATGTGCAGGATTGGGAGAAGGGCAAATAGAGTCACTGGTGGAGGCAGTGTAGGGAAGAGTGGCACCAGGTTTGGGAATGGTTCCATCAACGTAACCAAATAAATCAAGGCCAAGAAGATAGGGGACAATTTGAGCTTTCCATGTAGAGTAGTTGTCTTTGGTTAATTTGTGGATATTGATAGCAGACAGGGTGATAAAGGTGGGAAAAGTAATAGAATTTGAAGAGTTTGAAGAAGCCATATTAGATGTTAGTCAATTGGTTCAGTCCAATACCATGTAAAATTTAGAATAAGGAAAGTGTTTGAAATTGTTTTTCATCATCTCAACGTATATCATTTACAAGCTATTTAAAGGCAAATTGATGCATAACTGCTGCCATGAATTGTGCCAATGATATGCAAATTCAAATTTGAAAAGATTCAAAATGGATGAACTTTAGGCTCCATGATTGATGACTTCTCCTGATTAATTGCCTCATTATTCTGCATGCTGATTTGATTGACTTGATCCTCGACAAGGCTTATATTGTTTTAGATTTCTAGAGTTGAGAGTTCCAAACTTCCATGACAACATTTCCTTGCCTCATGTTAGCCTAACAAGGCTTAGAATCTTATTTTAACGATAACATATCAAGGGTATTTAACATGTTTGGTTAAGTGAAGTTTTAGGACCAAATGCTTTTATAAAGATCAAGATCAAGTGTGTGAAGAGATTGAATGACGATTATGCTTAGAGACATGAGTAATGATGAAGCTAAAGTTAATTGAAGAAAAATCTCAATAAATACACAACGAATGGAAGCCAATGCATGGAGACTTAGTGCGTAAAAACTTATAGTTTATAAGAAATCTCATGTAAGTACTTCACGATTTCAATATAGATGTTTGAAGCTCTTAGGAATTATTATTGACTTAGAGACCCATTTTTGAAAACCATGGAAAATATTTTTAAAAGTATCCTTTAAGTTTTCCAAAATTAAAAGATAAAGTTTTGGAATCAAAGTTTTTGAAAAACGTAAGCTGTAAACAGGACAGATGACTAACGAAGTTTCATCAGGCGACTAACATTATTATGCTAACAATTTTAAGCAAATAGAGCCAAGACAGGCAACTGACCTTCAGGTAACAGTCGACTGACTCAACACTCTATTTTCAAAATACGCTGAACTTAAAAGGTTTAGGCGATTGACCCTTGTGTCATAGTCGATTGAAGTTATTGTTTTAAATTTTAAACAATGAGAAAAAGTTTCCAAATTTAATTTCTTGACTCCCAAACTTGGAGAAAACTTGGGAAATAAGGAAAGTAACTTGGGGAACACGACTATATGCTTTATTACTCTATAAATACTTGTTATTTTCATAAATTAACAACAACAATCAAACACATACGAATCACAAGTTCAAAGCTTTTTTTAATGAAAGTTTCTTTGAAGTATTGTTGTGCTCTTGCTGATACAAACCATGGTTCTCTTATCTTTTCTACTGAGATTTTCAAATCTAATCAGAACCCTAGTGATATTCTACTAAATTTCACTCTTCTATATTGATTATTGTTGAAGTATATTGTTTTTCAATTGTACAAATCTGCTCTAAGAGAGAGTTTCAATTATACGAACAAAGTTTGTTCTTGTTTCTTGTTTTCTTGACGATTCAGGATTGTTGGATCATTGCCTAGCGAGAGGGGATTCTCGTTAGAGAGGTGAACTCCACCTTTGAGGGAGTGAGATTGTAACTTCACCTGGTAACGAAGTTAGAAAGGAAATCCTCACAGCTTGTTGCATGGGGTAAGGACGTAGGCTTCTGGTCGAATCTTGTAAAAAATTTGGTTTTCAGCTCTTCTTTCCTAATCTTTTTACTTTGTTGCAAGGTTATAATCTTCATGTATGTTTATTGAGAACTTGCTGCATATTGGAAGTTGTTGAAAAACTAATTTTGGTTCATACTTGAAATCAAGGAACTTATTGGTTATCATTGGCTGGTTTAATAAGTTCAAATTAAATTTGAATATTGATTTTTGAATATCACAGCTGAAGTTAATTTTTTTAAATTAATTATTTCATTGAAAGAAAGTTGCAGGCTTAATAAAATCAACCTTCTAAAATTATTGTGAAATTGTCACTATTTATTGTTGAAGAAAATTCTAATTTTGAATATTAAAGTTCTGAAATTTTTTATCAAGCTGATCTTTAATATCATTCATTCATAAAAGATTGAATTTGGATTGTTCAAAGGATTGTTGACTAAACTTGTAAAGATTGTTGATCAATGTTATTGTATTTTGTGTGATTACTGAAAATCAATTTACTTGGTTGATACTTAAGCTAAGGAATTTGTGAAACACAGTTATAAAGAAATTTTAAAAACCCAATTCACCCCCCTTTTGGGAGTATACCTAAATTCTCACCTCCATTCTCCTTCCTTTTTACTGCCCCTCCCTAAAATCCATATCTAGCCTTCCCCCCCTTGAAATCCCCACTTTGGTAGTTCCCTACAGTCTTGGATAGCCAAAAAGACCTAGAGTAGTATAATTGAGCAACTCCATATATAGTTGGCGATGGCTTCGTAGCTCTCTCTCTCTCTCTCTCTCTCTCTCTCTCTATTTCGCTTGCTTGCTCGCTCCTTCCCTCCCTCTCTTGACTTTTAAATGGATGGTATAATGAGTTTTATGTATCTTATTTTTATGAAGTGAGGGCATGATTCTTCGAACAATCTATCAAAGTATCACTTTTTTTCTTTCTAATTTTCTATCTTTTTGAGTCTCACATACCCACATAATCCCAATGTCACATATATCCACTCCTATATTATTATGTCCTTGTAATAAATTTGTAATGGAGACATTATAATCTATGACAATGAGACAAAAGTGGATACTAACCCCATTGCATAATTGATTGTAGGGGCCATTAACTATGTTTTTCAATGTTTATTTTCAAAGAGACAAAGTCAATAAATATTAAAATAATTAAGAGAAACCATAAAAGGTCCAAAATAGTATATATTAAATTATTTATCATTTTATTGTTTGAAACTTGAGAGACACATGTTCCTATGCATCATGAGATTGCTTTTTCAGTTTCTTATAGTTGGAGTGACTATATAATTGATATATATATAATATAGACACCATGTAATGAGGCTTTTATATATGCATATATTTATAGACAAGCACACCCCCTAGGTAGGCTTTGAGTGTCTAATATATGTATAATCCTATGGAGGCCACATATACCTATGACTTTGACTGCTTGTAAACTATAACATTACCTTTTTTAATTTGAATATATAGGCTTTGACTCCATTATTTATGCAATAATTAAGGTGCATTCACACTCAACATTATCCCTTTTTTTTTTTTGTTTTGGGGGGGGGGGGGGTGGTAGTGATGGATGTTTGAAGAGAAAGGAAAGCAATTTTGTTGCTCCTCCAGTGAAACCTATTAAAGAATTCACTTTAGCCGAAAACACTACTCTTAGTAGAAATAATGGCAAGGTTAGTCAAAAAATATGAGTTGAAAAAGATCAGTTGCTTGGGATCATTTTGGTAAAGTCGATAATTATGAAGATGGAAAATAAAGGCTAGTTTGTAAATAAATGATCGAAAAGGAAAAATACTTTAGACTTTCAATAAAAAACGATGGGTAAGAAGGGGTTAGTACTTTAGTAGTCATGACCTTTATTGGAGATTCTTGTAAGAGTGTTCTTATTGAAATGATTATTGAAGATAAGTTGCATCTTTAAAAAATTTTGTAGTCTATTGCGATCTATGTTTCAAAATATCTCATCTTGCACTATAGTTGTTAGGGATGTTGCAAAGCCTTTCATGTTATGCTCTCGGAGCTTGTTTCAAACCATATAAGACTTTTGAGAGTTTGAAAATGTTGTTTGGAAATTTTATTCTCAAAATTAGGAGGTTGCTGCACATACTTCTTCCTAAAAAAAACCCAAACAAAAAAGCACTTTTAACATCCATTTGATATAATTTAAGGTTCTTGTAACTAGTAAATGAAATTAGTAAAAAAAAGTTTCATCGTAATCAACTTCTTTTGTCTTAATTGAAACCTTGGGCCACAAGTCTAACTTTATTTCTTATTGTAATTCCAAATTAATCAAGTTTGTTTCTATAAACTCACGTCGTTCCAATTATGCATGGTCATATCTAACTTTCATTACGTATTGCATTATTTATGTTTTCTTTGGTTCAATTTGTATAAGAAAAGCTATGTTATTGACAAGGTTATGCAAGTTTGATATAGTCCTATTTCCAAGATTTAGGAAATTTACTTTAAGTTAAAGCTTCATTAGATGGTTCATTGCAAATCTTTAAAGTTTCACCAAGGTTCAAATGTTCTTCTTCAAGTTCTTCACCATCTCCAATGTTATTATGTTTTAAGGATAACAAAAGAATATACCTTTTCATCTTATTTACGAGTGCTAAAGCTTGATGTATATTGTTGACCCACAACCTGATAGCTTAAATTTTTAGGCAAAATGATAATCGAACAGTATTAGTCTTCAAAATATAAACTTTACATTCAAAGTCTTTCAAAATATCTATGGTGGGTTTAGTGTTATGCCAAAGTCTATCAGATATTTTCTCGATTATTGGTCGTATTAAAGCTTTGCTTAAAACATTGAAAGATGTGTCTATAACTTTGACCCAAAATATGCAGGTAAATTATATTCATTAAGAATGGTTCTACCCATTTTTGGAAGAGTTTTATTGTTTTCTTTTAGCCGCACCATTTTGTCGGGACATTCTAGGTTCGGAAAAGTTATGATGATATCCACTTCTTATTAAAAATCCTCAAACTAAACATTTTCAAATGGCCCCCTCTGATTTTATTGTACTTTTTTATTATTATTTGCAAGTGGTTGTAGAAGACAAATGGAACAACTGTACCCACCGAACCGTTGGGTCCTCACAAAGATTCTTTTCCCAGTGGGGACTTGGTACTACTAGTTTTTTCGTTTGGTAAATATACGAAGCCCACAAAGCTTTTAGCTTTAAGGAATGAGGACAATGAGACAACTGTACCCACCGCACCGAAGGGAGCTTCCTTTTTCCTCTTTGGAAAATTATTTTTAAGGGAGCTTCGTGGGAGATAAAACGACGAGACTATAATTGGAAGCAGGCTGCACCCGTAGAAGACGCCATAAGCCCTGTTTGGCTGATGTGGGTGTTTTAATAGAAATGAATATTCGGGAGTACAACCCGTTACATTAACAGTTTAGCCGAGGGCTGGCTCGGAAATATATATATATATATTTTATTTTATTTTATTATATAGGAACTATAGCCACCAATAAATCATTTGGACCCCCTGGGGCGGTACCAAACCTATGGATCAACGTCCTCCTCTTAGGTATCGTTGATAAGGTAAAGTTTGGAATGCATACACGGTTTCTGTGCATCAGTTGGACGTTCGGCCAACCCGACTCTCGGGACATATCTCCATTATTATCCACGGTTCTCGCTAGCTCACAAAAAACTCTCACCATCCACTGTCCCCGCTGGTTCATAGAGCGAACTCTCACCATCCACGGTCCCCGCTGGCTCATAGAGTAAATTCTCACCATCCACAGGTACAGCTGGTTCCGTGAGTGTATCTACCTGAAATTGAACTCTCAATGCTTCTTCTTAGGTGCTAATGTCTTTCCACTGCACCATGCCCATATGGGCTATGACTATAATTTTTTGTTTGATGACATGGAGACTTCAATCACCAACTTGCCTTTTGGATTCCCGATGCGGCACCAAATTCACAGGGTAACATATTGTCACTCGTCTATTGACACACTCTTGGTAATTCATCAACATAATACCTCAAGTAGGGAATTGAACCCATGACACTAAAGTCTCCAAAGTCATGAGTTCGCACTTATCACTTGAGCTGACCTGCCTGGGTATTCTTTATGAGTATAATTATAAGTCGAGTCTATGCCATATAAGAAGAAAATATCAAGTACGTCAAATATATACACTGTAATTTTATTCTTATATAAGAAATTATGTAATTTAGTTTAATATATACACATGTTGAAATCAAGTTAGATATGGTGTATACAACTATTGTATCTTTTTTTTTTTTTGTCATTAGTAAGATGCAACTATGGAGTATGAATTCTAAGCCTTAAATTTAGATTTGAATAGATTTAGATAAAATTTAATACAACATTTTTAAATGTTTAACATTTTTAATAGTTATGGATTAAAATCTAAAAACATAGCATATATTTATTATTTACTCCTATTTTTTTTTTTCTTTGTTATTTCAACAAATATAAGTTAAAATTTATAAAAGCACAACCAACAATATGCAATTAAGCAAATGCAATGCCCATCCTGGCACCACCAATATAATGCAATTTAATTTTAAACCACTATAAAAAATCAAAAAAATTACACAACTCAAATTTGAAGATTCATTAAAAACTAAAGTGATTATATTTTAAAAGACAATTTGATGTGTACACAACATGAAATTACTAATATGTTAAGTTATTGCGGTTGGGTTTGGATTGACTCAATTGTAAAAACGGTCTTCCCTTATATCCAAATCCAATTTAAATGAATAGATTATGAGTTATTCACTTATTCATTTAGAATCGACCCATTTTGTCACCCCTATTTACAAATTGCAAGTCTTGTACTTAACAATATCTTTAGGTGAGATTATTTAAATTAGCTAATTATAGAAAACATTTTGTTATTCACTACAAGAAAATTATCACAAGATATTTTCACAAGTGACGTCTCATTTCATATATATATATATATATATATATATATATATATATATATATTTTAAATGAAAATTTTAACATTGAATGATTTTTCACAAATTATGAGATTCCACATCACTTGTGAAAATTATCTTGCAACAAGTGTTATATTAAAAAATATCATGTTATTACTTGGGCACGGATAAGTGACATAACAACGCATGGGAGTCCACTACCTATCGAAGTCAATCTTTGAACTGTCTTGACACAGAGGCAAACTTGAGATAAGAAATATGAATAGATATGAGATATGGAGTTAAAAAAAAAATTAAACAAAATCGTCACTAAAGCATATTTTATTCTAAGTGTAGTTAGAATATGTAATTAATTATTACCAATTGATTGGTTGCTACAATCAGTGTCAAGGGAACTAGTCGTCAATGGTCCATATACCAAAGGCAAGTTCGGGAGTGTATTTATTTAGGGAAAGGTATTAGCACCCCTTTGCCCTCATTCCATTAGTAGTACCATGACTGTACAGACCCAAACTAGGAAAATAAGAAAATTAAATAAGAAAAAGATAAAATGGGATTTCAGCAAGCTTCATCAACGAAGTCCATGTTCTCATCGACGAAGGCCCTTATGTGGTTCATCGACAAAATTTAGAACATCGTCAACAAAGAGATTTAGAATGACCGAAAATATCAAGCTTAGGGTTCGTCGATGAAACCCTTCTTTCATTGACGAACGGCCTTATGTAGTTTATTGACGAAGGTGCAATTTCGTCGACGAAGCTGATCGGGTCAAGGGTCTATAAATAGATTTTCAATTGCTTCTTCATTAAGAAATGGAAATCTCTCTCTCTCTCTCTCTCTCTCTCTCTCTCTCTCCGTTCGTTCCCTATTTCGACGAACGGAAGTTACCACGAGGATCAGGGGGCAAATCTCTACAAGTCTAACGGAGTGGATTCTTGAACTAGGGAAAAAGCTAGTGTTCGATTTTCGAGTTTTTGGTCTATTTTGGTTTTTGTTTAGAAAACAGGTAAGGGGATTAAGTTAATGCATCATTTTAATGATTTTGAACCGATTGAAATATTATTTGAGTATGTATATTACGTTTTCAGTTATCCTTTTGAAAACCGACCATTCAAAATGAGTTTTTTTTTTTTTTCAAACCTAAGATATATGATATGATATTTTGAGTCGAAATGAACGGTGGAAAGTTCGGTTTGATCTTACAAATCATTTATACAGTGTTCTTCTTGTTTGCCTACGAGCTATGTTTTAAATATGGAAAATTATGTGGCAGATGAATACTATTTTGAGAGTTATGGTAATACTAGAAATGAGAATGTTGATCTCATAGGTCACACCCAGTTTTGATAATAATAAATACTCAAGTATTTGATGACTATTTAGTTTATGTGCAATATATAATTAGCAAATCAAATTGATGGCACATGAAGTAGAGCTTGAAGACCTTGAAGACCTTGAAGACTATATTATGTTGTATTTCAATTCATTTCTTATTTGGGTCTGTAATAGTAAATAGGAAATGATCTGCAATAATCAATGCATTACATGCATAATTAGATAGATAAGCTCAAAAAGACTTAGACTGATCTTAGGTCCACCATGCATGCATAAAAGAGTGTTGTATTAAAATTAAGTTAATCATCATATGACTAGGGACAACATTTTAAAGAGAAAAAGATCGAAAATGCCCAAATTGACATGTTTGGTTGACCGAACCTTGATACATAGGGAAGTTCGATCGACTGAACCTCTCTAGGTCAACATATTGACCCCTCGGTCGATCCACCAGAAACATATAGGCAATGCCCTAGTCAAACGAACCCCCACGTAGGAAATTCTAACCGCCTGGTCGACCTAACCCTTAAGTTCAAAACATCTCAGTCAACTGAAGTTCGATCAGTTCGGTTAATCGAACTCACTTTGGTCGACCAAACTGTGGAGGTTTGGAAAATCGCCTTTGGATGGTTGACCATCTTCTTAGTTCAATTTTTCCACGGTTAACCAGTGCTCTCGGGTTGGCGAATTTACTGAGGTTAAAACATTGTTAAATTTTATTAATTTTACTTAAACTTTTTCTAAAATGACCAATATGTCCTGAACAGTCATAATCTTGGGGAATTCTATATATACCCACTCATTTGCAAAAAATTAGTCACAGATTAGCAATCTTAATTAGCAAAAATCCTCTTAAACTCAAAAATTCCTACTCTCATTTTCAAGCATTCTACACACATTCTTACTTACTTTTATTGCTAAAATCACTTTGTAAGTGTGCTTGAGTGTTCTTCTCATTAGACTTACACTCTCACTTGTTTGGTGTTGATTTAAATTTATTTATCTTGAGAGTAAGGCCTAAGTGTTTCTAGGAGACTTTGTTAATAAGTCTTCCTTAGGAATACTTCGTTGAGATTTTGGGTTTTGCATTGTCATTACAATACTCAAGGAGTTCACATTGTGTTTTGGTTGTTAAAAATATTTTAAAAATTATTTTCAAAATATCTCTTGTACTTATATTTGAGAAATACATTTTGAGATATTTGCTTGAGTGCTAAAGATCTTTGTTACTATATCTTTTGATTAATATTATTATCTTGACACAAAGATAAAACATATTTTTACAAACCATTTTTTGAATATCTTTTGTGGTTTATTTTGAGAAAAATATTTGTTAAGATATTTGAAGTGTGCTTGTAATCTTTGTTGCTGCATTATTATTGAAACTATTATTTTGACACAAAAATCCTATCACTTCCACTCTCACATACTAATTGCAATATTTGCATAAATCTTTGAGAGTAGACACTAAGACTACATTGAGCTTATCTTATCATATCATTCGGTAGTGTATTGATTACATTGGTACATAATCTACTTAGTTGAGAAACATATTGGTTGTCCGCAAATTTTATTGTGAAATATGTTGTATTCCAGGCGTGACCTGAGAGGGTGGTAATCCAGCCCGGAAGGATTATATGTAAAGGTTAAGGTTAGCCCTGTGCTAATTGACCTGGTTGTTTAGGTGCCGCTCCACCGGTTAAGTAAGCTTATAGTGGTAATCCTTGTGCTTGTTAACCAAGGCGGGGACGTAGGCAGTTTGCCAAACTTCGATAACATTTTTGGTGTCGTCTCCTTTACTCGTTTATTGTGCATGCTTGGTTAATTTATTTGTGCAATTTAATTTCGGCTGTATATTTATATTGATTTACTTTATCTACATGAGATTGATCTTAGGCTTATGTAATATTATTGTCAGGGGATTAAGCTAGGGGATAAAATTTGAAAATACCAATTCACCCCCTTTCTTGGGATTACGGTAAAGCTTACAATTGTTATCAGAGCCGTGTAGCATAGACTTAATAGTTATTTTGCAAAAGATCTACGATGGCTCATAGCACCGTGACCCCTTTCCCTGAGGGACCTTCTTCCACACGACCTTCGGTTGTTAGTGGTGTTAATTAAACCTTCTGGAAATAGAAGATGCGCATCTACCTTCTAAATATTGATTGGAAGGTGCGGAGAGTGGTCTCTAAAGGAAATTATGTTCCTATGAAAACAAAAGGTGAGACTAGAGTTCCTAAAACTGAGGAAGAATATACTGATGATGACATGAAGGCCCTTAGTATTAATGCTACTGCTATGAATAATTTGTATTATGGTCTTGATGTAAATGAGTTCAATAAAGTAATGACATGTTCTACTGTGAAAGAAATCTGGGATAGGTATGCTGACTCATGAATATAAGGCTTTTAGAATGAATGTAGGTGAGTCCATTCAAAGTATGTACACTAGATTCACGCACATTATAAACTCACTGCATGCATTAGGTAAGACCTATCCTATATATGAGATGATTAGGAATGCCCTTAGAGGCTTACCTCCTGTTTGGGAAGCTAAGGCTACGACCACTTTTGAGGGTAGCGACCTTAAGGCCATGACATTAGACGAATTGATAGGTTCATTGATTACCTATGAATTAGCTATAAATAAGAGACTCAGTGAACATAATAGGGAGAAAAAGGTGACTACATTAAAAACTTCCACTAATACATCTAGCAAATGCAACAAACTTGATTCTGAGGATGATATGTGACTCACTCAAAAAATGAGCAGCTTGGAAGCTATCCCAAGTATAGGAGTTACGTCGTGTAATACTTAGCCCAAGGGCTAGATCATCTCCTCATAAAATGCTTTTTAATATCAAATGTTACGTTTATCCAATCGAAAACAAAACGGTACTGAACTCAGTGCAGATTCGGGTTTTTCAAAATTGTGGAGACTTGTTTTGACCAATTAAAATAACACGCAAAGTAAAACCCAAAAACTAACATGCATGGAACTAAAAAGCAAGAATGGAAACCTTACGTCTAATCAAGGAAACATCAAGATACGCATTAATTAAAAATGGCAACTTGAACACGGAATTAAAATATGCAACAATGAAAATTCAATCAAATGCATACGCGGACAAAAAGAAATGAATCTTTAACAAAACTATGAAATTAAAGCAAGAATCATAATTTAAACACAAACGCGAACTCAACGAGAATTTAAAACACGCAGACAATAACGGAACATGATAAAAACATAAGCTTTAATCAAACCGAGAATTTAAATTAAGAGAAAGGTAAAAACAAACAATTTAAAATTTTTAAATTTACTAATAGCAAGATAAGAAAAATTAAACTTCAATAAAAAAATTAAAATAAAAAAAAAACCATCTTCTAAACATAGCAATAAACTTAAATAAATAAATAAAAACAAGTATTATTTTGCAACTAAAAGAAAAGGAAAAGAAAGAAAGAAAGAAAAAAGAGAATAAAAGAGAAACAGAGGAGCTAGTCGGAGTAGAAGATGCTATAGAGGGTGGCTTCGGTTGCGGAGAGTGGTGGTGCTATCGAGGCTGCTGTGCAATTGCAGAGCTGTTGGAGTAGAGGAGGTTGGTCTAGGGCTGTGCTGGTGTGGAGTCTGCTGTATGCGGGCCTGGGGGCTGCTGGTAGGCTGAGCAGGGGGTCCTCGGATTGGTTGTGAAATAGGGAATAGAGGGAGAGGGAGAAGAAGAAGAGAAGGACTGAGGGAAAGAAAAACTAAAGGGGATATCGAGAGAGAAGACAACAAACTGTAAAGAGAAGTAAGGATAGAAGAAGAAAGAGAGAGTAGGGGAGAATGGGGAGCCCTTGGGCTGCCTGCGCAAGGGGAGGAAGAGAAGGGGATTTAAAGGGGAAGTTGGGTGCCCTAGACCCATGACCCGCGACCCGACCAAAATGAATTTGACCTGGCTTGCATGGCCGGGTCACATCACCCTTTAATATATTTTTTTTCTTTTTTTTTTCTTTTCAATTTTTCGTTCTCTGTTCACTGCCAATTTTGTCCTTCTTGGAGCCTATTTCTTGCAAGACTCAAAACACAAACATTGTAGATAATCCTTTTCTCTTTCTCCAAAAATTTGAATTGTCTCGATCGGAGTTTGTACAAAAAAGTTATGCATGAAATACAAACAGGTGTCGGTTTTGGTTCGTAGGAATTTTCTTGCGATAAAAAATTACCAAAAATTCATAAATGGTGCAATAAAGTTCAATAATAATAAATATGGCACTTTATTAAAATATTGGACAAATTTGAACATTTAATTAAAAATATAAGCCGTAAAGACCGGGTTAAAGTGTCCAATTACACAGTTTTGACGCGTAATCAATATGGCCATGCTAACTCAAAAATTCAACAGATTCTTCAGGAAGAATAGAAAGCCATACAAAAGATATAGGGATTCTGTATCTGATAAGAGAGAGTCGAGTAAAAGAAAGGAAAAGTCAAGCGATCCTACGTGCTATAATTACAACAAGGTTGGGCATATCAAACCGGATTGCCAACTATTGAAAAAGGATGCTAGGAAAAAGAAGAAAGCCATGAAAGCGGGCACTTCATAGGATAAACTAAGTAGCAGTGAATCAGACTCAGACTCAGACCTCAGTGAATCAGAGGTAGCTAATCTGTGCTTGATGGCACTTGATGATGAGGTATCATCTTCTTGCTCTTTATCTTCATATTATTCTTCTGACCATTGTGAATCTGATAACATGCCTACTTTTAGAGAATTACAATTTGAATATATTCGTGTGTCTAAACTGTTGAATAAAATGACCAAGGAGAATGATGTTTTGAAAAATAAATGCGAGAATTGGTCAAAATTATTTGAAATGGCAAAAAATTCTCATGCTTTGATTCTTAAAGAAAAGGATTTGAAAATTGATGAGGTTGAAAGAAAATTAGAGGATAGTTCCAAAATTGTTCTTAAATTCACCGAGAGCCAACACAATTTTGAAAAACAACTTGGAGCCCAAAGAAATTCTCTTAGTAAAGAAGGTCTTAGTTTTAATGGCGTTGATAATGTTAGACAACCTAATCTTTACTTGGGACATTTCACACGTGAATCAAAATCTCAAATCCCACCTAAAGATCTTAAGTGTAGAATGAAATGTTTCAAATGCAAGCAAATCGGTCATATTCAATTTGATTGCCCACTTAGAAATAGACATGTAAAAATTAGAAAGGTGTGGGTAGTTAAAGGTGATCTTGTCACTAACCGCCGTAGACCCAACAGAATTTGGGGACCATCGTCAGTCACTTAGTCTATCTTGCAGGTATGTTTAAGATCATCCTCCTCTAAGGACTGGTGGTACTTGGATAGCGGGTGCTCACGACACATGACCGACGACAAGGCAAAATTCACTTCAATCACTCCCAAGGATAGAGGGTACGTGATGTTTGGCAACAATGCAAAGGGATGCATCATCGGCCTAGGTAAGGTCGGTAAGGATCCTTCCCTAATTATTGATAATGTTCTATTAGTTGATGGCTTGAAGCATAATTTGTTGAGCATTAGTCAATTGTGTGATAAAAGATATAAGGTTTCATTTGAAAATGATAAATGCATAGTTGAAAGCAAATAAGATCATAAAATTCTTTTCACTGCAGATTGCCATGAAAATGTATGTACTACTACTTTTGATAATTTAGCTTCACAACAAGTAGCTTGTTTTTCTACAATTAATGAAGCTAGTTGGTTATGGCATAGGCGCTTAGGACACACTAGCATGGACTTATTGTCAAAACTAGTAAGTTTTAGTGAAACACTTGCCTAAAACACCATTTGTGAAAGATAAAATCTGTGATGTATGTCAAATAGGTAAGTAAACAAAATCTACTTTTAAGAAAAAGAAATTTATTTCCACCTCTAGACCACTTGAAATGCTCCACTTGGATTTGTTTGATCCTACTTCTGTGTAAAGTCTTGGTGGAAAATCATATGCCTTTGTTATTGTTGATGACTATTCTAGGTTCATATGGGTGCTATTTCTCTCACATAAAAATTGAATCATGTGAATAGTTTACTAAGCTATGAAGGAGAATTCAAAATGAGAAAGGGTATAAGATAACTCACATAAGAAGTGCTAGAGGTATTGAATTTAAAAATGAAAGCATAGAAAATTATTGTGACTTAGAGGGTATATCACACAACTTTTCTGCACCTAGGACCTCTCAACAAAATGGTGTGGTATAAAGAAAGAATAGGTCTTTACAAGAAATGGGTAGGACCATGTTGAATGAGCATAAGCTACCTAAATATTTTTGGACTAAGATCATAAATACTGCATGTTATGTCATGAATAGGGTGTTGATTAGACCTTCACTTAATAAAACCCCTTATGAATTGTGGAACAACCATAGACCTAACATTTCCTACTTTGATGTTTTTGGTTGTAAATGATTTGTGCTTAGGGATAATGAACATTTAGGAAAATTTGATTCTAAATTTGATGAAAGCATTTTCCTAGGCTATTCTCTTAATGGTAAAGAATATAGAGTTTTCAATAAAAGAACTTTAACTATCATTGAATCTATTCATGTTGTACTTGATGAGTCTAATCCATTTTCTAAGAAAAATAATGAAGATGATATTGACATTAGAAAATGCTTAGACCAGTTATCTATTGAAAATAATGCAAGTGAGAATTCAGAAATTAATGATAAATCATCTAAAGATAATAATAATGACGATGAAATTCAGGAGTTGCCTAGGGATTGGAAATTCATTAGAAACCATCCTATAGATCAAATCATAGGTGAACTTTCCCGTGGTATAGCCACAAGATCTTCCTTGAAAAATCTAGTGAGTCATTCTACTTTCTTGTCCTAAGAAAAACCTAAAAATATTAAAGAAGCAATAGAGGATGAGTCTTGAGTGATGCCCATGTAAGAAAAACTTAATCAATTTGAAAGAAGCAAAGTGTGGACCCTAGTTCCTAAGCCTAATGATCATACAATTATAGGAACCAAATAGGTATATAGAAATAAGAAAAATGAGAATGAGGTAGTAACTAGGAATAAGGCTAGACTAGTTGCCTAGCGTTACAATCAGGAAGAGGGAATTGATTTTGATGAAACCTATACTCATGTTGTTAGGATGGAAGCCATTCGTATGCTACTTGCTTATGTCACTTTTAAAAACTTTAAATTGTTTCAAATGGATGTTAAAAGAAGTGTATGTAGAACAACTACCCGAATTTGAAAATCATAAATATCCATATCATGTATACCAGTTGTCCAAAGCCTTGTATGGATTGGAACAAGCTCCTAGAGCTTGGTATGAGAGGCTTAATGGTTTTCTACTAGAAAATGAGTTTTCTTGTAGCAAAATTAACACTACACTTTTCATCAAATCCAAAAATGATGATATGCTTATTGTTCAAATCTATGTTGATGATATCATTTTTGGAGCCACTAATGATGAGTTGTGTACTGAGTTTGCCAAATGCATGTAAAGTGAATTTGAAATGAGCATGATAGGTGAACTTAGTTTCTTTTTAGGGCTGCAAATTAAACAAACTAAATATGGAACTTTCATATGCCAATCTAAATATGTTAGGAACTTGCTAAAGAAATTTAATATGGAAGATACTAAAATTCTTGGTACTCTTATGAGTTCTTCCATCAAACTTGATAAAGATAAGCAAGGAATCCTTGTTGATGTGAAATTGTATCGTGGCATGATTGGGAGTCTTCTATATCTTACAGCTAGTAGGTCTGATATTATGTTTAGTGTGTGCATATGTGCTAGGTTCAGACCGTTCCTAAGGAATCTCATCTATTAGCAATAAAATGAATCCTTAGGTATCTAATTGGAACCATAGAGTTAGGATTATGGTATCCTAAGCATAAAACCTTTGAGATTGTTAGCTATACTGATGCTGACTTTGCCGGTAGTAAGGTTGATAGGAAAAGCACTAGCGGCACTTGTCACTATTTAGGACAATCTCTCGTTTCTTAGTTCTCCAAGAAACAAAATTTAGTTGCCTTATCCACAGCCGAAGTAGAATATATTGCGGCTGGAAGTTGTTGTGCTCAAACTCTTTATATAAAACAACAACTTATGGATTTTGGATTACACTATGATGTTATACCAATTAAATGTGATAATACTAGTGCAATAAATATCTCTAAGAACCCTATCTCACATTCACGAACTAAACAAATTGAGATTAGACATCATTTCCTTCGTGATCATGTGCAGAAAGGTGATGTGGCTCTTGAGTTTGTGTGCATAAATGAACAATGGGTTGATATGCTTACTAAACCACTTCCACAAGATAGGTTTATAATAATTAGACGTGAACTAGGTCTCATGCATAGTAGAGATGTCGCCTAGATATTTGATAAATTACATAAACTTAGGGGGAGCTTTCTAACAAATCTTAAGTCTAACAATTGATATAACAATTGGTATCTTTCATTGGTTTAGACTTTATGAATTTGTTTATGTTTTGCAATGCATAATTTTTATATCTACTGCATGATGATGATTGTATTTATGTTTTATGTCTTGATCATAGTGGAACTGTATGGGTTAAGTAGTTGTGGATAAACTAGTAATCTTTAAACTCAAAATAGGTCATTTTTTTACAGGTATTTTTAGGAAAATGTTCTATTTTCAAACGGCATGCTGCCAAAATTTTAAAAATTTCCCAAACTTATCTTGTGTATTAATGTATCATACCCAATGCCTATGGCTATTTATTTCATAACCCTTGTTGTTGTTGCCAAAAAATGGGAGATAGAGATGAGAAGCAAAAATTAGGTAGTAGTACTTAGTCCTTGAAAAAAATTATTTGCATTGAATTTTTTTTTTTTTTGCATTATGCATATTGTCAAGGGAGCCTTTCAAGGCTATACCCACTTTTTGTATGGTGTATTTGTCATCATAAAAAGGGGGAGAATGTTAACCTCATAGGTCACACTCGATTTTGATAATGACAAATACTCAAGCATTCGATGACTATCTAGTTTATGTGTAGGTATATAATTAGCAAATCAAATTGATGGCACATGAAGTAGAGTTTGAAGACCCTGAAGACTGTATTATGTCGTATTTCAATTCATTTCTTATTTGGGTCTGTAATAGTAAATGGGAAATGATCTGTAATAATCAATGCAATATATGCATGATTAGATAGATAAGCTCAAAAAGAGCTAGACTGACCTTAGGTCCCCCATGCATGCATAAAAGAGTGCCTTATTAAAATTAAGTTAATCATCATATGAATTGAGACAACATTTTAAAGAGAAAAAGACCGAAAATGCCCAAATTGGCATGTTCGGTTAACCGAACCTTGATACATTGGGAAGTTTGGTCGACCGAACCTCCCTGGGTCAAGATATTGACCCCTCGGTCGACTGAACAGAAGCATATAGGCAACGCCTTGGTCGAACAAACCCCTACGTGGGAAATTCCTACTGCCTGGTCGACCAAACCCTTAAGTTCAAAACATCTCAGCCAACCAAAGTTCGATCAGTTCAGTCAACCGAACTCACTTCAGTTGACCAAACTGTGGAGGTTTGGAAAATCACCTTTGGATGATCGACTATCTTCTAAGTTCAATTCTTCCATGGTCGACCGAACTGAGACACTCGGTCTACCAAACCTTCAGTACGATCGACCGGTGCTCTTGGGTAGGCGAAATTTATCGAGGTTAAAACATTGTTAAATTTTATTAATCTCACTTAAAATTTTTCTAAAATGACCAATATGTCTTGAACAGTCATAATCTTGGGGAATTCTATATATACCCACTCATTTGAAAAAAATTAGTCACAGATTAGCAATCTTTATTAGCAAAAATCCTTTTAAACTCAAAAATTCCTACTCTCATTTTCAAGCATTCTACACTCATTCTTACTCACTCTTATTGCTAAAATCACTTTGTAAGTGTGCTTGAGTGTTCTTCTCATTAGGTTTACACTCTCACTTTTTTGGTGTTGATTTAAATTTATTTATCTTGAGAGTAAGGCCTAAGTGTTTCTAGGAGACTTTGCTAATAAGTCTTCCTTAGGAATACTTCATTGAGATTTTGGGTTTTGCATTGTCATTACAATACTCAAGGAGTTCACATTGTGTTTTGGTTGCTAAAAATATTTTAAAAATCATTTTCAAAATATCTCTTGTGCTTATATTTGAGAAATACATTTTGAGATATTTGCTTGAGTGCTAAAGATCTTTGTTATTATATCTTTTGATTGATATTATCATCTTGACACAAAGATTAAATAAATTTTTACAAACCATTTTTTGAATATCTTTTGTGGTTTATTTTGAGAAAAATATTTGTTGAGATATTTGAAGTGTGCTTGTGATCTTTGGTGCTGCATTGTGATTGAAACTATTATTTTGACACAAAGATCGTATCATTTACACTCTCATGTACTGATTGCAATATTTGCATAAATCTTTGAGAGTAGACACTAAAACTACATTAAGCTTATCTTATCATATCATTGGGTAATGTATTGATTACATTAGTACATAATCTGCTTAGTTGAGAAGCATATTGCTTGTACGCAAAGTTTAGTGTGAAATCTGTTGCATTCCAGGCGTGACCCGAGGGGGTGGTAATCCAGCTCGGTAATGATTGTATGTAAAGGTTGAGGTTAGCCCTGTGCTAATTGATCTGATTGTTTAAGTGCCGCTCCACCCGTTAAGTGTGCTTATAGTGGTAATCCTTATGCTTGTTAGCCAAGGCAGGGACGTAGGTAGTTTGCCAAACCTCTATAATATTTTGGGTGTCGTCTCCTTTACTGCTTTATTGTGCATGCTTGGTTAATTTATTTGTGCAATTTAATTTTCTCTATATATTTATATTGATTTACTTTATCTGCACTAGATTGACCTTAGACTTGTGTAATACTACTGTTAGGGGATTGACCTAGGGGATAAAATTTGAAAAATACCAATTCACCCCCACTTTTGGGATTACGGTAAAGCTAAAAGAGAATGTTTGTGAAATATTGGAACTGTTTAAGAAATACAGGGATTTTTATGAGAAAGCCAAGGGCTGAGTTTTACTAGACGACCAAAGGCCGAAGTTTTATCCAGTGGCTGAGAGCCCAGTTGTAATAGAGGGCCGATGCCGAGTTTGTATTAAACGGCGTGAGGCCGGGGTTTATAAAATGATAGAATTTATTTGAAATGACTTTAAAGTTCAGTTTTAATTACTTAAATTGCATGATATGCTCTAGGAATCTTGAGGACCCAGTTGTTATGAGCACAGTACCGTTGCTAGAGAGAGTTTCACTAGTTGACCGTGTGCGATCACACTGTACTTGAGAGTAGTGTTGGGTGGTCCAGCCGATTGACCCAAGTAGAGGTGTTACCTTCCCTAGAAGTACATACCAGGAAGTGGTAAGGCAATTTGACTCGCAAGCGAGTTGCAGAAGCTTGTAGATGTAGATAGCAAGGAGTGACTTGGTTTGGGTTGATCCCCCAGGTTTTAATCTAGCCTTCGGGCAGCACAACCCTGACCATGGGGGTTTATACATGGCGTTTAGTTCTAGGGAGCATCTTTTATGCATATTTGTGTATTTAAGTAAATGAGGTAATTGTGTTCAGTACTGATTTATAATATAAGAAATGAGCAATGAGTATATATATATACTATTTTTAGTTAAAAAAGAGATGTATGATTCTGTATACATCGAAACGCATGTTGACTAAACACTATTATTAACTTAATCTTCCTTACTGAGAGGTGTCTTACCCTGTTATACAACATATTTTCTAGGGAATGCAAGAGATCGAGTTTAGTAGAACCAGGGGTGGAGACTAGTATAGTTTTTTTTGGGAGTGTCTTCAAGAACTCATATGTGAGTAGTTTATGTTGTAAGCCTCTAGGCTTGTATTATGGTCGTATGGACCGAGTTAGTTGACTTGTTGGTTGAGATGTAATATGAGAATGGAAAGACCTTGATGTATGTTGATGGTTAGACTCTGGTAATAGATTATAAAGAGTGTTTTATTTATTTCATTGCATGTTTTATATTATGAGATGGTATCAGGTACTCAGACGTCACTAAAGTAGCACCCCGGGCTCGCGAGGGATTTAGGGCATTATAGTTGGTATTAGAGCCAAGGTTTGCTAAGTTCTGCATACTTAGACAGTTAAGGATTACCAGAGTACAAGTTGAGATGAGATAAGGATAAGAGTCCGTAATTTAGGCGGGTTTTAGTTTGGAGGCTTGGAGGCAGATTTCCTTCAACAGTCTTCTATGCTTTTCCTGGAATGATGATTTCAGGAAAACCATGGTAAATCCATTGATGGTTTCGTTTTGGGGTTGAGGGGCTGAAACTCATAATCTAAGTTGAAACTTTAAGTTAAATGAGTATGTAATTGTCCTGGACTAGGGATTAGAGAGATGGTTTGCGAATGGCAAACCGTCGACGGTTTTGTGTTAGGATTGCTTAACTCGTTCTTTAAAAATTGAGAATTTAAATGTTATGGTATTTCTTCATCCAATAATTGTGTTCCACATGATAAGAATGAAATATTGAGCTGGTTTCTATTCCTTTTATAGTATGGGATTTAGGGGAAAAGACGTGGATGTCAGGGGAGATAACCATATGGACACATCCAGTGAGGATAATGTGGATGCTTCAGCGGTGCTGCGCAGTATAGCACAGAAGGTTAGGAAGGAAACTTGGAGGGATTCTAGAGAGCAAGATTAGCTAGCGAATGATAGGAGCTGCACATTCCAGAAGTTCACCCGGATGAATCCACCGGCATTTTTAGGAGGGCTAAACCCAATTGCAGTGGAGGATAGGGTTTAGGGTATGGAGGAGCTACTGGGTGTGCTGGAATGCATCAAGGAGCAAAAGGTTCAGTTCGCCACCTTCGAGCTGGTGGGGGAGGTGAAGAGGTGATGGAGATTAGATAGGATGGTGGAGGAACATCGTTCAGGGTATGTATCTATTACTTGGAGCTATTTTAGGGAAATTTTTTCGACATATATTTCTCCATTGCCACCCGAGAGGTGAAGGCTGAGGAGTTCTTACATCTGACCTAGAGGCCCATGACTGTACAGCAGTATGTGGCCCGATTTGTGGAGCTATCCTGATTCACTCCATATATGATCCTAGATGAGCCAAAGAAGACTCAAATGTTTGAGAAAGGGCTGAGGCAGGAAATATGCTCGCAGGTTGTGGCGTTATTGGCTTAGAGCTTTACTCAGCTAGTTGATAGAGCCATGATGGTGGAGGCCAGCATTCAGGAGGGGGAGAGAAAGGCAAATCAGAAGAAGAGGCCCTTGCCTAAGAGTTTTCAGTCTAGCACTAGCCAGAGCTCATGGAAACGGCCTGGTAGTTCGTTGGGCCAACAATAGGTGATGGTACCTTAAGTGTAACAACCCAGAAAATTTGATTAATAAAAATAATAAAAGAAGAGAAAAGGGGATAGAAAGAAATATTTTAAAGGGTTTCAGCAAGAAATCATTGACGAAACAACTGGTCTCATCGATGAGCGTTCTTATTTGGCTTGTCGATGAGCGCACGTGTCTCATCAGTGAGGAGTTAACAAGAGAGGTTTCACATTACTGAAATTCGTTGACGAGTTTCCGTTTTCGTCTACGAATGGTGATTACACGCTTAAATTGCGTAATTAGATGTTTCAATTCATGCATTAAGGAATATATTTTTAATTAAATGTCTAATTATTCTCAATAAATTAACATTGATTCATGTTTATAACATTTGGATTTTATTGAGTAATTTAGGAATTTGTGGTGTTTTTATCACGGGGCAATTATTTGAAGTAAAAATCAACACTACTTTGTATTTTAGGCGTAACTTTTGCATTCGAGCTTTGATTGAGATGATTCAAAATTCTAGGGAAAGCTGAGAAAATTTTCTACAATTTTTGTGTTTCAAGGTTTGAGAGATACAAGATTTAATATTGTCGAAATCAGTCTTGTTTGCTGAGGGACAAAAACTTAAAATGGAGCAAACAAAACAAGAAATTAATGAAATAAAAAATATGGGCCGGGTCCATTGATGTGACTCAGCCATGCAACTTAAGGGCACATTGGGCGCACAAGGCAAGGGGAAAAGGGTTGGAAAGGAAAAATAAAAAAAGAAAAAGAAAAGGGAGAAAAGTTAAAAAGGGAGGGCTAGTTAGTAGGGTTTTTAGATAGGGTTCTTGGGAAAAGAGAAAAGGGGGCTCTCTTGGGTTTGTGTGGCTGCAAGGAGCAAAGGACGGCAGCTATGCTGCTGTGTTGTGGAGCTCACGGCCAGCTTCCATTCTTTCTCTCATTTCTCTCTCTCTCTCTCTCTCTCTCTCTCTCTCTCTCTCTCTCTCTCTCTCTCTCTTTTGATGTTATTTAATAATTGGTGGTGTTGTATATTAAATTCAGTGGTCTTTATTTCATTTAATGTCATTGTTGATTTTAAACTTTGTTTGGATTATTTATATTATTTTATTTTACTCTCTCTCTCTCTCTCTCTCTCTTGAATTTTAGCACTTGTTTGGATTATTTAAATTGTTAAGTTCAGTATTTCTTTAGAGTAATTGTTGAATTTACATTCTTCCTAGGTTATTTATATTGTTAAATTCAGTTTGTCTTTTATTATTATTATTATTTTGAAGTCATTGTAGGAACTAATATTAGTTGAGTATTTTTGTTATTGAGTTCCTTTATTTAAAGTTAATGTTGAAACTAAATATTTGTTTAAGTCCCTCCCTCGTTCTCTCTCTTTCCCTTGTGGTTGTTTAGTTGTTTTGTTTTAGTTAATAGCATGATTAAGTGTCTTGTTGGAGCTTTAATTAGTCTAAATCTAGTTGTCCTTATTTAAGAGTTGTTTGAGTTTATCTATTGTTAGGTCTAGTTTATTTATTTAGTTAAGCTTTACTTATTATTTAGTTTAGCTATTTTTTATTTAGTTGAAATGTTGCATGATCCTTATATTTCATTCAAGTCATCATTGTGTTGAGTGGGTGTTTAATCTTAAGTCATTGTTGAGCTTTAATTTTAGTTTAACAAATTGTTGAGCTTTAATTTTAGTTTATCTTTGTTTAATTAGTGAGTTGTTTGGTTGGTTATGCGTGTTAAATTTTTAGTTTAGGTTTTGCGTCATTTCAATTCCAACACAAACTTTCAAAAATCCCAAGATTTTGAATATGAACCATGTTCAGTAAAAATTGTTTTCTTATTTTCTTTGCCTATTTTGCGTTAGTTTAGAAATAATCTGCATTCCCTGTGCAGACGATTTGGCCTATTTGGGCTAATTATTACACGACGTAACTCCTATACTTGGGATAGCCCTAGTGCTACTCATTTTTAGAAGTAAGTCAAACGGTGTGTTTGAACTCGTTGACGAGTCCACGTGTCTCGTCGATGAATCCCTGCCTATACATATGGGTCGGACTTACCCGATTCAACGATTGGAAGCTACCATGAGACTCTTGGGATGATTCTCTGCAACATAAGCGGAGCAGAATTTCGATTTGAGAAGTTTGGGAAACATCCTAAAACTAGGGTAGTGAGATAATTTAAGGTTTTATTATCATTTTGATATATATGGAACCTAGGAAGTATTAAATAGGTATTTTTCTGAGATTTGAGAAAGTTGAGATTTGTGGAATACAGGGTCTCGTTTTGTTCGGTTTAGGCCGGAATCCCGAGAAGCAGGTAAGGGGAAATATTTTATAATAACATTTTTATTAATTTTAAATCGGCTAATTTTTGGTATAAATTCTACATATTTAGGTAAAATTTTCTAAACCGTGCAGGTTTTGAAAATACTATTTTTGAATATATAATATATTGGGAAAAATTGTGTGGCATGAAAATAGCTTTGAAAATTAAATGGTTGCGAGTTCTGTGGGATGATGAATTATTGTGATTGTGAATGCTATTTGGGCTGCGATTTTTGCTTGGTTGGAAATACTGGTTGGTTATGGATACTGTTTAATTGTGTATACTATGATAGATGTGTGGATGTGTTGAGTGGTTGGATGTGCTTTTGATTTGTGTTGTGGTTCATGTAAATTGCGATATAGCATTGGCAGTGGTATGAGGAGGTCATTATATCGTACCTAATATAACTATCATATAACGTTGGTAGTGGTATGAGGAGGTCATTATATGAGTGTTTATATTAGGGGGTAAACATTGACAGTGGTATGAGATGTTTGTTTACCTATTTACCATGAACATGGTGGTTTGTGTTGTGATCTGTGTGATGATTAGTCCTGTGTGGACTGTGTAATCTGTGTGGTTGATTAGTCCTATGTGGACCAATCCTATGTGAACCAATCCTGTGTGGACGTGTATGTTGTGTGTACTGGAGTCCTGTGTGGATGTTACATTATGTGTAGATATGGACCCTGTGTGGGTGAGAATGGGTAATGTGTATATCCTGTGTGGAATGATTGTGATATGTGTATGCATGGAATTTTGCAAAATAATTGCCATTGGTTGCATGTAACTTTAATTACTTAAATATTTTTAGTAAAGTAGAATACTCCACCCGAGGGCTTGTTGCGGAAGGCGAGTACTCTGGTAATTATTTGTGAATACCAGAGTAGAGGGAAGCCACTTGTATAACCTGGTGACCTTCCCTATTCTCGGGGACTTTACCTGGATACATAACCCAAGGGCTTACTGAGAAAGGTGAGTGCCTTGGGGTTAGCACTAGAGCAGAGGGAATCTACTTGTATGGGCGGGTAGACTTCCCTATTTTCTGGAATTGTCAGTAAAGATAATTATGTATGTGTGTATGTGAATGTATGATAGAGAAGTTGACAATGGTGTGATTATGAATGTGTCTTATTGGCTGTTACGGGTGGTGTAATATGATTGTATGTGTATTTTGTAATTATATTAAACACTTCAGCCACACATTGTTGTAACTTATTTCTTCCTTACTGAGAGGTGTCTCACCTCGTCGATTTATCAATCATTTCAGGTCTTCTAGGTGATCGAGCTTAAAAAGCTCCAGGGCGGGGTAGTTTGTGAGTAAATAAAAAGAACATATATGTATAGTTTTGTGTTTAATTATTCAGGTCATGTAATATGGATAAGTGGTTGTACTTTATTTGTTTGCATATGTAAATATAGAACTCCGGTATTATATTTGAGGTTTTTTTTTTTAATTATTACCGCTGCATGAATGGTATCAGAGACGCGTGTTGGTCTCATAATACTCTGGGCCCCACGTGGCGGATCCGGGGTGTTACATTAAGCCCTTTAGGGGAATTCTCAGCACTTTACCTATCTTAAATGTCATAGGAAGCATGCGGGCGAGTGCAGGACTGGTTTTACGGGCCGCTACTGGTGCGGTAGTGCGGGACATCAGGTGCGGGATTGTCACATGGTATTGAACTACATGCCTCCACAACAGAAGTATGGGGGAGGTAGTCAGGCAACCAGAGGTGGTCACCAGGGAGACACCATGTAGGCACCGGTGTACTCACTGATGCCAAGTGACACAGAGAACTTTGATAATGTGGTGATAGGTACGATTTCAATTATGTCACATAATGCCATTGTGTTATTTGACTCAGGTGCGACCCACTCGTTTGTATCTCGGGGGTTTGCTGGAGCATGCGGAGTTGAGACTCAATTTTTTGGAGTCAATTTAGGTGTGGTCACACCGACAGGGTCGGTTATTGTATGCAGTAAGGTGGTTAGAGACCACCCAGTGGAGATTTAAAGGAGGAGGTTGTTTGTTAGTCTAATTGTTCTTGAGATGGAGGGATTTGATATTATTTTGGGGATAGATTGGTTAGCATTCAACTATGCAAGCATAGATTGTCGAAAGAAGGCGGTAGTGTTTAGACCTCCTGGAAAGCAGGAGTTTAATTTCGTTGAGCTGTGTGTGCGCTCTGCACCAGAGATCCTTTTAGTGATGCAGGCGAGAAGGTTACTCTTGGACGGATGCCCAGGATACCTGGCATGTGTGAAAGCGGTACCAACGGAGGGGCTGAAGTTGGAGGATATTCCAATGATATGGGAGTTCCTGGATGTGTTTCCCAAGTGTCGACACCCAAATTTTAACCAAGCTATTTTCGAGAAGACCCGGTGTAATAAAAGTTGATTTCGAAATCCCGAAAATTGGAGGACCCTATTTTCAATAAGTCTCGGTGTTTTAAATCGATTTTCGGTATTTTTAATTAAGTCTCAGTATTTTTAATTGAGCCCTGGTATTATTTTTATCAAGTCCCGGTGTTTTTACCGAGTTCTTGTGCTTTTATCGAATCCTGGTTTGTTGTCATTAAGTTCCGGGCATTTAAAAAAAAAATGGAATCCGAGTCCTATTTTTGGGAATTAAGTTTCACTCTTTTCAAAATCGAGTCTCTCTATTCGGGGGAATAAAAAAGGACAATAAGAGTAGAAAAAGAAAGGTAAAAGAAAAAAAAGGAAAAAATGCATCAAAACACCAAAAAAAAGAAGCATAATTATTAGTTTATTATTATTAATATTATTCTTATTTCTATTTTTATTTTAGGGTACTATTATTATTATTATTATTATTATTATTATTATTATTATTACAAAACAAACAAAAATACAAAAAAGAAGAAAACAAAAAATGCCTATAAAAGGTCACGGGTCATGCACACATGTAAGGGAGGGGGGGGTGGTGGGGAATTTTTCTACTGTTCATTCTTCTTCAACCTCTCATCTCTCGCATTTTTCACTCACAGATTACTGGCTCCTCTTTCTCTCCTGAACCCAAGCCTTACTCTCCATTCTCTTAGATTCTCACAAGGAACCAACGCATCTTTCTTTTTTCTCTCCTCCCTCATTTCCCCTCCCCGATCTCTTCTCCCTCACAGTCAGCTCTCTCACCTCTATCTCAGCTCACCCTCACAGATCATCTCTTCACCCTCGGCCGTGAGCACACCGGAAGCAACCGCTATCAGCCAAACTCACACCACCTTTCCTCCCTCATTCTCGGCCTACACAGTCCTCTCTCTCTCTTTCTCTCTCTCTCTCTCTCTCTCTCTCTCTCGCTTGTTCTTTGCTACATGACCACCATCCTCGTGCAATACAACCACCGGAGCACCTTTGGATTCCTCACGGCCAGCAACCCTCCAAAACTCCTCCATCATCGCCACTGCTGCTCTCATCTGTTCATTCTCCTTCTTCCACTCACACTCTCTTATCTCCATCCTTGCCTCTCCCTCTTTGTTCTCTCTCACGGAGCCAGCCACCTTAGTCCTCCACCACCACCACTGTCCGTCACCTCCGGCCTCCACTCACCCAACACAACAGTCCAGCAGCTCCCCCTCTCTTATCCTCATGACACCACTTGACACCATCAGGTAGCCTAATCACTGCTCCCGACCTCACTCATGACAGCACCACCCTCGGCACGAGCTCGACCAGATCTGACCTCACTCATGGCACCCAACAGCAGCTACCATCTCTGAACATTCTCACTATGCAACCATCGCTCCCAGCCTCACTCATGGCACCCAGTAGCAACTACCATCTCCAGCCTTTCTCACTGTGCAACCATTGCTCCCGGCCTCACTCACGCCACCCAGCAGCAGCTACCATCTCTGGCCATTCAGACATTGTTCATCATCATCCTAGTAGGCCTTCCTCATACACCAGCCACCTCCCACGACTCTCGCCTCCTCACTCTCACCTCTTTCCCTTCTGCCATCACCATCAACCTCACCCATCCTCCCATCTCACTCACAGACCTCCCGACATCTTGCTCACTCCCCATTCTCTAGCTCTCCCTCTTCTCCCTCACAGCCATTGCTCACCAACCTCACTCACCACCCTCGGTCGCGAGCTCCCCCATATTTGACCACCCTCTCGGTTTCACCGTAGCAACAAATCACTGGCATTCTCCTCCATCCGTAGCTCACAGCCACCCAGCCATTGTTCACCAACCACAACACTAGCTCACGGCCAAAACCACCTACGTTCTCAACCGGTCTCACTTTGCTCTCAAACTAGTACCACCACTCGCAGATCCATCTTCAGCCCACTCCCCATCTCTAGCAAACCACCACTGCTAAGAGATCTCACAGCCACAAACCGTCACCAGGGCTCTCGGCCTCTTAACCGTAAGTATCCCTAGCAACCACTACAACCAATTTTACCCAGTATCTCCCATGTTCACCAATGACACTTTTCACCCACTCTTCACGGTCCTCTTCCTTCATTGTTTCATATTGACCATTTTGAGTTCATCATCGGAGGTGGTGTGTATATTCTGGCATTGAGGGGAGACGGTGAGTTTCTTTATCTTGGTTTTCCTACCATGGGGTTTTTGAAATTTAATTTTTAATTTGGATGTGGAGTTTTGATGCGTGGATATATGTGTGTGCACTTTGTGTTCGACCATGTGTGTGCGGCTTGTGTTCAAATAATCGTGGCTATGGTTTTTTCTCATAATATGGAGAATACATGCAAGTTGTTCAATGAAATGCCAGAGAAGAATATGGAGTCATGGAAGGTGGTTATTGATGGACATTCTAAGTAGGGAAGTGTTGCACAATTCCTTTTCGATGAAATGCCAGAGAGTGATTTAGTATCTTGGAGTGCAAGGAGAGTAGTGGAGGTTAAGTTTGGAGGATAGGATCCATGCACCCTTTACCCCACCTTCACATACCACTACACACACTGTTCACACATCGTTTCACCCACGGTTCACATACTAACATGCTAATTTATACGCTAACTCCCACTAACTTTTACTAACATTATACTAACTCTAACCCATGCATACTAACATTTATTTCATTGCTCTAACTTTTATTTTATTTTCAACTAACATTTATCTAATTGCTCACTAACATTTATTTTTTTTGCATACTAACATTTACATTTCCTACACCCTAACTTTTACTTACTTGCACACTAACCCTTATAATTTCTCATATATTAACATTTATTTATTTATGCTCTAACATTTACTTTCCCACACCCTTTTAATTTCTTATATACTAATATTTATTTACTTGTACACTAACTTGCATACTAATTCATGCTAACTTGCATACTAACATTTACTTGTATATTATTTCCTTTATACACATTTATGCACACACATTTTACACATGTTATTTGCATACATTCATGCACACACATTTTACACACGTTGTTTACACACATTCATACACACATATGTTACACATGTTGTATGCACACGTTCATGCACACACACACACACACGCTTATGCACACACTGATTGCACAACCACATACACTTTACTTGCCCCTATGCATACATACATACATCCATGCACCCACATATGCACATGCCTAGCCATCACATATCATGCATACATACGGGTCCGTTCTTACTCATGCATCACATCATCACCTATGACATCATCTGTCCATGCATATGCCCAGCCATCACATATCATGCATACATGCGGGTCCATTCCCACTTATGCATCATATCATCATCCATGACATCATCTGTCCATGAATATGCCTATTTATCACATATCGTGCATGCATGCGGGTCTGTTCTTACTCAAGCATCACATCATCACCCATGACATCATCCGTCCATGCATATGCCCAACCATCACATATCATGCATACATGCGGGTTCGTTCTCACTCATGCATCACATCATCATCCGTCCATGAATATGCCTATCCATCACATATCGTGCATGCATGCGATTCCATTCTTATCTATGCACACACACATCATCATCCATGACATTATCCTTCCAGGCATCCATGTGCATGTTCATTCACACACCACACTTGCACGCTCATTCTTGCCTATGCACACGTACACTCAGGCACTCCAGTATCACCCATGACATCATCATTTAGGTTATTGTCCATCCATGCAGGCATGCATGAGCATGTTCATTCACACACCATGCATGCATGCTCATTTTCGTCCATGCACACATACACTCGTGCGTTTCATTACCACCCTTTACATCACCATTTGTTTCGTTGTTTGTTTATGCATGCATGCATGCACACGCATGCTCAGTCTCACTCATGCTCACACATACTTCATGCATCACTTGCACATTCTAACATACATCTAAACACACACACACAACCCACATGGAAGGCAATGGGTGTTGACTAATGGTCTCAACCAAGACCTTGAACTAGTTTTCCCCCAGACCGGTCAATGTTGACTAGTTCACTCCCCCCAAATCGGTTGGCACTGGTTTTATTCATTTTATTTATTTAGTATCATTTCAATGTTTGAATAATTCACAAAAATCCACAAAAATGTCAAAAAAATCACAAATTTTTTAGAAAACTCCAAAAAATATTTTCAAACTTTGACTTCCATGGTTTTTTTCTTAATTTTATTAATGCTATTTTGAAGTTCAAGAAAAATATTAAAAAAAATCATAATTTTTTTTTCACACTTAGAAAAATCACAAAAAAAATTTTTAGGCCTAGAAAATCATTTCCATTCTGAACAAATTCTTAAAACCTCACAGAATATCATTTTTCACTTAAAAAATTCTCTAAAGATTTCAAAACTCTAAGAATGTATTTTTGTAAACTATTTTCTCGATTTTTCATCTCAATGATTACAATGAGAGGCATTGAGCTTTTTGGAGTACGATATGCCTCAGTTCTGAGGGAATATCTATATGGCATCTGTTTTGTACATTTTATTTACACTTTTGATAGGGATTAATTTTCAAAAGCTAATTAAATTTATTTTGGGATAATTTTTGATTAATCTGGTACTGTTCGTAAGAACGAGAGCATAGGGGGTGCTAATACCTTCCCCTCGCGTAACCGTACTCTCGAGCCTGACTCTAGTGATGCAGACCGATTCTACCCGTAACGGGGTAGTAATCAAGTATTCTAACCGCACTCCAAAAAGTTAGTGGTGACTCCATCACACATTATTTTTTCACAAAAATATATTTTTCAAAATTCACCCCATTTATCCAGTTCGCAGCTGCACCCGTGCTAGAATGGTTTTTGGTGGGTTCGGGACATCACGACAGTTTGGTGACTCCACTAAGGACACTTGAGAGTCGAGCCAGTAAGTAGTTGAAAATTATCCCAAAATTCAAATTTGCTAAGCCTTTGAGAGCATTCCTTTTCATTTTTGTACAAATTGATAACTTGATTGCATATATGTGAATAATTGTGTGTATAAGATTAATTGTAAATGCTTTGCTTGCTTTGGTACTTGAATAAACATGTGATTAGTTCTGATTGCTTTAGCTAAGTATGTGATTAGTTATGAATATCTTGAATAAGCATGATGCTTTGTTCCTTTGTTGTTTTGTTAAGCATGTGTTTAATTGTGAATATTGTGTTCAAACAATATGTGAATATATGCGGGGATAGTGGGTTTAGGTAGAGCTTGTGAACTCACACACTTTCACCAGCCTCCTACCCAGGCTTTCCCTTGCCAGGATTAGAAAAGAGTGTGATAGTGCTGGTCCCCATGTAGCAGGGCTTATGGAGACCCGCGAACCACTCCTCTCAGTGCGAGCTTCATCCGGACCACTATGAGGGAGGATGGAGTCTCAATATTGGGACCTTTTGTCAGTAGGTATTAGAGTTTAACCACACATGATTGAACATAATCCCTTGCCTAGGGTAAAGCCTCAGAGAACCCCATGTATATCTAGACTTACCCTGGGGTTAGGACAGGAGCCACATCCTTCTCCACATGTTGTAATCCATGTCTTTTGTACATATGTTTGGCAAATGCTTAGTGTTGTGTTCATCCTGCATCCATGTCAGGCACCTATATCACTTGGCCAATATTACGAAAAAAGCCTATTTCATTCATGGAGTCAAATTTTATCTCCCGAGACACCCTGTCAAGGGAAAAATGGATTATTCCCGAGATCTTTGATGAATAGGGTTTTTCCGAAACCCTGGCCGAATGATTGTTTAGGTTGCATTACATGCATGCATGCATGCATGTTCCTCTCCAATGGGCTGGTAATCACGTTCCAACTTCCTATCAGGCCAAATTAAAATCCAAAATTCCAACGTTGAGCCCACCTCAGCCTGCTTTTACTATACCAAAAGGAAAACCTAGAACATGGTAGAACAAGTAGATAGAAGACTCTCGGGACTGGAAAAGAAGTAGGAAGAGATAAATGATAAGCTGAGCAAGATCTTGGCTACGATGCTAAAAGGGAAAACCCTGCAAATAGATAATGATGAAGAAAAAAGAGCACCCGCCTATGCTCTTGAGTCCATGATAGTTCAAGGACAGGCATCTGGGCCACCGCTGATTTTTATAGATGGCCCAACACCACGAAACATGGCCGCTTTCATTCCCACAAAACCCATGCTAGGGTTTCCAATAGTTGGTCTACCACCAATGGCAACTTTGGACGCAGGGGTCGGCACGACCCAATTTACAAGTGAGCACCGCTGTAATGAGCTCAAAAAGCGGTTGAAAGTAGTAGAGGGGACTCACGTCTCCAACGTTGTCAGGCCCTTGGATTTCTGTTTGGTGCCTAATGTGGTGTTCCCTCCGAAGTTCAAGACGTCTAACTTTGAGAAGTTTGATGGGACCACATGCCCCTGAACCTACCTGCGTATGTATTTTCAGACAATGACCACCTATACAGACAATAAAATGTTGATGATGTATTGCTTTAAAGGCAGTCTCACAGACGAAGCAGTCAGGTGGTACGTACACCAGGACAAGGCTCAAATTTGTTCATGGGGGGATTTGGTTGATGCTTTTGAGCCACAGTATCTCCATGTCATGGAGATGGCCCTAGACAGAATAACTCTTCTCGAGATGGAGAAGGAACCTATGAAGTCCTTCACGGAGTATGCATATCGATGGAGGGATGCGGCCGTTTAGGCAGACCCCCCGGTAGGTGACTAGGAAGCCATCACTTTATTCATAGGGATACTAAAAGATCCTTATCGTGGGCACCTGCTGAAATCTACCCCCCACAACTTCATGGACATCATGGTCGCAGGAGGTAGGATTGAGGTCGACATCAAGGCAGGCTTGGTTTCTTGTGAGCCCACAGTTCACCAGATAGTGCAGCTAGGTGCGCGACCCAGTGGACGAATAAGAATTTTGCTTATGAGCCCACAGTCCACCAGATAATGTAGCCAGGTGCGTGATCCCAAGCAACTTCTCTCAAGCCTAGGCCTGTTATAAGGCAGCTGAATGTTTAGGACACAGGAGCCCCCCCACCCCCAATGGGAATAAAAAGAAAAAAAATTCAACCCATTCCAATGACTTAAGCGGAATTGCTCCCGCAATTGGTGGCAATTCAAATGGTTGTACCAATACCAGGATTGTTGCTGGAACCCCCTTTCCCAAGGCGGTACGACCCAAATGCTCAATGTGAGTATCATTCGGGGGCAATTGGTCATTCAATCGAAAAATGTTGGCATTTTAAGCATAAAGTACAAACCTTAAGAGAATTGGGTCGATTGGCGTTTGACATGGAGGAGCCCATTGTGCAACGTTAGAAGAATATTTTGAAGCTTAGAACAGATAGAGGAGTACAAAAATTATGGACCAAGGATATTCCGCATGTAGTTTGAATGAATGGGTTTACACTTTGACCATGGAAACAAAGATATTTAATTGGCAAGCTTTTGATCATCCACCCACTCATGGATGCTTTTGTTTTCTTTTTCTATTCTCTTGTTGTAATCTATTGACCTTATAGGTGGCACCTGGTTTTGATAATGACAAATACTCAGGTATTTGATAATTGTCAAGTGTTTGTGCAGGTTTAAATGAACATCCCAAGGAAGGAGACTTGAAGCAATTAGAAGACCCTGAAGACCTTTCATATTTGTAATTGTAAATTCAATATTTGTAATATGGCTCTATAATAGTAACTTAGGATGTGGTCTTTATTTACCTTACTTGCACATTATGCATATTGGATCTATGGCAAGCTTAATAAGGCCATAGTAAGACTCTAGGTCCCAACACTCACATATATAGCATATAATATATAGGAGTGGTGAAATTGTGCTTGAATTAAACATTTATAAGATACTTGAGAGAGCTCGGGCGACCGAACCCTTGGAGTTCAAAACTCCTCAGGTTCCCGACTATTGACAAGTCAACAAGTTAACCAGGTTCTTGGGAGATCGATCCATAAATGCACACATCATCCACGGGCGCTCGAACCCCTCGAAAGGGACAGTTCGCCAACTCGGGTGACCGATCATTTTAGTTCAAAAAGAACCCTGGGTGACCGAACACTTGAGTTCGGGCCATCGACCGAAGGACCGGGCACTTGAAGTCACGAACAAAGGCTACTTACTTTAATTTGGACTGTCGAAGCATAATACAGGCGACCGAACTACTTTGAATGCCTTTCATTACTGAGTCTGGTTGGGCTACCGAACCTAGGTTTAGCCACCCGAACCTCAGCCGGTTAAAATTATTTTAACCGCGGTAAAATAGGGTTAATTCAAATTAAATGCATTTTAATCATTTGAGACTTTTTTAATTATTCCCATCATGTCCCAACCAATTATATTTTTACCCTTGGTTATAAATATGAGTTCATTTGCAAGATTAGCAAATAGATTAGCCAAAATATCCTTTATTTTGAAAATACATCTTTTGGCGAAATACTCTCAAATCTCTGCTCATTTGATATCTTCTGAGATTGTGTGAACATTTCTAAAGTGCTTAAGATTGCTATAGCTTGCTAGAAACTCCCGTTTGAGTGATTGATTGCTATATTTCTTTTGGGGAGTTTTAGCTTAGGTTTATCCCACATATTTGCTCATTATAAATCTTGTGTGGGGATAAACCAAGTAAGCTTAGGATATTTGCATATTTGTTGCAAGTGTCCAATAGCTTGATTTTTGGTGTGCAAAGATTTCTCAAACAAGCAATTATTTTCAAACTAGTGTTGTGCATCTTTCATCGAGGAAAACTCTTTTTGAACTAGTTTGATTATCTGATTCGTATACTTGGAATATTTATGTGCTATTGAAATACTTTGTTTTGGTTCCAAGATATTGCTTGTGTTGAACACTCTTGAGCATCATACTGATTATATTGTGTTGGGTATAGATTGCATAAAACTTGCAACATTGAGCTTACACTATATCCATGTTATTAATGTGTATGTGAATGTGCATATTTGGGTACATATCTGTTTTACGTGAAAGCACTATTTATGTACCATCTATTTGAGAGAATACTGTTGTATTTCCAGGAGTGGCCTGAAGAGGCAGTAATCCAGTTCAATGAGGATTGGTTGTAAAGGTTGAGGTCAGCCCTGTGCTAGTTGACCTGGTTTGTATAGGTGCCGCTCCACCCGCTTAAGTGAGCAATTATAGTGGTAATCCTTGTGCTTGTTAGCCAAGGCAGGGACATAGGCAATTGGCCGAACCTCGATAACATTTCTGCCTGTCACTTTTACTTTATTGCTTTCTGGTGCTTGTGTTGTTAACTATATTGCTTTATTTAATTACTAGTATACATTACAACTGATTTACATTACTTGCACTAGATTGACCATAGGGTTGTGAGAATACTGTTGTTAGGAGATTGACCTAGGGCATAAATTTTAAAAGTACAAATTCACCCCCCCCTCTTGGGATCACGGTAATGCTATCAATTGATATTAGAGCCACGTAGCATAGACTAGTTGTTATTTTGCAAAAAGATCACTTATGGCTCATAGCTCCATGACCCCTTTCCCTAAGGGACCGTCTTCCACACGACCTCCTGTTTTCAGTGGTGTTAATTATACCTTCTAAAAATAAAGGATGCACATCTAACTTTAGAATGCTGATTGGAAGGGGTGGAGGATTATCTCTAAGGGAAATTATGTCCTTATGAAAACTAAGGGCACGACTAGAGTTCCTAAGACTGAAGAAGAATATAATGATGGTGATATGAAAGTTGTTAATTTAAATGCCACTACCATGAATATTTTGTACTGTAGTCTTGATCTAAATGAATTTAACATAATTATGGCCTGTTCTATTGCAAAAGAAATATGGGATAAGTTAGAGGTCACATATGAGGGTACTAGAGATGTGAAAGACAGTGGGATAGATATGCTAACCAGTGAGTATGAGGCCTTTAGGATGAATGTAGGTGAGTCCATTCAGAGCATGTACTCCAGATTCACACACATCATAAACTCACTGCATGCATTAGGAATGACCTATCCCATATATGAGATAATTAGGAAGATCCTTAGAGGCCTACCTCCTGTTTGGGAACCAAGGCTATGGTCATTGTTGAGGGTAAAGACCTTAAGGCCATGACTTTAGATGAATTGATAGGTTCCTTGATCACCTATGAATTAGCCATAAATGAGAGACTTAATGAGCATAATAAGGCTAAGAAAGTGACTGCATTAAAAACCTCCACTAACTCATCTAGTGAATGCAGCGAACTCGATATTGATGATGATATGACAATGCTAACTAGAAAGTTTAGCAGGTTTTTTAGGAAGAATAGAAAACCATACAGAAAATATAGGGAGTCTACATCTGAGAAGGGAGAGTCTAGAAAAACAAAAGAAAAGTAAAATGCTCCCACAGGTTATAACTACAATAAGGTCGAGAACATCAAACCAGATTGCCCACTGCTGAAAAAGGAGGCTAAGAAAAAGAAGAAAGCCATGAAGGCTGGGACATTATGGGACAAACTTAGCAGCAGCGACTCAAAATCAGATCACAGTGACTTAGAGGTCGCTAATCTGTGCTTGATGGCACATGAGGATGAGGTATGCCTAAGATCGTCCTCTTCCAAGGACTGGTGGTACTTTGATAATGGGTGCTCATGACACATAATCGGTAACAAGGGAAAATTCACTTCCATAGTTCCCAAGGATGGATGCTATGTGAAATTTGGCGACAATGCAAAAGGACGCATCATCGGGGTAGGTAAGGTTGGTAAGAATTCCTCTCTTACTATTAATAATGTTTTGTTGATTGATGGGCTGAAACATAATTTACTTAGCATAAGTCAGTTGTGTGACATAGGATATAAAGTATCTTTTGAAAATGACAAATGCATAGTAGAAAATAAATCATATCACAAAGTACTTTTTACTGCCGATCGCCATGAAAATGTGTATACTACTTCTCTTGATAGCTTAGCTTTACAACAAGTCACTTGTTTTTCTACGTTAAATGAAGCTAGTTGGTTATGACATAGGCGCTTAGGACATGCTAGCATGGACTTGTTGTCTAAACTTGTTAGAAAAGAACTAGTGAAAGGCTTGCCTAAAATGTCATTTGTAAAAGATAAAATTTGTGATGCATGTCAAATGGGTAAGCAAACAAAATCTAGTTTTAAGAAAAAGAAATTCATATCTACTACTAGACCACTTGAAATGCTTCATTTAGATTTGTTTGGTCTTAACTCTATGCAAAATCTTGGTGGTAAATCATATGCTTTTGTAATTGTGGATGACTTTTCTAGATTCACATGGGTGTCGTTTCTTGCACATAAAAATGAATCATATGAACAGTTCACCAAACTTTGTAAGAGAATTCAGAATGAAAAAGGATATAATATAACTTATATAAGAAGTGATAGAGGCACTGAATTCAAAAATGAAAGCGTAGAAAAATTTTGTGACTTAGAGGGCATATCACATAACTTTTTTGCACTTAGGACACCTAAAAAAAAAACGGTGTAGTAGAAAAAAAGAATAGGTCACTGCAAGAAATGGGTAGAATTATGTTGAATGAACATAACTTACCTAAATATTTTTAGGCAAAGGCCATAAATACTGCATGTTATGTTATGAATAGGATGTTGATTAGACCGTCAATTAATAAAACCCCTTATGAATTGTGGAACATCCATAAGCCTAATATTTCCTATTTTCATGTGTTGGGTTGTAAATGCTTTGTGCTTAGGGATATTGACACTTAGGAAAATTTGACTCTAAATCTAATGAAGATATTTTCCTAGGTTATGCACTTAATAGTAAAGCATATGGGGTTTTCAACAAAAGAACATTAACTATCATTGAATCTATTTATGTTGTATTTGATGAATCTAATCCATTTTGTAAGAAAGATGATGAAGATGGTATTGATATTAGAAAATACTTAGATAAACTATCTATTGAAAACAATGCAAGTGAAAACCCTAAAGTAAATAAAAAATCATCTGAAGAAAATGAAAATCAGGAGTTGCCTAGAGATTGGAAATAAATTAGAAGTCATCCTATATATCAAATCATAGGTGAACCATCTTGTGGTGTAGCCACAAGATCCTCTTTGAGAAATCTAGTGAATCATTCTGCTTTCTTATCCCAAGAAGAACCTACAAATATTAAAGAAGCCATCGAGGATGAGTCTTGGGTGATGTCCATGCAAGAAGAATTTAATCAATTTGAAAGAAGTAAAGTGTGGACTCTAGTTCCTAGGCCTAATGATCACACAATTAGTGAAACTAAATAGGTGTGTAGAAATAAGAAAGATGAGAATGGGGTAGTAACTAGGAATAAGACTAGACTAGTTGCCCAAGAGTATAACCAGCAGGAAGGGATTGACTTTGATGAAACATATGCTCCTGTTGCTAGGTTAGAAGCCATTCGTATGCTACTTGCTTTTGCCATTTTTAAAAATTTTAAATTGTTTCAAATGGATGTTAAAAGTGCTTTTCTAAATGACCATTTTAATGAAAAAGTTTATGTAGAACAACCACCTGATTTTGAAAATCATAAATATCCAAATCATGTTTATCGGTTGTCTAAGGCCTTGTATGGATTGAAACAAGCTCCTAAAACTTGGTATGAGAGGCTTAATGGTTTTCTACTAGAAAATGGGTTTACCTATGGCAAAATTGACACTACACTTTTCATCAAATCCAAAAATGATGATACGCTCCTTGTTCAAATTTATGCGGACGATATCATTTTTGGAGCAACTAATGATGAGTTGTATAATGAGTTTGCCAAATGCATGCAAAGTGAATTTGAAATGAGCATGATGGGTGAACTTAGTTTCTTCTTAGGACTACAAATTAAACAAGCTTATCATGGAACTTTCATATGCCAATCTAAATATATTAGGGACTTGCTAAAGAAATTTAATATGGAAGATTGTAAAATTCTTAGTACACCTATGAACTCTTCCATTAAGCTTGATAAAGATGAGCAAGGAATTCCTGTTGATGTAAAATTGTATCGTGGCATGATTGAGCGTCTCCTATATCTCATTGCTAGTAGGTTTGACATTATGTTTAGTGTGTGTATGTGTGCTAGGTTTCAGGCTGCCCCTAAGGAATCTCATCTAAAAGCTGTTAAACGAATCCTTAGGTATCTAGTTGGGACTACAGAGTTAGGCTTATGGTACCCTAAGCATACTACTTTTGAGATTGTTAGTTATACTGATGCTGACTTTGCCGGTAGTAAATTTGATAGAAAAAGTACCAGCGGCACTTGTCACTATTTGAGACAATCTCTTATTTCTTGGTTCTCCAAGAAACAAAACTCAGTTGCCTTATCCACAGCCGAAGCTGAATATATTACAGCCGGAAGTTGTTGTGCCCAAACTCTTTATATGAAACAACAACTTATGGATTTTGGATTGCACTATGATACAATATCGATTAAATGTGATAATACTAGTGCAATCAACATCTCTAAAAATCTTATCTCACATTCATGAACTAAACATATTGAGATCAGACATCATTTTCTTCATGATCATGTGCAAAAAGGAGATGTGGCTCTTTAGTTTGTATGCACTAATGAACAGTGGGTGGACATTTTCACTAAACTACTTCTCGAAGATAGGTTCATACAGATAAGACGTGAGTTAGGTCTAATGCATAGTAGAGAGGCTTCTTAGATATATCATAGTTTGCATAATTTTAGGGGGGGCTTTCTAATAAAATTTACAAGTCTTAGCAACTAATGTTATTGTTGATATGCCTAAAACTTAGTGAATATTGGACTTGTGTGCATAATTCTTATGACTATTCCATGATGCCGTTGGACTTTATATTTTATTGCATGATAATATTGGGCTTTATGTTTTACTACTTGATCATATTGGATCTGTTTGAGTAGTTGTTGATCAACTGCTAGGAAATTATAAACTCATATAGGATATTTTTTATACAGGATCTATTTTGGAAAGTCCTATTTTCAAACGACACTTTGCAAAAATTTTTCTATATCTTTCCAAAATTTTTAATGTATAAATATTCTAATTACCCATTGCATAGCATTTTTATCTCTTATGACCCTTTTTGTTGTTTCCAAAAGGAGGAGATGTAGGGGCAAAAATTGGGTTAAATACATGATGCACATTATTAGGGGGAGCCTCTTAAGGCTATACCCATTTTTTGCATAGTGTATTTGTTATCATCAAAAAGGGGGAGAATGTTGACCTTATAGGTCACACTCGGTTTTGATAATGACAAATACTCAGGTATTTGATAATGATTAAGTGTTTGTGCAAGTTTAAATGAACATCCCAAGGAAGGACACTTGAAGCAATTAGAAGACCCTGAAGACCTTTCATATTTGTAATTGTAAATTCAATATTTGTAATATGGCTTTGTAATAGTAACTTAGGATGTGGACTTTATTTACTTACATGCATATCATGCATATTGGATATATAGTAAGCTCAATAAGGCCATAGTAAGACTCTAGGTCCCAACACTCACAGACATAGCATATAATATATAGGAGTGGTGAAATTGTGCTTGAATTAAACATTTCAAAGCAACTTGAGAGAGCTCAGGTGACCGAACCCCTGGAGTTCAAAACTCCTTGGGCACCTGACTGTTGACAAGTCAACAGGTTGACCAGGCTCTCGGGCGACCGATCCATAAATGCACACATCATCCACGAGCGCCCAAACCCCTCAAAAGGGACAATTCACCAACTCGGGCGACCGATCATTTTAGTTCAAAAAGAACCCCGGGCGACCGACCACTTGAGTTCGGGCCATCGACTGAAGGACCGAGCACCCGAAGTCACAAACAAAGGCTACTTACTTTAATTCGGGCTACCAAAGCATAATACGAGCGACCGAACTACTTTGAATTCCTTTCATTACTGAGTCTAGTCGGGCGACCGAACCTAGGTTCAGCCGCTCGAATCTCAGCCGATTAAAATTATTTTAACCGCGGTAAAATAGGGTTAATTCGGATTAAATGCATTTTAATCATTTGGGACTTTTTTAATTATTCCCATCATGTCCCAATCGGTTATATTTTACCCCTAACTATAAATATGAGTTCGTTTGCAAGATTAGCATAAGATTAACAAATAGATTAGCCAAAATATCCTCTATTTTGAAAATACATCTTTTGGCCAAATACTCTAAAATCTCCATTCATTTGATATCTTCTGAGATTGTGTGAACATTTCTAGAGTGCTTAAGATTGCTATAGCTTGCTAGAAACTCCCATTTGAGAGATTGATTGCTATATTTCTTTTGGGGAATTTTAGTTTAGGTTTATCGCACAGATTTGCTTATTATAAATCTTGTGTGGGGATAAACCAGGTAAGCTTAGGATATTTGCATATTTGTTGCAAGTGTCTAATAGCTTGATTTTTTGTGTGCAAAGATTTCTCAAACAAGCAATTATTTTCAAACTAGTGTTGTGCATCTTTCATTGAGGAAAACTCTTTTTGAGCTGGTTTGATTATCTGATTTGTATACTTGGAATATTGATGTGCTATTGAAATACTTTGTTCTGATACCAAGATATTGCTTGCATTGAACACTCTTGAGTACCATACTGATTATATTGTGTTGAGTATAGATTGCACAAAACTTGCATCACTGAGCTTACACTATATCCATGTTATTGATGTGTATGTAAATGTGCATATTTGGGTACATATCTACTTTACGAGAAAGCACTATTTCTGTACCATTTGTTTAAGAGAATACTATTGTATTTCTAGGCGTGGCATGAAGGGGTGGTAATCCTGTTCGGTAAGTATTGGTTGTAAAGATTGAGGTCAGCCCTGTGCTAATTGACCTGGTTTGTATAGGTGCCACTCCACCCGCTTAAGTGAGTTATTATAGTGGTAATCCTTGTACTTGTTAGCCAAGGCGGGGACATAGGCAATTGGCCGAACCTCGATAACATTTCTTCGTGTTACTCTTACTTTACTGCTTTCTAGTGTTTGTGTTGTTAATTATATTGCTTTATTTAATTACTGGTACATATTACAACTGATTTACATTACTTTCACTAGATTGACCATAGGGTTGTGAAAATACTGCTGTTAAGAGATTGACCTGGGGCTTAAATTTTAAAAGTATCAATTCACCCTCCTTTTGGGATCACGGTAAAGCTATCATAATTTGTTGACGCTTTTGTCTCAAAAACTTCCTTTCCTATCAATGAAATGAAATTATGCATTTTTCGTATATCACTTCCATCAAGAGTTCAATTGCCAAAATTTTGTTTGCTTGTGTTTCATGCTAAGATAAGGAAAACGAAAATACCGGCATTCATGAGCCACAAGCAGATGTTAATTATGAAAATTCAAGATAGGAGGTAGAAGTAAAGGAAGATGAAACAATTTTCTTGACCATGTAAATACCAATGCCGCAAAGAAGTGTTTTGAAAATCTCGAAGGAACTCAGCAAATTAGCTATGCTATTTCATAAATCTCATGTTGGTTCGCTACTCATGTTTTGGTCAAATGACAGATGGCCATCTTTGGCCAATCAGTTTTCCCATAAAAGAACCAAACACTGAAATATCACTCGTTAAACTCTTTTAGCCTAAGTTTTAAACCATTTTCTTCTAAAGTCATTTTCCAAAAGTTTAACCGGGTTAGGGGTTTCAAGGGTTTGGCAAATCATGCGAGACAACAACTGGCTACCAAAGTGACGACATGCCATTTTTCTGCTACCCAAATAAAATTGAAAAGAAGGATGAATCCCTTACTAGCCCTCTTGACCCTAAATTAATTCAAATCTTGATTAGACCGTCAAAGGTTCACACCCCACACTGGGGCAGTTTCGAAAGGATTAATCCCAGGTAAAGTCTCGATGAAAATAATGCTCAAAGCTCTTCATAAAAAGAAAAAGTAAAAGTGTAACCAAAGAAAGAAAGAGAAAAAATAAAGAATAAAGAAAAGAAAGGGACATGCTTTAAATGTGATATTTGACCAAATACAACCCTTTATAAAAAGTTTGGGTCGTATTATACCTTTTTTTTCTTCTAACCAATACCCTAAGCCTACATTATGGTCCAAATAAAAGCCCTGATAAGATTGGTACATGTTTTTGCCTCAAGTGAATTGTCAGACTATTTGTTGAGTCTGAACGACGTAGTGACCTGATCTTAGAAAGGTACGCAGACAGTTTGTCAAAATAACAAGTTTAGTCAATATCTTGCAAAAACCCCAAACTGGGGCAAACGTTATCAGGGGATGGGATTTTTGAGCCTTGGTTTCCCTTTTCTTCTGAAAACCCATATCCCTAAGCCTACATTTCATCCCGAGTCTTAAATACCATCTTGAGATCAAAACATGGGTTGGACTTGGCTAAACTAGGGGCAACAGTTAAACAAGCGGTTCCTAGTGGTTTCACGGCAGAACAGGATGGAAGAAAAGAATAGTCCCTTAATAAAACAGAGGCAATCGATAAAGGGAGAGATGGGAATATGAGTTGAGTACAGGAAGCTCACGATGGTGTTAGGGTTTTCTGAAAGAGGGTTTCAGATTCACAAGGAGGAAGAGGAGAAAAAAGGAATGAGAAGAGAAAGGAAATGGAAATAGAGAGAGAGAGAGAGAGAGAGAGAGAGAGAGAGAGAGAGAGAGAGAGAGAGAGAAAGGCTTTGGGGGAGGGTGATGAAAAATGAGACAAGAATAAAAATCAGGGTTTAAGTATCTTAAGTCACTAAGCCATAGGATTCGAACACTAGGCGTATCCAAGCCCCGTTCGATCAAAAGGAATACGTGGCTTCCTATTCGCCATCCGATCTTTGCTCCGTGTCGAAAACCCATATCGCTTGGATCAAAAGCATTGAATGCTAGCAGTGTCTACTCGAAACGCACGAGAACCTTCGCCCCTCGCCAAGCGACACGTGGCATCCCCGTCTTGTCCCCCATTAATGCCTACTAGTCCATCCGTGTTAGCCATTCGATCTCTCTTCAACGGAGGGATGAGATGGACCATAGCCTTCGATCGTTGACACCGGACAGTGCACTCTACTAAGCAATTAATGCTTCCCCATCTCTAGCCATTCGATCTTCAACTCCTCAATGGTTAGGATCTCAGTGCATCAGAGGGCAGTAATGGCAGCATGCTCCATCCCCTCGTGCGTCGCCACGTGGCATCTCACCTCTCCAGCAATCAATGCCTGAGGCGACCATGTGTTCACCATTGGATCTGCCTCTCCCCATGAATGACCTTGATGATGCCACGTTGAAGATATCACCCGTGCGCCTAACACCAATTTTTTCTCGCCGCATGGCGCTTTTTGGCCTTACCCAGGCCTTAAACCAGTTTTCTCTAGACTGGTCAAAGATATGTAATTAAATGAGTATGTGAAAAAAGATTTTTGCAATGAGCTTGTAAGAAATAAATGGGAGTATGAAAGATTTGGCATAATAAATTTTCAGAGAAAAAATTTGCTAATCTATATGCTAATCTTATATTAATTATGACAAATGAGGAGGTATATATAGAGTTGGGCAAAAATATAACCGTTGGGGACATCAAAGGTATTTTGAAATTTATTTTGAGTTTAATGAAAATTAACTCTGCTTTACTACGGTAAAAAATTTACTAACCCGAAAGGTTCGGTCGACCATATTCAAGGTTCGGTCGACCATATTATTGAGTTTGATTGACTGTGACCATTTTGAATTGGAGATTTGGTTAACCATCTTAAGGTGATTTCAAACACTTCGAGGGTTAGTCGACCAAGGCAGGTTCAGTTGACCATTTTCTAAGGTTCGGTAGACCAAGTCAATTTTGAACTAATGGTTCGGTCGACCAAGTTGTTGGAGGTCAATCACGTGTCAATTTGGTCGATTGTGGAAGGCACGTTCATTTCAGAACGGTCGATCGTGAAGTCAAAATGTTGACACTGGTAAGTTCGGTCGACCAAAACTTTTATATAGCTTCAGGTTCGATCGACCGAGACCACTTAAAATGTGCATTTAAGTCCTATTTTAGTTACAATGTTTCGTCAACCCAGTGTAATTAAGCATAAGGCACTTTAGGTTATATGGGTGATGATTCCTATGGTCATTCTAAGGCCTCTTGAGCATATACACCCTATCATGCATGACATGTAAATATAATAGACTATTATTACTGTAACACCCCAAACCCAAAAACAGGGGCTGGTGTGTTATTTTACTTAACTCATTCTCTGTAGCGCCTCGAATCTGCCTAGTGGGACCCGGGTGCCACGTAAACCATTTTCCTATACCTATTATTCGATTAACAATTACACAAGGGAAAATATAACTATAATCCTCAATCATTATAATACCAGAGTTTTCTACATCTCCAAAAACATAACCCAACATCCAGTATTCACAAATATTTACAACTCTAAAAAACATAAATATATTAAAACCCCAAAAATATACACACCCAAAGTTTATACCCTCGCTCTCTTTCAAAAATGATACACTAGCCTCGAGCCCACTAGGCTTAATCACGTGACGGTGTTGAAAAAGATAAAATTCCATATCAGGTGAGACACATCTCAGTAAGTTGGAATAGATTAACACCAGCGAGTGGCTATTATGAGGTTTGTGTACAAACATATATAATCATCATTTATAAACATATTTTAGTTATAAAAACATTCTCTATCCATACTCACATACATGTAGTTTATTTTAATAAAACGAGAGTTCCTAAGGATTGTGGTGATTACCCGCCCATACAGTAGCACCCCTCTGCTATGACACCTTATGCAACCCATAGCTACAATTAAAGTATATTAGGACACTTACCTTACTTAGTAAGCCCTTAGGTGGATAATTTATCTCGTACTCACACACCCATTCAAACAAAAGTTTACTAGTAGAAGTTCCTGAGAATAGGGAAGATTACCTGCCTATACAAGTAGCTTCCCTCTACCCAAATACGTTATGTAGCCCAAAATGACTACATCTGATACCTATTAGGGCACTCGCCTTTCTCAACAAGCCCTCAGACTGAGAGTATACTTTGCCCCAAATAAATATGATACTACAATATACAATTCATTCTTACTTTACTTGGTATCTGTTATCTCTATATATACATCTTTTCATGTTCTCAATAGTTCATATTACGTAGTTCACTTTCATAGTTCACATTACATAAATCTCATGTAAAGTCCACATTACGTGGATCTCATGTCATATATATCATCTGTAACAGTCCACATTACGTGGATCTCATGTCATATACTTCCTTTGTAACAGTGCACATCACGTGAATTTCATGTCATATCAAACAATACACATGCAATACATATTTTATCACATTTTAGTGTTTCCAACATCTCATAAATATACATACCATAATTCATCACAACATTTTCATTTTACTCATGCCACATGGTTTAAATAATATACATAATCATATGTATAATAACCCCAAAAAAAAGGAGGGGTAGAATAATAACAATGGTCATTTAATTAGTATCAAAACAAAAGTGTTTCTCTATTAGGATCCTTGACTCTATGTTTGATGCCTAAGAAAGACCTTGTCTAAGCGAGTGCTCAGAGACCATTGCGCCTTAGTAGCTCCCTAAAGGTCGACCTAGTCAAAATGGAATTTCATAGGATAAAACATGGTAGACACTGTTTGTATACGTAAATAAATACATAAAATAATGTTTTGACTGACATAATTTGTAGAAATATATGATAAAATAATAATAATATAGGTATTCTATGCGGGGCCCACAAGACAGTGTGGGACCCACATGAGTCCTGAAGCCGTGCAGGGGTCTACATGAGTCTCGAAGCTGTGTAGGGCTCAAAAACCGTATAAAGACTATATGAGTTACGTAGGACCCACTTAGGTCTCAAAGTTGTGTGGGGCCCACGAGACCATGGGGGCCCACATGAGTTTTTGAAATTCGAATTTAATTCTTAAAAAAAAAAAAAAAAAAAACTAAAACATGGCTTAAAAATAATAATAATAATAATAATAACAATAATGATTTTTAAAAAATAATAAAAATAAATAAATAAACAAATAAATAAATAAATAAATAATTAATTAAGTAATTAAAAATTAATTAAATGGGAGTTGTGGCAAACACTCCCACATGGCCTCCATCCTCATCCTATACTCAACCCATACCTTGCCCATTCTTTAATTTAAAAAAAATTAAAATTTCATCCCTCTCCCCACACTTTTACAAATTTCACTTTTTTCCCAAAATTTTCCTATAAATAGGAAGCTCTCAACCTTCATTTTTCACAAAAAATTTCAAAGGAAAAGAAGGATTAGTGAGTGAAAGAATTAGTGGTGGAGAGAGAATTTTTGAGTAAGTTCTCACTCATCCACTCTTTTCGATCTCATTTCTAAGAGATCGTTATTGTATTCATAGCACAAGGTAAAAGAAGAGGTAAGTAAATTTGATTATGTTAGTTTATTTTTATTTAAAATTCATACCCGAGTTTATTTGTAAGTAAATTTCGATTATGTTAGTTTCATAAAATTCTTTTGAGTTTATTTTTACGCACATTTAATTATACCAATTTTATCTTTAATATACTTACATTTATTTTTGGGTTGAGAAATGTTCTAATCCACTCAGGTAATTTCAGCATTTCTTTCTATTCAAATATATATATATATATATATATATATATATATATTTTAACTTAAAAATTGCGTGGTATGAGTTTTATTTCTACGTTGCATGTTTCATGAAAATATGAGTAAATGTGAGATTTTCACGATATTATTTTAAATCGCATAAATTATAATAAGATAATTTTAAAACCTCTTATGGCAACGAAAGTTCAAAGTTACAGATGCTCGGTACCGCAGTTTAAAGTTTAAACGGATCAGAGTGCACTCACACTGTTTACAAAGTGGAAACATAAATTTCTCTTGAGTGCACACCTGATTCCAGACCAAGACTTAATAAAGAAAATCTCACTTAATGTTCACGTACGTTGATTTAGTTTGGTCGGTCAGCCAGCTACGTCTAGTCTTCGGACAGCACAACCCAGTCATGGGGGTAAACATGACTTACGGCAAACAGGCCTAAGGGTGGTTTTTACAATATATGTTTATACATATTTAATTACGTGTACATAGTTATTAATGATTTAAAGGAAAAGTATAAGTTTATATGAAAATGGTCATTTTTGTACCTAAATGACGATTTAAAGGAAACGTATAAGGAAAAGTATATGTATGTATATAATTAAATATTTTTTTTATAGTTTTAAAGTTAAAAGTTTAATTTAACGGTTATAGTATATGATTAATAAATTTTACTGCTATAGTTGATGGTAAAAGTTTCATGCAGAAATTTTTAGATTTACATTTATTTTAGAAGCAGTTTTGAAGTTATAGTATTAAATATTATTTTACGAAATTTTTAAAAGCTCATTTTGGTCACACACTAATAATAATCTTATTTACTTACTGAGTGTTGTCTCACCCCAATCATATTTTTACATTTCAGATAACTCTGAAGGAGATATCAGAAATCAGGCATAGCAAGCATGCAAGTGGGAATAGAATAAAAAAAAATGAAGCTTGATTATAGATATTAGTATGATGCTAGATATTTAGGCTTTTATGTAATTTTTCTTCTTTGAAATAAATGATTGTAATATGAACAAGTAGCGCTTTGGTTTAATAATAATTGAGTTTATTTACTTTCACTGTAAATCAATGGTAAAAAGTAAATATCCCAGACCCTCCGGGGTTGGGGTATTACATTTTGGTATCAGGGAAATAGGTTATAGGTTCTGTAGACTTTAAGAAATAATTTTACCAGAGCATAAGCATAAACCATGATGTTGGTAAGATCGGGTAAACTAGGGTGTTTTTCTTTTGCCTATAACTTTGATTAAACTTAAAAGATAAGGTTATGATTTTAAAATAACTCTAGTCATTTCCTTCAAAATGGACCCGAGGAACAACGTGAGTGTTGAAAGAAACGACAATAATATGGGGACTTGCAATGGAGAAGAAATCAATGCTATTACGGTATTGCGTGATATGGCACAAGTCATGGCGGAACTTCTACAGAACTCCAAGGAACGAAATGGTCCACCAACCCATGAAGGTTGTATAGTGGAACAGTTCAATCGAATGCACCCTCCGACTTTTGAGGGGAAAATTGATCCAATTGTTGCAGAAGATTTGTTTGCAATCAATGGAAGAAATACTAAGAGTCCTTCATTGCACAGATGAACAAAAGGTGTTATATGCTGCCTATAAAATGACTGGTGAGGCCAAACGCCGGTGGAACTCAAAAAAGTTACTCCTAGAGGAAGGACCAAATCCAATAATCCTTACATGAGAGCGTTTTAAGGAAGTCTTTTTTGAATGATTTTCCCCCAAAACCACCAGAGATGCTAAGGCTAGGAAATTTTTGGAGTTGAAATAGGGAAATATGAACGTACAACAATATGCAGCAAAATTCACTGAATTATACTATTTTGCATTATATTTGGTTCCAGACGAATCGAAGAAAGTTCGAAAATTTGAAGAAGGCTTGAACTCAAGGATTTATGAAATGGTAACAGTATTCGAGCTCGAAGACTTCTCCCAATTGGTGAACAAAGCAACGAAAGCAGAAGAAAGTCTACAAAGGAGTGTGGAAATATCTGACCAGAGAAAGAGGCCCATGCCACAAGGGTTTCACTCTGGCATAAATCAAGAATCTTGGAAAGGAGCAACAACAACAACAACAACAATAATGTGGGGCAAGGGCAAGCAGTGAGAAATCCGAATAATGCACAAAGCACCCCTTGTCCAAAATGCAACAAACTACATGGGGGTGAGTGTCGGGCCAGATTAGGGGTCTGTTATCGGTGCGATAAACTTGGTCACATGCAACGAGAATGCCCATAAAACAACCCCTACAACCCAAATCAACAAAGAGGAGGCAACCAGACACCTCGAAACAACAATCAACAGAACACCGCTCAGGCGCGTGTCTATGCCCTCACTCCAGGAGATGCAGAAAATGCTTATGATATGGTGATAGGTATTATTCCCATATTTTCCAAGAAAGCAGTAGTATTATTTGATTTTGGAGCCACACACTCCTTTATATCTACAGCTTATGTTAAAATATGTGGGGCAAAAACTCAGCCATTAGAAACTGAGTTATTTGTGGTTACACCAACGGGAACCTCGGTAGTATGTAGAAAAAATACTTAAAGATTACCTAATTTGTGTTGAGGAAAGAATACTACTGGCTAACTTGGTAGTATTTAGTATGCATGGGTTTAACGTAATTCTTGGGATGAACTGGCTAGCTTCTAGCTGCTAGTATAAATAGCTATAATAAGGAGGTGACGTTTAGACCTTTTGGAGAGTAAGAATACAAGTTCAATGGAACTCGTGTATGCTCTTCACCACAAATATTGTCAGCTATCCAGGCAAAGAGATTACTTTTGAATGGATGTCAGGGGTGCCTAACATGCGTGGTGGAAGCACCAAAGGAAGAATTGAAGCTTGATGATATCCCAATTGTAAGGGAATTCTCGAATGTATTCCTTGAGGATTTACATGGGCTACCTCCTGACCTCGAAAACGAGTTTGTTATCGACCTACTACCAGGGACGACACCGATATCTAAAGCTCTATATAGAATGGCAGCTGTAGAATTGAAAGAACTGAAGGAACAATTACAAGAGTTGCTGGACAAAGGATTCATCAGACCTAGCGTGTCACCATGGGGAGCACCGGTACTATTCGTTAAAAATAAAGATGGATCGATGAGAATGTGTATTGATTATCGGGAAATAAATAAAGTGACAATTAAGAACAAGTACCCAATACCTCGTATAGATGACTTGTTTGATCAACTCCAAGGAACACAAGTCTTCTCTAAAATTGACCTCCGATCAGGGTACCATCAAGTGAAAATCAAATCAGAAGATGTTCCAAAGACTGCATTCCGAACGAGATATGGTCACTATGAATTCTTAGTCATGCCATTTAGACTGACCAATGCTCCTGCTACCTTTATGGACCTTATGAATAGGGTCTTTCGAGAATATCTAGATCAATTTGTGGTGGTCTTCATTGATGATATTTTGATTTATTCAAAAAGCCCCCAAGAACATGAGAACCATTTGAGGCTAGTACTCAAAGTACTAAGAGAAAAGAAACTTTATGGCAAACTTACGAAATGTGAGTTCTAGATAGAAAAAGTTGCATTCTTAGGGCAAGTAATATCTAAGGATGGTATTTCTGTGGACCCAAGTAAAATAGAGGCAGTAGTGGAATGGGCGAGACCGAAGAATATTCATGAGATCATAAGTTTCTTAGGTTTGGCAGGATATTATCGTCGATTTGTTGAAGGGTTTTCTAAAATATCTGGTCCTCTAATGAGATTGACAAGAAAGAATGTGAAGTATGAGTGGACTGATGAATGTGAGCAAAGCTTTCAAGAATTAAAGCAATGAATCATCACTGCCCCGGTACTGACAATTCCATCAGGAGAAGATGGTTTTGTCATCTACAATGATGCATCTTGGAAAGGGCAGGGGTGTGTATTAATGCAACAGGGGATGGTCATCGCATATGCTTCTCGACAACTCAAGGAGTACAAGAAGAATTATCCAACATACGATTTGGAAATGGCAGTTGTGGTATTCGCACTAAAGATCTAGAGACACTATCTCTTTGGTGAAAGGTATGAGATTTTCACAGACCATAAAAGTCTCAAATACTTTTTCATGCAAAAGGAATTAAACATGAGATAGAGAAGATGGTTAGAATTAATCAAAGATTATGATTGCACCATCAATTATCACCCGGGAAAAGCCAGCGTGGTAGCAAATGCATTAAGTCGAAAGTCAATGAATGCTTCAGTCTCAGCAATGGCAACCCAACATCAAATTATGATGGACCTGAAAAGATTTGGTGTGGAAATAGTGGAAGGAAATCATCAAGCTCTCATTGCTAATCTGGTAATCCAATAGACTTTACGGGAAAAGATTAAGGCTGCACAGATGGAAGATGCAAAGCTAGTGAAGATTATGGGTAAGGTATGGAGTGGACTGAAGGGAGACTTTAACATCTCTGACGATGGAGTTTTGATATTCCAAACTAGAATTTGTGTGCCCAATGACAAAGATATCAAAAGAACAATCTTGGAATAAGCTCATCGATATCTTTATATAGTGCATCCGGGAAGCACGAAGATGTATCGGGACTTGAGAGAGTCTTTTTGGTGAAATAACATGAAGAAGGAGATTGCACAATTTATGGAACAGTGTCTTACTTGTCAGCAAGTAAAGGCTGAGCATCAGAGACCAGTAGGACCACTGCAACCACTCCACATTCCTGAGTGGAAATGGGAGCACATCTCCATGGATTTTGTAATTGGGCTACCTCCTGCACTCCATGGATAGAACGCCATCTGGGTGGTTGTTGATCGTCTAACAAAGACTGCTCACTTTATTCCAATCAAAGTTAACTACTTTATGACCATGCTTGCAAAGTTATATGTTCAAGAGATAGTTAGACTACATGGCGTGCCCATGTCTATCGTATTAGATCGAGATCCATGATTCACATCACAATTCTGGAAGAGTTTACAAAGAGCCTTGGGATCATAACTTACTTTCAGCATGACATTTCATCTTCAAACTGATGGACAAGCGGAGAGAACCATTCATATATTGGAGGATATGTTGAGAGCTTGTTTACTGGATTTCAAAGGAAGTTGGATTCAGTATCTGCTGTTAGTTGAGTTCGCCTATAACAACAGTTATCAGTCCACAATAGAGATGGCACCGTATGAAGCGTTATATGGTCGAAAGTGCCGATCCCCATTATATTGGGATAAGGTTGGCGAACGACGAATTTTAGGTCCCGAGATTATACAAAGGACCTCTGAGAAAATTAAGCTTATACGAAACAAAATAAAAATCGCTCAAAGTCGGCAAATGAGCTATGCAAATACTCGTCGGCGTGAGTTGGAGTTTGAAGTGGGGGATAATATATTTTTAAAAGTCGCTCCAATGAAAAGAATCATGAGGTTTGGGAAAAAGGGCAAACTAAGCCCCATGTATATTGGACCATTCAAGGTATTGGAGAAGATTGGTCTAGTTGCTTGCAAAATTGCCCTACCTCCTACACTATTGAGAATTCATGATGTATTCCATGTCTCAATGTTAAAGAAGTACATTTTAGACCTTTCTCATGTGATAAGTTATGAGTCGTTAGAAGTTAGTGACACTTTATCATATGAAGAAGTACCAATCCAGATTTTAGACAAGAAGGATCAGGAGTTGCACACAAAGAAGATTTCATTGGTAAAGGTGCTCTAGCACAACCATGACATTGAGGAAGCATCATGGGAACTAGAAGCAAAAATACACCAAAAATACCCACATCTTTTCAACGATAGCAGGATCAGATAAAAGCATAACATTATACAAGGTACTCATTTAAATTTTTGTAAATTTCGAGGACAAAATTTTTATAAAGAGGGGAGAATGTAATAATAAAAAAAAAAGGGGTAGAATAATAACAATGGTCATTTAATTAGTATAAAAACGAAAGTGTTTCTCTGTTAGGATCCTTGATTTCATATTTGATACCTAAGAAAGACCTTGGCTAAGTGAGTCTCAGAGACCATTGCGGCTCAGTCGCTCCTTAGAGGTCGATCTGGTCAAAATGGAATTTCATAGAATAAAACAGGGTAGACATTGTTTGTATACGTAAATAAATATATAAAATAATATTTTGAATGACATAATTTGTAAAAATATATGATAAAATAATAATATAGGTATTCTATGCGAGACCAACAAGACCATGTGGCGCCCACATGAGTCCTTAAGCCGTGTGGGGGTCCATATGAGTCTCGAAGCTGTGTAGGGCTCATAAAATCGTATGAGGACTATGTGAGTTACGTAGGACCCACTTGGGTCTCGAAATTGTGTGGGGCCCACAAGACCATGTGGGGCCCACATGAGTTTTCGAAATTCAAATTTAATTCTTAAAAAAAATACTAAAACATGGTTTAAAAATAATAATAGTAATAATAATGATTTTAAAAAAATAATATTAAATAGTAAATAAATAAATAAATAAATAATTAATTAATTAAGTAAGTAATTAAAAATTAATTAAATGGAAATGGTGACAAGCACTCCCACATGGCCTCCATTCCCATCCTATACTCAACCCATACTTTGTTCATCCCTTGCCTATTCTTTAGTTTTAAAAAAATTATAATTTCATCCCTCTCCCCACACCTTTACAAATTTCACTTCTTCCCCAAAATTTTCCTATAAATAGGAAACTCTTAACTTTCATTTTTTACAAAAAATTTCAAAGGAAGAGAAGGATTGGTGAGTGAAAGAATTAGTGATGGAGAGAGAATTTTTGAGTAAGTTCTCACTCACCCACTCTTTCCGATCTCATTTCTTAGAGATAATTATTATGTTCGTAACACAAGGTAAAAGAAGATATAAGTAAATTTAATTATGTCAGCTTATTTTTATTTAAAATTCCTACCCGAATTTATTTGTAAGTAAATTTCGATTATGTTAGTTTCATAAAATTGTCTTGAGTTTATTTTGATGCACATTTAATTATACCAGTTTTATCTTTAATATACTTGCATTTATTTTTGGGTTAAGAAATGTTCTAATCCACTTGGGTAATTTCAACATTTCTTTCTATTCAAATATATATATATATATATATATATATATATATATATATATATATTTTAACACAAAAATTGTGTGGCATGAGTTTTATTTCTACGTTGCATGTTTCATGAAAATATGAGTAAAGATGAAATTTTCACGATATTATTTTAAATCACATAAATTATAATAAGATGATTTTAAAACCCCTTATGACAACAAAAGTTCAATGTTATAGATGCTCGGTACCGCAGCTTAAAGTTTAAGCGGATCAGAGTGCACCCACATTGTTTATAGAGTGGTTATTTATGTTAGTGAATTTCTCCTGAGTGCACACGTGGTTCCACCAGGATTTAATAAGAAAAATCTCACTTAATGTTTACGTACGTTGATTTAGTTTGGTCGGCCAGCCAGCTAAGTCCAGTCTTCGGACTGCACAACCCAGTCTTAGGGGTAAACATGACTTACGGCAAACAGGCCTAAGGGTGGTTTTTATAATATATGTTTATACATATTTAATTACGTGTACATAGTTATTAATGATTTAAAGGAAAATTATAAGTTTATATGAAAAGGGTCATTCTTGTGCCTAAATGACGATTTAAAGGAAACGTATAAGGAAAAGTATATGTATGTATATAATTAAATATTTTTTTTATAGTTTTAAAGTTAAAAGTTTAATTTAACGGTCATAGTATATGGTTGATAAATTTTATTGCTATAGTTGATGGTAAAAGTTTTATGTAGAAATTTTTAGATTTACATTTATTTTAGAAGCAGTTTTGAAGTTATAGTATTAAATATTATTTTACGAAAATTTTAAAAACTCATTTTGGCCACACACTAATAATAATCTTATTTACTTATTGAGTGTCGTCTCACCCCAATCATATTTTTACATTTCAGATAACTTTGAAGAACATATCGAAAATCAGGCATAGCAAGCATGCAGGTGGGAATATAATAGAAAAAAATGAAACTTGATTATAGATATTAGTATGATGCCTGATATTTAGGCTTATGTAATTTTTCTTCTTTGAAATAAATGATTGTAATATGGATAATTAGCGCTTTGGTTTAATAATAATTGAGTTTATTTACTTCCGCTGTAAATCAATGGTAAAAAGTAAATATCCCAGATCCTCCGGGGTTGGGGGTATTATAATATCATTTAAAATATCAAATTCCAACTCATGTTCTTCGTTCAGTTTATTGAAAATACACATTTAGTATTCTTCACATATATCCAGAAATTTTATTACCTTCCATATTTCATTTTCACAAATAATATCTACACAGCCCGAGGTTCAAAATCGTAATTCAAAATGATTGACATTTCTTTTAAAATTCCCCTGATAATCATATACATTCATATACTTATATATTTTTCATTCAAACCGCTAAATCCATAAAAACTATTGGCTTAATCTATTCTCCATACCTGATTTCCTGAATTACACCGGCAGGGACCCTAAAATGAAACTTGCGGCACTCACCCGAATCCTGATTCAAAAATCCTAATTTATCAACTCAAATCTCCAAAAAACAATCATTTAATACTTCATAGGTTCCATATACTTTAATCTAACAATAAAATTCTAAAATATCTCACTTACCCTAATTTTGGGATGGTGCCCCAAAACTCCAAATCAACAATCTGCTTACAAAGAATGATCCCACAAATCTCGTGGTGGTTCTGGATAGTCAAAATGGACTTTTATAGAGTGAGAATCGAAGAAATATGAGGGAAGAACCTTAGGGTTTCAGAGAGAATGAAGAAAGAAATTGATTTTAGTTGAAAATCACCCACATGACTTTCTTTATAGTCACCTCTGTAGAGGAAATCGTCATTGGTTTTCTCAACCCTCCTGAAAACTGTCACCGATTTTCTCTTTAACCGATCCTATTTTTACCATTTAACCCATTACTGACCCACGATAATTCCACATAACCGTTGCCTTTTTTTTTTTTTTTGAGTCTCTACAATTACAGACCTAGAAACTAAAAGAAATTACAATAAAACCAAATGTCTTCAGCCTCCTTGCTCTTCACTTTATAGAGTATGCCAGGTGTTTGTGTATTATCCATCCTGGTCTCTATTCTCCCTGTCCCTTATGTGAGATCTCAATTATGGACCTATTCAAATGCTAAATACACACATAAGTTCACTGTGTCTCGTCAGTATCAAAAAGAGATCAGACTAAAAAAGTCAACAATCTCCCCCTTTTTTATGATGACAAACTCGCATGAACAAAATGAGTTCAGCCTAAAAAGACTCCTCCTAAGAATATGCATATCGTAAAAAGATAATCATTAATCAATGATTTAGTTCAGGCATATTCTAGAAAAATAAAACATAAGACATTTCAAAATCATTTGCATTTAGTTTTGGTAGTTAGATACAAGCACTTATGCATTTTTCTCAATTAAACCTCTCCCCCTTTTGGCATCAGCAAAAAGGTTAAACTAAGAAGAATATGTGATCGATGTAAAAGAATTCTTAGCTTGAGAATGACAGTCTCCTTTTTGAAAGATGTTCATTTTGCTTAAATGAGTTCTCCCCCTTTTTGATTCAATATTTTGAATATATAATTCCCTCTTATATTTTAGAAGATTGGGTATAGCAATTTGGCACACATAAGCAAGAAACAAAGAGTATAGTTAATGTTTGACAATTTCTTGCAAAATAAAACTATATATATATATATATATATATATATATGTGTGTATGTGTGTGTGTGTGTGTGTGTGTGTGTGTGTGTATGAGTATATATATCGCCCTTTTGATATTATCAAGAAGTACTAGGGGTAGTACTTGCTGAAACAAAAACTTTAAAGAATATGCAAGCACAAATTTTCTGGTATCTCATTTAGGCACACACAAATATGACTAGAAAAGCATAAACAAGATAAAAAGTTTTATATCAAGAGCTCCCCCTATCGATTTGAGATGTAGCTGAGATGAAGTAAATTTGCTTATACTAAACAAGGTTAATCTCATTAAACATGCTAAGTAGTGTAAGCAACTATCTTTGTTCCCCTAAATATTAGATGATTAGGTAAGAATGAAATTCGACATTTATTTTGTTTTCACTCATCCTTTCAAAAAGATTTTATCATAATCATCTTTATACACGGTTTTATTTTGAGAAAATTAATGTCGAAATTTCAGTAGCATGCCGTCTATAAATCAAACATTTTCCCATAAAACATGTACCTGATAAATGGTTGTTTTCAACAAAATATATATATGAATCATGCAACAACCTATAATCTACTACCAACATGTAATTCACATCCACTGCATCCGCCATGCAGAAGGCATTCAATTACAAGCATGCAAACCTGTAGTACAATCAACAATTCTATCAAAAATATAAACTATCCATTAAAGATAGCATTATCAATAAACCACAAAGAATAGTTATAAATTCATTGCAGTATTCACATGAACATTTAGGCATAAATGATATATGAACATATAAAAATGAGAGCATTTTAATTTATATAGTCATGAAAGATAACTGTTCCCTCTGAGTTGTGCACAATTATTATCTAATGCCTTTTCAATTCTTCAAATTCTTAGCTGAGAGTTCTTAAGATTTTCAATGACTTGAACTTGGCTTTGATTACATTAGGGTTATCAGACCAAAAAAGTCGCAATGAATATTCGTTAAGATGACAAGCCTATGTCTACCTCTTTTCTTATGAATCTCGAAACGTACGAGGCCCAAGTTTGAATAGCTTTTAGTTTTAACTACTCGTGCATAGGTTTCTTAGACTTCTGAATTTTCCTTAAATTGAAACCTAATGCAATCCTTTTAGCTATTCAACTTCATTATAGGGATATGAAGCTCTAAATGATTTGATTTAAAGTTTGAGAGCTTGAGAATGGGTTGATTAAGGTGTAATCCCAAGAGGGGTGGGGGGTGAATTGGGTATTTTAAAAAATTCTTTGACAAATCTATTGCTCAGATTTATGACTGAATTAAATTTATTTTATCAATGAGTTAATTTTACCCAATTAATTGTGTGTAAAGTAATTCAACATCCACATGCAATGCAAATAATATAATGTAATGCAGAAAGTAAAGAGTTAATGGAAAAGGGAAGACAAACACAATTTTTACGAGGTTGAGCCAACTCGGTTTACGTCCTCGCCTTGAGCAACCCACTTAAGGATTTCATTAAAATCCTTGCTCCTCAAATTGGGACAGAGCTTCCCTTACAATCTGTTGCTTACAAAAGGTACAACTCCCTCCTACTCAGCTTCTTACAAGAGATACAACTCTCTCCTCAAACCCCTATTCACAAGCCGAACTGTGAATACAACGAATCTGTAAAACACTCAAAATTGCTTCCAAAAAAATCTAGTGAGTACAATGCAAGTTCCTAATACATTAACATATGATTAAACTTGAAGCTCAGAATGTATGAAACGATGCAATCGTTTATATATGATATGCTTCCACACACAAAATTATTTTTATCAAATCTCCCAAAAATATTTATATAAATCACTACTTTGGAGAACTTAGATTAAATCTTTGAATACAAAAACTTGCAAAGATTTGACACACTTTGTCAAAAACAATATTTCTCTCAAGATTTCAATCTCAATGTGATCTTGGTAGTATTTGCCCTAATGCATATATATATATATATATATATATATATATGTGTGTGTGTGTGTGTGTGTGTGTGTGTGTGTGTGTGTGTATCTATATGATGAGAATACCAAGGATCAAAAACTTACTATATTATTTTCAGTAAATATCCTTCAATATGTATAAATATAGTTATGCACTTCTTACAATATCTAATCAACTAGTTTAGAAGTAACCAAAATATCACGTCTTTAACTTTGAACACACTTGAATGATTACTCTTTAAAAAATGGCCAAATAAAAACTTTCTCAAGTATTCAACTTATCAAAAACAATCTTTATATGAATGAGAAAACTTAATATCATACTCTTTTAAGGATGTTCAAAAACAGATGTTGTTATTAGAATCTCTTGATAAAACTAAATGGATTAATAAAACCTCAATACCAATTTGAACGAAATATGTATGAGTGAGATCCCTTTTGGTTTTCTGAGTTGATTAGCACAAAGAAGATGAATATAAGTTTGAGTGCAGGCAATCACATTGCAATCAGCTCAAGTTTCTCTATAAGATGTGTTCTTCTCTTCTCGTGTGTCTTAGCTTTTCACGTTTCTCTTTTCTCTTACATACTAGGGTTTAGATATTCAGTATATATAGTGTCTAACCCTTAGAATTGATCTCAACCATTGGATTATAAGATAGCTCGCAAGTTTGCTCAATAAAAATTAGATTTTTAATCTTTCCCGCAAGTTGAGATGATTGAGGTCAAGTGCCAAGACGACTGAAGTCCTTTTTATCCTTCAAAAAAATAACCTCGACACAGGGTCAGACGACCGAGGTCAAGGGTAAGATGACCAAAGTGTCAAGTTCAGATGAATGAAGTCAAGGTTTAGTCATCTGAGGAGCTTCTGCCAATTTCTATTTTTTACCAATAAATCTTCAGACGACTGAGCTTATTTTTCAGAGAAACTGTTGTTGATGTTATGCAAAGGGTGAGATATACAAAGGGAGAGAAACTGTTGTTGATGTCATGGTTGAAACATCATGAGCATATTCATTATGAGCATATTTCAACCATGACATCAACAACAGTTTCTCTCCCTTTGTATATCTCACCCTTTGCATAACATCAATAATAGTTTCTCCCCCTTTGTATATCTCACTATTTGCATAACATCAATAACAATTTTTGCTCATTCTTCTTTACTCCTGATTTGTTTTTATTATTTTTTCTCTTGATTTTTCTCCCCCTTTTTGACATCAACAAAAAGGTGTATAATAATAAGACATGAATGGACATACCTTTATGTTCTTCTCCCCTTTGAAATCGTAAAGTTTTAATCTTGTTCAACCATTATATTTTTAATAGACTTTACTTCTCCTCTTTTTACATCAACCATCCCCCTTGCTAATGCATAAGTTTCAATGATTATGTGAGGATAACAAATATTGATTGATGTGATACCAAATGTGGATTAATGCAAAACTAAAAGTTGATTGATTTGATACCAAGTGACTACATCTTAAGTGAAGTTGCTCCCCCTGAATTATGTTATCTAATATAATTCTAGGCAACCTCTTGACTATGCATCAGTCCTAATTCACGCCTAATTTCTATAAACCTATCCTCCGCAAGTGGTTTCGTGAATATATCTGCCCATTGTTCATCCGTGCATACAAACTCAAGTGTCACATCCCCTTTTTGTACATGATCATGAAGAAAGTGATGTCGTATCTTTATATGCTTAGGTTGTGAATGTAATATAGGATTCTTTGAAATGTTTATTGCACTCGTATTATCGCATTTTATAGGAATTAATTCATAAGTTAATCCAAAATCCTTCAGTTGTTGCTTCATGTATAGCGTTTGAGCACAACAACTATCTACTGCTATGTATTCAGTCTCGGCTGTGGAAAAAGCTACTGAATTTTGTTTCTTGGAAAACCAAGAGACTAAGGAATGTTTTGAAAAATGACAAGTACCACTAGTGCTTTCCTATCCACTTTGCTACCTGCAAAATTAGCATCTGAATAGCTGATAATCTCAAAAGATGTGTACTTAGGATACCATAATCCAATTTCCATGGTTCCTATTAGGTATCTAAGTCTTCGTTTAACGGCTAACAAATGTGACTCTTTTGGTGCAGACTGAAATCTTGCGTACAAACATACGTTAAACATTAGATCAGGTCTATTGGCAGTCAGATATAATAAGCTACCTATCATTCCACGATATAGCTTGACATCTACCAGTATACTTTGTTCATCTTTGTCTAATTTCAATGAAGCGCTCATAGGTGTACCTAGTATTTTTCCATCTTCCATTTTAAACTTTTTGAGTAGGTTTCTAATATACTTCAATTGATTTCTGAATATTCCATGTTTTGCTTGTTTGATCTGAAGTCCTAGGAAGAAATTTAGTTCACCCATCATGCTCATCTCAAATTCATTTTGCATGGTATTGGTAAATTCATTACATAATTCTTTATTTGTAGCGCCAAATATGATGTCATCTGCATATACTTGAACCAAGAAAATATCTTCTTTCCTAGCCTTTATGAACAGAGTTGTATCTATCTTTCCTCTTATGAATCCATTTTCTAATAGATAACCGCTTAGCCTTTCATACCAAACTCTAGGAGCTTGCTTTAAACCGTATAAGGCTTTTTTCAGTCTATACACATGAACTGGATTCTTATTGTTTTCAAAGGCTGGGGGTTGTTCTACATACACTTCTTCATTTATGTATCTATTTAAAAATGCGATTTTAACGTCCATTTGATATAACTTGAAATCCTTAAAAGTTGCATATGCTAAAAGCATTCGAATGGCTTCCATTCTAGCTACAGGTGCAAATGTTTCTTCAAAATCTATACTTTCTTCTTGATTATATCACTGAATTACTAATCTAGCCTTATTTCTCACAACTACTCCATGTTCATTTTCTTATTCTTATATATCAATTTGGTTCCTATCATTGGCTTATCCTCAGGTATGGGAACTAATGCCCATTGTTTCTCTCAAATTGATTTAACTCTTCTCGCATGGACAGCACCTATGATTCATCCTTTATAGCTTCACTCACATTCTTAGGTTCTTCTTGAGATAGGAATCCAGTGTGACAAAACATATTTCTAAGTGAGGATCGAGTGGCTACTCCACGTAATGGTTCACCTATTATTTGATCTATGAGATAATTCTTAATGTACTTCCATTCTCTAGGTGGTTCATTAACCTCATTTTTAATTTGATCAATTTCAACGGATGGTTCCTTAAGTTCATTTTTCTTTTCTGAATCATTCTTAATGGATAGTTCTTCAAATTCCTTCTTTAATTCAATTTCATCTTCATCAGCTCTTTTGGAGAAGGGATTTGACTCATCAAACACAACATGAATAGATTCTATAACCGTCAATGTTCGTTTGTTATACACTCTATAGGCTTTACTATCTGAGGCATACTCTAGGAAGATACCTTCATCAGATTTCTCATCGAACTTTCCTAGATGTTCATTATCTCTAAGCACAAAACATTTACAGTCAAAGACATGAAAATATGATATGTTTGGTCTATGGCCATTCCATAACTCGTAAGGAGTCTTATTAAGTGATGGTCTAATCAAAACTCTATTTAGAACATAGCAGGTGGTATTCACTGCCTTAGCCCAGAAGTACTTAGGTAATTTATGTTCATTAAACATAGTTCTGGCCCTTTCTTGTATAGACCTATTCTTCCTTTCAACTACACCATTCTGTTGTGGTGTTCTAGGAGCTAAAAAATTATGGGCAATTCCTTATTATTGACCTTATAGGTAACACTTGGTTTTGATAATGACAAATACTCTTGTATTTAATAAATATCTAGTTCATGTGCAGATCCATTTTAGCAGATCATTAATGGCATGTGAAAGCTTAAAGCTTGAAGACAAATTCATGCTCTTGATTGTAATATTTTTGTAATGAAATTTGTCTGTAATAGTAATTAGGGTATTCGGTTTGTAATAAGCACACACATCACATGCTTGATTTATTATGTAAGCTCAAACTAGATACAAACCAAAAATGACCATAGATAGACCTTAAGGTACTTTTTGACCATCTGGTCGACTGAAACCTCCTTGGGTCAAAAGTTTGACCATCTGGTCTACCGAACCAGGTAGTTCAAAAGGCCCTGGTTGACCGAAACCTCAATGGGTCAAAGTTTGACCATACGGTCGACTGAACCAGGTAGCTCAAAAGGCCCTAGTCGACTGAAAACCTCCCTGGTCAATATTTTGACCATTTGGTCGACCGACCACTTTTGTACTCCAACTACCTGGTCGACCAGAGGGTCCTTGGGAGAATTTCCAAAGGTTTAGTCAACTGAACCAGGCAGTTCAAAATGCCCTGGTCGATCAAACCTCGAAAAATTGAGGAATCGCCCTCTCCTGATTGACCGAGCCTTCAGTTCAAAAGTCCCCTAGTCGACCGAAGCATATGAGACTTGGTCGACTGAAACATTTCTGGTCGACCGAACCTCTCGAGTTGCCCAAATTTTTTTTACCACAGTTAATATTTTTAAACAGGGTTAAAATGCTTTAAACATCATTAAACTTTCCTAATAATACCCAATAGGTCCCCAACGATCATATTTTCTCCCATGTCTATATATATGAGTTCATTTGAGAAAATTAAGCTGAATTAGCCACTTTGATTAGGGAAAATTCTCTGAAAATCCCAAAGTTTATAATACTCATTTATTGGGCCTCCAACACTTATTCTTACCAGATCTTCCACTCAAACATATTTTGTAAGTGTGATTTAAGTGTTGTTTCTTTCTAGGGTTGCTCTCCCAAGTGTGTTAATTGTTTGTGACGATTTTAATTGAGAGCCAACCCGAGTATTCTTAGGGGACTTTGTTAATAAGTCTCTCCTAAGAAGACTTATATTAAACTTCCAAGTATTGCACATTCATTGCAATATCTTGTGAAGTTTGTTTTTGTTTTTGGATTGCAAAATCTCTTCAAACATTTCCAAATATCTTGTGGGATTTGTCTTGATATTACTTTGAAAAGATATTTGTTTATATGATATTAATCTTTGTTGCAATATTCATTGACCTATATATTATTTGCTGAATACAAAGATTGAATATCTTTTTGCAAACCAAGCATATACATTACTAGAGCATCATATGATTGAGAAAACCCGTTCATTGAAATATACATATATATATATATATATATATATATATATATATATTGTTTGGCTAGCATCTTTGTGTGAACATCTTGCCTGAATATCTTGTGAAACAAAGATTGCTTGATTGTTTCTCTCTCACACTCATTACACTGATAGTAAATATATATATATATATATATATATCTAAGAGTTGAAATATTGGACCACACTGAGCTTACATATTATTTCATATTGTGGTGTATGTGATTGAACGTATTTGGGTACATATCTGCTTTACACGAAAGCACAATCACTGTACCATTTGATTATATACACATCTGTTGTATATCCAAGCACGCGCCTGAAGAGGGAGACTAGCCCTGCAATAGTGCCGGATTGGCTTAGACCCGGTTAGGAAAGCTAGGTGCGTCGTCCTGTTAAGGCGTGTAGGTTGAGGTTAGCCCCGCTGATTGACCTGGTTAAGGTTGAGGTCAGCCCTGTGTTAATTTGACCTGGTTGTAAACGGTGTCACCCCACCCTTAAGTGAGCTATTAGTAGAATCTTCTAGCTTGCGAGCTAGAGGCCGGGATGTAGGCACAGTTGGCCTAACCCCGATAACATATTGTGTGTCTATTTACATTTCAGTACTTTATATTTATCGTACGTATATGTTATTGTATGAATGATGTGCATGATTTAAATTCCATGTATTTTACTTATCAGCGCATTTGGAACTATGTAGAAAGACCCTAGGTTACCAAAACTTATTGACTGCTGACTTAACCTAGGATAAAAGTTAAAATTTCCAATTCACCCCACCTCTTGGGAATACACCTTTTCTAACAATTGGTATCAGAGCCTCGTTGTACTAGACTTAAACGTTTTTGCAAAAAGATCGCAATGACCCTAATTGGTATATTCCCATTTGGTGAGGGTCAGTCACCTTTCAGTCCTCCTATGTTTTGTGTTGTCGATTACACCATGTGGAAAATTAGAATGAGCATTTTTATAAAATCAATGAATTGGAGGGCCTAGCAGGTGATTGTAAATGGAATTTGTATGCCTGTAGAAAATGATATTAATTCGATGCATGCAAATTCACATGCCATGGACATGCTATATTGTGCTTTAGATACTGATATTCTTTATGAGTTTATGGCATGTTGTAGTGCACAAGAGATCTGGGTTGAGCTTGAAAAGAAATACAGAGAGACTCAAAAAAAGGAAACCATCACTCCAGAGATGTCATGTTCAGATGCTCAGGGAGTGGTAAGTGATAGGGATAGTGCATCAACAGAGCATGAGGTATATGATTCTCACTCTAGCTCGTTTGAGGATTCATGTGTTGAATGCGATGTCATTACATGTATTGAATCATCTGCTAAATACCATAATAATTCTGTTGATGATTCGTGTGATGATTCTTATGCTGAATGTTGTGTTGTGTCTTATGCCGAATCATCTGTTCATAATATTGTTAATGATGTATATGATGATTCTTGTGAAAAGCATTGCAGCATATCGTACGATGAATCATTTGAGAATATTTGTGATAATCCTGTTAAACATGCATGCAATGATTCATATGATAATTCTTGTATTGAACTGTGTGTTGAATCATGTGCTGAATTGAATACCAAAAGCATGTTGTCGCATGAAAGACTAGAAAAAACGTTATTGAAAATGCACAAGTTTCTAGTTAGAGTTTCTAAGCATAAAATATTTTTGAAGAATGAGAATAAAAGAATAGCAAATCAATTAAAGAGGTTGGAAAATTTTCATGCTATTCTTGAAAAGAAAAAGATTGAGAAAATATTGAAAATTATCTGCTTAGAAGAAGAAATGGATGATTATTCTAGAGCTTCACTCGAAATTAAAAATGAGAAGAATAATCATAATAAACCCTTAAGAGTTAAAAATAAAAACATTTTCAAGAAGGGTTCGTCTTTTAAATCCAACTTTCATGCCTCATTGAACAAAAATAGAATAAATAAGCATTATCTTTTACGTATATTCAATACCCGCTTATTTTGCAAAACTATGTGGCACATATGGTTTAATTGCTTACTTAGAAGTGCCAGAGGCTTAAAAAAGGAAATGAAATGGATAATCAGCAAAGCAAATCCCGTTGGACCTAAGGAAAAATGGATTTAAATTAAGATTATCAAATTAGTTAATTTTTCTTTAGATCTTAGGCTTAGGTTTAGGGGGTTGTAATGACTGTAGGTTTGAGAAGTGATTGATGCTTAAAATGAAAATCTTAGTATACACACTCACTAAACTATCTTGTTATACTAAGACCCTTAATCCACTTCCAAATGGATATGACATTTATGCCTAGTACTTAATTATAAATGCTTAACCCATGCTAACATAAAAATCACAAAGTTAAGCAACTGTTGTCCATTGCACAAAATTGAGTGTTAGGGTTCTAATATCACTATACCCTAAAACTCACTTTTGAATATGAAAAGCCTAAAGCAAAACAAGTCATCACTTTGGGCTTAAAGCACTACTAATCTTAAATGACTAATATATATATATATATATATATATATATATATATATATATATTAAGTGCTTCTCATAGCTATAACGAAATTAAAGGTATCCACTAGGAACTTGGTCCCTTTGAGTCTAAATTGCAAAACCTTTAATTTTGGTTTAATCGCTCAATAGGAAATCTTTACCAAAACACGATCATATCAGGTATAGATTCATCCTTTCCTTTGTTTGTATCCTTATTCTAAATTGTGATAATATTTATAGGATACTTTCCATTCTCCGAAGAGCATTGTTCACAACATTCACATATCTTATATGCTCTTTGACCAAGCATGGACATGATTACTAAGCACGAACACATTTTTGAAAATGTCCACTCACTCCAAATACTCTTCTGAACTAAATGATAATTTGATTGTCAAGAGTATTTACTTATTTTCACTTCACAAGCTCTCAAATTATTAAGTCATATCCTTTAGAGCTTTATATACATAGAGATGAGTTGAATGGCTAATATGATTGCCTAGGTCTCAATCTAGATGAATGCATAAAATTTAAGTAGACCTATGCATGTGTACTTTTTGAAACTTATTCTAACTTGTGCCTCTCACACGTATTGAAATTCATATCAATAGAGGCAATATTGGCTTAGCTCACTTAAAGAAATATTTATTATGACTATTTGGTCCTTTAAGCCTATTCATCCAAAGCCAAGCATATAATCATGAAAAATCTAAAACACTTGGCTAAGTAATTAGAAATTAAGACAAGGCATAAAATGAATAAACTCAGGGGGAGCATTTCTCTTTTATGACCATTTATATTAAATGCTCTTGTGATCATTTATGTCTTTGTGCCTTAATGAATAACCATATTATACTAAACTCATAACTATCGACTGTTGTGTATTGTTTATATTATATATTGATGGATAGTGATTTGTGATTATCTAGTATTGTGAACTGTTATTGAATATGTTGTTTGATAATACTGGATTGCATGGAACGCCATCTGCAAGGCTGTTGCAGAAACTTATTTACTTGCATGCTTGTATGGAACGCCAACTGCATGGCTGATGCAGTATGTTGTGTATTGCATGCTGGTAGCATATATAGGTTCTCGCAAGCTTAAACTGAAATATTTTGAATTGATTGCTTGAATCTATCAGGTTTTGGTACTTGAAAATTTGGGAAATGTCTGATTTACAAACGGCATGCTGCCGAAATTTCGAACAGAATTTTTCCCAAACCAAAACCTTGTGTTAAGGATGATTATGATAATAAAAATGTTAAAATGTTTTTGAAAGGATGAGTGAAAACTTAAATAGAAATATCACATTTTCATCCTTGCATAATCATCACATACTTAGGGGAGCTCGACTCCATCCCTATAGGAAGCACATGAATGACTTATATGTGTCACTTTCGTCTATTGAAATATTAAGGCTCTTAAGAATACCCTAAACATTATATCTTGTGTTTAAAGGCTTATATTTTGATATGGAATGTTTGTGGGTCTTGTACTATATTGCATGCCTTAATATATATTCTTTGATGCATCTATGGTCTGTAGGGACAACTATACTAATCAAATGATAACATGTAATTGAAAAATACTTAGTATAGTTGATTTTAAAGATTTGGATTGATGGCTTATACTACTAAGTTTAATGAAATTAATCTTTGGTTAGTATAAGTAGCTAAAGAATCTAAACACATATTCAAATTGATAGGGGGAACATCTAGAATCAAATTACTACCCTGTTTTGCTTACCCATATGTTTAGCTTAGATCTATTGTGAACTCATTGTGGCATGTGATTGAATGAAATGTTTTTATTGAAAATCATAATCTGAAGCATGTTTATATCGCCACAGTTGTTTGTGTTTGCCATATGATCTTACATGTGAATGTTAAAACTTTTAGGATCAATATGGTTGTGATCTTTCTGGTTAAAATTTAGTATGTGTATAATTGACAAACCAGAAAAATGCTGCTTGCTTGTTTTAAAATTAAAGTTCTCTTTTCTTCAAGCAACTCCCCCCAGTACTTTTTGCACATATTAAAGGGGAATATATATATATATATATATATATATATATTTATCATATATATATATATGCATATCTATATCTATACACTTATATATATATATATATCTATTTATTAAAGCAAGAACTGAACTCATATTGAATATATTGTATGTCTTGCTAGTGTGCTTACATGCCTTCATGACTTGTGCTTGCTCTGTATTAAAATCTTATATCATGAAATATCTTAAGGGTGTTGTATTATATAACTGGTTCATTGGTAATATGTGAAAATGCATGTGAACTAGTTATACTATATTTATGCTCAAACCTTCTTTTTGATATCATATGCCGTGTGTTCTTAACTCAAATCTTCCACGGGTCTTTTGATACATTTCAACTTCAAATGGTTTGGGTATATTTCTGGTCTAATCATGTTTGATATGTCATTTGAACCTCGTAATAACTAGTTATATCGTTTGTGTGCTTAATTGTTGAGGTTATCTTTGTCAGTCTTTGTGCATAAGTATGACTATTATATTATTGAATGATTGAAAGATTACACCTCTAATCTATGCGTTCACCATATTGAACTATTTGAGTAGTCGTGGATAAATTGTTAGGAAATATAAACTTAAACAGGTTACATATTATACAGGATTTATTTTTTGGAAAGTCCAATTTACAAACGACACTCTGCCGAAATTTTTCTAAATCTTTCCAAAATTTCTCTTGTATAACTGTACTAATTACCCATGGACTAGGATTTTATTTTGAATGACCCTCTTTGTTGTTGCCAAAAGGGGGAGATGGAAAGGTAAAAATAATGGGTTATTGGATGCATATTGTAAGGGGGAGCCTTCTTGGGCGTAACCCTATATTTTGCCAAGTGTATTTGACATCATCAAAAAGGGGGAGAATATTGACCTTATAGATCACGCCCGGTTTTGATAATGACAAATACTCTTGTATTTAATAAATATCTAGTTCATGTACAGGTCCATTTTAGCAGATCATTAATGACACGTGAAAGCTCAAAGCTTGAAGACAAATTCATGCTCTTGATTGTAATATTTTTGTAATGAAATTTGTTTGTAATAGTAATTAGGGTATTTGGTTTGTAATAAGCACACACATCACATGCTTGATTTATTATGTAAGCTCAAACCAGATACAAACCAAAAATGACCATAGATAGACCTTAGGGTATTCCCTTCGGTCGACCGACACCGGACGTTTTTGGTGTCTTCAAATTGGACCCCAAGTGACTCTAGGACACACACATTTACACATTTGTCTATTAGGCACTCAAATAGGGCTTGTATGTTTGAAAACGGGACCGAAATGCACACATGGTGCACTTTCGGTTGACCAGCCAAGATAGTTCAAAAAGCCCTGGCCGACCGAAACCTCCTGGATCAAAAGTTTGACCACTTGGTCTACCGAACCAGAATAGTTCAAAAAGCCCCGGTCGACCGAAACCCTTTTTGGTCAACTTTTTGACCACCTGGTCGACCAAACCAGGTAGTTCAAAAGGCCCTGGTCGACCGAAACCTCCTTGGGTCAAAAGTTTGACCATCTGGTTGACCGAATCAGGTAGTTCAAAAGGCCCTGGTCAACCAAAACCTCCCTGGGTCAAAGTTTGACCATACGGTTGACCGAACTAGGTAGTTCAAAAGGCCCTAGTTGACCGAAAACCTCCCTGGTTAATATTTTGACCATCTGGTCGACCGACCACTTTTGTACTCCAACTACCTGGTCGACCAGAGGGTCCTCGGGAGAATTTCCAGTGGTCTGGTCGACCGAACCAGGCTATTCAAAATGCCCTGGTCGACCGAACCTCAGAAAATTGAGGAATCGCCCTCTCCTGATCGACCGAGCCTTCAGTTCAAAAGTCCCCTAGTCGACCGAAGCATATGAGACTTGGTCGACCGAAACATTTCTGGTCGACCGAACCTCTCGGGTTGCCCTGATTTTTTTTACTGCAGTTAATATTTTTAAACAGGGTTAAAATGCTTTAAACATCATTAAACTTTCCTAATAATACCCAATAGGTCCCCAACAATCATATTTTCTCCCATGTCTATATATATATGAGTTCATTTGAGAAAATTAAGTTCAATTAGCCACTTTGATTAGGGAAAATTTTCTGAAAATCCCAAAGTTTATAATACTCATTTTTTGAGCCTCCAACACTTATTCTTACCAGATCTTCCACTCAAATATATTTTGTAAGTGTGATTTAAGTGTTGTTGCTTTCTAGGGTTGCTCTCCCAAGTGTGTTAATTGTTTGTGACAATTTTAATTGAGAGCCAACCCGAGTATTCTTAGGGGACTTTGTTAATAAGTCTCTCCTAAGAAGACTTATATTAAACTTCCAAGTATTGCACATTCATTGCAATATCTTGTGAAGTTTGTTTTTGTTTTTGGATTGCAAAATCTCTTCAAACATTTCCAAATATCTTGTGGGATTTGTCTTGATATTACTTTGAAAAGATATTTGTTTATGTGATATTAATCTTTGTTGCAATATTCATTGACCTACATATTATTTGCTGAATACAAAGATTGAATATCTTTTTGCAAACCAAAAATATACATTACTAGAGCATCATACGATTGAGAAAACCCGCTCATTGAAATATACATATATATATATATATATATTGTTTGGCTAGCATCTTTGTGTGAACATCTTGCCTGAATATCTTGTGAAACAAAGACTGCTTGATTGTTACTCTCACGCATTCTTTACACTGATAGTAAATATATATATATATATATATATATATATATATATCTGAGAGTTGAAATATTGGACCACACTAAGCTTACATATTATTTCATATTGTGGTGTATGTGATTGAACGTATTTGGGTATATATCTGCTTTACACGAAAGTACAATCACTGTACCATTTGATTATATACACATCTGTTGTATATCCAGGCACGGTTCTGAAGAAGGAGACTAGCCCTGGAATAGTCCCGAATTGGCTTAGACCCGGTTAGGAAAGCTAGGTGCGTCGTCCTATTAAGGTGTGTAGGTTGAGGTTAGCCCCGCTAATTGACCTGATTAAAGTTGAGGTCAGCCCTGTGTTAATTTGACCTGGTTGTAAATGGTGTCGCTCCACCCTTAAGTGAGCTATTAGTGGAATCTTCTAGCTTGCGAGCTAGAGGCAGGGATGTAGGCACAATTGGCCGAACCCCGATAACATATCGTGTGTCTATTTACATTTTAGCACTTTATGTTTATCGCACGTATATGTTATTGTATGAATGATGTGCATGATTTAATTTCCACGTATTTAACTTATCAACAAATTTGGAACTATGTAGAAAGACCCTAGGTTACCAAAACTTATTGACTTCTGACTTAACCTAGGATAAAAGTTAAAATTTCCAATTCACCCCCCCTCTTGGGAATACACCTTTTCTAACACTCATGAATTACAGTAGTGTTTCATGCCTTGATTTTTAAATTCTGTACCCCTATCACTTCGAATTTTAGTTATTGTATATCCCTTTTCATTTTGGATTTTCTTGCACAGGCTTATGAATTGTTCACATGCTTCATCTTTGTGACCTAAGAATAGTACCCATGTATATCTTGAAAAATCATCAACTATGACAAAGGCGTATAATTTTCCTCCTAAGCTCTGAATTGGGTTTGGTCCAAATAAGTCTAAGTGTAGCATTTGGAGTGATCTAGTAGTGGAGATCTCTTTCTTCTTCTTAAAGCTTGTTCTTGCTTGTTTTCCAAGTTGGCATGCATCATAGATTTTATCTTTCACAAATTTAGTCTTAGGTAGTCCCTTAACTAATTCTTTCTTAACAAGTTTTGAGATTATATCTATTTTTGCGTGTCCTAGCCTCTTATGCCAAATCCAGCTTATTTCATTCATAGCAAAGAAGCATGTCACACTCTGTGAGGTTAAGTTATCAAAGCTTGTGGTATATATGTTTTCATGACGTTTAGCCGTAAAAAAAATCTTATTACCAATTTTGTGTTCAACTATGCACTTGTCATGTTCAAAAGACACTTTGTAACCTTTATCACACAGCTGGCTTACATTCAATAAGTTGTGCTTTAAACTTTCAACCAATAAAACATCATCTATAATGAGTAAGGAATCATTACCGACTTTACCTACACCTGTGATCCTTCCCTTAGCATTATCTCCAAAAGTAACAAACCCTTTATCCTTGGGTGTGATGGATGTGAACTTCGCTATATCCCCGGTCATGTGACATGAGCATGCGCTATCCATATACCATCTGTATTTTGAGGATGCTGATCTTAAGCATATCTCAAGGTCATCATATGCCATTAGACACAGATTGGCAACTTCATTGTCGCTATTTTCAGATTTTGAACAACTAGTGTTGTGTGTATCCCAACCGACTTTCAGCGCTTTCTTCTTTTTCTTTGAGGCTTTCACTAGTTTAGGACACTCAGGCTTGATGCATCCAACCTCTCGTCAGTTGTAGCATGTTGGTGGATCCTCCTTCTTTTTCTTCATGCTCGACTCTCCTCTTTCTGAGTTAGAGTTCCAAAATTTTTTGTTGAACTTCTTATTCTTTTCAAAGACTTTACAAAATTCTTTGTAAGAAAGGCCATCTCATCATCCATTTTGGAATCACTTCCTTCACTTGAGTAGCTTGATGATGCCTTAAGTGTAGTGACCTTCTTTGCTTTGCTTTGCTTATTCTTTCTCTCATTTATTGCCAGCTCATAGGTGATAAGCGATCCAATGAGTTCCTTCACCGACATCTCCTTGAGATTTCTCCCTTCTACTATTGTGGTAGCTTTCGCTTCCCACACTGGAGGTAATCCCCTGAGTATTTTCCTGATCAACTTATAAGTAAGGTAAGTTTTTCCAAGAGCATTTAAAGAGTTAATGATGTGTGTGAATCTAGTGTACATGGATTGAATAGATTCATCTACAGTCATCTTAAATTTTTCATATTCACTGGTGAACATGTCTATCCTACTCTCCTTGACTTCCTTAGTGCCTTCATATGTAACCTCTAACTTTTCCCAAATTTCGTTAGCCGAGTTACATGCCATTACCCTATTAAATTCATTGACATCTAATGCACAGAAAAGCAAGTTCATGACAATAGCATTGATTTGTACTGATTTCCAGTTTTCCTCTGCATACTCATCTTCAGTTTTAGGTACATTAATCTTATCAATTACTTTCATCGAAATATGATTACCCTTAGTCACTATTTTCCATATCTTCCAATCTACGTTCAATAGATATATGCTCATCCTACGTTTCCAATAGGTGTAATTTACACTATAGAAAATAAGTGGTCTAGTGGATGAGTGTCCCTCACCGAATGGAGTTACACACCGATATGTGCCTTGTAATCTTTTTACAAATTGACTATTAAGTCTATGTAAACCCACTCTGACACCAAATGTTGATTAAGGTGTAATCCCAAGGGGAGTGAATTGGGGTATTTTAAAAAGTTCTTTGAACCTATTTACCACTTAATCCCTATTTGTATGTTTAACAAATCAATTGCTGGGATTTATAAATGAATTAAATTTATTTTATCAATGAGTTCCTTTTACCCAACTAACTGTGTGTAGAGTAATTCAACATCCACATGCAATGCAAATAATATAATGTAATGCGGAAAGTAAAGAGTTAAGGGAAGAGAGAAGACAAACACAATTTTTACAAGGTTTAGCCAACTTGGCCTACGTCCTCGTCTTGAGCAACCCACTCAAGGATTTGACTAAAATCCCTGCTCCTTAAATTGATATGGAGCTTCACTTACAATCCGCTACTTACAAAAGGTACAACTCCCTTCTACTCAGCTACTTACAAGAGATAAAACTCTCTCCTCAAACCCCTATTCACAAGACGAATCGTGAATACAATGAATCTGTAAAACACTAAAAATTGCTTCCAACAAAAGCTAGTGAGTACAATTCAAGTTTTTAATACATTAACATATGATTAAACTTGAAGCTCAGAATGTATGAAATGATGCAATCGTTTATGTATGATATGCTTCCACACACAAAATTATTTTTATCAAATCTCCCAAAAACATTTATATAAATCACTACTTTGGAGAACTTAGATTAAATCTTTGAATACAAAAACTTGCAAAGATTTGACACACACTTTGTCAAAAACAATATTTCTCTCAAGATTTCAATCTCAATGTGATCTTGGTAGTATTTGCCCTAATGCATATATATATATATATATATCTATATGATGAGAATACCAAGGATCAACAACTTAATATATGATTGTCAGTAAATTTCCTTCAATATGTATATATATAGTTATGCACTTCTTACAATATCTAATCAACTAGTTTAGAAGTAACCAAAATATCACATCTTTAACTTTGAACACACTTGAATGATTACTCTTTAAACAATGGCCAAATAAAAACTTTCTCAAGTATTCAACTTGTCAAAAACAATCTTAATATGAATGAGAAAACTTAATATCATACTCCTCTAAGGATGTTCAAAAACAGATGTTGATATGAGAATCTATTGATAAAATTAAATGGATCAATCAAACCTCAATACCAAGTTGAACGAAAGATGTATGAGTGAAATCCCTTTTGGTTTTCTGAGTTGATTAGCACAAAGAAGATGAATATAAGTTGGAGTGCAGGCAATCGTATCGTAATCAGCTCAAGTTTCTCTATAAGATGTGTTCTTCTCTTCTCGCGTGTCTTAGCTTTTCATGTTTCTCTTTTCTCTTACATACTAGGGTTTAGATATTCAGTATATATAGTGTCTAACCCTTAGAATTGATCTCAACCTTTTGATTATAAGATAGCTCGCGAGTTTGCTTAATAAAAATTAGATTTTTAATCTTTCCCGCAAGTTGAGATGATTGAGGTCAAGTGCTCAGACGACTGAAGTCCTTTTTATCCTTAAAAAAAATAACCTCGACACAGGGTCAGACGAACCAAGGTCAAGGGTTAGACGACTGAAGTGTCGAGTTCAAACGACCGAAGTCAAGGTTCAGTCATTTAAAGAGCTTCTGCTAGTTTATGTTTTTCACCAATAAATCTTTAGACGACTGATCTTATTCTTCAGACGTTTGAGGTAATTCTTTAGTCAACTGAACTTAAAGTTCAGTCATCTGAAGTTCCCAATTTTTGCATATTTTCTTTCCAGTTCAAAAATCTGTTTTGTTTTCTTTCTTGGCTCTTTTATAAAAACATTTTCTAGGTTTTTGACATTATTTCTAAGTCCACGAATGTCCCCTAATGATGTTCATGAAATACATGAGTCCTAAAGTCATTCTAAGGTATATGTTGAGCCTCAAATTAAATCTTATGAAATTGTAAATACATGAGTTCTAAGTACCCATTCCCATGACGTTCTTGAACTTTGCCGCTTGCATCTTGATTCTCATACTCTTTGAGTTCCATGGATCTTTCCAAGATATGTTAGCTTTACTTTATGGCTTTCATGACTCATTATCCTTCGGTGTATGCTTAATATAGTTTCTGTTCACAAACTCAATGCGCATATCAAATATCAAGTGATTTGTCATTATCAAAACCGGATTTGACTCGTAGAGTCAACAAAATGGAATTTGAATAAATACTCTTAAATATTTAAATCACTATTGAGTTCAGAAGAGTATTCGAAAGTAAGCACATGTGGACAATGTTTAAAATATTTTCATGCTAGCAAATATGTCCAGGCTTGGGCAAAGAGCATATAGGAGAATAAGATTTTTGACTATAGGTCTTTGGAGAGAGGGATGTATCTTTTAAAGATGATTATGATTTAGAGCAAGGATATGGACTGATGGATAGGTATAATCTTTACTAGATATGATTGTGTTTTGTTAAAGAGTCTTATGGATGGGGTGGTGAACCAAAATAGAGGATTTTTATGTTTTAAGCTCAGGGAACATTTTGATTTAGTTGGATGAGGAGCTTGATTCTCTTAGTGGATGCCTCTAATTTTGATTAGGGGGAGGATATCTTTTAATTTGCACTAGTAGATTTGGAATTTATTATCATTGGTGCTTATACCTAGAGTGATGATTTGATTAATGAGATTAGGGTTAAAGATATATAGAACAGGATGGATCCCTAAAGCTCGTCTCTATGCAATGGACAACAGTTACTTAACTTAAGATGTCCCTATTTTGATATTAGTTAAATATTAAGAATTATTCACCTAGAAAAGATGTCGTGTCCATTTGGAAGTGGATGCATATACTAAGTTTTTACATTTTAAACTCAAACCACTTCCTAAGCCTTTTAGTCACCACTAACCCTAACCCCAAGAACTAAGGAAGAATTTAAAAACATTTATTTAATTCCTATAGAGATTCTATCTTCCTTTGGTCCTATGGGATTCACCGTCATGGCAACCCACATCATCTCTTTATCTAAGCCTCTGGCATTTCTAGATAGATATATGAATCGAATGTGCCACATCATTTTACAAAATAAGAAAATTTTGGGTATGCGTAAAGGGTTTTGCTTATTTGTTATATTTTTACAAAAAAAAGACAGATGAATGACTATAAGATTTATAAATCAAGCTTGAACCCTTGTTGAAAAGAATATTTTGTTTGATTCCAAAGGGTTTACTATGATTATTCTTTTTATTTTTAGTTTTGAATATAGTTCTAGAATAATCATCTATTTCCTCCTCTAAGAAGATAATTTTCAATATCTTTTTAATCTTTCTCTTTTCTAATGTGGCATGATAATCTTTTAGATTGCCTAATTGTGTTGCCACCCTTTTATTTTCTTTCTTCATGACTGTTTTATGCTTAGACATCTAAACTAGAATCTTATGCATTTTAAGAAAATCCTTTTCTAGTTCTTCGTAAAATGGGATGCTTTCATTTATCAAATTAGCACATGATTCAACACAGGAATTATTACTATCATTATCATATGAATCATTGCATGCATCATTCATAGTATAATTACTAAGTTTAACATAATTTCCACATGAGGCATCAGATGATTCATCACATGATATACTACAAAAATTAGCACACGAATCACCAATAGATATAGAGTTGGATTCATATACCTCAACTTCTGTTAATGCAATCATCCCATGATTTACCACTTCCAGTTCATTTGAGCTTGACATTTCCGAAGTGGTGGTCTCCTTTTCTTAGGTCTCTCCATACTTCTTTTCGAGCTAAACCCAAATCCCTTGCATTTGTATATGCCATAATGTCAAGTAAAATATTAGAATCCAAAGCGCAATATAGTATGTGAGAATGAGACCTTTTATTTCAAGATAATGTATTTGCAATTTAAATATTCAAAGCATTTCCAAAACCCTAATCGAAAAACATATTTTCCAAGTATCACGCATAATGGATGTTAGGGTTTAAACTTGCTAAAAATGATTTTATCAACACACAAAGCAAGCTTATGAAACTTGCAATAAGGATGCAAGTTCTTAAGCCAATGAAGAGTTTTTCCCAATATACTATTTATAAATAAAATACAATGGGAAAAACTTTAAGCTACTCTCCAAAATCAACAATCAACAAATGCAAGTATGGGAGAGTTGTTAGCTTGCAAAGAGAATGAATGAATACCCACAAAAAATAATCTCTCTCAAAGATAGGTAACTAATGAGTATGAGAAAGAGATTTTTGCAATGTGCTTGTGAAAAAAAATGGGAGTATGAAAGATTTAGCACAATAAATTTTCAAAGAAAAATTTTACTAATCTATATGCTAAAATTATATTAATTATGACAAATGAGGAGGTATATATAGAGTTGGGCAAAAATATAATTGTTGGGGACATCAAAGGTATTTCAAATTTTTTTAATTGAGTTTAGTGAAAAATAACCCTTATTTATTGCGGTAAAAATTTTACCAACCCGAGAGGTTCAATTGACCATATTCAAGGTTTGGTCGACCATATTATTGAGTTCGATTGATCGTGACCATTTTGAACTAGAGATTTGGTCGACTGTCTCAAGGCGATTTCAAACCCTTTGAGGTTCAGTCGACTAAGGTAGGTTTGGTTGACCATTTTCTAAGGTTCATTCGACCAAGTCAGTTCTGAACTAATGGTTCGGTTGACCAAGTTGTTGGAGGTCAGCTACATGTTAGTTCGGTCGACTGTGGAAGGCACGTTCATTTTAAAACGGTCTACCGTGTAGTCAAAATGTTGACTCTAGTAAGTTCAGTCGACCAAAGCTTCTATATATCTTTGGGTTTGCTCAACCGAGACCACTTAAAATGTGCATTTAAGTCCTTTTTTGGTCTCAATGTTTCATTAACCCAGTGTAATTAAGCAGAAGGCATTTTAGGTTATGTGGGTGATGATTCCTTTGGTCATTCTAAGGCCTCTTTAGCATATACACCCTATCATGCATGACATGCAAACATTATAGACCATTATTACAGACCCAGAAACTAAAAGCAATTACAATAAAACCAAATGTCTTCAGTCTCCTTGCTCTTCACTTTATGGAGTATGCAGGTGTACGTGTATTATCCATCTTGGCCTCTATTCTCCCCGTCCCGTATGTGTGATCTCAATTATAGACTTGTTCACATGCTAAATACACACATAAGTTCACTGTGTTTTGTCAACATCAAAACAGAGATCAGACTTAAAAATTCAACATCATATGTAGAGTAGTTTTTCCCTGAGGCATTGTGTGAGTTTATTATATGGGTAAACCTAGTGTACATACTAGTGATGGTTTCATCAGGGTTCATCTTAAATGCCTTACACTCACTGGTAAGCATGTCAATTCTACTATCTCTTACACCAACCACTCCTTCATAGGTTACTTAAAGTTTATCCTATATTTATTTGGTTTATTTGCATTCCATAATTGTATTGAACTCATTCACATCTAGAGCATAATATAGTGCATTCATAGCACTTGAATTTACATGCAGCATCTTTAGATCGTTATCGGTCATCTCTTTTCTTCCCTTAGGTATTTCTTTATTATCCACGGTTTTAGTGGGGATGAGGTCACCATGTGTGACTACTTTCCAAGCTTTCCAATCCATAGTTTGTAAGTATATTCTCATCTGTTGTTTCCAAAATGTGTAGTTAACACCGAAGAAGATAGATGGTCTAGATGAGGATTGGCCCCCAAGCAACCGTTGTGAGGATTTTCCTTTCCAACTTTTTAATAGGCTAAGTTACAATGTAACGACCCGAGTAATAATGATATTTAAATAATAAAGAGGGAGGGAAATGGAATTAGTAACAGAAGGAGGCAGTCGATTTCATCGACAAACGCTTCGTGTTTGTCGATGACATTGCATTTTGGAGGTGATAATTCCAAGAAATTTCCCTAGGCCTCGTTGAAGAGGTCCCGTCTCATCGACGAGAAAATACCGAGAGAAGAATTTGGCCTACTTTGAATTTTGTCGTCGAAGGGTAAGGTTCATTGACGAAATTACTTAAGGACTCGTCGACGAGATGATGTGGCTTGTCGACGAAGCCTACAGTATAAATAACCCTAAACTCATTTTAATCACAAAAAATCAGCGCTGCTCTCTTCTCTCTCTCTCTCTCTCTCTCTCTCTCTCTCTCTCCCCTACGAACTCTCCCTCTTCTCTCTTTGATTTTGGCCCCGTCAGTCGTCGGATCGATGATCTGGGGCTACGATGACTTTCCTGGAGGAGTTCTCTTCAAGTATGCTAGAGTGGATCATTGGTGGAATGAAGTTGGAATTCATCCCAAATCCAGGGTAAAGTCTTTTATTCAGAATTTGAGTTTCCAGAAGTTGTAAGAAATGTAATAGACATAAAAATAGTAATGTTTTGTTCTGGGATTTATGGTTTTTAAGGTGTTGAGTGGAGAACCCTGCAGGTGTAGGACCTGTTACAGTATGAGGGTTTTAACAGAAATTAGGTAAGAGAAATATACTATGCCAGGTTATCTGAGTATGATTTCAGTATAAATTATAAATGTTCTACCAGAGTATTATTCTCAGTAGAGATTTATACAGTTTATGAAGTATGATTAATATGTTTTAGAATTACTATGTGGCTTGAGAATATAGATATAGTATAGAAATATGTTTTACAGTATTTTCCTAAACTATGTTTTACAGAATATATAGACGATGAATATATTTTATAGCAATTACAGAAATACCATAACTATACAGTTTTACAGTACCATGACATACAAATTTACAATTAATTATAGAAATACAGTTGATATAGATACAATTTTCCACAGAATCATGGTTCATACAGTTATTATAGAATCATGGTAAAAGAGATAGTTGTATATAGAGATGTATTATATAGTATCAGACCCTGTTGGACCATATAGTTTACAGAGCACTGTATCGTAGCTACATACAGTATATAGAGTGCAACCACCTATTCATATAAATACGTGGTATAAAGGTCGATTGCATAGAGCTTAAGAGTGGATAGGCTCCCCATCAGATATGGGTTGAGGAGGGCTGATCAGACTATGGAGTATAGTGATTTATTCCTAGTTGGCCAGCCAGGGTAAATCCTGCCTATAGGCCGCACAACCCTGTCATGAGGGGTTAAATCATGACACATAGTTATCCACAGGGAAGTTTACAACTATTACTATGTTTATACAAGTTTACAAAAACAGAAAATATATATATATATATATATATATATATATATTAACAGTGTTTTGAGTAGAAACCTAAAGTACAGAAATGTTAAGCAACAGGTAAAAGATGAAAATTATATTACTGGTATTGTACTTTACAGATTCAATGATACATGACTATATAGTAATAGTTTTTCACAGTATTGTAACTCATTTGCCACACACTAGCAATAACATATTTCGTCTTACTGAGCGTTGGCTCATCCCAATTATTTTAACAATTTTTTAGGTGATCCAGGTAGGCGAGCAGATCAGGCTCACAGATAGAGGGGCCTCGGTATTGCCCTAACAGTAGTGTGAGTATTTTTGGGAGTATTTTTGTATAGCCCTAGCCAGTCAAGGGTATTCTGAAAAACAGACATATGTGTATATTTTGGGAAACACTTTAGCACTCTGGTATTGTATATAATTACATATGGTTATTGTCTTATTTGATTTCTGCTTCTTGCTGCTTAAGTTGATGATTGGGTTTAATCCAGTTTGGTATCAGAGTATTTTAAATGTTATAGTATAAAAAAAAAACCCAGTTAAATAGCAGGTCGTTACATACAACCTCTCTCCTTCTCAGGTGGAGACCCCTCTCTAACAAGAGTACCCCTTCTTGTTAGGCAACGATCCAATACCCCTGAATCGTCAAAACAATAACAAATAAATGAACTTTGTGTCATATAAGAAAACTCTCTGTTAGCATAGATTTGTACAAATAAAGAGCAATATACTTCAGCAAAATAACAATATAACAATTGAAGCTCAAGTAAATATCACCATGGTTCTATCTTAGATTGAAAATCTCAATGAAAGAGCAAGAACTGTGAGCTTTTATTCAATAAGAATTAAGAAAAAACTTTTAGCAAAAATATTTAGCAAGATATCTTTGAATGTATGAGAATTTGATTGATTGCTGATTGTTGGTATATTTAATTCTTGGTTTTAACATGTATTTATAGATAGAAAAAGTAAATTTTCGTATTCCCTAAGTTACTTATAGTGTTTCCCAAGTTTTCTCAAAGATTAGGGACCAAGTAATCAAATTTGGAAACTTTCCCTTGCTATTTTAAATTTGAAAATACGTTCATCAATCGACTGAGATATCAGGGTTAGTTGCCTATGCGTTAGTTCAGCGTATTATTCAAACACAAAATGGGGTCAGTCGCATGAGCCTACGAGGTTAGTCACCTGTCTCCGTTCTATCTATATGTTCAGATTTTTAATAGCATAAAAGTATTAGTCGCCTAATAAGGTTTCATCAGTCGCATTTTCTTGCAAAACATATGCTTAAAAAAAACTTTGTTTCCAAAAATTTTTAGCTTTTAAACTTAGAATATTGAAATGAGACTTTTTAAAATATTTGCCAAGGTTTTCAAAAATAGATCTCTAAGTCAATAATAATTCTTAAGAGTTTCAAACATTTATATTGAAAATTTTGAAGTACTTACATGAGACTTCTTAAGAACTCTGACTTTCTAATCACTAAATCTTCATGCTTTGCTTCCATTCTTTATGTTTGATTTGACTTCTTGTTTCAATAGTCTTTAGCTTCATCATGTCTTCTAGATTTAAGTTCGAGCTTTCAAAAGTCTTGTCAAGCACTTGATCTTGATCTAAAGTACTTGAGTCCTGAAACTTCACTTAATCAAATATGGTAACTTCCTTTATTTTGTTATCATCAAAACAAGATTCTAAATCTTGTTAGGCCAACAAGTTAAATACCGAGAGTTATTCCTATTGTAGACTGAAACTATCACGCTTATATTGTTGACCAAACCATCGATGGTTTGATCCTGCAACTAGTTTTCTTGTTCTTTGTATCATCATGCTTTCTCGATGCATGCATTCTACTCAATATGAGCCACATCTCCAACATATCATTTAGGGGAATAAAGAGTGATGTAAATCTTAGGCTAAAAAGATGGGAAGGACAACCCAAGATAGAGGTACGTAGGTGAACAACAGGGAGTTTAGTCATCAGCCCTAAGCTATGCTCCCTAATCAAGCTCATAAGGAGCAATAGTCAAACACTTCACAAGTTTTATTATGAGAAGGAAGTAGTAATAAAAAATCTTAATAGACTTAATAGCAGTAGAATGGATCAATTAAAGGACTTGACTACGGTGGATTCAAAAGAAGGCTATTCTCAAATTTGGACGTCAGAAGAAGACAAATATAATAAATGTCAATATCAAGAAGATCCTTTTATGCTAGGAAGATTTTTTGAATTTGTGCTAATTTAGGATAGGATTATCAATTATCAAGATTGTACAAGAAAATCTTGGGTGCTATTTTTAGTCTTATAATTGACTTGGGATGGGTATAACTAACTTCAATGTTAATTTTATAAAAGACTCTTGAATACATTTCAATCATTGACCCTATACCATTTTATCTCTCCCCGCCCCCTCTTTAACTATTCTAACTTTCTGTATCTCTATCTTCTATATCCCTTCCTTAATTCCTCTAATCTGAATATATTCATCTCCATCATTTCTGCCTCCTTCAATGAATTTTAATGTTTCTAAGATTCCATTCCTATATTTTGCAAGACACACCCATGTGTAATAGGACATTTATCCCTATAATAACTTCGATGGGGTAAGCATAAGATCCAACATCACATACAACAAACCAATTATGATTTATATATGTAGTAGGGTTAGAATGGTAGGGTTTTTTTAGAATTGCACCTGTTGAATTTTTGAGTATTATCCTGTTTTGATTATGACAAATTTCAGCATCTCACTTGTGTGCAAAGTGTATGTGCATGTTTATCTTTCTGTAAGCACCAGTGACCAATGCAAAATGGAAGTCGTGTAATACCTAAACTAGCATATTTTGTGACGTATTCCATAAAGATGCAAAGAGCAAAGCATGAATAATTTATGATTTTCAATTGTAATATTAATTAGGTTTAAATTGTGCATGCATGATCATTTGATTTAATTTGAAGCTCTCTCTCAATCTCTCAAAATGACCAAGATCTTAGATTGACCTTAGGATCCCAAGTTTTTCATGAAAATCTTTTATTCAAAAAGTTAAACTTGTACTGAAAGGTTTAAATTTGTTTTGAAATAGAAACAAGGGCAAAAATCATTTTTGGAATGAAAAACTTCAAAACAGGTTTTTTAAAATCCCTCTCATGTTTCTTCCATCAAATTGATGAGCACTTTTTTTCGATCAATTCGTTCTCATCTTAAAAAATGTTCAACATAACAGTTGTGAGATTTTCTCTTAACTTTCTTTTGACACCAAGAAAGTTCCATTTGGATTTTTCTAGAAAAAAGTAATGCTCGAATTACAGAAATGTGTCCGTAACAGAAAATTTCATTAATGTTTATGCTGCCTCAATGATGAGCGATTTTCTTAATCAATTGCTTCTAATCTTAAAATTTGTTCAACATTAAAGTTATGGGATTTTTTCTTAGATTTCTGTTGATAGCAAGAAAGTCCAATTTTAAGTTCTATAGAAAAAGTTATGTTCAAAACACTGAAAGGTGTCCACGTAGAAAACCCAGATCCGGTCTACCAAATCTTCACTTCAGCAGAACAAAACTCACGTATTTAAAGCTCCAGTCGACCGGACCTTCACCCCAGTCGACTGGACCTCTCGGGAAAGCATCCTAACAACCATATAACAACTAGTTTTGGGTTTGGCCTATAAATACAAGCCAAGATGACTTAGAGAATGTTATAAAAATCATTTGGGAGCATTCTTGCATATCCTTAGATTCCCAAACATATTTTATACTCCATTTTGAAGATCAAGGTCTATTTCTCCTACTATTTCATTTTTAAAAATCTTTTTGGGAGAACATCTTGGGGTTTATACAAGTAAGTTTTGAGCATTTATTAAATTCATATATTTTGCTTAAAGAGCTTTTTGTTCGTGAGATTTCTAAGGTCAATTTTATTTAAAGAAATAATTTTCCATATTTCTCCTAAATTCTTCTTGAAAATCTTTTTGGAGAAAACTTGTTTAAGGAGTTCTTGAAAAAGTTTGAGCATATATTTAATCCCATATCTATATTGCTTGAGAACCTTTGTTTTCTACTCTTTCAGAGATAAATTTCTCCCATACTCTTTATTTTGAAAAAGCTTTTTGGAGAAATTCTTTGGGTTATTCAAGAGCTTTAAGCGTATATTTAATTGATATATACTTGCTTAAAAAGCTACTTGAGAAAGGCTTGAGTACATATACAATTTCATATATATATTCGCTTGAAAGGCCTATTGATTTTACAAAAGGTCATATTTGAGAAAAAACATTTTCCAATCTCTCATTGTTTACTTGAAAAATATTTTTAAGAGAAAATCTTTACTCTATCGAGCTTCAAGTTTTAAATCATTTGAAGAGTGCATATAGATTTACATTTGTACATATCGGCTTTAAAGAAGCAATTTCTTGTACGAAAAATTTCATTCTTATTTGTAAAGGAGAGCTCCATCTTGTAAGGAGTGTCAGGCATGGGGTATCGCTTGGAGAGGTAGCTGCGCCTAAAAGTAGGAAACCAAGCCTAGGGTATCGCTTGAAGAGAGGGCTCTATCCTGTAAGAGTGTGTAACAGTTTTACTCCACCCAGTTAAGAGAGCTGGTTTAGTGGAATCTTTGGGAAGTTTGCCCAAGGCGAGGACATAGGCGGAATTTGTCAAACCTCGTTAAAAATCTTGTGTTTGTGCTCTTTCTCTTTTACTCTCTTTATTTTCAAGCACTTGTATATTTATACTTGATTTATTGTGGTTGTTGTGTATAAATTAAATATTTGCATATCATCAATATTTGTGGTATTTGTGATTGCTTAGAAAGATTCTAGATTTGTGTAATACCGATTGTGATTTAAAAATAGGACACACTTAACTTAGGAATTTTTATATACCCAAGTCACCCCCCCCTCTTGGGATTACACCATAACTATGAGCACCCACTCTACATGAGGTCTAAGGGATTGTTTGGAACCACTTATAAAAAAGTGTTTTTTTGAAAATATGTTAAATTTAAGAAGTGCTGATAATGAAAAATGTTGAAGATTATAAGTGGTATTCGGTTGTACATAAAATAGGTGGTATTTGGATACTTACTTTTATTATAGGGTCTATATGATTCTTTTTAAAAATATTTTTGATTACAAATATTAATATTTTTAATTAAAAATTTCATCAATAATTGTTTTAGTTATTCATAATTAAAATTTAAATATTCTCTATTTAAAATAGTATAATATTATTATTTTTAATTAACAATAATCTTGTTATTAATGTGTATTTATAACATATCACTATCATAATAAATTATGATAAAAATAATATTATTAATTACACTTTGAATTTTAATTTATTTAATATTAATTTAAACTAATAAATAGTTCTCATTTAATCCAGAATTGAATTATAATAACTGATATGCATTTTTAAATGTGTTTTTAATAAAAAAAAAATTAGTTTTTTTATAATTAAAAGTTTAAATGATAGTTATATTAAATTTATAATTAAAATTTGAATATTTTATATTAACTAAAATAATATAATACTATTATTTATTAATTAACAATAATCTTGTTATTAATGTATATTGATAACATATGATTATCAAATTAATTTATGCTAAAAATAGTGTTAGTAACTAAATTAAAAAATTTTAGTTTATGTAATGTTAATTTAAGTTATGGATGATTTTTTATTCATAATAGAACTTAGTTATATTTTTTCTAATAATTAATAGATTAAAATGCATAATAGAACAATATATGATTATTTTTTAATTAACAATTGAATTCATAATTATGTTGAATATTTTTTAATTAAAAAAATAAATATTTTTATTGAGTAAAAATAATTAATATTATTTTTTATTAATAATAATCTTGTTCTTAATTTATATTTATAACATATGATTATCATATTAATTTATGTTAAAATAATATCATTAATTAAATTATCATTTTTTAATTTTTAATATTAATTTAATTTGGTAGGTGGTTCTTGTTTTTTATTCTAGACTTAAATTATGTTTCATTAATAATTAGTAAATTATAATACATAATAAAATATATGTAATTATCTTTTAACAAAATTTAAAATTATTAAATAACCACTATTTTTTTAATATTTTTAAAATTGAACTCGTTTAAATAGTGCAACTTAATTATAAGTTGTCAAAAAGTTGAGTTAGATTGTGTTTCACTTAAACTGCTCTCAAAAAAGTGATATGAAAAATTTATTTTTGTAATACGTATTTGTTTTAACAAATTCACACGTTACTTTTTTTTTTTTTTTTTTATTACATAGAAACTCTAATCACTAACAAGTCCTTCGGACCCTCTGGTGGGACACCAAACTTATGGATCAATGTTATTCCCCTGGATTTCGCTGATCAGGTAAAATCCAAAATACGAACACAATTTTCGTGTATCAGTTAAATGTTCGGTCAACCCGACTCTCGAGACACATCTCCATTATCATATACAATCTTCGCTAGCTCACAGAGAGTTCTCACCATTCACGGTATTAGAGATCTACTCTTCGGTATTATTCGTAGGTTTGTTTTTTAAAAATAAGTGTGTTAAGTAGATTTTATTTTTTATATGTCCGATGTTAATAAATATAAAATTAATTAATCACCAAGTATGTAAAAAACAGAGAGCCAGGAAAATAGGGGAGATCTCCCGGTATAATTTCCTCATCACCTCAGGCTAATTTTATATGAATAGCATTATAATACTCATATTATATTCCCAATAAAGTAATTCTAGCTAGGAAATCATTTTCTTAACCTCCCAGGCTCATGGCTGATTTCCCAAAAAGTAATTCTAGATTTACATTTGAAATTACTCACCTAAACCGGCCCCCCACCCCCCCCCCCCCTCTCTCTCTCTCTCTCTCTCTCTCTCTCGGATCAATCGTCTTACCAAATTGAATTGGCATGCTAAAGCGTGAAAAGACTCATTACACTCGCGTCAATGCTCTACTAACGTGAACGGTGGGGAGTTGTCTCCATATCCCCCCATACAACGCATATATCGTCCCCTCTCTCTCTCTCTCTCTCTCTCTCTCTCTCTCTGTCTCTGTGCAAAGCTAGTTGGGTATGGCTGCAACACTTCCCCTCATTCTCTCCCTCGTCACTCTCTCGTCTCTCCCTCTTCTCTCCCACTCCGACGTCGACTCCTTCATCTACGGCGGCTGCTCTCAGATAAAATATACCCCGAACTCGCCCTACGAGTCCAACCTCAACTCCCTCCTCGCCTCCCTGGTCAACTCAGCCACCTACTCCTCCTACAACAACTTCACCATCACTGGTCTTAGTCCCAACGACGTCGTCTACGGGCTCTACCAATGCCGCGGCGACCTCTCCATGCCCGACTGCGCCTCCTGCGTCGCTCGCTCGGTGAGTCAACTCGCTACTCTCTGTTCCCAAACGTGCGGCGGTGCGGTGCAGCTGCAGGGATGCCTGGTGAAGTACGACAACAGCACCTTCCTCGGGGTAGATGACAAAACGGTGGTGCTGAAGAAATGTGGGCCGCCGATCGGGTACAACGCCGACGCGATGGGCAGTCGAGATGCGGTGCTGGCCAGCATGGCAAGCGCCAGTGGGCCCTACAGGGTGGGCGGGTCAGGGGATGTGCAGGGTGTGGCTCAGTGCGTAGGGGATTTGAGTGTGAGCGAGTGCGGTGATTGCGTGTCGGAGGCAATCGGACGGCTGAAAAGCGATTGTGGTACGGCCGTTTACGGCGATATGTTCCTGGCCAAGTGCTACGCGAGGTACTCCGCCAGTGGGGTCCATCCTTACTTCAGAACTGATGATCATGGTAAGCAATTCTCGAAGCTCACTGAGTTGACTCAATGAGTTGACTCGGAATTCGACGGCCTCGCGGCCCATAATTTCAACTGAGTTCAACTCCAGTGATCAATCTGTCATGGAATTAGATTCCTGGAAGTGTGGAAATAATGGAATCTGGGCAAGGGGATTGCATTTCCTTCTCTATTTTTAAATAATTCTATTATGTTTTGAGTGCAGATTCTTCTGATGAAGGTCAAAAGACTTTTGCTATTATCATTGGTTTATTCGCTGGGGTTGCTCTATTAATAATTTTCCTTTCCTTTTTAAGAAAAGCCTTCGAGGGGAATGGTAATTTTCTTTCTGCTATCCTTTTTTTTTTTTCCTTTCCTTTCGTGCCAAACATCATTTTGTTTCTGATATATATTCAAATCAAAATGACCTTTTTACTGACCGTTCGTTTTCCATTTCCGCAGGAAAATAGATTACAGCACTGTTGAGAATTCCGAGGCACTGTCTTCCACCATAGATTAAGAGACTTCTGCTTTATGCAGGCTCTTTTGCTTCTCTTTTTATTTCATTATGCAAAACTTTCCTTTCTCTGTTTCCTCAAAAAGGAAGACTAAATGGATAGATATGGGGATGGGCATGTTCCCTAAACAAAAGCTGTAAAGGGGAAAAGAAAGCTTAGATTCCACTCTCCTCCCCACTCGACTAAATTGTGTGTGAAAAAGTTGGAATATTCTTTTAGAAAAGGTGCAGATGTTTTGACCTTTTGATGTTTTTGTGTTGGAGTTGATGATCAATCTCGATCTTGGTAATTTTTAAGTTTTTGCAGCCATTACATGGTAGTTGTGGTAGCTACTTGTGTATCCATGTTATGGGAAGCCCCTACTCGGTAGAGTTGAGTTTTGACTGCTTGGAGCTCTGCTCAATTACGTAAAAGAGAGTTTGAGCTTGACTCTAATAGATTTTAGGCACGTCGTTCAAGCTTGACTTGCCTAATATATGTATAACCCGTGTTTGGCTCGATTAAATCTCGTTTTTACTTTAATAAATGAGTTGAGCTCTCGTATAGCTTCAAAACTTGAGTTGAAGTTCAAACTCAACCCGATTGAAGTTTGTTTCAAATTATTAAATGAGTTGAGTTAATAAATTAGTTTAAAATGATTGATAATTAATATAAATAATTTGAGGAGAAATATATTAATTTCAAAGTTTAAAAGTTCAATATTTAACAAGACTAATATAAAGTTAGTTCATGAGTCTAGTGTCAAGCTAATTCACAAGTTACTAAGGAGTAGTAAACAAGCTGATTCACAAGGTGGCTCAATAAACTATTTTAGCTTGCCAGCTAAGTATGATTTAGTTTGAACTCAACTTGTTTAATTGACGAAATTGAGATTTGAGCTCAATTTTGACCATTCTAACTTAATAAACGAATTCACACGAGCAATTATCAAGTTAAGCATAGAGTAGCACACCAATGGCTCAACTTATTTGCAACCTTAACTCTAGGACATATATATTAGTTGTTCGAAGTTTTTTTTTTTTTTTTTTTTTTTTTTATAAAGAGTTTTAGGATAGGGAATAGATGAGCTACACCCGTTGTGTAGTTCATGCCTTGTAGGCCTTCCCCATCAATTCCTAAAAAAACGTCCATCATTCCATTATTAGTTTTTAGGGGCAAATCACACTACGTCTAACCATAGGATCTAGGTAATTTTAAGATAACACAATGTAGTCGTAATGAATGTTGATAATGATTATAGAGCTAGTTGGAAATTTCACTTGTTATAGTTGTTGCACATCGAGAAATTAAGAGGATGACATATGACTACTATATACATAGAAGAGCGCAAGGTTGAATAGCTTAACTTTTTTGGGCAATTAAGTTGGTATTCACCCATGAAAATCAAACTTGCATGAAGACCTCGTGATGCTAACAAGTGGCATGGAGCTAATGGTTTATAACTCTAGGCAAACAAAAATTGTACATCATGGTGAAAATGAAAAAAAAAAAGCGCAAATTGTCCTAATGTGCTAATAGTTGAGCCAAGTGTGTGACTGGAGCCAATAAGAATCATCCAATCCAAGTAAATGAATATGAATAGTGTTAAAAAGTAGGAGGTTGAATTGATTTCAAAGCACGTGAAATGCAATCTGAGACATATAAGGTGTTGTAGTAAGGTCATGCTGTATAAAACCCCCAAATATGCACAACGGAATATATATTTGTATGTAAAGAATCAAACACGCAATGCAACACTTCTAATGATGAAATACAAGACAATCAACAACCATAACAAATTAAAGGAAGCAATAACAATCACAACGATACAAGGAATTACGTGGTTCGGCAATGCCTACATCCACAAAAGCAAGCAACAATGATTCGTCATCTTCTTGTATAAATTACAAGAGTAATACAAGAACCCTTTAAATTATCTCAACAACTATCAACCAACACTCTAAATACATCTAACAGGACATATAAATAGAGTTTCAGGTGGATTTCCCTCCAAACGCCAACCATATTAACGTTCTCTATTCAAAATTTGGAATATGCGCTAAGTGTCCCAAGCCAAACCGTCGACGGTTTTAGACAGAATAGAAATTCATCCAGACACTGCCCCAAATCGTCGACGATTACAGGGCTACCATTGACGGTTTGCCTTACTGCACTACTGCACCCTGATTTCCTTCATGCTTTCCCTTTAGAATGTGAGCCACATTTCACAACAATCTCCACCTTGGCAAACATACGCTCTTTAGGAGAAACCAAAAACATGAACCCACTGCTCCACCTTGAACTTGGGACGTTAGGGGGATTACCTCCCGTCTAGTAACTAGAGACAAACATCTAATTAAGCAACACCACTTGAGCTTGCCGATGGAAGCTTCGGCTTCTACCATCAACCCCGATACAGTTGTAGATGCAATACCCTGAGACTGCGCCCTAGGCTTCCAACAAGGCCTTCCCACAATAGTAAACACAAATGTTGCTGAAAGCCTTCTATTATCAAATGCCATTGTATAGTCTTCAAAAAATCTTATAACTAACGGTCCACTCTATTGTCTGCCGAAACACCCCATTGCAACATCACAGCCCATCCTTGGGTACTAAGTGGTAGACATTAAATATCATTTCTCCAATGAACCCCCCCCCTGAGATGGCAAAAAAAGTCTCTTTGTAGTTCCATCCACAAAGCCACCCTATATAACACCAATATCCTTGCAGCCTTGTCCATCCGAATCTTCAAACCAAGATCCTTCTTGGTCGTACCCAATACATTCATGTCAAAAACTTTCAACAGGGTTCCCAAATGATAAGCCTTAGTCAAAGCCTTCCTAACTAATAATATGTCATTCACGGACAATAGATATATCACTCCCTTGCATCCTATCATCCTCTTCCACACTGGAAGCCTTACCAACTCCCACACCTAGTTTATATGCAATAACTTCAACTCCTCCATAGTAGTTATCCATCTATTTTTCCCTTTGTTGTGCACGACAACTTGAAAAATAGTAGGAACCTTGCTACTGGTAGTAATGATTGCATACAACTCTAAAATGCCAAATGTATACCTGAGTGGTAGTCAGATAGTGCACATGGGCGCCCCACCGTGATCCTGCTGATCTCCTAAGCTGAAACTCCCTGCAACATGAACTATGTCATCTCTGCCCTGAATATTTTTCTCCACCTGCATCATATGCCCATTTATACTGTGATGTTATTGACCCGAGATAGAACTCCCCGCATTTATTCCTTAAGTATCTAACTCCATCTGAATTACTTGTTTGTTGCCACTACAGTTTTCTGGCATTTGTTTCTTTTCCTTTACCTGAGTACACTGCCCCATGGCTTTCTCACCAGAAGCCATGTCCTCGATCACCCTTTTGTTTGCCATGGGATCACCCAACTTGCACTCACCTTTCTAATACCCCAAAAAGATGTACTATCCTGACATAACACTAAGCCTAGATCTCCCATCACTAGAATAGTGCACAAATGGACATCCACTCACAAGTGAGTAGTCTACCGTAAAAGTTGTCCATAATTCACCTGCAACTCTCCTATCAAGCGACCTTTGGCAATCAGTCATACGAGAAACACGCCATACTCAGTGACTTCACCAAGAAGTACCTTGCAAGCCCTGCAAATAACTTCTTGAACAAAACCAGCATACTCAATCCTAATGTCTAGCCTGAGGATCTCTCTTTCGATCTGGTTCTCCACCTCAACCACAAGTTAAACATGGGAAACAAGCCAAGATTGTGCCACATGAGATAAACTAAGACCTTTCGCGATATACCCACAAAAAACATATGTCTGCCCTGTGATTCTATCCTCACCAGTCCCTAAACATTTGAATATATATAGTCATTCATATGCCTTAACCGCATATGCCACAGAATATCAGACTTAGATTCTACAGCTGCAGCTCCACCTACAACTATAACACCCTGTAATGTATATATATTTTTCGTTACCTTTTCTCCTTTCATCACTATCGAGTCGCATTCACACACTTTGATTTCCCCACTTTCAGATTTGTAACTATACCCATTACAGTATAAAGTGTCCAATGAAATAACATTCTTCCTTAGACCTGGTACATGCCTTTTATCACATACGATTCTTATAACACCATCATATATTTTAATTTTGATATTTCCAATACCAAATATTTTGTATGAAATATCATTTTCCATCAAAATACAATCAGTATTAACTGACATGTAGGTGTCGAACCATTTTCTATTTGTTGTCATGTGATAAGAACATCCAGTATCTAGGATTTAAGAATCATCTGTGAGGCACTCCGAACCCGATGAAACACATAGCATATCACCATCATTACTCTCTGAGTCTCCTTCCATTACATTTGAAGATTTTGAGGAACCATTAGACATGTACCGGCTTTCCAGTTTTTACCAAAATGATGCTAGAGAATCCTCATCCGTGATGTGGTACAACATGTCATCAACCAAACAAATTTAGATGATTGATACCGTCGTTGCCCCTGATTCATTCCAAGTTGCTTCATCCATGCTTTCTGGTTGAATTTTGTATAAGGTCTTCACCATGCCTTGCTATACCAAGAGATCCTTCACTATTCTCTGCCACAAACCAAAATTTTTGGTTCCATCAAACTTGACAATGTCAAATTTTGTACATGAAGATCTAGAGGCCATTACAACAATGCTCTGATACCAATTTGATAATTTAGGTGCAATCCCAAGAGTGGGTGAATTGGGTATTTAAAAATATTTTAGTATTTTAATCCTTAATTGAAAACCCAACCATACATCCACAAATTTGGATATACACTGATTTCAGTATTATACAACAAAATTGATTTAATCAGTAGATATCTCAATTAATTCAGTATTACCCAATTATTCTCACGTATTTTAGATATTCATATATACCACCATTTAAAATATGCACAACAGATATAATATGAATATAAGTGCGGAAATATAAAAAGGAATAGAGTGAGAGAGCTCAGACACCAAATTTTTAACGAGGTTCAGCCAAACCAGGCCTACATCCTTGCCTTTGGCAAAACACCTAAGGATTCCACTAATCCCACTCCTTTAACTGGGACAAAGCTTCCCGTTACAAACCCACAGTTTACAAGAGGCACAACTTCCTCCTAGTCCGCTACTTAGAAAAGGCGTAGCTTCCTCCTTCCCCGGTTCATAACCCAAACTGTCAATACAATAAATTGATAAAATTTCTAAACACTCAGATGCTTTTCAACAAGATAATGAGTACAATAAAATCCTAATACATACTCACAGGATATAATCATGAAGCTCAGTGAATATATGTGATGATTTCAATAATACTCAAATATATGATCTTTGTATATAAAAATATGTATGATGAGTTTTCTCAAAGATCTGCACCCAATACAATATATCTCCAAAAAATTGATTTTTCAAATAATATGTGTTGGAGATCTAGCGTTTTCTCAAATAACTTTTGGAACGAATAAAAGAATATTAAATATTTGAATAAAAATAATAACAAGAATATTTCAAAGATTTAAAGTCCTAGAATGAACTTCTCACACAAGATTTTTCGAACAAAAATATGAAACTTAGGGTTCTTGCTCTTTTAATAAAATATTAAATAAAAATATGAGAGAAGAAAAACTTTTACAATCAAGATTAAATGCCCAGGTATAAAACCTTCTATGCCAAACCTCAATATCAAACATGCTAGCAAGATGTGTGCGTGAATGCCCTTTGTTAAGCTGAGAGAATCCCCAAAAGATGTTTAAACTTGATAGAGTGTGGGCAAAGTATGCAAATGCTTTCAAAAGTACGCTCAAAGTGATCTCCCCTTGTATTGTTATGTTCTCCTAGGGTTTTGGGAGTGTTTAAACATGTATTCTCGACATTGGATCAATTCCTGGCCGTTGGATCATTTAAAATAAAGTATTTACGTCCGTGTCCACATTGAACCACCATTCTGCACCAGGGACTTGTCGATGGGAGAACGCATTCATCGACGAGTGCTCAACACTCGTTCGTCGACGAGAACATGAGTTCGTCGATGAGAGACTTGTCTGAGATTTTTGAGCTCTTGGTATTTTCTCGTCGACGAGAACATGGTGTTCATCGTCGAGTGGCCTTCATGTGTTCGTTGACGAGGCCTTGGGTTTCATTGACGAGGCTTCTAAAATTTGCCTTTAAAAATTTATTCAACCTAGAACTAATGTAAATGAATCTTTCATGAAACGCACGAGTCCTAAGGTCAATTTAGGGTGTATTTGAGCTTCCAACTATATCCACTATATCTTATGAAAAAGGTAAATACAACTGAGACTAAACACACATTACAACTGAAAATCTGAGGTGTCCTCATCCCTTTGCTCTTTTCAATTTCATGGAATATGCCTAGTTGTATGCGCTTCAAGTTCCTCATGACTTCCATAGCATTCGTATTATCTATGCGTGCTAAATAATGATCTTGCTAAAAAGTTGAATGCACAAATGAGATAATTGTGTTTTGTCATATCAAAATGAAATCAGACTAAAAAAGTCAACAATCTTGTGATGCCCCGATTTTCGTACAATTTTTTAAAATAATAAACAATAATAAATAAATATTCACTCGCCATCCACAACATTCCCAAATCGGCCATGTCAACAACCCTATTACCATTCATATGACCCGACCCGCATTGGGTACTGAGTAAATAGTAGTTTTATTTATACAACCTAACAGCGGAAGATAGTATGTACTTAACAACCAGAATATAATACCCAGAGTATCAACATACATATATAAGTACATTACCATCCCACACCCAAAACAACTCAACTTTAGGGGAATTACACCTCCCCTAGTCCAAAAACTCACCCCGTGTGTCAGGGTCTCAGCTCCCTAAGGTCTCAGAGCCCTATCGCCTGACCTATCTCTGTTTCCTAAAAAATTTAGATAATTTGGGTGAGACGCATCTCAATAAGAAGGAATAAATTATTTACAGTGTGTGGCAATATAAGTTTAATTTTAACACACTTTACTTTTCAAATCATCATTTCATCTAAGAAAATACACTGATATACACATTCTTATAATTATATAGATATACAACACAAGCTTTTATAAGCTTTAAAACCATTTCCCAAGTCTATTCATTTCCAACACATATTTACCCACGAAGTTCCTGAGAATAGGGAAAATTACCTGCCTATACAAGTAGCTTCCCTCTGCCCTAACACGTTATGCAGCTAGGTATAGCCACATCTGATACCTATCAGGGCACTCACTTTACTCAGTAAGCCCTTAGGCAGAGAGTTTCACTTCGCCTCAATTATTTATACTATTAAATCACATGGTTCCATTTCTCAATTTTATCATTCTTTATTTCTTAATTTCCATTATTTCTTTCATTTTTCATTTTAGCTCATTTTATCATTCTTTCACTTTCTATTTCCATTTTACTATCTGGCTCATGAGTATCCTTGGTATCTAGTACCAACATCGCGTTTGTAACTCATGGCCACCCTGAGGATATTTCTTTCCACGCCATGCTTCCTCCCGTGGTCAAGGTTGTGCGGTCTGAAGGTTGGATCTAACCGCGGTTGGCTGACCCGGTTAGATTAAAATATCATATCACATATCTCGTGTCTATAGTACGATTGGTCGGCCTATAGCCCTGATCCAGACTCAGGGGGCACAAAAACTCTACAAAATAGCTCAGTCAATTGTCACGCTACACGCTCCAAGAGTCCGTGTGGTTGCACTACACCATTAGCAACGGTACCGTGCTCAATCTCACAACCCATCATTAAGGTTTCCATAACCATCCATCACGGTTATCATTACCACATATTCGCAATCATTATGCAGTATTGGCATTTCATCAATCACATTTCAATTCCATATCGTAGTATTCATATTTCCCATTTTCACATTTCAGTATATACGTTTCATAATTCACGTTCTCATTTACACGTTTCAATATTTCCATATCAATATGCATCATTAATCTCATATCAATACATCTCAATTCATCTCAATATAAATGTTCTCATCATTTTCTGTACACATTCCATCATCTCATAATAATATATATCGTATTTCACGTACTTCAACATTTCTCAAAATACCCATATCAGTAATTCACAAAATCTCATTTTTCATGCAAATCATTTCTACTCACATATAAATACTATATTTCATTATTTTCCACTAATCACATCAATAATTCTCATTTCAATATTTTCTAAAAAATTACTCATAATTATATTTCACATTTTTTTACTATACGTCATATGCCACACAGTTTTCATCTAATATTCATAATATATTAACTTCACACTCCAAAATATCACAATTTAATATTACTAAAATGCCACACAATTTATCTGATATTTATATCATAATAATTTCCAGACAAAATACCATATGCTCATTTTCACATATTAATTCAAATAGTAGCTCTAAAAATACTGTTATAATTTATTCCTTTTACCTGTCTTACTAAGAGTCTCGTTAAAACTCAGATCCTACGCCTTTGGCGCCCGAAACTCAAATCCTACAATTTACATTTTTCCTAAATTAATTAACTAATTTTTCCAAAATAATACCCATATAACCTTCCCTAGGCTCCATACACCCCAAATTAACATTTAAACCAATATATAACGCCCTCACTTGATTTTATGAACTATGCCTATGGGGTCCCAAAATTACACCCGCGGCACTCACCCGAGCCCTAAATTTCAAAAATCCTACTTCAATATCAGATGCTCAACATTCTAGTATTTCTAAATCAACACTAATTAAATAACAATTAGCCCCTTAATAACCTCTTTATCCCAAATTTGGTGTTATGCCTATAACGACCCCACGAGAAATCTTTTCCACTAGACTTATATAGAATTATCCCTAGATTTTCGTGGTAGTGTCTGATCGTCGATTGGCTTAAAATTTGCAAGTAAAAGTGAAAATTTAGCTTACCCCAGGAGTTATGCTTACGCCGCTCCCACAATTAATCCGCTCCAGTACAAATGACGGCAGTAGAAAATGGAGTCCAACGATATCTTCTGATTTTCGATCGGGTGAGTAACCATCACAGAACTGAGGAGAGAGGGAGAGAGAATGAGGAGAAAGAAAGAGAACTGGGGGAGGGGCGCTGGACATCTCTGAACTCACCAGAAGCTTCTTTGAAGTTGTAGGTGACTTGATATATATATATATATATATATATATATATATATATATATATATTAATATAATAATAATAATATAATATTTAATTAATAATAATAATATAATATTTAATTAATAATAATAATATAATATTTAATTATTAATAAAAATAAAAATAAATTTAATTATTATTTATTTATATATATTTTTTATAAATTTAATTAATTAATTAATATTATTTTTTTAATTTTTGGGAATCACCCTACTAATCTTGTATAACCATTTTTGGGGTTATTACATTCTCCCATCCTTATAAAAATTTCGTCCTTGAAATTTGCTCTTCGTCTGTTTCCTATTCTTAGAGAAAACACTTCTAATTTTATTAATTACCCTTACTTATGGTGGAGGAACATCATGATTACAAAGAGGGTTCTGAGAGATGACAACTATTCAAAATTCTCCTAAAACCATTTACGTTTCAAAACTAAAAACTTTAACTATTCTACGTTACACTATACAAATCAAAATACACAGTATTATTCACTTTATTCTAACTGGCTCAATATTAAACTCCACTGAATAAGTGTGGATATCTCTGGCGCATTTGATCGTCTAGTTCCCAACGAGCCTCCTCAACAGCATGATTGCGCCATAAAACTTTTGCCAGTGGAATCTTCTTCGTGCATAGCTCATGTTCCTTCTAGTCAAGAATATGCACTGACACTTCTTCATAAACTAAACTATCACCCAACTCCAATACTTCATAACTGATCACATGGGAGGGGTTTGGGACGTATTTTCTTAGCATAGAAATATGGAATACGTCATGGATCCTAAACAGAATTGGTGGTAATGCCAATCGATAGGCAACTGGACCCACTCTTTCAAGAATCTCGAATGGCCCAATATACCTAGGGCTTAGCTTACCTTTCCTCCCAAATCTCATAACCCCTTTCATGGGTGATACCTTCAGGAATACGTGATCTCCTACGTCAAACTCCAATTCTCACCGGCGAGTATCCGCATAACTCTTCTGCCGGCTCTGTGATATTCGGATCCTATCTCTGATGAGTCTGACTTTATCTTGAGTCAGCTGTATCAGCTCTGGCCCCAATATTTGTCTCTCCCCAATCTCATTCCATTATAATAGGGATCGGCACCTCCTTCCATACAGCGCCTTATACGGTGCCATCGCAATGCTGGCTTGGTAGCTATTGTTATACGCAAACTCGACCAGTTGTAAATATTGTATACAACGACCTCCAAAGTTCAAAACACATGCTCGCAGCATATCCTCCAAAATCTGTATTATTCTCTCCGTCTACCTATCTGTCCGAGGATGAAAAATTGTGTTGATCGAAAACTGAGAACCCATAGCCCCTTGCAGACTCTTTTAAAAACGAGATGTGAACCGTGGGTCTCTGTCTGAAACTATGGACACTGGGATGCCATGAAGCCTAACTATCTCCTAGATATATAACTCAGCCAATCTTTCCATGGAGTAACTAACTCCGATAGGCAAAAAGTGGGCAGTCTTTGTCAATTGATCCACCACTACCCAGATAATGTCCTGTCCATGCAACGTCGGCAGTAATCCTGTGATGAAATCCTTACATGCTCCCACTTCCACTCAGGAATATGGAGTGGCTACAATGATCCCGTTGGTCTCTGATGCTCCGTTTTCACTTGCTGGCACATCAAACATTGATCCATGTACTAGGCTATCTCCCTCTTCATGTTGCTCCACCAGAAGGACTCTCGAAGATCCTTGTACATTTTAGTGCTACATGGATGTACAATATACAGGGCCCAATGCGCTTCCTCCAAAATAGCCTTCTTAATCTCAGAGTCGGCAGGAACACATAACTTGGTATGGAACCTCAAGGCTCTATCATTTGAGATGCCGAACTCTGTTTCGTGACCATCCTATACCTTCCCCATAAGTTCTACTAGTTCTGCATCATTCCTCTAAGCTACTTTAATTCTCTCCTGTAGAGTTGGCTGCAAAACCAAGTCGGCAATAAATGCCTGGTGATTGCCCTCTACCAGCTCCACACCGAGCCTCTCTAGATCCATTTGGATCGAATGCTAAATCTCCTCTACAGATACAGGTGAATCCACTGATTTCTAGATCAAAGTATCAGCGACCACATTAGCCTTTCTTAGGTGGTAGCTAATATTGCAGTCGTAATCCTTTATTAGCTCTAGCCATCTCCGTTGCCTCATATTTAATTCCTTCTGTGTGAAGAAATACTTTAAGCTTTTATAGTTAGTAAATATCTCATACCTACCCCCATATAGATAGTGCCTCCAAATCTTCAACACGTAAACCACCGCTGCCAATTCTAGATCATGGGTAAGGTAGTTTTTCTCATATTCTTTTAATTGTCGTGAGGCATAGGCTATCACTCTCCCTTATTGCATCAACACACATCCGAGCCCTTTATAGGATGCATCACTGTAAATTATGAACCCCTTTTCTCCTAAAAGAATCGTTAATACAGACGTAATGATAAGTCACTGCTTCAATTCTTAGAAGCTCTTTTCACATTCATCAGACCACTCAAACTTCACTCCCTTCCTGGTCAATCTGGCCAATGGGCCTGACAGTCTTGAGAAGCGCTCAACAAACTTGCGGTAGTACCCATCCAATCCCAAGAAACTCCATATCTTGTGCACATTCTTTGGTCATGCCCAGTCTACTACTGCCTTAATCTTATTTAGATCAATAGAGATACCACCCCTAGATATAACGTGTCCAAGAAAGGTAACCTATTCTAACTAGAACTCACACTTCTTAAGCTTCGCATATAGCTTCTTCTCTTGCAATTTCTAACCACCCCCGATTTTCATACAATTTTTTTAATAATAAATAAATATTCACTCGTCATTCACAACATTCCCAAATCGGCCACAACAACAACCCTATTACCATTCATATGACCCGACCCGCATTGGGTACCGAGTAAATAGTAGTTTTATTTATACAACCTAACAGCGGAAGATAGTATGTACTTAATAACCAGAATATAATACCCAGAGTATCAACATACATATATAAATACATTACCATCCCACACCCAAAACAACTCAACTTTAGGGGAATTACACCTCCCCTAGTCCAAAAACTCACCTCGTGTGTCAGGGTCTCAGCTTCCTAAGGTCTTAGAGCCCTATCGCCTGACCTATCTCTGTTTCCTAAAAAATTTAGATAATTTGGGTGAGACGCATCTCAATAAGAAGGAATAAATTATTTACAGTGTGTGGCAATATGAGTTTAGTTTTAACACACTTTACTTTTCAAATCATCATTTCATCTAAGAAAATACACTGATATACACATTCTCATAATTATTATTATTTTATTTCTTATTTTTGGGAATCACCCCACTAATCTTGTATAGCCATTTTAGGGATTATTACAAATCTCCCCCTTTTTTATGATGACAAATACAAGACCGAAATGCATAAATTTCAAAATAGATATTGTAATTCAAATATATTCAGAGAGAAGACATTGAGATATTTCAAGTTGAGATTTTTAAGTTTAGCTTAATATGCATCTAGATATAGCAATAAAGCATATGTACATTAATCCTCTCCTCCTAAAAATCATCTCCCCCTAAACACAAGGAGTATATCATTTTGTTCATTAATCCTCTCCCCTTTTTGGCATCAGCAAAATGGTTAAATTAAGTAAAAAAAAAAAAAAACACAAATTCTTAGCTTTAAAAAGGATGACTCCCTCGTTTTGAAACAATTTTTATTTTAGCTCAGGAAAACTCTCCCCCTTCTTTTTTTTTTTTAAAAAAACTTTCCCCACTTTTTTTAAAAATTTAAGCTTATACACATTGTAGACTGCAATTTTAAAAAATATCTCTCCCCTTTTAGATCTAAAAAAAAAAATTTTGCTCTAGTACATATCTCTCACCTTTTGAAATTAAAAAAAAAAACAATATTCTAAAAAGGAATTATAACCAAAAAGATTAACCATATAGATCTTTATTATATCAATGCATTTTTAAAATAAGATTATATGATTAACTCAAGGAATTTGTGGCAAAACAATATATTTTTCATTTAGAATATTCAAAAAGATCATCATGATTGAGTGAATGTCACAGAAAGTTCAATGCACATCTAAGAAAAAAATATTGATTAGCATAATAAGATAGGAAATAATTTCCAGATGCTCCCCCTATGAGTTTGAAATCTTGCTTAGATGAAATGAAATGCTTATACTTGCCAAGGACTAATTTCACTGATAATTTCAAACCATATAAGCAATCATTTTAAAATATCTTAGACCAACTATTGCGATACCATGATACACATGAGTTCTTTATGCTTTTTCCTAAAAATGGAGCTTAGCTCCCCTAAATATTTTCAAGTACACAACAAATTTAGTTCAACATAGTTAAAAAAAAAAAAATCATGTGATTAACAAGTTGCATCAAATATGCATAAAAAAATTTACACATACCATTCATTATTTGATATCAAATGCAAAGACCCAAAGCCAGAAAATAAGGAAAATTAAATAAGAAGGGAAAATTTCAAAAAAATAAACAGCAGGCTTTGTTGAGGAGGTCCAAGTTCTCGTCAATGAAGGCCCTTATGTGATTCATTGTCGAAATTCAGAGTCTCATTGATGAAGAGATCCAGAATAGACGAAAATATCAGGTTTAGGGTTCATCAACGAAGCCATTCTTTCATTGACAAATAGCCTTCTATCGCTCATCGAAGATGGCGCCACTTCGTCGACGAATTTGACTGGGTCAAGGGGCTTATAAATAGAATTTCAATTGCTTCATTGTTAAGAAATCAAAATATCTTCTCTCTCTCTCTCTCTCTCTCTCTCTCTCTCTCTCTCTCTCTCTCTCTCTCTCTCTCTCTCTCTCTCTCTCTCTCTCTTTCTCTCTCTCTCTCTCTCTCTTCGGTTTCTTTGATGTTCATCGCCCGAATAGACAATTGAAAGTTACCACGAGGATCGGATGAGGGAGCGAAGATCTACAGTCCTAGGGAGTAGATTCTTGATTTAAAAAAAAAACTAGGATTCAGTTTTCGAGCGTTTCAGATTCTTTTTTAGAAATAGGTAAGGGGATTAAGTTAAGTTAGTTTTTTTAATGAAATTGAACTGTTCAAATGATTATGAAGTAAGTATATTTATGTTTTCAGTTGAGATTTCTAAAATCGACCATTCAAAGGATCTGTTTTTAAACCTAGGATATACGTTATGATATTTTCAGTATAAATGAACGGTGGGAAGCTCGGTTTTATGTTTAAACTGTATATGCTATGTTTTCTTGGTTGCCTACGGGCTATATTCAAAGAACAAGAAATTGTATGGCATGCATTTGATATATATATATGTACTCTTTTGTAATCGAAATGATGAAGGTTTGTGAAATATTGGAGCTTCTTATGAAAATACAGGATTATGTTTACGGCAACGAGAGCTAAGATGATTTTTACGGTGGCGAGGGCCAGGATTATGTTTAACGACTGTGAGCCGAGGCTTATGTGACGGTCGAGGGCCTGAGGTTTTTAAATGGTAGGTTTTATATGAAATGAATATTAAATATATTTTATTACTTAAATTGCACGATATGCTTTAGGAACTCTATGGACCATTATGTTATAAGCACGGTACCGTTGCTAGGAATTATATATGTTTCCATGTGCACCCACACTGTACTGTGAGAGTGGTGTGGGTTGTTTCAGCAGATTAGTCTTGGTAGAGGGTGTACTTTACTTGGAAGCTCGGACTTTCAGGATAAGGTAGGGTAATCAGAATACACAAGAAATTATGGGTGCCTACGTGGACGGTGTTAGACGCGGATGTATGTTTGACTTTGTCTGGGTTTATCACCCCAGCCTTAGTCCAGCCTTCGAGTAGCATAATCCTAACCACGGGGGTTTATACATGGCGTTAATCCTAAGGAGTGTCTTTCATGTATATTTGTATATTTATGTAAATGATATTATGTAAGTAATGAACTGTTTATGTCAGGAAATGAAACAAGTATTTTCAACGTACAAGTACGTATGATGTAATATGGCTATTTTCGGTTATATGAAGAATGGATGTTATCTGTAAACACTAATGTATGCTACCCACACATTGATATTAACTTGATCTCCCTTATTGAGAAGTGTCTCACTCGAATATGGAAATCATATTTTCAGGAAACAACATGTATTGTGCTTAGCAACATCAGAGGGTGAAAGTTAGAATAGTCTTTTTGGAAGATTTGTATGATCTCAGGTGTATATAAGTTATGTTGTAAGTTAACGGATATGTATTATGGTTGTATGAACCAAACTAGTCGTCCAGATTTGGTTCGGATTGTAATATGGATATTTGGAAACTTATATGTATGAAAGGAATTAGAACTTTGGTGATGTATATATGAAGAATGTTTCATTACTTCCGCTGCATCTATGTTTAATGATTATGATATCAGGTACACAGACGTCACTAAAGTAGCACCCTGGGCCCATGAGGGGTTCGGGGCATTGCAGGTGGTATCAAAGCTTAGGTTTGTTAGGTTTCGCAGACTTGGTTAGTGATAATTACCAGAGTATAGGTTGAGATATGTTAAGGATAAGAATGGGTAGGATAAGTCAAGCCTTAGTTTGGAAGCTTAAGGACGGTGATTTTTCGATGGTCTTCTATGTTTTTCCTAGAGTGATGATTTTAGGAAAACCATAGTAAATCTATCGATGGTTTCATTTCTAGGTTAAGGGACTAGAGCTTGGAAACTTAGGTTGGGAACGATAGATTGGAAAAGTATGTATGTAGTGTTCATGTCATGATTTGGGGTCGATACCTTGGTAGTTTTGTAACAGTAATGTATAAGTGATTTCTTTAAATTATGAATTTGTATGCTTTAGCTGTTAGTCATTCCATACTTGCATCTACCTTGATAAATGTGGAATTTCTAATTCGGTTTCTATCCTATCTTCAGGATGGAACCCAGGGGAAAGGAGGTCATATATGGAGGGACAATCATGTGAATGCCTCCAGTGAAGACGACGTTGAGGCCTCGGCTATAATGCGCAGTATAGCATGCTAGGCTAGGAAAGAAATTTAGAGGGATTCTCATGAATATGATCAGCTAGCGGCTGATAGAGGTTGCATGTTCTAGCAGTTTTCTTAGACGAACCCGTTGCCATTCTTGGGAGGACTGAACCATATTGCGGCAAAAGACTAAATTCAGGAGATGGAGTAACTGTTAGGTGTGCTGAAATGCACGAAGGAGTAGAAAGTGAGGTTTGACCCCTTTAAACTAGTGGGAGAGGCAAAGAGATGGTAGAGATCGGCTAAGCTAGTAAAGGAATAGAAGGCAGAGTATGCATTTGTTCCTTGGAGCCATTTTAGGGAAGCCTTCTTCAGTAGATACTTCCCCATTGCGACTAGAGAGCCAAAGGAAAAGGAATTTCTACATTTTACGTAGGGGTGCTTGTCGGTGCAGCAGTATGAAGCCAGATTTATGGAGCTATCCTGATTCGCTCTATATATGGTCCCGGATGAGTCAAAGAAGACTCGGATGTTTGAGAGAGGGCTGAAGCAGGCAATACGCATGCAAGTGGTGGCGTTATTGGTCCAGAGCTTTACTAAGGTGGTGTACAGAGCCATGGCGATGGAGGCTAGTATTCAAAAAGGGGGAGAGAGAGAGAGAGGCGAACTAGAGGAAGACGCCCTTATGGCAAAGTTATTAGTCCAGCTCAAGCCAGAGCTCCTGGAAGGGGTATGGTAGTTCTTAGGGTCAACGGCAGGTGATGGGGTCTCGAGCCTTTCAAGGGAGTTCTCAGAGTTCCACTTTTTCTAGATGCCATACGAAGCATTGGGGCGAGTGTAGGGCTAGAACAGTTGTTTGCTACCGTTGCGGTGTAGTAGGGCATCAGGTGCGATACTGTCCTGTGACAATGAATTACATACCTCAGCAGCAGTGGTATAGGAGAGGGAATCAGGCACCCCCGAGGTGGTCACTAGGGAAATACAACCCAGGCATAGGTGTATTCTATGACACCGAGTGACGTTGAGCACACAGGGAATGTAGTTACAGGTATTATTTACATGTTTTTCCATAAAGCTGTTGTGCTTTTTTATTCAGGTGTGACCCACTCATTTGTATCTAGGGGGTTTGTAAAGTATGTGAAATAGAGGCTCAGCCATTAGGTGTTGAGTTAGGAGTGGTCACGCTAACAGGGTCGGTTATTGTGTGCAATAAGGTGGTTAAAGACTACCTAGTGGAGATTTAGGGGAGAAGGCTACCTGCTAGCCTAATCATCTTTGATATGCATGGATTTGACATTATCTTAGGGATGGATTGGCTAGCCTCCAGCTAGACAAGCATAGACTGTCACCGGAAGGAGGTGGTATTCGGGCCTCTAGGGGAGCAAGAATTTAAATTCGAAGGGTAATGTGTGCACTTTGCACCACAAATCCTTTCGGCAATTCAGGAGAGGAGATTACTTTTGGGGGGTTGCCAGGGGTACTTAGCATATGTTAAAGAAGCACCAAAGGAAAAACTAAAGTTGGAGGATATTCCAGTGATACGGGAATTTCTGGATGTTTTTCCTGAAGAATTATCAAGGTTACTTCCTGATCATGAAGTGGAGTTCACCATTGAGTTGACTCCAGGGATGGCACCAATCTCCAAGGCTCCGTACCGAATGGCTCTGACTAAACTAAAGGAGCTAAAGGAGCAACTATAGGAACTTCTGGATAATGGTTTCATTAGACCGAGTGTATCACTCTGGGGAGCATCAGTGTTGTTCGTGAAGAAGAAATATGGGTCAATGAGGATGTGCATCGACTACAGATAAATTAACAAGGTAATAGTAAAGAATAAATACCCGTTACCTCGTGTTGACGACCTGTTTGACCTGGTAAAGGGTACTCAAGTTTTCTCTAAGATCGATAAGTGATCTGAGTATCGCTAGTTGAAGGTGAAGTCAGAGGATGTATTGAAAACCGCCTTTCGAATCTGGTATGACCATTATAAATTTTTGGTTATGTCGTTTGGTTTGACGAATGTGCCTGCAGCATTCATGGATCTGATGAATATGATGTTCCACGTGTACTTAGATCAATTTGTGGTGGTATTCATTGATGACATTCTGATTTATTCAAGGAATCCTACATAGCATGAAGCTTATTTGAGGCTGGTACTTCAGGTACTTGGAGAGAAGAGATGGTTTGCTAAATTCGAGAAATGCGAATTCTGGCTAGAATAGGTTGCATTTCTAGGACATGTAGTGTCCAAGGAAGGGATATTAGTAAACCCGGGCAAAGTAGAGGCAGTAATAAACTGGGCGAGATCAAAGAATGTACATGAGATTAGAAGTTTCTTAGGTCTGGCAGGGTACTATTGCCGATTCATCGAGGGTTTTTCGAGGCTGTCAAGTCCTTTGACACAGCTTACAAAAAAAAAATAAAATTAGTAGGTTTTATTGGACTAGCGAGTGTGAGCAGAGCTTTTAGGAGTTGAAGCAACGTCTAGTTATAGCCCCAATGTTGACCATTCCATCAGGGGATAATGATTTTGTGATCTACAGTGACGCGTCCCAAAAAGGGATCGGGTGTGTTTTGATGCAACAGGGTAAGGTTATTGCATATGCTTCTCGTCAACTCAAGGAGTATGAGAAGAATTATCTTACACATGACTTAGAGCTGATAACAGTGGTTTTTGCACTAAAGATCTAGTGGCACTACTTATACAGTGAAAAGTGCGAGATCTTTATTAATCATAAAAGTCTCAAATATTTCTTCACCCAAAAGGAGTTAAATATAAGGCAACGCAGGTGGCTTGAGGTTATTAAAGACTACAACTGTACTATTAGTTACTATCCCAGAAAAGTTAATGCGGTAGCCGATGCATTGAGTCGGAAGTTAGCGTCTGCATTAGTCTTAGCAATTGGGATTCAGCATGAGATCATGATGGACCTGGAAAGGTTGGGGGTAGAGTTAGTAGAAGGAAGTCACCAGGCATTCATTGCTAGCCTAGTAGAACAACCAACCTTACAGGAGAGGATTCATCATCTCAGATGAAAGATGTGGAGCTGGCAGAAATTGTGAGTGGAATACAAATGGGTTGAAAGTTGAATTTAATGTCTCTGACGATGGGGTATTGATATTTCACACTTAGATCTACATACTGAATGATGATGAGATCAAACAAACCATCCTGGAGAAGGCACATTGCTCTTTATATACGGTACATCCAAGAAGCACAAAGATGTACAAGGATTTGCGAGGATCTTTTTGGTGGTCTAACATGAAAAGAGAGATCGCCCATTTCATAAAGAAATTCCTGATTTGTCAACAGGTGAAGGCCGAGCATGAGAGGCTAGCAAGACCACTATAGCCACTTGACATCCCAAAGTGGAAGTGGGAGCATATCTTGATGGACTGTGTGTCAGGATTGCCTACGGCGGTGCATGGGCATAACACTATCTAGGTTATAGTGGATTAGCTGATGAAGACTGTGCACTTCATTCTGATCAAGGTCAGCTATTCCATGGATAGGCTAGCAAAGCTTTATGTGCAGGAGATAATACGACTTCATGGCGTCTTAATTTCTATAGTTTCAGATCAAGATCCACTGTTCACGTCTCATTTTTGGAAGAGTTTGTAGGATGTCTTAGGATCTCAACTCACCTTTAATACTGCATTTCACCCACAGACGGATGGACAATCCAAGAGGACTATACAAATTTTGGAGGATATGTTGCGAGCATGTGTATTGGATTTCAATGGTAGTTGGATTAGATATGTGTCATTAGTCGAGTTCGTATATAACAATAGTTATCAGGTCAGTATTGAGATGGCACCATATGAAGCCTTGTATAGTCGCTGGTGTCGATCTCCATTGTACTAGGATGAGGTAGGAAAATGACAGGTGTTGGGACCGAAATTAGTTCAGCAAACCTCTGCAAAGGTCGAACTTATCAAGGAGAAGATAAAGGCAGCACAGAGTTGGCAGAAGAGTTATATAGATACTCGTTGACGGGTACTAGAGTCCGAGATTAGGGATATGGTATTCTTGAGGATTGCTCCGATGAAGGGAGTAATGAGGTTCAGAAAGAAAGGCAAGCTGAGTCGTCAGTACATTGGGCCATTTGAGATCCTGGAAAGGATTGGTTCAGTTGCTTATCGGGTGGTGTTACTACCAGCATTGTCTAGAGTTCACAATGTCTTCCACGTATCAGTGCTGAGGAAGTATGTGCCAGATCCTACGTACGTGATCAACTATGAACCTTTAGAGATTTGGGATGTTTTGACTTATGAGGAGGTAACAATTCAAATTCTAGATCAGAAGGTACAGAAGCTGTGTACGAAGGAAATACCATTAGTAAAGGTATTGTGGTGTAATCATGCAGTTGATGAGGCTTCTTGGGAGCTAGAGATAGAAATACGCCATAAGTACCCATAGCTTGTCGGTGATGATTAGTGTCAGATAGATTGGTGGTCGAACAGGTACGTGTTAGTTTTATATGAAGATCAGGTAAGGTAAGTATGTTTCGGTTGTCAATTGTTATGAGTTTATGTATGGATGGTTTCTGAGAGAATTATGCATGGTATTGAAAATTCCCGAGACACTATGTGTAATCACGGTATTCCTTCGCCATAAGTGAGGACAGGTAATAAATTTGGGATGAGGCCGCTATGTGGGAAGTCGTTAGCTCTTCCTAGAGCTGGTGTAGTGATCTCAAAAAAATAAAAATAAATAATAAAAATAAATAAATTAAATTAAATTAAAAATTAATTAATTAAAAATTTTAAATTAATTAAATAGTTATTATTATTTAAATTATATAATATAATATATTAATGTAATATATTATATTATAATATAAGATTATATATAGTTAGGTAATCTGGAAGAAGAAGTTTTTTTTTTTTATAAAACAGAAGCCCCCCTTAAAACGTCTCTCACTCTCTCTGTCTCCGTCTCTCTCTTCCCTTATTTCTCGATGGATTTTTAGCCGATCGGGAAACGGAAGGTACCATTGGGTTCCTAACTCCGTCACCGATATTTATACTGGAGGAGATTTGTTGTGGGAGCGGCGTAGGCACCATTCATAGGGTAAGACAACTTTTTCCTATTTCTTCAATTTCTCCTTAAATATGCTGTTAAATCGATGATCAGGCACCACCACGGGGTCCTAATTGCAATCGTCGTCATTTTGGCCGAAGGAAATTTCTAATTTAGGTTTTCTAAACACCATTCCAAAGCAAGAGTGAGATTTGGGGAATTAGGTGAATTGGTTATATTTGAGGGTATAATTATTTATTTGAAATTTATGAGCTTGGGAAATATTAAAATAGTATTTTATTTAGGGTTGATTTAATGGAACTAGGATTTTTATTTGAGGGCTCGAGTGAGCGCCGCAGGTATCTTTTTAGGGTCCTTATTGGCGTAGTTCAAGAAACCAGGTAAGGGGAAAAAATATATATATAACTAGAATTTTTATGAATTTAATGAAAAATTAATTGTGTTATATATACATGTACATGTTTCAATATGGGTTTAAAATGCTAACCCTTTAAATTATGCTTTTTGAACCTAGGGCTATTTTATTAGATACTTATATGTGAAATTGAACTGATGAAAATGAAATATTTTTCAGAATAATTATGTAAGAAATCAAAGGTATTTTTCTAGTATGTGAATGTTAAATGTGGATTGGCTTATTTTATAGGAAATATATATATATGAATTTTACTGCTAAATAGTGTGACATGAGTAAGGAATGTTGCATGAAAATATGTTATATGTATGAGATGCAGGATATACAGGAAATGAACTGAGTATGAAAATGTTATATGAAATATGTTGCATATGAGTGTTAATGCAACAATGTAAAACAACTGAAAAATGTTAAGTAAAATAGCTTAAAAATGTTGGGTAAAACAACTGAAAGATGTTGGGTAAAATAGCTGAAAGATTTTGGGTAAAATAGCTAAAAGATGCTGGGTAAAATAGTTTAAAGATGCTGTGTATGAAGTGAAATGAAAAGAATTATGGAGGTGAATGAAATAGAAATAAAATGAGAAATGTGAACAATGTAAAATGGGAAAAAAACCACATAAAGTGAAATGAAATGAAAAGTAAAAGATGGAAACATGAACAGTTGAGAAATATAGAATAATGACAAACAAAATAATGTGTTATGGTATTATCAATATTTATGCTAGTAGAACATGTTATATTTAGGCGAGACAAACTCTTCGCCCGAGGGCTTGCTGAGAAAGGCGAGTGCCGTGGTTGTATCAAGTGCAGCAGTAGGCTGCATAACGTGTTAGGGCAGAGGAAAACTACTCATATGGGCGGGTAGATTTTCTTATTCTTGGGAGCTTTCGCTGGTAAACTTTTGTATGAACTGTGTGAGTACAAGATTAATCTATCACTTGAGGGCTTACTGAGTAAGGTGAGTGCCCTGGCATGCTTTTATTGTGACCTTTGGGTTGCCTAATGCATTAGAGCAGAGGGGTGCTACTTGTATGGGTGGGTAATCACCCCTATCCTTAGGTAGTCTCGTGGGTAAAATACTTGCATGTGTTTGAATAGGATCAAAAAATGATTTTAGAAATTATGTTAATGATTTACAAATGATGAATAATATGTTATATACAAACATCATGTTAGCCACATACTATTTTAATATATTGTTTCTTCCCTTACTGAGATGTGTCTCGCCTGAACATGAACTTATCTTTTTCAAGACATCCACAAGATCGAGCTTAGAGAGCTCGAGCTATTATAGCATTTTTTAGGAAAATGGTATAATTTTGATAATATTTTGGGATGTAAATATTTTATGTTTTATGTTGTATGTTTTAAGTCTTCTAAGAAATGGATGGTTGTGAAACATACTGGTGTTTGTGAATACTGGAAGTGTAGGTTATGTTTTAGAGATATGTATATATGTAAATACAGGTGGATGCATGGTTTATTATTGTGTGTAAATAGATTTAGAAAACTATGGTATTATATTTTTTTGGAAGATAATAATTATGTTTTTTGTTGCATAAATGATATTAGAATATGGATTATCAGGTAAATGAATGGATTAGTAGCACTCCAGTCCCACGTAGAGGGTCAGGGTGTTACAGTTAGAGTAGTGATTGTTTAGATAATATGGTAGAAAACAGTTAGAAATTTTCGAGGGTGAAATTTTTATAAGGAGGGGAGATTGTAGAGACCTGAACTCGGAAAATAAAGAAATTAAATAAGAAGAAAAAATTTGAAAAAAATGAATGGATTAGTAGCACTCCGGTCCCACGTAGAGGGTTGGGGTGTTACAGCCAGAGTAGTGATAGTGTAGATGATGTGATAGAAAATAGTTAGAAATTTTTTAGGGTGAAATTTTTATAAGGAGGGGAGATTATAGAGACCCGAACTCGGAAAACAAGGAAAATTAAACAAGAAGGAAAATTTTCAAAAAAAATAAATAGTAGGCTTCATCAACGAGGTCCAGGTTCTCATCGACGAAGGCCCTTATATGATTCGTTGCCAAAATTTAGAGTCTCGTCGACGAAGAGATCCAGAATAGAGGAAAATATCAAGTTTAGGGTTCGTCGATGAAGCCATTCTTTTATCGACGAACGACCTTCTATAGCTCGTCGACGAAGGCGCCACTTCATCGACAAATTTGACCGGGTCGAGGGGCCTATAAATAGAATTTCAATTGCTTCATTGTTAAGAAATCAAAATATCTTCTCTCTCTCTCTCTCTCTCTCTCTCTCTCTCTCTAACCCATGCCCATACTCTCTCTCTTTTTGGTTTCTTCACTGTTCATCGCCCGAATCGATGATTAGAAGTTACCACGAGGATCAAAGAGCGAAGATCTACAATCCTAGCAGAGTAGATTCTTGATTTTAAGAAAGAGCTAGAATTCGGTTTTCGAGCGTTTCAGATTCTTTTTCAAAAATAGGTAAGGGGAATAAGTTAAGTCAGCTTTCTAATGAAATTGAATTGTTTCAAATGATTATGAAGTAAGTATATTTATGTTTTCAGTTGAGATTTCTAAAACCGACCATTTAAAGGATCCATTTTCAAACCTAGGATATACGTTATGTTATTTTCGGTATAAACAAACAGGTGGGAAGCTCGGTTTTATGTTTTAAACCGTATATGCTATGTTTTCTTCGTTGCCTAAGGGCTATATTCAAAGTACAAGAAATTATGTGGTAGGAAAATGATATATATGTACCTTTTTGTAACCAAATCGATGAATTTTTGTGAAATACTTTAACTGCTTATGAAAGTACAGGATTATGTTTACGGTTGCGAGGGCCAAGATGATGTTTACGGCCGTGAGGTTCATGATTATGTTTAACGGCTGTGAGCCAAGTTTTATATGACGGCCGAGGGCCAGAGGTTTTTAAATGGGTGGTTTTATATGAAATGAATATGAAATATGTTTTATTACTTAAATTGCACAATATGCTTTAGGAACCCTGTGGACCATTATGTTATGAGCACGGTATCGTTGCTAGAAATTATATATGTGGCCATGTGCGCCCACACTGTATTGCGAGAGTGGTGTGGGTGGTTTCAGCCGATTAGTCTCAGTAGAGGGTGTACTTTACCTGGAAGTTTGGACTTTTAGGATAAGGTAGGCCAACCGGAATATGCAAGAAATTACGGATGCCTGTGTGGATGGTATTAGATGTAGATGTATGTTTGACTTTGTCTAGGTTGATCACCCCTGGCTTAGTACAGCCTTCACGCAGCACAACCCTGACCATGGGGTTTTATACATGGTGTTAGTCTCACGAAGTGTCTTTCATGCATATATGTATATTTATGTAAATGATGTTATGTGATTAATGAACTATTTATGTCAAGAAATGAAACGAGTATTTTCAACTGTATAAGTACGTATGATGTAAAGACGGGTATTTTCAGTTATATGAAGAATGGATGTTATTTGTAAATACTAATGTATGCTACCCATACACTGATATTAACTTGATCTCCCTTACCGAGAAGTGTCTCACCCCAATATACAAATCATATTTTCAAGAAATAACAGGTATCGTGCTTAGTAGCGTTAGGGGGTGAAAGTTAGAATAGTATTTTGGGAAGACCTATATGATCTTAGGTGTATGTAAATTTTGTTGTAAGGTAACAGATATGTATTATGGTTGTATGGACCAAACTAGTTGTCCAGTTTTAGGTCGAATTGTAATATGGATATTCGACAACTTATATGTATAAAAGGACTTAGAACTTTGGTAATGTATATATGGAGAATGTTTCATTACTTCCGTTGCATCTATGTTTAATGATTATGATATCAAGTACACAAACGTCACTAAAGTAGCACCTCGGGCTCATGAGGGGTTCGGGGCGTTACAAGTGGTACCAGAGCCTAGGTTTGCTAGGGCGTTACCTCCCTTTGTGTAGTCTAAGTCTAATATCAGCTTATAATTAGCCAAAAAAAAAAAAAGTTTAATAGCATTTAGCATTCCACTACAAGAGAACACTTTCATTTTTCTTAGAGGAAAAAAAAAATTAGTGTAAAATCTAGCAACACCTCTTAAATTTTTTAAAAATGACACTTCACCCTCTATGTTTTCAAAAACTACCGAAAATCCTTATGAGGTTTAATTTTATTAACAAAATGAACTTTTCATTAATTGAATGTTAGTCAATCATTAAGCATATGTGAAAAAAATTAATTTTAGTCATAATAAAATGATAATTTAAATTGATACATATTCAATAAATTAAATTAAAAATATTGGTCAGCACAATGTCGAAAACTAACAAAGTGACTCAAAGATCTAATTAATTCTCAAATTAATTGGTCTATCCAGTCCAATCACTTTGAGTCAACCAAGTGATATCAGTGTAATGAAAAAATCTATTATTATTACAAAATGATTTTAAAAAATATATTAAAAATAAAATTTGCTAATAAATCATAAAATTAATAATAATAGTACTATAAAATAGTTGTTAAATTTAATGTTCATAAAAATTTATTGGTTAAACACATTCTAAAACATAGTGTTAAAAAAAAGATAAATTAAAATTTTAAAATTCATTCTTTATAAATTAAAATTGTAAAATTAGATGTTAGCCCTTTTATGTATAAAATATGAATGCTAAATGGATAAAAAAAAACTCAAATTTTATATTAATTGGTTGACCATTATTTAAGACAATTCACTGATTTTTCCTAATTTTCTTCAAATTGTTATCTTATTAAATATGGTATTTAACCAGTCGTAAAGAGTAAGCAACAATCCGACCAATTGTTTGATCCCAACTGATTTTTAAATTACATTTTTATTTGTTAAAGACATATTTAATTATTTAATTTTCATGAAATGTATACAACAAATATTTTGTAACAATATAATTCTTAATTATTTTTCTAAATTATTAGTATTAGTTATTTTTCATAATTATATATTTTTTAAAATAATAATTTAATTATGTTGTCATGCTTATGTGAGCTGATTGACTTAGTTTAGTTGTTAGGTGTTCAATTCACTTACAAATTTAATTTTCAAAATGTATTTAAATTAACGAATCAATTTTTCCAACTTAATTTATTAAACTAATTTTATTTTCTTAATTTATCTCATCAATATTTAGCGCAAAGGTAAAATCATAATTTATTAATAGATAAAATTTAGTTTTTTTTTTTTTACTTAACTTAAGATTTAGTAACGGTCAACTGACGGAGGGTTTGTGGTAATTTTAAAAAACTTAGGGGGTGGAATGTCATATTTTGAAAGGTGAGGGGATGTTGTATTTTACCCAAAAAATTATTTAAAATTTCTATAAAATCAAAAAAATATTGACTCAATTTTCGTTTGAAAAAAAAATAATTTTCTTATACATTTGGAAAAAATTATGTTCTCTAAACATATATTTGAAACTTTAGGGCAACATATGTTTGCACTTGTGTCATAGATTTGGTTTAAACATCTTTTAATGATGTGGTGATGGGGTGATCGGTAATTGTGATAGTGAATTGGGTGATAATGGAATTGTTATGTCAACCCTCATCAACAATACATCGAAGAGTCTCCTATTGCACAAGGGATGCTTGTGGAGTACAAAGTTGTAAAAGTTGTACAAAGTTGTAAAAGAGTCAAAGTTGTAAAAGACGTACAAAGTCATAAAAGGGGGGATAGTTAACAGAGCTGATCAAACTCAAATTAGAAAAGAGCAGATGCGAGATAGAGCAAAATACACTAAAGATAATGGACAGAGAGAGAGAGAGAGAGTGTAACGTCCCTCAATTTCTTAACATAAAATATCACATAATAAATAAAATGGTCAACCCGAACCCGTGGGTAGCGAGGACACCTATCAAACACAGCGGAAAACCTAGCAGCAGTAAACATAAAATCTCAATCATCCAATCATAAAATATAATACCAGAGCTTTCTATAACATCAACATACAGTTATGATATACAACCTCCAAAAGTCAAAATAACACTAGGATTAAATAACAAAAACTCCCGATCCTAGTTCAATGCTTACCCTTCTAGTAGGGAAGCTCCAATCACTCAATAGCGGCTCTAGCCCGTCGGTCTCACTGGATTTCCTGAAAATGATTTAATGTTCGGGGGTGAGACACTTCTCAGTAAGGGAAAATAAACTAAATACAGCTGTGTGGTAACATGAATATTTAATGCATTTATACGTATATAGTACATTTCATAATTTCATAAACATCATCATATCGTACTAGGTAAACATATATTTTCACATCTGTTAATAATTCATATCATACATAAAATCATCTGTTATAACTGTAGTACTGAAAACAAACCCAGGATGAATAGCTAACTAGTGTCATGTATTACCCCTCCATGACGGGTTGTGCAGCCCGAAGGCAGGACCCGACAATGGCTGGCCGACCACTGCTGAATCAAATATCTCTGTAAGTACGATGGGCCCGCCACACCCTGGTCCGGACTGCTAGGTGGACGTCCACACTCTACTGAAAGCCACATCGACTATCCATTTCCCATCCCCTTGTGGGACGGTAGCACTAATAAGGCCTCGTGCCAAAATTAACCCATAGCTACGGTACCGAGCTCCTGGTTTGAACTAAACTAACATCCTGATTGTAAAAACATATAATACATGATCATATATATAACATCATTACGGCCTCGTGCCAAAAATATAGTACTACGGTCTCGTGCCGAAAATATAGTAATTACGGTCTCGTGCCGAAAACATAAATACGTGGCCTCGCGCCAATAACATAAACACGGCCTCGTGCCGATAACATAAATATAGCCTCGTGCCGATAACATAAATACATGGCCTCGCGCCAATAACATAAATACGGCCTAGTGCCGATAACATGAATACGTGGCATCATGCCAATAACATAAAACGGCCTCGTGCCGATAACATAAATATATGGCCTCACGCCAAAAACATAAATACGGCCTCGTGCCGATAACATAAATATATGGCCTCGCGCCAAAATTGTTTCAGGTATATATATACTGAAGATACATCATTTATCACATAATCGTCAAATCCATCACAACATAACTCATATTTTCATAATACCTGAAATCATGCTTTGTTTGTAAAATCTTTCGCATCATAATACATTTCACACAAAATAATATTCATGCCACACATATGCTGTGAAAAGTCATACTTCATATTCTAAAATTGTGAATTACTTGCATCTCATACATACATATACATTTTAATGATCATAGCAGTATTTTCCCAATCGTACATTTCATTCGTAATACACAATATAACATATGCTTTTCTAAAAATAAATTTACTCATAATCAATAATAATTTGTATGGAAAATTACTGCTTTAGTTTATTCCCTTACCTGACTACTGAGAAATTCCTTAGGACCCAAAATTTCACGCCCTTGGCGCCCGAAATTTAATTCCTACAATTTACATTTTTCCCAGATTAATTAATTTATTTCTCCAAAATAATACTCATCTAGCCTTCCCTAGGCTCCATATACCTCAAATTAATATTTAAACTATTATTTAACATCCGCACTTAATTTTCCAAGTTTTGCCTGCGGGTCCCAAAATTAGACCCGTGGTGCTCACCCGGTCCCTAAATTCTAGAAATCCTACTTCAGTCCCAGATGCTTAATATTTTAGCATTTCTAAATTAATGCTAATTAATTAAAAATAAGTCCCTTAATAATCGCCGCACCCCAAATTTAGGGTTTTGGCCCGATACCCCCACGAGAATTTCGTCCCACTAGACTTGTAGAGAATCATCCCTAGATTCTTGTGGTGGTGTCCGTTCGTCAATTGGGCTTATATTTTGCAAGAAATTAAAGAAAAATGAGAAAATGGCTTACCCTAGGGAATACGCTTACGCCGCTCCTACCACCGATCCGCTCCGGTAGAAATGACGGCAGCGACGAATGGAGTCCAGTGGTATCTTCTGATTTTCGATCGGGCGAAAATCCGTCACGAAATCGAAGAGAAAGGGAGAGAGAATGTGAGGTGAGAGAGAGAGATTGCAGAGAGTTACAGAGAAAAGAAAAGAGAAGAAGAAGAAGAAGAAGAAGAATAATAATAATAATAATAATAATAATAATAATAATAATAATAATAATAATAATAGATATACTTAGAATCTCCTGAAGCTTGTTGAAGCTTTAGGAGGATAAATATTATAATAATAATAATAATAATAATAATAATAATAATAATAATATTTAATTAATATTAATAATAATATTTTTTTTAATAAAAGAAATTAATTTTAATTAATTAATTCTTTTTCTTTTTAAATTCGTTTAATTAATTAATTAATTAATTAAATTTTTTTTTTTGGAAATCAATCCACTAATCTTTTATATCTCTTTTTGGGGTTTTTACAGAGAGAGAGAGAGGGGGGGGGGGGGAGGTGTTGTGACCTGTTGTATTAAGTAGTGGGATCATTTTATGATATGTTGTATGAAGCATTAGGCTAATTTGAATGTTTGATTGGAGATACTTTTACAATAGAATTAAATTACACATATTTATATGTCTTCTAGGTCAAACCTACATCAATTTTATGATTACTGATATACGAATAATAAATTTAGGACATTAATCCTAATCATGATGAAGACACTAATCATAAGTTTGAGATTTTGCAACAATAAGAAGCCTAATTATTATCGTTTACTTCTCTCCTCTAGTCTCATATAGGTGGCCCCATGTGATTCCTTGGATGTTGGCTATAAGTAATTCACCTTAACTAGGTGACCTTCCTTTTAGTCCTTTGGGTGACTAAGCAATAAGTGGTTTGCACACTTGATTGAACTTCCTTTTTTAATCGTTAGGGTGACTAGGCAATAAATGGCTCACCTTGCCTTGGCAATTGCCATGTGTCCTAGGCAATGTTCATCTTGGCTTATATTATTATATGTCTAGGGTATGGCCGAGTGATTCATCCTCCTAATTTTATATCTGCTATGTGGGCAATGACTAGGCCTTTGTCATCGTATTTCACCAGGATGTCCCTCAGAACAACTCCATTTTGTTTCATTTAATGCCTATAAATGTGTAGTACTAATTTGGCTATGAAGCATATGAAGCATGTATTACCTTTGTTGTCTTCCTAGGATGAGCGATTTTCAAATCAATCAAGTTATAATTAATGATGCTTCCTAAGTATGTTAGACTTAGAGCAAGCTTGACCAATATCAAGAATCAAGGATGAGTGTTGGTTATTCTATACTAGATTTAGGCTAAGGGAAAATAGTGATTCTTGTTCGACTCAATAGTTTGACTATCTAATATGCCTACGTATATATTAGGCCTTTAAATAAAAAGAAAAAAAAAATCATCCTAACCTCACATAAGAGAGGTGAAATTTGCACGATGCCTGCTTAGGAGTGATCATTGAGATATTATTTACTCCCAAGATCATTAAAACTTTCATTAGTGGACTCTATAGGGTTAGAATCCTTTTTATTTTTTAGAAATATTCCATTAAAGAGTCCTCACTATTTTCATCAATTATGGGCTTGGTTTTTTATCTTCTTTTACATAATTGTCCAGTAGAAGATTCTTATAATCCTTGTAATTAGCAAGGACTCTGAAGCCCTAATGTTGCCAATTTTTTTTTTTCAAATCATTATAGGTGATGACTTAGCTATTTGAAAATTATAGGGAGACTAATACCCTCCCACTCCGATGTATGCTCAACAAAGAATAGTTTGGCAGAGACCATATAGAACATAATAGTTATTTTTGAAATGTTTCATCCACACCCATATAAGTATTGTAGGCAGGCTACTGCAATCAATTTTATTTTGATTCTACATCGCTAAACATATTTTTTCACATGTTTCTTCATCCAAGATCTCATTTTACCCTTCAAATAGTTAACATTGTCTTCATTGTGGTTGCTACGTCTTAAGAGATTTGAAAAACCGCATGAAGTTTTCCTTTGGTAATTTGTTTTCGAATCACCATCAAATTAAAATTGGTAAGTCTATCTGATGTCAATGACAGTGTATTTATTAATAATTTGTCATGTACTTCTAGTAACAGGCAACATAGAGGGTCCCCCATTGGGCGTACGAAAAAGGTGTCTCATAGATTTGGGTGTCAAACACTTTTTGATGATGTGGTGATGGGGTGATTGGTTATAGAGATAGTAAATGAGTGATAATCAACTTGTTATGTAAACTCCTATCAAAGATATAGGAAAGTGGCCTATTAAACAAGGGGTGCTCTATGGAATAAGTTATGAGACTTGTAAAAGTCGTAGAAGAATATAAAAGGAGAAAGATATAAGGGAGAAGAACAAACTTAATTAGATTAGAAGAAATAGTTAGGAGATATAAACTAGTCTCAAACCCCCATATAACCTAGTGGAGGCAGGTGCCCCTATTGAAATTTTGAAAGTAAATAAGTTTTTAGTAAATTAAGAGATGTCTCCACTAAATTATTCATTTGCCCCTATTTTAGTGAATAAGGCTAGGTCATCATCATCCATCTCTTCTTCTTCTTCTTCTTCATCACTCGAGCTTTTTTTGGACACTTTGAGTGCTGTGGATTTCTTATTTTTGCCAATTTCAGTTGATCTTTCATTGATGGACATCTCATATATGAGAAGTGACTCAATAAGTTCATCTAAGGTTATAGCCTTTAGGTTCCTCCCTTCAGTTATGGCAGTGGCCTTGGGTTCCCAAACAGGTGGAAATCCTCTAAAAATTTTCCTAATCATTTCATAAGTTGGGTAGGTCTTCCCAAGTTCATTTAGGGAGTTTATAATGTGGTTGAACCTTGTATACATGATATGGATTCTTCAGGGTTCACCCTGAAGGCTTCATACTCACTTGTGAGCATGTATATTTGGCTATCCCTAACATATATGGTTCCTTCATATGTTACTTCTAGCTTATCCCAAATTTCTTTTGTAGTCTTGTAGCCCATTATCCTTTTAAACTCATTTGCGTCAAACGCACAATATAGGGCATTCATAGCACTAGAGTTTATCTGTAACTATTTCATATCAGCCTCAGACATTTTGTTTTCTTTCTTAGGGATTTCTTTATTGTCACTAGACTTAGAAGGAACATAGTTTCCTTTGGTTACAACTTTCCAGACTTTCCAATCCATTGTTTGTAAGAACAACCTCATTCTTTGTTTCCAGAAGGTGTAGTTTACATCACAAAAGATTGGGGGTCTGGTGGAAGATTTCCCTTCACCAAATGGGGATACACCAAGGTTTGCCATTTCGATCTTTGTGTAATTAGCTATTAAGATTTGCTACAACATACGCTCTGATACCAATTTGAAAGTTATGGTTAGTCCCACAAGGGGGGGCGAATTGGGTATTTTAAATTTAATACGCGGAAGCTTGATTTATTGTAACACCTTTTTATTACGTTCCCTTTAAATGATCTCAATCACAACAAATGTCTAATCAGCGAATGGCTATACCAATTTGAACAATCCTATATATGTAATTAAAACACAAAACTCAGAAAATTTTAAATAGGCAACAAGATAGACTTTGTGTTTAAGGAATGAATATCTCAATATCAGCAATCTTTAACAAATTTAACCTAGCAAATTTCCTTATCGAAATTTGAACAATTTTATCAACTAAAATGAAGTAATCTCAACTAATTAAATTTATCCAGACTTGCAATATCAACAGCATTTGATTCACAATTGAAAATTAAATCATTCTAGTCATTCACAAGTCTATCTAAACATTCATAAAATCCTCAAATCAATCTCAGCATTCAACAGATTGCCCAATCAATATTAATTCATACATAGCAGTTAATAATCAAGTTATAATTATAGAAAATTAAAGAGATTAAGGAAAGAAGAAGAACACACGAATTTTTTACAAGGTTCAGCGGCTTGCCTACGTACTTGCCTCAAGCAACTCGCTGTGAGGATTTTCCTTACTCTCTATGTTCAATAGGTGGAGTTACCTCTCTCCATTGGTAGGTGGAGACCCCTTTTTCTAGGCAACGAATCTATCCCCGAATCATTAATTTACAATCAGCAACAGCAAATTTTGCGTACAACTAAAATACTCTTTGAATATAGCGAATTTGTACAATATAAACACACTATGAACCTCTCAGTAGAAATATGCAATGAAGATCAAAATATTTAAAGGTATTCTGGATTGAGATAAATCAAAAGAAGAGGAGAAAACCAGAGATTGATTTTCAAACAAGAGCAATGGTGTAGAGTAGCCTTTGCAAAATGATTTGTGTGCCATTTGAATGATTAAGATTACCCTAGTGCGATTAGGGTTGCATTTAAACACTAGGTTTTGAAATTAGACTGTTATCCCTAAGTTTGGAAATGAAAAATGCTAAAAATGGTAAGAAATCACATTGTTTAAAAGTTGGCCGCGATACTTCGATTGCCTGGGCTCAAGCCTTGATTGCCCAAACCATTAAGAATTTGGGATTTCAAAACAGGAAGTAACACTACTTTGGTTGCTTGAGCCTCTGACTTTGGTCACCCCTGCCTATTCGGTCACCTAGACTAACAATTCGGTCACCCAAACCTATGGTGTTTGGATTTATTCAATAGTAGTACCAGTTCGGTCGCTTGAGCTATTGATTCCATACCAGTTAGCTCAGTTTGTTATGAAATTCAACCTTATTTATTTCAAAACTCATTTGCAATCTTTTTGAAACATATTTCAACATTTAAAAGACATTTTTTTTTTGTGTTTTAAAAATTAATCTCTAAGTCTAATTATGTCATAAGAGCTTCATACACAATCTTAATATTAGAGAGATACTTACATGAGAGTCCTAAAACAATACATATACGATACACATTGAGTCCTCATGTTCTGGAAGCTTTATCTTCATTCAATGCTTGAGCCAATCTTCATTTATCCTTAGTTCCTCATGGCTTTTAAGTTTTAAGTATAATCCATTTGTTCTTGTAAAGTCTAATTTTTAATAAATTTTGCCCCTTTGGCATGTTGGATTTAAAGCATGCTTTGACCAATCAAGGTTGAAGGATAAAACTTGGTCACATTATACCAAACGTGAACTATGATGAAGGATGGTCCACTCTTGACTCATTGTTTGTCGTGGATAAATTTGGTAATATCTAGATCCATCTTTAGCTTTCTTTCATTCTTATTGACACTGAATTCTGTCTGAGGTTCTAAGAAAGGGAATGGCAATCCCAAAACAAGGAGAGATTAAAGAAAAAGGAGGAGACATTATCAAAAACACATAAATTTCACAAGACATAGAGTCGCCATCTTATTATTTTTTTTAACTACAAGAAAAAAAAACTCTAAAAAATGTCATGCAAAAACTAGAGATTTGAATTCAAGATTGCATTTGTGCATAGGGAAAGTGATTGACTAACCATATCACTAATGGCTAGCCAACTAGAATCCCTATTTACATAGTTTATAGAATGGTTTACAATTACCTATATGTGCCTTAAAAAAAAAAAGAAAAAAAAAAAAGAAAAAACCCATTCTGGTCCTTCAATGTTGGCATCACTCTCCATGAACACTCCAACATGGCTTCAAGAAGCCCAAAGTATTGTTCTAAAAGGGGTTGTCCTCAAAACCCTAATTTTTAAAAAGCATGATGATGATGATAATGGAAAACATTTGGTTTGAAACCATTGAATTTGTATCATCAACCTAAAAACCAAAGTTTAAGAAAAGAGAGACCAAGTTTGTATTACCAGTCATTGAAGAGGATGAGTGAAAGCAATGAGTTGAAAAAGGTTTTGAGTTGACAACATGATGCATGAGTTTAAAATGTTAAAGCTTCTTCATCCGCCGCTTAAAATTTTAAAAACTATTGGAAAATACACATTTTTTTTAGGATTTTTTGAAAACATTTTTCATTCAAAGACCATTTTACTAGACAAACTAATAATCATGGTTCATTCGATGTAATCTTATTGGTCGTGAGCATAATCCTTCACGAATCATATGATCTTCGAAAATTAAAAATCTCTGGCATGCTTAGGGATAAGGAAAAGAAAACACTATACAGTTAAGTCTTCCCTCTATCTCATCATAAATCAGTTGTAGAACTTAGGAATCAAAAGATAATTCAACTATTTGACACAATTTTTTTTATTTTTAAAAATTTTTAATATTAATAATGACAAAGTTAAACAACAATAGCAATGCACACACTAATGCATGCACTAAAACACACATTAATATTTAACTACACATAAATACAAGAGTGCACCTATAAATTAACATACATACACATACCTATAAATTAACATACATTCATATTATATACTAGTACATACATACATATACATATTTAAAATACAAACACACAAATACACACATATGTTAATATAGATATAATAAATATGCACCTTAAAATACTTATAAACACATATTTTTAAAAAGATTGATATGATACTTATCACAAACCATACACATATACATAAATTCACTTAACTATTTACTCAGGCTCTCTCTCTCTCTCTCTCTCTCTCTCTCTCTCTCTCTCTCTCTCTCTCTCTCTCTCTCTCACACACACACACACACACACACACACACACACACACACACACACAAACACACTCACACACACACATAAACACAAACACACTCACACACACATGTTAATATATATACGTATATATATATATATACTAATATACACATAAGAAAAGCACACATAGGCACATATTCAATATACACATTCGTACGTGTGTGTGTGTGTGTGTGTGTGTGTGTATGTGAATTTAGGTGCAATCCCAAGAAAGGGGGTGAATCGAGCATTCAAAAAATTCTTGGTCTTTAGATCCTAATTTTGAAAACCACAACTTCACAAGCACAAGCTAGGTGACTTTATCAAATAATCAATATTACCCAATCACTCACACACATCATGAATATTCAATTCATAGACAATAAACAAATAATTAAATGCAAGTGGAAATTTAAATGAGTTAAGGGAAGAGAGATGCAAACACGGTTTTCATAAGGTTTGGCCAAACCCAGCCTACATCCTCACCTTCGGCAAATCACCCAAGGATTCCACTAAACTGCTTCTTTAAACCCTGGCGAAGCTTCCTATTACAATCTGCTGCTTACAAGAGGCGTAGCTTCCTCCTAACTATCTGCTACTTACAAGAGGCGTAACTTCCTCCTCACGATTCATAAACTGAACAGTTAATACAAATAATGAATAAAAATTTCTGAAGACTCAGAAACTTCTCAATAAGCTAATGAGTATAATCAGCCCTAAGCACTCTCACAAGATATAAAATGAAGCTCAAGAGAGAATATGTTTTTCTCAATGATGTATATGCATAAAATTAACTTGATCTTAATATGAGAAGTATGTATATGTATGATGCTTCCAAAATCTAACCCTTATTCAATATCTTCCAAAAATGATTTTAAAAAAAATATGCTTTGGAGATCTTAAAGTTTGCTTTGAAATACCTTTTGCAAGAATAATAAGATCTTTGAATAAGAATATAACTTTGAATATCACAAAGATTTAAGCTCTTACTTTCAAATACGTTTGGTAGAAATAATATGAAATCTTTTGAATAAAAAATATACCTTTGAATATAGAAAAATATTTTTCAACCAAATATATGGAACACTAGGGTACTTGTTCCCAATAAATATTTTAAATAAAATAATATGGGAATAGATGAGCTTTGACCATAATATTGAATGTAAAGTAAACTCTATCTACCAAACCTCAAGATCAAATCAGTTTTTGCAAGATGATATAAGTGTAAGCACTTTGATCTTGAAGATGAGAGTGAAGAATACCCAAACTTGACGTGAATACGTTGAAAGTAGGCAAAGTTTAGCAAAAGGTGTGCAAAATTTGTGCAAGGGTTTGAAAGCTAGCAAACTAGGGTTTTGGGTTAATATTTACAAGTAATTTCAACATCTAAAATATTTTTGACCATTGGATCATTGAAAATATTTTTAATATTAAGAATATGTCTGTTTTAGTGCTGGAGCGTCGTTCTTCCCGACAAACTCATCGACGAATGTTCGTACCAGTTGACGAATGTCCTTCAGTTGCTCGTCGACTAAAATGGGGGATTTGGCGATGAGTGGGCTGTTTGAGAAAACTAGGGTATTGGTATTTTTGTTGTTGACGAGATGACTCAAGAGTTGACGAGTGTTCTACACGTGCTCGTCAACGACTACATATGGCTAGTCGATGAGTGCCCTGTTTTTCAGCCTTATGATCCTTCTAAAATGCATATCTACCCTATGAAAAATGCATATGAATGTTTCTCAGTCTATATGTCATTTTGAGCTTCCCATCATATCTTATGAAATATGCAAGTACAATAAAACCTAATGCATATTACAATTAACTAGATTGCCTTTTTTTTCTTTTGCTCTTCTACTTCCATGTATTGAGCCAAGTCATATGTACTTGAAATTCTCGTGACTTCCATAGTGTACTTACCATTCATGCATACTAAGTTATGATCCTGTTCAAAATCTCAAATACACAGGTAAAATACCAAGTGATTTGTTATTATTAAAACAGGACTGGACTCGTAGTGTAGAAAACTGAACATGAAAAATAAAATAAATATAAAAAAGAAAAATAAGAAGAAACAAAGGAAAAAAGAAGGGAAATGGTTTGGCAGAACCCAAACCGTCAACGGTTTCAGTGAGTTTAGAAAAGTTGTTGCCAATTTTCAGTTAACTAGGTGAGTCAACTGCCAAACCGTCGCTGATTTCATGAGGGTAGGGAAAATCGTCGACGGTTTTCCTGTGAACATGCTTACTTAAGGGCTAATCAAAGCATATTCAAACATAAAATAAAATTCTCTCTCTCTCTCTCTCTCTCTCTCTCTCTCTCTCTCTCTCTCTCTTTCTCTCTATTTGAGGGTTTTTGGACTCTCTCTCTCTACTCTTACTCTCTCATGGCTCTCTCTCTTTTTCTTTATCTCGTAAGCTCACCTAGAGTCTGTGCTCGGTCTCCGATCACTCTACTCTCCTGTCTCGACTTGCCAGTTCATTTTTGGAGGCGAGATCGAAAAGCTAGGGTTTTTCGTTTTTGAACGGAATTGGTTTCTTTTCTAGGAACAGGTAAAGGGATTAACTTAAGTTAGAGTTTTAATAAGTTTGAACCAATTAAACTGCTTTATATATAAGTATACTATGGTTTTAAAGGTTGTTTCGAAAACCGACCGTTTAAAGATGGATTTTTCAAATATAGGATATATGATATGGTATTTTGAATAAAATGAACAGTGGAAAGCTTGCTTATAAACTAAATATACGATGAGGTAGTAGTTGATTATTTATGGATTATGTTTAAATACTGAAATTGGGTGGTTGGTGAATGATCGATATATTTGTTGTGTAATCGAATTTTGGGTATGGTTGTGAAATACTGAATTGTTTGTGAAAATATTGGAATTGCCTTTCGGAAATACTAGAAATGGATATATTAGCTGAGGACTGGGTTTTACTTAACGGTCGGGGGCCGGTTTTTACTTGACGGTCGGGTGCCAGGTTTTATTTAACGGCTGTGAGTTGGGTTTTACTTAATGGTGGGGACTGGGTTTTACTAAATGGCAAGTTCTATATGAAACAAGACCTATATTACAGTTTTTATTACTTAAATTGCATGATATGATTTAAGAACCTTGAGGACCAGTTGTATTGTGAGCACGGTACCATTGCTAGGGAATTATTTTGAGACCAGGTGCACCTACACTGTACCGAGAAGTGTAGGGTGGTCTTCGTCGTTTAGCCTGTGTAAGATGGAGTACCTTCCCTAGAATTCAAACCAGGAAGTGGTATGGCTAGTGGACCTGCAACTTAGTTATGGATGTCTGTAGATGTACTTGTAGATGGTTACTTTGACTGTGTCTAGGTTGATCCCCCAAGGCATAAGTTCAGCCTTTGGGCCACATAACCCGTACCATAGGGGACGTAAATGGTTTTTAGTCCTAGGGAGTGTCTTTTATGCATATCTATTAATTTATGGAATTGTGTTAATATTTATTGAATTGGTTTATGCTGAGGAAGCAAATGTATATGTTTTAACTGTAAAGGTGTGAGTATTTTCAAGTGATTTAAATGCATAAATGTTTGTGGCGAAGTAAACTCTCTACCTGAGGGCTTGCTGAAAAAGGTGAGTACCCTAATAAGTATCAGTTGCAGTCATACCAGGTTGTATGGCGTATTAGAGCATAGGGGAGTTACATGTATGGGCGTGTAATATCTTCTATCCACGAGAACTTTTGCTAATAAATAATTGTATGTGTGTGTGTGTGGGTATGGTTTGAGAAAGGTTTTATAACTTTTTTTAATTTACAACTGATGATATTTTGTATACATTCAAACGCACGTTGGCCACATACTGATATTAACTTAATCTGCCTCACTAAAAAGTGTCTCACCCCAGAATACAAATCATCTTTTCAGGACCTTCTCGAGATCGTGCTTAGTGAGCTCCGGGGCGGGGTGATAACTAATTTAAGTTTTTGTGAGTGTTTGTAAGAACTCTAATGTAATTAAGTTATGTTTGAAGTCCCTGGATTTGTATTAGGGTTGTATGGGTTGAGACGGTTTTTGTATTATATTATGGCCTATAATATGAAAATTCGGAGACCTTGGTGCATAAACATAGTTTAGAACTCTGGTAATATGTTTGGGAAATGTATCATTTATTTTCACTGCATTTTTATATGATGAATATGGTATCTGGTACGCAAATGTCACTAAAGTAGCACCCTAAATCCCACGTGGTGGGTCGAGGAGTTACAAGTCATATCAGAGCCTAGGTTTGCTAGGTTCTACAAACTTCGATGGTTAATAATTACTATAGCATAGTTTGAAATAAGTTAAGGATAAGAGTGGGTAGATTAGGCAAGTCTTGGTCTGGAAGCTTAGAGGTTGAGATCCTTTGATGGTCTTTTTTGTTTTTCTTGGAATGACGATTTCAAGAAAGCCATGTTAAATCCATTGATGGTTTCATTTCTGGGTGGAGAGACTGAAGCTTGGATACTTAATCTAGAATGTTAGGTTGGGTGAGTATGTGGTAGTCCTGAAGTTGTGATTAGGGGCAGATACATTAATATGATTAAGTTTATACAAGAAGTAGATGGTAATGTGGTTTGTAGGAGGCAAACCGTCGACAGTTTTTTGGAGGAATATAAAAATCGTCACCAGTTTTCTTCAAAAAGGATCTTTGTAATTTAGGTTTTCCGTCGACAGTTTTGGGACCCCCTAGAAAAATCATCGATGGTTTTGTGGAAAAATTGTTTAAATAAATATTTTAACTGCAAACTCAAATGTTATATTATATCTTCATTCCCTACTTGCATCAACCATGATAAATATGAAAATTCAAAGTCGGTTTCTATCCTATCCTCAGGATGGATTCCAAGGGGAAGGACATCGTAACCGAGGGGGAATAATCACATGGATACATCCAGTGAGGATGATGTCAATGCCTTAGCAGTGTTGTGAAGTATAGCGCGACAGGTTAGGAAGGAAACTCGTAGAGACTCTGGAGTGTAGGACCAGCCACTTGTTGGTCAGGGCTGCACTTTCTAGCATTTACCTAGACAAATCCATCGATTTTTGTGGGAGGAACGAATCCCATCGCAGTTGAAGATTGGGTTCAGGAGATTAAGGAACTGTTAAGTGTGCTGGAGTGCTCGAAAAAGTAGAAGGTGCTATATGCCACTTTTAAATTGATGGGGGAAGCAAAGAGGTGGTAGAGATCAGTAAACTAGAGGAGGAATAGCGGCCAGGACCTATAGCTATAACCTAGAGCCGTTTCCGGGAGGTTTTCTTTGACAGGTACTTCACTACTTCTACCAGAGAGGCTAAGGCAGAGGAGTTCCTAAATATGACTCAAGGACACTTGACCGTACAACAATATGTGGCCAATTTTATGGAGCTATCCCACTTTGCTCCATACATGATCCTAGATGAGCCAAAGAAGACTCGAAGGTTGGAGAAGGGTTTGAGGTAAGAAATACGTGCACAGGTTGTGGTGTTGTTGACTTAGAGTTTCTATGAGTTGGTAGACAAGGCAATGGAAGTTGAGGCTATTATCCAAGAGGGTGAAAGAGCAGTGAACCAGAAGAAGAGGCCCTAGCCTCAGGGATTTCAGACTAGTACTAGCCAGGGTACATGGAGGAGGCCTGGTAATTTCATAGTCTAGCGGCAGGATATGGGATACTGAGCCTATGAAGGGACTCCACCGTGTCCTACCTATCCCAAATGCCATAAGAGGCATTGGGATGAGTGCATGGGTGGACCTCCTAGCTGCTACCGGTGTGGTAGAGTAAGGCATATAGCGTGAGACTGTTGCGTGATGTTGACTCACACTTCTCCACAGCATTAGTATCGGGCACCCTGAGGTGGTCACCAGAGAGGCACCGCCTAGGCACGGGTGTACTCGCTTACCCTAGGAGATGCGGAGAACACCGATGATGTGGTGATAGGTACTATTACCACTTTGCGACTAGTGTTGTTGTGTTATTTGATTCAAGTGCGACGCACTCTTTTGTATCTCGGGGATTGGTTAAATTGTGTGAGGTAAAGACTCAGTTATTAAATGCCGAGTTAGGTATGGTCATGCCAACAGGGTCAGTTGTTGTGTGTAGTAAGGTGATCAGAGATTAGCCAGTGGAGATTCAAGGGAAAATGTTGCCTGCTAGCTTAATTGTTTTTTACATGCATGGGTTCGGCGTCATTTTGGGGATGGATTGGCTAGCACCCAGCTATGCGAGCATTGACTGCCACAGGAAAGACGTAGTGTTCTGACCTCCTAGGGAGCAAGAGTTTAAATTTATCAGGTTGCGTGTGCACACTGCACCACGGATCCTTTTAGCAATTCAGGAAAATAGGTTACTTTTGGAGGGTAGCCAAGGGTACCTTGCATTTGTAAAAGAAGCGCCGAAGAAGGGACTTAAGCTGGAGGATATCCCAGTGATAAGGGAGTTCTCAAATGTTTTTCTTGAAGACTTACTAGGATTGCCTCCTGATCGCAAAGTGGAGTTTGCCATTGAGTGAAATTCAAGGACAGCCCCAATTTCTAAGGCTCCATACAGAATGGCTTTGACTGAATTAAAGGAGCTAAAAGAGCAATTGTAGGAACTTCTTGACAAAGGGTTCATCAGGTCGAGTGTATCGCCCTAGGGAGCACTGGTATTGTTTGTAAAGAAGAAGGATGGGCTGATGAGTATGTGCATTGACTATAGAGAGATTAATAAGATGTCAGTGAAGAACAAGTACCCCTTACCCCACATTGACAATCTGTTTGACCAGCTAAAGGGCATATAGGTTTTCTCCAAGATCGATCTACGATCCGAGTATCATCAAGTGAAGGTGAAATCAGAGGATGTACCAAAGAAGGCTTTCCATGCCAGGTATGGCCATTATGAATTTTTGGTTTTTCCGTTTGGATTGACAAATGCTTTTGCAGTGTTCATGGATCTGATGAACAAAGTCTTCCACGAGTATTTGGACCAGTTCTTGGTAGTGTTTATCGATGACATACTTGTACTCAAAGAGCCCAGAGGAACACGAGGAACATCTGAGAATAGTGTTTCAAGTGTTGAGAGAAGGAAAGTTGTATGCTAAATTTAAGAAATGTGAGTTCTAGCTAGAACAAGTTGCATTTTTGGGACATGTAGTGTCTAGAGAGGGAATTTTAGTGGACCCGAGCAAATTAGAGGTGGTAGTTGATTGGGCAAGATTGAAGAATGTGCATGAGGTTAGAAGTTTCTTGGGTATGACAGGATACTATCGCCGATTCGTTGAGGGGTTTTCGAGGCTATAAGGTACTCTGATGCAGCTTACAAGAAAGAACAGGAAGTTTGAGTGGACTAGTGAATGCGAGCGGAGTTTCCAAGAGTTGAAGCAACAACTAGTCACTGCCCTAGGGTTAACCATTCCGTCAGGAGAGGGTGGATTTGTGATCTACGGTGACGCATCTCAAAAAGGACTCGGGTGTGTATTGATGTAGCACGGAAAGGTTATTACGTATGCTTCTCACCAACTCAAGGAGAACAAGAAGAATTATTCGACGCACGAGTTGGAGTTAGCAGCTATAGTTTTTGAATTAAATATTTGGAGGCACTACCTATACGGTGAAAAGTGCGAAATCTTTACTGATCATGAGAGGCTTAAATACTTTTTCACCCAGAAGGAATTGAACATGAGGTAAAGAATATGGCTTGAGTTGATTAAGGACTACGACTGTACCATTAGTTACCACTCATCAAAGGCTGATGTGGTAGCTGATGCTTTGAGTCAGAAGTCGATGGGTGTGTCAGTTTTAGCGGTTGTTATTCAGCATCAGATCAGGATGGATCTAGAGAGGTTAGATGTAGAGTTAGTGAACAGGGATCCACGGGAAATCATGGCTAGCTTAATCTTTTAGCCAACCTTATAGGAGAAAATTAAAGCTGCTCATATGAAAGACGCAGAGTTGATAGAAATTGTGGAGAAAATATAGGGTGAGCAGCAACCAGACTTCAATGTTTCCAAGGATGGAGTTCTCAAATTTCATACCAGGTTGTGTGTACCTAATGACGCGGAGATTAAAAAGATGATTCTGGAGAAGGCTCATCGCTCTCTCTATACTGTTCATCCGGGAAGTACGAAGATGTATAGAGATCCATAAGAATCATTCTGGCAGAGTAACATGAAGAGGGAAATTTTCAAATTTGTAAAACAGTGCTTGACATGTCAGTAGGTAAAAGCAGAGCACCAGAGGCCAGCGGGACCACTTCAGCCACTTGATATCCATAAGTGGAAGTGGAAGCATATCTTGATGGACTTTGTATTGGGGTTGCCTTTAGCGGTGCATGGACAGAATTCCATCTGGATAATAGTGGATCAATTGATGAAGATTGCACACTTCATTCCAATCAGAGTCAGTTATTCTATGAATAGGTTGTTAGAGCTTTATGGGCAGGAGATTGATAACTTCATGGCGTACCAATTTCCAGTCTTTTAGATCAAGATCCATGGTTCACCGCTCATTTTTTGAAAAGTTTGTAGGACGCCTTGGGATCTCAACTCAATTTCAGTACCGCGTTTCACCTGCAGATGGGCGGGTAGTCCGAAAGGACCATTCAGATTCTAGAAAATATGATGCAAGCATGTGTGCTAGATTTTGGGGATAGTTGGATTCGGTATCTACCATTCGTTGAGTTTGTGTATAATAATAGTTATTAGAATAGTATCGAGATGGCACCATATGAAGCTTTGCATGGTCGTCGGTGCCGATCTTCGTTGGACTAGGATGAGGTAGGCAAGTGGCAGATTTTGGGGTTGGAACTAGTTTGGCAGACCTCTACAAAGGTCGAGCTCTTCAAGAAAAAGATTAAAGCAGCACAGAGTCAGCAGAAGAGCTAGGTGGATAATCGCTGACGGGAGCTAGAGTTTAAGGTAGGTGATATGATGTTCTTGAGGATTGCTCTGATGAAAATGGTGATGAGGTTTAGGTACATTGGGCTATTTGAGATCTTGCAATTGGTCTAGTTGCCTATCGAGTGACATTACCCCCAGTGTTGTCTAGAGTTCATAATGTTTTCCATGTATCAGTGCTAAGAAATTATGTGCCAGATCCTTTGCACATGATAAGTTATGAGCCTTTAGAGATTGGGAATGCTTTGACATATGAGGAAGTACTAGTTCAGATTCTGGATCAGAAAATACAGGAACTGCGTACTAAACATATACCATTGGTGAAGGTGTTGTGGCATAATCATACAGTTAAGGAAGCTTCTTGGGAGTTAGAGATAGAAATACGTCAGAAGTACCCACAGCTTTTCAGAGAGGTTCAACACTAATTAGGTAGGTGCCTGGTTTTGTGCACAGGTTGGGTAAGGTAGGTTTGTTTAGTATTGGTAGTTGTTTATGGTTTCTATATATGAATGGTCATTGGGAGAGTTTTGTATGATATTGTAATATCTTGAGACATTGTGTGCAACCACGGTATTCCTCCGCCATACGTGAGGGTATTTAATAAACTTGGGATGGAGCCACTAAGTGGGTGGCTGTTGAATCTTTTGTAGAAATGGAATAATATTTAAGAAAGGCTCAAAAGGGTGTGATCGCTAATAGTTAGCAAATTTCGAGGACAAAGTTTTTATAAGCAAGGGAGATTGTAAAAATCCGAACCCGAAAAAAAAAATATATAAAAGGGATAAATAAAGAGAAATAAGGGAAAAAGAAGGGAAATGGTTTGGTAGAACCTAAACCGTTGACGATTTCAGTGAGTTTAGAAAAATCATCGCTGATTTTCAATCAACTAGGTGAGTCAATTGCCAAACCGCCGCTGGTTTTCTGAGGGGAGGGGAAACCGTCGTCAATTTTCCCGTGAGCCTGATTACTTAAGGGCTAAGCAAAGCATATTCAAACGTAACATAAAACTCACTCTCTCTCTCTCTCTCTTAGGGTTTTTGGACTCTCTTTCTGTGCTCTCACTCTCTCATGGCTCTCTCTTTCCCGTAAGCTTAGCCAGAGCTCGTGCTCAGTCTTCGATCACTCTCCTCTCTAGCCTCGGCTTGCCAATTCATTTTCGGTGGTGGGATAAAAAAGCTAGGGTTTTCCGTTTTCGAACAAAATTAGTTTCTTTTCTAGGAAGAGGTAAGGGGATTAAGTTAAGGCAAATTTTTAATCAATTTGAACCGATTAAACTGCTTTATATATAAGTATACTATGGTTTTAAAGGTTGTTTCAAAAACTAACCGTTCAAAGATGGATTTTTTAAATATAGGATATATGATATGGTATTTTGAATCAAATGAACAGTAGAAAACTTGCTTATAAACTAAATATATGATGAGGTACTCGTTCATTATTTATGGCTTATATTTAAATACTGAAATTGTGTGACAGGTGAATAATCAGTATAGCTGTTGTGTTACCGAATTTTGGGTATGGTTGTGAGATACTAAAATGTTTGTGAAAATACTGGAACTGCCTTTACGAAATATTGGAAGTGGATATAACGACCGGGGGCCGAGTTTTACTTAACAGCCTTTAAGGCACACAACTCGTACCATGTGGGAATTAAATGGTGTTTAGTCCCAGGGAGTATCTTTTATGCATATCTGTTAATTTATGTAAATCATGTTAATATCTATTAAACTGGCTTATGTTGAGGAAGCAAATGTATATGTTTTAACTATAAAGGTGTGAGTATTTTCTAGTGATTTAAAATGCATAAATGTTTATGGTGAAGTAAACTCTCTGCCAAAGGTATTGCTGAAAAAGGTGAGTACCCTGATAAGTATCAGTTGCAGCCATACCAGGTTGCGTAACGTATTAGAGCAGAGAGGAACAACATGTATGGGTGTGTAATCTCCCCTATCCTCAAGAACTTTTGCTGATAAATAATTGTATGTGTGTGTTGGGGTATGGTTTAAGAATGATTTTATAACCATGTTAATTAACAACTGAGGATATTTTGTATACATTCAAACACACGATGGCCACACACTGATATTAACTTAATCTACCTTACTGAGAAGTGTCTCACCTCAATATACAAATCATATTTTCAGGACCATCCTTAGATGTGTATTAGGTTTGTATGGGCAGAGATTGTTTTTGTATTATATTATGGCCTATAATATGGATATTTGGAGACCTTGGTGTATAAAGGTAATTTAGAACTTTGGTAATATGTTTGGAGAATGTATCATTTATTTCCGATGCATTTTTATATCATGAATATCGTATTAGGTATGCAGATGTCACTAAAGTAGCACCCCGAGTCCCACATGGTGAGTCGGGGTGTTACACATAGAGTCAACAATCTCCCCCTTTTTGATAATGACAAATATACGAGCAAAAATAGGTTAAGCCTAACAAGGGTCCCCTTAAGATAATGCATGCTTTATAATATAGCAATGTAATCCATACACATTTTAGAATATGCAATTTGAAACACAATCTGCAAAAAAAAAAAAAAGTTTCTCCCCCTTTCTCTAAAATTATTTTTTCTCTAATAAATATTTCTCCCCCTTTTGCTCTAAAAATTATTTTTTCTGTAGAAAATATCTCTCCCCCTTTTGACATCAACAAAAAGGTATAAGGCAAAAAAAAAAAATGTGAACACTCAAATATCTATCCCCTCTATTGAAAAATTGTATTTCTCCCTCTTTTTAAAAGTTTAGTTGTTTGTAGAAACAATTTTCATGGTGAACATACAACAGTATTTCAACTTATATTTATATAGGTAGGCAAACAATTCAATGCAGTATAGTCCAAAGTCATGTGCATATCAACATGTATCAAATATCCATTTAAGAGTTTAACATGCAATTCTCTATGAATAGAAATTACTTAATTTTAAGTTAAGTTGATCCCCTTTAGTTATGTATTCCAATATATCTCTATAAAGGCGACTTCTCTACAGTGGATCAAGCCTAATTCACATCTGATTTGGATAAACCTATCCTCCGGAAGTGGTTTCATGAATATATCAGCCTATTGCACATCTGTGCACACAAACTCAAGTGCCACATCCCCCTTTTGCACATGGTCATGAAGAAAATGATGACTAATTTCTATGTTCTTTGTTCGTGAGTGTGATATAGGGTTCTTTGAGACATTTATTTCACTAGTATTATCACATTTTATAGGTGCAATTTCATAGTGCAAGCAATAGTCCATGAGTTGTTGCTTCATATATAGCATTTGAGCATAACAACTTCCAGCGACTATGTATTCAGCCTCTGCTGTGGACAGTGCAATTGAGTTCTATTTTTTGGAGAACCAAGAAACTAAGGATTGTCCTAAAAAGTGACAAGTGCCGCTCGTGCTTTTTCTGTCCACTTTACTACCGGCAAAGTCAACATTAGAATAACTGACTATCTCAAGAGAAGTGTACTTAGGATACCATAATCCAAGTTCAATAGTCTTAATAAGGTATCTAAGTATTTGTTTAACTGCTAATAGATGTGACTCTTTGGGTGCAGCTTGAAATCTTGCACATTTGCACACACTAAACATTATATCAGGCCTACTAACAATCATGTATAACAGGCTACCTATCATTCCATTGTAGAGCTTAACATCTACCGGTATACCTTACTCATCTTTATCTAATTTAATGGAGGAACTCATAGGTGTTCCTAAAATTCTACCATCTTCCATATTGAACCTTTTAAGCAAGTCTCTAATGTATTTTTATTGGTTTATAAAGATTCCATGTTTTGCCTGTTTGATCTGAAATCCTAGGAAGAGATTAAGTTCACCCATCATGCTCATCTCGAATTCATTTTGCATGCAGTTGGCAAACTCATTACACAACTCTTCGTTTGTTGCTCCAAAAGTGATATCATCTACATATATTTGTACTAGGAGCAAGTTATCATTTTTAGCCTTTATGAAGAGTGTTGTGTCAATCTTCCCTCAAGTAAACCCATTATCTAGTAGAAAACCACTAAGCCTTTTATACCAAGCTCTAGGAGCTTGCTTCTATCCATACAAGGCTTTAGTCAATCTATAAACATGATTTGGAAATTTGTTGTTTTCATATCCTAGGGGTTGTTCAACATAAACTTCCTTATTTATATAGCCATTTAAAAATGTGCTTTTGACATCCATTTGATATAATTTGAAGTTCTTAAATACAGCATATGCCAATAACATTCGAATAGCTTCCATTCTAGATATAGGAGCAAATGTTTCTCCAAAATCTATGCCTTCCTCCTAGTTATATCCTTGAGCTACTAGTTTGGCTTTGTTTCCAATTACTATTCCATTTTCATCTTTCTTATTCTTATAAACCCATTTTTTTTTTCTAATAACAGAGTGATCATTAGGTGTAAAAACTAATGTCCAAACTTTGTTTCTCTCAAATTGGTTTAATTCTTCTAGCATATATATCACCCATGACTCATCCTCAATTGTCTCACTCACATTCTTAGGCTCCTCCACAAGGCCTAATTAGAACTCTATTCAATACATAGCAAGCACCGCTCACTACTTCGGCTCAGAAATATTTGGGTAACTTATGTTCATTTAGAATTGTTATACTTATTTCCTATAGGGATCTGTTCTTTTTTCAACTACTCCATTCTGTTGTGGTGTCTTAGGTGCATAAAAATTATGAGAGATTCCTAGTGAATCTTAGTATTCTTCCATACCCTTGTTTTGAAACTCTCTACCCCTATCACTTCTTATGTGTGTGATCGTATAGCCCTTTTCATTCCGAATTCTTCTACATAACTTAATAAAGTTTTCACATGCTTCATCTTTATGTGCAAGAAACAAAACCCATGTGAATCTAGAATAATCGTCAACAATTAAGAATGCATATGACATACCTCTTAGACTTTGAGTTTGATTAGGACCAAATAGATCTGAGTGCAGCTGTTGAAGTGATCTAGTGGCGGAGATGACATTCTTTTTTCTTGAAACTAGATCTAGTTTGTTTTCCTAGTTGGCATGCATCACATATTCTATCTTTCACAAACTGAGTTTTAGGTAAACCTTTAACTAATTCTCCTTTAACTAGTTTAGATAATAAGTCAATGTTTGCTTGTCCTAATCTCATATGCCAAATCCAACTAGCCTCATTTATAGCAAAAAAGCATTTCACATGTTGAGATGCTAAGTTATCAAAACTAGTGGTATAAACTTTTTCATTACATTCAATAGTAAAAAAAATTATATTCTCAGTTAGGTTTTCTACTATGCACCTATCATGCTCAAATGATACTTTATATCCTTTATCACAAAACTGGCATATGCTTAATAGATTATGCTTCAATCCATCAACCAGCCAAACATTATCTATTATAAGAGAAGGATCCTTACCAACTTTACCTACTCCAATGATTTTACCTCTTGTGTTGTCGCCGAAGGTGGCAAATCCTCCATCCTTAGGTGTGATGGATGCAAACTTTACTTTATCTCCAGTCATGTGTTGAGAACATCCATTATCCATGTACCATTTATCCTTTGAAGAGGACGATTTCAAGCACACCTGCAATATTGGACATTTAATTGATTAATTTTGGTACCCATATTTTCTTGGGTCCATGGGGGTTAGTGCTCAACTCTCCTTTGACTTTCCAGAAATTCTTAATTTTAACATATTTGTTCTTAAAAGGACAATCAAATTTTATGTGACCCAACTTCTTACATTTAAAGCACGTAGTATGTTTATAGGAGTCTTTAATTGGAACATAAAATTTTGTCTCTCTCACAAAGTAGTCCATGTAAAAATGTTTATGTTTAAAGTTTTCCTTCCCATTAAAACCAAGACCTTACTTGTCTAAAGAATTTCTTTGAGCTCCAAGGAGTCTTTCAAAGTTATTTTGATACTCCGTGAATTTGTAAATAATTTTAAATTTGTCTTCCAAATTTCTTTCTAAATTTATAATTTTCAAATCCTTTTCTTTTATTAAAGAAGCATGTGACTCATTTTGATTTTCCAATAGCTTTTAGAATTCTTTCAATTTATTTTTCAGATTAGAATTTCTCTTAGTCATTTTATCAAGCATTTTAAGAGTATACAGGTATTCCTATTGTAATTCGTCATATGAAAGCATGCTGTCATCATTATCAGAATCAGTAGAATAATATGATGATGTAGAGCAAAACGATTGTACCTCGTGATCTTCAAGTGCCATTAGACATAGATTAGCAAATTGATTGTCACTTGATTCAATGTTTGAGCTATTGGTACTGTGTGTGCCCCAACTGACCTTTAGTGCTTTCTTCTTCTTTTTAGAAACTTTCTTTAGTTGAGGACAGTTCATCTTGATGTGTCCAACTTCTTTACAATTGTAGCATGTCGGAGGATCATCCTTTAGCTTCCTTCTGCTTAACTCTCCTTTTTCTATTTTTGAGTCCTGAAATTTTCTGGTATACTTCTTGTTCTTTTCTCAGGAACTTTCTGAACTTCTTAGTTAGAAGATCCATATTGTCTTCCGATTCCAAACAACTCACTTCACTAGAATTGCTGGAAGATGCTTTGAGAGCTGCCACTTTCTTTGCTTTATTCTGCTCACTCAATCTTTCATTTATCTCCAATTCATATGTAATGAGTGATCCGATCAGCTTGTCCAGTGTCATTGCCTTTAGGTTTCTTGCTTCAGCTATGGTGGTGGCCTTTGCCTCCCAGACTGGTGGTAAGCCCCTAAAAATTTTCCTGATCATTTCATAAGCAGGGAAAGACTTACCAAGAGCATGCAAATAGTTTTTGATGTGGGTGAACCTAGTGTACATAGATTGAATAGATTCACTTGGAGTCATCTTAAATGCTTCATATTCACTGGTAAACATATCTATCCTACTGTCTTTTACATCCTTAGTACCCTCATATATGACTTCTAATTTTTTTCCATATTTCCTTAGCAGTTTTACAAGCTGACTCTATTAAACTCATTTACATCTAATGCACAGTATAAAAGATTTATGGAAATAACATTTATTTGAATTGATTTCAAGTCTTCCTCTGTGTATTCATCTTCGGTCTTACGTACATTTTATTTTTCAACAATTTTCATAGCAACATGATTTCCTTTGGAGACAACTCTCCACACTTTCCAATCAACATTTAGAAGATAAATACTTATTCTTTGTTTCCAGTAGGTGTAATTAACACCAAAAAATAGGTGGTCGTGTGGATGAGTGTCCCTCACCAAATGGGGTTACACTGATGTGTGCCATCGTCATCTTTTACAAAAACGTTTAAGTCTAGTGCAACCTTACTCTGATACCAAATGTGAATTTAGGTGCAATCCCAAAAGGGAAGGGGGTGAATTAGGTATTTAAAAATTTTTTGGTCTTTAGATCCTAATTTTGAAAACCACAACTTCACAAGCACAAGCTAGGTGACTTTATCAAATTAGCAATATTACCCAATCACTCACAAAAATAATGAATATTCAATTCATACACAATAAGCAAATAATTAAATGCAAGAGGAAATTTAAATGAGTTCAGGGAAGAGAGATGCAAACACATTTTTTACAAGGTTAGTTCAAACCCAACCTACATCCTCGCCTTGCACAAACCACCCAAGGATTCCACTAAACCGCTTCTTTAAACTCGGGCAAAGCTTCCTGTTACAATCCATTGCTCACAAGAGGTGTAACTTCCTTCTAACTATCTACTGCTTACAAGAGGCATAGTTTCCTCCTCACGATTCACAAACCGAACCATTAATACTAATAATGAATAAAAATTTATGAACACTTAGACACTTCTCAATAAGCTAATGAGTACAATCAGCCCTAAGCACCCTCACAAGATATAATATGTAGCTCAAGAGAGCATATGTTTTTCTCAATAATGTATATGCATAAAATATTATCTTTTTGTGAGAAGTATGTATATGCATGATGCTTCCAAAATCTAACCCTTATTCAATATCTCCCAAAAATGATTTCTTAAAACATATGCTTTGGAGATCTTAAAGTTTGCTTTCAAACACCTTTTGTAAGAATAATAAGATCTTTGAATAAGAATATAACTTTGAATATCACAAAGATTTAAACTCTTACTTTCAAATACCTTTTGCAGAAATAATATGAAATATTTTGAATAAAAAATATACCTTTGAATACAAAAGATTTTTCAACCAAATATATGGAACACTAGGTTTCTTGTTTCCAATAAATATTTTAAATAAAAGAATATGGGAATAGATGAATTTTGACAATAATATTGAATGTGAAGTAAACTCTATCTACCAAACCTCAAGATCAAACCAGTTTTTGCAAGATGATAAAAGTGTAAGCACTTGGATCTTGAAGATGAGAGTGAAGAATGCCCAAACTTGGTGTGAATACATTGAAAGTAGGCAAAACTTAGCAAAAGGTCTGCAAAAGTTGTGAAAGGGTTCAAAACTAGCAAACTAGGGTTTTAGGTTAATATTTACAAGTAATCTTGACATCTAAAAGATTTTTGACCGCTAGACCATTGAAAATATTTTTAATAATAAAAATATTTCTATTTCAGCGCTGGAGCATCATTCTTCTCGACAGACTTGTCGACTAATGTCTGTACCAGTCAACAAATGTCTTTCAGTTGCTTGTCGACAATAAGAGGAGATTCAGCGACGAGTGGGCTATCTGAGAAAACTAGGGTCTTGGTATTTTCTCGTCGACGAGATGACTCAATAGTCGACAAGTGTTCTACACACGCTCGTTGATGACTCTATATGGTTAGTTGATAAGTGCCCTATTTTTCAGCCTTATAATCCTTTTAAAGTGCAGATCCACCCTATGACAAATGCATATGAATGTTTCATGAAAAACATGCATCCTAGGGTCGGTCTATATGTCATTTTGAACTTCCCATCATATCTTAAGAAATATGCGAATACAATCAAATCTAATGCAAATTACAATTGAAAATCTGGATTGCCTTTTTTTTTTCCTTTTGCTCTTCTGCTTACATGGATTGAGTCAAGTCATATGTACTTGAAATTAGCATGGTTTCCATAGCATACTTATCATTCATGCATACAAAGTCATGATCCTGTTCAAAATCTCAAATACATAGATAAAATATTAAGTGATTTGTCATTATCAAAACAAGATTGGACTTATAGAGTCAACAATATATATGCTCATAAATGCATTTCGATACTTACATGCATGCATTCATACATGCCTACATGCAAACCATATATGCTCATGTTCATATGCAAGCATGCATGTTCTTACACCCAAAGCACTAACACACCCACTCTCACATGCACATGTGCCTAGTCACATCCATACATGCAAACAAAAACCTACACACACTTTTAAGCACATGTACATGCTTGCATTCATGTGTTATGCCATGCTCATCACCCATATGCATATATATCTATACATGAACACACCACTCATGTGTCAAACAAGCATAGGTCCCTATGCATGAATGCCTTGTGACGCCCTGATTTTTCAACCTTTTTTTTATAACCATGCATCTTTAATACCATAATATTATCAACAAAGTCAATGCAGTAGAAAAAAAAATACTTCTAATCCTTATGTTCAATACCATAATTCTCAAGTCTCCACAGAAATACATATAACTCCCAAAAATCCAACTAATATCCCAAGGATTATACAACATATCCCCACTCTCAAAAATAAAAACTTATACCCTAAACTATAGGAACTATGTTTCTTCTATCTCAGAGTTCGCTCCGCCTGGCTGCCTGAATTTTCTAAAATTTTTAAAATATTTGGGGTGAGACACCTCTCACTAAGGAGGGATAAATTATTATTAGTGTGAGGTTAATGAGATTTAGTATATCATAACATGTTCATTTAAATATTAATTTAACTGAGAAATCATAGTAACTGTACTCATATCCATATTCATATATATATATATATATATATATATATATATATATATATTTACAACCAAATACTTTTCTCAAAAATATGATCATGCCCAGTAAATATTTATGTGTACAAAATAGCATTTATGTCAAAATACAATCATATGAGTGTATTGCCTCTGTAATGAGGAACTCATTCATATCATCATCATGTAATAACCCCCACATGACCAGGTTATGCAGTCCGAAAACGGGATTTAACCATGGCTGGCCTATTAGGCTAAGTCAAAATACCTCGTCTATAGTACGATTGGCCCACGGCAGCCTAGTCTGGACCCAGAGGCTGTCAACATCTCTCTACAGACTCAATCGACTTCCATTACCAACATGCTCCCCGAGTTGTGTGGTTGCACTAACTCAATCTCTAGCAATAGTACCGTGCTCTCACATACATCAATAACAAACTGGGTTCTCATTTCAACCACTTAATATACATATTACATCATGTCTGTATAAATCTCATTTCATCATATTTGTATAAATTGTGTCTATATATATATATATATATATATATATATATATATATATATATATATATCACAAATCATCATATTTGATAAAACTTATTCGTATATATCTCATATCATCATATCTGTATGAAACATGTATCTATATATATCATATCATCATTTTTATATAAATCATATCTGCATAAAACATATATCTCAACACAAATCACATTTCATCATATAATATTTTCACATATTTATTTTACAGTAATCAAAACCCTTTCTCATGCCATATAGATTTTCAGTAATATTTTACAATATAATAATTGTCCAGTAAAACATAGATTAATTTTCAAAATCACAAAAAATATTTTCATATCATACTTAAATTTAATCGATTAATTTTCAAAAGTTCCTGACATAATTTGTTCCCCTTACCTAATTCCTGGAGAAATTCCCATAGGGATCCTAAAGCGGTGCCTATGACGTTTGCACAAATCTCTGTATTCACATACCCCAGTTTAATCAATTCGGAATAATTACTATCCTAACATTTCTAGGCTCACATGCTCCTGTTAACTAATTAAATTCTAAAGAAAATGTGGGTATAATCCACTTTCCATATTTAAATTTAATTTCTAACATATTTAAAAACACCAATATGATCAAATCCCTGTAGTTTAAGTTAATTTTGACCTTATAGGTTATATCCGGTTTTGATTATGACAAATACTCAAGTATTTAACGTCTATCAAGTTTGTGTGCAGATTCATATTTGCAAGATCACTTGATGGCTAAGAAGACTTAAAGTCTAAACACCTGAAAGACTTATTCTTGTTGTAATTTATTTTATGCTCATTAGGATCTATAATAGTAATTTAGGGAAAGGTTTATTATAATCACTACATATCATGCATGTAGATGCAATAAGTTCAAAAGACCTTAGGTCCTTACACATACACAAAAGATGTCCCTAAAAACATATATATTATTAAGGGAATTAATTGATGTAAAACTGGACTTATAGGGAAAAATCAGTGGGGCTTCAGGCGACCGAACTGTTGTGTTCAAAACACTTCGGGCAACCGAACCATTGACTAGTTAGAATGTTGGCTTCGTCTTGGGTGATCGAACCAAAAGGAACGTACCGTCCTCAGTCAACTGAATCATAATTCAAACTTTTCCCACCAACTCGGCAGCCCGAACTTCACGTAGAAAAATGCCTCGGGCTACCGAACACATAAGTTTGGTAAACCAAACTCAAGACCAAGTGACCGAACCTCGGACATAATGGAAATCTCCTTGGTTCAGCAAACCAAACCCATACTCAGGCGACTGAACATTAAAAATCAACTTTTTTTCATTGTGTCTGTTCGGGTGACCAAACCATGGGTCAAGCGCCCGATACTCTTGAATTGTTTTAATTTTTACCGCAGTTAAGAAAGGTTAAATGGTGTAAATTTTCCTAAACAGATTTAAAAAAATTTTAATAACAACCCCTATGTTCCCAACGATCAAAATTTAGCCATTCTCTATATATATAGGGGCTCATTTGCTCAGATTAAATATTAATTAGCAAACTAATTAGCAAAAAACTCTCTAAAAATTTCCAAATCCTATTTTCTCATACTAAGCCCATACACTCAAATACTTTCATTCCTTTGAGAAATCTAGCATTGTGAATGTTTTATTCATTAAGCATCATTGTTAGAAACCCTCGCATGTTCTTGTGTATTTGATTTTTATTTGAGGGTTAAGCAAAGATTTTTTCCCCTTGATTTTATATAGTAAATTTTTGGTTGGGGAAAAAATCTCATAGCTTTGTGGGTCTTTGCATTATTATTGCAAGACTTATTAGTGCTTGAATTTTTGTGTGCAAAAATATTTTTTACAAGCTTAGATTTGAATATCTCCTTATGCTTGATATTGAGAAAACTATTTTTTGAGATATTCTAAATTTCCATTGGCTTGAATCTTTGAAACCCTAAACTGAAATTAAGATTTTATCATTACTTAGTTTCAAAGACTTGCTTATAGATTCACTCTTGTGCTTGATTTGAGATAATCACTATTTTGAGTGTTGATTGCACATATAAACCATTAAGTTTATTGTTCTTACATCATTGATGTGTTCTGATTATTACTAGTACAAATCAGCTTCATTGAGAAGCATTTTATTCGTATGCTTCTTGTATTGAAATACGGTTGTATTCTAGGCGTGGCCTAAGGGGGGCGGTAATCCAACCCGAAAGGATTGGTTGTGTAGGTTGAGGTTAGCCCTGTGCTAATTCACCTTATTGTATTTAGGTGCCGCTCCACCCGTTAAGTAAGCCTATAGTGTAATCTTTGGGCTTGTGAGCCAAGGTAGGGTCATAGGCAGTTTGCCGAACCTCGATGATATTTCTGGTGTCATCTCTATTTACTGCTTTATTGTGCATGCTTAATTAAATCACTTGTGCAGTTTAATTTCCATTGAATTTATATACCGATTTATTTTATACGCACTAGATTGACCTTAGGCTTGTGTATACTGCTGCTAGTAGATTGACCTAGGGGATTAAATTATAAAATACCAATTCACCCCCTCTAGGGATTATAGTAAAGCTAACAATTGGTATCAGAGCCTAGTAGCTTAGACTTAATAGTTATTTTGCAAAAGATCTAGATTGCTCATAATACTGTAACCCCTTTTCCCGAGGGACCTTCTTCCACACGCCCTCCAATTTTCAGTGATGTCCTTTACACCTTATGGAAACAGAGGATGTGCATCTATCTTCAGAATATTGATTGAAAGGTGTGGAGAGTTGTCTCTAAGGGAAACTATATTCTTATGAAAACTGAAGGTAAAACTAGAGTTCCTAAGACAGAGGAGGAATACACTGATGATAATATGAAAGCTATTAGTTTAAATGCTACTGCCATGAATAATTTGTATTGTGGTCTTGATGTTAATGAATTTAATAGAGTTATGGCATGTTCATCTGCTAAGGAGATATGGGATAAGTTAGAGGTAACATATGAGGGTACTAGAGATGTAAAAGATAGTAGGATTGATATGTTGACCAGTGAGTATGAAGCATTTAGGATGAACACTGGTGAGTCCATTCAGAGCATGTACACTAGATTCACATGCATCATTAATTCACTACATGCATTAGGTATGACCTATCCTATGTATGATATGATTAGGAAAGTCCTTAGGGGTTTGCCTCTTGTTTGGGAAGCAAAGGCTATGACCATATCTGAAGGTAGAGACCTTAAGGCTAGGTCGTTAGATGAATTGATAGGTTCATTTATCACCTATGAGTTACCTATTAATGAGAGACTGAATAAGCACAATAAGATGAAAAAGGTGACTGCATTAAAAACGTCTACTAATACTTATAGTGAGTTCAGTGAACCTAAATCTGGAGATGACATGGCTATGCTTACTAGAAAATTCAGCAGGTTCTTCAGGAAGAACAGTAAGCCATATAGAAAGTTTAAGGAGTTTGCATCTGAGAAGGGAGAGTCTAGTAAAAGAAAAGAAAAATCAAATGCTCCCACGTGCTATAATTGCAACAAAGTTAGGCATATCAAACTGAATTGCCCTTTGCTAAAAAAAGGAGTTTAGGAAAAAGAAGAAAACCATGAAAGTAGGTACCTCGTGGGATAAAAAAAATAGCAGTGCTTTAGATTTAGATTGTAACGACCTGCTAATAAAAATTAAATATTTTCCCCTATTTTAATATCAAACATTAACCTAAACAGCGGAAAACCACATACATAAACATAACCACATAAATTACAATACCAGAGTGTCAAAATATCCCATAAATTATACATATATCTTTGTTCTCCTCAAAATTATTCCCTACTGAAGTCAAGGCATACCAAAAATACTACTCACCCTCAACAGGGCAGACTAACAGTCCCTCTACCTGCGAGCCTGATCCCTTGCCTAGCTAGTTCACCTGAAAAATGATTCAACACTGGGGGTGAGACGATGCTCAATAAGACAAAACAGGTTATTACTAGTGTGTGGCTACTGAGTTATATTTCTGTATAAATAATCTAATTTAAAGAAGTATCATGGGTAACTGAAATTGTAAATACTGGTATATATATATATAACATATATTAAAACTATATAAATTTACTTTTCATAATACTACTACTATTTCTAGAAATCTATTTATACTTATAATATCTGAGAAAATTTCCCTGGATGGCTGTATGTCATGATTTAACCCCTCATGATAGGGTTGTGCGGCCCGAAGGGGAGACCTATCTTGATTGGCCAACCAGGGTAAGTCAACTGAACTCCAACAGTCTGATCGGCTCCTTCAATCCATATCTGATGGAGAGCCTGTCCCAACATGGGCACGATCGACCTCATACCACTTACTATCTGAGTAAAGTGGTTGCACATTGAACTGAATATCTGTAGCTACGGTACCGCACTTTGTTGAATCTGATCCATCAGGGTCTGATACTATATAGGTAGCTAATATCTTTAACATACTGTTTTTACCATGATTTCTGAAATAACCATAACCTCATAGAATTTATCTGAAATTCTAAATTAATTGACTGAAAATCTAATTTCTATATAACTGAATATCGAGGCATTATGGTACTGGAAAACTGATTATTCTGAAATTACTGGAAATACATTTTTCTGTGTATACTGTATACTGAAAGTCCTTTATTCTATAAACGTGTAAATATCATGGTATTTCTATTTATAAACTGTAAACATGGTATTCATAGTTTGTATAAATACAGTACTGTACGCTAATCAATTCAAGCCACACTAAAAAATATTATTATAATCAGGCTCTAAAAACCGTATATATATAACTTGAATAATAATTTGATAACAACTTATATCTTGTACTGAAATCATAATGAAGTTTCCTAGCATAGCATGTTTTACTTACTTGACTACTGGAAAGCCCCTACTAAATATCGGTCTTACACCCGTAGGGTTTCCCACTCAACACCCTGAAAACCATATATCCCAAAACAAAATATTACTATTTCTAGGTCTACTGCATTTCCTATAATTGCTGGAAAGCCAAATTTTAACAAAAGACCTTACCTTGAATCTGGGATGAAATCCAACTCCATCCCACCGACGATCCACTCCGGCAGACTTACTCGTCGACGAAATACTTCCTCATCAACGAGGTCCTCATGTACCCTCGTCGACGAATCCCCTGTGTATATCGACGAAGTCAACTGCCTCCTTCTGTTACTATTTCCATTTACCCCTTTCTTTATTATTTAAATACTATTATTCTTCGGGTCGTTACATTCTTCCCTTCTTGTAAAATTTCGTCCTCGAAATTTACTTATTCATATGATTCCTCCTTCTTTGAAGACAAAATGGTCTACTTATTTTATTACCTGCCCTCACTTATGGCAGAGGAATACCGTGGTTACATGTGTAGTTCTGGGATATTACAATTATAAAAGAAAAATTCCCCCAAAACCAAAATACTTCCTTTCCTATACACTACATTACAATTACATTGTACAAAACAAAATTATCACTACTTAATTACACATCCCTACTATAACCCACTAAATAGGTGGGGGTATTTATGTCTAATCTCATCTTCAGGCTCCCATGAGGCTTCTTCTACCGCGTGATTCATCCACAAGACTTTCACTAAAGGAATCCTTTTATTGCGCAATACCTGTTCTTTTCTATCAAGGATTCGCACTGGAGCTTCTTCGTACGCTAGATCACTACTGAGTTCCAATTCTACATAACTAATGATATGGGAAGGATCTGGGACGTATTTCCTTAACATAGAGACATGAAACACGTCATGAATCTTGAATAAAGATGGTGGTCGAGCGAGCCGATAGGCCATTGACCCAATTTTCTCAAGTATCTCAAAGGGGCCCATAAACCTCAAGCTCAACTTACCCTTCTTTCCAAATCTTATGATACCCTTCAGTGGTGCTATTTTCAGAAGCACATGATTACCCACTTCAAACTCCAATTCTTGGCACGAGTATCTACATAACTTTTCTACTGACTCTGTGCTTTTCCCAAGTGTTCATTATCTCTAAGCATAAAGCATTTACAACCAAACACATGAAAATAGGAAATATTAGGTTTATGGTTGTTCTACAATTCATAAGGGGTTTTATTTATTGATGTTCTAATCAACACCCTATTCATAACATAGCATGTTGTATTTATGGCCTCAACCCAAAAATATTTAGGTAATTTATGTTCATTCAACATGGGCCTACCCATCTCTTGTAGTGACCTATTCTTTCTTTCTACCACACCATTTTGTTAAGATGTCCTAGGTGCATAGAAGTTGTGTGATATGCCCTTTAAGTTACAATATTTTTCTATGTTCTCATTTTTGAATTCAGTACCTCTATCACTTCTTATATAAGTTATCTTGTATCCTCTTTCATTCTGAATTCTCCTACAAAGCTTGGTAAATTGTTCACATGATTCATTTTTATGTGCAAGAAATTATACCCATGTGAATCTAGAAAAGTCATCCACAATTACAAAAGCCCACCAAGACTTTACACAATATTAGGTCCAAACAAATCTAAGTGAAGCATCTCTAGTGGCCTAGTAGTAGATTAGAATTTCTTTTTCTTAAAACTAGATTTTGTTTACTTACCCATTTGACATGCATCACAAATTTTATCTTTTACAAAAGACATATTAGGCAAACCCTTAACTAGTTATTTTCTAACAAGTTTAGACAACAAGTCCATGCAAGCATGTCCTAAGCGCCTATGTCATAACCAACTAGCTTCATTTATAGCAGAAAAACAAGTGACTATTGTGAAGCTAAGTTATCAAGAGAAGTAGTATACACATTTTCATGGCGGTTGGTAGTAAAAAGCACTTTGTGATCTATTTTATCTTCTACTATGCATTTATCATTCTCAAAATATACTTTATATCCTATGTCACACAACTGACTTATGCTAAGTAGATTATGCTTCAACCCATCAACCAACAAAACATTGTCAATAGTAAGAGAAGAATCCTTACCAACCTTACCTACCCCGATGATACATCCTTTGGCATTGTCTCCAAATGTCACATAGACTCCATCCTTGGGAATGATTGAAGTGAACTTTCCCTTGTCGCCAGTCATGTGCCATGAGCATCCGCTATCTAAGTACCACCGGTCCTTGGAGGAGGACGATCTCAGGCATACCTGCAAAATAAGCTAAGTAACTGATGCTGGTCCCCAAATTTTGTTGGGTCCACGGGGGTTAGTAGTAGGATCTCCTTTAACTACCCATACCTTCCTAATTCTAGCATGTTTATTCCTAAGTGGACAATCAAATTGGATTGACCAATCTGTTTACATTTAAAACATCTTAATCTACACTTAAGCTCTTTAAGAGAAATATGAGATTTTGACTCACGTGTAAAGTGTCCTAAGTAAAGATTAGGTCGTCTAACATTCTCAACACCATTAAAACCAAGACCCTCTTTACTTAAGGAGTTTCTTTGGGCACCAAGTAATTTTTCAAAATTGTTTTTGCCCTCAGTGAATTTAAAAATGATTTTGGAGCTATACTCCAATTTCCTTTCAAGCTCAACAATAGTATCATCTTTTTTTTTTTTAGAATAGAGGCATGAGAAGTTTTTGCCATAATAAACAACTTTGACCAATTTTCACATTTCTTTTTCAGATCATTATTTTTTTTGGTTATTTTGCCTAACAATTTAGAGACACGAATATATTCAAACTGTAACTCTCTAAATGTAGGCATGCAATCAGAATCATAATTATCATATGAACAATATAAAGATAATGAACTGGAAGATAAGACCTCATCCTCATGTGCCATCAAGCACAAATTAGCGACCTCTAAGTCACTGTGATCTGATTTTGAGTCACTTCTACTGAGTTTGTCCTATGAAGTCCCAGCCTTCATTGCTTTCTCCTTTTTCTTAGCCTTTTTTTTTTTCAGCAATGGGCAGTCAAGTTTGATGTGCCCCACCTTGTTGCAGTTATAGCACGTAGGAACGTTCGATTTTTCTTTTCTTTTACTAGACACTCTCTTCTCAATAGTAGACTCTCTATATTTTTTGTACGGCTTCCTATTCTTCCTAAAGAATCTGCTAAATTTTCTAGTTAGCATAGTCATTTCATCATCCGTGTCAGATTCACTGCACTCACTAGATGTGTTAGTAGAACCTTTCAATGCAGTTACTTTCTTAGCCCTATTATGCTCATTAAGTCTTTCATTTATGGCTAGTTCATAAGTAATCAGGGAACCTATCAGTTCATCTAGAGTCATGACCTTAAGGTCTCCACATTCAGTAATGGTCACAGCCTTCGCTTCGCAAATAGGAGGTAAGCCTCTACGGATCTTCCTAATCATCTCATATGTGGGATAGATCTTTCCTAATGCATGCAGTGAGTTTATGATGAGTGTGAATCTAGTGTACATACTCTGAATGAACTCACCTACATTCATCCTAAAGGCCTCATACTCACTGGTCAACATATCTATCCTACTGTCCTTCACATCTCTAGTACCCTTATATGTGACTTCTAACTTATCCCATATTTCTTTAGCAGTGGAGCATGCCATAATTCTGTTAAATTCATTTACATCAAGACTATAGTACAGAATATTCATGGCAGTAGCATTTAAACTAATAGCTTTCATATCATCATCATTATACTCTTCTTCAGTTTTAGGAACCCTAGTTGTACCCTCAGTTTTCATAGGGACATAGTTTCCCTTAGAGACAATCCTCCACACCTTCCAATCAGTATTATGAAGGTATATGCACATCCTCTGTTTCCAAAAGGTGTAATTAACACCACTGAAAATAGGAGGTCGTGTGGAAGAAGGTTCCTCAGGGAAAGGGGTCACAGAGCTATGAACCATATGTGATCTTTTTTGCAAAATAACAACTAGTCTATGCTACGTGGCTCTAATACCAATTGTTAGCTTTACCGTGATCCCAATAGAGGGGTGAATTGGTATTTTTAAAGTTTAAACTTTAGGTCGATCTCCTAACACCAGTATATTCACAACCCTATAGTCAATCTAGTGCAAGTAACGTAAATATACCAGAATTTAAATAAAGCTATTTATTCAATGCCACATGCACCATAAAGCAGTAATGTAAAAGTGACACACAAAGATGTTATCGAGGTTCGGCCAATTGCCTACATTCCCGCCTTGGCTAACAAGTACAAGGATTACCATAATAACTTGCTCACTTAAATGGGTGGAGCGGTACCTATACAAACCATGTCAATTAGCACAGGGCTGACCTCAACCTTTACACACAATCCTTACCGAGCTGGATTACCGCCCCTCAGGCCACGTCTAGAAACACTCAAATTTTACAATGAAATGGTACAACAGAAAAGCGCTTTCACGTAAAGTAGAGTTGTACCCAAATGCGCACAATCACGTACACATCAATAGCATGGATATAGTGTAAGCTTAATGATGCTAGTTTTGTTCAATCAATACTCAACACAGTATACTCAATATCAAGCTCAAGAGTATTCAACACAATACAATCAGTGTGATCCACAAGAGTATTTAATGCAAGCGAAGTCTTGGAATCTAGATAAAATATTTTAGTAGCACATCAATATTCCAAGTACACTAAACAGATAATCAAACCAGCTCCAAAATGATTTTCCTCAATGAAGTAAGCAGCACAATACTAGTTTCAAAGATTACTTGCTTGTTTGAAAAACCTTTGCACACCAAAAGCAAAGCAATTGGATACTTGCAATGGAGTGCAAATATCTTAAGCTTCCTTGGTTTAATCCCACACAAGATTTATAATGAAAAATCCGTGGGACAAACCTAAGCTAAACTCTCAAAGAAATAATCTCAAGCACACACACAAATAGGAGTATTAGCAAGGAACAATAATCACATAAACACAAGACGTATTCTCACAATCTCGGGTTTTGTCAAAGGGATGTAAGATTGAGATTATTGTGGGCAAAGGGTGATTTTTCAGTAGAGAGAATTTTTGGCTTAATCACTTTTGCTAATTGCCTCTTAATCATGCAAATGAAGGCATATTTATAGCCAGGGAAAAAAATATAACTATTTAGGACAAGATGGGTATTACTAAAAAAGTCCCAAATGATTAAAATCCAATTTGCCTTATTTAATCCAGTTTTATCGCGGTTAATTTAATTTTAATCGGCTAGGGTTCAGGTGGCTGAACCTAGGTTCGGTCGCCCAAACAGACATAGTAATAAAAGTGATTTAACTGAGTTCGGTCGCCCGTGTCTTGGTTCGGCAACCCGAATCAAAGTTAGTAGCAAAGTTACGTAACTTCGAGTGCCCGGTAAACCATTCGGTGGCCCGAATTCCTGTGTTCGATCGCCCGGGGGTATTTTTGAACTAAAAGTATCGGTCGCCCGGCTTGGTGAACAGTCCCTTTCAAGGGGTTCAGGCGCCCGGAGAAGATACGTGCAATTGAGGTTTAATCACCCGAGGGCTGGTCAATATTTTGACTTGTCTAAGTTCAGGCGCCTGAGGAGTTTTGTACTCCAAGGGTTCAGTCGCCTGAGCCCTCTCAACTTGCTTAGATTTGTTCAATTTTGAGCACAATTATAACACACTCATATATTTTATGCTATGTGTGTGAGTGTTGGAGCCTAGGGTCTTGCTATGGCCTAATTGAGCTTACGCTATATCCTGTATGCATGCATGATGTGCAGGTGATAAACATACAACCACAGCCTAGGTTACTATTACAGACCCATATAAATTATTACAGACCAATATGAATTACAATTACAAATTACAAGTCTTTGCGGTCTTCTTGATTCTTCAAGTGTCCTTCCTTGAGATATTTATTTGAGCCTACACAAGCACTTGACAATCATCAAATATCAATATTTGTCATTATCAAAACCAGGTGCGACCCATATGGTCAACAAGCAGTGGGCTAATATTTTTACTAAACCACTTCCAAAAGATAGATTCATGCAAGTTAGACGTGATTTAGGTCTAATGCATAGTAAAGATGCTTCCTAGATTTTTTATTAAGTGCATAAACTTAGGGGGAGCTTCCTAACAATTGGTATAACAATTGGTACCACTTTAAATTTATCATTGATTTATACTTTATGAATCTGTTTGTGTTTTGAAATGCATAACTATCATATCTCTTGCATGTTGATAGTTATATCTATGTCTTATGTCTTGATCATACTAGACTGTTTGAGTTAGTAGTTATGGATAAACTGTTAATTTAAAACTCAATTAAGTCATTTCTATACAAGTTTTTTTTTTTTTTTTTAAGAAAATGCTCTATTTTCAAACGGCATTTTGCCGAAATTTCTAAAATCTTTCCCAAGCATATCTTGTATTCAAATGATTCATACTCAATGTCTATGCCTATGTGCTTTATGTTTTCTATAGCCTATTTTGCTATTGCCAAAAGGGGGAGAAAAGAGCAAAATTGGGTACTCATGAAAATATTTGAACTTATAAATCTTTCAAAATTCTCATTGCGCATATTGTTAGGGGGAGCCTTTCAAGGCTGTAACTCACTTTTGCATGATGTATTTGTCATCATCAAATAGGGGGAGAATGTAGATCGTAGAGGTCATACCTGGTTTTAATTATAACAAATACTCGCATATTTAATGTCTATCAAGTTTGTGTGCAGGTTCATATTTGCAAGATCACTTGATGGCTGAGAAGACTTAAGTCTAATGACCCAGAAGACTTATTCTTATTGTAATTTATTTTTTCTCATTCATTTCTGTAATAGTAATTTAGGAAAAGGTCTGTAATAATCACTGCATATCATGCATGTAGATGTAATAAGCTCAAAAGACCTTAGGTCCTTGCACATACACATAAGATGTCCCCAAAAACACATATATTACCAGGGAAATTAATTGACGTAAAACTGGACTTATAAAGAAAAATCAATGAGGCTTCAGGTGACCAAACCATCGTGTTCAAAACACTTCGGGCGACCGAACCATTAACCAGTCAGAATGTTTACTTGGTCTCAGGCAACCGAACCAAAAGGAATGTACCGAACTCGGTCAACCAAATCATAATTTTGAATTTTTCCACGAACTCGGTAGCCCGAACTTCACGTTGAAAAATTCCTTGGGCTACCAAACACATGGTTTGGTAAATTGAACTTAGGATCAGGCGACCGAACCTCGGACAGAATGGAAATCGCCTTGGTTCAGCAAACCGAACCCACACTCAGGCAACCGAACTTCAAAAATCAACTTTTTTCATTGTGTCTGTTCGGGCGACTGAACCATGGATTAGGCGCCCGAAACTCTCAGGTTTTAATTTTTATCGTGATTAAAAAAGCTTAAATGGGGTTAATTTTCTTAAACAGTTTTAAAAATAATTTTAATAATCACCCTTATGTCCCCAACAGTCAAACTTTAGTCATTCTCTATAAATAGGGGCTTATTTTCTTGGATTAAGTATTAATTAGCAAATTGATTAGTAAAAAACTCTCTAAAAATTTCCAAATCCTATTTTCTCATACTAAGCTCATACACTCAAATACTTTCATTCCTTTAAGAAATCTACCATTGTGAGTGTTTTTTTCATTGAATATTATTGTTAGAAACCCTCACATGTTCTTGTGTATTTGATTTTTTTTTTAGGGTTAAGCAAAGATTTTTTTTTCCCCTTGATTTAATATAGTAAATCTTTGGTTGGGAAAAAATCTAATAGCTTTGTGGGTTTTTACATTATTATTGCAAAACTCATTAGGGCTTGAATTTTTGTGTGCAAATATATTTTTTACAAGCTCAAATTTGAATATCTCCTTATGTTTGATATTGAGAAAACTATTTTTTGAGATATTCTAAATTTCCATTGGCTTGAATCTTTGAAACCCTAAACTGAAATTGAGATTTTATCATTACTTAGTTTCAAAGACTTGCTTATAGATTCACTTTTGTGTTTGACTTGAGATAATCACTATTCTGAGTGTTGATTGCACATAGACACCATTGAACTTATTGTTCTTACATGATTGGTGTGTTCTGATTATTACTGGTACAAATCAACTTGATTGAGAAGAATTTTATTTGTACGCATCTTGTATTGAAATACGGTTGTATTCCAAGCATGGTTGAGGTCAGTCGTGTGCTAATTGACTTTATTGTATTTAGGTGCCGCTCCACCCATTAAGTGAGCCTATAGTGTAATCCTTGTGCTTGTGAGTCAAGGCAGGGACGTAGGCAGTTCACCGAATCTCAATAATATTTCTGTTGTCGTCTCTATTTACTGCTCTATTGTGCATGCTTAATTAAATCACTTGCAAAGTTTAATTTTCGCTGAATATATATATATATATATATATATATATATATCAATTTATTTTGTACGCACTAGATTGATTTTAAGCTTGTGTAATACTGTTGCTAGTGGATTGACCTAGGGGATTAAATTTTAAAATACCAATTCACCCCCTTCTTGGGATTACAGTAAAGATAACACTTAATCCTAATAATATTACCAAAAATCTTATATAATCAAATCTTGCAGTTTAATTTAATCTCTGGAATATTTCAAAAAATCTAATATAATTCAATCCTACAGTTTAATTTAATCTCAGGAATATTTTCAAAAATCTAATATAATCAAATCCTGCTATTTAATTTAATTCCAGGAATATTTCCAAAAATCTAATATATTCCAATCTTACAGTTTAATTTAATCCCAGGAATATTTCCAAAAATCTAATATAATAAAATCCTACAATTTAATTTAATCCCATGAATATCTCCAAAAATCTAATATAATCAAATACTATAATTTAATCGGTAAGGAGTACAAATTATGTTTGTTGTTTAAAAAATTTAATCGATTAAATTTTTTAAACAACAAACATAATTTGTACTCCTTACCTTAGCCTTGGAGTGGTGCCTAGGATCCCGAAATTAAAAATTTGTTTCGATTAACTTGCTTAGAATCGAAGCCAGGACCTTGTGGTAGTGTCTGATCATCGATTCGGCTTAGTTTCGAAGTAGAAATTGAAAAGAGAGAGTGGGGGCGCAAGGAGGGAGAGAGAGAGAGAGAGAGAGAGAGAGAGAGAGAGAGAGAGAGAGAGAGAGAGAGCGTGAAGGGGGGGTGTGTTTTCTATCTTCAAGAAGATTCAATTCCTTTGTGTGTGTGTGTGTGTGTATATATATACATATATATATAATACAACATTAGATTATTAGATTATTAGATTATATTAATATATAATTATATTATATTATTTAATTAATAATAATTATTATTTAATTTATTTAATTATTTTTTTTATTTTTTTTTTTACACTTCTATGCATATAATTTTCTAGGGCATTACATTCTCCCCTCTTTATAAAAATTTTGTCCGCAAATATTGCTAACCTACTCTTATCACAATCTCATTTTCTAATTCCCATGAAATTTCCTCAATTGCATAATTTCTCCAAAGTACCTTTACCAACGAAATTTTCTTAGTATGAAATTCTTGCTCTTTCCAATCTAGGATCTAAATTGGCAATTCACGAAGTCTAACTATCTCTTGAATATACAACTCTGCCAACTGATTCATGGAGTAGTCAGCCCTGACTGAAGAAAATGGGTGGTATTCATCAAACGGTCCACGACCACCCATATGGCATTTTGACCATGCAATACCAATGGCAATTCTATAACAAAATCTATGGAGATATGCTCCCATTTCCATTCTAGAATATGAAGTGGTTGCAATGACCCTACAGGTCTCTGGTGCTCAGCCTTTACCTACTGGCACATCAAGTACTGTTCTACATATTGGATAATCTCTCTTTTCATATTGCCCCACCAAAAAGATTCCTTTAGATTCCTATACATCTTAGTGCTTCTTGGGTGCACTGTGTAAGGGAACAATGCGCCTCTTCCAATATGGTCTTTTAATTTCTGTGTCATCAGGTACAGATAATCTAGTATGAAATCTCAAAGCTCCATCATCTGAGATATTAGAATATGTTCCCAGTTCACACTGCACTTTATCCCTAATCTTTACCAATTCTGCATCTTGCATTTGTGCAATCTTAATCCTCTCTAGTAAAGTAGGTTGGAGTACTAGATTGGCAATGAATGCCTAGTGATTTCCTCCTACCAACTCCACCCCGATTCCTTCCAAATCCATTCTAATCCGATGTTGCGCCACTACTACTGATACTAAGGCACTTTCTGACTTCCAAATCAAGGCATTAGCTACCACATTTGCTTTCCCTAGATGGTAACTAAAGGTACAGTCATAATCTTTAATCAATTCTAGCCACATCCTCTGCCTCATATTCAACTCTTTCTGTGTGAAGAAATATTTCAAACTTTTATGATCTGGGAATATTTCACACTTCCCTCATACAAATAATGCCTCCAAATTTTCAATGCATACACCACTGCAGCCAGTTCCAAATCATGTGTGGGGTAGTTCTTCTCGTATTCTTTAAGTTGCCAAGAAGCGTATGCCACAACTTTTCCTTACTGCATTAATATACACCCAAGTCCTCTCAAAGACCCGTCACTGTAGATCACAAAATCACCATCTCCTTATGGGATGGTCAAAATTGGTGTAGTGATGAGTCGCTGCTTCTATTCCTAAAAGCTCTACTCACAATCGTCATTCCACTCAAACTTTACATTCCTTCTCGTTAACCGTGTTAGAGGACCCGATAATTTAGAAAAACCCCTCACAAACCGCTAAGAGTATCCTGCCAGACCTAAAAAACTTCGGATCTCCTAAACATTCCTTGGTTTTGCCCAATTCTCTACCACTTCTATCTTGTTTGGATCCATCGAAATTCCACCCCTAGATATCATGTGCCCGAGGAATGTGACATGTTCCAACCAGAACTCACACTTCTTGAATTTGGTATACAACCTTTTTTCTCTTAACACCTGGAGAACGATTCTCAAATGTCCCTGGTGCTTCTCGAGGCTCATTGAATATACCAAGATGTCGTCAATAAAGGCCACAACAAATTCAGGTACTGATGGAAGGCCCTATTCATCAGATCCATGAATACAGCAAAAGCATTCATCAGTCCGAACATCATATCCAGAAGTTCATAATGGTCATATTGACTCCAGAATGCTATCTTCGAGACATCCTCTACCTTGACCTTTACTTGATAGTACCCAGATCAAAGATCTATTTCAGAGAATACCCGCATTCCCTAGAGCTGATCGAACAAATCATCAAAAAGGGAAAGAGGATACTTATTATTCTTGATTGTTACTTTTTTTTATCTCCTTGTAGTTGATACATAACCTCATCGTCCAGTCTTTCTTTTTCACAAACAATACCGACGCTCCCCGAGGTGACATGCTGGGTCTGATAAACTCATTGTCAAACAATTCCTGTAACTATTCTTTCAGTTTTTTTTTTTTTTTTTTCATTCCGTCAGGGTCGTTTTGTACAGCATTTTAAAAATCGACATTGTTCGCTGAGGTAGGTCGATAGTAAACTCTACCTCACGATCAAATGGCAGTCCTGGCAAATCATCTAGAAACCCACCAAGGAGATCCCTCACTATCAGTACATCTTGCAACTTTAGTTCCCCCTTCCAACGCTTTCTTTACACAGGCCAGGTATCCCTGGTATCGCTCCAACAACAACCTCCTTGTCTGAATAGTTGATAGTATCTGTGGTGGGATACGCACACATGTCCCCAAAAATCTATACTCCTACTCACTTGGAGGTATGAATACTACCTATTTTTTATAGCAGCCACTATTGGCATAGTTGGTAGCTAACCAGTTCATTCCCAGAATTACCTTAAAACCATGCATGTCTAGGACCACCAAGTTAGCTGACAATGACCTCCCCCGAATACTAATTAAACAATCTTTGAGTACCCTCCTACACAACACTACAGTCCCGGTCGATGTAGCAACTAATAAACTAACATCCAGGGGCTAAGTTGCTATCCCACACAATCTAACGAACTTTCGAGCCACAAAGGAATGTGTCACCCTTAAATCAAACAACACAATAGCCTTATATGAAAAAATATAAATGATACCTGTGACCACATCGCCAGCCACCTCTGTGTCCACCTCTGTGTCTCTCGGGGTCAATGCATGAACCCGTGTCGGAGCATTATTCCTCTACTAATTACCTCGATGTGCTTGATTCAACGGCATAAGGAAGTCTCATGAAGTATGGCCTGATCTATCACATCTATAGCAGGCATTCATCCTGGCTCGACATTCACCTGGATGTCTCTTGTAGCATTGAGGGCAAGTAGGGGGTGTTGGATTACCCTGAGGAACTCTATGTCCCCCTACCTGCCGTTGTCCTACATTGTATCTCCTCCACTGCCTCTGATTGGTACCTGTTTGAAAATCAGGAAGCGTAGGCCTCTTCCTCTAGTTCAAGTTCATAAACTCTTCTGCCTTAGCATCCTTGGTGGAAGAGAGAATATATCGATCATATAAAATTTCCTTAAAATGGTTCCATGTCAGCATTTTTGGTTCTGGCCTTTGTTCTTCAAGTAGTTTTATCGATATCCACCAACACTTGACCTTCCCAATCATTTTTAAAACGGCATACAGAACCCTCTACTCGTCTTTGCAGCAGAGACTTGTCAATATTTCCTCCATCTCTAGAATCCAGTCCTTCGTAATGATTAGATCAGCTCCTCTCGTGAACGTAGGGGGATTCATGCTGGTAAACTACTCGATGATGCTGTCTTGGTCTATCAGCGGACAACCCTGCCTTCTGGAACTTTGAGCTTTCTCAACCATAACCTGATGAGCAACACTATGCAGGACCTGATCTGAATTACTAGCACCTGAGCTGGAAGGCCCCCATATGGCTACTCCCTCTAGTGTTTGCATTACTGTTTCTGAGGTCCTTCCTGAAAAGAGAATAAACATAGTCTGAGGATCCTATCTTCGTAATACAACTAATACATTTATCTAACTAAAAATCATATGATATCCTCCCACACCCACTCAACTTAATGTCCTTATCCCCAATTTAAGATTCAATATTATTACTCAAAAACAAGAACCAACGATAGTTTACCATGGTTTTCCTAGAATCGTCACCCTAGGAACACAAAAACCACCACGGAATTTTCTTCCTCCGGGCCGCGAGATAGAACCCCAAATTCCACTTTAACTTCCATAACAATATCATACTGTACACCTGATCCACCCATCCTACCCTCCAACAAGATCCATTCCTAATTTCTGGTATTGTATCCGCTTAAGTTTGCAAAGCCTAGCAACCTAAGCTCTGATTCAAACTATGACGCCCTGATTTTACAACGATTTTTTTATAACCATAAACCTTTAATACCATAATATCATCAACAAAGTCAATGCAGCGGAAAAGCATAATACTTCTAATCCTTATGTACAATACCAAAGTTCAAGAGTCTTCACCGAAAATACATATAACTCCAAAAAATCCAACTGATATCTTGAGCATTATACAACATATCCCCACTCCCATAAATAAAAACACATACCCTAAACTATACGAACTATGTATCCTCTATCTCGGAGCTCGCTCTGCCTGGTTGCCTGAATTTCTTGAAATGTTTAAGATCTTTGGGCAGAGACACCTCTCAGTAAGGGGGGATAAACTATTATCAGTGTGTGACTAATGAGATTTAGTGTATCATAACATGTTCATATAAATATTAATTTAATTGAGAAATCATAGTAACTATACTCATATCCATATTCATATATATATATATATATATATATATATATATATATGCAGTCATATACTTTTCGCAAAAATATGATCATGCCCAGTAAACATTTCTGTGTATAAAACATCATATTTATCAAAATACAATCATATGAGTGTATCGCGTCTATAATAAGGAACCCATTCATATCATCATCATGTAATAACCCCACATGATTGGGCTGTGCAACCCGAAGGAGGGACTTAACCATGGCTGGCCTACTACACTAAGTCAAAATACCTCGTTTATAGTATGATTGGCCTACTGCAACCTAATCCGGACCTAAGGACGGTCAACATCTCTCCGCAAGCTCAATTGACTTCCATTACCAACATGCTCCCTGAGCTGTGTGGTTGCACTAACTCAATATCTAGTAACGGTACTGTACTCTCATATACATCAATAACCAACTAGGTTCTCATTTCCACCACTTAATATACATATTACACTATGGTTGTGTATATCTCGTCATGTCTATATATATCTCATTTCATCATATCTGTATAAATTGCGTCTGTATATATCACAAATCATCATATCTAATAAAACTTGTCCGTATATATCTCATATCATCATATTTTTATGAAACATGTATGTATGTATGTATGTATGTATGTATGTATGTATGTATGTATATATATATATATATATATATATCATATCATCATTTCTATATAAATCATATCTGTATAAAACATATATCTCAACATAAATCGCATTTCATCATACAATATTTTCACATATTTATTTTACAGTAATCAAAACCCTTTCTCATGCCACACATATTTTCAGTAATATTTTACAGTATAATAATTGTCCAGTAAAACATAGGATAGCCAAAGCTACTATTTTCAAATGTTCGATAAGTCAAAAAATCACAAATGATATTTTCATATCATACTTTAATTTAATTGATTAATTTCCAAAAGTTCTTGACATAATTTGTTCCCCTTACCTAATTCCTAGATAAATATCCACAGGGATCCTAAAGCAGTATATGCAGTGTTTGCACAAATCCCTATATTCACATACCCTAGTTTAATTAGCTCAACCTCGAAATAATTACTATGCTAACATCTCTAGGCTCAGACACTCCCGTTAATCAATTAAATTCTAAAGAAAACGCGGGTATGATCCACTTTCTATATTTAAATTTAATTTCTAACATATTTTAAAACATCAGTATGATCAAATCCCTACAGTTTAACTTAATCCTAGGAATATTCCTAAAAATCTAATATAATCAAATCTTGTAGTTTAATTTAATCTCATGAATATTTCCAAAAATCTAATATAATACAATCCTGCAGTTTAATTTAATTTCAGGAATATTTTCAAAAATCTAATATAATCAAATCCTGTTGTTTAATTTAATCCCAGAAATATTTCCAAAAATCTAATATAATTCAATCTTACAGTTTAATTTAATCCTATGAATACTTCCAAAAATCTAATATAATATAATCCTGCTGTTTAATTTAATCCCAAGAATATCTCCAAAAATCTAATATAATCAAATACTACAATTTAATCAGTTAAATTTTTAAAACAACAAACATAATTTGTACCCCTCACCTTAACCTTAGAGTGGTGCCTAGGATCTCCAAATCAAAAATTTGTTCCAATTAATTTGCTCAGAGTCGCAGCCGGGACCTCACCGTGTCTGATCATCGATTCAGCTTAGATTCGGAGTAGAAATTGAAGAGAGAGAGTGGGGGCGTGAAGAGAGAGGGAGGGAGGGAGGGAGGGGGAGAGAGAGAGAGAGAGAGAGAGAAAGAGCGAGCGTGAATAGGGGGTGTGTTTTTTGTGAGTGAAATTGGAATTGAATCTTCAAGAAGATTCAATTCATGTGTGTGTGTGTGTGTATATATATATATATATATATATATATAACATTAGATTATTATATTATTATATTATATTATTTAATAAATAATTATTATTTAATTACTTTAATTATTTAATTACTTTAATTATTTAATTTATTTTTATTTTTTTTTTATTTTTAATTTTTTTTAACACTTTCATGCACATAATTTTCTAGGGCGTTACATGCCTACACTAACACATCCATTATTATATTCTATCGTGTATATATGCATGTATACTCCTATTCATATGCATGGACATCTACCTCTATATGCATGCATGCCTATAAGAACACATGCATGCATACTTGCATACATGTATGCATGCACTCAAACACATACTATTATATGTATACTTCTATCCCACATGCATGCATACACACACCATCCTACACTTTAACGTGTCCACATACATACATGCACACACAAACACACACTACCACATACACTCAAACACACCCCATTTATCCATGCCTACATACATGCATACACATGCATATTCATACTTTCATGCATCCATGCGTACTTATTCATATCATATTCATGCATGCATAGATGCATCATTTATGCATTCATTCATCCATGCATATTTACATGCATTCATAGATACATGCATATTTATCCATATCCATGCCTGTATGCATACATGCATCATCCATATTCATGCATTCATGTGCATATGTATACGTACCCATTCATATATCTATCTGTGCATGCACATGTGCATCACAGACATACATCATCCATGCATATACATACATACCCATTCATGGATACATGCTCATAAGCACATATCATTCACACATGCACCTTCGCTCACTTTTACATACATATTCATGCCTAGATACACATAAAAGTGCATTCACTCATTCCTATACTTTAATGCATGTAGCCCACACACACTCACATCACACCACCATGCAAGCACATGCAACCATACACACTCCTACACACAGGGAAAAAAAAAAAAAAAATAAGGAAAATAGAGAATTTGAAGACGAGAGAGAGAGAGAGAGAGAGAGAGAGAGAGAGAGAGAGAGAGAGAGAGAGAGAGAGAGAGAGAGCCCTTTGGGGTTTAAATAGAGAAAAATAAGAAAATAAAAATTAGTTAATTGATTAAATGAAAAAATCAAAGTGGAGGGGATGGCTAGAGCTGGTGGAGTTGGTGGGTTAGGGGGACTCAAAGTGATAGATAGAAGGTGAGGGAGGTAGTTTGGTGGTGTCAGATAAGGGGTTTCGAAGTGGAAAAAGGAGAAATGGCACCATGAATCATGGTGTCTCTAGGAGCTAGAGAGCCACCAAAGATTCTAGGAGGAAGATGAGGGAAAGGGGCCCAAAGGTGGATGGTTTTAGTCCCCCTAACATACATACCTACAAACATATCTATACATTAAACATACCCTCCAAAATGGTGTCGTTCCCCTTAAGTGGGAGGTGTGTGCATGCAGGTGCCTACTATTTTTTTTTAAAATATGTATTTTTTATTTTTAAATTAAAAATGAAAGGACGCACGTGCACATGGTTCCTTGTGCACTAGTGCATATGACATGCACACAATTTTTTTTTTTTTTCAATTTTTTAAAATTTTCAAAATTTTGAATATTTTATTTTAAAATTTATTTTGATCATTAATATTATATTATTATTTTTAGCATTTTTTATTTTATTAAACTAAAAGAAAAGGCATGTAGGGTCAATAAAAAAAACAACCAAATACCATAAGTATCCAAAAAAGCCAAAAAAAAAATGACAAAAAAGGCAGGATTTTGCCTCGATTTTTGAGTAGTCAAAATTATGGTCTAACTTTTGTTGCCATTTTCTACTATTGTGAATCACCTAGTGCAATTAAAATTTCAATGCAAATATAATTGGGAAAAAAAAAGAATTGAAAAGCTAAAATTGACAGGATTTTTGCCTCAATTTTCATCCACGAGGCTAAAATTCCTATTAGACCTCTTCTTACCATTTCAAACTACCTCGAATCACCCGATGTAGTTAGAATTGGTAGAAAGAGATTTGAAAAGTCTGAAATGATAATATTTTTCCTTGATATTCATCTTTGAGGTCAAAATCATTGTCTAACCTTCTTCTTACCATTTCAAATTACTTTAGATCATCTGGTGTAGTCAAAACTAGTAAAAAGACAGCAGAAAAGCTCATAATAATAGGTTTTTGCCTTGATTTTTATGTACGAGATCAAAATTAGTATCAAACATCTTCTTACCATTATAAACTACCGTAGATCACTCTATGCAGCTAAAATTGACAAAAAGAAAGAAGAAAAGTTCATAATGATAAGTTTTTGCCTTTATTTCCATGCATGAGGTCAAAATCATTATCGAACCCCACCTTACTATTTCAAGCTATCCCAGATCACCGAATATAGTGAAAAATGACCAAAAAAAAAAAAAAATAAGCAAAAGGTCTAAAATAAAAAGTAAAATCTCTAGAGGGGTAACTAAGACTTGCCAATTTTTATTTTGATCATTTGATCAAAATAGCCATAAAAAATTCTCAAAATGACCTTATCCTACATCATCGATGAACTTTGAATGCTCAACAGATGAGGAGTCACTATATTCTTCGTATTTGGCCTTGTTGGAGTTATTTTCCTCTTAATTTTTATTGGCCTCTAAAAAACAAGATAATAAGATCAAGCTCTTCATCAATATTTGTGTAATTGATCAAATGATGACTCTAATAGTTACAAGGCATGAATTTTGCTCCTTAGCATCTTTCTATAAAAAGGCATATTGATTGAAACTATTGTAGTAGTTATAGGTGATGATTCAACCATGCTCAACAAAGGAATGTAAGCGAGCATGTTCTTAAATCGCTGAACATTTTCTTGTGAACATGTCGTGAATAGCTCATCCCAATTGGAGAACTATTTCCTTAGATACAAATCTTTATGGTTGTTGAGTACTAGAAAATAGAAATAACTATCACCTATACAGCCATCACTATAATCTTAGTTCATCACGCCATGCACAAAAATTACAAACATATTAAGTTCATTTCACTCATCCATACATAGTTAAACAAACATATGCATGATCTTCCTGATCTTCCTGTCTATTAAATATGCCATATAGATTATAAAGTCTATGGTCCCACATAAATAAACAATAGAATGTTGAAATGACTTGGATAAGTTGTCCAAAGGATCATGCATATGCATATTTTCGGTATATATCCTTCTCCCTCCATTACATATATAACTGATAATTGCTTTGCCTATTCATCAACTTTTAGCATGCAATTATTATCAGCTTTTTTGCACAAATCATTCATATCCTATCCTTTAGTACACTCTCTCCCTCTCTCACACGTGAAATTTTGAAGCTATTTGCTTGCTCAAAAGCTTGAGAGAGAGAGAGAGATACTCAATAGGAAGGAAGTATTTTAATATTATGGGTTAGCACTACTTTACTCATGCAACCATGTTGACAGCAGGTCCTTTATTAGGTGCAAGACATTATCCAATCAATCATGGTTGTATGTATGTATGGGCCTAACCAGCTAGCTAGCAGGCATGGGCCTCTGTCTATCTCAACTCTTTCTGAAGTGATCTTTCTGGGAAGTAACCTATGGAGAACATACATTACGAGTTGGGAATAAGAGACAAACCGAGAAAGAGCATATGGTGTGTGCGAATCCTTCGCGACACCTTTAATTTCCTGCTGTCCTGTCGACTTAATTAATCTTTCTCTTTGTGCGAGTCATGCATCAGAGTTGCAAAGCTGATGTGTTTGGCGGGCGTTCTACGATGCATGAATTGATATTATATTTCAATCATGCCTAAACTCGATTCTCCATTTAGCTTTGCTTTTATGGTGGCTAATGGGTAACATGAATAGTGTGATTTCTACTCTCCTAACGACACGTTTGGAACTAAAAAAGTTTTTTGAAAATAAAAAAAATCAAGGTCTGCTGGAATCAAACTTTGACGTGAGGGAAAAAAAAATTATTTTCCCTTATCTTTTTCTCTCTATATATACCAAACACTACTCAAAATAAATATTTATTTTAATACAATTTGAAATTAAAAAAATTAAATATTAATGTCGCATAAAATTTAACTTTCTACTCACTAATTATATATATTTTTTGTTTTGTTTCTCACTTTTCTCCGTAACGAAACATTAAAAATAGATTTTTTTGTAATTTTTGTTTTTGATATTTTTAAAATTATAAACAGGATCTTAAAGATTGAATATACTTTTTTATGCTTGATTATCAAGGGAAGTGAGAAAAAAGCAATTTATATCAAATTATCAAGGAAAGTGAGAACGAAAATTTAATTTTACACATCATTTACATTTAAAGTCCTTTTGAAACTTGAAAAATATTAGGAAAGGGAAAAAAATATAAAGAAATACAATTTTTCTTGTTTGATTGCCACAGGAAGTGAGAAAGAAAACTTTAAAAGAAAACCAAATCAATTAATAAAAAAATAAATTTTACACGTCATTAACATTTGAATTTTATTAATTTTTATTATATCATAATATTTTATTTTTAATAATTATATATACTACTTCTAAAAGCAAAAAAGACATTTTTTTATTTTATTTTATAGTACATTGTCACAAGTTTTATTTTGACAATATTATCCTTTAAAATATGACTTTTAAAATTTAACTACTATTGTATCCTAATGACAATTGAAAGGTTTTGAACAAGAATAAAGATTGTAGATCTTCCATCTCCTTTTATCCTTGAAGGCTTGAAACAAACAATGACAATTAAAAGGTTTTAAACAATAATAAAATTTGTAAATCTTTCATCTCCTTTGATCTTTAAAGACTTTAAATCTAGATTTATTATCTTACTTTATTTTCTCTTTGATTTCCTCATTGCTTGAGTATTTCTACTAAGTGTTATTCACAAAGGGCTTCTTTGTTGTTGATCGATAGCGATAGAGGATGTGACAACTCTAATAAGTATATCGTCGGTGCATGCCCTCCTTCTTTCCTTCTAATTTCCTCTTTTTCCTCTTGATTTGTTGGTCGAAAAAATAATAAAAAGGGAATGAAATAAATCTCGAATTAATATATAACAAAAGTTCATAATTGTTCTCTTCCTTCTATTTCTTAAATCCATTTCTCATGTTTATCCTTTTTATTGGTATATTCATTTTAGTGATAAGGGAGCTTTTGAATTTCATATTAAGAAGAAATAATGGTCATAACTAATGGTTGTAATAGATACGCAATGGTGGTCATTGAGAGGGTGCAATGGTACGAAATTCCATTTTCGAAGTACTTTGTTATTATCTAGAAGAAATAATCTCTGGAAACAATTATTTATATTATGCTTGCTCAAGACATTTGTATGAGATGATCTAAATGCTCTATTTTTTTTAAATATCCTTGCTTTTTAAATTTTTTTCTTGATGTATTATTATTTTAACATACATATGGGTTTTAAGTGTTCAATTTATATTTTCAGATTTCATTTTTCCATCTCCTCCCACTAAATCTATCTAGAGATTTTTTTTAAAAAAAATTTTCATTATTTTTCATTTACACTTATAGGTTATTAAGAATTATATATAGTTAAATTTTAGGATGCCAATTTGTTCCTTTCGTGTCAAGCTGCTTTCTTGAGGTTGAATGCTTTTTCAAGTATTTATTGATTTTTCAATTATTAGAAATTTAGAGGATTTGTAAGATTGCACATAGAATCTCAAACACTCTGTTTGATATTATTGTTCTTATTATTTTCAGCCACTGTGTTACTTCATCAATGCTCAAAAATCTTTTAATTTTTTTCTTTACTGGGTTGCCCTCAATAATTTTTGTTGTTAATGTGTTTTTTTTTTTTAATCATTGTCTATATATGTTACTTTCCTAAACTTTTTCTATCTCATTATATTTTAAGTTTCTTACTTTTAAAATTTTCTTTATTCTCCCCTCAAATCTAATTGTAATGAAGTGAGTTTTATTCTTATTATTTACTTGTTTATGTCTTATATTTGAAAACAATTATAATTTGGAACAAAAGCGTAAAGGAGTGGAATGTGATTTTCATAAGGCGAGGATATCAAATTTGAGAAGTGGAGTCTAAATATCAAAACAATGACTGACCCAATGAAGTTAGCAATCAATTTTATCAGTTGAAAATTATATGTATTTAGTTTAATTTATGCGAAATAAAAAATATATTTGCATAATACCCCAATAAGATTGTCAAATCTGCCCTATTACACTTCAATTTTGTATAATTTGAGTTGCAATTATGGATTGGAAAATGATTAGTGCATTAACTATTTAGTTTAATTTTTAAAATATTGGATTTACATGTATGGGTCATGTTGAGAAATATGAACCTAGAGAAAGAAATTACAATTGAATTTTTTTAAAGAGCTCGTACAATAATTGTTGGCTATTAATTGTGTGTCTCTTGTTGTTGTGCATTGTATGTTGTAACTACATGTGACTGATAAGTTTGAGATGATATGCATTCTCTTATTTGTAATACTACTTTACATTATGATATATGATAAATTTGTATATTGCATAGTATAATGAGACTTTGAATATTATAACATTTTGTAGAGAAGATTGACCAACCAACAACAATTTATAACTTTTTTTATAATTTTTTTATTAAACTACTCCTAAAATCATAAAGGAAAAAATTTGATAGTTCTCAAAATGACAATAAGTTCCAATCTTACTCTTTGTTATTATTCATTCAAAAGAGAAATGTCATATGCATCCTAAATACTATATTCTAACCACTTCCTATTAATCTTCTATAACTCCTCAAATTTTAAGCATTATTACCAAAATTAATTTTCAATTGACTTTGTGCATTATTTGATGGATTGAATGGGCACTCAAGATTGTATTTTTATTTTTATTTTTATTTTTTCATTTGAATTGTATGACTTTTCATTTAATTTGTGACTTTATATTTCTATAAATTTTCTTGAGAATTATCTTTCCGAAACTATATGATTTAATTTTTCAAGTTATGGTTATTGTTGGCCTAACAAAGCCTACGAATCTTATTTTGATGATAACAAATCAAGGAAACTTAACATGTTTAGTTAAGTGATAATGTTTCAGACAACTCAAGTATCAAGATCAAAGGATTCAAGTGACCAATACCAAAAGTGCTTGACAAAAGCTCGAACCTAAATGTGACAAGATTTCATGAAGTTAAAGATGAAGCTTAAAGTCAAGCTCAATATGAAGAATGGAAGTTATACATGAAGACTTAGTGATTAGAAGAGTCACAGTATTTAAGAAGTCTCATATAAGTATTTCAAACATTTCAATATGAAATAATGAAGCTCTTAGGTTTCATTATTGACTTAGAGACCACATTTTGAAAACCCTGAAAAAATATTTACATAAGTCTCAAAGTAATATGACAAGAATAAAAGTAAACAAAAGTTTTTGGAAATAAAATTGCAAAAACATATACTATTGCACGATTAGGCGATTGACCTGTTCTGGTTAGGTGACTTACCTTTATATGCTGAAATAAATCGGGAAACAAAATAGGCCCTATCAACTGACCCCATGAGTCCAGGTGACTGACCCCATTCTGACTTTGAATTTTTGCTAGTTTTTTAAAGATCAGGTGACTGACCCTAATAATCTAGTCGACTGACATTCGTAAAATTCAAATTTAAACAATGAAGAAAATTTTCCAAATTAGATTGTTTGAACCCCAAATTTTATGAAGACTTGGGAAACACTCCAAGTAACTTGGGGAATACGAAAATTAAACTTTTTTCATCTATAAATACATGTTATATCAAAGGGATAAAGACATCAATACATACAATCATTATTCAAGCATAATACTTTCTACTCTTCAAAGGTCATCTTGCTAAAACACTCTTGTTGAAGATTTCTATCGAAAATCTGCTGATCAAAGCCCACGATTCTTTACTTTTCTACTAAGTTTCTTAATCTAAGAAAGAACCTTGATGATAAATTTTTGAGCTTCAATTCTTTCTGTATTGATTTTGATTGAAGTATATTGTGATATCCACTTATACTGATCTACTCTTGTAGAGAGTCTCTTTGTACACAAGAATTGTTCTTGTTTCTCTTGTTGTTTTTTTACGGTTCAAGATTATTGAATCGTTAAACTACCAAGCATGGGGTATTGCTTGGAGATGAGGACTTCATCCTACTTGAAGGAGTATATAAACGGTTTGCTTCGCCCGATTAAGGGAGCAGTATAGTGAAATTCTTAGGTGGTTTGCCTAAGGAGAGGATGTAGGCGGGTATAGCCGAACCTCATAAAAATCTTAGTGTCTTCCTCTTCCCTAAATCTCTTTAATTTTCTACACGTATAAATTGCGTGGATGTTTACTTAATTGCTGGAAATTAAATAGTTATTGGGAATTGCAGAAACCTTGATTAAAGAAAGTACGTTGATTGCAGAAATCTTAATTAAAGGAAGTATGTTGATTAACATACTTAAACTTGAGTAACTTGTTTAATATCAAAATGAATTTTGAAAGCTTGCTGAAATTTCTATTTTATTGTAAAATCAAGCTTACCCTATTGATTGGATTGAGTGTTGGTCATTGCAAACCTATTATACTTGTATGGTTGAGTTGGTTAAAGTTTAAAGGATTCTTGATCATTGTATTTGTGTGTGATAGCTGAAAAGAAAGATAGCTGGAATTCAAAATTAACTAAAGGAACTTATAAAAGGAAATTGTAAAGAAATTTTTTAAATCCCAATTCACCCCTTCCCTCTTGGAAGTACACCTTACGTCTCAATTATGTTTTTATACCTTGATTTTTCATGTCTATTTTGCACTTGACTTTAACTATTAGTTTCTTACGACAATTAATTTCTTCTTAATTCCAACCTTTCATTTTAATTTTCAGCCCTATGGATTCCCCACTAAAAAACTTAGTTATTGATCATGTCTAACTTCCTTATTTATTTATTTGACTCCCCCTGCTCCACCCCAACTTCCTCCTCCCAAATTCAAAAAAATCAAAGCTACCCTTCACCACCATCAAACAATCATTTACAAATAGTGTTGTGAAAAGAGTATGGGATTGCACAACAGAAATTATAAACGCAGCAAACAATGAAGCACCAAAGTATAATTCAAACACGCAGTATATCTGAAAGCAATAAGAATCAACACGATAATATACATGGTTCGATAATGCCTACATCCACGGGAGCAATCTGGCAAAGGTTTCACTATGAAAAATGAAAGTACAAAATACAATGGTTACAATGATCTCACTCTCACACAATATGCCCAGAAAGACATATTTAACAACCCCTCAGAGGCTTCCCTCCAAATACCCAATCATCCCAACGTTCACATTCAAAATTTGAATTCTTTCTCACAACCTCGAGAGCACTCGTCGACGAACGGGGTTCACTTGTCGATGAGTCACTAAATGTTTGAGATTTGTTGCTCTTAGTATCTTAGATGTTTGAGATTTTCTGGCTCTCGATATCTCCACTCGTTGATGATTGAGGCCCACTTGTCTAAAAGTCACTGTTGCATGGCACAAAGACTTCATTAATATGTTTTTCCTCCTTTGTTTATGAACTCCACTAAGTATATATAAGAGCCACACACAAATACAACAATCTCCACCTTGGTGATTATACGCCCCTTAGGAGAACCTGAAAAACATATCTCATTGGTCCACATTGACCTTAGAACATCTTGTTGGGTTTGTCTTCCTTTTAGAACTTGGAGACATGGAATAAGTTCAAGCAATGCTTAAACTTTTCACTAGTGACCAGTTTTGTCAAAATATCCACTGCGTTTCCAAATGTATGAACCTTCTTCATTATAAGTTCACCTGAAATAATCAACTCCCGAACCCTATGGAACCTCACATCAATATGCTTGATTCTAGCATGGTACACTTGATTCTTTGCTAAGTAAATAGCACTTTGATTGTCACAACACAGCACAACCCCATCTTGCTATAAGCCCAGCTTTTTGACCAAACTTGTAAGCCATAAGGATTCCTTTGCAGTTTTGACAACTGCTATATATTCATCTTCAATTGTGGATAATGCCATGATAGATTGAACCATGGATCTTCAACATATAGGTCCTCCTACAAAGGTAAAGATATAACCCGTTATAGACCTTTTGTCATCCATATCTCCTGCATAGTCAACATCTACAAACCCCACAACTGATGGACTACCTTGTTGCTTGTTGAACATGATGTCATAACCCGATGTATCCCGTAAGTATCTAAATATCCATTTGATGGCTTCCTAATGCTATCTTCCTGGATTACAAAGAAACTTACTCACCACACTCACTGCATATGCTAAGTTTGGCCTTGTACACACCATGGCATACATTAAACTCCCCACGACGCTAGCATAGGTGACCTTTGATATGTCCCAAATATCATCACCCAGACTTGGGAAATCTACAATAGATAATTTAAAATGACTCGCTAGAGGTGTACATACCTATTTTTCATCAACCATGCTAAATCTATCCAACACCTTCTCCACATAACCGCCCTGAGATAACCATAACCTCTCTGCAATTTTGTCCTAGCGAATCTCCATCCCAAGTATCTTATTGGTTGAACTAAGATTTTTCATGTAAAATTTTTAAAACAACAGTTCCTTTAACTGATTTACCTCAGTTAATTCTTTAACAACTATCAACATGTCATCGACAAACAACAATAAGAAAAAAAGAGAATCATCATCAAGTTTGTTCACATACACATTGTTTACTTTTTAGTTCTATCTTGTTTTGATTATGACAAATACAAAGTATCTTACCTGTGCACTGAGCTTCTTAAATAGGTTCATTCTTAGCATGCACTAATGGTAGGAACACAAGGAAGCCATACAGTCCATAAAGATCAAGCCTCATATGGCTCTTGAAGAAGCAAAAGGAATGAAGACCACATTTTCTTGTTGTAATTGCATTCAATTTTATTTGGGTTTGTAATATCCTATGGTATGTAATAATCCATCTATATGCATGATAGGACTTAATGCTCAAAATACAAAAGACCATAGACTGACCACTAGGACCCTAAAACCTTAGCACAAAATGTTATAACTTATTCACTTGTGATTGAACAAGTTTAAGGTCAAAATCAAGGCTTATAAAAACTTCAGACGACCAATGCTAGATTTTTGGGCTTAATTTAAAAGCCTAGGTCGTAGACTAGTTCTTAGTCCCTAAGCATCTCATGAAAAATCTCCTATAACTCAAGAGTTATAAGTATATGAATAGGGGTGACAACTTATCAAAATCTGGACCAAAATTGAAGCTTGAAAGGGCTTTGGGCAACCGAAACTTGGCGTTATAAATGCCTTGGTCAACTGAACCAGACTAGGTCAAACTATTGACTATGGCTCGGGCAACCGAACTAAAATTGAACTGAATGTCCACGATTGACCGAACTTTAGAGCTATGACTTTTTACCTTTCCCGGGCGCTCAAACATTTAGTTCAAAATCACCTCGGGCAACCGAATTGTAAGGTTTGACAAACTGAACTACTCACCAGGCAACCGAACCTCAATTGTTTGGGAAATCGCCTTAGCTCAATCACCCGGACTCATCCTCAGGAACCCGAAGTCAAAAAGTTCACTTTTCTCTATGTGTCTATTCAGGCGACCGATCCTAAGAACCGAGTGACCAAAACTTTCAGGTTGCCTTATTTTTACTATGGTTAATTAAGGATAATAGGGGTTAAAATTTTAATTAAATTTTTTTCAAAATACCTAATGTGTCCCCAACAGCTATTTTTTTTAAGGTACTCTATATATACCCCTCATTTTCCTTGATTGGTTGGGTGATTAGCAAAAGTAATTAACAAAAAATCTTCTCAAATTTTTATACTTCTTTTGCTATATATTTTACATTCCAAACATATTTTTTTTTAATACTCTCTCTTACACTTACTTGCAAATATTATTTTTGAAGTAGAGAGTTTCAAATTATTCCTCTCTTGCAAATCAATTGCAAGTTTGTAGGGATTTGATTGTGGTTATTGTGTGCATATTTCAAATTATTTCCTTGCCATTACTCTCACATATCATACATATTTGAAAAATATTTTTGAGAGTTTTGCTTGATTGTTTATTCCCATAATATTTCGTATATAAATATTTGATTAGGAATAATTAGTTTTAGCTACCTAGTCTTTGCATTCAAATTGCAAGACTTGAGAGCTTGCATACTTTATTTGATAAATCTTTTTCAAACTTATACCCTAAGTTTCTATTGTGATTATATTTTATAAAATATCTTCGTGATACTTGATTAGGGTTTTGAGGTAACCTTGAATATTCATTTGTTGAATATATTGTCTTGAATTAAATTTTCAAGATCTCACTTGAGCATTAAATCCATATCATCTGTGAGTGTATATATTTGGATCATATTATTGTACAAATCTGCTTGTGTTAGAAGCACTTTTAATTGTACGAAAAACTTTGTTGATTGTAATTCAAGTGTGGCCTAGGGTGGGTCTTTTCCGCCCCTTTAAGGAGAGCTTGTAAAGGTTGAGATCAGCCCTAGTAATTTAACCTAGTGTTGCAAACGGTGTTGCTCTACCCGGTAAGTGAGCATTAGTGGAATCCTCAGGCTTGCAAGCTGAGGCGGCAACGTAGGCAGTATTGGCTGAACCCTAATAACATATCGTGTGTGCACTTTATATTTCCGCAATTTATTTATTACACATATATGTTATTTTCAATAGACTGTGAATGCTGCGCATGATTTAATTTTCGCACATTATATTTATCTACACATTTGGGATTGCATAGACAGACCCTAAGTTGTGGTATACTGCTGCTGATTATATTGACCTAGGTAGAAAATTTTTAATACCCAATTCACCCCCCCCCCCTCTTGGGAATACACTAATTGCTACAATTGGTATTAGAGTCGCATTGCATAGACTTAAATGTTTTTGCAAAAGATCGCCATGGATCACATTGGTGTATCCCCATTCGGAGAGGGACGATCACCTTCCAGTCCTCCATTATTTTGTAGTGTTGATTACACCACTTGATTAGTATTCCTCGCTGTTAACCTTATTAGTCACGCCCGGTTTTGATTATGACAAATACTCATTGTATCTAATGAGCGTTTGAGGTTTTGTGCAGGAACTAAGGGTAATAAGATCAAGATGTGCACAAAGCAAGAAAAACTTGAAGACCAATTTATAATTCAGCATTGTAATATATTCATATTAGTCTGTAATAGTAAGTAGGTATTTGGTTTGTAATAAGCTCACACACATCACATGTATGATTCACTACGTAAGCTTAAACCAAATCATGAATGAGAAAAGACCTTAGAAAGACCCTAGGGTGTACCTTTCGGTCGACCGACACCGAACTTTTTCGGTGTCTTAAAATTGGACTCCAAGTGACCCTAGGACACACACACTTTCACATATATTTGTTAAGCATTTGAATAGGGCTTATTTGCTTCAATACGGAACCGAATTGCACACATGATGCACTTTCAGTCAACCAACCAAGCCAGTGCATTGTGGCCTGGTCAACCGAAACCAGTTCGGGTCAATTGTTGACTAAGGCCCTGGTCGACTGAGCCCTTACAGTTCATTTGACCCCGGTCAACCGAACCACCTAGGAGTCAACATTTTGACCTCCCAGTCAACCGACCAACTTTGTACTCCAACAACCTAGTCGACTGGAGGGTCCTCGAGAGAATTCCCAGCGGTCTGGTCGATCGAACCAGTCAGTTCAAAATGGCCTGGTAGACCGAACCTCGAAAATTTGGAAAATCGTCTTGCCCCGGTCGACCGACCACTCAGTTCAAAATACCCCTGGTCGACCGTACCACTTGAGTTCTGGTCGACCGAGACATTTCTGGTCAACCGGACCTCTCAAGTTGTCCTGATTTTTTATCGCAGTTAATATTTTTTAAACAGGGTTAAAATGCCTTAAATATCATTAAACTTTTCTAATAATACCCAATAGGTCCTCAACGGCCATATTTTCTCCCTTGCCTATATATTTAAGTTCATTTGAGAAAATTAACATAGATTAGCCACTTTGATTAAGTGAAAATTCTCTGAAAATCCAAAAACTCATACTACTCATTCTTAAGCCTCCTACACTCATACTTACCTTCTCATACTAATTAAACCCTTTGTAAGTTAATTGAGTGCTAGTCTAAATAGGTTTGCTCTCCCACCCTTGATTGATTGATTCGGTTTTTACGAGAGCTAAACCTAAGTGTTCTTAGGGGGCTTTTACTAATAAGCCTATCCTAAGAAGACTTGTTAAAGCTCCTGAGTATTGCATTTGTGTTGCAATTTCTTACGAATCTTGCATTTGTCTTTGGATTGCAAAATCATTTTCAAAACATACTCAAATATCTAGTGTGATTTATATTGATATATTTGTGAAAAGATATTTGTGTTTTTGATTGTGATCTTTGTTGTAATATTCACTCACTCATATATTATTTGTTGAATACAAAGATTACACATCTTTTGCAAACCAAGCATATACTTCATCTGATACTCACATGCTTAAACTATTTTGCTGATTGAAATACTTGAGACTAGACATCTTTGTGTAAGCTTATTTATTGAACATATCTTGTGATACAAAGACTGTTAGTTCGACACTCTCACGTACGCATTACACTGTTAGAATATACCTTGAGAGTTGAACCATCTAGACCACATTGAGCTTACATATTGAATCACATTGTGATGTATGTTATTGTGCACATTTGGGTACATATCTGCTTTACACAAAAGCACAATCACTATACCATCTGTTTATATACACATTTGTTGTATTTCCAGACATGAGCCTGAAGAGGGAGACTAGCCCTGGAATAGTCCTGGATTGGCTTAGACCCTGTTAGGAAAGCTAGGTGCGTCATCCTATTAAGGCGTGTAGGTTGATGTCAGCCCCGCTAATTGACCTGGTTAAGGTTGAGGTCATCCCTGTGTTAATTTGATCTGGTTGTAAACGGTGCCGCTCCACCCTTAAGTGAGTTATTAGTGGAATCCTCCGGCTTGCGAGCTGGAGGCGGGGACGTAGACATGGTTGGCCGAACCCCGATAACATATTATGTGTTCATTTACATTTCCGCACTTTATATTTAACGCACATGTATGTTATGGGTGAATGATGCGTATGACTTAATTTCCACATTATATTTATCTACGCATTTGGAAATTGCATAGACTGACCCTAGGTTTGAGTATATACTGTCATTGGATAGATTAACCTAGGAGAAAAAGTTTTTAAATTCCAATTCACCCCCCCCCCCTCTTGGGAATACACCAATTCTAACAAATCATGTATTGAATTCAATGATGAAAACATGGCCTGTAATGAAAAACTAGAAAATGCTTTAATGAAAATGCATAAGTTTCTAATTAGGTTATAGACAAAGAAAATACTTTTGAAAAATGAAACTAAAAGGATGGAAAAGCAATTAGGCAAATCAAAAGAGTATCATGTCATCCTTAAAAAGAAAAAATTGAAAAGATATTGAGAATTTTCTGCTTGGAGGAAGAAATATATGATTATTCAAGTGTTATAATCAAAGCTAAAAATGAAAAGAATGATCATAATGAACCTTTCGTAGTTAAAAGGAAAAATATTTTCAAAAAGGGTTCATGTTCTGTTTATCAAACCCACAGTCATGCCTCATCAAGTAAAACAGAATAAATAAGCATATCCTTTCACGAAAATCCAAAACTTGCTTATTTTGAAAAATGAAATGGCATATTCAATCTAAATCATACAAAAGGTTTTAAAATGTTTTAAGGTAAAAATTTGGTCGACCATTGTTGGATTTTTCGACTTAATTAAAAAGCTTCGGTCGACCGGCCCACTAAGATTATAATCACTTCGATTAACCGAACAAATTGTAGGCCAAAAGTCAATTGTTGACCATGCCTCGGGCAACCGACCTCAAATTGAACGTACCATCCATGATTAACCAAAACATGGAACTTGACTTTACTGTCCTCGGGCAACCGAACTTGTAGTTCAAAAATGCCTCGGTACCGAACCTACAAAAGTTTCGTTTTTCGCATTAGCTCAGCCAACCAATGTTTCCCACGGCTGAACGAACCCTTTTAAAATTCAAAATACGCTGTGAGTATTCAGTCGACCGACCCTTTAAGACAGTCGACTAAACTTCTTGGGTTGGAAATTTTTTAAGCGCTAAAATGTAATTAATTTCATAATTAAACATTTTCAAAATACCGAGCGTGTCCCCAATGGTCATAATTTCCTAAAAATTTATAAATACCCCTTCATTAGCTTTGATTAGTAACCTTGATTAGCTATATTTTTCTCTCAAATCCTTTGTTAATCAAAGTTTCCCCAAACCATTTTTTTTATTACAAAAATCATTTCTTTGGGGCATATGTTTTAAAATCTCTCTCAAACTCCCTTTAATTTATTCATTTCAAAAATCATTTTAGAAGAGAGTATTTTTACTTTGGGCATTTATTTGTAGAGCATAGAGCACTTACTTTCACATATACCTTGAATTATGTTGACCTAATAGGTCATACCCGGTTTTGATTTTGACAAATATTCAGGTATTTAATGTCTATCAAGTTTGTGTGCAGGTTCATATTAGCAAGATCATTTGATGGCATATGAAGACTTGAAGAATAAAGACCTAAATGATTCATTTATTGTAATTTATATTATGCTCAATTTGGGTTTGTAATAGTAAAATAGGAAAGGTTTGTAATAATTAAATGCATATCATGCATGTAAGAACTAATAAGCTCAAAGACCTTAGAAAGACCCTAGGTCCCTACACTTACACTTAAGTTAATCCCCAAAATCACATATACTATCAGGGAAACTTACTGAATTATAATAGAACTTAAAGGGTTAAAGTAGTAAGGTTTTGGGCGATCGAATTGTGGTGTTCAAAACAACTCAGTCGACCAAACTATTAAAAAGTTAGCATGCTGACTTGGTTTCGGGAGACTAAACCAGAAGGACTCTACCGTCTTCAGTCAATCGAACATCTGCCCTTACCTTTTCCAACAACATGACCGCCCGAACTACACGTTCAAAGTACCCTTGGGCGACCGAATGTTCAAGTTCGGTAAACCAAACGCAGGACCAAGCAACTGAACCTCGGAAAGAATGGAAAATTGCCTAAGTTAGCAAACCGAACCCTTATTCAGGCACCCGAACATTGAAAAGTTACTTTTTCAGTTGTTTTTGTTCGAGTAACCAAACCAAGGGTCAAGCGCCCAAAACTCTCGGGTTGTCCTAATTTTTACTGTGGTTATTTTGAGTCAAACAGGGTTAATTTTCCTAAATACTTTTAAAATAAATTTAATAATATCCTATGTATCCCCAACGGTTATAAAATTGGACAAGTCTATATATAAGGGTTCATTTTCTTAGATTAGCACCCAATTAGCATATTGATTAAGCAAAAAATCCTTTGAAATTTCCTAAGCTCTATTTCATCATATAAACCCTATACACTCATGTACTACCATTCTTTTGAGAAATCAAGCCTTGTGAGTGTTTATTCATTGTTCTAGTGTACTAGAAACCCTCAATTGTTTATTAAATATTTGATTTTGGGATTGAGGGTTTAGTTAGGTTCTTCCCCCAATTTTATTTAATAAATCTATGTGTGGAAAAAATCTTATAGCTAAGTTGGTCTTTGCATTATTATTGCAAGACTCATTGAGCTTGTATTGTTGTGTGTGTAAAAATAGTTTTACAAGCCCACCTTTGAATATCTCTTTGTGCTTTAATATTGAGAAAATATTTTTTGAAATATTCTAATTATTATTGGTACAAATCTTTGAAACCCTAAATTGTGATTGAGGTTTTCATCTTTACATAGTTTCAAAGATTAGCTCACTCTTGTGTTTGAATTGAGATAGTCATTACTTTTAGTGTTGATTGCATATATACACCATTAAGCTTATTGGTCTTACATTATTGGTGTGCTTTGCTTATTACTGGTGCAAATTTGCTTGATCAAGAAGCATAATATTTGTACACAAGATGTATTGTGATTCTTTTGTATTCTAGGTATGACCTGAGGGGACGTTAATCGAGTTCGGAAGGATTGGTCGTAAAGGTTAAGGTCAGCTTTGTGCTAATTGACCTGATTGTATTTAGGTGCCGATCCACCCATTAAGTGAGCCTTAGCATAATCCTTGTGCTTGTGAGCCAAGGCAAGGACATAGGCAGTTTGCCAAACCTCGATAACATATCTGGTGTCATCTCTCTTTACTACTTTATTGTGCATGCTTAATTAGATTACTTGTATAGTTTAATTTTTGCTAAATATATATTGATTTTTTTTATCCATACTAGATTAACCTTAGGTTTGTGTAATACTGCTGCTAGTCGATTAACCTAAGGGATTAATTTTTAAAATACCAATTCACCCCCTCCCCTTGAGATTACAGTAAAACTAACAATTGGTATAAAAGCCTAGTAGCTTAGACTTAACCATTTTTCCGTCAAAGATCTAGATTGCTCATAACACTATAACCCTTTTCCCTGAGGGACCCTCTTCCACACATCCTTCTATTTTCAGTGGTGTCAATTACACCTTCTAGAAACAAAGGATGTATATTTACCTTCAGAACACTGACGGGAAGGTGTGGAGAGTTTTCTCTAATGGAAACTATGATCCTATGAAAATTGAGGTGAAACTAGAGTTCCTAAGACAGAAGAGGAATATACTGATGATGATATGAAAGCTCTTTGTATAAATTCTACTGTCATGAATAATCTGTATTGTGGTCTTGATGTTAATGAATTTAATAGAGTTCTGGCATGTTCTTCTACTAAAGAAATATGAGATAAGTTAGAGGCCACCTATGAGGGTACTAAAGATGTGAAGGTTAGTAGGATTGATATGTTGACCAGTGAGTATGAAGCATTTAAGATGAACACTGGTGAGTCCATTTAGAGCATGTACACTAGATTCACACACATCATTAACTCATTGCATGCATTAGGTAAGACCTATCTTACGTATGAAATGATTAGGAAAATCCTTAGGGATTTGCCTTCTGTTTGGGAAGTAAAGGCTACGACCATATCTGAGGGTAGAGACCTTAAGGCTATGTCATTAGAAGAACCAATAGGTTCACTTATCACCTATGAGTTAGCCATTAATGAGATACTAAATGAGCACAATAGGATGAGAAAAGTAACTGCCTTAAAAATGTCTACTGTAACAAACCGGGAAATTTTAAACAATTTAAAATAATAAGGAAGATGGAAGGGGAAGAAGGAATAAATTCGAAAAGGTGGCAACAATTGTTCGTCAACGAACGGATTGGTCTCATCAACGAATGTTCTTCTGAGCTCATCGACAAGGGTATGTGTCTCATCGACGAGGAAATACCAAGAGGGGGTTTTTCACGAACTGAAATTCATCGATGAGTTCACTATTTCGTCACCAAATTTTGTACAGGACTCATCGACGAGTCCCTGTGTATAAATAGTGGATTTCTTTCATTTTTGTGGGAATTCTCTGCATGTTTTCTCTCTCTCTCTCTCTCTCTCTCTCTCTCTCTCTCTCTCTCTCTCTCTCTCTCTCTCTCTCTCTCAAATTTGGCACTACCATCTTCTTTCTACGATTTCGGATCGGATTTCCACTGATTCGACAATTAGAGGCCACAACGACACTCCTAGAAGAGTTCTCTACAAATCTGTTCGAGTGGATCGTCAGTGGGATTAGTTAGGAATACATCCCAGATTTAAGGTAAGGCTTGTTATGTAAAATTTGGCTTTACCCTAGTTGTAGGAAATATTATATGTGAAAAAAATACTAAAGTTTAGTTTTGGGAGATGTGGTTTTCAAGGTGTTGAACGGGGAATCCTATAGGTGCAGGACTGGCTATTTTAGGAGGCTTTTCAAGAATTAGGTAAGGGGAAATATTTTATAATAGCTTTTTAGTAATTATTAAAATGACTAATTTTGGGTAAAAATCCTACATATACGTGTATAATTTTCTAAACCAAATTGATATTGAAAATACTGTTTTAATTATATAAGTATTAAATTGGGAAAAATTGTGTGGTTGAAACCAGTTTGATCATTAAATGATTGTTGAGTTTAATGGAATGAGGAAATTGTTGAGATTGTGAATGTCATTTGACTAAAATTCTTGTCTGGTTGGATACACTTATTAGATTGTGAGCATTGTTTGGTTGAAAATACTGGATAATTGAATATACTGTGGTATTTGTGTGGACATGGTTGGTTGGTCAGGTTTGTGATTGATCTGTGGTGTGGTTCATATAAATGACGATAGAACGTTGGTAGTGGTATGAGGAGGTCATTATATCGTACCTAGTATAACCGTCATATAACGTTGGTAGTAGTATGAGGAGGTCGTTATATGGACATTTATACTGGGAGGTAAACATTGGCAGTGGCATGAGGAGGTTGTTTACCTATTTATCATGAACGGGGTGTTAGTTTTGTAATTTGTGTGGTTTGTTTAGTCCTGTGTGGACATTTATATTGTGCTTGATTAGTCCTGTATAGACCAGTCTTGTGTGGATGTTGATGTTGTAGTTTGAGTAGTCCTGTGTTGACATTGATACAGTGTGTTTGATTAGTCCTGTGTGAACCAGTCCTGTGTGGACATTGATGCAGTGTGTTTGATTAGTCTTGTGTGGACCAGTCCTGTGTGGACATTGATGCTGTGTGAATTGATTAGTCTTGTGTGGACCAGTCTGATGTGGACATTGATGCTGTGTGATTTGATCCTATGTGGATTGATTGAGATAGGGGTGCATGCGTGAAATTTTGTGTAGCGATTGTGTTGGTTGTGTACGACTATTAATTAATTAAGTATTTTGGGTAAGGTAGATATTTCCACTCGAGAGCTTGCTGAGGAAGGCGAGTACGCTGGTAATTAATTGTGGTTACCAAAGTAGAGGGAAGCCACTTGTATGGGCAGGTGATCTTCCATATTCTCAGTAACTTTACCTAAATACACAACCCAAGGGCTTATTGAGAAAGGTGAGTGCCCTAGTGTTAGCACTAAAGCAGAGGGAACCCACTTGTATGGGGGGTGGATTTCCCTATTCTTAGAAACTAACATTAAAATACTGATGGTTATGGATATTTGATTGGATGATAAGGATGTTGATCTTGTGCAATTATAGGCATGTTATCTGGCTTCTTGTAAATTGTGTGTCCACTTTAGATGGATATTTTAATTGTATTATAAACACTTCAGCCACACACTATTATAAATTATTTCTTCCTTACTGAGAGGTGTCTCACCTCGTCATATTCTAAATCTTTTAAGGTTACCCAGATGATCGAGCTTTGATAGCTCTAGGGCGGGGTAGTTTTGTGAGTTAAATAGAGCAGATCGGATATGTATTTAGTTTATGTTTAATATGTATTAATTCTGGATTTATAATATGAAGGATTAGATTGTAATTACTATGGATCAATGTATGTAAATATAACACTCTGGTATTTTCTGTTGAAGATATTTATTATTTCCACTGTGTGAATGGTATCAGAGATGCGTGTCAGTCTCTTAACACACGCGGCCCCGCGTGGCGGGTTCAGGGCGTTACAGTTGGTATCAGAGCATAAAGGTCTTGCGAACTTAGGAGGACTAATACCAGAGTATAGGTTGAGTTGAATGGGGATAGGAATGGGTAGATTAGGATGTTGATAGGAGTTTGAGTTGTTTCCTAGCTTGGAGGCTGAAATCCCTTGACGGACTTTTGTGATTTTTTGAATCAATTGACGGTTTCAGAAAACCACGGTAAATCCATTGACGGTGATGTTTCTGAGTTATGAAACTAAGATTTGGAATCTAAATATTGGAAGTTTAGATGATTATGGATAAATGGATGTTGAATATTTAATTGAGGATATGGATATTAATTTGGTTTTCCATTGTGATATGTATGTTATATATATAAAGATGTGGAGATTCTAAATTGCTTGGCTGTACATTTATATTTAGTGATGGATCCTAGAGGCAAAGGCATGGATGAAGAAGGAGGAAGCAAAATGGGAGCTTCCAGCAGGGATGAGATTGACACCTCTCGACTGTTACGAGGAATAGCTCATCAGGTTAGGGAAGAAATGAGACGAGATTTTGGGGAAACAAGCTTCCCACCAGTGCACCAAGGTTGCACTATTAATCAGTTTACACATCTGAAACCCTCATCCTTTGAGGGTGGCACCAACCCGAATAAAGCTGAGATGTGGATGCAAGAAATAAAGAAAATTTTGGGTGTGTTTAACTGTATCGAGGAGTAGAAGGTCCTCTTTGCCACCTTTAAGCTGGTCAGAGAAGCTGAACGATGGTGGCATGCGATGAAATTGTTAGAGGAACAACGAATGGTACCAATAGCAATGACCTAGAGCCGTTTCAAGCAGGTCTTCTATGGCTGATATTTTCCTGCAACCACTAGAAATGCAAAGTCAAAAGAATTTTTCAGCTTGACTCAGGGACGCCTCGCTGTTCAGCAGTATGCCACTAGATTCCTGGAGTTGTCTCGTTTTTCACCTTCTATAGTTCCAGATGAATATCAGAAGGCAAGGTGGTTTGAGAGGGGCCTAAATCAAAGGATCCATGAGCATATGGCGTGTCTGCAGATTCAGGAATTACGGTGGCAGAGTTGAGTCTGTAAAGGGGTGCAGAGGCTTTTGAGTGAAGGAAAAGGCCTGCATCTCCACAATCCCAATCAAATGTCAGGCAAGGATCGTGGACAGGAGATAAAGATGTTTTGGGGTAGGGGTCAGAGAGAGAGGATCAGAGGCGGCAGGGTGATTTGTCACGTCCCCACTGCCCTAGGTGTAATCAGCGGCATTGAGAGGAATGCCGAGGCAGGAGTGTTATATGCTATAGGTGCAGCAAACAGGGTCACATTGCTCAGGAATGTCGAGAACCGCCAAGTAATGCACCAGCTCCAAACCAAAATCAGAACCAAAGAAACAACCCGGTGCCTCACGACAGCAAAGGCCCAGCCCATGTCTATATGTTGGGTGCACTTGAGGAAGGCAACACTAAAGGCTCAGGTAATGTGTTTATGTGCAATATGTTCATTAATGTTGTTTGACTTTGCATGATTTGATGTTGCATATGTTTGAATTGTTTGAAATTCATGGATATGTAGTTAGTTAACTTGTGTGGACCAGTCATGTGTGGACATTGATGCAGTGTGTTTGATTAGTCCTATGTGGACCAATCCTGTGTGGACATTAATGCTGTGTGAATTGATTAGTACTGTGTGGACCAGTCCGGTGTGGACATTGATGCTGTGTGATTTGATCCTGTGTGGATTGATTATGATAGGGGTGCATGCGTGAAATTCTATGAAGCGATTGTGTTGGTTATGTACGACTATTAATTAATTAAGTATTTTGGGTAAGGTAGATATTTCCACCCAAGAGCTTGCTGAGGAAGGCAAGTACGCTAGTAATTAATTGTGGGTACTAGAGTAGAGGGAAGCTACTTGTATGAGCGGGTGATCCTCCCTATTCTTGGTAACTTTACCTGAATACACAACCCAAGGGCTTACTAAGAAAGGTGAGTGCCCTGGTACTAGCACTAGAGCAGAGGGAACCCACTTGTATGGGCGAGAGGATTTCCGGAAACTAACATTAAAATACTAATGGTTATGGGTATGTGATTGGATGATAAGGACGTTGATCTTGTGCGATTATGGGAATGTTATCTAGCTTCTTGTGAACTGTGTGTACAGTTTAGATGGATATTTTAATTGTATTATAAACACTTCAGCCACACACTATTATAAATTATTTCTTCCTTAGTGAGAGGTGTCTCACCTCGTCATATGCTAAATCTTTTCAGGTTACCCGGGTGATCGAGCTTAGATAGGGGCTGGGTAGTTTTGTGAGTTAAATATAGCAGATCGGATATGTATTTAGTTTATGTTTAATATGTAATAATTCTGGATTTATAATATGAAAGATTAGGTTGTAATTATTATGGATCAATGTATGTAAATATAGCGCTCTAGTATTTTACGTTGAAGATATTTATTATTTTCGCTGTGTGAATGGTATCAGAGACGCATGTCGGTCTCTTAATGCACGTAGCCCCGCGTGGCGGGTTCGGAGCGTTACATCTACTAATACATCTAGTGAGTGCAATGAACCTAAATCTGGAGATGACATGGTTATGCTTACTATGAAGTTTAGCAAGTTCTTCAGGGAGAAGAATAGGCCATACAAAAAGTCTAGAGATTTAGTATCTGAGAATGGAGAGTCTACTAAAAGAAAAGAAAAACTGAATGCTCCCACGTGCTACAATTGTAACAAGGTCGGGAATATCAAACCTAAATGCCCGTTGCTAAAAAAAGGAGTCTAAGAAAAAGAAGAAAGTCATGAAAACAGATTCCTCGTGAGATAGACAAAACAGAAGCGATGCAAATTCAAATTGCAATGACTCTGATATTGCTAACTTGTGCCTGATGGCACGGGATGATGAGTTATTGTCTTCTTATTCCTTATTCTCATATTATTCTGATGATGATTTTGATTCTGATAGCATGCCTACTTTTAAAGAATTGTAATATGAATATATTTGTGTATCTAAAGTGTTAAACAAAATGACCAAGGAGAATGATGTTTTGAAAAAAGAAATGTAAAAATTGGTCAAAAATGTTTAAAATTGCAAAGAACTCTCATGCCTCAATTCTTAAAGAAAAAGATTTTAAAATTGCCGAGCTTGAGGGAAAATTGGAGGATAGCTCCAAATTTTTTTTTTTTTAAATTTACTGAGGGCGAACACAATTTTGAAACACTACTTAGAGCCCGAAGAAACTCTCTTAGAAAAGAAGATCTTGGATTTAATGGTGTTGAAAATGTAAGACAACCTAATATTTATTTGGGACATTTTACTCGAAAATCAAAATCCCAAATTCCACCTAAAGATCCTCGGTGTTGAATGATATGTTTTAAATGTAAACAAATTGGTCACATTCAGTTTAACTACCCACTTAGAAATAGACATGTAAAAGTTAAAAGAGTGTGGAGAGTCAACAGTGATCTAGGCACTAACCCCTGTGGACCCAACATAATTTGGGGACCAAGGTCAGTTATTTAAATTTTCTTGCAGGTGTGCTTGAGATTGTCCTCTTCCAAGGACAAGTGGTACCTAGATAGCGGGTGCTCACGGTATATGACTGACGACAAGGCTAAGTTCACATCCATCACTCCCAAAGATGGAGGATACATGGCATTCGGAGACAATGCAAAGGGGCGAATCATCGGCGTTGGTAAGTTTGGTAAGGAACCTTCCCTGGTTATTGATAATGTACTACTTGTTGATGGTTTGGAACATAATTTGTTGAGTATTAGCCAGTCATGTGATAAAGGATATAAAGTATCTTTTGAAAATGATAAATGCATTGTTGAGAGTAAATTTGATAACAAAGTACTTTTTATTGCTGAACTTCATGAAAATGTGCATACAACTACCTTTGATAATTTAGCCTCTCAACAAGTTACATGTTTTTCTACGATAAATGAAGCTAGCTGGTTATGGCATAGACATTTAGGACATGCAAGCATGGATTTGTTGTCAAAACTTGTGAAAAAGGATTTGCTTAGAGGCTTACCTAAAACACATTTTTGAAAGATAAGATTTGTGATGCATGTCAAATGCGTAAGCAAATAAAATCAAGTTTTAAGAAAAAGAAATTCATGTCTACCACTAGATCACTTGAAATGATACACTTAGATTTATTTGGTCCTAATCAAGTTCAAAGTCTAGGTGGAAAATTGTATGCTTTTGTTATTGTGAATGATTATTCTAGGTTCACATGGGTGCAATTTCTTTCTCATAAAGATGAATCTTGTGAACAATTCACTAAACTATGTAGAGGAATTTAGAATGAAAAAGGCTATAAAATCACACACATAAGAAGTGATAGGGGAACTAAATTCAAAAATGATGGCATAGAAAACTATTATGAACTAGAAGGCATTTCACATAATTTTTATGCACCTAGGACCCCACAAAAAAACAGAGTTGTAGAAAGAAAGAATAGGTCCTTGCAAGAGATGGGTAGGACAATATTAAATGAACACAAATTACCCAAATATTTATGGGCAAAAGCTGTGAATATTGCATGCTATGTCATGAATAAAGAATTAATCAGGTCTTCACTTAATAAGACTCCATATAAATTGTGGAACAACCATAAACTTGATATTTACTATTTTCATGTTTTTAGTTGTAAATGCTTTGTACTTCAAGATAATGAGCACCTAAAGAAATTTAACTCTAAATCTGATGAAGGTATTTTCCTAGGTTATTCTCTTAATAGTAAAGCGTGTAGAATATTTAATAAGAGAACATTAACTGTTATTGAATCTATTCATATTGTGTTTGATGAATCTAATCCATTTTCTAAAAGAGATGATGAAGATTATATTGGCATTAAAAAAGGATTTGATAAGCTATCTATTGAAAATAATGTGGACAAAAATTTAGAAATTAAAGATGTTGACTTTTTGAGTCTGATTCCTGGTTTTGATTATGACAAATTGCATGTTACTAATGTGTGTGCCTAAGTACTTGAACAGGTTAATCATTTAGATCACACACATGAAAGTGAAGTGGAAGTTAGAACGGACTTAAAGCACATTATCCTAACTGATTACATGAAAAGTCAAAAGCAAAAGAAGAAAATATTTGTTTTAATTGTATATGTATGTTTATTTCATTATTTGGTCTATAATAATTTATGGTCTGTAATATTTGTATCTCATGCATAATAGGTATTTATGGTCAATATGATCGTAGATTGACCATAGGGAACCAAATGACCGCAGGGCACCTTTCGGTCAACCAACGCCGAATTTTTAGGGTTAGCTCAAAGACCATAGACTGAGTTTAGGTTCCAAAATATCTCATGAAAAGTCCCCTATGATGTTGAAGTTATAATTATGTAAACAAGGGTGATTTTATATGGAAATCTAGACTTAAAATAAAATTTTAAAAGGTTTTGGTTGACCGAACCCGAAGCTATATAGAAGCTTCGGTTGACCGAACTTGTCAGGGTCAACAGGTTGACTATTTGGTTGACTGAACCAGAACCTACATAAAAGCTTCGGTCGACCGAACCTCCCTAGGGTCAAAATGTTGACCATTTGGTCGACCATTTTAAAATGAACTCCAACGCTTTAGTCGACCAAACTGGCACGTGGGGAATTCCCAAGACTATGGTCGACCAAACCTCTAGTTCAAATTTGACTTGGTCGACCGAACCTCCGAATTCAGTCAACTGAACTTGTGCTGGTCGACCGAACCTCAAAAGTTCGAAATCGCCTCAAAAGTGGTCGACCAAAACCTCAATTCAAAAATGTCCTGGTAGACCAAACCCAGTAATCTGGTTGACTAAACCTTGAATCTGGTTGACCGAACCTTGAATTTGGTCAACCAAACCACTCGAGATGGCGAAATTTTTACTGTAGTAAATCAGGGTTAATTTTCTTTAAACATCATTAAACATTTTCCAAAATACCCAATAAGTCCCCAACGGTCAAAATTTGAGGAATATCTATAAATAACCCCTCATTTGCCTTTATTAGTAAGAGATTAGCAAAAGTCATTAGCAAAAATCCTTTCAAATATTTTATACTTACTTTGCTATATACTCAATATTCTAAGCATAATTTTATACACTCTCTTACATATTTATTAGCAAATATCATTTTGAAAAGAGAGTTTATTTTTCTAGTTCTCCTAACTTGCAAATCAATTACAAGGTGTAGAAATATTTGTTTGTGTTATTGTGCATCATTTCAAATCATTTCCCTAGCATCTTTTTAAGAGTTTTGCTTGATTGTTTATTCCCATAATATTTCGTATATAAATATTTGATTGGGAATAACTTGTTTAGCTTGCTATTCTTTGCATTCAAATTGCAAAACTTGAGATCTTGCATATTTTATTTGATAAATATTTTGGAAGATTAAATCCTAAGTATCTATTGTGATTATATTTGATAAAATATTTGTGTGATACTTGATTAGGGTTTTTAAGGCAACCTTGAACATTCACTCATTGAATATATTATCTTGAATTAAATTTTCAAGATCTCACTTGAGCATAAATATTATCATCTTTGAGTGCATTGATTATTATTTGTGCGTATTGGTACACGTCTTCTTAGTGTAAAAAGCATATTTGTTTATACGAAAAATTTCATATCTGTTGTATTCCCAATGTATGGTCGGAAGAGGGAGACTAGCCCTGTGAATAGTCCTGGATTGGCTTTGACCTGGTTAGGAAAGCTAGGTACATTATCCTGTTAAGGTGTTGTATTAGGTGCTGCTCCACCCGTTAAGTGAGCCTTAGTGGAATCCTCTTGCTTGTGAGCTTGAGGTGGGGACATAAGCACAGTTAACCGAACCCCAATAACATTTCTTATGTTTGCTTTTTATTTTTGCATTTTAAATTTCAGCACTTGAATGTTTATGTTTTAGTAATGAGATTGATTGGGTTTATAAATATATAGAAATACCCTAGGTTTGAGTAATACTGTTTATAGAATTTGAATTTACTTAGGAGAAAATTTTTAAATACCCAATTCACCCCGCCTCTTGGGAATACACCAATTCTAACATATGATAAATCAATTGAAGAAAATAAAGTTGAAAGTGAGGTTCAAGAATTGCCTAGGGATTGAAATTCATTAGGAATCATCCTTTAGATTAAATTATAGGTGAACCTTCATGTTGTGTAGCCACCCGATCTTCCTTAAGAAATTTAGTTAGTCATTTTGCATTCTTATCTAATAAAGAGCCCAAAAATATTAAGGAAACCATAGAGGATAAGTCTTGGGTAATGTCTATACAGGAAGAGCTTAACCAATTTAAAAGAATCTAAGTGTGGACTCTAGTTCCTAGGCTTGATGATCATACCATTATTGGAACTAAATGGGTTTATAGAAATAAAAAGGATGAAAATGGGGTAGTTACTAGAAACAAAGCTAGACTAGTTGCCCAAGGACATAATTAGGAAGAAGGGATAGATTTTGAGGAAACCTATGCTCCCATAGTTAGAATGGAGGTCATCCGTATGTTGCTTGCTTATGCCGTTTTTAAGAACTTTAAATTCTACCAAATGGATGTTAAAAGCCCCTTCTTAAGTGACTATATAAATGAAGAAGTGTATGTAAAACAATCACCTGGTTTTGAAAATCATAAGTATCCTGATCATGTATACTGGTTGTCAAAAGACTTGTACGGATTAAAACAAGCCCCTAGAGCTTGGTATAAGAGGTTTAGTGGTTTTCTATTGGAAAATGGGTTTACTCGGGGCAAAATTGACATGACACTTTTCATCAAATCTAAAAATGATGATATGCTTCTTGTTCAAATTTATGTTGATGATTTTATTTTTAGAGCAACTAATGATGATTTGTGTAATGAGTTTGCCCAATGCATGCAAAGTGAATTTGAAATGAGCATGATGGGTGAACTGAGTTTCTTCTTAGGACTTCAAATTTAATAGGTTAAATATGGGACTTTCATTTGCCAATCTAAATATGTTAGGGACTTGCTAAAGAAATTTAATCTGGAAGATTGTAAATTTCTTGGTACTCCTATGAGTTCTTCCACAAAACTTGATAAAGATGAGCAAGACATCCCTATTGATGTGAAATTATATCGTGGTATGATTGGTAGTCTCATATACCTTATAGTTAGTTGACTTGATATCATGTTTAGTGTGTGTATGTGTGCTAGGTTTCAGGCCACTCCTAAGGAGTCTCATCTGTTAGCTGTGAAAAGAATACTCAGGTACCTAATTCGAACTATAGAATTAGGTTTATGATACCCTAAGCATACGTCATTTGATATTGTTAGTTATACTGATGCTGACTTTGCCGGTAGCAAGGTAAATAGGAAGAGTACTAATGGCACTTGTCATTATTTAGAACAATCTTCGGTTTCTTGATTTTCCAAGAAATAGAACTTAATTGCCTTATCCACAGTCGAATCAGAATATGTTACTGCTGGAAGTTGTTGTGCTCAAACGCTCTATCTGAAACAACAACTCCTGGATTTTAGATTGCACTATGATACAGTTTCGATTAAATATTATAATACTAGTGCAATTAATATATCTAAAAATCCTATCTCACATTCATGAACCAAACATATTGAGATTAGATACCATTTCATTTGTGATCATATGCAGAAAAGGGATGTGGCACTTGAGTTTGTTGCACAAACGAGCAGTGGGCTGATATTTTTACCAAACCTCCTCAGGAAGATAGGTTCATACAGATTAGACATGAGCTAGGTCTAATACATAGTAGATATGTCTTCTAGAAATTTGATAGAATGCACAAACTTAGGGGAGCTTCTTATCATAAAAAAAATATATGGCTCTGAAAACTTTACACCTATCATTATTTTATACTTTATGAATATGTTTGTGGTTTGCAATGCATGGCTATCATATCTCTTGCATGTTGATAGTTATATTTATGTTTTCCTTCTTGATCATACTAAACTATTTGAGTTGGTAGTTGTGGATAAATTGTTAATTTGAAACTCAATCAGGTCATTTATATACAGGTATTTTTGGGAAAATGCTCTAATTTCAAATGGCGTGCTGCCAAAATTTCCAAAAAATTTTCCCAATCATATCTTGCATATAAATGATTCATACTCAATGCCTTACTTACGTGTCTTATATTTATAGTAGCCCTTTTTGTTGTTGCCAAAAGGGGGAGAAGAGGCAAAATTGGATACTTTTTGAAAAATGTTTGAACTTTAAATCTGTAAACTTCTCATTATGCATATTGACAGGGGGAGCCTTTCAAGGTTGTACCCACTTTTGCATAATGTATTTGTCATCATCAAAAAGGGGGAGAATGTTGACTTAATAGGTCATACTCGGTTTTGATTATGACAATTACTCAGATATTTAATGTCTATCAAGTTTGTGTGCATGTCTATATTAGTAAGATCATTTGATGGCATATGAAGACTTGAAGAATAAAGACCCAAAAGATTCATTCATCATAATTTATATTATGTTCAATTCAAGTCTGTAATAGTAAAATAGGAAGGGTTTATAATAATTAAATGCATATCATGCACGTATATAGGAACTAATAAGCTCAAAGACCTTAGAACGACCCTAAGTCCGTACATTTACACTTAAGTTAGTCCCCAAATTCACATATACTATCAGGGGAACTTACTGAATTAAAACAGCACTTAAAGGGTTAAAATAGTAAGGCTTCGGGCGACTGAACTATGGTGTTCAAAACACCTCAGTTGACCGAACTGTTAAATAGTTAGTGTGTTGACTTGGTTTCAGGCGACCAAACCAAAAGGACTCTATCGCCCATGGTCAACCGAACATTTGCCCTTACCTTTTCCAACAACTTGGGCAAGTCTATATATAGTGGTTCATTTTCTTGGAATAGCATCCAATTAGCATATTGATTAAGCAAAAAATCCTCTGAAATTTCACAAGCTCTATTTCTTCATACAAACCCTATACACTTATATACTACCATTCTTTTGAGAAATCAAGTCTTGTGAGTGTTTATTCGTTGTTCTAGTGTGCTAGAAACCCTCATTTGTTTATTGCATATTTGATTTTCAAATTGAGGGTTTAGCTAGCTAGGTTTTTCCCCCAATTTTATTTAATAAATTTTTGTGTGGAAAAAATCTTATAGCTAAGTGGGTCTTTGTATTATTATTGCAAGACTCATTGAGCTTGCATTTTTGTGTGTGCAAAAATATTTTTATAAGCTCACCTTTGAATATCTCTTTGTACTTTGATATTGAGAAAATATTTTTTGAGATATTCTAATTACTATTGGTACAAATATTTGAAACCCTAAACTGTGATTGAGGTTTTCATCTTTACATAGTTTCAAAGATTAGCTTGTTGATACACTCTTGTGTTTGAATTGAGATAGTCATTACTTTTAGTGTTGATTGCACATATACACCATTAAGCTTATTGATCTTACATTACTGGTGTGCTTTGCTTATTACTGGTGCAAATTTGCTTGATTGAGAAGCATAATATTTGTACACAAGATGTATTGTGATTCTGTTGTATTCTAGGTATGACCTGAGGGGATGTTAATCCAATTCGGAAGGATTGGTCATAAAGGTTAAGGTCAGCTTTGTGCTAATTGACTTGATTGTATTTAGGTGTCGCTCCACCTGTTAAGTGAGCCTTAGTATAATCCTTGTGCTTGTGAGCCAAGGCGGGGACGTAGGCAGTTTGTCGAATCTTGATAATATATCTGGTGTCATCTCTCTTTATTGCTTTATTGTGCATGCTTAATTAGATTACATGTGCAGTTTAATTCCCGCTGAATATATATTAATTTATTTTATCTGCACTAGATTGACATGAGGTTTGTATAATTCTGCTACTAGTTGATTGGCCAAGTGGATTAATTTTTAAAATACCAATTCACCCTCCCCCCCCCCCCCCCACCTTCTTGGGATTGCAGTAAAGATAACAAATTCTTAAAGTCATTTTTTAGAGTAGCTTTAGTTTCTCTCGATTATTTTTCCTAATAAATATTCTTGGGAGAAATTATTTTTTACACAAATATTTTTGAACTTAAATCCCAAATTCTCCAAATATTTTTTATTTGTAAAAATATTTATGTGAGAACAAATTTATCTTATATATGTATTCATATATATATTATTTGTGCAAAATCTATTTGAAGAGCAAACCCTAGGTTCTCCTACATTTTCATTGAAATATATTTTTGAAGATATTTTAATTAGGGTTCAAATCTTTGAAGCTTTTTATCATATAAATCATTTCCAAAGATTGTGAAAATATCTTAAGAAAAGCACCCTTACTCTACTGAACTGATTTCATATCATATTAGAGTGCATGTTTTTGAACTTGAATTTGCACAACTCTGCTTGTATTTCAGAAGCATGTCTTATGTACAAAAACGTTTTAATGTACTGATTGGGTTCATCTCATTAATTGAACTGGGGAGTCTTCGCCCCGTAAGGGTGACTAGTTGGGTTCAACCCGTAATTGAACTAGGTAGTCTGCACACTGTAAGGAAGACCAGTTTGGTTCAGCCTAGTAATTGAGTTGGGGTATTCCTCGCCCTGTAAGGAAAGGTGTGTAGGTTGGGGTTAGCCCTAAAATGTGACCTGGGGTATTCCTCGCTGTTGACCTTATTAGTCACGCTCGGTTTTGATTATGACAAATACTCATTGTATCTAATGAGCGTTTGAGGTTTTGTGCAGGAACTAAGGGTAATAAGATCAAGATGTGTACAAAGCAAGAAAAACTTGAAAACCAATTTATAATTCAGCATTGTAATATATTCATATTGGTCTGTAATAGTAAGTAGGTATTTGGTTTGTAATAAGCTCACACATATCACATATATGATTTACTACGTAAGCTCAAACCAAACCATGAATGAGAAAAGACCTTAGAAAGACCTTAGGGTGTACCCTTCGGTCGACCGACACCAGACTTTTTCGGTGTCTTAAAATTTGACCCCAAGTGACCCTAGGACACACACACTTTCACATATATTTGTTAGGCACTTGAATAGTGCTTGTTTGCTTCAATACGGGACCGAAATGCACACATGATACACTTTTAGTCGACCACCCAAGCCAGTACATTTTGGCCTGGTCGACCGAAATCAGTTCGGGTCAACCGTTGACCAAGGCCCTAGTCAACCGAGCCCTTACAGTTCATTTGACCCGGTCGACCGAACCACCTGGGAGTCAACATTTTGACCTCCCGATCGACCGACCAACTTTGCACTCCAACTACCTGGTCCTCTGCACTCCAACTACCTAGTCGACCGGAGGGTCCTCGGGAGAATTCCCAGCGGTTTAGTCGACCGAACCAGTCGGCTCAAAATGGCCTGGTCGACCAAACCTCGAAAATTTGGAAAATCGCCTTGCCTCGGTCGACCAACCACTCAGTTCAAAATAGCCCTAGTTGACCATACCACTTGAGTCCTGGTCGACCGAGACATTTATGGTCGACCGGACCTCTCAGGTTGTCCTGATTTTTTACCGCAGTTAATATTATTTAAACAGGGTTAAAATGCTTTAAACATCATTAAACTTTTCTAATAATACCCAATAGGTCCTCAACGGTCATATTTTCTCCATTGCCTATATATATAAGTTCATTTGAGAAAATTAACATGGATTAGCCACTTTGATTAAGTGAAAATTCTCTGAAAATCCAAAAAGCCATACTACTCATTCTTGAGCCTCCTACACTCATACTAACCTTTTCATACTAATTAAACCCTTTGTAAATTGATTGAGTGCTAGTCTAAATAGGTTTTCTCTCCCATTCTTGATTGATTGATTCAGTTTTTACGAGAACTAAACCTAAGTGTTCTTAGGGGGGTTTTACTAATAAGCCTATCCTAAGAAGACTTGTTAAAGCTCCTGAGTATTGCATTTGCGTTGCAATTTCTTAGGAAGCTTGTATTTGTCTTTGGATTGCAAAATCATTTTCAAAACATACTCAAATATCTTGTGTGATTTATATTGATATATTTGTGAAAAGATATTTGTGTTTTTTATTGTGATCTTTGTTGCAATATTCACTCACTCATATATTATGTGCTGAATACAAAGATTACGCATCTTTTGCAAACCAAGCATATACTTCATTTGATACTCACATGCTTGAAATATCCTGCTGATTGAAGTACTTGAAACTAAACATCTTTGTGTAAGCTTATTTATTGAACATATCTTGTGATACAAAGATTGTTTGACACTCTCACGTACGCATTACACTGATAGAACATAGTTGAGAGTTGAACCGTCTAGACCACATTGATCTTATATATTAAATCATATTGTGGTGTATATTATTGAGCGCATTTGGGTACATATCTGCTTTACACAAAAGCTTATTCATTGTACCATTTGATTGTATTTCAAATACTGTTGTATTTCCAAGCACAGGCCTGAAGAGGGAGACTAGCCCTGGAATAGTCTCGGATTGGCTTAGACCCGATTAGGAAAGTTAGGTGTGTAGTCCTATTAAGGCATGTAGGTTGAGGTCAGCCTCGCTAATTGACCTGATGTAGGTTGAGGTCAGCCCTATGTTAATTTGATCTGATTGTAAACGGTGTCGCTCCACCCTTAAGTGAGCCTTTAGTGGAATCCTCCGGCTTGCGAGCTAGAGGCGGGGACGTAGGCACAGTTGGCCGAACCCTGATAACATATCGTGTGTTCATTTACATTTCTGCACTTTATATTTACCGCACATGTATGTTATAGGTGAATGATGCATATGACTTAAATTCCACATTATATTTATCTACGCATTTGGAAATTGAATAGACTGACCCTAGGTTGTGTATATACTGTTGTAGGATAAATTAACCTAGGAGAAAAAGTTTTTAAATTCCAATTCACCCCCCCCCCTCTTGGGAATACACCAATTCCTACACTCGCCCCGTAAGGAGAGGTTTGTAAGTGGCGTCGCTCAACCCGGTTAAAGTGAGTAGATAATGGAATCCTTGGGGGGTATGCCCAAGGCGGGGACATAAGCTAGTTTAGCCAAACCTTGATAACAAATCGTGTGACTTGCTCTCTCTCTATCTCGTTTAATTACTACACTTTAAATTCAATATATGTATGCTTGTTCATCCATGGGTATAATTGTTTGCATGCACACATTTATTTTAAATGAAATATGTTGCACTTGTGTATGTCTGCATTTATTGTTTTATCAATTTACATACACACGCTATAATTGGGATATGATGTGGTATCAGTATGCTAACATTTAATTTGTTATGAATGTCCTATTGGTTTTAAATATTAGCATACCTGATTACTTAGGGGGAATTATGACTGCTTAGATAAACCCTACGTTGTGTAATATTGGTTGCGTTTTGGATTGATCCCAGAAGAAATTTTTATTACACAATTCACCCCCCCCCTTTTTGGGATCACACCATTCCTATCATGATCACCACCTTATTTGTCACTGGATCCCATAGCTTGAACCCTTCACACCCTTTTGATATCCCAAAAAAAATGCAACATCTAAACTTTGCGTCAAGCTTCGATCTCTCCTTACTAGACACGTGAACATAGGTTAGACAACTGAATACCTTCAATCTAGAGTAGTCTACTGCATTTCTCGTCCATACCTCTTCTGCCACTTTCCCTTCTAGTGATGCCCTTGGTGATGGGTTTATCAAGAAACAAGTCATGCTAACTACCTTGGCCCATAAGTTCTTTGGTAGCCCCGTATTAAGCCGGAAACATCGAGCTCTTTCAGCTAGAATTCGGTTCATCCTTTTAGCCATACCATTTTGCTAAGGTTTCCGATGTACAATAAGGTGTCTCTAAATTCCCTGCTTCTCCAAAACTCCATGAACCTAGAATCAGCGTACTCGGTCCCATTGTCTGACCTTAGACATTTGATTCTCATCCCCGTTTGATTTTCCACATCAGTTTTCCACAACTTGAACCTGGAAAACATATCAAACTTGTGCTACATGAAGTATACCTAGAATTTTTGTGAGTAAACATAAAAAAAACTCACATAATACACATGTCCACCTCTTGATGTTACTCTAACCGGGCCCCAAACATCAGAATGTACATAATCAAGAATGTCTTCCATCTTGTGCATAGTTGATTTGAACTTTGCCCTATTTTGTTCTCCAAGAACACAAATCTTGAAAAAATTCAGCTTACATGTTTTCATACCTTTTAAAAGTTTCCTCTTGTGAAATTCCTTCATACTATGTTCCCCTATATGCCCAAGACGCATATGCTACAAGACAATTTCATCAGATTCAGTATCTACGGTTGCAGCTCCACCTACAACAGTAGTTCCCTATAGAGTGTAAATATTCTCATCTAACTTTTGCCCTTTCATCGCCATCAGATAACCTTTCCATACTTTCATAACTCCACCTTCAGACTTGTAATTCAAACCATTACAATCCAAGGTTCCAAGTGAAATAAGACTCTTCCTTAACTCCGGTATGTGTTTTACATTACTCAAGGTTCTCACAGCACCATCAAATATTTTAATTTTAAAATTTCCAATGTCAATGATCTTACAAGAAACATCATTGCCCATAAGAACTGAACCTGAATTTACCAACCTATAAGTGTTGAATCACTGTTTATTTGGAGTCATATGGTAAAAACATGCCAAGTCTAGAATCCATGAGTCCGTAAGGTGATATGACCACGAAGAAACTGAAAGTACATCACCACCACTGCAAATTGAATTTTCTTCTTGAACCACTTTCATTGATTTTGAAGTCCATTCGTGCTTTTCAACATTTCCTTTCTTCCAATTCGGACACTCTGGTTTCACATACCCCTTTTTACCATATTTATAATACCAAATATCATTTTTTTCTTGTTGGATTAAGTACGAGATTTTTGACTTGATCCACTTTTGAGCTTTCCTTTCCCACACTCATTGTTACCTTTCACCACAAGTCCTTTTCTGTGTGAGTTTTCATCACAAATTTTTAACCTTTGATGAAAATTCAACCAGGCACTTGTCACCTCTTCTAAATTAAGATTATCTTTCCCCCAAGTAAGAGTGGTAACTAAATTTTCATGAGTATGAGTCGCTGACAAGGAGTTTAGTAACATCAAAGCCTTATCATCGTCATCAAAATTAACATCAACGCGCATTAAATCACTTATGATTTGATTAAATGCATTGATGTGTTGATTTAAGTTTGAACCATCAACCATCTTAAGTCAATAAGGACGCTGCTTAAGAAATAATTTATTTGAAAATGATTTAGACATGTACCGGCTTTCTAACTTTTGCCACACAGCTACTGAAAAATCCTCCTCCATCACATGCTAGAGCACTTTGTCGGCCAAACACAAACGTATTGTGGAAACAACCTTTACCTCCAATTCTTTTCAAGTTGCCTCATCCATACTGATCGGTTGAACTCTATACAAGGCCTTCACCATCCCTTGCTACACAAGCAAATCCTTCACTCTCCTCAGCCACAAACCAAAATTTTCGGTTCCATCAAATTTGACAACGTCAAACCTTGTGGAAGAAGAATCTAATGTCATGACAACAATGCTCTGATGCCAACTGTTGTGAAAAGAGTATGAGATTGCGCAGCAAAAATTATAAACACAGCAAATAATGAAGCACCAAAGTGTAATTCAAAAACGCAGTATATCTGAAAGCAATAAGAATCAACACGATAATATACGTGGTTCGACAATGCCTACACACTACAAAAAAACTGGTTTTTAGTGACAAAAGTATTAGTGACGAATTCAATTTTGTCACTAAAAGTTGGTATTAGTGACGGTTTTTAAGAACCATCATTAATACTTTCGTCACTAAAAACTGTGCAGTAAACAATTTTTGCGCAAAAATTTTTTCGGGAAAATATTAGCGACGATTTTAGGGTATTAGTGACGGATTAAATTCGTCACTAAAAGTCACTTATTAGTGACGATTAGCTAACCGTCACTACTAATATTTATGAATAAATAAAAAATTTTAGTTTAAGGTATTAGTGACGAATTGGGAGATTCGTAACTACTAAGAGGGTATTAGTGACGGTTTTGAAACCATCACTAATAGTATTTTTATTTAAAAAATATATAAAAAAATTAGTAAAGGGTGTTAGTGATGGATTGGGATATTCATCACTACTAATAGGGTATTAGTGATGGTTTTGAAACAGTCACTAATAGTATTTTTATTTAAAAAAAATATTAAAAAAAATTTAGTTATGGGTATTAGTGATGGATTAGGAGATTCGTCACTATTAATAAGGTATTAGTGACGATTTTGAAATCGTCACTAATAGTGTTTTTATTTAAAAAACATAAAAAAATTTATTTAATGGTATTAATGACAAATTGGGAGATTCGTCACTACTAATAGGGTATTAGTGACAGTTTTGAAAACCATGACTAATAGTATTTTAAATTAAAAAAAATATTAAAAATTAATTCATTAATGGTATTAGTGACGGATTGGGAGATTCATCACTAGTAATAGGGTATTAGTGACGGTTTTGAAACCGTCACTAATACTTTGGCCTAAGTTAAATTCATTTCCATGCGCACATTTACCTTTCCCTCCTTTCCCAATCTTCCTTTCCCTTCTCCCTCCTTTCCTCTTCCCTCTTCCCTCATTACTTCTTTCAACTACGCGTTCTCTCCATCCTTCCCTTTTTTTTATTTTTAATGCATAAAAAAGGTGATTTCATCTGTATTCTAGGGTTAGATAGAGAGATGGTCGATCATCATATAGAGGGAGTAAGAGGGGGGGTTGAAGACTGGGATGAGGATGAGTTCGAGCTTGGAGTTGGTGAGGTTGATCCAGGCGGCGTTGTGGGTGTCGATGGAGCCCGACTAGGCGGTGGTGATCGTGATGACCTCAGTGGCTGTGATTGTCGGCTTTGTGATGTTTTGTGGCAGAGATCGAGGGAGCAAGGGAATGAGGTGAATATTTATTCGCCTACGTCTCCGTCCGAAGTATCCTCAGGTTCACCTTCACTTCCTCTGCTCTTCGTCAAATCAACAAAGCCCCCTCCCTTCGTGTCGCTGATCTCCGAACACTGCTTGATTGCTCCGAGCGTCATGATTCCTCTTATCAGTCCCAACCTTCTGATGGAAAACTCGTGGTTGTTCACAGTGTCGTCGAGGCAAAATCAATAGTCGATGGGAACTGGAAGGGCTTTCGGCCAAACGTTCTGGTCTCTCATGAGTCTGGTGAGAAAGGCGTCGTTTTGTAGACAACTCAGACGGGCATACCTTAACTATAAGAGACAACCTATCAGATGAAAGGCTAAAATTCATTTTGTCTACATGGGCAGGATTATCGCATTTCAAATCAATTTTGAAAAGAAACTCTGGGTAAACTAGATAAAGAACCGTTGATGCAGCCACCACCATCCACAGCCTCTTCGTCTTTCTCTATCATCCATGACCTCATTGTCCTTCATCACCCTCCATGACCTCGTCGTCTGCTCCATCACCATCAAGGTTGAGGATTTTGAAGTTGGGCCCTAGATTGTAGATTAAGCCTTATTGTTTGAGAACTTTGCCCTCGAGGATGACGCCATAGCAAGCCATAGCCGCCCTGCTGCCATGGTCTCTCACTATCGAAGCTCGCATCACCATCATGGTCGATCCATCCTCGATGCTAAAGTTCCATTAAGAAAGGATTTGTAAGTTTTCACAAGTTATAGGAATCAGTATGTGTCAAACATCTTGTTGAATTCCTCTAATTGAATAATAATTGTTTGGGTATGTAGTTTTTGTGTTGAATTCTACGACCTGGACATCCTTACAAGATGAAAATACATGCCCAAGACCTTACACTTGGACATACATCGAGACACTCACACAAGACAATAAATATGGTCACACACTAATGTACCTCACAAATACTACAAGATAACTAACACTAAGCATTCTCACTTACAAAACACTTCCACGTTGCCAACACACAGAACACACTTACAATTCTTTTTTGTACATACAACACACACAATTTCTATTGTTTGCGTACTCAAAATTTTTTCCTGCGCACAACACATAATTTCCTTGTGCTTATCTAACTTCAGTTTAATAGATGAATTAACTTCTGGACTGCATGTTTGGATTGATATATCTTGTGAACTACATGTTGGTAGTGGACATTAAGACCGCATGCTTGATTAGAACGCCACCTGCATGGCTGATGCAGTGATGTGTATTACCCGCTAGTAGATACTTTTAGGTTGTTGCATGTCTTAATCTAAATGGCATATGTATGATGCAAAAATATTGTAAATTGCATGCTTTTGTGACTTGCAAGTTTGGAAAATGTTCTACTTATAGACGGCATGCTTCCAAAAATTTGTTGATTTTTTCCCAAAATAATCATAGTCATATACAATATGCTCATATGGTTATAGTGTGCTAAATGTTAAAACATTTTTAGAGAATGAGTGAACTTCAAATGAACTTTGAACTTCATCTCTAAATTTACTTTTGCATATGTTAAGTAATAATTCTATCAATTATGGACTCATTTGTATTATTTGATTATTATAGTTGTTTTAGAGTCCTATGAAAGCCATGTAAATCATAAACATCACATTCTATTTTTTTCATAGAATTATATTCTAATTTATATTGTTTATGAGATCCATGAGCACATTATATTATTTAATTCTTATTATATGAAGCTCTTGTGCACTCGTAAAATTCATTACTGGTTGGATTATTGTGATCTGTTTATTGTGAACACCTAGGTTTGGAGCATATATTTATGAAAAATATCATATTTACAGGAGAAATGCTACCAAAATTTTTCAAAAAACATATACTAAATTTTTTTACTTTCTTAATTTGTAAGATTTGCAACCGTCACAATGCCAACACAATGTCATGCACTACGGATGCAGCTTTTGACTCTTTTTGTTATCTAAACAGGTGAAATTTCTGTATTTGAATTTGAATTTGTATAATGTATTTGTATTTAAATTTGAATTTGTATAATATATTTATATTTGAATTTGAATTTGTATAATATATTTTTATTTTTATTTAAATTTGAATTTGAATTTGAATTTGAATTTTGAATAATTTATGAATTTTTTAGCAATTATGGTTTAATGTTACGTATACGAAAATGTAATTACAAATTTTTACAGGAATTAATAATTGAAAAAAAATAATTTAAAATTATTAATGACAATTTTAAAATTATCACTACTAATTGTCGAATTTAAGTATTAGTGAAGGTTTCAAAATCGTCACTAATAATTGCCTTTTTTTTTTAAGAGTTTTAGTGAAGGTTTTCAAAATGTCACTAATAATAGAGCATTAGTGACAAATTTAAAATTGTCACTAATACTATGGCTTTAGTGACGATTTTTAATCGAACCGATATAGAATTTATAGTGACGAGTGTAGATTTTTTAGTGATGATTTTAATCCATCACTAATACTTTATTATTAGTGACGGTTTGAAAAATTTGTCACTAATAAGTATTAGTAATGGCAGATATAGCGACTAATTCAAAATTGTTACTAATAATCTTTTTTTTTTTTGTAGTGACATCCACAGAAGCAATCCGGTAAAGGTTTCACTATGAAAAATGAAAGTACACAATACAATGATTTCAATGATCTTACTCTCACACAATATGCCCAGAAAGACATATTTAACAACCCCTCAAAGGTTTCCCTCCAAATACCCAATCGTCTTAACATTCATATTCAAAATTTGAATTCGTTCTTGCAGCCCTAGGAGCACTCGTCGACGAGTCACTAAATGGCTGAGATTTGCTGCTCTCGGTATCTCAGATGCCTAATATTTTCTGGCTCTTAGTATCTCCACTCGTCGACGATGGAGGCCCACTCGTTGATGAGTCACTGCTGCACAGCATAAAGACTTCATTTATATGTTTTTCTTCCTTTGTTTATGAACTCCACTAAGTGTAAGAGTCACACACAATACAACAAACAGTTATGGCTAATTCTCTTCTTTTTCTTCTTACTCTCCTCCTCTTACCTATTTATTCATTCAAAATAGAAATGTTATCTACATCCTAAAAAAAAAAAAATATTCTAACTATTTCCTGTTAATCTTCCGCCACTCTTTAAATTTCAAGCATTATTACCAAAATAAATTTTTAACTGGCTTCTTAGTGTTTTTATGCATTATTTGATGAATTGAATGGACATTTAAGAAATTTTTTTTTTTTCATTTGAGTTGTATGAATTTTTATTTAATTTATGGCTTTATATTTCTAAATTTTATTGTGAATTATCTTTCCATGACTGTACAAGTTATAGTTATATTTTTATATCTTGATTTTTCATGTCTATTTCACCCTTGATTTTAACCATTAGTTTCTCACAATAATTAATTTCTTCTTAGTTCTAACCTTTCATTTCAACTTCCAACCTTATGGATTTTCCACTAAAAAATGTAACCATTGAGTGTGTCTAACTTCCCTATTTTTCTTTATCTATTTGAACACATCAACTTCCTTTTGCTAAATTCACAAAAACTAGAACTACCTTTCACCACCATTAGACAATCATTTTCAATCAACCATGGCTAATTCCCTTCTTTTTCTTCTGACTCTCCTCCTTTCTCTGCCCCTACCTTTAACTTTGGTAACTTTTTTCTTCTCTTTCCATTCTTTATTTTTCTTTATTTGGTTGAAAAGAAAATTAAAGTGCAGACACGAAAAGGGAAGGGAAAAACTAACCTTTTATTCATCTAGGCAACCGAACAAGAATATGCATTTTTAGTTTTGACTTAGCCTCCAAACTTGACTTTGATTTTATAATAGTATAAGTGCATTTTGAAAGAAAATTTACAGTCTTCATTTTCTGCATACTTTTTTTAATAGTTGCGATTTTGATGCTACCAAATGATCAAGGAAATTCAATATTGAATTGATTAAAAAAAAAAAACAAATAAGTACAATGAATTATTCTTACCATCTTTGGTATTTAAACAAAAAAGCCTTGGTATATGGAAAAGACTTTATCATTTGCAAACATAGCATTTGCCTGCAAAAATGTAAACTACAACCTTATATAGGAAGGAGTCATAAATATTTACTGCTAGAAGTTTAGGAAATAGTCCAACAATTACAACTTCAAAAAGTTGGGCCTCATTACTGTGATTGATCCAAGTAAGCCCCTAATTTTATCTATACACAACTGCAAATCAAGAAAAACATTTGAATACATTGTGCTACAATGAAGTGTTTATTTTATACATATGGATTAAAGTTCGACAAAAGTAATGGTTTGAATTCTTGAATTAGTAGGTTATAATGGCTACAAGCATGTATTTAAAAGTCGCTCTGAGAATGGTCCAACTGAGAATGGTCCAACATTGATTTTACACTTATAATCAATGTTAGAGCTTTCTAAATTTATTCTACAATAATCAATAGACATTGAATTGTATGTTTATGTGGTCAATAGAGAATAAGGATTTTGGCCTATATATTAGGTTTAACAAACTGAGAATTAATATTTTCTCATTTAAATATTTTTTTTTTATTACATAGGAACTTCAGGCACCAACAAGTCTTTCGAACCCTCTAGTGCGGCACCAAACCTACGAATCAGCGTCCTCTCCCTAGGTTTCGCTAATCAGGTAAAGTCCGGAATACGGACACGGCTTCTGTGCATCAGTTGGATGTTCAGCCAACCCAACCCCTCGGACACATCTCCATTACCATCTATGGTTCCTACTGGCTCATAGAGAACTCTCACCATCTACGGTCCCCGCTGGCTCATAGAGCGAACTCTCACCATCCATGGTCCCCACTAGCTTATAGAGTAAATTCTCACCATCCACAGGTACCGCTGGCTCCGTAAGTGTATTTACCTGGAATTGAACCCCCGATACTCCTTCTTACGTGTTGATGCCTTTTCACCGCGCCATGCCTGTGGGGGTTCTTATTTAAATACTTGCTAACACATATAGTTTACCACTAAATAAAATCCTTTATTTCAAAGACCATTTTTCCCTATTCAAGTTTCCTGTCAATCAACTCTCTACTCTATTATAGGTTTAAATTAGAATCTATAGTTATATATTAATTTCATTTCATATTTTATTCTTTGATAATACTTTATCTTCTAGCATCGGTTTGAAAAGCATATAATTTGAGTTTATACTCATATATTTGTTGAATCGTAATTTGGATTCGTATTTATTTATTTTCAATCTAATAAACTTACAAATCAATTTATCTACATGCAACACATGTACACCCAACTAGTATTTATCATAGAGCTAAAATACAATGGAACGGACCCTTCTTTTATCTTAATTTTTCACCATATTATAACTAATTTTAATTTTAAATAATATCTAATAGATAGACCTCTTCTCGCGCATGTGTAACCATCTCTTCTAAGACTATAAAAGGTCGCAAGTAATTCCCTATTTTGAACCACTGCAAATTCATATTTCCTCTGAATTCAAAGTGCAAATACTTGAAATTAAACTCACCAAAGCGAACACATTGGTAATTTACTCTCCTTTATTTTTTTGCTAGGCTGGTAATTATGATAATTTCTAGAGGGGGATTTGGAGGCCGAAGTGGAGAGTCTATACAGGCCCAAATGAAGAAGTATGAGAAGCTTAAAAGAAAAACAAAAGCCCAAACAGGCGTTAGCAATTGGGCTTAGAGCTTTGGCTCCTTTGCTGTCCATACCCATATAATTTCTAAGCTTTATATTTCTAGGTTCTTAAGTAGTGTTTAGTATAGATATCGGTATCTAAATTAAACTTATACTGATTTGTTCATATAATCTTATATTGTTTTTTATCTAAATCTATACGAATTCAAATTCGAGATCTCAATCTCAATTTTTGCTTTCAAATACAGTGTGAGTTATTTTCATTCACTGAATTATTGGCACTTTAAAAGAAAAGTTCATGTCGTATAGCCAATAAACACAAAGGACCTTAGGTGTCCACGTTGGCACACTAAAGAAGAGAGAGAGGAGAGGCCAAAAGAGATCATGGAGAAGAGTGCAGTAGATGAGGATTGAGCCTTGAAGGAGAGATTGAAAAACACATAATGCGCGGAAGATAGACGAAAAATAAATGAAGAGCTTTTCAATGCATTCTTCACAATCTTGTACTCGGTTTATAGCCTTACAAGCATGCAATATTTGTGATGATGATCGATTAATGTTGTTAAAAATGTATTTACGATTATATGATTCTGCATTGATTATAAGCTAACACTTCTACTACCACTACATATGACTTTGTCGAGGCAAGTTTTAAAGCATGTCTCTGACTCTTAAATTCTTTTGCTCGACGTTGCTACTTGCTTGGTTAAATCGATATCTAGGGTTTTTTCTTTCGTTATCTGGTGTCAATTTTTGAATCATGCTACCATCTAGAAGTATTGTGAATTTATTTGAGTGTATTGTATTATCATATCAAATCAAGTCTCTTGATTTCATTTTCTAGAAAAGCATGTTACACAAGTTACGCATGAATGCATTTGCGGTGAATACAATACAATCTTTATAATTTTTTTTCCAAAATAAACAAAATCAATAATCCAACTAATTTTGATATACTTGGAAATGAATATGTCGATTCTCGAGCTTAGGGAGCGTCTTCTAAAATATGGCGGTGATGGATCTTTCAAATGATGAAATTGATTAAATGCATGTTGGAAGATGATTGTTTTGATCTTCTAGCTCCTTAATTTTCTTTGATTATTCCCTTAATTTTATCCCGTGACTTGCTCAACTTAAAACCTCTACATATGTTGAGGTGTCTGTGAATCGAAAATTTCGTGCTTTTGAAGTTAAAGATAGTAAAATTGGTATAAATATTAAGGTTTATATTAATCAAAAGAATGAGTACAATACAATCTTTATATTTTTTTTTCACAATAATCCAACTAATTTTGATATACTTGGAAATGAATATGTCGATTCTCGGGCTTAGGGAGCGTCTTCTAAAATATGGCGGTGTGTTGGAAGATGATTGTTTTGATCTTCTAGCTCCTTAAAGAGATTTTTCGTGAGCGGTGAGGTCGTGAGAGAGAGGGGGTAAGGTTAATGAGTTTATATAGCAGGCAAATAGTAATTAGGGTTTTATGGGTAAGGGCAAATAAATGGTCTGATCCGAACCCGGCTTGACCTATTTATAAATTGTTCGAATCCGAATAGATTCGTTTATAAACAGATTGATTTGTATAAATTCAAACTCGTTTTAAATGGATAGATTACAGATCAATCGTCGAGTTCCGACCTATTTTGTCAACCCTGGCCTTCACCCTTGATATCGTGCGGTTTCCCATCAAAGTTGCATATCAAGGAAAGGAAAGAAAGCAGACGTCCATTAGATTATTCAAAGTTAGTACAATAGAATCCATGGTATAAGATGCACAGTTCTAGAATCCTAAATTGTCTTATGGCTGTGCTGGTGGCTGATTTGAGATATTGTATTCGTACTAAGCTTCATCAAAATGCGAACAATACACGAAAGCTCACGAAGGGTAGAGCAATCTCAAAACGCATTTTTCCATAATTGATTTGCAAAATCAGCAGGGTGGTTTTGAAATTGGGTTCAAGACAAGTATAAAATCATTAGAAAATTATAATCTGTGTAGCTCTGCTGGGGAACACAAACCATAGGAAATTTGGATACAGTAGAAATGGGTGAGGATTGAGGAAGGAGACTGCCTGCACAGAAGGCGCAGTCCCACAGGCGGCTCAGGGATTTGTGGTTGCATAGGGCCCACTCACAGGCCCTACCATGAAATATTTTAAAAAAAATTTTGGGGTTCATATTTTTCCGGAATTTTTGGGCATAATTTTTTAAATTATCCGAAGATTAATATTTCTTAAAATTCAATTTTTAATTGCATATTTTATGCCATGCTCTTCGATTTCGAGGACAGAATTTTTTTTGTTTATTTGTGGAACCTATGAGGGATATATTTAGTTCATACTCTTGGCGTTGACATCATTTTGAGCAAGAATTAAAAATTTTGATTGCTATTTGTATGAATGATATTAACATACTTAAAATTATAATTTAATATGAGTTTGGAATAATTGAAAGTAATCTAAATTAATTAAAATTAGCTTTGCCCCAAACTACGAGATGGACTTATTCTGTGATAACAAGGCTGCTATTGACATTCTCATAATCCAGTTCAGCATGATTGGACCAAACATGTGGAAGTAGATCGACACTTTATTAAATAAAATCTTGAGATCAAGATAATTCGATTTCCATTCGTTAAATCTAAAGATCAGTTGGCAGATATATTTACAAAAGTTGTGTGCAACAAGAGCTTTTACAACTCACTTGACAAGTTGGGCATTAGAGATATATATGCACCAACTTGAGGGGGAGTGCTGGCATGATTGTAGGCTTGATTATAGGATTAAAATTATGACATGATTATAGGAGGAAATTTCAGATAGGTAAATATTGTAATATATATTCATTCATCTTGTACAGGAAAACATGAAGAAAAAATATACAGATTTTTATTTTTTATTCTTTAACAAGTGGGTTGTAATGTTTTCATCCTTCCAGTTTGGTGCTACCTGAGCAGTCTGAAGGGTCTACCCAAGTAGGACTTATGGGTCATAAAATAAATAAATAAATAATATTATAGTATAAATAATAATGATAAATTATATTGTTATATATTTTCTAAATAGAAATCATTGGAAAGGTGATTTTAAAAATATTATATATATATATATACATCATTTAATTTTCACAATTATTAAGAAAAATATATAATTTTATTATTTATATTATAATATTATTGTGATGTGACACATCATAAAAAATTAAGAAACAAACTTTTACAATCTATTTTTATTTTAAGACAACTTTATACTTTTTTTTTCAAGCAATTATATAAACTCTCAAATTTAGATCAATGACACTAGAAAATGTAATTTTTTTTCTTTCTTCATGTAAATGAGACTATGTCATGTCCTGAACTCTTTTTTTTTTTTTTACTTTTAGCCTGATTTTTTTTTTAAAATAATATATAAATTTAAATATGTAAAAAGGCAAAAAGAATTTGCATCCTAAATAAGAAAGGAAATTATAACTTATTTCAAGAAAGAATAATTTATTAGGATTTGTTGATGTGTCTCCTCTTCTTCCATTGAATCGCTCCTTCCAAAGTGACAACGCATTTACTAAATCTGCAGCCAAGCATACCCCCTTTCTGAAGAGAGATATTTACTTGAGGCAAGCAGAAGAATGGATACCTACTTCTTGGCTCATGCACTCAATTTAAGGTACCTAGCTACTTTTCTATCTTAGCAGCGTGGAACAAAACATTTCCACAAATTCAATCCTCACCATCAGACCTCCATATATCATGCCATCTCCTCCGAACCTGCAGCTGGACTTGTCCGTCGATCAAACCCTTTTGTGTATAATATATACACGGAAATGATCAGAAGAAAAGCTAGAAGCAGCAGCAACGACCTCGACTTGGCCACGGTGAAAGCCGCCGCATGGGCATGGCATCAGCATGGATCAAACTCCGATCAGAAGCCCAATATCAGTGAATTTGATCTCCGGAGAGCTCGCAGATCAGCTCCGAAACCATCTCGATACAAGCTTGAAGCCCTCAAGAAAGCCCGAGAAGCCGTGAAGGGATCACGCAGTCCAGACGATTGTGTCAATAACACTCTTCTTGATACTTATGAAATCCAAAGGATTTCCCAACAACTAGACCATCTCAAAAACCAGTCTCATTTTAAGGTCAACATTAAAGTTCACGGCGACTCTCTTGCTGATAATGATGGAAGTCTCGTGAAGATGATGATAAAGATGAAGAAGAAGAAGAAGAAGTTAATTGAAGGGTTTTGGCCAATTAGGCAAGCTGTGAGATGTGGTTCAACGAATGATGTCGCGGTGAATGCAAATAGAGTTTTTAGGGATGGGAGATCAAGGGAGGAGCCATATATAACTTGTGGAGTTGGCCAACTATTGGCCACGGGGATTTCATGTGTTCAACGTGTCTTCAATTCTTACCACTAATAATATGGGTGGCGGTTCAAACCCAAGCTAGGGTGATTCTTTTCATTTGCATGAGATTGGATGTATAAGAAGTTAGGGTTTGATCAAAATGTATGATTTTGATCTCTACTATTATCTCTATCAATTTTGATTAAGTTAAATTTTTCTACCCATGAAATCTTGATATTTATTTTGTAAGGTTTGGACAATTTTCCTTTTTTTATTTTCATGAGATTGGATGCATTTGAAGTTATAATTTAAACGTTGTTTACGATTTTCATCTCAACTATACCTCTATTTGATTTCTAGTGTAAATTTTTCTTCTCCATATGCAAGGGCAATGCATTCAAATTCAAACCACATAAATCTTGGTGCTTATCTTGTGTTATTTTTTGTTTGGTTTAGTTTATCTCCCTTTTAATTGTTTTGTTTTGGATTTCAATAATAGCTCAATTTGAAGACTTAATGTACAATTCATGCTACATTTCACAAGTATTAGGTGTACGATGAAGACCTCTGTAACGACCCTAATCCGCCATGTGGGCTCGGAGTGCTACTTTAGTGACGTCAGTGTACCTGATACCTTATTCATCAAATATAAAACACACGTACGCAGCGGAAATAAAATATAAAATCTTCAAATTACATTACCAGAGTTCTAACTATCTTTATACTCGAATATATCCATTTCCACATAACTATATCCCATAAAACTAAACAAAAATAAAATCTCTATCTACACACTACTACATAAAATTTACATCACTAGCCCGACTCCTCTAGCCAACTAGACCCGATCTCTAGGATTTCCTGAAAAGACAGTTTGTAAAGTAGGTGTGAGGTACAGTTCAGTGAGAGAAAGACTAAGTTAATGTCAGTGTGTGGCCAGCATGCATTTAGTGTACAGAAAATAACCAGTTCACTAAATAGACAAATACATTTATTCACTAAATAGATAAACACATTTATGAAAACATTCTTAATTTACATTCACACGCACAATTAGCCAAGGATAGGGAAGATTAGCTACCCATACAAGTAGCTTCCCTCTACTCTAGTACCATTACTGCTACTAGGGCACTCACTTTTCTCAACAACCCCTCGAATTTATCTTATTAATTAACTGTATTCATATAAATTAACATATATGCATATAAGACACTACATGTGACAAACATGTCGTTTACATTCCCATGGCACGGGTTGTGCGACCCGAAGGCTGGACTAAGCCGGGGTGATCAACCCAAACAAAGTCAAAAATAACATCCTTTGCAAACACATATGCAGGCATCCACAGCAAAGCTGCAGGTCCGACGCCCCTACTTCAACCTCACGGAAGCAGTCGATTGGACCCCCTACACTTCTATCCAAACAATGTGGGTGCACATGGTCTAACAACGGTATCGTGCTCACAATACACTGATCCCCAAGGTTCCTAAAGCATATCATACAATTTAGATAATAGAAATCACCATTTAAAACATTAATTCATATATATTTCTTGTTATTCCAAACACCTGGCCCTCCGGCCACAAAATACAATCTGGCTTATAGCCACTAATTAAAACTTGGTCCTCGACCGTCAAATAATAATCCTGACCCTTGGTCAATCAAATAACACCTGACCATTGGCCGTTAGTTCAAATTCCTGCATTTCAAAAACAGTTCTAGTATTTTCACAAGCATTTCTAGTATTTCACAAACAATTCAGTATTTCAAAATCTCAAATCTAGATATACAATAATCTATACAAATTAAGTCATCTGCCACACAATTTTTCACATTTTAACATATCCATATAAATAAACAAACTTTTCACCATTCATTTTATTCAAAAATATCATACCATATATCCTAAATTTGTAAAATCCATTTCGAACGGTTGGTTTTCAAAATAGCCTTTAAATTTTCAAATGAATAAATAAATAAATATATTTGTATAAATATAACAATTAAATTGATTCAAAATTCATAAAATTACTGACTTAACTTAATCCCCTTACCTGATTCCTGAAAAAACCCGATAACACCCCGGCCTATGCCCCAGGTGTTCAAAAACCCCTAAACCCTGAAATTCAAATTTCACCATATTATTCATCATAATTCGTAGAGTAATTTTTCCTAAAATTTTGCTAAGTTTTGAATACCCTAAATAGCTTAATAAAAACCTAAATTATCAAACTTACCCCCGATTTAGGTTTGGTACCCCGGAACTCCAATTCGAAAACCCGCTCTGGTTAGATTGTAGGGAATCTCCCCACGAATCTTCTGGCAATTTTCGTTCGTTAATGGGCTTAAAGTTTAAGAGAAATTGAGGTAAGTTTGAGATTTGGCCTTACTCCAGGAGATATGTCTACACCGTTCCCACGACAAATCCGCTCTAGTAGAAATGTCGGTGGCGGCGAGCAGAGCAAAACGATATTTTCAGATTTTTAATTGATCGAATAATGGAAACAAGATGGAGGAGAGTGGGAGAGAGAAAACGAGGAGCTACGTGAAGCTCTTTGTTTGCAGAGAGAAAGAAGAAGAAAAAAAAAAAAAGTTCTTGAAGGATCTTTGATCCTTCAGGATCCTTCAGGGATAATATATATATATATATATATATATATATATATATATATAAAATATTTTATTATAATATTATATTATATTATTTAATTAACAATATTTATTTTTTATTTTTTTATTTTTTAAATTTTAATTTAATTATTTTTATTTTTATTTTTATTTTTATTTCTTTTTAGGATTACTACAACCTCATTAAGCATCATGGAGATTTGACAAAAACCCTAAGAATCTTTTAGGGTATCTCAAGAATTTTAGATTTGAAATGAAGGTTTCAAACCTCGAACAAGGAGTGGTAGCCACCGCACTAATATATGGCATTACCCCTTTTAAACGAGTAGTTGAAGAAAGTAAAGGGATATTGCAATGCTAAAGATAAAGTGGAGAAAGCTCAAAAATATATTGTGTGTGTGTGTATGTTTGAGAGAGAGAGAGAGAGAGAGAGAGAGAGAGAGAGAGAGAGAGAGAGAGAGAGAAGGAAAAGAATGAATTGAGAAACATATATAAAAAGTAGCCCCAATGAGGAAGAAAACATGTCGAATCGTCCCTAGAAAAGGAGTAGGCTTTAAGGAAGAGGGTTGAGCATTTCACCATGCTCAATACATTATAAGGTCAAACCGTTACGTAGAAAAGGAATGATCCAATCCCGAGCGTCTGCTAACTAAGACCACCCTAAATAGGGGCTTCAAGAAGATATCTAGACCAATACTTACAATTCAGTGGGATTAAGACCATGATATAAAGGACTTTCGATACCCTAGCATACACAAACCACAAAGCTAACTCATGAGAGGATCATTGTAGAGACCCTATTTTGTCCGGAGCTTTATATAGCAAAACCTAGATTTCTTATTTTAATTTTCATGCCCTTTAGCTAGGGTCTTTACCTAAGTGCGATCTCTCATTTCACTCATTTTCACCACCTGATTCAAACATGTGTATAATAGATTGTTTTTTAATATTCATTATTACAATCAAAAGACAAAAAATATATATATAAATGATAAATACATGAAAAAAAAAAAAAGGCTCCATTCTGGTAAGCCGACTTCCCAATGTTTACATCAATTTGCGTACACATAAAAAAGGAGAGAGTTTTTAGTTAGTCATATTTTAATGAATGTAAATAAATCAAATATAAAAAATCGATCAATCAATTTAAGCAATCACTATCAACATTTGTTTTAAAATTAATCTATCAATCAAAATTGATTGGTTATTATTCCTCCTTTGCCTTTACATAGGGCTTCTCAAAGAAAGGGAAAAAAAAAAAAGGAGATTGAGATTGGAAAATTAGGGGAAAAAACAAAAAAATAAAAAGTGGAAGGATTATATATATTGAGAAAAGAGAGACAAAAAGTAAGATTGAGAAACGTAACATGTTCTACTAGCATAAATACCGATAATACCATAATACGTTATTATGTCTGTCATTATTCTGTAATTCACATCTGTTCATATTCTCAGCTTTGTCATTTCGTAGTATTTCACTTTACGTGACTCTTTCCCATTTTACATTGTTCACATTTCACATTTCATTACCGTTTCTTTCATTTTCATTTTCATTTCATTTCATAACATGTCTAGCATCTTTCATCTGTTTTACCCAACATTTTTTAACTGTTTTACCGAACATCTTTCAACTGTTTTACCCAACATCTTTCTGCTGTTTTACATGGTTGCATTAACAGTCTCATGCAGCATATTTCATATAACATTTTCATACTCAATTCATTTCCTATATATCCTACATCTCATATATATATATAATATAATTCCACACAAAATTCTATCTTACTTATGCCACACAATTTAACAATAAAATTCTTATATATATTCCTTGTAAAATAAGTCAACCCACATTTAACATTTATATGTTGAAAATATATCTTTCATTTCTTACATAACTATCTTGAAAATATCTTTCACTTTTATTAGTTCATTTTCGCATATACGTATCTAATAAACAACCTTAAGCTCTGAAAACATAATTTAAATGGTTGGCATTTTAAACCTATACTAAAACATATACACGTATATATAACACAATTCATTTCTCATTAAATTCCTAAAAATTATGGTTTAATATATATTTTTCCCCTTACCTGGTTTCTTGAACTACACCAACAAGGACCCCGAAAAGATGCCTACGTCACTCACCTGGATCCTGAAATAAAAATCATAATTCCATTAAATCAATCCTAAATAAAATACTATTTTAATATTTCCTAAGCCCTTAAATTTCGAATAAATAATTATACTCTCAAATATAATCAATTTACTTATTTTTCCAAATCTCACTCTCGCTTTGGAGTGGGGCGTAGGAAACCCAAATTGGAAATTTACTCTAACCAAAATGACGACGATTGTGACTAGGACCCCGTGGTGGTGCCCGATTGTCAATTTAATAGCATATTTAAGGAGAAATTGAGGAAATAGGAAAAAATTACCTTTTCTCAGGAATGGTACCTACGCCGCTCCCATGACAAATTTACTCTAGTAGAAATGTCGGTGGCAGAGTTAGGAACGGAACCCAACGGAACCTTCTGTTTTCCGATCGGTTGAATATTCGCTGAGATTGAGGAGAGAAAGGAGAGAGACAGAGGAGGGAACGAGAATTCAAGGGGGGGGTGCGTTGTTCTCCTTCTCTCTTTAAAAAAAATATCTTCTTCCTGAAGCTTTCTGCTTCAAAAAGTCATTAAACTATATATATATATATAATCCTATATTATAATATAATATATTATATTAATATATTACATTATATAATTTAATTAATAATAATTATTTAATTAATTTTTTAAAATTTTATTTATTTATTTATTTATTTATTTTTATTTTATTTTTTTTGGGATCACTACAACTAGAGATTATAGAATCTTGTCTTGTAGCAGTTCCCCTTCCTTACGGCATGGCCTCCCAGAAGATAATTTAGTGATTGAAGAAAAACTGAGAGATATGTGTGTGAGACAAAAAGGGTTAATTGGCATTTAATACCAAAACCAGAATAATAAGGTGAATGTAATTAAAATAATAACTAAAAACATAAATCTAACCTTGCATTCGCCAAAGAGTCGGGGAGTGAAAGAAGACTATTGATGGGATTGAAATGAATTAATTGAAAGAGTGGTGGGATCCATGATAGAGAGAGAATTTTATAAATAAATAGTCTTTCCTCGTCATATGAGAGATGAAGAGGGAAACATAGCATTTTATGGCAATAAGTGGAGCACACAAAGTGATAGGTCCTATGAAATAATTATAAGAGAGGTAATTCCATGGAGAAATTAGGCTTATCTCCACCTTATCTTCATTTCCACGTATACATCATGTATGTATGCATGCATACATATATACATACATGCATATACACACATATTCTAACACATACACACACACACACACACACACACACACACACAACATGTGCATTATCTATGTATTACTTGCTTCTCGTTTTTGTTTTCTTTTTTTTTTACTTTTTGACAAGACCTCTTTTTTTCCCCCATACCCCTATCTATTCCCTTATTTCTTTCTTTCTTTCTTTCTTTCTTCTTCTTGTTCTTCTTCTTCTTCTTCTTCTTCTTCTTCTTCTTTTCTCTTTTTTCAAGTTTAGTCATACATCAAGTGCACAATTTAGCTTTGTTCATGGTGCTAACATTAATGCGTCATGATTTCCAACATTACTGGTTTTGACTTGGTCTCTTGCAATAAGTGTTGACCACCCTAGCTAGGTCCTGTTCAGGGGTTAAACATCCCAGATTTGCACTACAGCATGGCCCTTGTAGTATAGGTTAACCACTCTAGCTCTTAATCAAGAGTTGATAGTCCTAGATTTGCACCACATCATGGTCCCTTGCAATATAGGTTGACCACCCTAAGTATCATTCATTGATTGACACCCCATGTTCGCACCACAACATAATGCCTTATAGTATAGGTTGATCGCCTTAAGCCTCATTCAGGTGTTGATCACCTTAGATTTGTGCCACAACTTGATTACTTTATACCTATAACAATGTCCCTTTTGACGTCAAGAACACATTATCCAACTTCACAAGAATTATGGAAAATACATTCTGTCAAGTGGCCTATTTAGCTGATGCATAATCAATATTACATAAGATATCATGAAATACAAAATTAAATGTTCTCCAAAATAGCAATTGTAAGTCATGAGCTTCTTTGAGGTGAAAAGGCACATATGATCTTGATGTCCTTCAATGCAATGCTACAAATGTGGTAAATTGTGAAGAGGTCAATATTGAAGATGAGGTTCATGACAAGCAAGCACCTATGGTGACTCATACTACTAGGTAATGATTCACATTTGGCTGCCACAACTACACAAGGGTAAAAAGTAAAGGAGTAAGTTGATGAAGGGGACAACATCGCAACCGAGGATAAGATCAACATTGTTGAGGATAAGATAGCATCGCTAATTAGGATGAGATCAGCACTAATGATATGGTAGGCCATAGGCGATGGCCATGCTAGTTGGCAACTCATGCAGTTGGATGAAGATTTGTCTTCAACTATCACACTTAGAGGAAAGCTTGAAATCAAAGGAAATTTTATAGCTAATAAATTAAGTTGTTAGAACTTTGCCATAGATCGACATTGATGATGTGGCTAGTAATGGGCTCTCTAATTAAAAAATCGCCTCATTGGACAAAGAATCATATCCAGCCATTTTGTAGACATTGACATCATAATGACTTTTGTAGTTGACAAAGACAACAATGCTAGGAGGATGAATGATGCTAGTGATGGCTATCAACTAACTCATAGTCAAGGAATCACACTTTGAATTGAAAACCATATCTAGTTGTTGTGACAAATGTAATGAGTGACACTGGAGTGGAAGAAACTAAATAAGACATACTTGGAGTTGGTTCCCCTTCCATTTCATTTTGGAAAGAGAAACAATTATATTGGGCAGTACACAATTTTAGCTCTGGTGAGCCAAGCACATCTATTTGTTAACCACCTAGGATGTTGTGCATTGATTTAAAGTTTAACTGCATATAACATCGTTTGTAGCTCATTTGTTTACTACCCTAGATTTGGTAGAATATTTTACTAGTTTAGCCATATGTAATAGTATTGGTAGATTGTCTATAATTTGCCTTTGATTTGTTAGTTTTAAGAAATTTAACCATCTTGATGTTTTAGAAGCTTAGCCATTGGTAGATTGTCTGTGTATTGCCTTTGATTTGGTAATTTTTAACAATTTAACCATGTACAACACTATTGGTGGTCCTTTCTATTTACTATCTTAATATTTTTAGAAGCTTAGCCACATGCTACAATATTGTTGCATGTGAAAATAGTGATTTAAGTTCACTTGAATTTGAGATGTGACATAATTAGGCAGACTAATCTAATAACTTTTCCTAATTGTTTATACATGCATAGCACATTTATGCCCCACATTTTCAAATTTAGTATTTCATTTATAGGAGATAATGGGAGTTGAGCTAGATAATGAGAATTTATATTTTGAAAACTTTATAATTAATATTATTTTTTAAAATTACTTGTATACCCATGATCTAAATTTTTTTGGTCAATTAGAAAACCCGCCTAAACTATACAATGAGAGTTAGTCCATCTTTCAATCCATAATCCTTCCCAACCCTCCTAGTATTTGAACTGAGACATCTAACATATAAGCTCCATAACTACTAGAACGTCCCGAAAGGTATTCTATGATTTGTAAATGTTGTAATTAAAATAAAACTTGCAAGATTGGCATATAAGTAGATTATAAAAGCTTTTCTTAACTTTTTTTTTTTTTTACATAGGACTCCAACCACTAACAAGTCCTTCAGATCCCCTAGTGTGGCACCAAACTTATAGATCAGCGTCCTCCCCTAGGTCTCGTTGATCAAGTACAGTTCGGAATGCAGACACGACTTCTATGCATCAGTTGGACGTTCGGTCAACCCGACTTCAGGGACACATCTCCATTACTATCCACAGCCCCCGCTGGCTCACAGAAAACTCTCACTATCCACGATCCCTATTGGCTCATGGAGCGAACTCTCACCATCCACAGTACTCGCTGGCTCACAGAGTAAATTCTCACCATCTATAGATACCGCTGGTTCCGTGAGTGTATCTACTTGAAATTGAACCCCCGATACTCTTTCTTACGTGCTGATGCCTTTCCACTGCGTCATGTCCGTGGGGAGCTTTTCTTAACTCTTTATAATATGTCTTGTGGTTTGCCTAATAAATTATTAGGAATGCATCAATAAGTGGTGTTGGCGTGATTGTAAGATTAAAATTGTGGCATGATTATAGGAGAAAATTCCGGATAGGTAAATATTGCAATATATATTCATTCATCTTGTACTGGAAAAGAGGATGAAGAAATATACAGAATTTTATTTTTCATTCTTTAACATGGTATGAGAGTAGGCTAAACTCTCATCGGTATCATTGAGTCACTGCCGCCGCCGTTGAGTTTGTCGTCGTCGTCGTTGAGTTGCCGTCGTCGTTGGCCCGCTGCTAAGTTGCCACGTGCTAATTCTGATCTCCACTTCTTTGTATAGGATCTCATATTTGATCTCATTGGGTCGTCGTCGTTGGCTCTCCGTCAGATTTGATTCTGCCTCCCCTTCTTTGAAGATTTTTGAGAGGCTCCATGGCCGCTGTCGGACGCCGCAATACTTCATCGCCGCGGTAAACCACTGCTTCCCCAAAGCGGTGATTGAGTAGATTCCTTGAAGTTTTTTGAGAAGCTTCATCTTTTCTACCAAGGTTCCAACTCTAATTCTTATTGAGGTTTAATTTATTTAGTTAGAAAACGTGAGGTTGATTCTGCAAGGAAAAAAAAAGGCCATCGACGACTTCTAAACATTGAGAAAAATCACAGCCACATCAGGAGCAGCAATAATAACATTTTTTATTGGCATCCCCTTGACTGTAGTGGATGTGTAAGTTGCCTTGAATTCTTTCCAAGCGTGGGATTATGTCCGTGGCCATCCTTGCCATACCCCACGACTTCGATTTCAGGTTCCCTGTTTTTCCTTGGTCCTTTTTTGGTGTTTGCTTACAGCTCTAGAGCGGATTCATACGAGGATTTTGGTGGATGCCCGATCAAATCTTGAGCTGATTCATTACATAATGGAGGTTTGTGGTTTTGTTTTTTTTTTTTTGGTTTTTTTTTTTTTTTGTTGTTGTGTGCTTGAAATCTAAGAAGGTTTTTTGGTTTTCTTAATGGAGGACGCTGACGATCTTGGCACTTCTGGTGCCACTTTATTTAATTCTCATCATAATGCTAATAGTAATATTTGGATACTTGACTTTGGGGCTACCGATCACATGACGTTCGATCCCAATGATTTCTCACACACTTCTCCACTACGATGCACAAACATTGCAAATGCCAATGGAGTTGTTGCTTCAATCAATGAGGCTGGCACGGTGACTTTGTCACCTTCTCTTGCATTATCTTACACTTTATTGGTTCCCTCTGTGTCTCATAAGTTACTCTCTATTAGCCAAGTAACAACAAACTTAAATTGTGCAGTGCTCATTTATCATACTTTTTGTCTTCTTCAGGATATTCTCACAAAGGAGATCATTGGGCATGGTAATAAGAGAGGGGGGGGGGGGGGATTATACTACATGGATGATTTTAGTGTGGGTTGAGCACATCATATGCATCATCCTAATGGTATCAAGGAGAAACAGATTTGGCTTTTACATCGTCGATTAGGACATCCGTCATTTGGGTATATGCAACATTTATTCCCTAATTTATTTTCACACATATCAACTGCTGACTTTAAGTGTGATACTTGCATTCTTGTCAAAAGTCATCGAGTTACTTATCCATTGAGTATGCATAAAAGTGACGTTCTATTTGCTTTAATCCATTCCGATGTGTGGGGACTCTCTCATGTTTCTACTGCATTTGGAATTCGCTAGTCTGTTATATTTGTTGATGACTATACTCGCATGACTTGGTTATACTTGCTGAAATATAAAGATGAGGTATTAAGTGTGTTTAAATCATTTCATGTCGTGGTTCAGACTCAATTCTCAACCAAGATGTAGATTCTTTGATTTGATAACGGTGGTGAATATTTTGACTAGGGATTCCTTGATTGATTCCAACATCATGGAATTATTCATGAATCTTCTTGCCCACAGACTCCTCAGCAAAATGGTGTCGCTGAACGAAAAAACCGACATATACTTGAAATTTCTCATGCCCTCTTACTTGGCGCCCCTGTACTCAATTGGTACTGGGCTGATGTAGTTGCTACAGCTACGCACCTCCTCAACCATATGCCATCTAAAGTTTTGGATTTTAAGACACCCCTACAGGCTCTTTCAACTTATGTGTCCTTGCCTACAATATTAATGATTCCTCCCCGAGTATTTGGATGTGTAGCTTTTGTACATCTCCATATGGACCAACGTAATAAACTTGATCCATGTGTTGTTTGATGTCTTTTTTTGGGATATGTCATACATAAAAAAGGATATCGATGCTATGACCTAATCACCAAAAGCACCTATGTCACTATGGATGTAACGTTCCTAGAATCTGACATGTTCTACTCTCCCTTGGTATCCAATCATTCTCTTCAAGGGGAGATCCAAGTTGAAAAGCAGAATTGGTCAAAATTTGACTGGTTGGGGTTTGATGACATAAATACGGTAGTTAGTGGGGAACCTGATAAAACTCCAGATGAATCTCCGGAGGATGACATAACTCTAAGAGCAACATTTACATCAACCCCACCTGAAGTTGAACAGGAATCCCCCCACAACTTAGTACCGTAAGAGCCATCTCCTGAGAATATCCTTGAGGTAAACTCTCCTATTACACTTCCAACTAATAATGATATGGATATCTCTGCTGGTTATACCTTACCTTTCAAGCATAATCGTGGAAAGCCACAAAATAGGTACTCTCCAGAAATTGAGGAACCAAGGTCAAGGTATCTAATTGCCAACTATGTATCTACAAAGAAACTATCTGAGCCCATTAAAAAATTTGCACATGAAATTTCCTCGTATCATGTTCCCACTAATGTTCAGGAAGCTCTAATAGACCCTAAGTGGACTCGGGCTATAAAGGAAGAGCTGGAGGCAATACTAAAGAACAAAACATGGGCTCTTGTGTCATTGGCTAAAGGAAAAAGGACAGTGGGGTGCAAATGTGTGTTCTCCATTAAACACAAGGCGGATGGATCTATCAAACAACATAAAACAATGCTGGTGGCAAAGGGCTATACACAAACATATGGCGTGGACTATAAGGAAACATTCTCACTAGTAGCCAAGTTGAATACAGTTAGAGTCTTGTTATCTCTAGCAGCAAATCTCAACTAGCCATTACACCAGTTTGATGTAAAGAATGCCTTTCTTCACGGTGATCTTGAGGAGGAAGTGTATATGGATATTCCACTAGGGTATATGGAAACCTCAATGACTAAGGTTGTGTGTAAATTACAATGCACTGTATGGACTAAGGCAATCACCAAGAGCATGGTTTGGGCGATTTAGCTTGGCAATGAAGAAATATGGTTTTCAACAAAGCAACTCAAACCATACACTCTTCCTGAAGCATTAACTGGGCAAGGTAACAACATTAATAATCTATGTAGATGATATGATCATTACAAGAGATGATCCAAAAGAAATAACATGACTTCAAGAGCAATGGGCAACAGAGTTTAAGATGAAAAATCTAGGAGAACTCAAATATTTTCTAGGAATTGAAGATGGTAGGTCTAAGCATGGCATATTTCTTTCCCAACGAAATATATCCTAGATTTATTATCAGAAGTTAGGTTACTATATTGTAAGCCCGTAGATACACCAATAATCTAGAATCACAAGCTTGGAGAATACCCAGACCAAGTGCCAACAGACAAAGGAAGGTACTAGAGATTGGTTGGGAAACTTATTTATTTATCCCATACATGGCCTGACATCGCATATGCAGTAGGTGTAGTAAGTCAATTCATGCATTGTCCAAGTGAAGATCATATGATTGCGGTGATTCGGATTCTTCGATACCTAAAGTCCTCCCCTGAAAAAAGACTTATGTTCTCAAAAAAAAATCCACTTGAGGGTTAAAGGTTATACAAATGCTGATTGGGCAGGAAATATTTCAGATAGAAAATCCACCTCAGGCTATCTTACGTTTGTTGGAGGGAACCTGGTTGCATGGAGAAGCAAGAAGCAAAAGGTGGTAGCATTGTCAAGTGCAGAAGCTGAGTTTCACGGGATGGCTAAGGGTCTGTGTGAGCTTTTCTGGCTTCGAAGACTATTAACTGAAATTGGCTTTGCCCTAAACTACAAGATGGACTTATTCTATGATAACAAGATTTCTATTAACATTTCTCATAATCCAGTTCAGCATGATCAGACCAAACATGTGGAAGTAGATCGACATTTCATCAAACAAAATCTTGAAGCCAAGATAATTCGATTTCCATTCGTTAAGTCTGAAGACCAGTTGGCAGATATACTTACAAAAGTTGTGTGCAACAAGAGCTTCTACAACTCAATTGACAAGTTGGGTATTAGATATATATATATATATGCACCAACTTGAGGGGAAGTGTTGGCATGATTGTAGGCTTGATTGTAGGATTAAAATTATGCCATGATTATAGGAGGAAATTTCATATAGGTAAATATTGTAATATATATTCATTCATCTTGTACAGGAAAATGTGAAGAAGAAATATACTGATTTTATCTTTCATTCTTTAACAAGTTGGTTGCAATGTTTCATCCCTCCAGTTTGGTGCTGTTTGGCCCAGTCTGAAGGGTTTGCCCAAGTAGGAGTTATGGGTCATAAAATAAATAAATAAATAATATTATAGTATAAATAATAAAAATAATAATAAAATTATATTGTTATATATTTTCTAAATAGAAATCATTGGAAAGGTGATTTTAAAAATATTATATATATATATATATATATATATATAGATATCATTTTATTTTCACAATTATTAAGAAAAATATATATATTTATTATTTATATTATAATATTATTGTGATGCGACACATCATAAAAAATTAAGAAACAAATTTTTACAATCTATTTTTATTCTAAAACAACTTTATACTCTTTTTTTCAAGCAATTATATAAACTCTCAAATTTAGATCAATGACACTAGAAAATGTAATTTTTTTTTCTTTCTTCATGTAAATGAGACTATGTCATGTCCTGAACTCTTTTTTTTTTTTTTTTTACTTTTAGCCTGATTTTTTAAAATATATATATAAATTTAAATATGTAAAAAGGCAAAAAGAATTTGCATCCTAAATAAGAAAGGAAATTATAGCTTATTTCAAGAAAGAATAATTGATTAGGATTTGTTGATGTGTCTACCTAGTCATTTCTCCCCACCATTTTATTTAATTAAACACACAGAGAATAGTCACTATATCAGAACGGGCACAGCACTTTCCCTACCAAAGCAAATCCACCAAGGTCCTCAAATTCCCACCAAACACTGAACTCATATTTAGCGGACCCATACGTACTCATGGTCATGTCCTCTTCTTCCATTGAATCGCTCCTTTCAAACTGACAACGCATTTACTAAATCTGCAGCCAAGCATACCCCATTCACGCGAGAGATCCCTTTCTGAAGAGAGATATTTACCTGAGGCAAGCAGAAGAATGGATACCTACTTCTTGGCTCATGCACTCAATTTAAGGTACCTAGCTACTTTTCTATCTTAGCAGCGTGGAACAAAACATTTCCACAAATTCAATCCTCACCATCAGACCTCCATATATCATGCCATCTCCTCCGAACCTGCAGCTGGACTTGTCCGTCGATCAAACCCTTTTGTGTATAATATATACACGGAAATGATCAGAAGAAAAGCTAGAAGCAGCAGCAACGACCTCGACTTGGCCACGGTGAAAGCCGCCGCATGGGCATGGCATCAGCATGGATCAAACTCCGATCAGAAGCCCAATATCAGTGAATTTTATCTCCGGAGAGCTCGCAGATCAGCTCCGAAACCATCTCGATACAAGCTTGAAGCCCTCAAGAAAGCCCGAGAAGCCGTGAAGGGATCACGCAGTCCAGACGATTGGGTCAATATCACTCTTCTTGATACTCATGAAATCCAAAGAATTTCCCAACAACTAGACCATCTCAAAAACCAGTCTCATTTTAAGGTCAACATTAAAGTTCACGGCGACTCTCTTGCTGATAATGATGGAAGTCTCGTGAAGATGATGATAAGGATGAAGAACAAGAAGAAGAAGTTAATTGAAGGGTTTTGGCCAATTAGGCAAGCTGTGAGATGTGGTTCAACGAATGATGTCGCGGTGAATGCAAATAGAGTTTTTAGGGATGGGAGATCAAGGGAGGAGCATATATAACTTGTGAAGTTGGCCAACTATTGGCCACGGGCATTTCATGCGTTCAATGTGTCTTCGATTCTTACCACTAATAATATGGGTGGTGGTTCAAACCCAAGCTAGGGTGATTCTTTTCATTTGCATGAGATTGGATGTATAAGAAGTTAGGGTTTGATCAAAATGTATGATTTTGATCTCTACTATTATCACTATCTATTTTGATTAAGTTAAATTTTTCTACCCATGAAATCTTGATATTTATTTTGTAAGGTTTGGACAATTTTCCTTTCTAATTTTCGTGAGATTGGATGCATTTGAAGTTATAATTTAAACGTCGTTTATGATTTTCATCTCAACTATACCTCTATTTGATTTCTAGTGTAAATTTTTCTTCTCCATATGCAAGGGCAATGGATTCAAATTCAAACCATATAAATCTTGGTGCTTATCTTGTGTTATTTTTTGTTTGGTTTAGCTTATCTGCCTTTTAATTGTTTTGTTTTGGATTTCAATAATAGCTCAATTTGAGGACTTCAATGTACAATTCATGCTACATTTCATAAGTATTATGTGCACGATAAAGACCTCTGTAACGACCCCGACCCGTCATGTGGGCCCGGAGTGCTACTTTAGTAACGTCAGTGTACCTGATACCTTATTCATCAAATATAAAACACACGTATGTAGCAGAAATAAAATATAAAATTCATAAATTATATTACCAGAGTTCTAACTATCTTTATACTCGAATATATCCATTTCCACATAACTACTTCTCATAAAACTAAACAAAAATAAAATCTCTATCTATACATTATCTACATAAAATTTACATCACTAGCCCGGCTCCTCTAGCCTGCTAGACCTGATCTCTAAGATTCCCTAAAAAGACAATTTGTAAAGTAGGGGTGAGGCACAGCTCAGTAAGGGAAAGATTAAGTTAATGTCAGTGTGTGGCCAGCATGCATTTAGTGCACAGAAAATAACCAATTCTCTAAATAGATAAACACATTTATGAAAACATTTTTAATTTACACTCACACACACAATTAGTCGAGGATATGGAAGATTACCCGCCCATACAAGTAGCTTTCCTCTGCTCTAGTACCATTACTGCTACTAGGGCACTCACCTTTCTCAGCAAACTCTCGAAGTTATCTTATTAATTAACCGTATTCACATAAATTAACAGATATGTATTTAAGACACTCCCTGTGACAAACACGTCATTTACATTCCCATGGCACAGGTTGTGTGGCCCAAAGGCTGGACTAAGTCGGGGTGATCAGCCCAAACAAAGTAAAAAATAACATCCTCTGCAAACACATCTGCAGGCATCCACAGCAAAGTTGCAGGTCTGACGCCCTTACTTCAACCTCACGCAGGCAGTCGGCTAGACCCCCTACACTTCTATCCAGACAGTGTGGGTGCACATGGTCTAACTAGCAATGGTGTCGTGCTCACAATACACTGGTCCCCAGGGTTCCTAAAGCATATCATGCAATTTAGATAATAGAAATCACCATTTAAAATATTAATTCATATATATTTCTTGTTATTCCAAATACCTAGCCCTTCGGCTACAAAATACAATGCGGCTTATAGCCACCAGTTAAAACTCGGTCCTCGACCGTCAAATAATAATCCTAGCACTTGGCCAATCAAATAACACCCGGCCATTGGCCGTTAGTTCAAATTTCTACATTTCAAAAACAGTTCCAGTATTTTCACAAGCATTTTCAATATTTCACAAATAATTAAGTATTTCAAAATCTCAAATCCAGATATACAATAATCCATACAAATTAAGTCATCTGCCACACAATTTTTCACATTTTAACATATCCATATAAATAAACAAACTTTTCACCATTCATTTTATTCAAAAATACCATACCATATATCCTAAGTTTGTAAAATCCATTTCGAACGGTTGGTTTTCAAAATAGCTTTTAAATTTTCAAATAAATAAATAAATATTTTTATAAACATAACAATTAAATTGATTCAAATTTCATAAAATTACTGACTAAACTTATTCCCTTACATGATTCTTGAAAAAACCCGATAACACCCCAGCTTACACCCCAGGTGTTCAAAAACTCCTAAATCCTAAAATTCAAATTTCACCACATTATTCGTCATAATTCATACAATAACTTTTCCTAAAATTTCCCTAAGTTTTAAATACCCTAAATAGCCTAATAAAAGTCTAAATTATCAAATTTACCCCAATTTAGGATTGGTACCACGGAACTCCAATTCGAAAACCTACTCCGACTAGATTGTAGAGAATCTCCCCACAAGTCTCCTAACAATTTTCATTCGTTAATGGGGCTTATAGTTTAAGAGAAATTAAGGTAAGTTTGAGATTTGACCTTACCCCAGGAGATATGCCTACGACGTTCGCACGACAGATCCACTACAGTAGAAATGTCGGTGGCGGCAAGTAGAGCCCAATGATATTTTTGGATTTTTGATTGGCCGAATAATGAAGATGAGATGGAGGAGAGTGGGAAAGAGAGAACGAGGAGCTGCGTGAAGCTCTTTGTTTGCAGAGAGAAAGAAGAAACAAAAAAAAAAAAAGTTCCTAAAGGATCTTTGATCCTTCAGGGATTATATATATATATATATATATATATATATAATATTTTATTATAATATTATATTATTTAATTAATTATTATTATTATTTATTTAATTATTTTTTAAAATTTTAATTTAATTATTTTAAAATTTTTTAAATTTTTTTTTTTTATTTTTATTTTTTTTTTAAGGATTACTACAACCTCATTAAGCATCATGGAGATTTGAAAAAAACCCTAAGAATCCTTTAGGGTATCTCAAGAATTTTAGCTTTGAAATGAAGGTTTCAAACCTCGAACAAGGAGTGGCAGCCACCGCACTAATATATAGCATTACCCCTTATAAATTTAGCTATACACTATGAAAGAAACTCCCAGAGATTTTGAACGAGTAGTTGAAGAAAGTAAAGAGTTATTGCAATGCTAAAGATAAAGTGGAGAAAGCTCAAAAATAGATTGTGTGTGTGTGTGTGTGTGTGTGTGTGTGTGTGTGTTTGAGAGAGAGAGAGAAGGAAAAGAATGAATTGAGAAACATATATAAAAAGTAGCCCCAATGAGGAAGAAAACATGTCAAATGGTCCCTAGAAAAGGAGTAGGCTTTAAGGAAGAGGGTTGAGCATTTCACCATGCTCAATACATTATAAGGTCAAACCGTTACGTAGATAAGGAATGATCCAATCCCGAGCGTCTGCTAACCAAGACCACCCAAAATAAGGGCTTCAAGAAGATATCAAGACAAATACTTACAGTTCAGTGGGATTAAGACCATGATATAAAGGACTTTCGATACCCTAGCATACACAAACCATAGAGCTAACTCATGAGAGGATCATTGTAGACACCCTATTTTGTCTAGGGCTTTATATAGCAAAACCTAGATTTCTTATTTTAATTTTCATGCCTTTTAGCTAGGGTCTTCACCTAAGTGCAATCTCTCATTTTCACCACCTGATTCAAACATGTATATAATAGATTGTTTTTTAATATTCATTATTACAATCAAAAGACAAAAAATATATATTTAAATGATAAATACATGAATAAAAAAAAAAAACTCCATTCTGGTAAGCCGACTTCCCAATGTTTACATCAATTTGCATACACATCAAAAAGGAGAGAGTTTTTAGTTAGTAATATTTTAATGAATGTAAATAAATCAAATATAAAAAATTGATCAATCAATTTGAGCAATCACTATCAACATTTGTTTTAAAAATAATTGATCAATCAAAATTGGTTGGTTATTATTCCTCCTTTGCCTTTAGATAGGGCTTCTCAAAGAAAGGGACAAAAAAGGAGATTGAGATTGGAAAATTGGGGAAAAAAATAAAAAGTGGAAGGATTTCCTATATTGAGAAAAGAGAGACAAAAAGTAAGATTGAGAATTACTAAGAGGAAAGAAAAGAAGAAAGTGAATAAGATAAAAAGAGCTGGAGATATTAAAGAAAAATAGTGGTTGCTCACAGAAGATTGAAAGATGAAAAAAATTGGAAAGGATTGGGTGGTAGAAGAAGATTACCAAAGGGAAGTGTAAATTGAGGCTACAAAAAGGAATTCAGGAAGAAGCAAATAAGAGTGTAAGAGGTAAGTACCCGAAATGTTCTCTCCCTAATGTTAAATGAAGCATGAGTCGATTTGACTGTGATTGAAATGAATGTTGTAGAGTATCTAATAATTAGGATTTTTTGAATGTTTGGGTAGAATTCAAGATTAAATTAAATGGCGGTGCTTTTGAAAAAAAAAAAATGGGATTTTGAAAATTGAAATTGGGCTTAAAAAAAAAAAAAAGAATTTTGTAATCTAGGACTTGTTTGGTTTGCCCTAGCATGTGCCTAATTTTTTAAATCAAAACCCATAAATAAAATGAAAAGAAAAGAGAAGAAAAGGGAAAACAAAAATATGCATATTAAATTTTTCAAAATATAAATAAATTAAATGAGACACGTGTCACCGTACGGATAGTGACACGTGGCATCATGAGGATTGCGCATTTGGCAACTGATGAGATGTGATCCTAGCTGTCCAAACTGCATTTTCTCTAGACGGCCAGACTGCTGCCAAGTCAGCAATTCGTTTCTGACCTCTCTACACCCATCACCTTCTGCGTGTCAACTATGTAATTTAAAAAATAAAATAAAAAATCAAAAGCATTGTCTACTGCCATGTGTGTAACACCCCGAACCCTTAAACCCGAGTCCGGCGCGTTAAACCTGATCATATCTCTGATAAATCATAATCCGTGACATACGCAGCGGAAAAACATAATCATAATATACATGTAACATAATACCAAAGTTTACTAATTTCTATCTATAAACCAAAGTATCCATCCAACACCTGTATTTTCATAATTACATATATCTCCAAAACATTTCAGTATGTTCACAAACTTTCTTTTCTCCACAGACTTAACATATAAGGACGTAAAATATAAATATTTGCATCCCAAAATTAACATATGAATATACCATTTCTTTTTCTATTTCCCATTAATGCTATAAAAACCTCGAGCTCTCAAAGCTCGATCTCAAGGATGTCCTGAAAAAGAAATACATTTATATTCGAGTGAGACACATCTCAGTAAAGGAAGAAACAATATATTAAAACAGTGTACGGCCAATATGAGTTTATAATCAACATAATATTTAACATTTAAAAATCGTTAACACAATTTTTGAAATCATTCTCTGATCCTATTCAAACACATGCAAATGTTTAACCCACGAGATTTCCCGAGGATAGGGGTGATTACCCCCCCATACAAGTAGCACCTCTCTACTCTGATACATTTAGCAACCCGAAGTTCACAATTTAAGCATACCAGGGTGCTCACCTTAAATTGATCTCGTACTCACACAGTTCATACAAAAATTTACTAGCAAAGGCCTTAAGGATAGGGAAATCTACCCGCCCATACAAGTAGGTTCCCTCTACCCTAATACATTATGTGGCTACTGCCACATTTGTAGCTACTAGTGCACTCACCTTACTTAGCAAGCCCTTAAGTGAAAAGTATGTTTCGCCCAATCGTAACATGTTCTACGTACATACATACTTCTAATATCATAATACATCATTCTTTTCTATCATTATTCAATTATACACATCTGTTTATATTCATGGCTTAACATTACATTGTATTTCACTTTAAGTGACTCTTTCCTATTTTACATTGTTCACATTTTACAATTCATTTTCATTCCATTCATTTCCCTTTTCATTTCATTTTCATTTCATACTCATTTTTATTTTAATTCATAAATACTCGGCATCTTTCCAGCCGTGGTTGGTTAGTTTTAGCATCCTTTCAGCCGTGGTCGACATCTTTTCAGCCGTGATTGGTTAGTTTCGGCATCCTTTCAGCAGTGGTCGGCATCTTTTCAGCCGTGATTGGTTAGTTTTGGCATCCTTTCAGCCGTGGTCGGCATCTTTTCAGCCATGGTTGTTTCCATGATTGTATTAACACTCATATACAACATATTTCATATATCATTTTCATGCTCATTTCATTTTCTGTATATCTTGCATCCCGTATATATGACATAATTCTACACAAAATTATATTTTACTCATGCCACACAATTTAGTAATAAAATTCATATACTGTCTGTAAAATAAGTCAACTAACATTTAATGTTTATATACTAAAAATACCTTTCATGTCTTACATAAATATTCTGAAAATATTTTTCCACTTTCATCAGTTCATTTTCACACATACATATATAATAAACAGCCCTAAACTCGAAAAAAAATATAATTTAAACAGTTGACATTTTACCCATATTGAAACATATACACGTACATATAACACAATTTATTTTTTCATTAAATTCATAAAAATTCTAATTTAATATATATTTTTTCCCTTACCTGGTTTCTTGAACTACGCCAACAAGGATTCCGAAAAATACCTGCGGCGCTCACCCGGACCCTGAAATTAAATTCCTAATTTCAATAAATTATTCATGAATAAAATATTATTTAAATATTCTTTAGGACCATAATTCCTAAATAAATAATAATACCCTTAAATTTAGTCAAATTGCCAAATTTCTTAAATCCCACTCTCGCTTTGGAGTAGGGCTTAGAAAACTTCAATTAGAAAATTACTTACGCCAAAATGACGACGACGACCAGGACCTCGTGGTGATGTCCGTTCGTTGATTTAATCACATATTAACAGTAAAATTGAGAAAATGGGAAAAAATTATCTTTCCCCAAGAGCAGTGCTTAAGCCGTTCTCATAAAAAATCTGCTCCAGTAGAAATGTCGGCAGCGGAACCAAAATTCTAACGGTACCTTCCGTTTCCTAATCCGTCGCAAACTTGCTGAGAAATTAGGAGAAGGAGAGAGACAGAGATGAACACACAGTAAAGAAATATTCAGTGGGGGGGGGGGGTGTCTCCTGCTTCTATTCTTCTTCTTCCTTCTTCTTTCTTCTTCTTCTTTCTTCTTTACTTATCTCTTAAGATTACTTTATATATATATATTCTCTTATTTCAATTAGGTTTTTTTTTTAAATCCAATGTAAAAATATTTAATTTAATAACTAATTATTTAATTATTTAATTCATCTTAATTTAATTTAATTTCTTTATTTTTAATTTTTTTCTTCTTTTTCTCACACCATTCCTTTTATTTATTTATCTGTTATTTTATTTATATATATTTTAATTATTTTAATCCTTTTTAAATTTCCGGGTCTTTACAATGTATCACCGCAAATAGCTAGCACATGACAACCCAATTTGAGAAGTAAGGTGTACTCCTAAGAGGGGAGGGGGTGAATTAGGTTTTTAAATTTTCTTTGGAAACTTTAATCTAGTATAACCCTTTTCGTATTAAATTAATTACAGTCACACTCTCCAATTTACAACATAATTAAATTTATCAGCAACTTCACAAGTACAGTTGATTTGAAATGACCAACACTAAACCAAAGATTCAATAGTTATTAATGAATGATGATAAAGGTCAAAACTTCAATATTTAGAATTCAACTTTTCAATATATCAATTCAATCAATAAGATAAGTTTAATTTCACAATAAAATAGAAATTTCAACAAACTTCTAAAATTCAAATTTTGATATCAAACTTACTTGAGTTTAAGTATATTAATGAACTTTGATATTTATCAACGTACTCCCTTTAATCAAAGTTTCCGCAATCAACGTACTTCCTTTAATCAAGGTTTCCACAATTCCCAATAACTATTTAATTTCTAGCAATTTAAGTAAACACTCAAGCAATTTATATATGCAGAAAATTAAAAGAGTTTTAGGGAAAAGAAAGACACCGAGATTTTACGAGGTTCGGCTAGATACGTCTATGTCCTCACCTTAGGCAAATCACCCAAGGATTTCACTATACCGCTCCCTTAACCTGGCGAAGCAAACCGTTTACACACTCCTTCAAGAAGTTTCAAGAAGAATGGAGCCCTCCTCTCCAACTAATACCCAACCCTCAGTAGTCCAATGATTCAACAATCATGAACCGTAAAAAACAACAAGAAGAATAAGAACAATTCTTATATACAAAAAGCACTCTCAGTAAGAGCATATTAGTACAAGTAAATGTCACAATATACTTCAGTCAAAATCAATATAAAAAGATGAAGCTTAAGTATAAATCACCAGGGTTCTGATTTGATTTGGAAATCTCAATAGAGAATGATCAGAAACCATGAGTAGTATCAGCAAGAACACAGCAAAACTTCAGAAAAAGTTTTTCAACAATAGAGGTTTTGAATGTATGAGTATAAACTGATTTGTTCATTGTTGTTGGTGTTTTTAATTCTTGAATTTAACTTGTATTTATAGAGTTAAAAAACATATAAACGTATTCCCCAAGTTACTTGGAGTGTTTCCCAAGTTTTCACAAAGTTTGGTAGCCAAGAAAACAAATTTGGAAACTTTCCCACGCTGTTTTAAATTTGAAAATACGAAGGTCAGTCGACTGTGCCTTTTAAAATTCAGCGTATTTTGGAAGTCAATATAGAGTTAGTCACCAGAGCCTAAGAGGTCAATTGCCTGACTCAATTTTGTCTACATGTCAATCGGCTAAGCATACACAGTCAGTCGCCTGAGCTACTGTAAGCTTCAACCACCCTTCAGTATTTTGGGTATAACTTTCACTATAGAACTCCAAATAAGATTATCTTGATATAAAAAAAAAAGTTAAGAAAAAATCCTACAACTTTCATGTTGACTATTATTTATGATAGGAAACCATTGATAGAGAAAATTGCTCATCAATTTAGATATAGATTGAAGAGGGAATTTGGAGAATTTTGTTTTTGTGCTTTTCATTCCAAAAATAATTTGAACCCTTTTGAAATAACTTTTGACCTTATAAAAATATTTTCCAAATATTTTAAACGGTATCTAGGTCCAAGTAATTAATCTAAAAGTTTCATATATCTATATTGAAATTGTTTGAAGTACTTACATAAGACTTCTTAAGGACAATGACGTTCTAATCACTAAGTCTTCATGTATTTGCTTTGCTCTCAATGTCTTCACGTATTTGCTTTGACTTCCTTCATGTTTGACTTGACTTTAACACTCTAATTTAAGAAGTTTGAAACCTTATTGTCTTAACACTCTCTATTCGACTTTCCCAACATGTTTGTGATAATGATTTTACAGTTAAATTTGGTACATATTCGGTTATAATTTTCCATCGTTTTGTAGAAGAAGAAAATAATGTATATATTTATTGCACTACTCCAAAAAAAGTTATAGCTTTAGAACAACAATTAGCCATATTACAAAGTACTAGATTAAGACTATGACAATCACACGAAGTGTAAAATGCTCTAAGATTTATATCTAATAGTCTCTTTTGTGCACCTTGTTGTTTTCCTTTCATATTAGATCCATTATCATATCCTTGCCTTCTTATATTCTCAATACCAAGTTCAAATTTTTGTATGACATTTATTAATTCATTAAAAAGTCCTTCTCCTGACGTATCATCTACCTTTAGAAATTCTATAAAATGTTCTTCTATTTTAATTGGACTTGTATAAAGATTCAAATATCGTATTATTAAAGACATTTGTTCTTGATGACTTACATCTAGAGTGCAATCGAGTATGATTGAATAATATTTTGTTTCATTGATTTACTTCATAATTTTCTTTTTAATATTAAGAGTTAACAAATTTATCAATTCATTTTGCATATTATGATCAAGATAATGATTATGAATTTCACCATGTTGAAAACATCGAATATTTTCTTTCATTATTGGATCAAATTCTGCTATCATTTCAATTAAACTTAAAAAAATCCCATTATTCTCTTGATAAATTCGTTCATTTTTTTCCAAGAAATGAAAAATTATTTTTAACAAGAGTTTTCACAATAGAAATAATTCTCAATAATACTTTTTTCTAGTGTTATTTTTCTTTGTTAATTTGTTCTTCCATATTTTTATCAATTGTTGTATTTTTTTAACAATCTTAACTCTAAATCAGCTCATTTACTCTTATTGAAAATATATTCTTCACTAATTTCGTGACTTTTAAGGTTAGTACTAAAATTTTTCCAATCTTTATACTCTTCATTAGTTAGTTGTTGGTTATTTAATTTTTGGCCAAATAACTTACAACAAAAACAAAATACTCTATCTAAATCTTTAAAATATATAAGCCATTTTCTATCATGTTTCTCTCCATTTGATAATTTTTGAATATAATATATATTTGGAAAAATTAAATAATTATCCCTAATAAGACCTTTTTCAACTAACAAATTTCGTAATTTGGTATCTATATTTTCCCAATATTTTGGATCATAAATATTATCATCATTATTTATTTTTTCTTCTTCTATATTTTTAAAATGCCTTTCAAAAGAAATATCATTAGTTAGCATTTCTTGTATATTATTATTATTATTATTATTATTATTATTATTATTATATTCTAATTCCATCTCTGGAATTGATTGCTTGTTTCTTGGAGGATTTTCATCTTGCTCATTTATATTTTGTTTAGAACTAAAAATAAATTCATCAAGAGTCCCATTTGGAGATGACACTAATTGTTCTTCTTTTTTTTCTTCGTTTTTCATATCTGGATTTATATTTTCTCGTTGACATAATTAAATTTCAAAATTAACACTAACTATAAATTGACAAATTATGTAAATAAATAAAAATAAATTTAATAAATCCATAGAAATAATAGATTGAAACAATATAACCTGATTATTATTATTATTATTATTGCAAATCGATCGGCGAGCGAGACTTTAGAGATATCAGATTCTAGCCAGATACAACGTTCTAACCTCAAAGCTTCCAAAATCTAAGAGAAAATAAGGAAAAAAAAATTCGAAATGAAAATAATAGAAAAATAATGCACAAACATTGGAATCAAAATTAGGGTTGATGAAAATTATAGAGAATTGGAGGCTCGAAGATGATAAACACAAGAGCCGGAGCAAAAATCATAAAGAGACCGAGAGATGAGAGTGAGAGAGTGTGAGAGATGGAAGGATTTTTTAGAGAGACTAAGAAAAAGAAATGAGAGTAATAGATAATTAGAAATATAATAAAGTTGTTAGTTTGGAAGTTAATGAGACTTGAAAAATAAAAGAATTAAATTGCATTTATTTTACATTTTAAAATACAATTTTATTTATGTGTTAGTTGGGAAGTCAATGTATAGGAAGAGAACATAATAAATAATGTTAACATTATTTAATTAAAAAAATATTTGGGGCCCCAAAAATATATTATTATATAAAAAAATTTTGGGAGCTCCAAAATTTTTGGGACCCTAGGCGAACACCTCAACCACCTAATGGTTAAGCCGGCCCTGGGTACACCATCTTAGTACGGTATTGTATTGGGTTCCGCTCCACCCGTTAAGTGAGCCTTAGTGGAATCCCTGCACTTTAATTTCCTGCACATGTATGCTTAGATTTAATTAATTATGAATGTGTGCATGATTTAAATATTGTGAATGATTAAGAAATATTTAGATAGACCCTAAGTTGTGGTATACTGCTGTTGGATTAGTTAAATGTAAGCATAAATTTTTAAATACTCAATTCACTCTCCTCTTGGGAATACACCAATTCCAACAGTTAGCTATACTACTCCAAAGAATATTTGTATCTATGTCATCCTCTATAATCCAATCACCATTTTGATCATTCTATCTTTAATTTTTATTATATTTTCTACCTTTAGGTTTTACCACCTACTTCTCTTACACTAACTTATTTTATCATTTCACACCCATTTTTTAATACATATATCTAACACTTAAATTCTATGTTATGTGGTCAGGCTTTCACCTAGGATAACTTTACAATCCTTACATGTTAAATGATCTACCATCCTAGTTAAGAAAAAATATATTTGACTTTTATTTTGACCACTTTTAAAGGTTATTAAGTGTTTTCCCTCTTCATAAAACAAGTATTCATTATAATAAAATCAAAAGACATATAAAAGTTTAAAGATCATCTCCCTAAACTCATTTTTGTCTCCGTATCCATATTCATTATGTATCATCTCAAAACATTTATTATCTCTTCTAATGTGTACATTCAAATCTGTTCCTATGAATATTTTCTCAGTCCTTGATATGTCTTGTATAATACTATCCATATATTCCCAAAATTTTTATTATCCCTTCCAACGTGTTCATTCAGATATGTTCCTATGAATATTTTCTTAGCCATTGATATGTCTTGTATAATACTATCCATATATTCCCAAAATTGTCTTTTAAGATTTTCTACTAAGTCTACTTGAAGAGCATAAGCACCAATGATATTTATTATCTCTTGGCTTAAAACTATTTTAATTTTTATAATTTTATCTCCTACTTTATTTACATCTACAATGCTATTTTTTAAGTTTTTGTCCACAATAATTCCTATCCCATTCTTATGTGTTTTCTTTTCTTGTGCATCAAAGTTTAAATCCTCATTCATAAATTTCTCTAGTTTTCTCTCTCTTCCACTTAGTTTTTTGAATGATTATTATATTATTTTTTCTTCTAATCATAGTGTTCATAATTTTTCATATTTTTACCTGTAAGTGTTTCTATATTCCAAGTTACTAATCTAATCCTAATCTCTTGAACTAACTTATTTACCCTCCTACATCCAAAATGATACGAGAACCCTCATATATTTACCATTGTACCCGGGCACCAACACGGTGCATCAGACGACCTAGCTTACCCTTACCCACTTTTTGCTATACACAAGGGTGGTATAGGTGCAATGCATTACTCGTAGGGAATGTCCCAATGAATATTTGGTAAGGATTCATATTATAGTGATCGAACAAATTTTACGCTGGTTGTTAGCTACCTAACGCAACCCTCCTCTTTTACCCGAGATTGGGATCAGTTGTGTGTGAAAAGATTAGGACATTAAGTACATCACAAATCGAGTCCAAAATTATACAAAAAATGAAAATTAAAAATCAACTCGTTCCATTAATATTTATAAAGTTAAAATAAATTAAAAACTCAATTGTACTTACATATTATAATTAAAAAATATGATTAAAATAATGTAAATGCAAGAAATAAATTTAGAATTGTAATAAATCTATGAATTATTACAATTATTTTACTTAATTATTACATTTCCAAATTTACTTTTTATTTCTACAAGATCAATCATATTGTACTGTTTAATCGACAAGTAGTAAAAATGTTTGTAAACACCTTTTTTATTATTATTAATTTTCAAATTTTTAGAGGTCTTATGAATATTTTGTTTTAGTTCTATTTTAAATTCACATGGTTAATTTATTTTAGTTTTAGTTAAAGATTATATATAATATTTGATACACAAATTTTAATTCTATATATTAAATTAATGTAGTAATAAGTTGTTAAAATAACTAAAAAATTGCAAAATATAATTTGCAATTTTTTTAAAAAAATAGCCAAAAATTAACAACAAAAATAAAAATTTGTTACATAAATAAATACAAAATCATAATTTGCATTTTTTATCATAAAGAAATAAAAATAAAAAATAAAAAAAAATATCAAAAAATTATAAGAAAGTGGTCTTTTAAATTTTTTTAAAAAAATTTTGAGGATATTTCAGCTTGCAAAGGATTTGAAAATCTTTTGATGCACATGGTGATATCTTTCCATCTTAAAGATTGTAGGTTTTTCTTCACAAATATAAACAATGTATAGGTTCTTTTGAAAATATTAAATTAATTAATCACCCCCTAAAAATGCATAGGCAGAAGAGCATTGACTTTTTATAATATTTAATGAATAAAAACAGACTTATTATTATTTCTATTCCCAATTTTTTCATTATATTTTGCAAACTAAATGTAATCTAAAGTAAAGCTTCTTCTTTTTTCTTTTTCTTTTTTTCAAATTTTAAGAAAAATCCGTAATATTTTTAAAAGCTTTAAAAAGATTTATGTGTTTTTTCCTAAACTTAAGGATGTGAATATCATTTTCATGGTCTACATTTATGATGCACCTATGCAAAAGCAAATAATTGTAACTAAAAGTTTTGATGGTTCAAATACTCAAACTAAAGCACTAAAAATTGAAACGAACCAAAATTTTTAGTTCAATGTTTTTGTGCGTATCCAATTTGAACCGATTCTAGCAACATCATAATTTTAAATAATAATAATAATAAATCTTTTGCTTGGATTTTAATTTAGTGTGTGCAATCACACTACATTTATATAAGCAAATCACCGAATACTGCATTTAGAAGTGTAGATTTCGAACCTTGAATTTTAATTTTGATGAATTTTAATAAATTTCAATATTATTCAAATACAATACAACTCTAAAGTCAAGGCAGAGGCATAGGATAAAAATATTTGAACATACTATTTTGTCACTTTACAATTTTCTATATTATTCTATATTAATAATATGTAATATAAAATAAAATAACATATAATGTAAATAAATATATATCAATTCAATTTAGGTATTAATTGATGCTAGGGGTGTTCAACAACGTGACTAACCTATCCAATTTGGAAATCGCCGGGTGTCCACGTGCGTTTTTACGCTCCGTGACTAATCCCACACCTTGTGAAGTCAACCCCACAACTCTACAGGGAGGTAAATTTCAGGAGTCCAGGGGTAGGAATCAAACCCAGGAGGCAATTACTACTGACCGTCAAGCGGCACTCTTAGAATTCGCCCTACCACTTGAACCACATCCTAGGGGTTTAACCCATCCTATTTGACCAATGTGAAAAATACTTATTCTATTATATCATATTATTAAATTGATTAAATTATTTTTTATTATAAAAAATCTAATAATCTAATAAGTTTAGCTTAAATGATACTAACACAAGTAATAATGCTTTTTATGTAATATATATTATTATGTTTGTTAAAATTTTCATAAAAATTTTTTTATGTTTTATTTTTTTTTGTACTTAAAAAAAAAAAAAAAACAAACAAAATAAATCCGATCCAAACAAATCAAATTTTCAGTTCAAGTTGAATTTGTTCTTGGATCCATTTTAAAGTAGCAATCACTCTCGCCTTTGGCGCGTATCATTCACTTTCTTCAACCTCCAAAACCCTATACCCCCACCTGTACTGTAAGGATCATGGTTCCAGCGTTTTTGTTACACAGAGTCGGAGATGACCATCCTGAAACTCTCAAGAACTCACCATTGGACCTGTCACCAATTGCCATTTCGATTTCCGTCTCCTCCCCAGTTACTCCTGTTCGTCTCCTTCTCCTCCTGGTACTCCCCACCCTCTCCGCTCCTTCAACAACGTGAAGAAGATCCTACACTCATCGCTCTCTCTGAAGCCATCAAGGACTTACCATCAAAGCCTCTCGAAAGCACTCTCAGGAAGCTCATTCCTTCTCTCACTGCCCGTCACGTTATCGACGTCATCAACCTCAACCCGCTCTCTCTCCCCCCTCCCTCTCTCATCTCTTTCTTCCACTGGATCTCTTCTCAGCACAGCTTCCGCCTAACAGTACAATCCTACTGTACTATGGCCCATTTCCTCTGCGCTCATGGAATGATCCAGGAAGCAGAATCCCTCCTTCAGTTTGTTGTCTCTCGAAAAGGGAAGGACTCTGCTTTGTCGCTCTTCACCACAATTCTGGAAACTAAAGGTACCCGTCAATTAGATGTTATCTTTAATGCTTTGATGAATGCTTATATGTATTGGGGTCTTATTTCCGATGCGATCCAGTGTTTTCGTTTGGTTAGGAAGCATAAGTTTCCAATCCCAGTTCAATCTTGCGGGCACCTTATTGACCGGTTGATGAAGTTGGACTCACTTGCATCAGCTTGGGCATTTTATTCGGAGATTATGGATTTTGGATATCCTCCTAGTGTGTTTAAGCTGAACATTTTCATGCATAAATTCTGCAAAGAAGGTAAAATTAAGGAAGCTGAGTTGATCCTTGATGAAATTAGGAAGAGGGGTTTGCGGCCAACCATTGTTAGTTTTAATACCTTGATTAATGGATACTGTAAATCAGGAAATTTAGAGGAGGGATTTCAGTTGAGGAAAGTCATGGATGAAAATGGAATTTCTGCTGATGTTTTCTCTTATAGTGTTTTAATTAATGGATTGTGCAAGGAGGGTAGGTTGGAAGATGCAAATTGGTTGTTTGATGAGATGTGTAAGAAAGGATTGGTACCGAATGATGTTATCTTTACAACACTGATTAATGGACACTGCAAAAATGGGAGGGTTGGTCTGGCTATGGAAGTTTACCAGAAAATGCTAAGGAAATGCATCAATCCTGATTTAGTCACTTATAACACACTCATCAATGGCCTTTGCAAGAGCGGAGACTTAATGGAAGCGAAGAGGCTTGTTGATGAGATGACTGGGAGGGGTTTAAAACCTGACAAGATCACTTACACTACACTTATTGATGGTTGTTGCAAGGAGGGCAATTTAGATTCAGCTTTGGAGATTAAGAACAAAATGGTTAAAGAAGGGATAGAACTTGATGAGGTCGCTTTCACAGCCCTTACTTCAGGGATTTGTAAAGGGGGGAGAGTTACTGAAGCAGAAAGAATGTTGAGAGACATGTTGGGAAAAGCTATGAAACCAGATGATGCCTTGTATACCATGGTCATTGATGGTTTTTGTAAAAATGGTGATGTTAAGATGGGCTTTAAGTTGCTTAAGGAGATGCAGATTAATGGCCGGGTACCTGGTGTTGCTACATATAATGCACTTATGAATGGGCTGTGCAAGAAAGGGCAGATGAGAAATGCTGATATGCTCTTACATGCAATGCTTAATGTAGGAGTGGTTCCAGATGACATTACTTACAATATTCTACTAGAAGGGCATTGCAAGCGTGGAAGCCCATTGTATTTGGATAAACTACGAGCTGAGAAAGGGCTTGTGTCCAATTATGCTTCTTATTCTTTGCTAGTCAATGAAATCATCAAAAGTTCAAAAGATCACCAAAAACTGTGATTATTATGTGGTTAAAAAGGCTTTATGTTTTAAATTGATTCGTTCAGTGCATGAATGAAACAGAATTTGTGATGGTCAAGAGGGAGCAATCTATCCACTCACGATAACCTTACAGCTAATTTGGACTTGATTAAACATTCTAGCTTTTCTTGATATTTTGTGATATTAAGCTTCTTTCTGGTTATTCTGAATATTTTATCCAGTTTTGTCGTAGCAACTTTTTGGAAGAAGCTTTTTTTGGCTGACTGTCTTGAATTTGGGGATGCGGGATTTCCTTTGGTACACTAGGCTGGATTTTGTTGATTTCATATTCAAAAGCAGTTGACATTTTTATATTCAAGTAGGAATATGTGGGAAGCTTTAATTTTTTGATGACAAATATGGGAGGTTCTTAGTATGCTTATTGGTGCACATTTCATTTTCTTTCTTTAAAATGTATAAGGATGACTCTAATAGTGGGCTGGCTTTTTGCGAGGAAGATAACCTCAAGTAGTGGAGAAGATAAATTATGCAATGCTCAATGCTCACTCTTTCAATTTGAAAAGAATTAGAATTACCAATTCACTTGGTAGGTATATTAATTTCATCAGTATCCCACAGTTTGACTTATGACACTGGTCTGACAGAACAGAATATAAGGTGCCATAAGAGTAGCCAAAATTGGAGGTCTATGATGAAGTTTAAAAGTATAGCCACATTTCTTGTATCTGCTGCATACAGGATGGCAATTTTTTCTCTGTGAAGTGGGCATATCTTGGTGAGAAAGAAGAAGAAAAAAAGTATTGAACTTGGTTCATTTTATCATCTTGCAATTGAACTCAAAAAATCCACACATGCTGCGGTCTCTGTATATCGTTGCTGCATCAGTTATTCAGATTTGTTTGCTACTGATGATCTAGGTTCTAGACTCAATGATATGGCATGATCTTTTGCCTTGTTGCTGTCAGTGGTGTTGCAGAAGCTTCTCATCTTAATGCAGGAGCAGTTAATGGTAAAACTCACAGGTGCATTGAGTCTTTTTCATCTGAATGCACAGCACCAAGATATCAGATTATCCATTTAATCTCATTTGAAAGAGCAGATTTGGATCTTGGCAGGTGGGCTCATCTCCTGCACAAGTATTTGAATGCCTTGATGGCTGTGAGTTTAAAATGGCTGAGAGACTACATTGCTCTGAATCATCAAGATGATTGCAATGGTTAGAGTTTGCACATTGGAGAGTAATTATTTTTTAGATATTTCATTTCAGAAGCTGATTTCTTTGATCCATTGTCAACTAGCTTACAATTGATTCCCAAGCAAGGTTAATTTCAAGGTAAAGCTACCGACTTACATTAGGCAGCTTCTTTAATGCATCCTAAATCTGCTTTTGTGATAATGCATTTCAGACTGAATGGTGTAATACATGTTTGACTCTGCATTTTTTGAGGAGGCAATTCCTATATGTAATCTTTAATGCCAGCATAGGAAGAGACTTTGTGATAATTGTTTTTCTGACTTGAAACTTTGGAAATTATTCTGTCTTTTTTTGTGTGTCTGTGTGTGCACTGTTTCAGATTTCATCATAAGCAAAGACAAAATGCACCAAAGTTTTCCTCACATCTGAAGCTGTCTTCTCCTGTGTTTTTTGTGATGATTAATAGGGTCTAAAATTTTGCATATCTGGGACCTTTATTTAGTGGGTAGCAGAAAACAAAGATTTATTTTGTAAAATTGAATAAAAAGCATTCTCTATTCTAATACACTACAATAACATCAATTTGACCACTGCATTTCAATAAAAAATGCATAATTTTATTGTTGTTGTAGTTTTTGTTGTGAAATCTGAAATAAATTGAAGATTAAATGAAGAAAATACAACACATAGGGTTGAAATGGAGAAGAGAAGAAGAGAAGAGTCTCCTGTTGCATACATATACTGCCCACTTGCACTACCTAATTACTAAAATAAGATATTCTCTTCTAACACTCCCCCTTAAGTTGGAGGTGCATAAATATTCCCTTTTTTATTTTTTTTTTATTTTTTATATGACTATTAGACAAGGCAAGCTTAAATAAAGCCTTCATAAAAACATCGCCTAACTGATCGACAATTTCAAAAATGGATTTGACACAAATTTTTCAACACATATCTGACAAATGACCGCTAACATCAATGTTATTTGCCCTCTCACTGAACACTGGGTTGGTAGCAATATAAATGACGGTTTAATTATCACAAAGCATATGGCTTTGTTGCCAAGAATCCCATTTCTTACATAAGAGACTTCAACCACACAAGCTCACTTGCGACATCTATCATACCTCAATATTTTGCTTGCTGCAGTTGTTCGTTTCTTGCTACACCAAGTTACAGGATTATCTCTGTCAACTATACAATATCTAGTAGGAGACCTCCAATCATCCAGACAGCCAACCCAATCTTACGGAATTATATTGTGATTTGATAGTTTCTATTACATTTATATATCAATTATCAAACATTTGGGAGAGCCTTTGAGAGACCATCAAATCCTCCAAACAACATTTCAGTGTGGCTGTTTGGGATTTTCCACAAACTAACTCACATCCCCTATAGAAAAGGATATGTCAGATAATCTAGAAGATCAACTTGCCAGCTAATTGCGTATGTCAACATTTGTCTTCAAAGTTTGGTCTAACATCCTTGGACAACTTCACGTTGGTACTGATAGGAGTATCAACTTTAGCTCCCAACATGCTAGTCTCATGAAGCAGGTCCAAGTTATGTTTTTGCTGAATCCTTTCTTGCACTGTACAATCTCAATACCAAGAAAATAATGTGAAGTACCCAAGTAACTATTTTGAAATTTTTCTTGAAGGTCACTATATGACATCTGCACTCCCATGCTATGATCATATCATCAACATAAACTGCTAGAGGTACCATGTCTGTCTACTTTTTGTAGAATCAAATGCATAGACCACTATACGAAATTAGTCAAATTAAGGCTTGAGGAAATTGTGTGAGACCATAAATAGCCTTTTGAACCTATATACCTTACCATCCTTACCATAATCAACATATTTGAGGTTGCTCCATGTATACTTCTTGCTCTATTCAAGAAGACATTTTTCACATTCGATATAAGGTTTAATTAAAATTAAGTGGTGAGATCAATACATAAACAGAATTTAGTTAAGGGAGAGAAGAATCAATACCAAATTTTTGGGTGTGGGCCTTGATAATTAATAGAGCCTTTAAGTTGTTCAATAGAGTTGTTGGGAAGATATTTGCTGATGGAGACTCAACATCTATTCAACTCCTTATTGGGAGGAAGATCTACTAAGTCCCATGCCTCTTTGAGTGGACAAGGCATCCATTTCTACTTCCATTCAATGCTTCCACCTAGATTTAACAAGTGCTTCAACATATTAGGAAGGGGTAGAAACAAAGGAAATAAAAGAGGTGAAAGAACACACAAGACTAAGAAGTTGAAGAAATGAACAAAAATGAGTGATAGTGTAGGCAACTAAGGATTGTTGAGTACATGTGCAGGTACCTTTCGATGAGCAATTGGCAAATCCAAATCATGCTAGGACTATCTCTATTTAAAAAAAAATAAAAAGGAAAAGAGGCAGTTGCATGTTTATGGTGATGTCTGCACTTGCTACCTGTTGTCGTAAACCCTCAATTGATTCATGGCTGGTAACTTAAGGGTTTAACAGAGGATTGGAAGTTTTTTCTAAAGGAATAAAGGTAGGAGAAGGAGGATCACCACACGAAGGGGGACTAGGAAATCATTGATGGACTCAAAACAAATTCATCCAAGGAGAACCCAACACAAGAGAAATAAGGTATCCCCTAAAAAAAGGTGATATTTGCGCTAACATATGTTCAGCAAGTGTGAATTTCTAAGTTCTGAAGTACCTAACAAAGACACATTTAACAACATGAGAAGAGAGCTTCTCCTCTATTGTAATTAAAACATGTATACCCAAAATCACGAGGCACACCAGAGAACGTGGATGTTTTTGGATACCCGATGGAGAAGGGATTATCTTCCTAAAACATCGGAGATCATCATGTTAAGCGGCAAGCATGCCATAAGAAGAGCATTAATCCAAAAGGTTTTAGCAACATAAATCTGAAATCCATGTTATGTCAAGTAAATTTCTATTTATTCGTTTCTACCAAAGGGTATGAACACATAATATTTAATGAATAACTTGTTTGGCCAATCAATAAGACGGAAACTCATTTTAAACAAATTCAAAGTCATTATTGGGTTGAAATTTTGGATGTCGACGCCAAGCCAAGTTTTTATTCCTCTTTGAATTGAGTGAATACACAAGAAATTCAAACATGTCTTTAACAAATAGATCTAGGTCATATACAAAAAAATCATTGAGAAAGGACACAAAATATCAATGAGCATTCAAATTTATGACTTTAAACAGACCCCAAATATTTAAGTGGGTAAGAGAAAGCAATGGTTTACTATGTTATATTAATCACGTTGAGGCTCTAATATGATGTTGTAAATCTAAATTAAATTGAAGATTCAATGAAGAAACTATAGCACTTAGGATTAGAGATGGAGAAAAGATGAAAAGGAAGGAAGAAAGCTTGGAGTCCCTAGATGATACATACAACTGCAGGTTTGTTGTCTTATATATTAACAATAAAAACACAAAAGGGACTTGCACCACCTAATTACTAAAATAACACATCTTCTAACAATTGTTATTATTATGTTTATTATTATCATTATCATTATCAATGTTTTAAAGGCAAAGGCATAAGGCGGGACTTTTTAACTTTTTAAGAGGGGAGGTTTAAGCCTTTTTAGAATTTTATTCTTAGATATAAATATGTAAATAAATTACACATATTTTAAAAATAAAGAAAAAAAAAATGAAGAAAACAACTAGTATAATGTGAAGAAAAAATCAAATATGAGTTGCAAGCTACTTGTTGGCCATTCAAAATTTGTTAACTTGAATTCATTACATAAATCATGGCAAGAGATAGTTATAACATAACAAAGTTCAAATTATTTTCAAGATCTAAGATACAACTCTCAATAATTTTGGAAAGAAAGAGTTTCAAGAGTTTAAGAAATCAACTCATGATGACGTTCCTTCTGCACAAATTTGTAGTTAAAATTTTCTAGTCAAATCTAACATGAGAATCACACAGCCAAAATGCCTAAGCCTTAATTAAAAAAGCGCAATAGGTTTGGTTTTTGTACAAATTCATAAGTCTTTGAGTGCAATGCATTAGCCTTTTTGGGATTTGGCATTTTAGATTGAGGCTCAAGGTGTTTTAGGCATGCATTGCCTTAAGGCAAGACTCAAGGCGAGCCTTGATTAAGCATTTTAAAACATTTGATTATTATTATATGATTGGTACAATCATTCTATGACAAATTGATATATTATCGCAATTGTCCTTGTTTTTCATGTTTTAGAAGCATATCATAAGCAATGCATTGTCATTGATATGCATCAAATACATCTCTTATATGTGACTGACCAATTATTTGTACAATGATCTTTTGTCAAATTCTGTGATATATTTTCCCAAAGTATTTGTAGAGACAAAAAGAAACTGGTATAAAACATGGCAAAGTTGTAGAAATAAAAAAATCTTGAAAAGTATAAAGAGGCAAGAGAAAATGCAAAAAAAAAAAAAAAAAAAAGCCTATTAGTGAAGCTAAACATAGAGTTTATGATACATTATATACTAGACTATACAAAGAAGGAGAAACAACCTTTTATAAACTAACTTGAGTTAGAGAAAGATAATGCAAAGATTTAGATAATGTAAAATGTATAAAGGATGAGAATGATATTGTCTTAATCAAAGGAAAAGACATAAAAGAGAGGTGGTGGAGATACTTTAATAAGTTGTGTAATGAAAACCAAATTGAAAGCTTGAGCTTGGAAGTGACAAATGAGAAGACTAAAAATAGGAGATCTATTCTCAAAATTAGAGTCTTTGAAGTTGAGATAGCTTTAAAAAATATGAAAAGTGGGAAATCTATAAGTAACATACCAATTGAAGTTTGGAAATGTTTAGAGGATAAAGGTAGTATATGATAACTAATCTATTCAACACTCTTATGAAAACCAAGAAAATTCTAGAGGAATGGAAGAAAAACACGTTGATACCTTTATACGAAAACAAATGTGATATTCAAAATTGTAATAACTATTGCGAAATTAAGATAATGAGTCATATGATAAAACTATAGGAAAAGGTAATTGAACAAAGAATAAGACTAGAAACGAAGGTTTTGAAAAGCATCAATTTGGTTTTATGCTTGAGAGATTGATAACAAAATCTATTTATCTTTTAAGAAGATTAGTGAAAAAGTTTAGGAAAAAATAGAGGAATTGCTTATTGGTTTTATTGAATGCTTATGATAGAGTAAATAGGGAAGTTCTTTGGTGAGTTTTAGAAAAAGAAGGGAGTCTACAGTAGATATACTGAGATCATTAAGGATATATATGATAGAGTAACGACTAGCGTTAGGATTGTAAGAGGAGAATTTAGAGAATTTCCAATCACAATTGGTGTATATCAAGGTTCCACTTTGAGTCCACATCTTTTTGCTTTAGTGATTGATGAACTCTTTAAGAATATCCAAAATGAGATCCCTTGGTGTATGTTGTTTGTGTATGGTATTGTCTTGATTGATGAAAGTAGGAGCTGAATGGAATCTAAGTTAGAACTTTGGAGAACTACTTTAAAATTTAAAGGTATTAGGATCAGTAGGAATAAGACAAAATATATGAAATGTAATTTAAGTAATGCAAAAAGGAGTATTGGAGAGAAGATTAAACTTGATAATCAAGAAATTAATAACATAATTATATTTCGAATCTTAGATCTATTATGCAAGCGAAAGGGGAACTTGAAGAGGATGTAATATATAGATTTAAAGCAGGTCAGGTAAAATGGAGTGCATTAGACGTGTTATGTGATCATATAATGCCCTTAAAATTGAAAGGAAAGTTCTATAAGACAGCTATAAGGCTCGTTGTGCTTTATGCGTGAGAGTGTTGGGCAACTAAGAAACATGTACAAAAAGTAAAAGGTTTCAAAATGAAAATATTAAGGCAGATAAGTGGTATAACATTAAAAGATAGGGTAAAAGACATTGACCTCCCCAAAGGTTTGGCAAAAAGATAAGGACCTCCACTGAGGTTGCAAAAACTCCAAGGACCTCTCCTGAGGTTTCAAGAATTTTAGAGATCTCTCTTGAAGTTTGTCAAAAAGACACAAATCTCCCCTTGTATTTTGCAAAAAGACAAGTCTTTCTAAGGGTAGATTTGTGTCTTTTTGATTAATCTCAAGAAAGTTTGTGACATTATTGAAACCTTAGGGGAGGTCAATCGAATTTTTGAAACCTCAAGAGAGGTCTTTGTCTTTTTGGCAAACCTCAAGGGAAGTTAGTGTCTTTTGCCCAAAAGATAAATTAAGGAATGAACATATACGCAATGGACTAGACATAAGACCAGTCAAAGACAAGATACTGGAAGGGCAATTTAGATGGTTTGGTTATTTGGAACGCAGACCTAGTAGTGCACCTATGAGAAGGAGTGAATTAATTATTGCTTTTGGTGTTAAAAGGGGTAAGGGTAGGCCTAAAATAATCTATAATAGGGTAGTGTGGAAGGATTTGATTGTTCTTAAGTTTAAGGAGGAATGCTCTCGATCGGGATTGACGAGAAAGGATTCATGTAGCCTACCCCACTTAGTGGGACTTAAGGCTTGTTATTGTTATTGTTGTTGTTGATTTTCATAATGTCATAGTTCAAATTAAGTAAATATTCGAATAGACTAAAAATTTAAGATAGAATTTTAAGTTTCTTATTATTTACCTTACTATTGAAGTTACACACACACACATCATATATTTAATGATTTTTTTTCCAAGCGACCAACCCCCTTGTCTTTGTGTACATGCATGTGTCTGTGTGTGTGTAACCTTTGCATATATTTTTTTTATTGCTAACAATTCCTTTTGAATTTTTTTTTCCAAATTTGATTATTTTATTACAAGGTTGAACCTTATAAAAGTAGAGAAAGTACGTCATGATTTTATATTTTTTGTACAAAATCTTCCAAGAGATATACTTTAACAACAATTAGTTGAGCAGGGCAATTTTTTGAAACTTATAAAATAATGTAATGTTATGCTACCGCTAAAATAGGATTTTAGATTAATTTTGTTGTCAAGCTATGAACAACTTTCATAATTTCCGTGCTGCTAATCTAAGGTTAAGAAGGGTTAGAGGGAATTAGCAAATTTGAAGTGTTCAGTAAAACAGGAAGGGTTTAAAAAGGGTTTTCATTCCTTTTATGATCTGTATTCAGAAAGTCTGACTCATTAGGCAGAACCATGCAAGGTGGTCAGAATCGGGATTCTGTGTAGGATCGTTGGAGGGATTTGCAGGATGGGATCGTAGAATCGGATTGAGAATCATAAAATTCTACTTTTAGTGTAAAAAATATTTTTAAAAAATGTATATGAAATTTGATGAGAATTCTTAAAACTATAAGCTTAATTAATAAGTCAATTAATAAGGTTAATTAAAAAATATTTAAAATAAATGTATATGGAATTTTATGACAATTCTTTAGACTGTTAGCTTAATAAGCACGGCTGCAAAAAGAAGAGGAAGAAAGGAGTTGATAGAGAGAAGTGTGCTGATTCTGCTGGCTGCTGAGGTGTTCGATAGAGAGAAGAGGACTGAAGAAAGGAGTCGACCACCAAAGAACAATCAGAACTTGGTGCTGACAGAAGAGCCGACTGTCGAGTGCTGAACTGCACACCGAAGCCTTGCAGGAGTAGTTGACTAGAGTAGAGGACTGTCAGAGAGAGACGAGAGTGTTTGAAGGGTTTGCTGGTTGCTGCCTTGCTGCTGATCGAAGTATCAAACACCTCAGTTGTCGAGCAGAGCAGCTGGCCAGTGATGAACTGCACATCAAACCCAAACAGGACTTTTACAGTCTTACAGGAGTAGTCGACTAGAGTAGAGGAGAGTGAGAAGGAGATGAGAGTGCTCGAAGGGTTTGTTGGTTGCTGCCTTGCTGCTGTTGAAGAATCGAACACCGAAGCTGTCGAACAGAGCTGCTGGGAGCTATTTTGCCCTAGATTTCAAGATTTTGGGCTTAATGTAAAAACTTTGGGCCCTCTTTTACAGTAAAAAACACATTGGACCTTATAATTCAATCCCAAAGAGGGAAAATACCCATTCCAGGAAGAATTGTAGAATCATTATGATTCTACTCACAATTCCAATTCCAAGATTCCACCGGTTCAGTTGTGATTCTGCAACGATTCTACTGAAATGCAATTTTCCATGGGAGCTGGATCGTCAGGTTGATTCTACGATTCAAGTTGTGATTTTAACAACCATGGAACCATGAATGTTAAAATTAAAATACTTTGATGCAACCTTTAAGATGACAAAGTTCACCGTATTTTATCTCCGCCACCAATTTCACAAGTGGTAGTTCATAAGTTCCACAAAAGGAAGGCCACTGACAAGTCACAAATGAGAAAATATTGGTCAGGGTCACCAGATGTGGTGGTGTTAGCCAACCAGGAAGAAAATCAAACAAATTTAAGGTTAGTAAACTCTAATGTAAAAAAATAAATAAATGCATAAAAAGAACAAAAAAAAAAAAAGCATAGTAAACCCCCCATATTCGTTGACACAATCTGTCTTTGCAACTCCAGTGGAACGCTGAATCTCCACCAGTGCATTCCAACAATCTCTCCATGTCTATGTCTAAGTATTTATTTATCACTGTTGCTCAACCACATCCGAATGATCAACCTCTGATCTCTAGTGGCGCTCAAGCAACCGTCATAAACTGATTGTTTGATCCAATTTTTTGAAAGGCTCAATCAAGGCTTGCCTTATGGCAAGGCATGCCTAATGTGCCTATAGGCTCAATCTAAAATACCAAATCCCATTAAGGCTAATGCACTACATGCTGAGGCTTATGTTTTTTTTTTCTTTTTTAGTAAAAGAGGGTGGCACCTTCATTTATTTATTAATATACTCTCACTTTTGGCGGAGGAATATCATGGTTACAAGATAAAACAAAAAGGAGAGTACAGAAAAACCCTTCCAAAAAAAATCAATACCAGCAACCAACCAAATTAGGACAACAAAACTAAACATAACTAACAAAGAAGATAAAAACATAAATACGACCAAAATCAAAACAAAATATACCAAACGAAACTTTAGAGTTGAACTAACGACGAATGGAAACGAGACCCCACCTATCCATCCGAAGAATACCTTTTAGATATCATCTTATGCTTTTGTACAAAAGACACGCCTTTTGTGCCTTTTAGTTGAAGCTTGTGCATTTTGGGTGTGTGATTCTCAAGTTTTATTTGTCTAGAAAATATTAATTTCATGTTTCTATGAGAGGAATGTTATAAGATGATTGATTTCAAAAACTCTCGAACCTCTCTCTTTCCAACATAATTGAGAGTTGTATCTTACATCTTTAAAATAATTTGAACTTGTATAATGTTATAGCTAAAATTTGTCATGATTTACGTAATGAATTCAACTTAGCAATTATTTAATGGCCAACAAGTAGTTTCCAAATTATATTTGATTTTGTTTTTTACATTATATTTTTTATTTTCTTATTTTTTTTAATTTAAAAAATACATGTAATTTATTTACATATTTTATCTAAAAATAAAATTCTCAAAAAGCTTATGCCCCAACATCTAAAAGCTTACACTTCACCTCTTAAGGGTTAAAATGCCTCACCTTACACCTTTGCCTTTTAAAAAATTGGTTTGATCAATCGATGCTGGATCATTCATATGTGCACACTCTCATGACTGAGAGAGGAGCTGATTGTGATCTGCCCTTCTCATGATTCATTTCAAAGACATGTTGCTTTGATCTATCTCATTTTATTCAAACGAGAAAATCATTGTAAATCAATACCTATCCATGTCCAGATCTTGCTTCTGCAAATGGGTTTCTATTTCTCACTATGAATGTGGTATCGCAACTGTCCGCTGTTGATCTGTGCTCAATAATTGCAAACAGAGAACAAGTTCTCTGTCTCTTTGGATCAAAGAACTCTAATGTTACCTGCCTCCTTTTGCTGCAGGTCAGAGCATTTGTAGTAAAGCTGCTGTTCAATCCACACCTGACTTTAAATGGAAAGAAAAACTCCTATGCAAGGTTAGGACCTGAATCTACTGCAAATTTTGAAACCTCGAAACTGAAGAAAAATTGAAATTTAAAATAAAAATTGAAAGCTAATGTACTGTGAATTTTTTGAAAAAATTGATTTGTGTTTCAAGGAAACAGTCTTTCTACATAAAAGTAGGGATAAGGCTGCGTACACTGTGACGACCCTCCTCTTACCCTCACGAAGCAGGGAGCCTCATGGCCTGGGGATGCTCTTTTTGTTTCAATATATATATATATATATTCAATCTGCACTAGGGGTTGGTGCTCAAGCACATTTGAGTGATTCACTTTTGATTTTCAGTGGTGCTCAAACCACCACGAAAACAGATTGTTTGATCAATCAATACTTGGTCACACATTTCATATGCTCATACCATCAAAGCAGATTGTTTGATCAGTAGATGCTTGATTGTTCATTTCTTATGTTGCTTTGATCTATCTCTTGTCATTCACTGCAAATCAATCTTTCTGTCTTTATGCAGATCTTGCTCATGCAAATCAGTTCCTATTTCTTTCTGTGCATGAACATGGTATCCCCACTGTTGATTTGTGCTTGAACTCTGTTAACAGGGAACAAGTTCTCTCTCTCTCTCGATCAAAGAACTCTAATGTCACTTGCCTCTTGTTGCTGCAAATCAGAGATTTTGTAGTTAAGCTGCTGCTCAATCGATATTGCAAGCTTTATCTGACTCAAAACAGAAATATAGAATGGCAGAAAAGAACACAAGGTTAGGACCTCAATATACTGCAAATTTTTCAAACCCTGAAACTGGGAAAAAAATTAAATTTAAAATAAAAATAAAAAGGTGCTGCACTGTGAACATTTCAAAATTTGTAGTTGGAAAATGTGATTTGTGATGTTGCAAATATGTATATATATACACACCAACACGTATCTGCGTGTATGTATGTGCATATTGGTGCTAAATGAAGAACCATGATGTTTCAAAAAAAGATTTGAAATTGTAAATTAAGTTTCAGAAGCTACTATACAAATTGCATGTTTATGTTGGCCAAAAAGTTTTCAAATGAAAAATCAAGTCAGGAAATTATTTCTTACCTTTCCTTTTTTGAAAAAGAAAATTTTGGGAAGTTATTATTGTAAGCTTTTATGGAAATTTTAATATGTTATAAATTTCTTGGTTGGAAGTGCAAAGCTGCTGCATTTTATTTTTTTTGGAAATTTCAATGAACTAGTAAACTGCCTAAAAAAAGAGGCATGGTTGCTACAATAAATATCTGTGAAGTGACTATTTCATCTGTGAATTGAGAACTACAAATAAATGAAATTCTGAATAGGCTGGTCAAGCCCTTTTGACAGAAAAAAAAAATGAACATTTAACAGAAACAATTTAGGGTGTATTTTGGGAACAAGATTTGTATTGTGGAAGGTTCGTGGGGACTATCATTCAACATAAACTGATTTGTGTTTAATTTTGGCACTTATATGCATTGTCTAAAATTCCTGCTTGTGCACTACGGTCTGCATTTCACTAATATGTTTGTTTTCAGTATTTGCTTATCACATTATTTTTAATTCAATTTATAGTAATTTATGATACCTTTTTTTAATATAAATTTTTTTGTTTACATGTTTATGGCATTTTGTCATTCTTGAGATGCAACCTTCTCTTAGAGAAGCATACATGTTCACAGCATTTCTACGTCAGGCATCAAACATCATGCTGCTATGATATAATGGGTCTTGCTTTTGTTGGTTTCATGCAGGCATTGTCAAAATTCTGCCACTGCCTGAATCCAATCATGCCAAGTGGGTAGTAGAATTTTGAAGATGATTTTTTTTTTTGATTTCATGATCTCTTCATATTTGATTTATAATAACCGCCAGTCAAGATCTGATTTATAGTTGAATGGTCGGTGAAGATTTGATCTCAAGTTTCCAATGTGAGCATTAGAAAATATAATAAGTTGAGTTTTTCCTAGCTTTTTCCTGATGTGAGTTCTGTACATAGTGGCTAATCTTTTAGGAGCAATCAACCAATGTACAACATGCCAGGGAACTGAATGCCAACTGACAATATATAAGAGCTTTAATTCTTACCTACTCCTAAGCATATGCACACAAAAAGGATCTAGGATTGAGAGTCCAAATGATCTAGTCATGAATAACTTGATTATGATGGCTGTGAAGTTGTGCCCTAAGATTCTGCACATACAGTCTAGGGTCCCCTCAACACAATCTTCCACTTGTAAATAGATTTCAAGTAGATAAACTCTTAAATAATAACTCCACAATGATGAGATTGCAGATTGTTCTTAATTTCAGATGCTCTACAGGTCACTCTTCTAGGTTTCTTTAATCAAACAGGAGACTTTTGCTTCCATAGAAAATCTCATGTCATTAGACATTAGATAGAAAAACACCCAATCAAACCCCTAAAAGATAAATCTTCCTTGTGGGATTTGAACTCAAGACTTCTGACATAAATCTCAAGGTGATTCTAATTATTATTATTATTATTATTATTATGGAGGGGGGGGGGGGTGTTTGTTAAATGCAGGGTTACTTCGCAATCCAAACAAGAGGCGTTCTAATATAAATGAGAAAATATAAGTTACCCAAATAAATTATGTTCACCCATTGAAATATGGTTGTCCTTGAAAAAAAGGAAAGGGGCAGTTTCATTACCAACCATGATTCATTTCTTCTATATATGCAAGGCTTCCCCCCAAACATTTCATCCCCACCCGCCTCCAACCTAAAATTCAACATGACTTACACAATTGTACTACTGGTTATGAATTAAAACATAATTATTCTTAGACATAAAATCAATTTAAATTTAAAAAGATTGATCGTGATTTAAACTGTAATTCTCCGTATGAATTTGAATTAAAAAGAATAAATATTTTAAAGATTAATTTTTAAACAATTTATTAATGGACGTTCCTTAATAACTTTAGTCTATTAGAGTTTCTATAATGAGTTGTACTGTTTTGATATCACACATCATAACTTTCATCATAAATTAGGCATGGGGAATTGAATCAAAAAATCCGTGAAGTAGATAGATAATTGGATGGTCAAATTGCAATATGTTTCATTTAACAAGCAAATCAAATATGAGTCCATTAAGCATATTACATTTGATTTGAATTAATAGATTTTTATTCATTTTGCTAGGCTTAATAAAAAAATTCAAAAGAATCAATTGATGGCAATATGTTCATTTAACAAGCAAATCAAATATGAGTCCATTAAGCATATTATATTTGGTTTGAATTAAAATATCTTTATTCATTTTGCTGGGTTCTCTCTCTCTCTCTCTCTCTCTCTCTCTCTCTCTCTCTCTCTCTCTCTCTCTCTCTCTCTCTCTCTCTCTTTTGTTGATGACCATTTTGAATGGTATTTGATTTTACTAAGGGTTTTACAACTTCTTTCTTACTCTTCAATACTTTAGAGGGGTCCATGATAGTATGAGATAATTCAAACGTTATTATTTTGATTGATAATTCACACACGCTTGCATGTGGCTTTCATGTACAATGTGTGTGTTTTCATGTACAATGTGTGTGTGGCACACACCTTGTGTTTGGGGCATGTGTAACGTGTGATTGCACGTGCTATAACACATGCATATCGTCGTACACTCCATTTTCACCTTTCAAACCCCCGAACCATGCCCCAATTATCGCCAAGATCACATCCTCCATCATCACCCTAGATCACGGCCTCCATTTTCCAATCATCTTGATGATTCAGAATATGTAGTCCCTCCGAAGTCTAGTAAGGTATTATTGCAGATTTTTGCAGAATTTTTCTAGAATAACTACATCATTGACTAAATTGAGAAGAAAAGAAAAGAAATTTGTGTGGAATGAAGAATGTGAATGAGTGTTTTGAGAATTAAAACATTAGTTGACAACAACTCCAGTACTAACTCTTCTAAATGACAAGGATTGTTATATAGTATATAAACACGTTTGTTTGAATGGATTGGGTGTATGTTGATGCAAAAGGAAACGGTGGATGCATGTGGATGTTGACAATTAAAGTCCCATGAACGCAATTATCCAACCCATAACATAGAATTAGCTATTGCTATGTTTGTATTAAAATTGTGGTGTTCATGCTTGCATGGAAAGAAATTAAGTGTGTTTAAATAATTCCTTAATCAAAAGGAATTGAACTTAAGGGCACAACCAACTTTATTGGAGCAAATTATCGAAGGACAAAAGCATAACCCTCAATTTCATAAAATATTGAGAAGTATACAAAAGGGTACGCACTCTAAAGGGTGGACAAAATCATCTAATGGAGAACTTAGTTATTTGGGTAGGCTTTGTGTTCCATATGATTTGACAAAGGAAATCTTGTAGTTCTAAATGTACTATCTATCCTAGCAATATTAAGATGCATAGAGATCTGAAAAGGCAATTCAGAAGTATAAGTATGAAGAATGTGTCAAAGAATTTGTAACAAAATGTTTAACTTGTCAACAAGTGAAAGTTGAACATTAAAAGTTTGTGGGTGGTTTATCCACAACAATTATCGGTAGCACAATAGAAATGAGATGAGGTAATGATGGACTTTGAATTTAAGGTTTGCCAAAAAAAAAAGGTTAGGATACTGTGTAGGTTATTGTGGATAGATTGACAAATGAACTCACTTTTTACCTATCAAGATTTCATATTCACTTAGAAGGATAAGTTGTTTGTATATAAAAGAAATTGTATGACTACATGGGGTTCCATTATCTATTGTCTCTGATAACGATCCAAGATTTACAACTCAATTTTGGCAAAATTTTCAAAAGCCCATAAGCACATAATTAAAATTTAGTTGCCTATCATCCTAAAATAAATTACCAATATGAAAGGGTGATTCATATCTTAGAGGTTATCTTAAAGGCTTGTATTCTAGACTTCTAATGGAGCTAAATTGAGCATTTACTCTTAGTATAATTTGCCTACAACAATAGTTTCAACCAAGTATAAATATAGCACTGCATAATGCTTTATACGGGAGACCTTGTAGATGACCAATGTGTTAGGCAAGGATAGGAAACAATCAAATGCTTAGTCCAAATTTAAGAAACTACTAAAAAGATTAAACAAGCAAGACATCATCTCCTCATAGTCCAAATTCGACAAAAGAGTTATGTCGACAAAAGAAAAAGGCCACTAGAATTTGAGATTTAAGTCTGTATTCTTAAGGGTGTTGCATCAAAAAAGGATTTCTAGATTTGGAAAGAAGGTAACTCTACAACCACGTTATGTGGGACCATTTCAAATTGTCAAACAAGTTGAAGAAATAGAAAATAATTTGATGTTGTCATCTAAGTTAGCTCATATTCATGATGTTTTCCATGTCTCGATGCTTAGAAAGTATGAACCGGATTTTAATCATGTTCTTGAATGGTCTAATATTTCGTTGAAGGAGGATGTTAATCACAAAGAAAATCCTATCTAGATTCTTGAAAAGAAGGAGAGGATCTTGAGGAAAACAATTATTCCTTTGGTTAAGGTATCATGGCAACACAAGCAACCTGTGAATTAGAAATCAACATGGTTGAAAGTTATCCTCATTTGATTGTAGCCTAAGGTAAGCTAGAATTTCGAGGACAGAAATTCTAATAGGGGAGAGTTATGATAACCATACCCTTTATTGATGATGTTTTCCATGTGTTGGTAATTTGAAAGTATGGATCAGATCTCTAATATTCTGCTAAAGGTGGATGTCGATTATGAAAAAATTCCATTCAATCTATTAGTGGTAGGAGGGGTTTAGATAAACGGAAATTATGAGGGTCATACCAAAACATAAATAACATGAGAGTAGGAAAAAAAAGACAACAAACGAAGTAAGTGCAGGTTGAAACAAGGTGAGACACCTAGCAGCACCTCAAACCAATAGCAAACACCTCTTAGCACAAGAGACCAACAGCAGACACTAGGCAACACTGTAGACCAATAATGTACACCTAGCACACAGTTGGCAACACTGCAGTAGCTAATGTTCTAATTTGTTTCCAACATTAAGCATACCAATATTGCAAAATGCTCTTTACCAATTGTTGTAATTTGTTCTAAATAAAGAGAAAGGAAGGAAAAAAAAAATAGAAAACTCTAGAAAAAGTTGGAAAAACTTAGGGAAGATTCGAATAAAATTTGGGAAGTTGAAAATCAAGGTAGATGTTCTCAATTTTCATTTTTTCATCTAGGAATTTTGGGTATTCAAAGGAAAGAGAGCATAAACTTAAATTGAATATTATGTGTTCCTGAAAATATATCTTAAAGAATAATCGAAATAAGTAGATTAAATATATATATCAAGCCATGTAAAACACATAGTGAGAGTATACTAATTAAGAGAGTCACTACATTGATTATTTTTTTCATTATTTTGAGATGATATTTTTTGTTTATATTATTATGTCAATAAAAATAGGAGAAAAGAAAAATATAAATGATGAATTAAAAGACAACATAATACTCAAATGGATGGGAATAAATGAAAGAAAGATTACAAAATTAATAGACCAATTAGTAACTATTATTGTATTTACAAATTAAGAAACAACAAAATACTTTTTGATAATAATAATAATAATAATTACATCAAGTGTAACAATGGTGGAAGCTGCTAGTGGAAGCAAATAACCCACCCATGTTTTTTAATCAATACAAGCTTCAAACCAAAAAAAGGAAGCCCCTTCCTTTGCTGTTATACACACCTCTCTCTGCCTCTGTCTCTCTCCCTCTCTCACTCTCTCTCACACACACACGCACATGCACACACTTACAATTTAGATCTACAGGAATGGAAATTTTGGATTCGGAGTGACAGCCATCGTAAAATTTGTTAGATCACTATGATATGAATCCTTATTGTCACATAAATTGGTGGAAAGGATTCATATAACTGACCCCACTTAGTGAGATTAAGGCTTGATTTTGTTGTTGCAGTGACCCATGAACAATGATGAACTGTAATGTTAGGGGTGTTGCCGAGAGGCTATATTGGTGTCGGACAAGGTATTCTCAAGATTTTCTCTTCGTATTCGTGGGATATGCAAATCAAAAGTAAAATCTAATGGGAAGAGAGGAAGTTTACCTAAGACTTAATTTGTCTGGTTATCTCTGCCACTGTCAATATGTGCGTGAAATTTCAAAGCTATAATTTTTGTAGTGATCCCTATGATTGTTTGTATGGGAGTTCTTACTCTTTTGGTAAAATTTTTCTCCTAAAATCTTTGCTCTCTTCTATTTTGATTTCAGAATGAAATCTCTTGCTCCTTGGTGTGGCTCTCTCTCAATTGTTCTTCCTTCACTTTCGTTTTTTTAATTGGGTTCTCCTTCTAAGATCCTTTGTTCTGGCTTCTCTCCTCATCCCCCTTGTGCAAGAAGATGACTCTGTATAAGCAAGTCAGAGGGAGTTAATTGAAGGGGTTGGCAGTGATCTAGGCGTCAGTTTCTTACCCATGAAAGTTCGATCACTTGGTGGTTGATCGGGGCGGTGGTGATTTCTTACTGATGAATGCTAGCTTTGGTATTGGCTCTTGAGTCTTGATCTTGGGGGAACCCAACTTGCTCAATTTGTACCTAGAATTAATTGGCACAACCAGGTTTTCACGGTTTTACTATACTGTCATTTTGGCTGGAGGTTGGATTAGATGGGAAGCTGGGTTTGACTCGAATTCACACCAGAGTTTGAGTTTGGGTTTTAGAGTCAGATTGAGTTTGGGTCCAATGGGTATTGAATTAAATTGGAAAATTGAGTCCGATCAATTTGAATTAAGATTACATGTGTTAAAATAATATCAACTCATAAAACAGAGCAAGTCTTCAAATTTTTCATAATTCATCAATGATTTATAATAATTATGAAATTCATATGAAATTTATCTTTTCAAAAAATTCAAGACCCAACACAAGAATTTAGATTTTCAAAAATGATTTTGAACTCTAAAATAATTGGGAGTTTAAAAATGTAGCAACATAAATTTTTTTTTTTTTAAACTTGAAATTGATTTTGAAATGACAATAATTCTACTTAACTCGAATTCAATCTCAAATTCATGATTTTTCATTTAAAGTTCTATGTAACCCATTAATTAATAATTGACCTTAAATGAATAATTACTTAAAGACTTTTTACGCCAAAAATTAATTCAAATCACAATTGCAACATGTAGTTTAAAACTCAAAATAGATTTGTGAAAACCTAATTTGCAAAAATAAGATTATTTCGAGGGCACTTGGATAATAGATCCAAGATAACAAAATCTATAAGTGTTATTAATTTATTGATTATTAAGTTTAATCTTCTCTTCACAACTCCTTATATTACTAAAATTACATTTCACGCTTTGTTCCTATTTATCCTAAGACTTTTAGATTTTAAAGCGTTCTCCAAAGTTCTAACTTACATATCACTCCACTACTACTTTCATCAATCAAGACAATATCATCTGTAAGTGACATATACCAAGAGATCTCATTTTGGATATTCTTAGTGAGTTTGTCAATAAGTAAAAAGATAAGAACTCAAAATAGAACCTTAATGTACCCAATTGTGATAAGAAAATATTTGGATTCCCCTCCTATAGTCCTAATGCTAATTATTACTCTATCATATATATCATTTACATACCTTACCCTCTTCTTTTCTAAGACCTACCGAATAGCTTCCCTAGGTACACTATCATATGTTTTCTCAAGGTCAATCAAAATTATATGCAAATCCCTCTTCTTTTCTCTGAACTTTCCCTCAATCTTCTTAAAAGATAAATAGCTTATATTGTCAATCTCTTAGGCATAAAACCAATTTAATTCTTTGAAACTCTCATTTCTAGTCTTATTCTTTGTTCAATTACCATTTTCTAAAGTTACATTGTATAACTCATAACTTTAATTATGCAATAGTTATTACAATTTTAAATATCATCTTTGCGTTTGCACAATGGTATTAATGTGTTCTTTATGCATTCCTATGACATTTCTTGGTTTTTGGAATAATGTTGAATAGATTAGTTAACCATATACTTCCTTTATCCCCAAAATCTTTCCAAACTTCAGTTTGTATGTTATATGATCTTATTGATTTTCCATTTTTCATCCTTTTCAAAGTCATCTTAACTTTAATGACTCCAATTTTGTGAATAAATCTTTTATTTCTAGACTTCTCCTCATCCGTCACTTCCACGTTCAATCTTTCGTTTTGGTTTTCATTAAACAACTTATCAATATGTCTCTGCCATTTCTCTTTTATGTCTTCTTCTTTTCTTAAGATATTATCATTCTAATCCTTATACATGTTACATTACATAAATCTGGGTATTTTTTTTCTCTAACTCTAACAAGTTTATCAATGTTTCTTTTTCTTTTTATATCTAGTCTATTACATAAAGCATCATGACCTTCGTATTTAATCTTTTTTGCATTTTTTTTTTTTTTTTTTGTTTCTTTATACTTTTCAAGGTTTTTTTTTTTTTTTTTAATATTTCTACAACTTTACCATATTTTATACTAGTTTTTTTTTAATCTTAATGATTTTTTGGACTTCTTGATCCCACCACCAACTTCCTTTATTGCTTGAGTATCTCCCTTTAGACTTACCTAAATTTTCTTTTGCTATCTTTATGTTAGAGTTAGGCATCTTATTCCAAATAAAATCTACAATTATCTTACCTCTTATTGACCAGTCACACTTTTTGATAATTTTATCTTTGAATTTTATTATATTTTCTCCCTTCAAACTTCACCACCAAGTCTTCTTTGTTGTTTTACTTTAATCTTTCTCTTCCATTTTTTAGTATGTATATCTAATATTAGGAATTTATGTAGTGTAGCAAAACATTCAGCTATAATAATTTTATAACCCTTACAAGATAGACGGTCCCTCTTCCTAGTTAAGAAGAAATCTATTTGACTTTTATTTTGCTCACTCTTAAAAGTTATTAAGTGTTCTTGCCTTTTTATAAAGTAAGTATTTAATATAACTAAATCACAAGAGATGACAAAATTTAAAATTTTATCATCAGCCTCATTTTTATTTCCATATTCATGTCCTCCACGTATCCCCTCATAACCTATATCATCCTTTCTAATGTGTCTATTTAAATCAGTTTCGATATTATCCTTTTCAAATGTTGGTATCTCTTGTAAAACATTGTCTATATTTTTCCAAAACTGCCTTTTGAAATTCTTTCGCTAAGCTTATTTGGGGAGCATACACACTAATGACATTTACAATCTTTAGGCCTAAAGCTATCTTGATTTTAATGATCCTATCTCCTATTCTTTTAACATCTACTACATTATCTTTCAAAACTTTATCTAAAATAATTTTCACCCCATTTTATGTTTCTCTTTTTTATGTACCAAAGTTTAAATCTATGACGACTGGGAAAATTTTGTTAAATTTCTCTTATACCACCTGTAATAACCTGAATATTTCATATTATAATCATCATCAATACAGACAGCGGAAGACCTTAAATGCAAATTACTAGAGTACTAAACTATCACAATATAACAATATCAATCCTATTATCACAATAAAGATCTAAAGTCATTAAAACATAAATAAAATTATACTTCTAAACACGACCTTCTAACTCACCCACACTTCACTACGCTACTCTGATCACTATTATACTTCACATGAGATCTGAAAAATATTGAATAATCATGGGATGAGACACCCCTCAGTAAGACAGAATAGATTATTATCAGTGTGTGACAGTATGAGTTCTGGTGTAACATAAATATAAATTTAAATAATTAACTTTAATTGATAATATCACGTAAATCTGTGCTCACACCTATATATCTGAAAAATACATACTTTGTCGTAATAAGTTTCTCTGTATACGTAAATCATCTGATATGTATATACATAAAAGAATTTTCCTGAATAGGCAATCATATAATATCATGTAATAACCTCACATGATCGGGTTGTGCAGCCCGTAGGCGGGACTTAGCAATGACTGACCTACCTTGCTAAGCCAAACATAACGCGTCTGTAAGTACGATTGGCCTACCTAGCCTAATCCGAATTGTCAGGGGGGTAATCTACTCTTCTCTGAGCACAATCAACTATCCATACACCAACACTCTATCTGAGTAGTGTGGTGGCACTGACTAATCTGGCTAGCTACAGTATAGTTGTGATGACCCAAAAATATATATATATGATTAAAGTACAATAATAATAAAATAATAAAAATAGTCATTAAGTTAATATCAATACAGAAGTGTTTTTCTGTAGGATCCTTGATTCCATGTTTGATGCCTAAGAAAGACCTTGTCTTAGCGAGTGCTCAGAGACCATTGCGGCTCAGTCGCTCCCTGGAGGTCAGCCTGGTCAAAATAGAATTTCATAGGATAAACAGGATAGACACTATTTGTACACGTAAATAAGTATATATAAATAAAATAGTGTTTTGACAGACATAATTTGTCGAAATACATAATAAGATAATAATAATATAGGTATCATATGTAGGGCCCACAAGACTATGTGGGGTCCACATGAGTCCCGGAGCCACAAGACACTGTTTATATACGTAAATAAGTACATAAAATAATGTTTTAACTGATATAATTTGTAGAAATATATGATAAAATAATAATCATATAGGTATCCTATGCGGGGCCCACAAGACTGTGTGGGGCCCACATGAGTCCCGAAGCCGTATGGAAGTTTTCACAAGTCTCAAAGCTATGTAGGATGGATAAAATCGTATAAGAGTTATTCGAATTACGTAGGATCCATTCGGATCTCGAAGTTGTGTGGGACCCACAAGACCATGTGGGGCCCACATGAGTTTTTAAAATTTAAATTTAATTTTTGTTCAAAAATAAATAATAAAATAAATAAATACTAAAAGTAGTTTAAAATTAATAACAATGATAATAATAATGATAATAATGATTAGAAAAAAAATAATAAAATAATAGAATAATTAATTTAGTTATTGATTAATTAATTAGGTAAGTAATTAATTAAAAAAAAAAAAATTATTTAGTGGGAATGGTGGCAAGCACTCCCACATGGCTTCCATCCCTATCCCATACTCAACCCATACCTTGCCCATCCCTTGCCCATTCTTTAATTTTTAAAAATTATAATTTCACCCATCTCCCCACACTTTTATAAATTCCATTTCTTCCCCAAAATTTTCCTATAAATAGGGAGCTCTCAACCTTCATTTTTCACAACAATTTTCTAAGGAAGAGAAGGATTAGTGAGTGAAAGAATTTGTGGTGGAGTGAGAATTTTGAGTAAGTTCTCACTCACCCACTCTTTCCGATCTCATATCTTAAAGATAGTTATTGTGTTCGTAGCACACGGTAAAAGAAGAAGGTAAGTAAATTTTGATTATGTTAGTTTCTTTTTATTTTAAATTCATACCCGAGCTTATTTTGTACGTAAATTTTAATTATGTTACTTAGTTGCACAAAATTTCCATGAGTTTATTTTTACGCATATTTAATTATATCAGTTCTATCTTTAATATACTTGCATCTATTTTTGGGTTAAGAAATGTTTCAATCCCCTCGGGTAAATTTTCAGCATTTCTTTCTATTCAAAAATAAAATTATATATATTTATAACACAAAAATTGTGTGGCATGAGTTTATTTCTACGTTACATTTTTTATGTAAATATGAGTAAAGATGAGATTTTCACGATATTATTTTAAATTGCATAAATTATAATAAGATGATTTTCAAACCCCTTATGGCAACGAAAGTTCAAAGTTACAGATGCTCGGTACCGCAGCTTAAAGTTTATACGGATCAGAGTGCACCCACACTGTTTACAGAGTGATTATTTATGTTAGTAGATTTCTCTTGAGTGCACACCTGGTTCCGGACCAGGACTTAATAAGGAAAATCTCACTTAAAGTTTACTTACGTTGATTTAGTTTGGTCGGCCAGCCAGCTAAGTCCAGTCTTCGGACCGCACAACCCAGTCATGGGGGTAAACATGACTTACGGCAAACAGGCCTAAGCGTGGGTTTTTATAATATATATTTATACATATTTAATTACGTGTACAAAGTTACTGATGATTTGAAGGAAAAGTGTAAGTTTACGTGAAAAGGATCATTTTGGTACTTAAATGACGATCTAAGGAAAACGTATAAGAAAAAGTATATGTATGTTTATCATTAAATATTTTTACAGTTTTAAAGTTAAAAGTTTAATTTAGCAGTTATAGTATATGATTGTAAAAATTTACTGTTGAAATTGATGACAAAAGTTTTATGCAGAAATTTTTAAATTTATGTTTATTCTAAAAGCAGTCTTGAAGTTATAGTATTAAATATTATTTTACGAAATTCTTTAAAAGCTCATTTTGGCCACACACTAATAATAATCTTATTTACTTACTGAGCGTCGTCTCACCCCAATCATATTTTATTTCAGATAACTCTGAAGGACATGTCGGAAATCAGGCTTAGCAAGCATGCGGGTGGGGATTAGAAAAATAAAGATTAATTAGAAATATAGTATGATTTCAGATATTTACGTTTGTGTAATTTTCTTCTTTTGAAATAAGTGATTGTAATATGGATGATTAGTGCTCTGGTGTAATAAAAATTGAGTTTATTTGCTTCCGCTGTAAATCAGTAGTAAAAAGTTAATATCCCAGGCCCCTCGGGGTCGGGGTGTTACAATAGTACTTTGAATATAATTAGTTCATCAGGGTTCTTATATCATACTATATTGTCTATTCATATAATAAAACTGATACATGATTTCATTTCATAAAACCTGTCTGAATACTGTCATATAAATTTATCTGAATACTGTTATATCATAATTCTTTCGGGATATTATCATATCATGATTTTGTCTAAATACTGTCATATCTTGAATATGTATGAATACTGTCATAACATAAATCTGTCTGAAATATATCTTATCATAAATCTGTATAAAATCATACTTTGTTCTATATCTTTTCATAAAATATTTTGACATACTTATTTATACAGTAAATATAACCTTACTCATCCCACACAATTTGAATGATAATTCATAATATAATAACTACCTGGGAAAAATATTTTTGCTGAAAACAAAGGTAAGATTAATTTCACCTATTTAATTTATTTCCATTATATTCCAAGAAAACCTGATATACTCAAATCCTTGCAGTTTAATTTAATTTCAAAATATTTCCAAAAATTTGATTTAATCAAATCCCTACAGTTTAATTTAATTTCAAAATATTCTCAAAATCTAATATAATCAAATTCTTACATTTTAATTTAACTTAGACATATTTTTAAAATAAAATTTAAACATAGATATAATTAATTTCACATACTCAATTTAAATCGGGCATATTTTACTTAACATAAATTTAATTAAATTCACATACTCAAATTTAATTGAGAATATTTTAAAATAAACTTGACATAATATATTTCCCTTACCTTAACCCTGGAGTGGTGCCTACAATGTCCTAATGACGAATTCACTCCGGTTAAAACATTCAGGAGTGGAGTTGGGATCCAGATATGATGTTTGTTTTTTGATTCGGCGGAGAGAGAGGGAGAAATTGAAGAGAGAGAAAGAGAGAGCTTGAGGAGAGAGAAAGAGAGTCATGACGGGGGGCTCTGATTTCTGAAGCCTCTAGAGGCTTTAGGATACTTATGTATATATGTATGTATATATATAATATTATTACATTATATTATATTAATATATTAATATGTTATATTATTTATTATTATTAATAATTAATTAATTATTTATTTTTATTTTTATTTTTTTCAAGGATCACTACATTTTAGTGCCTTCCTTTCCTGCAATATACTTAATGCTTCTCATTAAAGGGAATTTAATTTTAAATATTGTCTAGTTAATTTTCGACATGCACGTATACTAATTATGTTTATATATACTTATATGCATATTATTTTTCTGAGGCGTTACATTCTCCCCTCATAAAAATTTTGTTATAACCCCAAATAAAAATTCATCGTTAACCTAATAAGTTTTTGGTTAATCTCGTAAACAACTCTATTAAAAACTGTTACCTAACACTAACCAATGGATTGGACATCCTGGTCTAATATCCCTTTCTTCAACACCAACACTTGACAACTTTAATTCTCATTTTCAGTTCCTGAAAGATCTAACACTGGCATAACCTTCCTCTCTCAACAGATAATATATTATGGATTCTTCTTTAAAAAAATGGTACCTACAACATTCAGTAATCAAACTGCAATACAGTTAGGATCCCTGATAACCACCCCCTTATCATCCTCTAGCTCCAAAATAAAGTTCCTTCTGAATAAAGAGGTATTTAAGGCTTTTATCGTCTGAATATAGTTCAAATTTGTTTCCATATATATATTTGAACGTTATAATTTTAATGCAAGCATAATAGCAGCTAATTCCAAGTCATGGGTTGGATAATTGTGCTTGTGAGGCTTTAAGTGTCATGATCCATAGGCAACCACATTTTCCTTTTGCATCAATATACATCACAATCCATTCAAGGAAACATCTTTAAATACAACATAACGATCCTTTTTATTTGGAAGAGTTACTATTAGAACTATTGTTAATCGATGTTTTAATTATTGAAACTCTCATTCACATTCTTCACTCCACACAAATTTTCTTTCCTTTCCTTGTCAACTCAATTAGTGGCATAGATATTCTTGAAAAATTATGCACAAACATGTGGTAACACCCTGCCAAACCCAGGAAGCTACGGATTGAAGTCACATTTTTAGGGGTTTCCTAACTTAATACAACATCAACCTTAGTACAATCATAGATAATCATTCTTTGATTATGACATGACCCAAAAATTTCGCACTCGTTGTCCAAAACTCACATTTCCCGTTTAGCATATAACTGATACTCCCATAATATTTGAAAAATTAATCACAAATGTTGTTCATGCTCTTTTTGAGTCTTTGAATATATCAAAAACCATCCATAAAAACTATAATAAATTGATTCAAGTATGGCTGAATAACTTGATTCATCATATCCATGAAAATGTAAGGTGCATTGGTAACCCCAAATGGTAACACAAGAAACTTATAGTGATCATACTATGTACTAAATTCCGTCTTTGGAATGTTTAATTCTCAAATTTCAATTGGTGATAATTTGATTGCAAATCAATCTTCAAAAATTTTGGGATTTTGCCAATTGGTCAAATAAATCCACCGATTCCTGGAAGTCGATACCAATTCTTAATATAACCCAATTCAACTTCCAATAATCAATGCATAATCTCAAGAACCCATTATGTTTCTTAGTAAATAATACAGGTGCAACCCATGGTGATACACTAGATCGAATAAATTCCTTGTCGAGGAGATATTCTAGTTGCACTATAGGTTGCGTTAGTTTAGTTAATGTCATTCTATATAAAGCAGTTGATATAGGCTCTGGTCCTAACATCAAATCAATATTAAATTCAATCTCCTTTTGGAGGCAGCCTTGATAAATCATGCGAAAAAAATATCTAGAAATTCATCACCTATGGGTAAAGAAATTTGAGTTTCATTAACTTATGTATTTTCTTTCATTGCGGTTACAAACCCCAGACATTTGCCCAAATTCCATCCTTTCACAAGCACTTAAGATATCAAACATGAGAGCTTGTTAGTTGGAAGAAAACCGTCACTCCATTTGGATCTTCGAGTACTACTTTCTTTTGGAAACAATCAACTAAGCGTATGATAAATAAATAACCACTTCATTTATAGGATTGCATCATAATCCACAATTTCCATATTAAATAGTCGATTAGGAAGTCATTCCCACCAATATTTAAAATGCATTTCTGCATATTTTGTCCACATTTATAGTCTTCCTCAGTATAATTGGTTTATCTGCAAAATAACTCTTTACCAAGACCTTATCATCGACTCCCAATTCAACTTCTGAAACACAAGGAAATGGTGCACCCCATGACCCTCATAATAGTTGTTTCATTTTGTAACATTAGATTTAAGGATATACGAAAAGAAAAACTTACCAAAACTAAGGTATCTGAAGCCTTCGTTATCTTGCATCACCTCACTAAAGATTTTGGAACTCCTGGGTATGGAAACATAACTGTAAGACAAAGAAACTTTCCTACATGTAGTGATACAAGATCAATATCCAACAAATTTAATTCTTCATTACAATCCCTCAAAACTAGTGTATGCGAGCTTTTATAGACTTATGCTTGGAAGATAAGGAAAGTAAATTAAGCAAACCAATTAAACAAAAACATCAATTTCCTCAATAACCTAAAATCTTGCTTCCTAAGCAATAATATTCTAGAATTTCGAAAATTTGCCCCCACTGAAATCACCATAAATAAATAATCGAATATACCATTGACATTAGAAAGTTAATAATAATCTCTTAGTAACAAAATGCATTATTTTTCCATTATTGGAAAGAATTCAACCTCAAATTTTTAAAATGCAAAAGATGAATAACAAAAACCGCAACTATTTCTCTTCTTCAACTAACTCAACATGTTGTGGGTTAAACCCAAATACAGTGGTTCAACAATTTTAATAGCAACTTCCTCAACTACCTTTTCTCACTGGTTGAACTCTTTTTGAATGAACCCAAAAGGAAGGCTTCTCTTCTAATTAACACTGCTCCAGTATGAAAATGATACCCATTCAAAACCACTGAATTTTCCACATTGCCCCCCACTGTTCACCAAATCTTGAACAACCAGATATGACCTCCTTCCTACCTCAGGATGATCATTTGCAAATTAAGCCACAACTACACTTACCTTCTCCAATCTCACACTTACCTTCTCCAATCTCACAATCACCTACAACTCTTGCAAGAACCTTTGTTATTCATTTGTAAACCCAACTCTATAAGCTTACCGTTCTAATTTTATTTTATCCCCATCCAAATATTTATCTCGCTAACTTTTGTAATGAGTACTTTTCTTCAATTTTTCAAAAGCGAAGGCAAACATTCTCAAATCCATCTAACCACCAAATGAGAGAATCTAATTCCATTAACTACAAATTTGAGTTTTCTCCTCTAGGCAAAAAAACCATCATATCCAAACTTTTTCACTTGCAAATTAAAAGGTTCTCTTTTCAATCTAACACTATTCTTTGGAAGTTTCGTTTCCATACTATATATGTGTGCTCGTTTATTTGAATTATAATTCCATACATTAAAGAATTTTGATAGTTTTCAACTAAATTTTTCCTTAGCTCATCAACTTAATATACTATATTATCTTATTAAGCCGATGCAAGAATTGCAACTTCCAAATTTGAGATGACTGACCCGACTGATCATGGGACGAGTCTTAAGACACCTTATGCATCGCAGTCTCTTTTACATGTTGATATTCCCTTGGGGGTTGCCTACATTTCTATGGGCTAGTAATATGGTCTCTTATTGTAGGATCTTCTCACACTCACCTGAATTAATTATTTCCATATCCTTGTGTGTGTGGCCCCATTCAATTTAAACTTATCCCATTTTTTTTTTCTTGTTTTCTTTAACAAATTAAAAAGATCCTCACTCTTTGAAATTTTAAATTCATTAGATGCTTAATTCATGGGCTATAAAAGAATATCTTCTATTCCTCTCTTGCTCGAACAAAATTTACATTTACTTCCCTGACATTTTTATTGCAGACTAAGATTGAATTTTGACCCTATACTCTCCTTAAAAAGTGGCACAAAGACTCATGACTGACTTATAAAAATATGGAAACATTGAATATTTCCTTTAAACACAAGATACACGAGAGAGAATGGCATACACTAAAGAACTTTAACTTTTCATAAAACCTTAGAATAACCAATATCCCTAAGAACTTCACCATTAAAGAATCTCTGGAATTTCTAAGCATCTAAATCCGAAGATAACCACTAACATTCTTTCAGTTGCTCTTCGATCCATGCACACTAAATCATAAAGAAACCATAGGGAACTAGGAGTACACCCTAATGTGTAAAGGTGCACACATTCCAAAAGTGCACAAAATTCTATTTCAAATATTCCATTTTTGCAAATGATAATTCATTCCTTGCAGTGACTATTAACACAAGAGAAAGAACATAGTATAGCATTCCAAAGAAAAACGTCAATGGTTTGTAGTGACTTTTTCAGAATTGCTGATTGTTTCAGAAAAAAAAAAAGTCATAGAAAACTCTCGATGAATTTCTGCTTTCTGCTGCGAAACTAAACTCCAAAATTCCAATTTGCTTGTTGTATTTTACTCCGCTGAGCATCCTATATCTGATCACTCTTACTACACATTGCCTATCCATTCCTATCATCATCCTACTTCATACCTATACTCTGGTAATAATCATCCCTAAAGTCTACAGAACCTATTCCCTAAGCTCTAATACCAACTATGACGACTAGGAAAATTTTGTTCAATTTCTCTGATACCACCAGTAATAACCTGAATATTTCATATTATAATCATCACCGATATAGACAGCGGAAGACCTTAAATGCAAATTATCAGAGTACTAAACTATCTCAATATGACAATATCAATCTCATTATCACAATAAAGATCTAAATTCATTAAAACATAAATAAAATAAAATAATTTAAAACACGACCTTCTATCCCACCCACGCTTCATTGCGCTACTTTAATCACTATTATACTCCATATGGCATCTGAAAAATATTGGATAATCATGTGGTGAGACATCTCTTAGTAAGACGAAATAAATTATTATCAGTGTGTGACAATATGAGTTCTGGTGTAGCATAAATATAACTTTTAAATAATTAACTTTAATTGATAATATCACGTAAATCTGTGCTGACAAATATATATCTGGAAAAATACATACTTTGTCGTAATAAGTTTCTCTTTCTACGTAAATCATCTAAATATATATATATATATATGTTAGAATTGGTGTATTCTCAAGAGGGGGTGAATTGGGTATTTAAAAAATTTCTTCCTAGGTATAATTAATCCAATAGCAGTATACCACAACCTAGTGTCTATCTAGAGCATATACCAATTCAATATATAAACAATATAATCAGAGTAATGAAAAATATCATATAGGTGCAAAAAATAAATTTCAGATAAATAAAACTGACACTAGATATGATATTGGGGTTCGGCCAATACTACCTACGTCCCCGCCTCAAGCTTACAAGTAAGAGGATTCCACTAATTGCTCATTTGCGGGTGAAGCGATATTGATTACAACACCTTACAGGTTGGTGCACCTAGTTCTCCTAACCGAGGTTGAACCAGTCCAATGCTCTCATAATCGAGTCTGAGCAAGTCCGGGACTATTCACAAGGTTAGTCTCTTTCTTTCGATCAACACGTCGGGAATACAACAGATAATCAAATAAAATATTTTGTACAACCAAATATGCTTCTAATACAAGGAGATGTGTACAACACTACAGCTCAAAATGCACTCACGTATGATATGAAAATAAGCCCAGTGTGAGTATGGTGATTTTTCTCAAAATAACTTATCGGAATTTTTGAGTAAAATGTATGCAGTGAATATTTTAAAGATTCAACCCCAAAAGATCTCTTTCCGAAAGATTTTCAAAAACTTGTTCAAAGGAAGTTAGGGTTTTGTTTTCAAAGGAACTTACAAAAATAATATGTGTGTGTCTAAGCATGATTGCAATAAGACTTTCCTAGCACAAGATAAATGTGCTCAAATCTTTCAAAATAACCAATATAGATTTTCTCCCAATAATATTTATCAATAACATATATGGGAGATTTCAGAAGCTTACTCTCAAAAAAATGATATTTAAAGTATGAATATTGAGAGTAAATAATTTGAATAAAAAATGCCCTAAATAAAACCTCTCTTCTAAAATAGATTTTTCAAATGAAGAATGAAAAGAGAGCTAAATGATTTGTAAAAATTAATGCCCAAATGAATGTTCAAAAACAATGCTCTCTTGTAAGATTTATCAAAAAAAATAATAAAAGAGAGTAAAAAATTAAGTATATATTTTAAGAGAATGTTTGGGCCAATCTCGTTACTAATCAAGAGTTATGAGGGGGTATATATAGGGTTGGGTGAAAATATGACCGTTAGGGACACAGAGGTCATTTTGAAAAGTGTTTAATTATGTTTAATAAAAATTAACCCTGTTTAACACGTGGTAAAAATGTCCAACCCGAGAGGTTTCGGTCGACTGTATTTTAAGTTTGGTCAACCCAATTGCTAAATTCGGTCGACCGAGACACTTTTAAACTACATGTATAGTCGATTGAATTAAGGCAATTTTGAAGGCATTCGAGGTTCAGTCGACTATATTTTAAGTTCGGTCTGCTAAACATATTGTTCGGTCGACTCAGTCATAAATGAACTAAAGGTTCGATCGGCTGAACAGTTGGGAGTCAAACATGAGCCAGTTCGGTCGACTGTGGAAGATATGTTCAAAACCGTTCGGTCGACTGAGCCTTGGTCAAACTGTTGATCCCTGAGTGATTCAGTTGATTGAGCTGAATATAACCAGCTATGTTCGGTCTACTGAGTGACTTTCAATTATTATTTTAGGTCCTGATTCTTATTAGAATTCACCCTTGTTACTCATAGTATAACTTTTAAGTTAAAAAGAATTGTTTATGAAGTGTTTATGGGGATCTAAAGTCAATCTATGGTCATTGAGAGTTAATCCCAAAAATCCAACATCGGTCGACCGAAGGTGATCCCTAAGGTGAATCTATGGTCTTGAGCTTACATCCACACATGCATGTCATGCAATTATTACAGACCAAATTAAAACAAAATGCAATATAATTGAAAGTAGATGTCTTCTTCTTCTTCTGTCTTGTTCTTCAAGCCTTATGGAATATGCCAGGATGTATGATTTTGAGGTCCTTCTGACTTCCATTTTCTTTTTACCTCATTTGCAAGTTAAAATATAGATATATTCACACACTAAATGTACACATGAGATACAGACACTTTGTCAGCATCAAAATAAGGATCGAACTCAAAAAATCAACAATATATATATATATATATATATATATATATATATAAGAATTTCCCTGCATGAGCAATCATATAATATCATGTAATAAGCTCACATGATCGGGTTGTGTAGTCCGCAGGTGGGACTTAGCAATGGCTAGCCTACCACGCTAAGTCAAACATAACGCGTCTGTAAGTACGATTGGCCTACCCATCCTAGTCCGAATTGCCAGGGGGGTAATCTACTCTTCTCTGAGTACAATCGACTATTCATACACCAACACTCTATCTGAGTAGTGTGGTGGCACTGACTGATCTAGCTAGCTACGATATCATGCTCTAAATATAGTTAGTCCATCTGGATTCTTATACCATATAATACTGTCTATTCATATAATAAAATTGATACATGATTTCATTTCATAAAATATGTCTGAATACTATCATATAAATCTGTCTTAATACTGTCATATCATAATTCTGTCAGGATACTGTCATATCATGATTCTATCTAAATACTGTTATATCTTGAATATGTCTAAATATTGTCGTAACTCAAATTTGTCTGAAATATATCTTATCATAAATTTGTATAAAATCATACTTTGTTTTCTATCTTCATAAAATATTCTTACATGCTTATTTATACAATAAATATAACCTTACTCATCCCACACAATTTGAATGATAATTCATAATATAATAACTAGTTAGAAAAAATATTTTTGCTGAAAACAAGGATAAGATTAATTTTACCTATTTAATTTATTTCCATTATATTCCAAGAAAATCTGATATACTCCAATCCTGGCAGATTAATTTATATCCAAAATATTCCCCAAAATCTAATTTAGTCAAATCTCTATAGTTTGATTTAATTTCAAAATATTCCCAAAATTTTGATTTAATCAAATCCCTGTAGTTTTATTTAATTCCAAAATATTCCAAAAAATCTAATATAATCAAATCTCTACAGTTTAATTTAACTCAGACATATTTTTAAAATAAAATCTAAACATAGATATAATTAATTTCACATTCTCAATTTAAATCGAGCATATTTTAATTAACATAAATCTAATTAAATCCACGTACTCAAATTTAATCGGGATGATTTTTAAATAAACCTGACATAATTTATTCCCCTTACCTTAACTCTGGAGTGGCGCCTACGACGTCCCAACGACGAATCCACTCCGATTAAATCATTCAGGAGTAGAGTTGGGACCTCGATATGATGTTCGTTTTTCGATTCGGCGGAGAGACGGAGAGAAATTGAAGAAAGAGAGAGAGAGAGAGAGAGAGAGAGAGAGAGAGAGAGAGAGAGAGAGAGAGAGAGAGAGAGAGAGAGAGAGCTTCAGGATACTTATTAATAATTATTTATTTATTATTTTATTTTATTTTATTTTATTTTTAAGGATCACTACATGTTATTGTCTTCCCTTCCTACAATATACTTGATGCTTCTCATTAAAGAAAATTTAATTTTAAACATTATCTAGTTAATTTTCGACATTCTCGTATACTAATTATGTTTAAATACACTTATATGCATATTATTTTTCTGAGGCGTTACAAAATTCCTACTCATTTTGTTTCTTGAATGCAAATTAAGTTAATTTTCCTTTTAAACATTGCTTCTATTATTTTCATGCTTTTACTCATAAGTTTTCCTATATTCTAAGTTGCTAATTTAATTTTAATTTCTTATGCTAACTTCTTATATTGACCTAGTATATCCCTTTGACCCGAGTGGATTTGGTGAGGATTCATATTTTTATGCTGACTATCATCTACCCATAGCAACTCCGCTCCTTTATCCAAATTTGGGACTATGTGCACAAAGATAAATTGTGTTGCACGGGTGAAGTATAAGTTTGAGTTTTTATTTTTTTTCCTTTGTTTCTGAATGCAAACTTATTTCACGTAGACAATATAGTAGGAACTAAAAACCCACACTCCTGAGCAATCTAAGCATAAAAAGAAAATTAATTTATACTAAAAATACTTTCAATTTTTTTTTTAAAAAAAAACAAGATTTGCAAAAAGAAAACACGAAAAGCATATGTAAGCTTACGAATCAAAAACTAAATGTCAATATGCATAGTCTCCAAAAAAAGAAAATACAAAATCTACTCTAATAACCAACAATTGAAGAGGAAAAAAAATCTAGAGAGGAGAAGATCTCACTAGCGGCTAAAAATGATAAAGTTGAATTTCAGGTAAAACTTTGGTGCCCAATAAAAGAAGCAATGACAAAGGACTGAAAATACACAAGTACCCTTTGATGCTGCAAAATTTAGAGTCAATAACAAAATCAATCAAAGAATAGGAAGAGCATTGAGGGATTGTAAGAATTCTTCAAACCAAAACCAAGATTATCCTCACACCCCCCCCCCCCCCCCTTTTCTTTCAAAACCAAAAAATCCCTTACCAATTCATGGTTTTGAATTGAACCATTCCCTAAGTTCTCGACAACCACTCCATCACAGATCCTCTGATTCCTCATAGGAACCTTACCACGCTGACCTACACTAGTTCATGGTACCTGAAACTCGAGACCAGGTTGTTGATGATGGTCTTGAACCAAAATGATAAATGATTTTTGTCCTTATTGAAACTCACGGCAAAGCTCTACACTGGGCGAGGTTGGCGGGTGAAGATTTCCTTAAAGCCTCACTTCAAGAAAAATTTAATGATTCAATAACTCTTTACAACCAATCTCCGCAAAAACCCGACAGGGATTTTCTTCCAAAGAAGGAAAAAAGGAGGCCAAAATTTAGAGAGAAATTGAGGAAAGGGAGACACAGAATGTTAGGCTCGTATCTAAGGAATAAAGGCAACAAATCTTGGAAAGACTAGATTTTTATCAAGAACGGTAATTTGAAAGGTCATAGAACCATAAATTTAACTTAAAAACTAAGGTAAACACAGCTGCATATTAGTTTACAGTGACAAAATTTGCAACTAGAAAACTCATGTACTTAGATCTTTAGGAGTTTGGATTTCAAACATTGAATTTGAATTTTTATGAATTCAGATATAAAAATAGAAAATACAAAAATGTATTTAATTTTTTTTTAAGTTGATACAAATTTATATCCAAGACCCGATATCTAAGTTCCCAAAGACAATTTAGGCTCCATATGAAAAATGGGAACACAATAACAGGCGAAAAAGAAAAGAAAACAAAATAATGGAATTCCACTTTTTATGTTGGGGAAAAAGAAGATACACACATGGAAAATGATGAATACAAATTTCATTGCAAGACATTAATTAACCTTTGATTTTTTTCTTTACTTTTAATCATATTTGTACAACTTTACTTCTTAATAATATTTGACATAAAATCCGTCGTGTTTTTTTTTTTTTTTTTATATCAAACAAAATCACTAATGCAAATGGAGACAAATTATTAGATGATCTCATGAACCAAAAGCATTGCAAGTACTGAGGATGTTTTAAGTTTGGTGTGTTTCAGTGACCAGGTAGAGTTTTTGGGCATCATCAATCATGCCTGTATCAACAATTTTACCAGCATCTTGTGATAGAATACAGCAAGACCCGCCAGAAACCAGCAGTTGATCTGCTGCCTTCTCAATCAGCTCTTCAATGGTGTGTGGGATCCATAGAACAATTCCATGCTTTCTGTTATCCTTGGAGTCCCACGGGTGGTAAGGGTACACTGTGCATTTCCTTGGTAACACTTTATCTGCAATTGGCACCAGCAGCCACCCATATATTACAAGGCTACCATTTAAGCTTGTATTTTAGAAGAAGAAAATTTAGGCTAGGATTTAAAATCATACATCGGATTTAAACAAAATAAAATATAATTTTGCAGTAAATAGGATAAAAAAAAAAATACAACTTCATTTCAATCAAAACCTAAATTTCACGCACATTACAATAATCATCAGAGACTGTTTTTCCTAGTATAATAGCATCCGACACCCATCCAGTACTTGACTACTACGTTAGAATAATATTGGTTATATCCCTCCATCCTTCTCCCCTTAATATGAAAGTTTAATTTCAATTGAAAAGATGTAACCTCAAGACTCAAATCTCGACAACTAACAAGAAAAGTATTAAATTTACCAATTGAGCCACCTTGAAAATCATAGATAAACAATCAGCCGGAGCTTTGGTAGTTGCCATTCAAAATTTTTGAGAATTGATTTAATTCCTATGCCAGGCATGGGTTTTTAAAGTTGATTTAGATTATTACTTTACAACTTAAATATAATTAAAGAATCACAAATCTTACTCCTTGAAAGAAATAATAAACTCAAATGAACATCCCTACCTACAATAAAATAATTTAATCAAAATAAATATTAAACATTAAATGCACTATTTGAGGAGATTCAAAGATGAGTTAATAATAATGTTTTTATCACCAAAGACGTGCTAGGGTTTTAAAATCTACCTTTCTTTTTTTCTACATCACCAAGATTAAGTAGTAAAACAAGTTAAAATATGTAGTTTTATATAAGAAAAAACTACAGAGAAAATAATATAAAACTTCCTCTAAAGTTTTCATAAACATATTTTTTAGTTCTTTATAAAAAACTATTCATAAAATTATTAATTAAAAAAATATTTTGTATGGAAAATAAATTAACAATAAATAATAATAAAAACCAACATTCAATGTAATATTATGTGTGTGCATGCCTATCTATGTGTGTATGAATGTGTGTGTGTGTGTATAAATAAATTACAGATGAACAAATATATAAATATCATATTATATATAATATTTATTCATTACCTAGATATAAACTACATACCAGCATTGTGTTTGTGTTGGCAGGATCTACAAGCACCTTAATTACTACATAATATGATTTATTTATTTATTTATTATATATCCAACATATAATGAAGTCTAGAAGCGTTGTGACTGGTGAAGAAAGGGGAGAAGAGAAGTAGACTTTTTTTTAAGGGTAAATCGAACTTACAGAATAAAAGAATGCACAATCAACCCAGTTATGGAAGAACTTTCCAGGAGACAGCTTTAAGGGTAAAATATTGTTTAAAGGGGAGAAGCCTCCACCAAAATCTTTTTCTACATTCCAAAAGGCTTTGCCCTACCTCCAATAAGAACCCAGCTAATAAGTCTCTGATTCCCGTTCAGTTTAATTAGCTGGGTTCCAACTAAGAATACAGCCCTTTAGGCCCCTTTAATTTGGAATTTAGGAAATACTAAACAAAGGAATATGATATTTGGCTATCAAGAAAAATGATTAAAAAAAAAACATTAAAAAAATATAGTAAACGAACATTTAATCATATTACACAATTTTATTTTTTACCATAATTGATATAGAGAATACAATAGAAAATGGATTTCTTCCTTCTTTTTATTTTTTATTTTTTTCATTTTTTCTTTTGTCAAATAAAATCTTTGATCCAAATGGAACCTTGTTTTATTGGCATCACTGAGGTGAGTTCACAAGACCTATCTTGTAGAGCACATACCAGATGTGTTGTGAAAAGAGACTGGAGAGAAAGGTGGACCCCTTTCTTTCCATTGATACAGATACAGCAAACTCTCAATGCTAGTTTGACTCGCTGACTAGAAGGAAGTGAAATTGATCAGAATAGATATTTGAATGGAGAACATAGAAAATCATGTGATAAATTCTATTTCATTAATTCTTGCATACTAAACGTGTAGCTAAAGAGCTTTCAACCTATTTCTTTGCATGCTATCCAGGGTGAGGACTTTGCCAAGATGCAACTCATGGCGCATGCACACCAAATCAGTTTACAAGGAAAACCTGTGAGAAGTGAAGCAAAATGTTGCTTCATAGGCAAATGTAATGGGACTTGGCTGGATAAATACCATTGTTCTCTGGAGGTTAGTAGTTTAACTCCTGCCCTCCTTGCCGTAAATGTGTTGCATACAATGATTCCACCAACTCCCTCACACCCTGAAGCTCATACCCTCAGGATTTCTAGAGAGATTAAGGTCACATTTGGTTTGTATGATATTTATTTTAGGGCAGAATGTTATGTAATAGGAAATGATAGCTTACAAAAGAAAGTGTTGTCAACGTAAAAGGTTGTGTTATTCCATCAATATGGAATTGGATATGAAAGAAATTCTGATTGTTGAATTTTGGAATAAACATTTCTTGTCTATCTACGTAATGGATTAATACATATTTATGCATTGTCACCGGATTTCCCCAACGTTTTTTCTTTAGCTAGCTATCAAACCCCTATTGTTTCTTCGGAAATCAGACATGGGTATTGTTGTTCTTTTGGTTTATGTTGATGATATTGTGATCACTGGTTCTGATTCTGCTTTACTCTCTCAGAGTCCTTTCATATGAAAGATCTTGGGTCTCTCACATATTTTCTTGGTCTTGAGTGCATCATAGTCCCTCTACTATTTCACTCAATCAACATAAGTATGCTAGTGACTTGGTGGCTACAGCTGGCCTTCAAGAGGCTACTTCTGTTGATACTCCCATGGAATTAAATGTCAAGCTTCGCAAAGAGGAGGGTGACTTACTTGCTAATCCCAGTTTATACCGGAAGTTGGTGGGTAGCCTTGTTTATTTCACCATTACGAAACCGGACATTTCTTTGGTTATACAGCAAGTCAGCAAGTTTCTTCAGACTCCTCCTCATCTTCATTTGGCTGCTGTCCGTAGGATCATACGCTATGTTTAGGGCACTTCTGCCCGTGGTTTATTCTTCCCTGCAAGCAATTCTACTCGCCTTGCTGCTTATAGCGATGCTGATTGGGCTGGTTGTGCGGATACACGTCACTCCATCACTGGTTGGTGTGTGTTCTTAGGTGATGCGTTGATCTCTTGGAAGGGTACGAAGCAAGACAGAGTTTCTAAGTCGTCTACGGAATCTGAATACCAGGCAATGTCTCTTGCTTGTTTTGAAATTATTTGGCTTCGAGGTTTGCTTGCTGAGCTAGATTTTTCTGAGACCGATCCTACACCTGTACATGCTAATAATACGAGTGCTATTTAGATCACAGCCAATCCTGTCTATCATGACCACACGAAGCATATTGAAGTCGATTGTCACTCTATCCATTAAGCATTTGAAGCTCGTGTTATCACTCTTTCACATATTTCCACTGAATTACAAATTGTTGATATCTTCACCAAGGCTCTCACTAGTCATCAACATTGCTTCCTAAGTAGCAAATTGATGATTGTTGATCAACCCGCATCAATTTGAGGGGGACTATCAACGGACAGCAAAAGCTTTGCTGTCCACATTTCAATCCTTATTTAAGCCCACAATTATTTCCTTATTTCTCCATTCATTATTCTGTACAGTTAGCATACATTATTTGACAGATTATAGTTTACATGTATAGGGCTAGAATCATGCAAGAACTTATTTGCTTTCCATGTAAAGCATTCTTATGAATTCTATATAATATACAGAACTCAAGGCCAGACAATTTCGGCCATTCACACGATACTTTGACAAATAAGACAGCATTCCCCAACTGATGGTCTTTCCAAAAATGAATCCGAGAACCCTTCCCACCACAAATTTAGTGAGAAGAATGAATAAGGTATAATTCTGAGAGATAGAATGCCAAGGACTCTCCAAAGAACATCTAAAACTAAGATTGGAATCCCACCCACTCTCACTCAACCTAGACTTGCTTATCTACGTCAAAGGAAAGAATCCTTTTAAGGGAAAATGCCAAAGTTATTAAGGTAAGAGAACAATGTTTTTAGATACCAATTTTCCATGAACCAACCCACCCTTCAATTTAGACCACCAACACACCACATACCAACTCATCAAATGATTTCTATGACCCTCGACTCCAGACCACAAGAAATCTCTCATAATTTTTTCAATCTTGCTAGCAATCCCCACGAGAATCTTAAAAAGTGACAAGTAATACAGGGGGATACTAAACACACGAGCATGAATAAGAGTGATTCAGCCCTTAAGAGAAAAGAGCCCCTTCCAACCATCTGTATGCTTCTCCAACCTTTCCACTAACAAATTCCAAAAATCCATAGATTTGGGATTACTCCCCAAAGTGAACCCTAGATATGCGAAATGCTAATCCAATAAACCACACCTTACATTAGAAGTCCACTCCCTAGTCCGCTCATCAAGCACATTAATAGCAGCTAATCTGTTCTTCCCCATGTTATGCTTAGACTCATGCACCCTCACAAAAACATGGAGAATACCAAAAATACTCCTGAAGGAGGGCTATGGTCCTCTAAAGGGAAAATGGTGTCACTAGCAAACTGAAAGTGTGAAACCACCACTCCCTCTCTCCCCACTATCAAACCTATAACCAGTCCCCTATCCACCATTCTACTCAAAACACAGCTACTAAGACAAACTCAAAGGGGTAAAGTGGGTTGCCTTGTCTAATGCCCCTCAAGGCACTAAACCAAGACTTAGGTTCACCATTCACTATTACCAAAACAATTTGTGCTGGAATCACACTGAATTGCACAAATTTAACACAAACCTATCCAAACCAAACTAATCTAAAAAATGAAATAAAATTTTAGCATGAAAATGAAATTACATGCTTTTTTTTTAATCCGTACCCTTGACTTAAGGGTTTTAAGTTTCAATACAAGGTCACTTAATCAAATGTGCTTCGCATATATATTTGGATAATACATCTAATTTAAATTACATACATATAACAAAATTGACAAGGCAAAATTATAATACCCCTGCTATCTTAAACTTTGAATTTGGGAACTTCAACCTTCAATTGGTTAGATATTTTTAGATAAACTTTTGCTGGATTATTGCATTTTCAACAAATTTTCTTTTTCCGGAAACATCATAAACTTGAAACTTTTGGACTTAAAATGGGAATTTAGAATGCTTTTAATCTTTTCAATTTAGGTGAAGGCCCTAGTAGCTGGCAGGTGAATGAACTAGCACATTAATTCAGTCAAAGTCAGGAACAAATATATTTTTGGTTTTTTTTTAGTTTACAATTCATGGTTTTTTTCTTTTTTTTAATAACAAATACATTGCTCTTAATACTAAAAGGCTCATATAATATCTGAAATTAATTTTTATGTTTGGGTAATTTGTTGATCATATAACCCTGCACAATTTAAAATTTGCTTCACTTGGGAATTGAGCTGAACTCAACCTCAAAGCTTCAGTTTTCTTTGGCTCAATTCCAAGGATGGTTTCGGTAGGTTCCAATTCCAATCTTTTTCTGGAATTAAAATAGTTGGGTTCAACTCTAAATCTCGTTGGAAACCAAACTACACCATTAATACTCCTAGTTCATTTCACGTATTGCATCAAGCAGGACACAAGAAAAAGATTTAACAAATTGCCTGTCTTGTACCAATTTACTTGCTTTCCTCTTCTGAATTGTTTCCTCCACCTATTCAAATTTTTTGTTGACTAAACATTCAGCTCCAGTGTTTAAGAGCATGTCAGGTGTTTTGTACAAGTACATAAATAGGAGCACTGCCATACTTTTTCCAATCCAAACAGATGGAAATATGGATTACTCCCCTCATTTCCCTCTTTGCATTGGTAAAACAAGTTATGAAAAATAAGATTAGAATGAGATGAGACTAACAACTCTCTAAAATCAGGAAATAATATTGGATTATCAAATGAGTAGAAAGGAGAAGGATGTTAGAGATAGAATTAAATAATTTCAAGTGCTTAAACCACAATATGAATGGGCTGAGGAATTGTTTTTTGAATAAGCAGCCCTAATCATGTAGCTATTTTTCTTTTTCTTTTCCTTTTTCTTTTCTTCGCCATGAAGACTAGTTGTCCTCCTCTAGTTTGTATGTCTTCTTGCCATCTAATATATTCCATTAGTTATAAAGATAAATTAAAAAATCTGTCAGTTGACTGTGAAACATTTTTACACCTTTCACTTTTACATTTTATTTTCCATTTATCCACAACATACAAAAAGCAGCAAATCTCGGCATGCCCTGTAATCAAGCACTTAAAATTCAATTTATGAGGAAATTTCAATTTTGATTTAAAAAATGACAGAATGTAAAGTAAATTATGGAAATTATGCTGACTACGCAGGAGACTTGGATGACAGGAGGGCTACCACAAGGTACGTATTTACCCTTGTGGGAGGACCTATTTGTTAGAGATCTATGATGCAGTCGCTCGTAGCTTTATCTACTACTGAGTCAGAGTACATGGCAAAGACTGAGCCTGCCAAGGAAGCATTGTGGCTTATAGGATTGGTCAGAGAGCTGGGTGAACAGCATGGTGGAGTTCGGCTGAAGTGTGATAGTCAGAGTGTCATCTACTTGACAAAGAATCAGGTGTACCATGCGAGGACAAAGCACATTAATGTGCAGTATCACGAGGGTCAAGGAACTGATTGTTTCAGGAGAACTTCCACTTGAGAAGGTTCATACGTCTGACAATGCGGCTGATATGCTGACAAAGCCGGTCACAATGGACAAGTTCAAGCATTACTTGGACTTGATCAACGTCTCCAGGTGCTAAATGGGAGATGGTCCTAATCTACTGTCCCGGGTGGAGCAGCGGTTGTGCTTTTAGATTTCCTAAGTGGTGAATATTTGCCACAGTGGAGATTGTTGGGGATGTGGCTCATATTTTGAGTGGAACGCATGCACCAGGAAAGCTACGTGAAGCGAGGAACAAGAGCAAGAGAGAAGGCTGCAAAAAGAGGGATAACCATTGACGGTTTGGGCTATAACCGTCGACAATTTCAGGCAGAATGCAGGGGACTACTTCTCGGCTTCAAACCAACGGCCTAAACCGTCAACGGTTTTAGTCGGCGCACGTCAAGTAATTCAAATCGGGAGGCCAATAGATTGGGTAGATCGGAGGTTTTTCCTCCGAGGATCGCTACAAGGATGGTTTAGATAGGATCTAAGGTTCCTGTACGCTTAGGGTTCATATGTAATCAATGTTTTGTAACCCTAATGTAAGCTTGACAGAATTGATAGTGGGAATCAAAGTTGTTGCACCCGTGGACATAGGCAAATTGCTGAACCACGTAAATCTTGTGTCTTTTGCGTGTTGCTTTTGATCTTCTCATTACAGAGTGTTTGCTTCTTTAGTATTGTTCACCATTGAGTGAATTGCACTGGTTGTTTGTTGATTAATTCGTGAGTTTGTGAGGGCTTCCGCTGTGCGCATCCGCGAACAACAGGGTATATAAATTGCATATCACAAAGCAAGCAAGGCAATATAAAAAGTAGTAGTAGTAGTAGTAGTAGAAGTAATGATGATGATGATGATGATAAAAATAATAATATGACCATAGTGAAACAGTGGGATAAGTGTAGTGATTGATTAAAGGTTAATTGGGAATTGAGAAAGACAAAATAGTAAAATAAGGGAGAAAGGATGAAGTGATGAGGTACGCTTAGTTTAGGGCTTCAAAATTCATTTTTCTTTCCAATTTTTTTCCATCAAAAATTGAGCTATAGTGCTGAATTTATTGAAATTTTCAAAAATTTGATCAAAATTTACCAAAATATCAAATTTTTGGTCAAAATTAAGTTTACCTTCGTTTTCTTGAGAGTGATCAAGGAATTCAAACAATTGAGCAGACCTTGCATCCTCCAACAGCTTGATCATAGTTTTGTTTCCATTCAATCGACCTTCATCAAGTGGACTGTTTCCCCATCTGCAGAGCCCAATGTTAAACATAAAGACGTTAGAAGAAAAAGTTTCTTAAATAATCTATACTATTAATTAAAGCAACAGGAGGCAGTTTTCAATCTGCCTTTGTTGTCCACAATATTCCTAAAATGTACTATTTTTATTTAAAACAAAATTATCACTCAAGGACAATTTAATAAATACAAATTCTGCATACAACCCATGACTATGAATAATTGACCATAGTCTTTAATTTTCAAACATGTTGTTCCTGATTATTATGACAACTGAAAGCCACAAAGCACGTGTGATGCACATTCCAGTTGCTAGAAAATGTTGAAACAAGCAAGACATTCCCTTTATGCCATCACATTACCATTGCTTTATCAGCCTCACTTTTTGTTCATACCACGTTAGCAACACGATCGAAACAGTTGTCAGTCTCAAGGTTTCATTAATGAGTTGTGTTTAAAATACTGTTAAAGCTTGATATACATTGTTGGTCCACAACTTAATAGCTAAATCTTTTAGGTAACATGGTTATCTAACATGGTACTAGAGTTGGTTACCAAGAGATCCTAGGTTCTAGTCTTGTTGCACACATTTACTGTCTAAAAAATTATTGCATTACCTGTTATTGTGTGTTTATCTCTCTATGTGCTATTGGGTTGCATGTGTGAGGGAGTGTTAAAGCTTGATATACATTGTTGGTCCATAACATAATAGCTTAAGATTTTAGGTAAAGTGGTAACCTAACAAATACATTTTCAAGTCATTTGAGTTGGAAGAATGAGAGATTTTGAAGAACTTCAATTTGTCCTTTTGTATTTGTAAATCTCTTAGTTGTCATGTTATGTGTGCTTAAACTCCAAATAACTATTACTTTATGGCACAACGATTTAAACAAGAAAAATTAGATAGCCATCTGTGCTCGGGGGGCCAACCCTAAGGGGTGGTTCACCATCTTGGCAATGGCCTAAATGGTCAATGGATCCTCGAGAAGCAGTCGAACAAATTGTGTCTAATGGCTATTGCTAAAGCTTGGAATTGATTGTTGGCCCACAACATAATAGCTTAAGATTTTAGGTGAAGTGTTAATCTAACATGGCATCAGAGTTGGTTACCAAGAGGTCCTTAATTCTAGTCTTGTTGCCCACATTTATTGTGTGATGCTTAAAAAAAGTTAATGTAATCCCTATCATGGGTGTTATTTATCATGTGTTTGTCTCTCCAAGTGTTGTTGGGCTGCACGAGCAGGGGAGTGTTAAAGCTTGATATACATTGTTGGCCCACAACCTAATAGTTTAAGCTTTTAAGTAAAGTGGTAATCTAATAGCTATAAATGACTAGTTTCTATGTCGACCACCATAAGTGCCACATCGACCATACACAGCGTTCAGTCTGCTCACACACATCATAGGTATAAGCATACACATTTAATGCCAAACTCTATTTTTTTTCCCTCTAAACTCAAAGGAAGATAAGAGATTATTGCTGCTTTGCCTAATCTTTTTACTCTCTGTATCTAAATAATTTCTTGATTTGCTAATCTTCCTTCCAAGAGACAAATATACTAAAAACTCAGGTTCCATAACTTGATATCTACCTTAAGAGTTCTAGGTTTACAAAGGTGTTCTTTTTACTGTAAATTTACCCTAAGGAGGATTATATCTTGTTGATTCCAAAGCTATTTGATGTTCTAGCTTCCATCAAATCAAAAGGTGTATCCAGTGTCCTTGCCTCCAAAAAAAGCAAGTGTTTATAATTCCATCGGTGATAGTGGAACCTCAAGGTGGCTGAGGCCTTGAGAGAGTGAACGTAAGCTTGAGGAAGCTAGACCACTATAAAGTGTTTGCATCTCATCTCCTCACTCTCTGTATTTTTTTCATATTATGGGGATTTGCTTATGTTCATTTGATTTGCTTTAAATTTTTGATCAAGCATCAAGATTTTAGTTAGACCCAATTCACGCCCCCCACCCTTCCTCCTCCTCTTGGTTGACTTAACTATCTATGAGAGATCAAAGATAACCAACATTTCAGTCATAGCCAAAGAGAGGGAATCCACCATTAGACACCATTATTTAGCGAAAATGATTTTACTAATTGGAAAACAAGAATGAGCACCATATCCTCAATCACTTGATTTTGAAATTTGAAATATAATCTAAGATGGATACATTCCAACAACCATTGTGAAAAATGGTGAGACCAAACAAAAATCAAGAAATAGGTTAGTTAAAAATGAAAGATGCATGCACATCTTAAATGTTGAGGCTATCAACACCCTGTTTTGTGCCTTAGACCATAGTGAGTTTGACAAAGCATCTAAATGTGAATTGCTAAACAAATATAACACACACTTTGAGGTCACTCAGGAAGATACTAGAGTAAACTGTCAAGAATGAATATGTATTTTCTTGCACTGTGATTTTGCATGGAGGGTTTGGAACAAGCTATTCAATTATTTAGACAAGGTTGGGTTTGTCCGAGGATAGTGGAGAAGTGTTTGGCAATATCATTTGTTGGCTTTGGTAGGAAAAAGGAAGGATTGCATTCTGGAATTGTGTTGTATTTGCATTTTTTTGGGGTTTGTGGAAGGAACGTAACTTGCGTATATTTTAGGGAAGAAGTTATCATATTTGTTGGTGTGGCAGAACTGGAGAAGATCCATTTTCTGGCTTCTTTATGGTGTGTGGATAATGGAAACTATAAGGGGATGTGTTTTGCAGATATTCAGCACAATTGACATTCTCTTCTTAGGGCGTGCTGATTTTCTTGTGCTGCTCTTTACACTTCATTATTTTCTTTCTTGTTTTCTCTAGGGGGTTCCCAAATTTCATTAAGGAGATGTCCCTTATCCTGATTGTACATTCTTTCTCTATCTAATGAATTTCTTTTGCCATTAAAAAAAAAAAAAAAAACCCAACAAGAGTGAATATGTATTTTATGACTATGACATGTTTGAAATGGGGTAACATGAAACATAAAGGATATATTCACAAGATTTGTCAATATTATAAATGCCTAGGAATTTCTTGGTGTAAATCTTATGCTAACTATAAGCACATTAGGAAAATTCTTAGAATTCCAAGTTCTTGGGAAGCCAATAAAAAAGTAGTAAATATTTGCCTCATGATCATTGAGGGCAAAGAAGATGCAATTCATCCCTTGATGATAATCCTACACATGATGAGTTATTTAGTGGCTAAAATGAAAGGCACAATGATTTTGAGAGCATTAGTATTAAATACAAAAGAGCTAGAAAGAAATTGAATATTTTCTACAATAAAAATGAACTTTAGAAAAAGGAGAATGAAAAGTTAAAAGAAACAATTGTGTCTAGTTCTTCTAACAATGATTTGAGATTGGAAAATGAAATTTTGAAAATCAAATTTGAGGATCTCAATCATATTCTTTCAAAATTTACCAAAGAAAAGGAGAGTTCAGACAAAATCTTAACTAGTCAAAATGTGTTTTTGACAAAGCCAATATGGGGTATAATCATGGTCAAAAACAAAATTCTAATAAAAATTATTTTGTTAAAGCTACCCAATTCACAAATCTATTTGAGAAATGCAATTATTTTAGTAAAAATGAATGTTACTATTACACTAGCTCAATCAAAAGAAATTCATACTTCAATGTTAAGAAGAAATAGGTGCCAAGTGGGGACCAAACTTACTACACATAATAATACACTTAAGTTTGGAACTTAATTGATTTAGATCATCCGGTAAATGAAACTTTTTAAGCAACCAATTTACCTAAAAGCTTAAGCTATTAGATTGTGACTAACACTGTATATCAAGCTTTACTACTCCTTTCGCACATGCAACCCTACTGCACATGGAGAGATAAAAAAACGACAAATAAAACCAATTATAGGGAATAAGAAAATTTTAAACAACCACATAATATCACAGGGTACAAGAATAGAACCCAAGACGTCCTAGCAATCATAGCTCTAATACAATGCTAGAAATGAATTTCCGTAAAAGCATAAGCTTTCAGATTATGGGCCAATAGTATCAAGCTTTCAACAAACTTATTATGTTTACAAAGTTCAAGTTGTTAACTCCAAAATATTTACAAGAAATTGATCAAGAGTGTAAATACTTCAATAATTGTTTGCCCAAGGTTTCATCCTAGTTGAGGAAATTAATTCTGTTGTAACTTGTGCTTTTGTTGCGTCTTGAATGTTGCTTGCAATGATATCAATTTATATCAAATGGATGCGCATGCTTGAATGAAACTATTACACAATTTGTTAGAGAATTAATATTTCACTCTTCTCCAATTTTTTGGATACCAAAAAGAGAGAAATAAGAGTGAAGGGGAGAAGCATGTTGAAAATATAAATATCATGTTAAGGATATTGAAATTTGATGAGATAGTCATATTTAATATTGATGATGTGAATCAAAATTGAAAATTTTGAATGATTGAATATCATGTTGGATGTTTACTGTTTAGCATATTGAATATGTCGTTGATCATTGTACAAAGTGAGCATATTGAACATCATGATCATTGTTGATATTGAAATATGGATGGATATTGAAATTTTGAGTGACCATGATTTGTAAGCAAAACTCCTCCCTCCAGATCTATTCTTTTGATAATGACAAAGAGAGAAATATGAAAAATATGATAAGTATGAGAATTGAAAAATAGTATGTATGCTGACCATGCTGATTTTGGAAAGATTTGAAATATAATGCATGCTATGGCTGCATTGGTTCATAGTTTATTATTTTATTTCCTCCTTCGAATCTTGGTTTTGATGATAGAGAGCAAGAAGAAAGATGGTTTATCTAAAATGACTATGTGCTGATTTTCAGTTTTGTGAAATCATGTTTGGGTATCTATTATGGTAGAACCCTGTTGAAATTGTTTTTGAATAAATATGCATTAGTTAAGGGCGTCTCTAATTGAAAGTTTTCATTAACTTAGTTTTGATGATAACAACCTCCTTTGCACTAATGACTTTGAATTTGATTTGTGTTTGAATAGGTTTTCAAGTCATTAGAGCTGGAAGATTAGAGAGTCTGAAGAACTTTAATTTGTCTTATGTACTTGTAAACCTCTTAATTGTAAAGTTACATAAGCTTAAACTCCATAGGACTTTCATGGCACAACAACTAAAACAAGAGAAAGCAGATTGTCCGGGGCCATTTGTTCCTAGGTGATTGACTCTAAAGGGGTGGTCAACCAACCTTGGCACTATGACTAAGCAACCCGGTCCCCAAGAGGCAGTCAACCAGGTCCTAGAAAAATTGTGCCTTAACGGCTATAAATTACCAATTTCCAACCGCCTTAAGTTCCAGGTTGAAGCCACATAAACTCAACATTAATTGCTCTATTAATTAAGGTTTCAAATTGCATCCAGAAGTTGCTAGACAACTTGAAACGAGCAGCAGAAAAACATCATTTAAAGAAGTCATCTTAGCAAAATACATATCAGATTTATACCTGTCCTTTGATAGAACACTAGCCCCAGCTTCTATAAGCAACTTTGCTATCAAATATAACCCCTCAGAAGCAGCCACATGAAGTGGGGTCCGGTGATCATAATCACTGGAATTTGGATCAATGCCATGGGACAAAATTCTTCTGAGAAAATCTGCATCCCCCTTTCTGACAGCCATACAAAGAAAATTGCCAGCATCTTTAACTTCTAATGACGCACCTTCTTTAACAAGTAATGAAGCAACTTGATCATGTCCATTCTTGATGGCTTCCAGTAATGGTGTGTTCCCAAAATTATCTATGTGATATAATTAAATGGCAGAAAATAAAAGAGCTTTCAAAAGGAGTTAATTTCAAAAGGCTACATTTTATAAATACTATTTATCTGTAGAAGCAAGTTACCTGAAATATTTATGTCAACACCCTCTTGAATGAGGAAAAGCGTAATTTCTTCGTACCCTCTAGATGCTGCAAGATGCTGTCAAAAAAGAAAAGGCTTTGTTCAAAATGAAACAAATATACCCAAAACGTGAAACTACTCCTTTGATTGTTGCCTTCCTAAATTCTTGATTTAATTTAAATAAAAATAAAAGGAGTAGGTGGTCATGTTTACCTTCTCATCTAGCATCCACAATTTTAATGAGTTTTGATGGACAAAAGAAAACTTATAAATCTATGATAAATAATTCTGCAAAAAGCCATCTACAAACATGCCCAAGATTGGCATTCTCTCCATTTAATAGAACAAAAGTCGCTTGCCAACCAAACAACAACTAAGCCATCAGTCCCACTAGGTGGGGTAGGCTCTGGAAATTCCTCTTCTGCCATTCCGCATAATAAAGACAGCCAATTTTTGCAGTTCATTAAATAATGTGGCAACAAAACTTTGCTCACTTGGGTCTCCAAAAGGATCAAGTATATTTATTAGATAGGTCTGTTGAATAACTAGGTGAAAAAAAAAATGGGCATACATTACTCACATTTTAGGTGAATGAATATAGCTTCTAGCATACAACTCATGGAGTTGAAGCACACAAGTGAAATGATGTGATTAAGTACATACTAATGTAAAACCCTTATCTTCTTATTGCTTATGCATCAGGTCCTGAGAAGAAGCCAAATGGGAAACTTTGTTCCACACTATGCGGCTTAATTGGAATGATTGTTGTTAGTTTGAATCACAAATGTTCACCATCGACAAGCAAAGTTTCATTGGAATCCCTTATTGACATTTTGTATCCTCAAATAACAAAAAATTAAACTTTTGCATTACATTCATAAAGAGTGCTAATAAGTTTAAGGGTGACTTTGACCCCCCCCCCCCCCCCTCTTTCTTGGATTCTCCTTTTAGAAAGCAGAGGTTAGAAAAAACAGCTTTTTCAGCTTTTAAAATTAACTTCTAGCATTTTTTGAGAGCTGCTAAAAGTTACAGATTAGATACTTTTAAAAGATTAAATCTGACTTTTCTGAAAATTTATTTTAATCCATTAATGTCTCTAGTTTTCTCAAATATTACAACATTACACACAATTTGTCTCTTAAATTATATGCTTAGTTTGGTCATTTCAAACATTTCAACCAACAATTTTTCCTTTGAAATGCTAAGAATCGGCTTTTTTCTTTTAACAACAGTTCCTTCTTTCGCAGACTAGCCAATGCATATCAAACTGAAAGTTGATTTATTTTAACAGTAGAGCATAATGAATGAAAGAGGAAGTATGAAATGATTCTACAAATCTTGATTTATGAAACAGAATAATTGTTGCCTCCTTGCTTTAACTTTGTAAGACTTGAAATCAGTAGCAGCTACCATAATACATGCTTCAGGGGGAACATGAGGCAATCTAGTCACAAACTACAATTAAACAGCATTGTTTGAAGCCCAAGTCCAGGGCTTCAGAACCTGTTTTGGCGACTGTAGAAGGGAGACTAGTTCTTGAATATATTCTGGGTATGGGAGAAACAGTGATATGGGAAAGGATTTCTATAGTGGTTCATGAAATGCTGCAAGGAAAATGCAAATTTCAACTGTGACTTGGATAGGCTCAGTGGGGCTAAACCAAGAAGTGTTCCAGATGATTTTCTGTGTCAACGGACTGGTGTTAATATATGTTCAGGTAATCGTGGGAAATTGCCAGAGCGGAATACTTGAAATAAAAAGAAGTCAAGACTACAGCACTTGAGGAGAAAGAGACAGAAATTACAGAAAGCCATAGTGAAGCAGGTGATGCTGGAGGATGATGTTTTCAATCCTCCATTGTCCCCAGAATTTAGTGAGGACGATGATGATGAGTTTGACAGAATGAGTTGATCAGAAAGACGTCTGTTGCTAGATAATTTTTTTTTGGTAATATATATATTAAGAGAGAATATACAATCAGTGTGAGGATACTACATCCTCAAAAAAGAAAAAGAAAAAATAAAATCAATAACAAAAATAATATATATATATAAAACACCAACTAAAAACAAAAACCGAAATCAGCCAAGAAACACCCTCTACCCTTCCCATCATAGGTCTGAACACTTCAAATTGGCTAATTCCTTCTGACCCTTCTTCACCTTAGATTTACCACCATCAAGCCTAACTACGTTTCCTCCATGATCAGACAAATTGAGGCCAATTTATCCAACAAACTCTGAATTTGAAGGTCCTTCCCAGAAATTTCTTGAGCTGGAGTAGGCAGAATTCCATCTTTTTTGCTTTTGCTCTTCATTAGAAACACCATCCTCAAAAACACTACTACGACCTAACCCTTGTAGAGGAGAAGGAGGCAAATAAGATAGATCCCTGAGATGATCAGAAGAAGAGTCAGATGACTAACCATGCTGATCCCAAATTTGATCCAAAAGTAAACCCCTGTTACAACCAAAGTCACTATTGTCTGCACTATCATCATCCAAAACATCCCCTCATCTCTTACTATCGTTGCAGGTACTAGTCCTCTCACCAATTTGCTCCTCCACTATACCTAACCCACCTTTTAAATCTCCAAAGAAATTTTTTCAAGAAGATATTGACTCATTTCAAAACTCTTCTGCACTTCCTCACAGCAAACATAAACCTTTTGATCCCTCAGATTATCTGAATTAGCTCTCTTACCATCTGAAATTTTCCTTCTGCGCCCACAATAAAAAATCCTGAACTTCATTCCCACAGGAATTAATATTATTAGATGAATCAGTTTCATCCCCAAAACCCTGCCCGCTAGCATACTTCTTCTGAATAGGAAAAAAAATCTCCCTCAAGAATGTTATTTGAATTTTTAGAAACCAACCTTTCCAGTACCACCTCCTTCTCTTTTCTGTTTTCAGAACAGCTACTCTCCTCTTGACCACCATGGATCTGATTTGAGGTTGAGGAAAGCACTAATACAGTCGCATTTTACTTCTGCTCCAAAGGAAGACGAAGTCTCGCAGCCTCACAGGATTTAGAAGGACTCTGAGCTTCATTCAGAATGGGGACCGTTTCAACTGACCTATTAAAGCCAGTAGGAAGACTTTTGGGGCCTGCCTATTCAGGCTAAACCGGATTTTTTTTATTCTCATTAACCAATCCCAAAGTAGAATCAAAATTCTGATTTTGCCATCAAACAACCAGCCCAGGTCTAAAGTCATCATCAAAGACCCACGTCCAATCCATCCAATCTTCATCAATCCTTCATCCAAGCAGGAAACCCTAGATGCGTCTGGACTCAACCCCCCAGTCAGAATCATTGGCAGAATCCTTGCTTTAGAAACTTCGACTGATCGTTGAAGTAGGCTGAAGGACTTTCTCTTGCATCTGGCCCCACAAGGAATACACACCCCCTCCAGCATACCCTTAGAAGTCGCACGAGCATTAGCATCATCGTTATTTCTTGAAACTACCCGACTCATTGAATGATTCTCAAAGATCTTCCTACTCCATACACCAATAGTGCCAGGACGAAGAGAGCTCACCAAAGCACTAAATTCTTCCCCAAATCAGAACCACCAATTGCCTTTGGACCCTTCAGGGTCAAATATAGAGTTCCTCTTTCCTCTCCAAACGTACTCTAATTCCAAGAACTTTCCTGCCCTCGTCACATGAAATTAGCATCGAGTAGTCAGCAAAACCCACCGGAGATCTTCGGAAACCCTTGCTTAACCTTCCAACAAGAGACGAAAATCCCTGCAAGAACCATGCTGCTGCAGCCAATGAAAGTCTCACCCATCGATTGTGTTGCCGATTCTTCTCAAGAACGAACAGAGCTGCCAGTTTCCCCACTTTTTATGCAATCTCAGATCAAAGAATTTCCTTTTGATCTGAACTACACGAACCCCCACCATCAAGATCTACCAGGATCGTGACAATGCACAGCATTGAAAATGCCTGTTGCTGGATAAATTAATTGAAAATCATGAGTTCAGATATGTGTTTGTAAATAAGGAAGCTTTTAATATAAATGAGGTGTCAAACTCTGATGCTGTAGAATTGGAAATGTGATTTTCTTAAACAGCAAGATGGTTGGCAGTAGACTCTGATAGAGGACAACTGAGAATGAACAGGTTGGTGGTTTCCAGTTGACAGCTGAAATGTTGTAGTTGAGCAAGATTATTTGACCATTGTTCCTTCTAACTCACATTCAGTTTTTAATTCAATTCAGCTCCTGATGTTTCTGAGGACAGCCTGGGGAGGGGTTTGGATAAATCTCTAGTGATCTCTCCTCCGATTGCCCGAGGGATTTCTAACACTGTGAAAGGTATTCTTCCAATTACAAGTTGTGAATCTAAGTTATTAAATTTGTTCTGTGCCAAAGGGAGGATACAAAAAGGGAAAAGAATATTACTATTTATTCCTTAGGGGTGAGAAAGACAATTGAGATCTACAAGGGCTGCCAGGGAAGATGAATTTTAAGTTCAGGAGTCCTTTAGGCTTAAGGTAAGGAGCTTAAAGAGCCTGTTTCACCAAAGACCTATGAGAGAAAGAAGAAAATAGTTCAGGAAGTATTCAAAAACCTGGAATCTTCTATCAATTATGTGTGTGGGGCTAGGGGAAGGGGTTAAGATTGTTAAAATATGAGTTTAATGAGTTGGAAAGTTATGTCATGAGGTTTCTGAAAAAAGGGTTCGGTTAGGGAGGTGGCAGCTAGATATTCTCCTAAGGTCTTAATGTTACAGGAAACAAAGTTAGAATTTGTAAATGGAGGCACTATTAGGTAAATCTGGCCGTGTAGAGTTAAATATTGGGCTATGCTTTCATCTTGAGGAGCTTCTGGTGGTATCCTGGTCATTTGGGGCTATCAAGTGGCAAAATTAGTGGACTGCATTAGCGGTTTCTTTGTCAGTATAGTTGGAAATGGAGGATAGGGAGCATGGTCTACTTCAGTTCATGGCCCTTCTAGACCTACTTTTAGATCTCAATTTTGGGAGGAATTGGGGGCTGTGTGTGGATTGTGCTTGTCCTAGAGGAGTGGTTGGAGATGACTTTAATGTTGTGAGATTCCCACAGGAAAAAAAGGTGAGAGGAAGCTTTTTGGGTAGTATGTAATTTTTGATAGCTTCATTAGAGATTGTGATAGTAGCTAGTATTCAGCCACAGAATGCTTGGTTTACTTGGTCAATAATGGGGACACAGCAGTAGCTTGTAAGTCTCGTTTTTTTCTCCAGCTACTGCTTGCTGCTCCAGCAGCCTATCCAATGCAGCACATCGTTGGCAGCACTTCCGGCTTGAGCTTGTCCAGGAATTATGGCAGTTGGGCCGCTGGCGAGACATTCAATGTTAGAGATGGAGGATATCTAACTGTCTAACAAAAATTTTGGAGCCATAGGAGATCAATAGAGCCGTTCAAGGGACATGGAAGAACGAAAGCGGGTTTGTTGAAGAGCAATTGTCCTCACGCTGCACAGCACAACTTGAGAAAAAATCTACATCTCCCTAAATATTTTTTTATTTTATAATTATTATTTTGCAAGAAAAACATGGGATGATCCTTCAATTTTTTAAATGTATATTTCAATAATTTTTTCTGCAAAAATGTGGTTTTTGCATGCAAAAATGATAGGGTGGTCCACAAGAATTCTCTATAAAACGGGGACTATCACTCGAGCTTTAAAATTTGGGAAATACTTTTCCAACTACATCATTCATTTTTGGAAAATACTAATTAAAATAACATTATTTTTGGGAAAAAAAAACAAACATGAGGCCCTCTTAAAGCCCCAATGGAATTTGGTTATTTTTTGTCCTACTCGGAATTTGTGGTATTCTATTTTTGGGTGCTTGGTCAAATGTAGTTTGCCAAAATCAATGAAAGATCTATCGGTCATTGATTCTGCTGGTTTGGGAAAGGAAAGGATACTAAATGGTTGTGGAGATGTGCTCTTTGTGCTATGTATTATGATGCAGTTTTATTTTCTATTTTCTTTTGTTAGAGGACTTTCTTGTTCTCCTGTTTTTGTATCTTCCCTCCTTTTTAATATAAAGTTACTTTTTATTTTAAAAATCAGCATTGCTTGATTTTGGAAAAGGAACCCCAGGATGATAATGAATTTCAGTATACAGAAATTACAGCAAATGTAGGCCACATAAACTGAGCAAACAATACATATGAATATCCATGCTCATGAATTAAGCATCACATTAAATAAAGAAAAGTAGAATGGCACAAAACTAAAACTAAACTCAAAACATTTAGCACTAGGAGACATACCAAAGGTGATCGACCATCATAATCTGTTTTGTTGGGATCAGCACCAGCTCGAATCAAACTTTTTAGCTGATATAAATCTCCATGGTGAGCCGCACTGTTTACCTTTAGAGCCAGTTCAGCCTCTTGCTTTCCAATATGAAATGAGATGTCTGATTCCAGTTGTTTGACTAGAAAACTAGATTGTTTTGCCTGTTAATTTATTCAATTTAGATTCCCCATCCACATACTCAAATAATCTGAGTCAGGTTTATATGCGATATTTCTTTTCACATGAAAGAAGAACATTTATTAGGAGAAAGAGGTGTACAAAATAGAGAACAAGGAACGTTCATAAAAATGTAAAAAGCAATTAGAAAAGAGCTGTCCAGTCTTTAAAAATTAACCAAAGAACCTCCCTGCCCCTACCCCCGAAAAAAAATGAAATAACAAATAAATAAAACTATAGAAACAAATGAAAGAAAAACTGCACTGTCCTTTCCTTGCTCTTTCCCAATAGGAATTCCTTTCTCTCTTAATATATCTTCTTTTTCATCAAAAATAAAAAAATAAATGTCCCAAAGAAGATGCATCGGTGCACATGATCGTGAAAGATACTTCTGTTTGTCATCTTCCACAACACCCAAACACTAGAAAACCAAGCAGACTGCAATATGATCTTCCTATGCTTACCCCTACACAGTACCCAAAACTTCATTTGAGACGCCACACACACACTAAAAGGAAAACAAATTATTCCAAAGCCGCCTCACTGACTATGAAGAAAAAGGTTCCCATTTGTTTCATTACTTGAATAACAACACAAAAATGATAAGGACTAAGTGCTTATGAGGCCTTCTCACCAGCAACAAACTATCAGTATAAATTTTCTTCAGATTCAGAATCCATGCAAATGCCTTCAAAAACCGTAAAACATTTGCCTGCAAGATAACCTTGTCCGGAGGAAAGGCAAAGGTAATGGATAATTTCACCAAATAAGCATAAAGGTCTTGAATGCAGGAAAAAAAAATTTATGTTTCTTTAAGAATTTAAGATTCCTAAAGAAATGGAATCCCAGAGAACAAAGAAATCAGACCATCATGGAGATAAAACAATCTGTTGAACCAAGGAAAAATGTACAAAAAGGATCAATCCAGACCCAAATGCCTTCCCAAAAATAGATAAAGGATCTATCTTCAGTTTTACAATGCATAAGCATAAAGATAAGTGGAAAGATAATTGTGGAAGCTTCGGGGAAGGATTTCCAAGTCACATGCACAGCATAGATGCACTTTCCTGAATCCCAGACATCATGTCGAAGCCCATGCTTAGTTTTAATCACCTTGGGTTCCAGGGAATTGGGTTCTAAAGGAAATCTTCATAACCATTTCCCAACCCAAGAAATGTAGCTTCCAAGACACAAAATAATAAGAGTGATACAATCCCTGAGACCTAAAATATGGCTCCAACCTTCCAGATGCTTTCTCACTCGCTCAAAATTTAGGTCACAAAACGAGGCATGTCTAAGACAGCCCCTTAAGGAAGGTTTCAACAAAGACCAATCAAGTAGAGACCAGATATCTAAATTCATAAAATCTCCAAGAATTCCTAACCCCACAATTGTTCTGGCCATATTAATCTTCACCGAAGACTTCATAAACAATATCTGATATTGAACCACGTTCAGAAATTTAACCATATCAGTCTCCAAGAAAGGGTAGGAAAGACCTGAAATAACTTGGAATGAGATAGTAAGGATTTAACAGCCCTGAATTTATCGAAAGAAATTGTATATGATCGTATAAATTGGCGGAAAAGGATTCATGTAGCTACCTAGTGGGACTCAAGGCTTGGTTTTGTTGTTGTTTTGTTGTTGTTGTAATCTCCAAGAAAAAAAAATAGTGACATCAGGAACTGAAAATGCAAAATTTCAATGCCCTCCTTCCCAAGCCTAACTGCTTGAATCAGACCAATCCACAGAGCATGCATAACCATCCTGTTTAACAAATCAACCACCACTGAATGAAATATGTGAAAGTGAATCACCCAGCCAAAGGCCTCTAGATGCTGCAAATCAAGTTGTCAAGGTCACCATTAAGAAAGACCAACTTAAGACCAGAAGAAAGGCAGCCCATAATCCAACTCCTCAATATCTCTCCAAATTTCAAACCCTTCCTCTCCAGTATCTAATCTAAAAGACCCAGTTAACACTAGGATGTGCTTTGTTGACTCTATGGCTTAATTATGATGACGCCCACAATATAATGTGCAAAAAATCTAAGCTAGACCTTGATTTATTCCTGTGGTATTCCTATTTATTCTTTCACTCAGCTAATAAATTAAAGCATGTACATACAATAAAGTTGCATAATTGCTTAGTGAAAAAAATTAAGTTGCATAGTTAGTACTATATCGTACATTGTTGCTAAAGAAGCTACACAAGATTTTTTCCATTTGTAGCTTAGAAGATAATGTAAACTATGTTGATCAGTTTGCATCTTGAGTCATTTTAAAAAACAAGAGATATGTTAATCAATTCTATCAAGAACCTAAGCTATGTTGATGAAGTTGAAATCTAATGTGTTAATTTAAATAACATAATCTATGTTCATACATTTGATTCTTGTTAAATAACATAAGTCATGTAGGTGAATTTGATCCTTGTATTTATTTAAGTTATGCTTCTTTTACTTAATATTGACTAGCAAGGTGACATAAGGTAACTCAGTTACTCAGTCATTTCTTACATCGTAATAAATTTCTACATGTAATAAAATTCAAATAAATGAATTTCGGCAAAAACTCTCGTAATAATCCTAGGAACCATATGGAATTGTAATTACAGTGCAATTCGTCATTGCCCTCTTCTAGCTTTTGGGAAATTGTATGATATTACGCAAAATTGCATCTTGAATGGTTTTTTTGTAGCTAAACATTGATTGATGGCATGATAATTACTATTGCTAGCAGAGTTTATCTTATCATGAAAATTTAGCAAATTGGGAGATATTTAGTTTTATTTTGCTCATTTTAGGAATTTTTGCATAATAGAATATTGGATTATGCTTTGTTTCCTTTTTAGGCAAACCTTTCGTCAGATAAAGTTTAGACGGAGAATTCTTAGGAAAATAGATTTTTGAGGCTTGAATTGCTCTCTCTCTCTCTTTCGCCCCAACGAGTACTTTCTTAGAATTATAAAAATATGAGAGAAATTTACAATAAAGACAGAGGAGAAAGTTGTATGAGTCAAAAGCTACATTAAATTTTTCTAACCTTCATTCTGCAGTGCTGATTTACTACTACTACTACTATATATATATATATATTATAATAAAAGAAAATATATTAATGATAAGAATGTACAATTGTAGCAAGGATACTACATCCTCAAAAAAAAATCCTCAAAACAAGAAAATGAATAAAAGCAAAACAAAAAATAAAATAAAAAACTGCAATAATCAGCCAAGAAATCCCCTCCTCAAACACTTCCCACCATATTTCACGGAACACTTCAAGTTAGCTAATTCCCTTTGACCCTTCCCCACCTTGGATTTGCCACCATCAATACTGACTTCATTACCTCCTTGATCAGATAATCTGGGGCCCAATCATCCAGCAACCTTTGAGTATCAATATCCTTCCCAGAAATTTCATCTGGAACAGGGGTAGGCAGAATTCCATCCTCAACCATTTTATTATCTCTGTAATCCTCATCTTCAAACAGGTCAATACCTTCTAAACCATCTAAAGGAGGAGGTGACGCATAAGATAGATCCCCAAGACGATCAATAGAAGAATCAGTAGAATATCCACATTATTCCAGAATATGGTCCAAAAGTAGACCTTTTTCACATTCAAACTCTACTCCCTATGCTGTCCTCATCCAAAACATCTCACCATCTCTTACTTTTCTTAACTTAGCCCTCTCAGCTATTGGCTCTTCCACTATACTTAAAACACCTTTCAAATCCCTCTTTATAATTTTATATGTTTTCTCACTAGATATTTCTCGCTTTTCTTTCGACGAGCATACACCATACCACTCCTCAAATTTTCCAAAAAGACTCCCTTTCCAGCTTGAATTCCTACTGAACCAGAGACAAAATCCTGATTTCCCAACTCACAGGAAATAAAATTCTTTGATCCAGACTGCCCCCTAACATTCCTTAAGCTCCCCCTAAAGCCATTTTCCTCCAGCCGAGGATAAAGATCAAATCTATCAGGCCTTTCTTCTCCTTCCGGCTTCAGTGCTTTACTTGTATCAGAACATCCCCCATCATGACCATCTAAGCTTTTATTCAAAGAAGAGCACAATGGCAGAACACCTCGTACTTCAGTCAAGGAAGGATGCTTCGATATGCTGCTGCTCAGAAGGACGATGAACCTCCTGTATCATCCCAAAACGTAAGCAAAGAGATTCCCTTATGTTCAGGGGACAATATAGACTCTTGGACTTCACCAGATAAATGCCCCATCTGCTCTTCTTGAGCTTTCCCAAATAGTGGCCCATCTGCTCTCCTCTATAAGCATCTCCACTGCCCAAGCCCATTTTCAAATCAAAGGCCTGCTCTTTGGGCCTCCTTAACCAAAAATCCCAAGCCAACCCAAATAAATTTTAATAGACAATAAACCAGGCCCCGCCCACACTAATTCCGTCAGTACAGCTTCCACATCAGAAACCCTAGCCACCTCTATTTTCATCCTCCTGTCGTCCATGCAAGAAATCCTAGCCGCCTCTGTTTTGGACTGCTCAGCTGACACCATTGCCTTCAAGTCCATTGACGGTGCTTGAGACACTACCTCTTGTGACCTTACCCTACAATAAGCACAAACCTTTTCCTGCAAATTTGTATGGACCGAATGACCTTCACCATCACCTACACTCCCAGCAACAACTTGACTCCTGATTTTCATATGACTTCTTACTAACTTCTCCATTCGGGCCTGACCGACATGAACTCACAAAAGTAACGAAAGATTCCTCAAACCGAGACCACCTTCCTCTTTCAGCCCTTCAGGAACAAAAATGGAGTACTTCTTACCCCTCCATCCATGTCCTAATTCCATATAATTCCCTGCCCTAGTTACGTGAATCCCCATCCACTAATCGACATAACCAACCCTAAACATTCGAAATCCCTTACCTGACTTACCAGCGAGAGCCAAAAATCCCTGAGAAAACCATGAGGCAGCTCCTGAAAAGAGACGAACCCACTGATTACACTTTCGATTCTTCTCAAGAACAAACAAAGCTTCGATCTTCCCTACCTTATCCAGCCTCAAATCAGATGACTTCTCCTCAATTTGGATGGAGCGAACCCCCACCATTACGCCTAACTACAAACATGAAAACAATGGACCAGGAAATTGTGATGGAAGGGCGAAATGAGGATAGAAAGAAACATCACTGCTCGTGGAAAACTTTTCAATTACATAATTGCCTCAACATGTGAATCATGATTTACTACAATATTAACAACCATATATTTTTGCATAGGACATAAGCCCTCTGTGAGCTGAATTCACTCTTTCATTGGATAGGTGATTATTGTTTTAAGGTGAGACAATGGTGCGAGGATGGGTGGGTGGTCCTTGAGGTTAGCAAGACTGTTCCTTGTGTGAGATTACCTCGGTGGCTCATATAGAGTCATTTGATTTCAACTTAAATCATGCAGGAAGATAAAAGAGGAAGAAAAGAAAGAAAATATAAACATATATATATATATATATATTCCATTCTTTTTCTCTTTCCGGTACACAATTGCTTAAGTGATTTCAGAGAGCCCACAATGCTCCAAATTAAAACCGAGGATACCATTGTGTTCCTAGGATTGTGTACTTTTCACAAATAGGTATCTCTTGAAACCCTCAGCTATGACATTAGGGGATTTTCTATGTGTTTGTGTGCTCAGGAAATATTTCAAAAACTTACGATATTTGTTATGAAAATACTGTTGTGGGGATAGATTTCTTTAAATTAATAAGTCTATCCCTCTATTTTTTCTACCCGCTAACCTTGTTTATTGTTGGTTTCGTTTGTGAGTGTGGGATGGAGTCCATGAATAAAGTATGTTCGCTTTATCATTGCCATAGACAACAAAAAAGTTGGATGGAAAAAATTATGTGAAGTGGTACAGGTTTAGGTAATAAATTGAACACTTATTACAATCTGGGCTCTGTGATGACAAATGGGAAGAGGTATGGATTCAAGAAGATGCATTGGTTGTCCCCCTACTGTGGAACTCAATGGAACCTTAGATTGCACACAAGTGCATGCACCTTAAGGCATAAAGGAGATTTGTGATTAAGTTAAGCTCTCATATTCCCATCCATGATGCACTTAATATCGTGCAACCCAAATAGCCGATATACTTAAGAGGCAAAAGCAAAGGGAGCAGATAACAATTCTTTGAGTCCTAAGCATGGTTTTAAATTGCAGTAACAGGTAGCGTAACGTAACGATAATGGGCGTAAAGGGAAGCGGAAGTAGCGGATGTTATATAACAGGAAGCGGGTGTAACAGCCATGAAATTTTTTAAAGCGCGCACAACCTTGTGCATATTAGCGTACTTGCATGATTTAAGCTTTTAGCCATTCTTAGAAAGAGTTTTAGTGCTAAATTATTTGGTAAGGGCAACGAGTTTACATTTGTTTTAAACCACCATTGATAGAAAATTTCGTGTGCGTGCATATTTATACTTCTCATTGTTCTTATCTATGATAAATTCTTATGTGTGCTAAATTAATTAATAAAACAAAATACATTATACACTCCATTAATCTATTAGACACATAAGACATACGAATAATATATATTTAAAATAGCTAAAAAGGAAAGAAGGCTGAAGTTGAAAAATAAAGAACATAAATATCACATTACTAATATTATCAAAAAAAAAAAAATTCCTAACAAGTTAGTATTTTGAAATTGTTAATTAATGCATCTATTGTGAGTATTTAAAGAAATAGTAAATTTTGTATCATTGTCATCCTCATTATAATCTTTTTCCCCTCTTGCCACTTGGTATATTGAGAATGATATATGAAAGAGAGAGAAAAAGTGAGAAGAAAAAGTAAAAAATAAAATATTTTTTTGGTGTAACAGTCTTGTAGTGGTAACGTAACGGCCGCTACGGCCGTGATTTTTATTCTCACGGATTTCGGGGTGTGTTACAGTATCGGTAACCCAAAAAACTGCTAGCGGCCTGTATTTAAAACCATGGTCTCAAAACTCTGAATTTGAGCCATTCCACTCTAGATACTTGGTAGTGCAGAGATGTCATCCTTAGTTAGAATGACAACTACATGCCAAATTAAATCCTCTAGGACCTGAAGCTTATTAGTAAATATAGTCATTGTCAAAAACATTCATTACAAGAAAGTTTTTTTTTTTATATGCATTGCTACCGAAAGAAAGAAAGAAAAAAATAAAAAAGAAGGATGCGGGAAAATTGACAAGTAAAAGCAACAGAGATTGCCACAGCTAAATTACCTCTAAAAGATTGTTCAGGATTTTTCGCCCATCATAGAAATATATCTCAAGAATATTTGTAAAGGATTGTTTATCAAGCCGTAGAAGCCTACATAACTCACAAACCCGAACTGTGCAAGGCTGAGGAATGTTGCAAAGAATAGAAATTTCGCCAAATGAGCTGCTAGGTTGTAGAAATGAAACTCTCTCTTCTAATCCATTTTCCCCTATTCCAACCTCTTCCTGTTGCAAGTAGCCAAGTTATTCAGATCTTATTAAATAAGTCAAAATCAACTTTCAATAAAAACTAGAAGCAATACAGTAACAAGATTATTAACAGTACAGTAAGTTAGGATTCAGGAATTATGAAGATCTCTTGTAAGTTGGGCAACTGTGAAGATTTACCCAGTGGGAACTTATCATATGACAAAGTTAGAAAGAAATATATTACATATGCGCCCCAGATAACATCCAAGCCTATCAAGAGCAAAGTCCATCTAAGTAAGACGGTAAGACCAGACAGAAAAAGTCAGTATAAACTCTACATGAATAGTAATAGATAGTCATAAACACAGACCAATAAAGATTTTCAGAATCAGTAGGCAGCAATTTCCCTGCACAACAACTAGTAATAGAATATAGGAGCCAATGATTTTCAGAAGAAAATGACGCAATAAGGAAAACAATAAATATAGAAAATAAGTTAAATAACAGCTGCAGTGATGCTAAGGTACAGAATCATACCAGTGAACCATGGCAGACGAAATAAAGTTGATCTACCGCGTTTCCCCGTTCCATTATCACCTCTCCTGGGAGAAAAAACTCCTCATGCACTCTAATGACCTGTCAAAGCAGAATTCATGTGAATATTACCACCAACTCCAAGGGGAAGATATCAACAATAGGCATAACTCCATGAAAGTTGTTCAGGTAAAAACAAATAGAAGACAATGAACAGTGGATTGAGGAGGTGACAAATTAATACAATTTCAGCCACAACTGGGATAGTAAGTGATAATAGCTTTATCAAAGTTGTTGGATATAGCTTGATACACATTGTTTGCCTATAATCTAATACCTTGAATTTTGGATCCTATGTTGAACCACCATGGTACCAAAGCTATTGTTTTGGGTCTTTGTTAGCCATTTGTGTTTGTTCTGCTATTATATTTGATATTGTTGGTCAAAACGCAGCATTTAGGCCATTGCAACATCAACAATTTGGGTATCACTCTCCCTATCAGCTATAGCTGTTGATGCAGCAGCAACAAATGTTTGTTTCTACAAGTGATATTAGTGCCAAGGTGTCACAGCTGAACACCTCAGACTATGTGAAGGGTCGTGCGGCATTAGTTGTACCACACAGGCTTGACTAGTGAAAGGAAATTGCAGATTCACCACATGATCAAGTTAGCAAGCATTGAATACAAATTAAGCGTAAGTAGCAAGAAATTATGAAAGTAAACATGAGTCGAGCAGTAAACCATAAAACAACACAATTCATCTATTACACCTCCATAGGCAATGTGTGTTTAGCCAAGGAGGCAAGTAGGCTAAGCACATTTACAACAGCTAATGAGTTTAACAAGGATTGATGAACACTCACCCTCACTTGAAGAGCTTTCTATACAATCCCTATCACTTTAACCGAGGAGTCACACTCCCTTCTTCACTAAGTCATTACCCTAAGAATAAAACTACACTTTAACATTTACAGGATGGTCCAGTGTGCACAAGACATGCAGTTACAGGCAAGCATAATGCCCTAAACAAGCTTGACTCTACATTCACTCGCTTAATGTATCGTCTTTTTATCATATATATATATATATGTGTGTGTGTGTGTGTGTGTGTGTGTGTGTGTGTGTGTGTGTGTGTGAACATGAACTTCCACTGTTCTACTTTTACAGAAAACATTTTCCAAATTTCCCAGAAATTGGAATTTTTCCTGTTACTAAACACACCTTTGCCATATTCACAAAAAAATTTGAAATTTTAATTTTACTCTGCCTACATAAATAGATCACTAGAGATCTTTAATCAGACTGGTACTAGTGAATATCATATACAAAAATTGGCGCTAAAAATTGCCCTTTGAATTGTTCCATCAACCATTGCTATTAAAATTTTTATATCAAGAACCAGCTAAAATTCAGAAGAAAATAACCAGCACTTTAATAGCAAGTTAAAGGGTGTCCCCGGGCCATAAGGCTCAAGCAAAATCTCAAAATAATTTTCAATAATGAACAAAACATCCCTAATCTAAATATTTAACCAAAAAATATAAAAGCTTATAGGAAAAAACTGCACTAAACATAATAGCAGATTTAATATGCCAGATAGCTAATGCACCAGGATAATATGCGCTGAATGCATGATGATACAGGGCACCAAGTCAACAAATAAGGATAATGATTTAAACATTTAGTGGTGTAATCTTGATTCTAATATTGCACTACATATCATGAGATCCTATGAAGCCCAAATTTAGCAGGAAGATAGCTTGAGATAATATCAAGTAGCACTTCTACTGCCAAAAAGTCAAAAAAACAGCTGTTCAGATAGATCATCTGTACAGAGCTGCCAGGTTAAATATAAAGCTACAATACAGGTTCCATATGTAAATCACTTAATCAAGGGATGCCTTCATCAAGTGAGACAAAATAAATAAGAAGAGAGAACTACGTTGAGTCACAAAATTTTCTAGAATTTAAAATGTACTGCACTAATTTCAGAAACAATCGGCTGCTTGTGATAAGTAATTTATTCTTTAAAAAAAAAAGCTTAAGAAATTACTTAATTCAGAGAAGAGTGAAGAACAGATCATGAGATAAAAAGTAACCAATTGCTATGGTAATTTTGCAGAGAAGGATAAAGAAGAGAAGGTTTACTGAAGAACCTATTCATGCCCATAGCTGCTGCATCTATAGATAGACCAGTTGTCACCAAAGAAATACAATAGACCCAATGGCTGCGATAGTGGCAGTGATATAAACTATGATGAACCTAGATTTCACAATCAGTGATCTGTCTAGTCAAAAAATGTGATGACTTCAAATGGAGAAAAGCACATAAAAATATTTATATAATCTAGTTTAACCTCCATATGAGTGAACAAGAAACCAACTTACAATCTGATTGATGAATTCCAAAGAGCATCCCTTGAAAAGAGGAACATTTTCAATGTATGGCTGGTATAGATTTTGAGAAATCTGCAAAGAGGATAAGCATGATATAATGGGATTAAGCATCAGAATTCAAAAACTATCTTAAAGCAAAAAGACAAAACTTATCATCTAGCAAACGTAAAATAAAATATTGCCAACAAAAGGTCAAGAAATAAAAAGGTCAATTAAATTATCCATGTGATAGAAAATGATCCACACGCATGAAATCCCAGAAACTATTTTGCATTTAAAAAATTAAGTAGGAACTCATACTCAGTCTGTTATAAGCCGTCTTAAATCAAAGTATAAGCAACTATAAACAGGTACAAGTACCATTGACTAAATATGCATTAATGATATTGAAAAATATCACTTAATGTTGTAGATTTTCATTATCTGATATACATTTTTATATTTTCATATATTTTTTCAAAACATTTTTAACTGCAGTATACTAGGCACTTGGCAGTTTAACCATTCATGAATGAAAACTTAGATTAGTTCATGGATCTGAAAGATTATCCAAATACAAGGAAAATAATGGGGAAGTTCGCATCACTGACAGTAATAACAGGTATATTTTGGATGGATAAATTTTCGGAACCTCCAAAACCAATCCCAATACAAGGAAATTAAAGGGAAAGTTCATATTACATGCAGTAACAATGGTCGTATTTTGGATGTAAAAATTTTCAGAACCTTCAATACCAAAACAAAAAAAAAAAATGATGATGATGATGATGATGATGATGATGATGTTGATGACGATGGGTTCTGGTATGTAAGCTAGAAACTACACAATAGAATACTTAACTTTGTATTGTTCATAACTTCATATAGGAAAAAGTAAAAATAAATAATCCTTGCTATCTTCAAAATATCCTAGAACTACCTTACAGAGGAGCATATCTCTGGGAAATTTCAACAAAAATCTGGTCCAGAGATCAAACACAAAAATGATTATTTGCAAATTCCTTGTACTTTTGTTCAGTTATGAAAAGTCTTTGTTCCTCTTGTGCTAATATTTTTCTGTGCTTTTTTAAGAAAGCTATAATTCTATATCGAAGTCCAAATTGCGATGCACAACCATTTGTATCATTTAATAGCAGATCAAGACATGCCATATAAAATAAGGCAACTAATGTGTAAGAAACAATGATGCCCTGAAAATTCCTTTTTCAAGTGGCATATCATTTTTTTAAAAGAAAAAAGTAAAGGAATTTCTTCGAAATTATCTTACGCCATACTCTAAAACCACAAACAAACATCAACATGTTGATACCCGGTGCGTAATCCCAAAAAAAAAACATATTTTCTCCTAACATTCCCCCTCAAGCTGGAGGTTTATAAATATCACCTAACCCCAGCCTGTTACAAATATTAGACAAGGTGGGCTTCAGTAAAGAACTTGTGAAAACATCACCTAACTGATCCACAAATTTGACAAATGGAGTCTCCACGACCTTCTTCAACACAGCATCCTTTACAAAATGACCAGTCAATTTCATGTGCTTTGTCCTCCCATGATATAAATGGCTGCTTAATTATCACAAAACATATCTTCATATACATTGTTGGCCCACAATCTAACAGCTTAAGCTTTTAGGTAAAGTGGTAATTTAACATGATATCAAAGTCATGGCTGCTAGAAGGTCCTGGATTATAGTCTTATTGCCCATGTTTATTGTTAGTTTGTTAAAAAAAAAAAAAGAAATTATCATGTTCCCAATATGCATGTTATTCATTGTATGTTTATATCTCCATATGAAATCGGGCTGCACAAATGGGGAGTGCTAAGGTTTGACATAAATTGTTGGCCCACAACCTAACAACTTAGTAAAGTGGTAATGTAACAGTAACAAAAAATCCCATATTTGAGTCAGCTAAATAAGCATATTATGCTAGTTCCTTTCTTGTTACACCACATAACAAGATTACCAATCACAAATGTACAGTATCTTGTAGTAGACCTTTGATTATCAAGAAAGCCAGCCCAATTAGCATCAAAGTATACCATGATCTCACAGTTTTTATTGCATTTATACTTAAAACTTTGCCAGGAGAGGCTTTGAGATACAACAGAATCCAACAAACAGAATCCCAATGTGGTTGTTAGGTATTTTCCATAAGCTGGCTCACCACCCTGACAGCAAAAGATGTGTTAGGTATAGTGACAGTCAAGCAGATAAACTTGCCAACCAACTGCATATATCAACGTTTGTCTGACAACCCTAGACACATTAATGTTAGGGTTTGTAGGAATATCAACTGGTTTGGCTCCAAACAAACCAGTCTCACATAGCAAGTCCAACGTGTATCTTTGGATGTATAGATTCAACCTTTTCCCACATTGTACAATAACTACACCAAGAAAGTAACAAGAAGTACCCAAGCCCTTGATTAAAATTTACTTTAATAGCAGCTTAACATCTGCAGTCAACATAAAATACTAGAAGTACTACATCTGTCGCCTCTCCAAATACAAAGACCAAAAGAATATAGTAACACTGGATAAAGCCAAATGCAGAGGCCAAGATATTAAACTTGTCAAATTAGGCTCGAGCAGACTGCTAAAGACCATAAATGACCTTATGCAACCTACAAACCTTACCATCCTCACCCTGAGCAACATACACAAGAGGTTGCTCCATATCTCTTCCTAGAAAATCTATACACAAGAACATCATTCTTCACATTCAATTGGTATAAGGAGCAATCAAAGTTAACTACCAACGAGATCAATACAAGAAAAAAATTTGGTCAAGCAACAAGAGAGATCTCAAAATAATCAATACCATATCTTTCAGAGTACCCCTTGGTAACAAATTAAGCATTATTGTTCAATAGCCACAAGGAATATGTGTTTTTATAGTGTGGACCCAACAGTACCTAACCAACTCCTTACTAGGAGGAAGATCCACAAGTGCCATGTCCCTCAGGTGGTCAAGGCATCCATTTCTACACCCATTGCACGCTCCTACCAAAGGTTAGCAACACTTCCACAGTTAAAAGATAGAAACAAAGAAAATAGACAAGGCAAAAAATGTGTATGAGTAGGAAGGTGACGAACTGAAAGCAATAGGATAAGCAACTAAGGACTATTGAATACATGTTCGAGTACCTTTCATAAGCAATGGGCAAATCCAAGACACACTGAGATGGATCTCTAGAACAAGAAGTTGAAACAATGGGCCAAAGAGGTGGCTCTATAGTGGTAGTGATGTCTATGCTTGCCTCCATCATTCATAAACCCTAAATTGATTTTTTCTTAAGTAATTGTTGGATTTGGAAGAGCAGAAGATGTTTGGAGAGGGAGGAATATTGGTAAGAATAGGAAAACCAACACATGCGCCCAACCCGGGGGGGGGAGTAATCATAAATCATTTAGGAACTCAAGGAAGATCCTGTACTAGATAAACAAGGTTTCCCCTCAAAAAAGATGGCAACTACACTAACATATTTCCAATGAGTGTGGGGATCATAACATTTGTAACCTTTTTGAGCTCTCAACAACCTAACGAACACACATTTAACAGCACAAAGCAAGGACTATTATATGGAACATGAACAAAACATGTGCTCCCAAAGTGTCACAAGCAAGCTTGTTCAGGGCATTGGCATTATGCTTTCCTGTGACCGCTTGGCTTGTGTACATGGGATGGGTTACCTTCATGTAAATAATAGTATAGGTTTTATGCTTTGAGTATGTTTATGCCTTAGTGTATAGTAGATTTAACTCTCTAGTCGATTTGATGTTTCCTAGTGCCAGAGCTAGAATAGCATATAAAGTATAGGTTACCATCATGTAAATAATAGTATAGGTTTTATGCTTTGAGTATGTTTATGCCATAGTGTATAGTGGATTATAACTCTACAGTCGATTTGATGTTTCCTAGTGCCAGAGCTAGAATAGCATATAAAGCTCTTTAGGGGAGGATGAGTGTTCATTAGTCTTGCAAAACTCACTAGCATTTGTAAACATGTTTAGCCTACTTGTCTCCCTCGCTAAACACTTGTTACCTATGCAGGTGCTGTTAATGAATTCCATTGCTTCAATGTTTACTACATGCTCGTCATCTACTTACTTGAATTGGTTATGGCTTCTACTTACTTTTCATTCAACTGTTGTGAATGTGTTCTTGTGGTAAACCATAGTATACTTTGGCTAACTAATTAAGCAAAAGTGGGTTAACTAGTGCTACATAGCCCTTCACAAGGTGTTCGACCTGTGACGATTGGAATCAAAGCTTGGTTAATTGCTACATGAATTCAGTTGCCTTCATATAGTGGGATTGTGTGAAGCATTGATAAGAGACCATGCCAACCAATGCCAAAAGAATTGATGTGTAGGAGTGTAGGCTGAAACCATGGTTTTAGAACCTGGATCAATAACCAAGTATGATATTTTCATGGCGGGCATGATATTTGCACTAAGTTCAATATCTTGATATGAAAGGCTAGCAGCACTTTGGAGTGTGGATTTGTGACTGTCAGCAATAAAAAATCACTTTGCGTTGCTGCCTTTGTGAGCTTTCTATGTGAATTTGTTTGATTTTTACATGCACTCAAGACTACATGTGAATTATAGATGGTTCTTGAGAAACGGAGTCAAGCTTTTGCGCAAATTGTGTTAAGGGCTTTTGGTGATATATGGCTGCAGCATACATATAAATAAATCCAGCAGCATGGTGACAGCTTACTAGTAAAAGGAACGGCTTGTCATACCCCAAGCATTCCATACCTTTTAAGTGTGGAGAACGTCTACAAATCCTATGAATGTGGTTTCTATAAATGGAGCCACCCATATGAAACTTCATTTGGAACTCCATCCAAAGCCTTATGACATATCTTGGATCAAAAACACTACTTAACATGTTTGTGAAAGATGTTCAGATGTAGAAATGGGTGACTATTTTGATAATGTTTGGTGTGAGATCATACCCATAAATATTGGCTTGTACTCCTTGGTTTTTAGTTGGATAACTCGGATGTGACTCAAGGACATAAGAACACATACTTCTCTAACTATAATGATCTAAAGTTCATTTTGAAGCCCGCTCTACCAACCAACCAAGATAAATAATCAGATATTGTTGATCAAGTCAAAATTACTCAACTTGAAGACACTACAAGCAAGGATATGTTTGCATTTCAAGACATCCAAAGTCTTTCAAACATTCCTTATTCATTGATGCCAATTATCACTTCAAGTCCATTGTTCTGCCAAAGGAATGTGGTCTCTTGCATCACTCAAGCACCATCTTTCGAAGAGTCCAAGTTCTCTTCTTACTTTTGATCCTCCAATGTTTCAAAATTCAAGGTTGAATTTGTTCCAACTTGGGGAGATTTGATGTAGGACAAGAAGAAAGCAATGGATGGACCTTCATTGGAGGCTGATTAAGGAGAACTGGATTGAGGAATTTTTGGATTTCAGCCCAAATAGATTTACCTCATGTTTGGAGAGGCCTTGGGTTTGGAGTTGTATTGGATTTGGATAAGAGGATGTATAAAATTGTATTGAAATTTGTCCAAATCCACCCAAATCCAAGGTCCAAAATCCATGCTCCCAAACACTAGTTTAGGATAATTAATTAGCCTTACGTTCTTTTTATTTGGGGGGGCAGGGGGGGGGGGAGGTGGGCTTGTAAAATATGTTCGTTTTAGAGGTGTATTTGTAATTTCATGTACCTTTAAGGGCATATGTGTAATTTCATGTTAATGGATTTCTAATAAATAGTGTGAAAGCCATGTAAAAGGTGGTTATTGATGAATTTGAATTGAGATTAGCTATATGATGCAAACTACTTCCCAGTGGAGTGGTCAGGTGCACTTTAAGGTTCAACAATGAAACTACCTTTCACAAGAGACTTAATCGCCCAAGTCAATTTACCATGGAGACCCAAACAATAATCAGCAGTAAGGCTTTCCTCGCCACAATGTGTGCAAATGCAAATTTCCAGAACAAACTACTTGTGTTGATCAGAGATAACCACTTTCCCACCCTTATCCCCGTCCTCCAACACTTGGCACTGCTAACCGTAGCTGAACTACCATGAGAAAAAGCTTGAGAATAAGAATAAGAATCATGTTTGGTGATCCGTTAGATCTAGCATATGCTTCATTCATTCGTCGCATTCGATTCACTGGCAAGAATCTGATCACAAGCTCAGGCTCAGCCTAGAAAAATACTTCGAAGCAAAAAAATCTGCACTTTGCCTCCTATCATCTCAACATCAAAGCTACCCGTTGATCGATGTTAAGTTCCTCCCACATATCCTTCAAAGCGCCATAGTACTCACTAATGCCTTACCTCGTGGATCATATTTGAAAATCTTCTCATATAGGTTAAAAACACGAGTTTGATTTTTATCTTGTGAGAAGTTTTACTAAAAGAAAAAAAAAAAGCCAATAGGCCTAGGTTGTTCTATGAAACATCACGTTTGCAGCAGCAACTTGTGGCTCTTCTACAACCACAGAAGCAATAAGTCATTCTCTTTCATCCAATCTTCATAATCCTTGAGTCCGGAGACAGAGGAAAACACACTTGGTCTTCCCTTTCGTGTTAGTATCCAACCAGTTTGAGGGTTGTGATATACGCTACTGGTATCAGCTGAAGTTCTCTCTTTGAAAAGCCACCAAACCCTGTACATACAATCAGCAGACACAAGTATAGCAAATGAACAACACAGAAACTACACAAAATCCGGCAGCACACACAGGCATGGAGCAACACTTGAGAACTTCAAGGATCCAGAACTTCAACAGGCAGCTCGGACCACAAAACTGAAGTTACAAGCCAATGAGAAATCGCTTGACTAAGCAAGACGAATGACAAGAAGCACCACAGGCACTTAATAAACAACATGGCAGCCCAGCAGCCGCAGGCATTATTGCTGGCAGCAACTAGAGGCAAGTGCAAGCAAGAACAGGAAATGGAGTCACAACTCGAATCAGAACAGTGATACCCTTACCAAGGCCACAGAAAATTTTTAATTACTTTAATAAATTTGCATGATGTTGTTCATACTAAGCATGTTCATTAATTACGTTACGTCAATTGATATTGGAAAATTTGTTCCATCTATTAGTGGTAGGAAGGCTTAGATGAAAGGAAATTAGGAGGGTCATGCTAAAACATAAAAAACATAAGAGTAGGGGCATGCTGAAATCAGGGGTGACACCTGGCAGCACTACAGACCAGCAAAAGCCACCTGGCAGCACCTTAGGCCAGGAGCAAACACCTGGTAAGCACCTCAGACTGGCAGCAGACACCTGGCACACAGCAGTCAACACTGAAATGGCTGCTGTTCTAATCTGTTTCTAGCAAACGCATATGAGCAATAGCAAAATACACCTTATCAACTACTGTAATCCCTAATTATAGAGAGAGAGAGACAGAGAAGCAGGAAAAGAGAGACTACTTGACAGCAGTCAAAGAAATTCAGCGAAAATCAGGAGGAAATACAGAAAATTCAGAGGTAAACTTAAAATAATTTGGAGAAGCTGAAAATCAAGGTAGGTGTTCTCAATTTTCATTTATTCTTCTAGGGTGTTTGGGTATTCAAAGGAAACATGGGTAGAAACTAGAAGGAATTGAAACTTAATAAGGAAGATTTAAGCTTGTTATTTCTAATTACTTGATATGGCTGATGCTCTTTTTGGTTATCATAGCTGCATTTTTTTTTTAGTTGGCAAATTTTCATGTGATAGAAATTCATCTCGTAAGGTGTTTTTTACTTGCTATGGCATAGCATGTGTGAGCATATATTGAATTGCTGTTTTGTGAAATAGCTGGCACCATGTGTTATTTGTGGCTGTAATATTGGGGGATTTGAGCAAGTAAGGATTGTGTCTCCCTTGGGTAAAATGCTCTAAACCTCCAAAGGGTATTTCCGCATTAAGGCGGTGTTTGTCCAAGCTGGAAATTGACACTTGCTTGAGATGAGAATTGTACTTGGTTGGGACACAGCTAGGTTGAAAAAAATGCTGAAATGCATGCTATTTGAATGTTTTTTTATGTTAACTTTAGATGAAGAGAATGCTCAAAATAAAGAATGTGTTCATGCATATTGCTCAGAATAGTATGTTCATGCACCATATGCTTGTGCAAGCACATACGAAATCATATCTTAAAGTATTGAAATCCCTATTTGAATAATGGGGAATTAAGAATGTCTACTAAACTCATGGTTGCTCACACTAATCCTTATCAATTTCAGGTTCGAGCTGAAGGAGAGGCCCACTTAGTAAGTATTTTCCAAGAGACTGCCATTTTGACATGTCCTACAGGATGGCAAGAAGATACTCAAGACACTAAACATGTATTTTGTTAGCAGATATGCATTTAGTCTAGCAAGTGTGAAAAAATGTTGTATATAAAGTTCAGCCCAATGTAAAGAGCTAGTTTTAATGAAAGTAAAACCCTTTTTTTTTGGGGTTGTTCTATAAATGCATGTATCTTGTGTTTCAACAAATACACACTCTTAATTGACTTCTAACTTGTGTCTCTATGGAAGCCGAAGAAGTAGAAGACTCCTGTCCTGGTTTTTGGGGATTAGGTCGAACTAATTTCAAAACAAATTTTTGCCTAGGCCTGGTGTCTCCATCAGAGGTTAGATGAAGTCACGGCCAATCACATGCCCAAAATAGGGACTTGACAAGAACTACCAGCAATTGATATAAGATTGCAAGCAAGCAAAAATGAACAGACAACACTAAAACAGAACTATCATGCCACACCAGCCATTTAACAGCAGAACAGCACTAGCAGTATACCCAAAAACAAACTATAACTGCTTCAGAGCAGCAAAGCACCATAAACACTCACATCCTACCAAGTATGCTGCACAGCCAAACCAAGATGAAAAGTTACTCTAAAGGACTCAAACCAACCAGGAAATCATATTTCAGAACTAATTAGGAGAAAATAAGGGGAAATTTTGAAAAACAAAGTGTCAAAGAAACAGCTCAGATAAATCAAATTTTGAGTAGATTAACACTCTGATTCCATGCCGTAATGTTAAAGATGGGCAGCAGAGAAGAAGAGAAGGAGAGAAAGGGGAAGAAAAGAAGAAGAAAGCAAGACAAGAAAGAGGCAGCAGTTTTCTGGATCCTTATGCACAACTTCAGGTCTGCCCTCTTATATTTTAATAAGAATAAAAAACACTTGAGGAAAAAAAATACGCCCAAACACATAACCTAATTACTAAATAACATATTTTCTTTGAACAATTATATTAGGAAAATATATCATAACCTAATTACTAAATAACATATTTTCTTTGAACAATTATATTAGGAAAATATATAACTTTAAAAATTTGAAAATTAATTAGGGAAAATAATTCAAGAAATAAATGGGGACAAAAATAGAAAAAATACAAAACTTGCAAACTAGAGGGAGACAAAGTCTAAATAAAGTAAATTGACAAAACTAGATTATTTGAGCAAACGAAGAAAAGTTTGGATTAAGACAACGATGAATACCTTGGCATCATTAATATTTCCACCTATGAAATGGTGCATCTGACCATGCTTGTGAAAAAGTATCCAATGTTTTAATGTTTAGAACTGAAACTTGCGAGTCATGCAACCGTAGATGAGCTGTGGCTATTTGTTATATAGGACAACATAAACAGAAACCATGCTTTCAAAGAACAGTCATAATCAAAAGCTAGCACAAACAGGAAAGTAAAATCCATCATGTAGCTCAGAATGAGTGATTGAAATAAATTTAAGTACCCTTTTTAGGCATCAATTTTTTTTTAATGGATTAACTCTAGATAGTGATGCAAGTATTCTCTCTTTTACCTTGGCACGAATGGAGATTGGAAGATCCTGCAGAATCGCAGCCTCAGTGTAGCTGCTTTCATACTGTAACCGCAAATGGTCTTTGATCTGATTACGAATGTCCCTCCCAAGTCTATTTCTATTCATATATTTTATCATATCTGTCATTTTGTCCCTAAATCTTTCTGTTTTTGATCCTTTTACAATTAGTGCTGTCATGTTACCAATCAAATAAGCACCAAGAATCATGTCAAAAGATACATAAACCATGATGAATATCATTTCTCTCATATTGACTGCATGTAGATCTCCATATCCTGTAGCATAAAGAATGCAATTATTAGGCAGGTATAATAATAGTAAGGCATTAAAGTATCAAAGTAAAATAGAATGTGTGACGAATATTAGTCAGCAGTTACTGCTCCATTTGAACTATTTCCAACATCTGACCAAACTGACTTGCTTGGGAAAGTTCAAACGAGGTGTTGAAATTTTCTATGAACGCATTCTAGGACCAACTCTAATTGTTTAGATATAGGCATAAAAAATTAAAGTTCCTCATCCATTGTATTCAGTTAACAAGAATTTGGACATTACATGGAGGGCAGTTTTGAGTTATGCTTCTAAAAGTTTTTTATTTAGAGATTCTGGTGTAAAATGTTACTAGAACGAAAATTGACAAGGAATTAAATAATTCAGGATAAGAACAAAAGAAAGAATTGATTAAGCTCATAATTTTCATAAGATGTATTTTTCAATACTACAGAGAAGAGCCAACCAACTGGTTGACAACATGGTTCCAAAAAACAGTAGGGTTAGTTGGATTATTGAAAAGTTTATGATAGGTTGAATGTTGTCTAGAAAAGAGTTTAGGGAAAGATAGAGAACTTGGATGAGGGGTTGTTTGCCGAATGCTTTTTTCTCAGTTATTGCGAATGTAGAACTTAAATCGTTGTTTAGAGCATTGAGAGGTGTTAAACAAGGGGATCCATTATGTCCCTCTTTGGTTGTGTTGGTTGTCAATGTTTTGAGTAGAATGGTGAAGAGGCAGCTGGTAAGGGTTTAGTTAAAGGGATGGAATTGGGTAGAGAGGGGCTTTGTGCATCACATCTCAGCTTGCAGATAATACTTTGTTTTTCATTTGTGATCATAGAGATTCTTTTTTGAATATTTTGACTCTTCTTCAAATGTTCGAGAGGACTTTTGGGCTTAAAATTAAGTTGGGGAAGAGTGGTATAGCAGCCATCAATTTGACACCTAGTAGATCTAGGAAGTTCGCTTTGTTAGTGGGCTGTGGTCTTTTGGATTGGCCCTTGTCTTATCTAGGTGTCCTGTTGGAAGGTAATCCAAGGTCCATGGTTTTATGGAATCCAGTGGTGGAGAGTGTCTTTAAGTGTCTGGACGGGTGGAAAGGTGTGTTATTTTCTTTAGGGGGTCGCATTCCTCTTATTCAAGCTTGTCTTGCTCGTATCCCTCTTTATTATTTGTCTGTTCTTAGGATTCTATTGGAAATAGCCAGTAAATTGAGAAGATCAAGCAGATTTCCTTTGGTTGGGAGTTGGAGATAAGAAAGATCATCTTGTTAGCTAGGAGACTGTTTGTAGGTCTAGTTTGGGGTTTGGGTCTTGGTAAGTTGGTGTCTAAAAATACTACTCTTTTGGCTAAATGACTATGGCAGTTTCCCTTGGAGGAGCCCTCTCTCTGAGATAGAGTCAATAAAAGTAAATTAGGTATGCATGTGAATGTTGGGATGCTAATTTAGGCATTAGATGTTCTTTGGAAAGCCTATGGAGGTGTATTTATCAGGTCTAACCCCTCTTTCCTCACACTAAGTTTGTTTTGGGTAATGGTTCTGTTATTCATTTTGGGAAAAAGACATTTGTGTGGTCTTTTCCTCATTTTATTATTTGAGTTCAGGTCATGATGAGGTTATTTCTTCTTTTTTTTAAAATTTCTGAAGGTCATTCATTTTCTAGGGCATTCCATTTCCATCGAACTCTTTGTTAATGGTTATTTAGTCATTTTGCATTATTAGTATGTGCTAGAGTTATGTTAGTAAGAGTATTATGGTCATTGGCATGTACTAGATGTATATTATAATATAGAGGGAGAAACCAATCATTGCAGTTAGAAAGTGTGAGTTAGCAAGATCTGGCCTAAACCCTACCGCCAAAACAAACCCTAAACCTAATCATCCTATGCAAATCTTCCGTTATAAGAGGATTATCCATACCTTTAGAGGTTAGAAACAAGTTTAGAAGTTGCCAGAAAAGTTGGTGCCTTTGTCCATTAGTTAACTCTTGGAATGGATAAGTTGGATCCTCGTGCAATCAAATACATTTTTGTGGGGTATTCCTACACTCAAAAGAAATACTAACGTTATAGCCCTACTTTACATCGATTCTTTGTCTTTGCTGAAGTCACCTTTTTAAGTCTACACCATACTTCTGTAATTCCTTGAGTATGTTGACCATAACGAGTCCCTTCCTCTGCCTTAATCTATTATCTATGCCCAATCCTTCTACATCTTCATCCGATTTAAGTCCTCGTCACTTGGATCATCCCAATTTGCAAGTACACACATGATGACTCAAGGGAGGAGAGCCTCCTCCAACTTTTACTTCTGTGCCTATAGTTCTCTCGTCAAATGATCCTACTTCCCACCATGTTGATCCTCCTATGACTGTTCATAAAGATAAATGCAATTGTTCCCAACATCCAATCTCTATTTTTGTTTGTTAAGATTTCTTGTCACCCTCATATTGTTGTTTTGTTAGTACTTCGTCCTCTGTTGCTCTTTCCAAAATATGTTTCTAAGGTCCTATCCCATTCTGAACGAAGGACTGCTATGGTGGAAAAGATTCATGCGCTACATGATAATGATACTTGATTTACTACCACTTCCTCCACATAAGCCTGTTGTTTGTTGCCACTGGGTGCACAATCTGAAAGTCAATAATGATGGTTCTGTGGCTCATTTGAAGGCCTACCTTGTTGCTAAGGAATATAATCAAGTGTATGGTTTGGATTATTTAGACACATTCTCTTTAATCGCTAAACTTGCCTCAATCCATTTGTTCATCTCCTTAGTCTCTACTTGTCATTGGCCTATACATCAGTTAGATGTGAAAAATGCTTTCCTACATGGTGATCTTCAAGAGGAGGTCTATATGGAACAACCACCTAAGTTTGTTGCTCAAGGAGAGACAGGCTTAGTGTGTCAATTGAAGAAATCATTATATGGTTTTAAATTGTCTCCAAGAGCATGATTTGGTTGATTCAATGTCTTAGTACTAGAGTTTGGCCTCCAACGGTGTATGGTATATCACTCTATATTTTATCGTCATACTCTATTAGGCAAGTTTTTGCTTATTGTGTATGTGGATGATATTGTGATTACTAGAAGTGATGATAAAGGCATCCACCACATAAATATTTTCCTACAAATTAAATTTCAAACCAAGGAGTTAGGACCATTGAAGTGCATCTTGGGTACGGAAGTATAAAGATCTTGTCTAGGAACCATCTTGTCAAAGAGAAAGTATGTTATCTATTAGATGAAACTAGGTTGTTGCGATCCAAACCTATATACCCATGGATCCTAACAGTAAGTTAGAGCTAAATATGGGTGATTTGTTGCCTAAACGGAGACAGTAACAAAGATTTGTTTGAAAGTTGAATTGTCTCATAGTCACTTGATCGAACATATCTTTCATAACAAGTATTGTGAGTAAGTTTCTCCATTCTCTAAGAAACAAGTCATTGGGATGCAGTAATTTGCATCTTGAGATATCTCAAAAGTGCACCTAGGAGAGGTCTCTTCTATCAAGATTGGAGTCACATTCCTATTCAAGGATATACATATGCAAATTAGGCTAGGTCACCTTCCCACAGAAGATCCACAACTAGGAACTGTATCTTTATTGGTGACAATTTGGTTCCTTGGAATAGTAAGAAACAAATTGTGGTCGCCAGGTCAAGTGCTAAGTCACAGTATAGGGTTATGGCTCACACTACAAGTGAACTTGTTTGGTTAAAACAAACCGAGCTCTGATACCAAGTGTCACGCCAAGCGTTAAAGGGTAGGCAAAGTGAAGACTGCACACTCTAGTAAGTTAATCTTGAGGAGAAAGGATAATGGTTTACAACAAGCACTCAAGAGGGTACGCAAGGTGCCACGCCAAACACCTAGGAGGGGTAGGCAAGGTGTCACACCAAGCGCCAAAAGGTAGGCAGGGTGAACGCTGCACACTCTGGTAGGTTAAGCATGCAGAAAAAGGGAATGGAATTCCTGAGGGAGACTAAGGCAGTGTCGATGCCTTTTGCTGGTTCCTTGTATCTGATGGGAGATCACCCTCGCATGGTGCAAGTCGTTGCAAGGAAAGGAAATAATGAGAAGTTCCTTTTAGCCATGCAATTCAATAAGGGAATAAGAAGGTGTGAACAAACATATCTCACCATGGTGGTGGTTGAGGAAGAAGTAAGCCAAGAGCTAGTGCCTAAGACCATCCAAGTTGTGTTGGATGGGTAAAAAGAGAAGTGCTCTTTTGCTCAACGGAACATCAAATTCCTTGGTCATGTGATTGAACAATGTCATATCAGGATGGATATGGAGAAGCTGAGAGCTATTCAAGAATGGAAGATCCCAACGACAATGAAGGAGCTGTGTTCCTTTCTTGGTCTTGCCAACTATTTTAGGAAGTTTATAGAGGGGTACTCAAGGAGAACTGCTCCTTTGAATGAACTACTGAAGAAGGGTCAAAGGTGGAACTGAACAGAGAAGTGTCAGGGAGCCTTTGATGACTTGAAAGATGCGATGAAGAGAGATCCGATACTTGCTGTTCCGAACATCATGAAAACCTTCAAGGTACAAACAGATGCATCAGACTACACCCTTGGAGGAGTCTTGTTACAGGGGGGGACATCCTATTGTGTACAAGAGTTGTAAGCTTAGTGAAGTGGAACGGAAGTACATAGCTCAAGAGAAGGAGGTGCTACCGCATGTGGCGACATTACTTACTTGGGTCAAGGTTTGTGGTGAAAACAAATAACTCGTGTGTTAACCACTTCTTCACGCAGCCGAAGTTGAAACCTAAGCAAGGCCAGTGGCAAGAATTCTGGGCAAAATTTGATTTCTCATTTGAGCACAAGGCAGGGCACCTGAGCCGAGTTGCTGGTGCACTGAGTAGGAAGGCCGAGCTGGCGGTCTTATAGATGGTAACACACTTGATAGTGAGTACCATTACCACAACGATGCAGGAGCACATCAAGGAGAACTTAGCCAAAGATCCAATTGCGCAAAACCTTATGAAGCTGACAGGAGAGGGGAAAGCCCGTCAATTTTGGATGGAAGATGAATTGCTGATAACCCATGGTAGCTAGCTCTTTGTGCCACGAGCTAGAGACCTGAGCAAGACGCTACTAAGAGAGTGTCATGACACCATGTGGGTCGGGCATCCAGGATGGCAATGCACTTTGACATTACTAAAGCAGAGGTATTATTGGCCACACATGCGTGATGATGTGGTTGATTATACTCGAACTTGTCTCACCTGCCGATAAGATAAGGTGGAGTGGAAGACGATTGCAGACTATTGAAGACCTTACTAGTACCATCTAGACCGTGGAAAAGTATCTCACTGGACTTCATCATCAGCCTGCCCAGAGTAGGAGATGCAAGGTCAATACTTGTGGTTATAGACAGGTTTTCAAAGTATGGTACATTTATACTCGCGCCAAAGTACTGTTTGGCAGAGGATACGGCAAAATTATTCTTCAAGAATATAATGAAGTATTAGGGTGTTCCCCAAGATAGTGTTAGTGACGAAGACTCAAGATTCATTGGCAACTTCTGGACAGAACTTTTTAGAATCCTCGGTTCACAACTTGACATCTCTTCGAGTTATCATCCACAAACAAACAGATAAACGGAGAGATGCAATAGGCTACTAGAAGAATACTCGCAACGCCAACTAGAAGAATTGAGTGCAACTACTTGATTTGGATTAGTTCTGTTTCAATGTCCAAAAGAGCTCAACAACCAACAAGAGTGCTTTTTGAGCTTGTTACAAGGCAGCAGCCGTTGTACCTCTCATAGTGGACAAACTGTACAGAGTAAAGAGTCCTAAAGCATACATCTTCACCAAAGAATGGAGAAAAATTGCAGAGATTGCCCAACCCTACCTACAGAAAACTTCTAAGCTTGAAGAAGTGGGTAGATCAAGGGAGAAGACCACAACACTTCAACGTAGGTGACTTGGTTCTTGTTAAGATCAATCCTGAACAAATCGGGTCACTACAGGGATGAGATAGGAGACTACATAAATATGAACTAGTCCTCGTCTTGGCCAAAGTTAGGAAGGCCTCTTACAGAATTGACACCCCTGCTTGGATGAAAGTGCATCCAATGTTTCACGTTAGCTGTCTCAAGCCATTCAATGCTGACACCAAAGATCCTAGCAGAAGTCAATCAATCATAGCAAAATTGAAGACAGTGCAACCCAACAGATGAGAAGTTGAAGACATCCTTGCAGACAAAGAGTTCACATCCTCAAGAAAGAAGCGGTAGGAATTCTTAGTGAAGTGGAAAGGCCTAGGCGATGAAGAAATTAGATGGGATTCTGCGGAAGATATGCAACCGTTCGTGGGCAAAGTTGAAGTGTACCTAGCCTCAAAGTCTATGAGGACGTCGACAGAATAAGTGGGGCAGCGTCACAAGTCGAGCTTGTTTAGAGCATTATGCTTACCTATGACCACTTGTCTCATGCATTTGGGATGGATTTCCATCATGTAAATACTAGTGTAGGGTTATTTTTCAGAGATACTTTTTCCCTAGGCTAAAAAGCGGAGTATGACTTCTCGATCATATTGATGTTTCCTAATGACACACTGAGAATAACATAGAAAGCTCTTTAGGGGAGGGTGAGTGTTTATCAACTTGTAAAAATCACTAGCTATTGTAAACAAGTTTAGCCTACTTGCCTCCCTCGCTACTCGCTAGACACACATTGTTAACAGGAGGTGGTAATAATGAATTGCGTTGCTTCAATTTTTACTGCTCAAGTGTCATTGCTTTCATAAGTTGCTTATTGCTTCCGCTTATATTTGTTTGAATGACAATGAAATTATTTTATTGGTGAATTGTAGTAAACGCTAGGCTGGCTAGTTAAACAAGAGGGCTTTAGCTAACGCCGCACGGTCCTTTCACAAAGATATGAAATATTCGGCCCATGACACCACATTCTTGGCCTATGGAGTTTATGTGTAATAATCAAGTTGCGATTCATATTGCCTCCAACCCAGCCTTCCATGAGTAGACAAAGCACATTGAAGTTGATTGTTACTTTGTTTGAGAGAATCTTATGCAAAAGCTCATTACAACCACTCATGTGAATCTAACTACAGCTTGCAGATTTATTCACTAAAGCCTTCGAAGGTGCTCTAATGAAATTCATTTGTAACAAATCTATCATTATTGTCTCAATCTTATTTGCAACCCCCACAGGAAATTTAAAAATTAACAAATAATATAAAAAAATGCTAGATAAACAAGCCTTAATAAGGGTAATTTTGCCCCCAAGTAAAAAGCTGCCCTTTTCCAACCATCCAACCTGTAGGCCACACTTTCTACCACCAGATTCCAAAGATCTATGGATCTAGGATTGCCCCTTAGAGGGACCCCTAAAAAAGTAAAACGCCACTCTAAAAGACCACACCCCACCTCTGAAGCCTGCCCCCCTAGCATGCTCAAAAGGCATATTAATATTGGCTAGACCATAATAGAAATATATATATACCTATACTATATATCTATATGGTATATATGCAAGAATAAATGTGCAAATAAACTGTCTAAATATATTTTGTCTTTATTTTGGTAACAGAAAGTCAAAGCTGCTAACAATAAAAGTTATTCTGCCTTTCATGCTAGACACAAGTTTGAGTTTATTCCATTTCCATTCTGCCTTCAATTTTTTTTTTTCTCTAGTAGACGCATAACCTGACCAGTTCATTGGTTCATCCCAATCAAGCTAATTCACCCAGTTTCAGCCAGGTTGAACCCAGCTTGCAATATTTCCAGTTCACAGCATAACCCAAACCGACAATTTGACTAGTCCAATCTAAGCCAGCCAGACTATCTGGTTTGAGTTTCTAAATTATGGCCCAGTCTCTTATCTAAGGCCTTGGAAAGAATCTCATACAGACAAGGCTATGGATCTAAAGTCTCTCACACTCATAGATCCCTCCTTCTTGAGAAATAGGGCCAAAAAAATAGAGTTCACACTATTACCCAAGACCCTAGGGAGAATCTTACAAAAACTAAGACTAGGCTAATGGTTTTGAAGTCCCTTACTCTCATAGATCTCTCCTTTCTTGGTTTAGGGCTAAGAAAGTAAACTTCACACCATTACGCACAGTCCCATTGTAGTGAAACTCCTCAAACACCTAAAGATGTTTTCTTGCAAGATCTCATAGTTATCTAGAGAAACATCATGGTTAAACCATCATGATAGGGTGATGGAGAACTTTGGGGTTTGTTCGGTATCATTGTCAAAACTATTAAATCGAAAAGTCAAGACAAAAATTAAAAACTAGAAACAGGAACTAAAAATCGAAAACTAGCAACCTATTTGGTTAATATTTCTAAAACTAAAACAAATTTAAAAACTTGATTAAAGGAATGCTCACTCTTGTACTTGAATCAAATAAAAATTACAAAAATATAATTTAAATAATAAAAGTACAAATAATGCAAATTAAAATATTATAATAGAAATAAAAAATTATTATAATTATTTTACTTAATTATTATTTTTCAAAATTCAATTTATAAAGACAGTCTTATTGTACTTGACAATTGAAAATTTGTAAAAATTTGTAATAAATGGATTTTATTATTTTTAGTTTTATAAAAAAAAAAATTGGATATTTTTCTTTTAATTATATTTCAAATTCATATCATTTTATTTCAATTTTAATTAAAAATATGTATAAAATGAATGATTTAATCCAAAAAATTTAATTTTGGATATTATGATATTCTAGCAACAAGTTGTTTTGCAATTGGAGACCATAAATCTGGTTTTCAATTTTCTTGCAAACAATTGAAAATTGTCAATAGAAATAGAAAAACTGGTAACGTAAACGAACACATTTTCATAATTTGTTTCTTTGCTATACAAAAACAAAAAAAGAAAACATAGCCACTACAAAACAAACTGTTAGATGTTTATATTTTAGCTAGGTTTTTATATTTAGTTTGGGAAAATTCTTGTTATTTTAGGAGTTTAGACCAATTTGGTATCATTTCTATTTTTGTTTCTATATAATAAAGAAATAAATCCTGAAAATGAGTTTGTTTATGTTGCTAGTTTTCTGTTCTTTTGACGATTTCCATCTGTTTGTGAAAAAGCTGAAAACCAGATTTTATGTTTTTCATTTGTTTTGACAACCAGTTGCCAAAATATTTTAGTATCCACAATTAATTTTTTTTTGGATTAAATCATTCATTTACCCATACTATTAAATTAAAATTAAAATTAAATGATCATATGAATTTAAATTATAATTAAAATAAAAAATTCTCATAAAATTTTAAAAAATTAAAAAATAATACGTCATTTAAAAAATATTTTTACTATATTTCAATTGCCATGCTAAATAAGATTGGTTTTGTAAAGTAAATTTTGAAATATAATAATTAAGTAAAATATTTATACTAGTTTTATTTTTATTATAGTATTTTTATTACTTTGTAGTTTTATTATTTTAATCATATTTTGTAATTATTATTTGATTCAACGACAAAAATGAGCATTTGCTTAATCAAGTATTAAATTTGCTTTAGTTCTAAAAATATTTAAATTTTAGTTTCTATTTCTGGTTTGCAGTTTTTGTTTCTAATTTTTGTTCTCATAATTTTTGACAATGATACCAAATAGTTCTTATTATTTTGTCCCCTAAATATCTCTAAGTGTCTCTATTTTTCTTCTTCCCTTCTCTTTTCCTAATTCTCTCCCTTCATTCTCTGAGTGCCTCTATTTAGGAAGTCTAATACTTGTTCTACATCAAATTGGTATCAGAGCAAACTACAATCACCAGCCAACCCCATTCAAAGTTCAGAAATTGCAGGAACTAAAGCACTATTCATTAGCCTGCAACTTCTCCAGAAAATTATACTTGTGCCATTAGTTCGAAACCCTAACTTCTACAATCATCTTGCAACACCACTCACACCAACGAATACCCACCCCCTCGAAACACCCCCTCTGAAGTTTTGTTGCAGTTTGACCACCAGAGAGCCCTCACATGCTGGTTGAGACTTTTCGCACCACCAAATCTCACACTTCCTGCAGTTTCTGTGATACACTGCCACCCTCACTAGAATCTCCACCCCTCAATCTGCCACCAGCCAGAGCACCATTGCCAATGGACCCTCTCTGGCAGCACATGCACCCCATGTGCCGGCAGCCTACGAGTGGGGAAATTTCCAGAGTCAATATTTGCAAGAAATTGCCTCCAGGCGCGAAAAATTGGGTTTTCCTTGAGATTTTGAAGCAGAAATTGGGAGAAATTTAAGTGTTAAGCCGTGATACATGTTTGGAGGATAATTTCAGCACTATCACTGGATTTAGACTTCATTTGCTCCATTTTGTGAGCTTTGATGTTGTGCACACTTGAGATATTGGACTGCTAACACAAATTTTCCAAAGTTTTGAAGGCTTATCAGCCTTCAAATTGAGGCCCAGCCACTGTGTTTTAAGATTTTACATACTTTTGGAGGATAAGTTCAGTGTGCCAGCACCCTTATCCAAGTTTATAGGTGGAGTTCTCTTTGAGCATCTGCAAGAAACTGAAGTGAAATATTAATGTCAGACCCAGGACCTTTTGGTAACATTGTATGGATGCACACTACTTGGACTCCATAGAAATTGTTTAATGTTGCTGATCTAATTGGTACTTGTTTGAATTTGCATTGGTCCATATTTACTCTCCAGTAAATAATAATACTAATTATTATTAATAGTGAATCAGGTATTCCTAGATCCTCCCAAGACATTCAATAGAAAACTCAAGCTGTTGAGGATAAAACAATCAAATATCAAAAGTGCCTAAACAAATTGTTGGGTAATTGAGTATCATGACTACATAAATGATTTTCATATCACTAGCACACAAATTTTTTATTCTTCTATGGATACGGGTCATGAATCTTCTCAAAACGAGGTTGCAGACTTTCTTTAGTAACCGTAAGCACTGATGGAACCTCTCGCCAGAAATGGACCTTGATTTGTCACCAAACTTTGTTGTTAAAACTTGCAATGAACAGCAAGATGAGTTGCCAATTACTAGGACAAATATGTTTGTCAATGCCCTTGCTCTTCAACCTCAATTTCCCATTTCTAACCCAAAGAGTGAGGAACAATCGGTTGCTGTAGAGTTTGTAAAAAACTATTTAGTCATGGAACCTATTGTGAAAAATCCTCTTGAGATTTTTCTCCTCCATCCAGTAAACTTGTGCCTCCATCCCTTTCATCTTCTCCCTTTAGATTTTCCCAAACCAAAAATCTGGTGAAACATCATCCATCATCTTAGAATATAGACCAAATGCATATTTTCTTGAGCTGCCAATAGATTAGATTGTGAAAGAGAAGTTACAATGCATGGGCACAAGAAATCAGCCCAAAAAAAGAAGAACAGAAAAAAATAAATAAATAAATAAACAATGAACAAAAAGAACAATTAACTAAGGAAATCCCCTTTTAATCCCTTTCCATTGTAATTCGCCAAGGACTATAGATTTGCTAGCTCCCTTTGACCCTTCTTCGCTTTGAACTTACCCCCAATAAATCACACTTCCATTCCTCCAGCATCGCATATTTCTAAATCCAATTTATCCAATATCTCTTGGGCCACTAAATCCTTCCTAGAAATCATCTCCACTGGTGTAGGTAAAATTCCATCACTGCACTGGCATTTTATTACCCAATCTATTGTTATAAAAAATAGAAACCCCCTCCAATCCCTCCAGCAGGGCTGGATGAGCATATGATAGGTTCCCAGGATCATCAGATTCATCACAGGAATCAAAAACATGACCATATTGTTCCCAAATCACATCCAACAGCAAACCCCCATCACACTCAAAACTCACTTATGTCATCACTACCATTATCTGAAAAATCTCCCCATTTCTTGACCTCCTTTCTTTTGCAAGCTCCAGACTATACTACTAGTAAATTAGATTAGGATCTTAAATTGATTTTTTGTTTGGAGGACTTATTATTTTGTCAAAGGACATTGCAGCCTTCTATGCTCTTGCAGTTGGAGGATCTTCTACACATTCTCCATTGGTGATTGACGACGCAATACAGATTGTGCCACCTCTTGGTTTGCCTACATGTTTGACCTTGTTCCCATTCATAGGGTTAAAGCTACTACACTATTTCAGAAATTGAGGTCAAGTTTTCTTTAATAAGGGGAATTTGATGGAGAACCACCAATGGAAAATTTTAGATGTTTATATTGTAGCCAGGGTTTTTAGATTTAGTTCGGGAATTTTTTTGTTATTTTAGAAGTTTAGCTCATTTAGGTTTATTTTGTGTACTTAGATACTTTGGGTTATTTTGTAATTCCTTGTTTTGTAGGGACTTTTATGTAAATATGTGTGGTAGGGGTGGGTATAAGTGTTGTGCATGTAAGTTATTGTACAGTTACCATCTGAAATCAGAATTGCTGTGCAGTCTCCCTCTCTCTCTCTCTCCCACAGATTCTCATCCTCTTCCTTCTTCCTACTTCATCTTCTTCCTCTCCCATCTCTGTTCTATTCTGCCCCCTCTCTCCCTTAATTCTCTCAATCCTCTCTCTATTTCTGAAGTCAAACTTTTGTCCTACATCACAGGAGCTTCCTCCTAGTCATCTCAGACATTTATTTTATCTCATCAGCTTAAAGGTCTCTCAATACATTAAGCTCAGCTCACCTCAATAGGGCTCCAATTGAGACCTCCAACTCAGAAGACCCTTAATAAACAGGTTCTTGTAAAGATTTGTAATTTTATCTCCAATCTAAGAATGTCCCTTCACCATATTCCAACTCCTTAATAAAAGAAGGGGTCTGTTAGTCACCAACAGATGTTCCCTTCGCATGGCTGACACAGAATCAGTAGAGCACATCTACTCCTTCATTGCACTTGGACCAAGAATCTTTGAAATATGGCATTGCCTCCAATTAGACAATGATAGGTTATCGCTAACTTTGTGGGAGGGGAACTCTGGGTCTGGAAAGGGATTGCGGCAACAAAAGAGAAGGAAAAGGCTATGTCCCTCATTCCCCTTGCAATTTTCTAGTGCATTTGGAAAGGGAGGAACAGGACAGTGTTTAAAAATTCAATCTCAGCACTCCAGATCAGCAAAGATCACTGGTTTACCACAGTTAATAGCTGGCATACTGGGAGTGTTTTTAATGACTATAATGTAATCTTTGAATTTTGTAACACAGTTCAGGGTGCTTGAATTTCTGTGCTACGGGCTGGCATCCCCTCAATGCCTTTTCAATAAATTTTCCTTTGTTTATCAAAAAAAAGAAAGAAATCCTTGATAAAATCTTCCCCCCTCCTCCCATTAGCCACCTTATGAAAAGAAAAATTACAATATCTTACCTGTGTAAATATTAAGAAAGTAATATTCTAATTTTATTTGGGCTTCCTTATTTTATTTTCTTGATTCCAAAGCATATCAACCCTATAAATATAAGATTTTAAGTAATTTATTTTAGAATTAAATATGATGAAATGAGTTTAGATTGTTAGGTTTATCCCTTGTGTGAGGATGTAAAGTACTGGACACTAATTTAATCAAACCATTAAAATTGCATGCTGCTTTGAAAGAGGACTCCACATAACAATTGTAACCAAGATGACAATGTTAACATCAATGAGAAAAAAAAAATTAAGAGATGCTTTGGAAGAATGTAAAAGCAACCTTAAATGGGGCTTAAGCCAATTGATTTACTCAGGGCATAGAAGATCCATAACGAAACAATGAAAAACAAGTTTTACCACAAGTTCAGAAAAGAGGAGAGAAGCACAACAAAAAGGGCTAAATAGTCACTTTCTCTTCAATAAACCAATTTAAGGCACTGGCAGATGTAAATGTAGCACCAATGATGAATTGAAAATGATGAAAAACTCTCACTAACACTGGGTACTTAGTAAAAGTACATCAACTCAACTGGCATAATCTCCGATGTAAACAAAACAGGATGGGGCGAAGCAAATTGCTGGAATTTTGGGATGCAGAAACCGATATAATGATATGATTACTTGGTGTGGCAGGACAAACTGTTGACTTATTTTCTCACTGATTTAATTAGGCCAAGCCTTGCCCCACTTGTACAGGAGCCTATTTTTAATCACAAATCAAACTAGTTCATTCTAAATTCCCTCTTGCATATGTTGTAAACTAAGCCAAGGAAAACACATTTTTAAATGTGAACAAGGCACACGTAACATCCTCTAGAGAAAACAATTTAAAATAGCATCATCTCCTTTAAAAATTTAAAAATAAAAAAGAAAAAACTCAAAAATAGCATTGAAACTACTTGTGAGGGTGAACTTTGGCCTACTAATAAGGGTGTGAGTGTGTGACAGCCAAACCTAGAGGTCACAGGATCAGACCATGGAAAGAGCCCCTTCTGATGTGGAGGTAAGGATGCCTGTACCATGCATTTCCAAAACCACTGGTGTCACATGGGAGCCTTGTTCACTAATTGTTCTTTCAACTCAAATCGCTCAATCTCTGACAGATTTAAGCAATTTTCCTCCTCATTTGTTAGTTATATTTCTTTCTAAAGATTTACCTAATTTCATTGAATTTGTTACCAAGGTTCTATACCATGTAATCCCATGACATACGACAGATTTTCAATCTACAACTGAGTCATGCACTCCATAAGATGACTAAAGTGCATTGATAGAGTTGGCATTATGGGTTTTGGAAAAGCAGCCCCTCCAAATGCAAGGTTAGGGTAAGGTTGCTTACAGTAGAACACTCAACTCAGACCCTTCCTTGATAGGATTGTTAAAGCTTGATATACATTGTTGGCCCACAACCTAAAAGCTTAAGCTTTTAGTGAAGTGGTAATCTAACATTGTATTAGAGCTAGTTACCCGAAAGTCCTAGGTTCTAGTCTTGTTGCCCACATTTATTGTATGGTGTTTAAAAAATTGGTATATTCCCTATAATGGGTGTTATCTATTGTGTGTTTATCTCTCCACGTGCTCTCGGGCTGCACATCCAGGGGAGTGATAAAGCATGATATACATTGTTGGCCCACAACCTAAAAGCTTAAGCTTTTAGATAAAGTGGTATCTAACAAGGATCATGTGCACTAGATGCTCCTTTTATATATATAAGATGGCTCTATGAGAATGAAACCATAAACTTAATGTTATAATGTTATATCACATATCATATCATGATAAAAGCAGGGAAAAGATTTACCTACAGTGGCCATGGTCACAATGGCAAAATAGAGGGAAGTTGTGTAGCGCTTCCAGAGATCAATTTCTCTAAAATGTGAATAACTAAAGTCGCCCAGCTTCAAACTTCCAATCCATGTGTGAGCTTCATCTTCAGCAGGTAGAGTGGTGGCTAAATAATAGAAGATGCAAGCTGCCGTATGTGTACAGTAGAGTTCAACAGCAATAAGTTTCACAATCCTAGTAAATAGGTAATTTATCCTTATATCCTTCTCCATAGACTGGAAAAAATCAGTGACTTTGCGCACACGACATAACCTGATCCACAAAAGGTATCTCACTTCTTCTTTTCTTCCACAAGCCTGATTAGAACAAATCCAACATGTCAACTATGAAAAACAAAAAGTGCTAGAACTTGAGAAAAAAGCACATAATATAAGCTTTAGAAAAACGATTATTAACTTCCAGAAATCACAAAATATCATGTGTGTTCTTCATGTTCTAGAATTTAAGATATTGTATCTACAAAACTGAAAATTCAGATGCACAGCTAACTGGCACAACTAGTGTGCACACCGACCCACATGCACGTGAAATGATATAGTACCAAAAGATGTGCACACGAAGGGTTGTGCTGAATGGTTGTGGAGGTGAGTAGTGCATATAGCAGCACTCATCATAAAACTATTTCAGAGGTTTTTTGAAGAGGAAACAATTAAAAAGTGCAAATCTCTTTGCATACACACACACATTTGGGATGCACATTTCACACCTTCATATGGGATAAGTTTTGCAGTTCACCAGTATAATGAATATGCCTGAACTTATAGATTTAATTCATATGGAAGAAGTTTTGCAACTCATTAATAGAATGAATATGCTCAACTATAGACATGATTCAAGGCTTTTCAAACTGGAAAAAAATAAAAAATAAAATAAAATATTTGGCCCATGCAATCAAGATTTCATAACAACAACTAAAAAAATTAGAGAGGATATCATTGATCAAAATTTAGTTGGGTAAAATGGAAATTTTGGATTTTCAAATCCTATGGACTCATATGCAAAGCAAATAAACTAATTTAATTACTAGAGATTGTTCAAACACTCCATGAGGACAAGTGTTTCATACTTACTAAAGAATTTCCATGGAAAAAGCATAATTCTTCCCTCATCCCAACCAGTAAACAATATACTAAATGGGAACAAAAGTCAGAGAAATTGAAGAATAAGGACTTCAGCTATATAATGAAATAAAGAAACGGCTGCAGAAGTTGATAATATCCAAAAAGCAGGATTCTTGCAATTATTTATTTGAGTTTAATTCAACATTTACTGAATAAATGAAAAATATTATATATTAAATTTTAATTGAAATCATATATTGTAAAAGAGATTATCTTGCCCAAGCTAGTAATCATGTCTGACTAGGTGCATGTGCGTTACCATCAAACAAAAAGTAATATTGACCGCAAACAAACCAAGTATTCGAAAAATAAAAACTCCCAAACTTGCAAACACAGTGAAAAACAAAATTAAATCTCCCTCAAGAAATGACAGTGCAAATTAAAAGGCAAAAAAACCAAAGTGTACAAGCTGTTGGTACTATAGTCATCACAATATTAATAGGGTAAAATAGTATATATATACCTTGTATATAATGTCCCAAGGCAGACAACCAAGAAAATCAACGATAAAACTAGATTTCAAGTACCTGTAATAAAATATGTAAAAAAAAATTTATATCAGCAGTAAACTAAAGCAAATTATATAATATATATATTATGTTGTTATGTGGACTCATGGACTTCATTTATATACATTTACATGGTTGTAATTGCTATTGAAATCATGCCGCGAAGGTGTAGAAAAGCACTGGGACCAACCACTTGTGAGATGAGAGATCACATACAATAGATAATTTTTTTAAAACAATTTTCAGTGCAATGATTACAGCATTTACCTCCAGTCAAATTCTTTCATATCTTTATTTACCAAGGAAAACATTTCCAGCATTATAAAAGGAAAAAAAATACTATCCAACAGTAAAAGTGATCGAGCAAAATCATTTCTACTATAAGTTGAATAATAAAGCATGATTCTTTGCATTCATTCTCATATGGCATGAAAGACAAACTATATTCAAGGCCATAATACCATTTTATAAAGAAAATATGACCCCAGCAGGTCTTCTGAGGCCAGTTTAGTATTAAAATGAAACAAAGACAGCAATTTTTTAACAAATGTATCGAATGTAAGTTGATTCAAACAAGATTTGATTCTCACATGATCAATGACTTCCCTTGAAAAGGGTTTTCTACTTACACTTAACAGCCCAAATTTTCTGCCTCTTAAGTGACTCACAAACCTCTCCTTGATGACTATTGTATGCACAATGAACTAGAGAGATGGCAACCACCCTTTATTAGTGAATTAGAAAGTTGTCTTTTGGATCCCATGCATGAGATCTTGCAGAGATCTTAATCCTTGGACCTTAGCTATGAGGGTTGGACTAGGATTCTCTAACCATAGTTTATTTTTACTAGGACTTTAGATGCTTGTAGTAACTCTCAAAAAATAATAATAATAATAATTATCCCGTAATTGAAAATATTTTGCAGATAATTGCAAAGTAACACTAGGAGTAGGGACATTTGCAAGGGAGTCCCTTTCATATAGCCTCTTTATCAATAAGTCTGTAACATAAGAATTATATTATTTAAAAAAAAAAATTGCAAAAACATTAAAAAAGGGGACAACAGCACTAACAAAACAATAAAATAAATTCAAAAGAACAAAAAACAAGAAGTGCAAGAGAACTAACAAAAGGTAGCACTCCAATGCCCCAACCATCACGAAGAGGGAAAAGTTGATTCAATCGCCCTCAAAACATAATCCTAGGGAGATATTTTCACCATACCCAGTGAGGTTGAAGCCTTGTACACCAAGAAATCATTTGTCCCAGAAACTAACTTTCGCTCTAGCTCAAGGGGGAGTGTTATTGGTCATTACTTGCTTAGTGTCAGTTCTTTAGTTTTTTTTATAGGAAAAGAAAAGATTTCATTAATAGGAGAAGAATTTACACAAAGGAAAATAAGACAACTCCTGAAAAATATGGAACAAACTAGAAGGGAAAAACCAAAAAAACACAACAAAGAAAGAAAAGGAAAAATCAAGCCAACAAATTCCTCCAATCTCATTAAACTTCCAAAAAGCTTACTCCCCTAAAATACTCAAACACAACACACCAGAAAGAGGCCATATAGTGAATCTTTTCCTAAACCAACAGCCAATTCAACTTCTTTCCCAAAAAAATCCAGGCATACAGTTCAACCATAACCCCCACAAAACTTAACTTAAGGGTCCAGAAAACAGCAGCCTTTTTTTTTCTCTTGCTTTCTTCTTCTTTTCTTTTCTCTTCTTTTCTTCTTCTCTCCTCTATCTCTAACTTTAAATAGAGTTCTATGTCCAGTCTTGAGTCTCAGTCTTGTCAGTTAAGAAAACATCATTGTGTTCCATATGTTTCCTGATTCAAGAAACAAGCACCAAGCCCTATCATGTTAGTCCATTCTTATGTTTGGGGTCCTAGTTGGGTTGTATCCAAGTTGGGTTTTGACATTTTATGACTTTTGTTGATGATTATTAAAGAATGACTTGGCTCTATTTAATAAAATATTGTTGCGATTTTTTTCAAAACTTTTATGCCTTTCACGCCCACAATCCACAACAAAATGGGGGTTTACAAATAGAAAAAGAGGCATATCCTTGAAGTCACTTGTACCTTGCTTTATCACATGGGAGCTCCCAAAATGTTTTGGAGTGATGTAATACTTACTAGCTGCTCTCTCATCAAAAGAATGTCATCCTTTGTTCACGGTGGTAAAATTCCTAACTCTATTCTCTTCTCAAATTCTCCTTTGTTTTCCCCATTTATTTGTGTGTGTGTCCTTTGTTCATTAGTTAACTCCCTGGGTGGATAAGTTGGATCCTTGTGCTATAAAATGTATTTTTCTAAGCTACTTATGCACTCAAAAGCGATATCATTGTTAGCCTTACTCTTTGTCGTTTGTTATGCCTCTGTCAATGTTACCTTCATTAAGCATAAACCATACCATTTTGAGGCCCTTAAGTGCTTCTAACCTCGATGAGTCTCTTCCTCTACCTAATCTTCCTCATTCTAACTTATCTTTTCCGCCAATCATCCACGTGCATCTTCATGTAGTTTGAGTCCTTCTCATCGCCTCCATCATCCTAACTTGGAGTTGTATACACAACTGCAAAAGGGAGGACTGAGGAGTGTCCCCTACAGCTTCTATTCACCTTTGATTTCCTCATCTAGTGGCCCATTTTCTATGATGTTCATCCTCCCTTTGATGTAAGGTAAATGCGCATGTACACAACCCCTATAGCTAACTTGGTTTGCTATGATTTCTTGTCACCCCCATTTTAATGTCCGGAGTCAAGCTTAGTATGTCGACTCAAGAATCAATGTATGGTCTAAAGCATTCTCCCAAACCATGGTTTTGTCAAACTTGAGTTTGGCCTCCAACAGTGAAAGTCAATCACGTCGTATTTTATTGTCAAACTCCATGCGGTAGGGTTCAACTTGTTGTGTATGTCGATAAGATTGTGATTAATGGCATCTGGCAATGATGATCAAGGTGTCTAGGGCCCAAAGCATTTTCTACAAACTAAGTTTTAGACTAAAGATTTGGGACCGTTAGATTACTTCTTGGGTATAGAAGTATCAAACATCTCCTATGGAATCATTTTGTCGTAGAGGAAGTATGTTCTTCATCTTTTAGATGAGATTGGGATGTTGGGATTGAAACCTATTTATATACCCATGGATCTTAACAATAAGTTAGTGCTAGATATGAGTGATTTGTTGCCTAGCCTAGATGATATCAGAGACTTGTTGGAAAGTTGAATTATCTCATAATCACTTGACTGAATCTTCCTTTCATGATAGATGTTGTGAGATAGCTTCTTGGCTTTCCAAGAACAAGTCAATGGGATGCAATAATTTCGCATCCTAAGATACCTCAAAGATGCACCTAGGAGACGTCTCTTATATCAAGATAGGGATCACATTTATATTCTAGAGTATACAAATGTAGATTGTGCTGGGTCACCTTCCAATAGAAGATCCACAGTTGAGCAGTGTGTTTTTCTTGGTCGTAACTTCATTTCCTGGAAGAGTAGTCAAGCACTAAGTCAAGAGTAGCCTCACACTATATGTGAACTTGTTTGGTCGAAGAATATGTTGGAAGAACTTGGTTTTCCACTTTCTCGATCTATCAAGTTGATGAGTGGTAGAGTTGCTACTTATATTGCCACCAACCTAATCTTCCATGAGCAAACAAAAACATCCAAGTTGACTGTCACTTTGTTCAAATGAAGCTAGTACAAAAGCTCATTACAACCACTTTTGCGAACTCTGAATACCAACTTGCTAATTTGGGGGGTGTTTGGGTTAAATTCATTTGTAACGAGCTAGGAACATATGATATGTATGCTCCAACTTGTGGGGGAGTGTTACTAGTTATTTTGGTCATTTAGCATTATTGATATGTACTATTGTTATGCTAGTAAGCGTGAGTTAGTAGGGGTATTATGGTCATTGCAATGTATTTGACATATAATATAAATAGAGGGAGAGACCTATTGCGGTGATTAGGACTCCAAATTTAACCAGTACTTCAACAGTTTCTATTTCCTTCGAAATTTTGTTCCTTCAAAATTGTAATTCTTGATCCATGATCTCTAGTCGATACAGTCTTCATTCAATAAGGCATTACCCGCACTAAAGATGGAGTGCAGCAATGCATAAATTCTAAGCTGAAATTATTGATTAATGGAATTATGAAGTGGAGCAATGACTACAACATTTTGAAGTAATTCAAAAATTTCGCAATGTGGCTGTCAACATTTGGTCAATTCCACAGTTCAGTGCAACATTTGGTTTGCTATATATGCAATATTGTATTCAAGCAACGCAGCAGTATTATGAATGCATATTCTGCAGCATTATGATGCAGCAATGTACAATGCACCATTTGGACTGTATATACTACTAATATATGAAACCAACACAATCAAAATGGAATATTTGATGATGCATGCATTTTGGAATTTGATGATGCACTAATTTCTTTGTGTATGGCACACTTACTGGTTCTAACTTAATATGCATGAATTAGTGGTCTATTTCAAGAAGACCCAGCAAAAAAATTGTATGTTTGATGTGTGTGTGTGTGTGTGTGTGTGCATATATATATATATATATTTTATAGCAAAAGAAAATATCATTACTATTGTTCGTGGATGGTTATACAGCATAATTCCATTCACCAAAAACCTTAGTCTACAATTTGAGGATGAGTGTACTGCATAATTTAGTACGGAATGATGCCTCATTTAATGAGGGCCGCCTGATCAGAATCAAGGAATAAGAATTAAAATTTTGATGGAAGTAAAAATTACTATCGTTCAATGAATTAGAATTGCAGTCTTGAAAAGAATTAGAATTTTGAAAGGATTAGATTACAATTTTGAAGGAAGTAGAATGACAATGCATTAACTCCAGTAGTTTAGGACGACATTGCAAGAATTCCAGTATTTTGGTGTGACAACACATGTAGTGGCTTCTATGACTCTGTCCTAGAGTTCCATCCAAAATCCTCAAATCAAGTCAACGATGGGACAACAATGCAATAATTCTTGAGTTTGATGGTATTGGAAATACAAGTTGAAGTTTGGGGAAAAGCATGCAATTCAACCAATAATTTGAGGATTACTGGTGCAATTTTCTTCCTTGAAAATATATGCAGGTACAAGGGGAATAAAATGAAGTAATTGAGTCCTTGATTCATAACCAACAGATAAATGGATAATATTGGTTCTTGAAAGCATACATGCTTGACAGAGGAAAACATTACTAAATATTAATACAACTCATATTCATATTGTGAATGTTATTCACATAGTATAATAAAATTTAAGATTGCAATTTTAATTTGCATTATGTCTGTTCAACTTAATAGGATTTTAATAGCATACAAAAGAAAATTCTGTCATCATAAAGCAAATACAAACGTTATTCCATCAAATATAGAATGGGATAAAAATAAATGTTCCATGATAAAATTTCAGAAAAATTATTCATTGCATATCTCACACTACGGGCTAACAAAAGTTTTTGCATTGTGATTTATTCTATGACAACAAACATTTTTTCTTTATCATTCTATTCTTAAAAGTAGACTTTCTGTAACCTAAACAACAAAATCATCAAAAACGGTTAGACATTCAAAACAAATTAACAGGAACGCATAACGTACTAGTATGGTCACTCTTGGGGTTGACAGTGGCATGTTGGGTGCAGATTGGAGAAGAGAGAGAGAAGAACTGACCGAACTGCAATGAGCTTGCGCTTATGAACCATCCGATAAGTCTGGCTGTCCCTGTAGGCAACGAAGAACTGCAAGAAAATGTCCACAAAGAAAGCTATCTGTCCCGCAATGTCCAGGAAGAGGAGGTTCTCGGGCAACCCCCTGAAGAAGCCGAACTCCAATGGAGTAAAGAAAGACGAATACACCGCCCATATCAGTATGAATTTCACCCATGCCCGATACCACCTGCAATTTGTTTTCATGCATCAGTTTGACCCCCGATGACATTTCAAAACGAGAGAAAGGCATAGCAAGCGAAATAACCCTTCTGGCGCGAAGCAGTTCCGGGAAGACACAGGAATAAAAATTGAAAGCTCGCTCGACGGAGTCGTAGTCAAAATTGACTCCACGTTGACACGAGGCTCCCAAGACTTTGTTTGAAGGAAGAAAAAGAAAAAAAAATGATAAAGAAACGTAGTTGTTTGTTATATTAAATATTATTAAAAATAATTTTTTTAATGTAGTTAAAACTAAGTATTAAATGTTAATAACATATAAAATCAATATTTTGTTCATTAATTGTTAAATACTTTATAAAAAGAATTTTGTTTTCAAATCTTTTTAATTTTAAATAGAGCTTAAAAATCCGAGTATTCTGATTTTTTAACCTTCAACCTTTATAATTATGTTAGCATTTAAAAATGTAATTGTTTCTTAAAATATGCATAAAGTTAAAGAAATGGTTGGTTGGAATACAAAAATTTTGAAAAACTAGTTCTTAATTTATTATAGCACCAAACTCTTAATTTTAAAAGTATCTAAAAGAGTAATTGGTTGATTTTCTTTAGTGTTTAAAGAACATTTCATGAAATGCTTAAGCACTCGTAACTTTTTTTGGATAAAAAAAGAAAGACCATTCTCGAGCATACCAAATAAAATTTCAATACAATTCAAAAGATTTAAACATACACTATCTGAAATGTAATAAAACTCAACTCAAAAGATTATTTTAGTGTTTAATTAGATAAAGTAGTTTGTTTCGTATTATTTCAAAGAAGTCATTCACTAGAAATTTATATTTTAAATAATGAGTAAATTGAAAATTTGATAAGTATTATTTCCGAAGTGCTAGGTTGACATATTCATATTTGAAATAGAATTTTTAGAATATGAATAAACAGCCAAGTTTTAATTTAGAGAATGTGAAGGGAAAAGGGTGCAGAAAGTACACATCAAAAGAATAAGGGGAAAAAATTTTCAATTATAAAATAGAAGGACAAAATAAATATCACTCAAAATAGATTGGTATTTATGAAGAGTACAGAAGGTATATTTCCAATCTTTTTTTCCTTTCTCAATTGAGAGAGAGAGAGAGAGAGAGAGAACTTTTTTTTAACCTTTTTCCCTTCCATTCCAACTAACCAAACAGTGTACATTTTTATGACACTTCTTTGGCCATCGACACAATGATTAGCATCAACTTTTTAAAAGGCAGCCAAAAAGGTGGATGCAGTTGAAGAAAAAATTGTAGGAAGGATTGGTCTGCCCACTATAACTAAAATATTTATATTAAAGAAAAAATTCCTTTGTCAATAATAGTCAACCACCAAAAAAACATAGAAGATAGTGTACAAAGCTTAATTTTATATTTTTTTTTAATGTTTGCAAAGTATGAAATCATATTTTAAGTATACCTCTGCAGAGCCATTTAGTTCTTTAAAGATTTTTAGAAACATGATATTCATAACATGTTATTTTCATATTTGGTTGAGTATGAGAATTTGACATGGAAAAAATATTCACATTCTTAAAAACAAAAGAATTCTAATGAAATATGGACATCTTGTTCCCACCTCCCCTATAAAAAAGTTTCATCTAGATCTCATTCTCAAGGAAATTCTACCTTTTAGATCCAATTGTCCTAGCTGTTTTGACTTTTAAACAACAATGTCCTTATAATATAATATAATCAACTATGTTTTTATATATTCATAATAAATTATTAATAAAATGAAAGTAAAACTTTTCAATTAGCATGAATATTAATTATTTTTTAATTATAAATTGCATATAAAATGTTAAATAAATATATAAATTATTTTTAAAATTTATATTAAATGTGTAAATGAGGGCAAGCCTTGGATCAACAGTAAGGTTACTCCTTTTGTGATCGGTTGGTCATGGATTCGAGTCTAAGGAAGCAGTCTCTCTACATAAAAGTAGGGGTAAGACTGTGTACACTGTGACGATCCTATCCTTGTCTACACAAAATAGGGTGCCTTTATAGCCCAAGGATGCCCTTTATATTAAAAGTCTAAATATTTATAAATTAACATTTTAATGTATTGTTACAAGTGTAATTTATTATATAAAAGTAATACTACTATTGTATTATAAAATTTTAATATAATAGTTTATATTTAGACACTAAATTGTTCCCAATTATTTTAGTTAATCAAATATTAAGTATCAAGTGTTTTAAATTTAGAATTGCTGAAAATTTGAAAATAAAATTTTAATTAAATACATATTCTTAATAAGTTTTTTAGTCGAAAAATGTAATTATTATTCATATATTAGTTACACATGTGTCAAAAGTATAATGGTCGTGTTCCTAAAGGATTTCATGTTGAACTAGACACTAACATGAGAATCCTATGTACATTTCTAGAAATCTTATAAAGCAAATTAAATAAAAATAGTTTTATAAGGCAAACATCTTAGTCCCATCAATAAAATTTTCAAGAATGTCATTTTATGATGATATTTTTTATGTTGAGAACCAAGCATCCCCGTACGTACGTTAGCAAATCTTTCAAAATTTATAGAAATGTGATGCACATGACATTTAATTTCCACGCTTTTTGAAATATGGAAATTTGATGAGGCCAACATGTTTATATTCCTGTGGGTATCCTATTCCTAACTTCCCTATATATATAAGTTTTATGAGAATCTTATTTCCCAAACGAATTTTACTTTTTGGACCAAATTGCTCTTACTATTTTAGTTTATGCTTCCATAAAATAATATAAAAGCATGCTATTATTATATTTAAAATAATAAAATATTAATAAAAAAAAAACACTAACTTATCTTGAGATTTGAAAAAAAGATACTAATTTTTCTTGAGATTTTTAAAATTTTAGGAACCTTTCCTAAAGTTTCAAGAATTTTAAGGACCTTCCTCGAGTTTTACAAAAAAAACACAAATTCCCTTGTATTTTGTAAAGAGATAAATCTTTAAAGCGAGATTTGTGTATTTTTCCCAAATCTCAAGGGAGGTCTGTGGTATTTTTGAAACTTTAGGAAAGCCAATAAAATTTTTAATTTCAGGAGAAGTTCTTATCTTTCTGTTAAATCTCAAAAAAGGTGATTATCTTTTGTCCTAAAATAAATAATAAAATTTTAAATTACCATAATAATTATTTTAATTAGAAAATATATAAAATGCTAATTAAAGATATTATTTATAGTGTTTTAATTAAAAAAATAATTTTAAATTAGAAAATAATTAAAATTCAATTAAAATTTTAATTATTTTTCAATTAGAAAATATTAAAATGAAAATTAAAAATATTAATTAATACAAATATTGGTTAATTTGTATTGTCAATTACAAATATTAAGAAGGAAATTTGGTTTATCTATTAATTATATAATTTTTAAAATATTTATTAAAAGTGTTTATACTTATGTTTTAATTAATATTTTGATTAAAATTCGTAATTTATAATTTAAAATTAATATTATTAGTCTTCTAAAAATTAATATAATAGTTAACATTTAAATAGTGTACTATCCTCAATTATTTTGCATAAAAAATAATGTTACTTTTATAATTATTACAAACTTTAGGATATATATTTAATTAAGTATATATTTTTAAATAATTTTAATGTTAAAAAATATAATTATTTTTTATATATTCATTACATACATATTAAGAGTATAATAATCCCCTTCTTAAAATTTTGATCAAAATTCTCACATTGAGCTACTTTCATAGAAAATTTATGTATATTTTAAAGAATTTTATAAAAATTAAATACAAAATATTTTCATAATACATGCATTCTATTCACAGGAATAAAATTTTTGAAAATGATATTTTATAAAAAAAAATTTAATATTTCAAATAACACGTTTTTTCTTTACACTTTTTATAATTATTATTATTTTAAATAATAATGATGATTGGACAGAAGGCTATTTGGGTGGACACTGGACAGTCATCCCAGCTCCCAACCAATTTATCCGCTCTGATTCTGAACATTATAATCACATATCAGATCCTCCAAGGCTACATTGCCATGGTTAAATCCTTAATCTAATTTAAATGATTTAATATTTTAATATATATATATAATATAAATTTTTAATATATATAAAATATAAATAATATATATAATATATAAAATGAATAAATTTTAGTATATACATAATATAAAATATTTTAATATATAATATATATAGTTATTTATTATTAATTAATACTATTTGGTGAATGGAATTACCAAATTCAAAAACCAAACGAAAAACTGAAAATCAAAATTTAATGAAAATAAAAATTTATGACCACCACACAATTTGCAATTGCCGCATCTATAGGACGCGCACATGCCACGGTGGACACTAACATGGCCGTAACCCTCTCCCATTTTGTCAAAACCCCGATTAACAAATGTCCACGTGGTAGATTTACTACGGTTAGATACTCCAAGCAAATGTCAAATCAACGCACCATACACCAGCTATGTCCACCACTCAGACTCCACCACGTGTCAATTAACTCAAACTGCTGCTTCACCACCCCGCACCGGGACGGCTAAACCGGAAGTCCCAAAACCCGACTTCAAAGAGCGAGAGAAAACGATTGGATACAGAGAGAGAGAGAGAGAGAGAGAGAGCGGGAGATGGTGGTGGTACCTGTTATCAGGATGAATGGCAAGTCCACCGGAAAGGTCTCTGATGCCACCGATGACGCCCTCGCGGCTGAACTTCCGGCGAATCGATTCCACTTCCAATGAGTTTCTCAACAAAGCAAGTCCGCTTCCTGGAGACGACACGGTTCCATCCCTTAGATTCAGATCTTCCACCTCGAACACTTCTCCATTAATCGATTCTTCTCCCTCATTTCCTTTGGTATTATCGTTTCCCATTTATCCTCCGGAACATCGATCAACAATCAACCAATGAAACGATCAGTATTATCTATATTTATATATGTATCCACTACACATCGATCTCCATAATGAAGATCGATCGTTCTCCAACAATCCAGCAAAAAGCCAGAGAATCAGGTGAGGCCAATTAATGGAGATTCGTTCTGGACCACAAAACTCGGTTCGGAATTCCTGAAAAATCACAAAATCAATTTATAAACAAACGTAACGGAAAAAGGAACAAAAGGTGATCAAGTTGAGTAGTCTTAACCGTTAAAATGCTCCCGGAAGAAAAATGTCACGAGCATTTCAGAGCAAAATCACGAGCAAAAAGGACTCGCAGCGATTTGATCATAAGTTCGCGTGTCCACACCACGGAGGATAGTGAAAACTGAAAAGCGGGGAGAGAGAGAGAGAGAGAGAGAGAAGGGCAGAGTGGTCATGGGAATTCCTGCGGCTCTGTTTTGTGTATGTACCGTATCCGATAGCGCACCAATTCATTCGTAGAAGTGGATTTTTCCTAATTTTCTACAGCTTATTTTTAATTTGCGTCATCCGCCGGCGCTTGGATTTAAATCCTGGTGTGTCGGATAAGTAGAAAAAACCGAGGGCTGCTAACGTGCGCCTAAAAAAATGTGCTTTAAGTTTAAAATTAAAATCAGAAAGTGTGCGAGTCAATTTAAGTCCAAAAAAAAAAATGAACATATGAACATACTTAAATTACACAACATTTCGCTTCAATATTTTAAAACAAGCATGTAACACGAAATGGTAATTAAATATATATATATATATATATATATATAGAATCACGATTTCTAATGTATAATTTATAAAGTGAATAAATAAATAAGATTAATGTGTCAATCCAAATAATTATTAAAATGCTATTCTATTTTTTTTATTTTCTAAACTTACACAAGAAGGTTGAAACATATTTATATTGATTTCTAAATTACCTATATAAATATTTAAAAATTAATATTCTTTTAAACATTTATAAATTTAAATATAAAAAATCAAAATTATTTTCCACTACTAAACAAGCTTTTAATTACTTAGGAGTTAAAAAAGTTATTATAATACTACTTCTTTGCACAAGCATTGTGTAAAATTTTTAAAAGTATTGAGAATGTAGATAAGAATTCGTATTATATTGATCTGACAAATTTTACGATAGTTATTAGTTACCTAAATGAATTCATATAATCGATCCCACCTAACGGGATTTAAGGTTTAATTTGTTATTGTTGCATAGCGGAGGTGACATTAATTATTTGAGATTTTAAGTGACTAGTTAAAAAAAGTTATTTGTAAATGAATTATAATACTAAAATGATTTGAATGTTATTTTACAAATAATAATAGGGAGTTTCCTTTATAAAATAGTATAGATCATACAGAAGTAGAACAAATACTACTTAACAAAACCAGCGGGGACCGTAAAAGGTAATGGTGATGTGTCTCGGGAGTCGAGTTGGCCAAACGTCCAATTGATACACAGAAGCAATGTCTACATCCGGGCTTTATCTTGATCAGCGAGATCTGGGGGCGGAGGACGCTGATTCGTAGGTTTGGTGCCGCACTAGGGGTCCAAAGGGTTCGTTGGTGGCTAAAGTTCCTATGTAATAAAAAATAAAAAATAAAAAATTACTACTTAACAAAAGAAATTCCTTCATGGTATATACTTTAAAGTCCCATTTGAAATTTGAAAAAATATATTGAGGAAATAGAATCAAAACATAAAAAAATTAGATTTTTCATGTATCCGTATCAAGAAAAGTTATAAATAAAATCAAATGTATTACAAATAAATTTTGACTTCGCATTGTATTATTATTTTATTTTAAAAATTTTTAATCATATCAAAATAAATTTTTATTTTCAATAATCGACAAAAAATATTGCGAATTCGTTTCACATGGCAAAATATTATGAATAATATTTCATATGACAAAAAAAATGAATTTGTTTCTTATTTACCTTTCTATTGTTTTCTTAATGCAAAATCCATAATCCAAACCGAGCATAAGTAAAATATTAAAAAGTCATCTCTTGTATATAGTGAAATTTATTATATGGATCATAGTCAAATATATAAACTAATAATAACTTCTATGTAATTATAATTAGAAACTCCGTTATTCTCTAAAGGAGTCAAAAAAATTGAAATAGTTTTTCATAATTAAACAATTTCTCATTTACTTACTTATTAATAAACAAAAAAAAGTATTATATTACTAGTTTTTCACACAAGCTATGCCCATGATTTTTATTTTGTTATTTTAATTTTTTGTAGAAAACTGTAATTAAAAATTTTAAATTGACATAAATATCTTTTAATAAAAAGATATAATTTATTTTAATTTTTTACCTTATTAGGAGCACTCTTAGCATTTATCATGGGAAATGAGAAATGATAAGTTATCATTTGATCCGAACGTTTAAAACAAATATAATATATCAATATTATATATTATGATAAAATGTAAATGTAATTAGAGACTACTTATATTTGGAAACTATTTTTTAGAAATATAGTAAATTTTAATGTACATAAACATAAATGTAACATGCAATACATAAATTTATATTTTTTAATAATTTGAATTTGGATTAATTTTATAATTTTAAAAACCATCTGAATGAATTTTAAAATTTTTTATTGCATGTAAAAATAACGTAACATAGTATGTATGTGTATATATATATATATATATATATATATATATATATATATTATTTAATAATTTAGATTTGAATTAATTTAATAATTTTAGTGCATGTAAATATAAATAAAGGAGAAGAAAGTAGAATCTTATATTTTATTTTAATTTTATAATTTTAATTTATGCAAATCTAATATAATAGGGTTGGGTAGGAGAGTTGTTCGAGGTAGATTAGTCAGAAGTAAAAAAGGAAAAGAAATTAATTATATTAGCACAATATAGAGTTGGAACAAAACCCTAAAAAAGAAAAAATCAGTGGGACCAACGAGATGTAAAGTGGGGAGAGAGAGATAGGCTTTAGCTTTAGTTTTTCAAAAAAGAGTAGTGGGGCCCATGGAGACGCTCTCAATTGTCTCCATTCATAAGCTTGACATATAGAGAGAAAGAGAGAAAGAAAGGGTGCAGAGGTGATTAATGATTTGTTGGAAAACTAATGTTCAACCTCGACGATTTTAATATTTTCTTTGATATTGTGAGTTTGAAAACGATGTTTGTTTCATGTGCATCATAGGGACTTCTTTTACTTGCCACAATATGTTGCACAAAACTGCAAATGTTGGAAGGAAAGATTTTATAATTAATCCTCCCTTCAGAATGCTGCTCTGTAAAGCCCATATGCTATTTAATCTTTCTATGAGAACAGGATAAAGTAATAAATGCAAATCAAATATTACTTATTGATATAAGTACTTATAAAAAGTATTTTCATGAAAAAAAATACTTATTTTTCATGACGTTTCAAACGAGAGCTTAGTTAAAGAAATTCCTTTGTGATGTATACTTTAATGTCCTAACTGAACCTTTGAAGACATCAAGGAAATAGAAAGAAAGAATAAAACAATTTTGTTTTTGCGTGATATGGAACAAAGCTTCAACCTCCACCCAATTCGTGAAGTAGTCTATGGCAACACGCAAGAATTTTCATTGCCCCATGGCTTAGGGCAACGACCCTAGTATGTCAAGCCCCAATAATGCAAAAAGACACAGATTGGTCAAGGGAGATAATGTACTAACAAGTGAATGAGGTATGTTGGCACATCTTTGGCATCTATTGCACCGTTTCACCAATTCTAGCCCATTCTTTCTTATGGTGGGCCAGTAGTATCCTTGTTGTAAGGCCTTGTGAGCTAAAGCTCTCCTAACTAAATGGTTGCTGCAAACCGCTTCATGGATTTCTCTCAGTACATACCTTGCTTCCTTGTTACCCAGGCATCGTAGATATGACAGCATTAAAGATCACTGGTACAACTCTTTGCCTATTATTGTATACGTGCCTACCTTCCCCCTCAACTTCAATGACTCCTTTTTGTCATCAGGTAGGTAACCATCCATCCTAGAGGTATCTTACCAAGATAGTCCTCAAATCTTCTTTGTCCTCCTCTATTGTGGCTATATCGATCTCAATTTCTTCATAGGTTGGTTTCTTTATCCGCTCCAGGTAGACAATATTCTCCCAATCCAGTTTTGAAGCTGAAGCCAACTTTGCCAATGCATTAGCTTTTGCCTTCACTGCTCGAGGAATGTGCTCAATTTCGAATTTAGAAAATGTTTTGATATAATCTAGCACATTTTCTAGATATCTTTTCATTTTTGGCTCCCTAGCTTCAAAATCACCTTTCACCTATTCAACCATAAGCTGGGAGTTGCTCAGGACCTGGAGCTTCCTTATGTCTAGAGACATAGAAAGGTGCAACCCTGCCAACAGGGCTTCGTACTCTGCATCACTATTAATTGTTGTGAACTCTACCGCAATACATATTGCACTTTAAATCCATTTAGGGCTCTAAGAATTAGACTTGCACCTCTATTTGTTCCATTCAAGGATCCATCGATATGCAACAACCGAACTTCCGACTCTTTGAATTTTTCATAGGCTTGTTCGACCACAAAATCAGCTAAGACTTGAGCTTTTATTGCAAGTCTTGGCTCGTAGTGGATGTCGAACTCTCCTAACTTGACTGAACATTTTACCATTATCCCTAAAGTTTCAGGCCATTAAAGGATTTATCTCAGTGGTATATTGGTCAATACAATTACTTTGTGTGCTTGAAAGTAGGGTCTTAGCTTTCTAGTTACATAAATGACCGCAAAAAAAAGCCTTCTCTGCTGGTGTATAATTAATCTCTGCTCCGCGCAATACTTTGCTGGTGTAATATATGAGTTTGTGCTACCTATTTTCCTCTTGGACTAGGACTGCACTCACTGCACATTGTGTAGAAGCCAGATATAAGTGTAAATCCTCTTCAGCACTTGCTTTTGTCAAGAGGGGTGGAGAGTTGAGGTACTTATTCAACTACTCGAAAACCTTATCTTGCTCTTCTCCCCATTCAAACTCTCCTACTTTGCACAATGCCTTGAAGAACGATAGAAACCTATCCCCTAAATAGGAGACAAACCTTCTCAAAGAGGCAATTCGTCCTATTAGAACTTGAACCACATTCTTTTTCTGATGAGCCCGCATCTCCATCAAAGCTCGTATCTTATTTGGGTTGGCTTCTATTCCCCTATGATTTACCATGAACCCTAAAATATTTCTTGTTGACACACCAAATGCGCATTTGGCTGGATTCAACCTCATTATGTACTTGCATAACAATTCAAATATTCTTCCCAAATCCTTTACGTGATCATCAGCTTTTAGGCTCTTCACTAACATATTGTCCACATAAGCCTCTATGGTATTCCCCAGGAAATCCTTGAAGATTTTTTTCACCAGTCTTAGGTAGGTTGCTTCTGCATTTTTCAACCGAAATGACATTACTTTGTAGTAGTAAAGCCCTATTTCAGAGATAAAGGCAGTTTTCTCTTTAGATTGTGGGTGCATGCAGATGTGGTTGTAGCTTGAGTATACATCCATGAAACTCAAAAGTTCATATCCAGATATGGATTCCACCAACTTGTCAATCCATGGAAGAGGAAAGCTAACCTTGGGCTATGCTTTGTTCAGGTTTGTAAAGTCAATGCAGAAATCACCAAAAGATTGGATGCTATGGAGATGGAAAAAGAAGAATAGTACAGAGCAACCTCAGAATCAACCTCCTTGGTCCTATGCACCACTTTCTCAGCCGACATATCATTAGACTACCTTTCAACATCAGATTTCTCTGATCTATTCTTTAGCAGCGCTTGCTCCATCGACGAACTCTCTTAAGGATAGCATGACACAAATGGCTAATACACTTCATAAATTTATGCAAATTCAGACCACAACTAACATTTAGACGTCTCAAGCCATCAATGAGATAAGCACCAACTTAACTAAGATGAGCACGACATTGAATACCCTAGAAATAGGGAAATTTTTGGCACAACCTCAGCATAATCCTCAAGTATACCGGCAACAACAGCAACAAGTACATAATGTCTTAGGGGATTCTCTTGAGATAAGGAGGTCGTTAGTACTTTGAGAAGTGGAAAAGAAGTTTCCAGAGTCGAGATACCTATCGATAGAAAAATAGTTGTCCCGACACCTGAAGGTACAATTGAGATAGATGAAGCCAAAAAAAAATCAAAGGAAGCGAGCCTAGAATTAAAGAAGTTAGTTAATGTGGAGGCCGAGACAAGTATGGAGCACCGACCTATGGTTCCTTATCCTCAGAGATTGATAGCCATGGAACTTTCATTCCCTACTAGAGTAAATATCAAGGATTACAATACCGAAACAAATCTCCGTAGTGGTAAGGTGACTGGTTGTGACGCCCCGATTTTTGTACAATTTTTTTTTCCAATAATAATAAATAATTACACGTCATAAATCCACAAATCGGCCACGTCAACAATCCTACTATCATTCATACGACCCGACCCGCATTAGGTATCGGGTAAAAAGTTATTTTATTATACAACCTATCAGCGGAAGACAATATACACATATAAGTCAAAATACAATACCCAAAGTATCCATATACACATATACACAATACTATCTCATATCCAAAAACAATACAACCCTAGGGAATCACACATCCCTAGTCCAAACTCACCTTGTATATCAGGGTCCTAGCTCCCTATGATCATGGAGCTTTACCACCTGGCCTATCTCTGTCCCCTGAAAAATTTAGATCATTTGGGTGAGACACATCTCAGTAAGAAGGAATAAATTATTTACAATGTGTGGCCATATGAGTACAATTATAATATACTTTACTTTTCAAATCATCATTCCATATGAGAAAATACACTGATATACACATTCTCATAATCATATAGATATACAACACAAGCTTTTCTTTTGTAAGCTTTAAAATCATTTATCAAATTCAATAATTTCCAACACATATTTACCAGCGAAGTTCCTGAGAATAGGGAAGGTTCCCCGCCCATACAGGTAGCTTCCCTCTGCCCTAACACGTTATGCAGCCGAGTATGGCCATATCTGATACCTATCAGGGCACTCACCTTACTCAGTAAGCCCTCAGGCGGAAAGTTTCACTTCGCCTCAATTATTTATATTATTAACTCACGCGGTTTCATTTCTCAATTTTATCATTCTTTATTTCTCAATTTTCATTCATTCTTTCATTTATCATTTTATCCAATTTTATCATTCTTTTACTTTTCATTTCCACTTTACTTTCCGGCTCATGAGTATCCTCGATATCAAATACCAACATCGTGTTTGTAACTTATGGCCACCCTGAGGATCTTTTTATACACGCCATGCTTCCCCTCATGGTTAAGGTTGTGCGGCCTGAAGGCTGGATCTAACCGCAGTTGGCCGACCCGATTAGATCAAATATCATATCACATATCGCGTTCGTAGTACGACTGGCCGACCTATAACCCTGATCCGGACTTAGGGGGCCCAACAACCCTACACAATGGCACAGTCGACTGTCACGCCACACACTCCAAGAGTCCGTGTGGCTGCACTAACAACACTAGTAACGGTACCGTGCTCAATATCATAACCATCCAACAAGGTTTACCACCACATACCCGCAATCATTATGTGGTATTGACATTTTATCATTCATATTTCATGTATTTCCATATTTCTCACTTTCATATTGCAGGATTAACATTGCAATATTTTCATTTCATTTACTTGTATTTCAATATCAATATTCTCAACACATTTCATCATTTAAATGATATTTTCTCAGTTCATAATTCGTTTCATCTCATACTATCATATACATATATTATTTCACAATTACTCAATATTTCTCAAAACACATTTCCATATTTCACATTTCTTCATTTTCTCAGGAAATACATTTCTTGCACATTTTACTTTCATCATTTTCCCACATTTCAATTCTCATATTAAAACACATTTCAGTATCACATATTTTACAGGGTAAATCATCAAATTCAGTTTAAACATTTCTCAATATAAATCATATGCCACACAAATTTCATCTGATATTTATATCATAATAAATTTCAGGTAAAATAACATACGCCATTTAAAATATTTCTCAACCCATAATTTTTATAAAAAGACTGTTATAATTTATTCCCCTTACTTGGCTTACTGAGAGTTTCGCTAGGATCCCAAATCCTACGCCCTTGGCGCCCAAAATTTCACTCCTGCAATTTACATTTTTCCCAGATTAATTAATCTATTTCTCCAAAATAATACTCATCTAGCCTTCCCTAGGCTCCATATACCTCAAATTAATATTTAAACTATTATTTAACACCCTCACTTAATTTTCTAAATTTTGCCTATGGGTCCCAAAATTACACCCGCAAAGCTCACCCGGGCCCTAAATTCCAAAAATCCTACTTTGGCCCCAGATGCTCAATATTTTAGCATTTCTAAATTAATGCTAATTAATTAAAAATAAGCCCTTAATAACCCCCGCACCCCAAATTTGGGGTTTTGGCCTGACACCCCCACGAGAATTCTGTCCCGTTAGACTTGTAGAGAATCATCCCTAGATTCTCGTGGTGGTGTCCGTTCGTCAATTGAGCTTATATTTTGTAAGAAATTAAAGAAAAAAGGAAAAATGGCTTACCCCAGGGAATACGCCTACACCACTCCTACCACTGATCCGCTCCGATAGAAATGACAGCAGCAGAGAATGAAGTCCAGCGGTATCTTCGAATTTTCGATCGGGCGAAAATCCGTCATGAAATCATGGAGAGAGGGAGAGAGAATGAAGAGAGAGAGAGAGAGAGAGAGAGAGAGAGAGAGAGAGAGAGAGAGAGAGAACTTGCAGAGTTGCGTTGCAGGAGAATAAAGAAAAGAAAAGAAAAGAAAGAAGAAGAAGAAGAAGAAGATAAGGAGGGGGGCTGCGCCAATTTTGCCATGATAATAATATATTTAATTAATATTAATAATAATATATTTTATTATAAAAAATAAAATAAAATTTTAATTATTATTATTTTAATCCTATTAATTAATTAATTAATTATTATTATTATTATTATTATTATTATTATTATTATTATTATTTTGAAAATAACTCTACTAATCTTCTTTAACCCTTTTTGGGGTTATTACACTGGTACACTAGATAGGGAGGTTGAGTAGAATGGTAAGAGTTCAACTTTCAAGGAACCACATAAAAATTTTGATGTTAATGTTTCTAAAGCACTGAATGTAATTGTTCCAACATCTACTCCTCAAAGAATGGTTCTTAAAGAAGTGAATTCCCTAGAAAACATACTAAATAAAGATCATTTTTTGTTAAAATAAGAAAGTCAACTTACATATGTTTTGCTTGCGACTTTGAAGAACAATGATTTATTTGAGGCTAATTTCTATGCAAGTAACAAAAATGATTCATTGTGGCGACTCAAATTTGGAGACTTGCCAATTCAATTTATAAATCTACACCCATCAGATGAAATTCCTCCTGAGCCTCCCTCAAACATACTTTGATGTTTTTCTTTCCTTTATTTTCATTTCGTTTTATTTTGTTCTATTTTTTGCTTGTTTTAAGGTAAATTTTTCCTTAATTTTAGTTTTTCTTTTCCCTTACTTCTCTACCCAAGTACGCTTCTACTTCCCTCTGTATCATTCTTTTGCTTCCCTTTTCAACCATTAAGGATAATGCTACATTTTAGTTGTGGGGGGGGGGGGGAGAGAGCATTTGCATGTGATATTGTGTGTTGTCATGTGATAGAATTTTAATGAGATATTTGAATGAGATGTTTGCATGTCAGTTAGGTCCACCTTTGGGAAATACTGTTATTGAGCTTAGAGCATGCTGAATTCCTTATTTGTAAACATTACATCGTAAAATTTTTTTTTTTTCTTTTCGAAGACATGGAACATGTAGGATATAGTGCAAATCAGAGTTTAAATCAAAATAGAACTTTATTCATTTCATTTAGTTGCAACTAAGGGAAGGATGTTGAAAGTTTAGCTACGCACACTGCACACGTCAAAAGACTTAGAAAAATTACCTTAGGTCATTTTTGGTTGATGTATACTTCAGTTGTTTGAGACTCTAATAAACCATATCCTAATGACTTAAAAAAAAAGTTTGAAGCAAATGGAAATAAGAAACAAGTCGAGGATCAATTGCAAAAAGAAAAGAAAAGGAGAGAAAAGAACAAGAAAAAAAGAAAAAGAAAAGGGAAACAATTGTGTATTGGAAAGGGCTACCTATTATTGGGGTCTTAACTAAATAAAAAAGTGGGTGCCTTTTAAAGTGTGCATGAAAGCCACCATTGTACGTTCATGCATTGGAAACGGCTATCTGTTATCGGGGACCTAACTAAATAAGAAAGTGGGTGCCTTTTAAAGTGTAATAGTGTGAAAGCCGCCACTACAATGGTTTTGAATTAGAGTAAAATCATGTGGTTATCTCAGATTAATTGTTGTGATTGAAACCATTAATGTCTATTGGTAGACAATCTTGAAATTCTAGCCTTATTCTCATGTATGCGAGTTTTGTTACACTCCATTATCTTGGTTGATTTACTAAATGGTGTATAAATCTCTCAATTGATACATAACTTGTATTAATCTATTTCTTGTATTTCTAAACTCATTACGCATATTTCATGGCATGTGGTTTTCAAAAGTATTGGAATTATGGTTGCTAATGTCCTAGTCTGAATGCATTCACATTATTTGTTAGAGACAAACAAAAAGTTAGTTGGGAGTGTGATTACGCGTTAAAGTTGGGTAATTAGACATTTAAAATCATGAATTAAAAATTATAATTTTAATTAAATTCCTAATTATTTTTACTAATTTAACATTGAGCTCAATTTGTAATGTTTAAATTTTTATTCTATTTTATCCATAAATTGATGAATATTTATGTTTTATTATTGCAGGTGATCTTCAGGAATCAACGTTGAAATTAAATTACATACGAAAGTCATGCACGTGAGGATCGTGGCTTTTCATTGAAAGAGTTGTGTATGTAGGGTTCATGGAGGATAAAGAATTAAATGATTTAAATGGATGCCTTAAGTGCAAAACGAAGCTAATTTGACGATTACGGACAGTTTCGACATTTTTTCGTAATCAGAGCATAACTTTCTCATCCGAACTCCGATTGAGATGATTCAAGATGTTGTGGAACGTCAAGAAAAATCTATATAACTTTTATGTTTTAAGTTTTAAGAAATACTAACTGTATTAAGGTCAAAATCGACGTTAAGTTACCATAGGCTGCTTTTTGGGAGCTGGGCCGTGTATTGGATTATTGATTTGCATGGGCCATGCAAAACGTGAGGGCTGGCTGCCATGCGCTGGAGCTAAAATCTAAAGGAAATAAAGTGGCTTTTGGATGGGTTGAAAAAGTCAAAGGATTAAGGAATAATTATTTTAAAAGGTTTGGTTTTGCTTTTTAGTTTTTTATGCTTTCTTCTTTAAGGTTACTTTTTTAAAGTAGGTTTTTGGAGTGTTCTTTCGTGGGGGATTGGGAGCCGTGGGCAGCTTTTGGAGAGGAAGCACTCTACGGCCTCTTCTTCTCATCCCTCAGCTCTTCTCTCTCTCTCTCTCTCTCTCTCTCTCTCTCTCTCTCTCTCTTCTCATTTACCATTATAGTCTTTTGCTTTAATGTTATTTTAATCACTTATTTGGGTTAAACTTCATTGTTAAGTTTAGTTGTTTTTTATCTTATTTTTATTGTCAAGTGGAATTTATTTTTAATGCTGAAGAACCTTCTTTTTATTAGATTAATTTCTATTGCTCTTTAAATACATTGTTTAAGTTTATTTTTATTCCAACTTTTTGTTCAAGTTCACCTTTTTTTAAATCAATATTTAATTTTAGTTTATTTTGAAGCTTCCGTTTAAGCATCTATTTGAGTTTATTTTTAATTGAGTCATCGTTGAAATTTAAGTTTAATTTAATTTTGTTCGAATCTATTGTCGGATTAAGTACTATTTTTGTTTAAGTTATTGATCAGGTTAAGTTTATTTTTATTTTTTTGAGATAATGTTTAATTAAAAATTTTATGGTTGAATGTTTAATTTGAATAACAAAGTTTTCATCTTTGGTTTTTTGTCCGAAATTTCAAACGTAGAATTTATTTCTTTGTTTAAATGTTTGTCTAAATGTTTAAATGTAAGATTATTTTACTTATTTAATTTTATTATTGTTTACTTTATTGTGTGGATGGATCGTTGAGTAGAAATATTAGTTTTGTTGATTTTCCTATCGTTTATTTACCGTTACTCGTTTCTTGTCATTTATTTTATATGTGTTAGATTCTTAGTTTATGTTATGTGTTATTTTAATTTAGTCACAAACTCTCAAAAATCCAGAATTACGAATCTGAACTGTGTTTAGTAAAATTATTTTTTTATTTCTTCTTTCTATTTTACGCAAGTTTAAAACCGATTTGCATTCCCTGAAGAGATGAACTGGCTTTTTGAGTTAATTATTACATGACATAACTTCTATACTTGGAATAGCCTTTGCGCTGCTCATTTCAGAGTGAGTCATCTCTCAACTTGGCTGATGATGGGATAGCAAGGAGGATTTCACCGCATGGTATTCTCTCCCTATTCAACTCTAGGTAAGGGACAAGTGCACTCCATTAAACCCATATGGGTGAATAGAGTCAACGCTTCTACCACGAGATTGATGCTAGGGGAAATTTGGAATATTCTTTTCCAAAATTATTCCTTTTTAAAACCCTTTTCAAATTCTTTCCTTGAATGGCCGACGATGAGTTTAACAACTTAAAAAATAAAATAAAATAAAAACTTCCTTTTTGTCAAAATTGAAACTTTCCTCTTTCAAAAATGTCAAATTCTTTTTATAAATGATTATTGTCCTAATTAAGAATACTCAATTCAATCAAAATAATTGGAACATTAAAGATTTCAAAGCCTTCAATTAGAGAGTTGACTAAATTCAAAGTGTTAAAATCTAATTGACTCTAGGATTTTCAAATCTTCAATCTAGAATAAACTTAATCCTTACATTGAAACCCTGATTATCAATAAGGGATTTTCAAATCCTTAATTTAGAGTTGACTTTATCTTTGCATTAAAACCCTAATTTTCAATTAAGAATTTCCAAATCCTCAATTTAGGATTGACTCTATCTTTACATTGTCAATCATGGATTTTTAACATCTTCAATCATAAGTTGACATCCTTGCATTAAAACCCTGATTGCTAATCAAGGATTTTTCAAAATTTCAATCAAGGGTTAACCCTATCTTTACATTAAAACTCTCATTGTTAATTAGAGATTTTCAAACCTTCCATCAAGGGATGACTCATTTTTGCATTAAAATCCTAATAATCAATCGGGAATTTTTAAAATCATCTGTCATTAGTGGACCTTATCTTAGCATTAAACCTCGATTATCAATCTGGCGTTTTCAACTCTTCAATAAAGTTTGGTGTCAATCAGGAATTTTCTACTCCCTCAACATTGAATTCTCTAATTTCAATCATTAGATTGGGGTCACAATTCCCCATTTGTTTAAAAGGCAATCACAAATCCCATCCATTCATCCAATCCATGATTGAAATTAAAAAATTTTATGTTGAATTTCCCAAATTATAACTCAAAAGGAACGAGTCATCTTTAAATCTAAGGCCATCATTCAAAACATTTCTCATCATCTCTTCTATTTTAACTCTTGTTTTCAAAACTTAGGATATTATGAGGCCAAATTCTCCTTTTCAAACAAGAGTATGTTAGGACTTTTAGACTTGTTTGGACTCTTGAATAGCGATTCTTCATTGGATGACCCAAAAGGGGATTTTTCTTCCTTTCTTCATATTCCTTTTTATTTCTTAATTAGGACATACACACACACAGTTCTTCGAACAGGTGTTGTAGGGTGCTAGATGGCTAATCCCCCTTAGAATGGTTGGTTTATTACCTTTCTTACACATAAATGTACTCTCAAATTCGTTTTCTCTAGACCGTAGACCTTTTTAATTGTTTTCGGTATAAAATAATAATAAAGGTGGTCACTCCGCATTTTCTATTTTTTATATTTTCTCAAGTCTTTTTCACCCCTAATTTAACCATCTTGTTTAAGGGTGTTGCAGCCAAAAATTGAACGACCTTCATGATCCCTGATCACGACCACCTGAAAAGAGATAAATAAGCAAGGCTTGGAGGACCTGGGGTGTACTCAGGGGGATCGCTCCGATGCCTAAGTCAGGGATTGACTTGAGAGGTTTTTTATGCAACAGTAAAGTAGAGTTTAGAATGAGATACCTTAACCTCTTCTCTGAATCCCCATTTATAGTGATGGAGTTTGACCCAAGGGTAATGTGCCATTTATTAGTGAATTATGGCGCAAACGTGAATCGTTCCAGTTGTTATAATGTTGGCGTAGATTGCTTTAGTCATCATGGAGCTGGCATCAATTGCTCTGCCTGAGCAGTTGACTTAGGTGGTAATTTCCCTTATCAATGCTGGGCTTTAGTCTTCTTTGGATTTATGGTAAGTGATATATTTGAGGTATATCAGTTGTCCCCCCTTCAGTTTCGAATTTTTGAAGCTGGCTTCCAAAGGAGACTAGAGCCCAGCATTGATAAGGGAAATTACCACCTAAGTTAACTGCTCAGGCAGAGCAATTGACGCCAGCTCCATGATGATTAGAGCAATCTACGCTAACGTTATAACAACTAGAGCGATTCACGTTTGCGCCATAATTCGCTAATAAATGGTACATCACTCTTGGGTCAAACTCCATCACTATAAATGGGGATTCAGAGAAGAGGTTAAGGTATCTCATTCTACACTCTACTTTACTATTGCATAAAAAACTTCTCAAGTCAATCCCTGACTTAGGCATCGGAGCGATCCCCCGGAGTACACCCCGGGTCCTCCAAGTCTTACTTATTTTTCTCTTTTCAGGTGGTCGTGATCAGGGATCGTGAAGGTCGTTCAATTTTTGGCTGCAACAAGGGGGATCACCATGCATAATATTTTCCATCCGTCGACACACACCCGAGACCAGAATCTAATGTCGATTAGCTAGGAACTCAAATTCTACACCATAAATATTGTTTGCAACTATCTTTGACCGTCTCTTTGCAAAAACAAAACTCCACGACCATAGCAATCAACTGACCATCACAACTACACCCCCTTTGCGGAGATCCATTGTTTTTGGTAAGTAGTCACCCAAGCCTAGGCCTTCTTCCATAATTTCTAGCTATATACTTTATTCCTATAACTCCAACCCAATCATCACATCATAAAACCCTCATGACTGCCAAGATCCCATACATATTAACAAGCTTACGCTATTCAACATTCTCAAATTTGCAAAAAAAAAAAAAAAAAACAAAGAAATAGTGTGAATATGCATGTGCATGCATTGGATAAAGAGGGTAAGTGAGGGAAGGATTACATTAACAATACTATTGTTGCATTGGCAACCATTCAGTTGCAACCAAACATAGCCCTAGCCATATTGTTCCACATCTTAAAATGAATCACATTCTTGTTGTCATAGTCCTACATCATCATGTCCCTAAGATGCAAGCCTCCTCGTTACCTTAATTAGCAACAATTTGCAAATCAGCATCTCCCACAAAGCTAGATTGTTTACTGTCAATGGCCATCTCAACCTAAAATTGGAGCATTATGGAGGAAAGGACTTGGGGCAAGATATTTCTTCTATATTAGAGGAATCAAAAAGAAGGGAGTATTTGATTAAACAAGAGTGATAGATGGGAAAATTTTAAATAATGAGCTTCTCTTTATTATATTATTTGACTCTCACAAACAGAGTGAAAAAGAGGTTGAGAGGAAAAATGTGGAAAAGGATTCACCTTTTTTCCTTCCCTAAATCAAAGATTGTAAATGGCAATCAAGTTTTATCCACTTCTTCTTATCTTTTCTCTAATATTATCTTCTTTTTTTTCTTTCCTGTCAGCTCCTTTCCTTTACTCTCACTTATCTTTCAAAGTGAGCAAATTGTAAAAGTAGAAAATTAAACAAACAAAAGAAAAGAAAAATGGGGCAAAAGGTAAGAAAGGAAGAAGGTGGGCCTCCCAATGAGGTGCATCTGACTCTTGGGCCTCTTATTGAAGCCTTACTGTTTCTGCTCTGACTCCGAGAGTATCTGATACTTCTGTATTTCTCTCTAGTCTCTACTTAACGGCTTGTTTTGCCACTCTAACTTGGGATTTGATGTGAATTTTAACAAAAACAGCATTAATTTGAGTTCACCAATTTTCTGGTTTCTTCTTACTTACAGCAATCAAAAGCCTACTGAAAGAATCCATTTCTTTCCCCTATTTATATTTACGATGACAAAATCTGTGAAGTACATTTGTGTTGAAATATTTTGCCAATCCAAGAATGTGAATGAGTCAAAAATAATTAAATTCTTAGAAAAGAGATATGAAATATATTATATTAATGTTCAACGATGAGTATACAGATAATTATCTTGGTGTCTATTTCATGCCTCCTCTGGCATTAAATCTTCACTTGGCGTGTCCTCAAGTATGACGACGCTCCCCTCATCTCATTCTTGCTGTGATTTTGAGAATTGGTTAACGCAAAGCAAGGCAGAATCCCATTTGATCCCATTCTTATAATCACCTTCTCCTTAATATTTTCTACAGGACGGCCTACATCACACCTAACATGTTTGTGCCAGCAAACACCATCCATGAAAACCTCACTCTTAACTCCAAGAACAGGCAGAGCTTCATTTAATTGATGAACATGCTCAACCAAGCTTTACCAATTGCCATCTAGCTTTTTTCATAAATTCTTTTAGCTGATTATTACATAATCCCTAGGCAAGGAAATGAGTAATAGAACTATAGTAACACCCGTGGATTTTTTTTTTTTTTTTTTTCTTTCAATCATTTCGGTATGAAGCAATTGTGGTTAGTTTAGTCTGTATCTGATTGGAATTGCGCACAGCATTTCAACACAGAATTAAAAACAGAACGAAACAAATTCTTAAGTTTACAGTTTTAGGGGCTAAACCAAGAAAATAAGTGGTTTCGATTCTTATTTCTGTTTTTATTTAGTTTCTATTTCTGATTTTGCCTTATAGAAATTTTGCCAAATGGGCAGTTAATGGGAAACGGACATGAATCAGAGAATGCCCAAATTACGTAAATTTGAAGTCCCTTGGCTGTCAAGAAAACAAATGCTTTCCATTCCTAGACAAGGCATTTACAGAGTATTACTGGAAAATCAGCCACAATAACAAGACCGTTCAAAAGTAGGGCAACTAGAGTAATAAAAATATATGCATGTTAGAATATCTGATATGATTTTTTAGCCTGCTTTCTGTTGGAAATAGGCTCGTAAAACCCAAGGAAAGAGAACATTTGAACCGAAACCTCATCTAAATCAACAAAAATGTGACAAACAATAGCTGTTAAACAAGCTTTTTGAGAAGCCAATCCTAACAGTTACATTTGTGATTATGCATAAAACTGGAAATGAACTGCTATGGCTCAAGGGCTATTGAGAGGTGGAGGGACTCGAGCATAGGAAATTGGGGCTGGTTCTACAGTAGATGGGCCAAATACCAGTACCCATCTCACAGGTCACATCTGTTCTGTCAACTCCATCCAATCAGAAAGTCAGAAACCAGCTATATGAAAGTAAACTGCCCGGTTATCAATATTCATGCGCACAAACTCAATGCACTGACCTCCATAAATGGCGATGGATGGGCATTTGCATGTGAACTCACAACACTGCAACATCTTCACAAAGTTCATTCACAAATGTTTAGCTCGCCAATCAACTATGAAATTCTCATCGCTATCATCATCGCTTGATGACTCTTCAGTTTTGGACTCTTTATTGACCTCAGGACCTCTGCCGAGTGTGGCAGACCTACAAGCCTTTAGCTCCATTTTCTTTTTCCTTAAGATTTCAACTTTCTCCCGATAGACCCTGTAAGAGGGGGAAAAGGAAATGAAAAGTGTCGAAATTAGCAATAGGGAAGAACTGCCAAATTTGTGAAAAAGACCAACATGAGTAAAATGATTTTAGCAAGACTGCACTTACTTCTGCTCCAAAGACTCAGCCTCTTCTATCGTTTCAGCAGCATCAAACTGCAATTTTACAATAGCAAAACCAGGTTTAGAGCATGAGCATCTACAATGGAGATTCAAAATTGTGTTAATAAGGCAGTAACCCACACCTCTTCTTCTTCCAAACGGTCATCCACCTCCTGCAAGTCCTCCTGGATTAACTTCTCAAACTCCTTGTATTCATCCCTGACCAAAATTATTTTACGAAGTTGCAGATTACTTGTGTTCCACAAAACAATGTTGTAGTACATGCAAAAAAGCTGCCAGTAGGATGCCCATACCCTTAACAATAGGACTGAATCAACAGGAATCCAAGGTTATCATTTGTTCCAACAAATTAGGAGGTCAATAAAGTAACATATTAAACCTTAATATAAAAGGGCCATGCAAGAGTTAAAATATAAATTAAATGTCACCTCCCAATTTTTTTCCTCCCTAAAGTATCAATGGAAACGCAGTGTGACCAAAATGCATGTACAACAACACTAGCAGAAATTGAACATGTGATGACCCAAGTTAGAATTCACTTTAAATCAATTATTCTTTGTAGAGGAATCTGAATATGCACAGAAGATTGGCTAGAGTAGCTCTAGCTCATCTCTGATCTTTAACTACATATTCACTTACATAATATTCATTTTGTTTTTGGATTAGTGTAAAAATAAGGGCATTTTAAGCTACATAGCGTGGACAAAGGTATAAAAAAATATAGACATGCAAAGGCACAAAATAGTTAAAAACATGACACAAGAACTGCAAAGAGACATCTACAACTTAGCAAAAATGTTTTGGACCATATCCAGCATCCGCAGCCTACAAGAGCATGACAAGGTCTCATGGTCACATATTCCAGTTGTTCATGACTTGTGTGGGTCACGTGGGAGAAGCCACAAGGGGCATTGAAACCACAATCAAGTCTTGAAGGGAAATTGATCTGCACACATCATGGATTCAGCCATGAAGGCATTGCAGGCAACCCTTTAATGTTAGGGTGGCCTAGTGGCATCTGTAATTATATGGGGATGGTATTCTTGCAAATAATGGAGTATGCATCCTCAGCTCTGACGGACACGGACAAGATAAGTATTGGATATGTTGACGCATCAAATATTATAAATTCAAGACATAACAGCGAAAATATATATTTAAAATTTTACATAAACTGAACTATGATCCTTCAAAAAAAATAGTCAAGCATTGAATTTGCATCAAATGTCGATAAATTTGCTCATTTTGTTTTTTGGAGATTTCATTGACAGATGCAAAAAAATTTTGGTAATGTGATCGATGCAACAGGTTCGCTTAATTTAGACAATAAATATTTTTAAAAAAATATTAAAAAATCTCTCAAAATGTAATGTTATAAAATGGTTCCCAAGAGTTTCACTATTTTTCTAATAATAATGCCTGATGTGCCATACAAGTGCCCAACACACTTCCACAAATAAATATAAGTCTGACACTCTTGAGAAGTGTCCGATGCATGTCGGAGGAGTTTGTTGTCCAACACGTGTCAAGCAGTGACACTTCCCCCTTGTTGAAGTGTCGGTATTATAGAGATCCTCAGACATCATGTGCATGTTGGACACCAACACTTCCCCCTTGTCGAAGTGTTTGTGTTTTAGAGATGCTCAGACTTCATGTAAAATGGCACAAAGAACTCTTTATGGGCACACCTGGTACCACACTGTACACAAAAGTAAGCACAAGAGCTCAGAGACAGCCTCTTGTCATCCATGAGGACTGTTTGGAGATTTCAAGAGCAACTCAGAGCCCCATAGATGCATATGTGAATTTACATACAAATCAGTGTGGGCTATAGCCCCCACAAAAATCACAAAAAACATTCTTTGTGCACTTAGTTTTTGACTTCAAGACCTGTCTTCACACAATTAAAGCAGCAGTTACTAACATTGAAACAATGGGGCTTTAAAATATTTATTAAAAAAAAAAGTGCAAAATTGGATGTGAAATGAGGGTTTTCTTGTGTTGATTGCAAATTGGAAGATATGGATAAATGATTATTTGTTGGTCAAAAAAAGATATTTTTAATAGCATTGCAAATAAGTTGATTACAAGTGATTACAAAACATAAAAACCTAGCCAGCGTAATTGCAGAATGCATTTTTTTTATTGAATAGACTGAACATATTTTTATACTTTTTTAGTTTTTGTACTCAAATATTAAGTCTTAAGTTGATGATAATAATGTTTTTCAAAAACTTAATATTACAATTAAAAAAAATCCTATGTATGTGATAGATCCGCTTATCAAGGGTTCTAACATCACATGCCTTTCTTGGGCAGTGTATTGTGGCATTCTATTAAGGGTTTGGCCTATGGAAATTGAGCAGCCTATAAGCTCTCTCAAGGAGTCTTCTATGGGAACGAGAGCAACGGATTGTTGGGCAAGCATGACCCCTTGATTTTCTCTCTTCTTCCAGAATTCATGAACCAACTTGTGTTCTCCATCTTTGATCTTCTTCTTTTCTTCCTCTTTCTCCTTCTCCTTCCTAGAGTCTACAGTTACTCAGTTCAATGTAGAACTGTTCATCACACTAGAAAATAACAAGAAAACTACAGCTGCAGCCCCTTCATTTTTCGAGACCACTTTCCAAGCATCATTTGCAAACCTTCACTGCCATTGGAAATCAACATCTCCAATCAGCCCCTCCCCCAAATTTCTTCACCGTCTGACCATGCTTGAGGCCCCATGAACCAGAAAAATATTCCCCATTCAAAATCCCTAGTTTCCGGGCCTTTTCTCCTCAAACCACCACCACCACCACTGAGATCTCCATCCCCCAATCCACCAACACCAGGAGCAGGAATATCATTGCTGCACAATTACCACTGATGGCGCACATGCCCCACACGGATTGTCTGATCTATATGTGCTAGACCGAAAGGGGGCTGGTTCCTAGTAAAACTGGTCCACCAGAATGGTCCAATCTGGTTTTAAAAACCACAGATTGTGCTCAAGGACACAACTATAAGTCTAATCGTAACTAGAAGAAATTAAATAATAAGGATCAATTTGGACCTAGTATTTAACCTCCAATTGATATAAGGGGAAAAGGAACAGTTTACATAATTTAAGAAAAAAAACTGGTGAAATGTCCAACAACAACGTTCCAGTGACTGCTTTAGTCTATATATATATAAGTGTGGATGTTAATGCCCATGGAAACTTTCTTCGTTCTTCTCATGTGCTTTTTCTTTTTTTCCATTTTTACTATTGTTGCCCCTTTGCTGCAGTGTCCTCCCACATGCTAACCTCCTTTCCCCCATCTTGCCTGATGCATCTGTCACATATCGTATTACACCAACTGTCAATTTCACCAATCCACCCCCTCATACCAAAACAAACATCCACCACACCAGCATCACACAGAGATCTCTGTCCTCTCCCGTCTCTGCTCTGGCAACCTCCCCCCGCCACTAACTGCTTCTCCAAGCAAGAGCTTGCCAACAAAGTGCAATAATACAAGCTCCAGTAAGAACTCCCAAATAAATGCCCCTCTCCCTCCCATACCTAATTACCTCCACCGGCTTGTCCAGGCACCACCCCCTCAATCTAAGTACCTCTCTAACAACACCTTGATGGTCATTTTCATTTCTCAATGGCTCACCAGAGGAACACAGCAACGCAATGAACACCATTGAGGTGGCAGCCAACTTAGCAGCGGTCTTGTCAACAACGTTGGAGGCCTATTTGCCTATAAGGCCGAGAATAGGGGGTGGTTTGTGCTCAAGTCCTTGCAAATGATGTGGCAGGAAAAGAGAGAGTGAGGGAAGGCTGATAAGCTCGATGGCTGTGGGGTACTGGTTGCTGCACAAAAGGCTGGTCGCCAGCATGGTTTTAAATCGCGGTAGTGGGTAGCATAACGTAATGGTAACGGGTGTAATAGGAAGCGGAGTAGCGGATGTTACATAACAGGAAGCAATTTTTTTCAAGCACACACAACCTTGTGAATATTAGCATACTTGCATGTTTTAAGCTTTTAACCCTTCTTAGAAAGAGTTTTAGTATATTTTGGATCCTTTATTTTGACTAAGTTATTAGGTAAGGAAAACAAATTTACATTCGTTTTAAACCACCATTGATAGAAAAATTACATGTGTTCGCGTTTTTATACTTATCATTGTTCTTCTCTGTGATCATTTCTTATGTGTGCTATATTAATTAATAAAAAAATACATCATCCACTCCATTAATCTATTAGACACATAAGACATACGAATAATACAAATATAAAATAACTAGAAAAGAAGAAGGTTGAAGTTGAAAAATATAGAACATAAATATCAAATTACTAATATTATCAAAATAAAATATTTTCCCCGACAAGTTAATATTTTCAAATTGTTAATTAATGCATCTCTTGTGAGTATTTTAAGAAATAGTAAATTTTGTATCATTGTCATCCTCATTATAATCTTTTCCTCCTCTTGCATGGTATATTGAGAATGATTTATAAAAGAGAGGGAAAAAGTTTTTTAACATTTTTTTGGTGTAACAGTCCTGTAGCCGTTACGTAAGGGCCATAGTGGCCTTTATGTAACAATCGCAGTCCATAGCTACAGCTGTGATTTTTCTTCCCACCGATTTCAGGGTGTGTAAAAGTATTGGTAACCCAAAAAAACTGTTACATAATGGCATTACGTAATGGTCGCGGCCATTGTTTAAAACTACGGTTGCCAGCCTTGAAGGTGAACAGCATGAACTAGGTGGGAGAAGCGCTGCCCGGCATGAGAAGGTCTACTGCCAGAGTATAGTTGGATCAGCTTGGAGCTACATTTTGCCATTGGTCTGAACTGGTATTTAGCTCCCATAATTAGGGAGAGAGAAATTTCCTTAGTATAGTGAAAAATGGATTTGCTGGCATTTTCTGCAGACACTGTTGAGGTATACAGTGCAGGAAAGGTTCTTTGGATGTTTTTGACACTTCTGGCTGCAAAAAGCTATTGATTTATGGCTTGATGTATTGATCTATAATTTTATCATCATCAAATATTGGAAGGAAAAAAAAAATTAATTTTCAAAAATCTTAACTAAGTTGTGCAAACAAGAACTGATCACTACTCAAAAATCAACTTATCCTACTTTGAAACTATACACTTGTCCATTTGCATGATAAAAATTTGTTTCGTTTAAATTTATACAACTAAATTCCTTAATTATAAAATTAATTTAAATTTTTATCATGAACTGATTTAAGTGTAGGACACGTTAGAGTCCAGGCTTCAGGATTTGGGATAAAAGATAATTTGAAATTGTTTCTATATATTTACATAATCATTACACACACAGACACGAGAGAGAGAGAGAGAATGAAAAGGAACATAGAGATTAGTTTTGAGGTTGTCTTATACGATGGTAAATTGCTAATTTCTCAATTTTATTGCGAGGTAGCTAAAAGAACATGAAGAAAAGAAGACTTAAATCTCTTATTCCTATTTTTAATTTTTTTTAAAAAAATTAAACAATGAAAACCTAAATTTAGATTAGCAATTTGTTGTTTGACATATAATTGGACCAAGCATAAACTTTTATTAAGTCCATCATGGAAGACTTTTTGAGATGTAAAACTCTGATTGGCTTAATTTTGTTGTTCTCCTTAGAAATTCAATTGTGTGAAGCAGTTTAGTTTTCAACTTTGTATATAATTTTTCAATTTTTCTAAAAAATAATTAAACTTTTGATTCACCTAGGAACCAGTTGGTATCACAACAAAAAATTATCAAAAAAAAAAAAAAAACAAAAACAAAAACAAAATAAGAACATACTAAGCCCTAGCAATCTAATTAATATTTTTAAAAGTAAAATAAATTGAAAACCTAATTGAACTTTTTATTTTGTCCTTGAATCTAATAGTGATTAAAAACATGATTAGAATAATAAAATATAAGAGAATATAAATTAGAAAATATCATAATAAAAATATAAATTAATTATAATTATTTTATTTAATTATCATTTTCAAGCTCACTTTTTAGTCTTCAAGTGCGAACTTCATTGTTTAATTCCTTTGTAGCTTCATCTCTATACCAATTATTAATGTACACTCAACGAGTCTTACACATCCTCTTATAAATCACAATAATTTTGTGCCAAACAATGTTTTTTAATATTATACATATATTTTATATAAGTGTACGATACACTTTAATACTATGTAAAAATATTTGTACTCATATTGATTGTAATTTCATTATCATCTATATTTTCGCTAGTTCACAAAAATGCAGGACACAACTATAAGTCTTATTGTAACTAGAAGAAATTCAATAATAAGGATCAATTTGACCTAGTATCTAACATCCAGTTTATAATAAGGGGAAAAGGAACACTTTAAATGATTTTTTTTTTTAAAAAAAAAAAAGTACTGAAACAGCCAACAGCCAGGTTCCAATCCAACAGGAGCACAAGTGAACTCCAAGAACACTTCATAAAAAAGAGAACATTTTACAGCATCTGCATAGATGCACACATGAGTGTCAAGGTGCATAAATTTAGTGGTCACAAGAACTTACTTGACATCTGGCTTCACAGGCTCAATACCACGTGCACGTAGATCAGCATCCTTGTTGTCAAAGAACCCTTCAGGGAGAATTCCCTTCACTTGCTTGTTTTCTTTGCGCTGACTATCAATGTTTTTTGTCTGCACAATATCATCACTAAAGAATCCATCTTTGTTCTTCTCTGAGTCAACCAGCTCCGTTCCTTGATTTTGAGCCAGATATCCTGTTTTTTTGGATATATCAGGATCTGAAAACTTGATTGCATTCATTCCTAGAAAACATTTATCAAGTTAGAAGTTAGATAAAATATTAACATCTTTTAAAATTCACCACATTCAAAACCTGATCTCAGAACTTAGTTGTTCATTTTATACCACAACTTACACAACAGCCGAGACAAATAAAAACATCCTTCTGAACTTGTCACACATATTCCTCTATGGAAAAAAAAAACAGCAACAGTAAGAATATAATATTTAAGCAATGACAAAAAAATTTTTACTAAGAACCAGCCCCCTTTCCAAAGGGATAGTGAATTGGTCCAAAGGAATAGGTTTTAAAAATTCTATCCCTCAGCATGACTTATTTAATGAATTAAATTTAATATTTATCAAACAGCCAACAAGCAGTTTATAAATTACATTTGATTTTATTTTTATGTTTTGTTTGTAATTTTCAAATTTTTTTCTTTATTTTTTAAAATATTTGTAATTCATTTACATGTATTTAGCTAAAAAAAAAAATTCAAAAAAAGGCTTAGGCCCAAGGTCTTAAATTTCGATTTCGACTCAAATTTCAAAGCTCCAAAAGTACGGAAATTTCGATTTCGATTTCGATTTGAAAAAATAACGGAAATCACTAGTAAAACATGTAATTCTTTTATGAAGCTTTAAAAATGATTAATAGACATAATAATGTAAGTTTTAAGACTAATATATTACAAGTAAATACATCTATTTGCAAATTATCCAATTCCATTGTCCCTTCCCGAGCCTTCATTTTACCACCACCCAAGCAAACGTCCTTTCCCTCTAAATCAGCCAACAGTATACCTTTTTTATTCAACAAATGTTCAGCAAGACACAAAGACAAGCGAAATGCTATTCTCATTCAGCTCAATCTTGTCCTCTTCCTCCTAAACCAAGAACTCCCTCTAAATCATCCATTGGACTATTGGAGATGGAGTCTGCACAGAAGGAACACCCATGAAGTCTGAATAATCTGATCTAAAACCTAGTTTGTTCACAAACCTCATCTACAAGTAACCTCGATTATAATCAAAATAATATCCAAGTCACCTCGTCTGATACATCTCCCCATTTCTTCTTCTCAATAGGAATTTCCTAACTGACCTTCTTAAGATCTATTTTCGACGCACTCAAATCCTTAATGTAAAAATTGCCATCACTATGTCTTTTCAAACCCATGCACACAATGAATAGCAGATCTTGAATACATTTTTGCTTCTTTCTCCATCGAAGCATTCTATAACAAAACAATTAAAATCAGAAATAAGCATTCTAATGGCATTTCCTGTGCGGCTGATGGGAAGGTGAGATTGCCAGGATTAGCACCATGGACTAAAGGAGAGAATAAATTACATTGGAAACAAATTCAAAAAACATTCACGAGGTCAAACATTAGCTCTTAAAGTACTGTAGACTTCAATAAACTACCTAATAATGTACTCACGCTATAAATATGAAGGCAGCTCAACTGAGGAAGAAAACATACCTATTTTTGGCTTCTTCCTGTCTCGGTTATCAAAAAAATCAGCAGGAAGCTCAGATGATGAGCGAGCTTTACGGAATTCTCCAGACGGTTCAGATTTAGCATCACGAAACTCCGCAGAGTGTTCAGATTTCAGTTTAGATTTAGGCAACCCTGCGGCAGATTCAGGTTCTACATGTTTAACCTGAGTTTTTCCAGCAGCATCAGATTTGATATTTTTAATTGCCTGTTCCAATCAAGCATATGATCAGGTTATACTTGATACCAGCAAAAAAGAAAATAGCTGATGCAAGAGTGATTAGTAAGAAAGAAAGTGAAAGCAAATAAAAAAAATAAAAAATAAATAAAACAGAAAAATAAAATTAAAAGTGGAGGGGAAGAAACCCAAATGAAGCAACCAGAACTCAATTAGAGTTTCAATTTCTTCCCTCATGCAAGCTGCTCCTTACATCTATAAGCCTATGCATAGAAGGAAAATAAAGCACTTCAATAAAGGTGCTACATCCATGTCCATACTGACAAAAACACTATCCATACAGTCCAATACATATTCTACACTAAATAAATAAGTCCATATTTTTAAAATATCAATCAAATATCGAACACTTCTCTATCACTCCTCGAGCATTTTTTATGCTTTCCTAACATGATTTAGACATATAATAAAATATTGTAAAAAGAATACTTTTTTTTTTTTTCCTGTTTCATTAACGAAACAATATAAAGAAAAGAAGAAGGAGAAAAAAAAGAACCACTATATTGACTTTTATTTTACACAAAATTCATAATATAATCGTTAACATTAAAAAAAGATGAGATAGAGAATTTTCATAATATAATCATTGACATTAACTACAGAAGAGATAGAGAATTTCAATATGAGAGAAATGGATGAAAAAGATGTGCAAGTATTTATATTGGATTTCTTAGGCATAGTGTCATTTAAAATGCTAAAAAAAATAATATGTTCCTTATAACATATTTGGATATAAAAAAAAAAAAAATTAACATAATAAAAGAAGATACATATAGAGAGGAAAAGAAGATTACAAACCTAATAGAGGACAGCAATCGTCAAGAAAAAAAGAGAACAAGAAAAGAAAAACAAAGAAAAAAATTTAAATAAGAAATCCCCTCTATAAACACTTTCCATCATTATTAGCAGAGCACTTCAAATTTGCTAATTCCCATTGACCATTCTTTGCCTCTTTTACCTTCACTCAAACAAACTTCATCACCTCCAAGGATAAGATGGGCTTGTGATCAGATAGCCACAAGCACATCTTATCCATCAATGTTGAGCTTCTAAGTCCTACCCATTAACCTAATCTATAAGAGTGCGTATTTGATGCAACATGCGTAGAGGAAAGAGACTAAGAATCTGTCAGATTAGAAATCTGACATATTAGGATAACTAAAGGGAGATATGGTGGCAAAAGAGGGATCCTCTCATGTGGAAAAGCAGCAGTGGACGCTATGGGTGGAGCCACTGGGTGAATCCTCGACCCACACTTCCAGATCTCAGGAAAATTCTAAGCAGATCAGAATTTCTAGGCAAAATGGAAAGGAAAAATTCTGTACAGCCCCTTCATTATCTGGATTAACATATATACAAGTACATGACAGCCTTGCACATTAAATGTGCTAGGAAAATGACTATCGCTGACTACAGCTGTATTGACTTCTGTAGACTTAAAAGACTTCAAAAATAACTTTGGAACTTGACTCATAAATGAACTTTCTAAATAATACACTTGGACTTTTATTGGTGCCGGGCTGCATCTGAAATATCCTATCCTCATATTGTTTCTCTTTACACATTCCATCCTCCTCAAATATCGAACTACCCTCTAAACCTTCCATCGGAGATGATGGCATGTATGACATATCCCCACGTAAATCAGACGATTAAAAAATGTAGCCCCATCATACCCAAATCTCATTTAAAAGCAAAGCACCATCATGTGCAAACTCTCATCATCACAATCATTATCCAACACATCACCTCATTTTCCCTTCTCCCTTCTCTTGCTTCTCCTCACATCTATATCTCCATTTTGAATATTGGAAATTCCATAATACACAGAATTCCTTCAGCATTTCTCCTTGAGATACTATCCATTGCCCCAATAGAATTACCTCACATCTCCATCCAGTGCACAAACCTTATCCTTATCATAATTCCTCCCCTTAAAAGTGGCCCATCATGAACCATGGTGCCCCCAACCATTGCCAACAGAAGCTTCCTGATCAAGCCCTTCATCCCAAAAGTAGCCCTCCTTTAGGCCGCCTAATTGACACACTTACTTTAGGCATAGAATTAAGAAACTATGATTGTTTTACATTTTTTTTCTGTTGATTAATTTCCTGTTATGTTGGGCTTTTGTGCAATTTTGTGTTTTAGTTAGTCGTAGGTATTAATACTAGGTTTGTCAGTTGTGTGAGAGAGTTAATCATTTTTTTAACTCAGAACTGCAGACTGTTTTTCCCTGTCTCTCTCTCTCTCTCCCATACAGTTCTCCCTCTTCTCTTCACCTCCTTTCTTCTTCCTCCTCCTCCTTCACTTCTCCTTCTATTTTCTCTCTGCGCTGCTTATTTTCTCTGTCTGTTCTGTTCGTCGCTGTCTCTATCCTCTCCTGCACAGAAGCCTCCTTCTTCACCTTTCTTTTCTATCCTTATTCCCTCCTCCTCACTGTTTCTCTCCCTCAATTCTCTATCTACTTCTATTTCTTAACTGTCCTACATCAGAGGGCGGGCCTTGGATCAATGGTAAGGCTACTCCTTTGTGAGACTGAGTGGTCATGGGTTTAAGTCCAAGGAAACAGCCTCTCTGCAGAAAAGCAGGTAGAGCTGCATACACTGTGATGACCCTCCCCCTATCCTCGCAAAGCAGGGAGCCTTGTGGCTGGGGATGGCCTTTCATTTTTCTTTTTTTACTGTCCTACATCAATTTGGTACCAGAGCAAACCATGATCACCACCCAGACACTGTTCATCTGCAACTTCTCCTAAACTACAGTCATGCCACCAGTTTTCCAGGACCTTTTGGGAAAAATTTCACAATACCACCAACACTATCAAAGACAGACACCAATGTAAAAGACCCGCCCTAGAAGTTTCATCGTCGTCTGACCACCAGAAAGGCCCCACATGACAACTGAATTTTTCCTGGCCAACCCTCCTTTCAAATCCCATATTTCCTGACCTTTTCTTGAGACACCACCACTATATCTGAAATCACCAACCCTCAATCCATCAGCAGCTGAAAGGCCAACATCAAAGGACCCTCACCAGCAGCACACATGCACCACGCACCAGTGACGCGCATGTGAGAAACTGCCACTGTCTTCGACAACCTCCAGACTAACAAGAAATTTGTTACAGCCACGAAAAATAGGGTTTCTCCTGAGATTTTGAAGCTGCATTGAGCAAATTTTAATGCTAGAGTATGCTACATGCATTTGGAGGATAAACTCAAGCTACCAGAAACTTTGGGCAACTTCCAGAACGTGAAATCTTGACCGCAGAGCGATATTCCGAATCCAGCCATGTTTTGCAAGGCCATGTTTTGCAAGCATGCACGATATTTTGACCTGAATTGCTAGAAATCGAATTATCAGTGTACCATCACCATCCTGGAGAGCCAATTTTTATTCCAGCATCAAGGATTAGACTCAATTATGCCAATTTTGATTTGATTATGGGTTGTTTTTTGAGGATTTGAGAACTCGGGAGTTAGTTTAAGAAATTGCATGACTCTGACAAGAGCTTGAGACACACTGCAATTTATGCTTAAGAGTCTTTGGTGAGGTAACAAAAATTCCCCCATTTATCTCGTTTGATGTTTACATGGTGACAGCCCATTCCCACTACGTAGGTATTGTCCACTTTGGGGGCGAAACCCTGTTTTATCCTTCCTAAAAAGGTGCACCCGCAAGAGAGGTTTCCAATCCCCATATAAGCCAAGGCCCCTTCACCTCCCCGAGCGATGTGGGACCCTTCCCTGCCCCAAGAACCTCAGTTATGGGCTGTCTCCTGCCCTCACAAGGGACAGGATAGTGAGTATGAAAATGTGACAGCCCACTCCCACGGTGTAGGTACTGTCTGCTTTGGAGACGAACCCCGCACTGTTTTATCCTTCCTCAAAAGGTCCCATAACTGAGGTTATTGGGGTGGGGAGGAGTCCCACATCGCTCAGGGAGGTGAAGGGGACTCAGCTTATGGGGATTGGACCCTTCACCTGTGTAGGCTCATTTTGAGGAAGGATAAAACCATGAGGGATTCGCCCCCAAAGTGGACAATACCTACACAATGCGAGGGGGCTGTCACATACATGATGAGGAAAAATAATAAATTGAGTAATTCCAAGTTTCTTAGGGTTTCCTTAACCCTTCGCACAGTCGATAAAATGTTTGGCTCTCTCCTTCTCTCCTCTCTCTCCCTATCCCTCTTGTGATACGTTTCCTCTTTCCCCTTTATGTGTTTGATCATATGAATTTTCTTGCAGTAGGTTATGCTGAATCGTCAAAGGTAAGTCCTTTGATCTGCATATAGACAAGGATGGGAAGAATCAGTTTTTGTTTGTGGTCAAGAATAATGTCTCTCGAAACAGGTGGATTAGGTTTTCTAAAGAAGCGGTGATCTAGTTTGCTGATGGTTTGTCTTCCTTCAGTCGGATGCAAAGGGGATTTCGTACTTTTCAATTGGGATTCACTAAGTATTGGATGTTGATAAGGTGGGCCAAGGTGGGAAAGTATTTGGAATTAGAGCTGGGGGTGGACGAGGAAGAAATGTTCAATGTTTATTCCTGGAGAAGCCGACAGTGATGGGTGGCAAAACTTTGCAAAAAATGTTTGCGAGATAGCAAACGTGTTTCGTGAGGATTCGGGAGTTGTTGGTGCTGACAGTTCTTCACACCAAAAGTTGTAGAGTCAGGTAGTGCTGGAAGGCAAATGGAAGGAAGGAGAGAGTTCCAAGAGCCAAGTTTATCCTAATCAAGTTGTGTTGGCTGGGAAAGAAGGATGGTGTTACCGGTGCGGAGATGCGCTGCATCTGAATGATCTTGAGACAATCGCAAATCGTTCGGAGTAGATCAACCAAAGTATGAAGGTTTCTAGGATTTCAGATGGCATTGCGAACATCTCAGAGGCCGCTCAGGGAGTAGGGTACTAAAATAATTGGGCCAGGTTGTCTGTTACTCGTGTGGACCTGGCTCAAGTTATTGAAAAAGGAGGCTTTTCTTTTTTGACTAAATTGGGCCAGTTATTTGAATAAGCACAATGTCTTGGTAAGTCTGACTCTATGGATCCAAAGAAGGCTCTCTTCATACGGGCTTTCAGCAGAAGGATTAAGAGGGTACTCAAGCCCAAGCATGCAGTAGGGGTGACTTGAGTACTTCTACTTCTTTATTGGTTCCGGTAAAGGTTAGGAACAAAATTTTGCTCTTGGATATCAGAAATGTATAGGAGAGGAGGTCTCTAAAAATCTTTACATAGGAATCCAAATCCAGCATCCAGATTCCCAAGATTTGAGTCAGAATGACAAACAAATTCAGAATTCTAGCAGTTTAGTCCTGAAACAAGATGGTGTTGCTAAAATTGTATCAAGTTTTGAAGAGGTAGTAGAAGTTGGTGTAGAAAAAGAATAAAAAAGAAGAAGCTGAGTTTGGGGAGAAATCTATTGATCGTAGTTCTAACGACAATAGAATTGACAAAAATAAGGTTTATGCTCGTAGGAGGGCAGCTTGTAAGGGTGCTGAAATGAAGAAATTTTTTGAAGAAAAGAAAGAAATTTCGGGTGAGTCAGTGCCAAAGTTACTAAGGAGGAATTCTAAAGGACAGTTTAGTATGGTGGAAGGCCCAAATGCTAAGAAGGTTGGAAATAGTAATGAGATTAGTAAAGACATGGGGGGATTTTTCAGATTCAAAGAACAATGATATTAGTGAGTTTGACTCTGGTGGGGGGTTGATAATGGATGAGATTCGAGAACAATATGGCTACATTTCTGATCTCTGCAATGAAATAGGGGATTTATTGTATGTTCATCCTCCCCCACTGGAGTTTCATTTTTGGTAATATTGGGTTGGTGAACAAGATTCAGTATATGGATGGAATTCTGCCTGCACCTATGGTCCTATGGTAGAGATTCCTAAGAAGGATATAGAAGCACAAAATCTTTTGGATAAAATGGATTTTAAATTGAGTGACATTTAAGGAAATGAAGTGTGTGGATGGTGGTAAATATCGAAAGATGAAGGGAGAAAGGGAATTAGCAAATTTGAAGAGCTCAATAAACTATGAGGGAAAGGGTTTGAAAAAGGGATTCCAGGGCCAAAAGTGTCTAGTTTTATTTTGTGAGCATTGTTTTTGTTTTTTTGTTTTCTTTCTTTTTTCATGTTTCTTTTTTGGACTCCTAGTCCCCACACATTGTACCTTCTCTTTATCTAATATACCTTCTTTTGTTATCCAAAAAAATAATTCCAAGTTTCTTGTTACCATTTAAACAAAAAAAAAATCGGCCCATCATCATACGAGTCCCTCTAGTTCATTCATTGCTTAAATCCTTGTTCATACCCATACCTCCTTGTTGTCATATGATGTAGGACCATGTCAACTCAAGTGCATTATGTTCAATAGCATAATGTGTGTGCATTGCAGTAATTTTACGATTTATCACTTGTAGCTAAGTTTAGTCTTTCTTGGCATCATTTTTGCATTATCCATGGCCATCAAAAAAACCACTAAAACCATCCTAAACTTGCACCAATCAATACCCAATGGACTCGATCAAAATAATTTGAGCATCTCACCGAACAATTTACACAAGTCGTGAAGTTATGGGATAAACGCCTACATGGTTTAGAACCATCACCTTATTCAGAGTCAACTAGGAATTCTTCCCACTCCAAGAGTTCTTACAGCATCTAACAAGATGAGTCAAGCCACAACGCAACATAGCAGACCAGTTCAGCCCCCTCCAGCCTCAAGCTAATCTAGAGTCTAGGTCTGAGAAGGGAGGTTTTGATGAGTTTGACAATGTAGGGTACCAGCCTCACCAATGGCATACTCCACATTCCTCTAGACATGACTACAAGAATTATGGAGATATAACATTACTAAGAAGGTAAAAGTAGATGTACACATCTATAATGGGAAATTAGATCCAAAATCCTTCTTAGATTGGGTAGATGAAATGAAGGATTGCTTTGCATGGTATTGTATACAAGATGAGGAGAAAGTTCAGTTTACCAAGATGAAACCTGCAGACCACCAAGAAGTATTGGCAAACCAACCAACAAAACCTCCACTAGTTAGATGAACCCATTATTAGTTATTACCGGATGGGAAGTGATGAGGCAACAGTTGAAAAAGAAGTACCTCCCTCCTTCCTATAAGAACCAACTATTTAGTGGCCTTGGAAAACCACCACTATAGCAAGTTATATTGAGCAATTTGAGGAGCTATTGCTTAGGAGTGGAGTTGTCAAGGTAACACATCACACAGTCACTGCATTCATGAACGGTCTTAAGAAGGATGTTGAGAGAAGGATTGAATTATTTTTACCTAAATCCTTAGAGGAAGCTTATAAGAAAGCTATGGCCATTAAAAAGTACCTCAAGTTCCCTCATACGTTATTATCTCATGCGAATGAATCTCGTCATTCCAAATCCTTCCATCAATCTAGATCTATTATTTCGTAGTCTACCCTTGGAGAGAGTCGTGCAAGCAAATAGTCTCCCATCATGTTATTAGCTCCATTGGTCTAGAATTCGTCAAGCTAGTAGCTCATCTATCTCGTACTCCAATAAAATCTCAAGCACAGCCACCAACCTAGCCCCCCTAGATCTGCCATGGCATCAATGTTAATACAAAACCGCTGGGCCAAAGCTGCAACGCCCAGCCACCTATATCCAGAACTGCATCAATGTTAACTAATGGTAATTTGGAAGACACTTTGGAAGACGTGTGGCACTGATCAATTTTTTCTTTTGCAATCGCAATGGTAAGGCTAAGATTGTTAATCATGGTTCTGGTGATCTTCGTAGATGTGTAGAGAGAGAAAAATAAGGAAACTAGGAGATCTTTACTACCTAATGTTCAGTTCGCTTGTAACAATAATAGGTCCATATGTTAGAGTCCTTTTAAGTGTGCATGCAGCAACAAACCATGTGCGCCCACTGATCACAATCCTTAACCACCAGATGCCCTATTTCGAGTCTGCAAATCATTTGTGCATCTTATGCATAAGTAGTATTCCAAGATTTGACATAAACTCCCCATAAGTGATATGGATCATAACTTGATGCACAGTAAGGCTTGGGAATTTAACGTGGTTATAAGTGCCATAGTTCCCATTAGGCATGAACAATACCCTCAAAATTCCTGTAAGAATCTCAAGGTCCATGAGATGGGCCCCTAGGACCTAATGCAAGCTAGCTTCATTTAACTGATCATAAGATCATTAGCCATGTTTCGATGTGGAGAACTTGACACCTTGCGAAGGGACCTTTGAGTCTCTTTCTTTTGCCTTCTAGTGCTCATGCAAGTTATGCAGACTCTCAAGCTCCTTCCATTATACAATTGAGGTAAAAAAAGAATTGTTAATGGATTCTTCCAAGGTGATTTTTAATGATATTTGGTTTCACTAGATAGGTCGCCCAACTTTAGAAGCAACATGGCTGACTAAGGATGACGTTTACGGAAGCACTCCCAAGCTATTAGCAGTCACACTCTTTCGATTCAAGTTCCTTTCCATTGGGGGGGGGGGGGAATATGAAGGAGGATCACCACTGCCCACCTATTCAACAAACATACTAGAAGTGTGGATTTAGGAAATTAGGGTGTGCATGTATTAGACTCTCTTGTATTTTTTTCAGTAAAAGAAATTCATTGAAGGGGCATCAAGGGGACTCCAACCCAGAGTACAGGCAGCCAACCACCCTGCAGGGTGTCACATAAATCTAGAATTACATTGTGTTCATTCACTACAAGCCTACTATACCAGCTGGCAATCGCAGTAATCCTCTGCTCTTTACCAAACAGAATCTCTGTGCGTGAATATTTAAACACTCCTATTCCGTTCTTTCCAAGTTCACCAAAATTCTAAAGCCTCATGGCTAAGGAGGGCAATTAAAACACCAAATTCTTTTACCAGACGGCCAATCCCCGCCATAGATTGAACACCATTTCCAACGTTGCCATCAGGGAGAACAACTTGACAAAGGAAGAGGAAATCAATAAGGGCATTTGTTATAAAGTCCTTTACTCTAAATCCAAAGACTGGAGAATTATGGTGGATAGCATCATTTTTAGATCTCTAAGCTCTTCCACCACGGAGTGGCTTGAGAGACCCTTCAAAGAAGCAGAAATCCTTCAAGCCATTAGAGATTGCAATGGAGACAATGAGCCTGGTCCGGATGGTTTCTCTTTGTCTTTCTTTCAATCAAACTAGGGTGTTCTCAAGCAATTATCAACATCTTTGAGGATTTTTTTAGATCAAGTAGACTTGTGAGCAGCATTAATGCCACATTTTTAACCTAGATTCCAAAGAAATCGGGGGTTGTTAACATCAAGGGAATTTCCTCAAATCAGCTTGGTGGGAAGCAGTTTTAAGATTCTTGCTAAAACATCGCTACAAGGATCAAAAAAGTGCCATTCTGGAAGTCATAGGCAGCACCAGCATGACTTTATGGCTGGAAGACAAATCATGGATGCTGCCCTCATTGCTAATGAAGTAGTGGATTCCTATTGAGGGGAAGGAAAAAGTGCTGCCGTGTGCAAGCTCGACATGGAAAAAGCCTTCAACCATGTCAATTGGAACTTCCTTCTTTATTTTCTCATAAAAAAGGGCTTTGGAGAGCGTTGGTGCAGTTGGATCACTTAATCCATCAATACTCCAAGCTTCTTAGTGCTCATAAATGGCTCTCCTTCTGATTTCTTTCGCTCCTCTAAGGGACAGAGACAAGGGTCTCCTTTCTTGTTCACCGTAGTAATGGAGGCATTGAGCCTCATCCTGAAGAAATCCACTAAACATCCAAGCATTTTAGTTCTCTACTGGTGTCCAGATTCTTTATGCATCCCGAAGGTTTTTTGGAATTAGTTTGTGCCTCCTCTCTTCTCTTTTTTTCAATCTCCTCAAACAAACTCAGAGCCTTGTCGTCAAATCCATTGAAAGACACACCAGGCTTTGCTGACCATCTTCACCTTTCTTAGAACCAAATCCAAAACTTGGTCTTTGAAATGGGTGCTATCTAGGTCCAAACTATTCAACGAATCAAAGTTGGGGCCATCCTGCATTTCCACTAGATTGGGGCTGATTTTCAGAGCGTTAGAGTGGTTTTGTTGGCTGGACCAGAGCTTTGTTGGCAGCAGCCTGTGCATTAGGGGGTCCTGGTTCCAGATTCTCCACTGCTTCACGAGCTCATTTCTTGAGGGGAGGTCCTGCAAATGTGTTCTCTTGAAACAAACCATATTCTCTGCTGCCTTGGCTGGACTTTCATGGAGATTGAAAAGCCTGAAAGGGTTGCACTAGGCTATCGTAATAGTTTTTTTGACTGGCAGATGGAAAAGCATTCATGTTTGTTATATCGGGGTACACCTCAAGGCCCGCTCCAAAATCGATTGAAGAGGAGAAATGTTTGGAACTGGCCGACTTTGTCACAGGGAAAACAGTTCCAGAAGTGCTGCTTCTTTTCCCAACGACACTCACAAACGAGCGAGTGACTCCAGTCATCTTTTTGAAATTACATGTTTTGGTTAATTGCAGGGTATAAATACATTTGGAACGTAGTAGTTGTCAATTAGAATTCAGAATTTCTCACTGCCTCCTCACATGACAAAAGAAAAAGAACTAAAATTAAAAGAGTATGCACTTTGTTTCATTAGCTCACTTTCTGCCCCATAGAGCTAAAACCCCCTTGGGGAGTTCGCATGCATGTGTGTGTGTTGGGGGAAGTATAACTCAAAATGAGAGAGAGAGAGAGAGAGAGAGAGAGAGAGAAAGAGAGGGAAGCACTTCAATGGAACTAGGTCACTTCAAACTTTTGTGGGCAATAAATTAATCAACTTTGCACATAAGAGACTTCCCTAAAAGAAGTACAAAGCTCAATTCACCACTTAACACTCCTGCCTCAATATGGCTTCCAATATAACTAGAACTCAAAGGCATAGCTCGATTGAACCCAATTTACAAATATTTCATTTGAACATAAATATTCATGTAGAGGTGTGCATTATTTGGTTACCAAATTAACTAAACTGATACATTTTGGTTAATTTGGTTTGGCCATCATGAAGAATTCAGCCAGTTCAGTTAATCAATACAAATTTTTTTGTTAATGTTTGTATTTTGTTGTTTCTGGTGCTCTGTTTCTATAGCCACGACCACATATATGTATTATGTTATTATGTGTGTGTTTTATTGTTTGTTGTGCTCTCTCACCCCCCCCCCCTCTCTCTCTCTCTCTCTACACATACACACACACCAAGTTACACATGCCTCCCTCAACAGAGTTCTTGAATTCAAGAAAATACAAGAGCTCTAATCTAAATTCTGAAAATTTAGGACTGAATGAATCAGATTTTGTAGCCAAAACAATGTCATTATTGGAGATACTGTAGAAAGAGACAAAAAGAATGGTATGCATGAAATCCAATTTTGTGTAAGTATTGTTAAATATCAGTAACCATTTTTCTTCCATTTGATTTTCTTGATAACTTTATATACAAGAAAATAAATTATCATTTATGTTCTCTTATAATGTGGACAATTGCTTCACTGCTTGAGAGCTAAATTCTCTTTTACTGGCAGCATATAAAAACCACATTGTATTTTTCCCACACATTTAGCCAGTAAGGACTGGAATATGACTCTAAACATAGACCATTTTTGTCATTATTGTAAATGTTAAAAAGAAGCCAGGCTCCAAATTATATTTTCAAATTATCTCAGCATTATTAAGAGAATTAAAAATATATATATACACCTATTCATAAACTAATATTTAGAGGTGAAAGCAATGATTCATTGATACAGGGGCAGCATCAAGGTTCTGCAGCCATGGAGAAATTACAAGAGAGGAAGGAAAAGGAAGGGAGGAGAGAAGAGATACCAGGGGGGGAACTCACGTTCAATTCAATTCAAACTCATCAACAACAACTACATCATTGCTTTCACACATTATTTAGAAGGATAGGGCTTTCGAAGAAGAAGAAAGAGGGCAGAGGGCTGCTGGGCAGCAGAGGATTAGGGACAGAACAGGGAATCAGATTAGAGAAGAGATATGAAGAAGAGAAGAAATCAGAAATAGAGAGAATCGAGAGAACTAGGAGATAAAATTAGAAGAAGAGAAGAAGAGAGCAGAAGAAGAACAGGGCAGAAGAGGAGAGAAGGGGATGATGGATGGATTGAAATAAAAGAATGGAGATCGAAGTTGGGCACTGATACCAAATGATACAGGGGCAGCATCAAGGTTCTGCAGCCATGGAGAAATTAGAAGAAAGGAAGGAAGCGGAAGGGAGGAGAGAGGAGATACCAAGGGGGAACTCATGTTCAATTCAATTCGAACTCATCAACAACTCCTACATCAAGGCTTTCACACATTATTTATAAGAAAGCTGCTAAACACGTGAAATTACACATAAACCCCTAAAACTAAATTACATTACAAACATGGCCCTACATTACACAAATATTACAAACAAGCCCCCAAAATACATATAATACTATACTAATTAAACTAAAGACGTAATAAACTACTAATTAAACCCAACAATTCTCAATACAATTCTTCTTAATTAGTCTCCAACATGGAACTTCCAAAGTCTTGCTTCTTGTCCTACGTCAACTCTAATACCAAATGATGCAGAGGCAGCATCAAGGTTCTGCAGTCATGGAGAAATTAGAAGAAAGGAAGGAAGGGGAAGGGAGGAGAGAGGAGATACCATAGGGAAACTCATGTTCAATTCAATTCAAATTCATCAAAAACTCCTACATCATTGCTTTCACACACTATTTATAAGAAAGCCTCTAAACACATGAAATTACACATAAACCCCTAAAACTAAATGACATTACAAACATTCCCCAACATGACACAAATATTACAAACAAGCACCCAAAATATACATAATACTATACTAATTAGACTAAACACATAATAACAACTAATTAAACCCAACAATTCCCAAAACAATTCTTCTTAAGTAGCCTCTAACATATATCTTCCCAAGGTCTTGCTTCTTGTCCTACATCATTCATAACTTAAAAACTGTAGCAAGGCTCACTTTCTTGGAAAGAGTACCTTAAGAAACAAGAATTTTAGTAGTGAATGCACACTACTAGAACATACACAAAATAGGGATAAACAAGGTTCAATTTCTCAAATTCCATGGTCAGTCAACTTCATATCTTCGCAAGGAAAAAACAAGTTAACTGAAAGTTCAACAGCTTGACAGAATAACAAGATCATAATAGCAACACCTTTATTACTCATGAGGCATCATCATTTCAAGTCAGATAAGCTTCTCTAAAACAAATCAAAAGGAACATGCTAGCACATCTTTACAAGTATAATAAATGTGCCTACTGTACCATGTTGAAAAAGTTACTCAATCCAACACCTGCGCAGGCAAATTATTTCTAAGGTTCTACATTAATATTTTACTTGCCCATACAATAATAAAATCAGGAGTTTTTCACATGTACTGATTACTCAAATTTTCAGTGAATGTATTTATGCATCCATAAATATGCAAAACAATTGGGATAGTTTAGTCACCTCATGATGCTTACGAGAAACTTGGTGAGCCTGCCAGAAAGATTCAGATTTCAAAACAATGTCACAAACTCTGCAGACAGGTTGATCAAATTCATTGTACCTATACGTACAATTAAAAAGATGTCATCAGAAACTTAATTTCTCTAAAATAACTCAGTTATAGCACCAAATATCTTAAGATGAAGCAATTTTTATCAATTTAAAAGGTCAGAAATATTGTCAATGACCAACATATAAGTTTAATGGAAAAGTTTAGGGAAAAGAAGAGGGACTTGCATATGATATTTATTGACCTTGAGAAAGCATATGATAGGATACCTAGGGAAGTTCTATGGTGGGTTTTAGAAAAAAAGGGTGTATGTTGTAGGTATACCGATGTCATTAAGAATATGTACGATGGAGTAATGACTAGTGTAAAGACTATAGATGGAGAAACTAGAGAATTTCCAATTACCATAGGTGTACATCAAGGATCTGCTTTGAGTCCTTATCTTTTTGCTTTAGTGATGGACCAATTGACTAAGAGTATTCAAAAGGAGGTTCCATGGTGTATGATGTTTGCAGATGATATTGTATTAATTGACGAAACTAGGGATGGAGTAGAGGCTGAGTTAGAATTATAGAGAGAAGCTTTGGAATCTAGAGGCTTTAAGATAAGTAGAAATAAAATAGAATATATGAAATGTAATTTTAGTAATAATAGGAGGAATATTGGAGACAAAGTTAAACTTGATGATGAAGAAATAAATAGCACTTGTAGATTTCGATACCTTGGATCTATTATGCAAGCTAAAGGAGAAATTGAAGATGATGTAATGCATAGAGTTAAAGCAGGTTGGGTAAAATGGAGAAGTTCTTCAAGTATTCTATGTGATCGTAGAATACCCTTAAAATTGAAAGGGAAGTTTTATATGACAGCTATAAGACCAGCTATGCTATATGGATCAGAATGTTGGGCAATGAAGAAACATAATATCCAAAAAGTAAAAGTTGCCGAGATGAGGATGCTTAGATGGATGAGTGGTATAACATTGAAAGATAAATTAAGGAATGAACATATTCGTGGTAAGTTAGGTGTAGCTCCTATAGAAGATAAGATAAGGGAAGGACGACTCAAATGGTATGGACACTTGCAACGTAGGCCTTAAGTGCACCTGTGAGAAAGAATGACTTAGTTACTGTGGGGGGCAGTAGAAGGGGTAGGGGTAGACCTAAAATAACTTGGCAGGAGATAGTGAGTCAGGATTTAATATCTTTGAATCTATCAAAAGAAATGGTCCATGATCGCATAAATTGGCGGAAAAGGATTCATATAGCCGACCCCACTTAGTGGGACTAAGGCTTGGTTTTGTTGTTGTTGTTGTTGTACCAACATATAAGTTAAACTAAAAATTAATTAAGTCAAAAGATCATAATAGGGCAGCATGCCAGTACAAATGCACCAAAGAATACATCAAAATAAACCTATATTTTCACTGTCATAAATTCTAGAAAACACAATGAACTATAATAACAGGTTCTTGGAAAAAAACAACTGACTCAATGAAAAGGGGTATTTCTTTCAAAAAAAAATAATAATTGAAAAACATCTTTCAAAAAATAACTGCTATAGTGCTATGAAGCTAAAAATACTAAAAGAGACTCATTTCAAATGCATCTATTCTTAAAACACAGGCTCGCAAGAAAAGAGTAAGCATAAATAAAGAATGAAATAGCTGAGAAGATCACTTCAACCAAGTAATCCCAAAATGTGCACCAGTTTCCAGCTTTGAGCCAGCTACTAATTTCTTACTTTGTGCTAGAAGCATTTTATCTTCAAATTCATATTCCATATTATTCCTCAGATTTTTTGCTTACATAACATAAGAAAGCTAAGAAATTTGTCAATATTAGCAACAGGTCAATTCAATTAACATGCAAAAGTAGTATTCATCTTTTCTTTATACAGACTAGAATATTTCTAGGCTTCAACATTTTATCTTGCAAATATTGTACTCAAAAAAAATTACAGTAAAAGAAAAAGTATTAAGACAGAATATCAAAAATATTATAATCTTCTCCAAAAGAGAGAGATAGAGAGAGAGAGAGAGATTACAGCCGTAGAGGAGACAAGACATCCTCAAAGTGAAAAAGAAACAGCCAAAAGAAAGAAAGAAAGAAAAAAGCAAAGGAAAATGAAACAACTAACAGAAACTAACTAAGAAAACCCCTCTTTAAACCCCTGCAGTAGTAATTCACAGAACACTGCAAGTTCACTGATTCCTGCTGGCATTTCTTCACCTTTCTTGTGCCACCATCCAAATGAAATTTGTTTCCTCCAGGACCAGACAGCCAAAACCTTAACTTATCCAATAGTTGTTGGGCTTCTAAATCCTTCCCATCAATCCCCTCCACAGGAATCGGCAAAATCCCATCTGTCCATTGCTGCTCTATTTCAAGTTTTACATAAAATTTTAAATTAATACCAAACTTGATAAACTCTATATCACCTATTTCTTCCAATTTTTGTAAGTTGTTTCTTCCTTTCCTAACCTCACATGATTTTAACCAAAAAAAACCAACCAACCAATTTTGAATGTCTAACAGTCTAAGAAGCACTCCTTTTCAATTATATATGTAACAAGCTCAATGCAGTTTTAGAAAACCTTGCTACATCACATGTGAATGTCTCACATTACGCATTATTTCATATCAAAACTGATTCATTTAGGTCATTTAAAAAAATAAAAATAAAACTGTTCTTTCAAAAAAATTTACATACCAAATGTTCTTATCCAAAAAATGATTTAGTAGCATTTTTCAGTGATTTTTGTAATTTCTAGTGTACTCGATAACATGCAATGAACACTTAAAGGAGGTCAGGAATGTTAAATATGATAGACATTTTAAGGGCTTAATTTCAGTTTTATCCAGCGGTACTTTTTTTTCTTTTTTGCTGGAACAAACAGTGCCTTAAACTCTTCAACTTCTACAATAATTCGTTACACTTCCACACAAATCAATTCAACTTGTTAACAGACTAAATTCAGAATCATTGTAGAAGTTTATAGCCTTGAAATGTAGTAAACACAGGTCTGCAGCATCAAAATTCACTCTTAGACCATTCCTTCTTAGCAAAGAACATTATTTAAAAAGAAAAAGAATAAAATTAGAGATGCAAAGGAAGAAGGGAGGTCCTTCAGATTAGATGATCCTATAACTTGATTAACACTAAACTAATTTAAATTTGCGCAATTTGCATGGTTAATAATGTTCTTGTATGAAGCTGATTTCTTTATGGTAGTATAAGATTATATTGTATAATTAGTGTGCTATAAGAAGCACATTTTTTGTTAATTTAAATTCAACTACAGTAGGAGGGGCATAAATGAAAACACAAGTATGAACAAGGACTCAAGGAGATTAAAAGAGAATAGCAACAAGTTTGGGGACCAAAATTCAAACACAGAAAAAGGTGAATGCTTAGCATATTAGAAATATGCTAATTTGTAAAACTACAAGCACGAATAGTTGCTGTTAACCCAGAGAGAAAGAGGTAATAGAAGGGATCAGGAGAGAGAAAGCACCCCAGAAAATCAAGAAAACTTTTCAAAACTTCAGAAAATAAAAGGAAAAAAAAGTATACACAAAGCCTTGAGATGCTAATAATCTGATAGGTTACTCCAAAATCTTTCTTTCACAGGTCTTTCTATTTTATTGAATTTTAATTAATAACAGTGCAGGGAGTTGAGGGCGGATCTTGGGGATTACACTAAGGTTGCTCCTTTGTGACCAGGTGGTCACAGGTTCAAGCCCAAGGAAACAGCCTCTCTAAATAAAAGCAGAGGCAAGGTAAGGGTGCGTACACTTTGATGACCCTCCCCCTACCCTCGCAAAGCAAGGAGCCTAGTGACCCAGGGGCGCCTTTTAACACAGTGCAGGGAGTTGAGGGCGGATCTTGGGGATTACAGTAAGGTTGCTCCTTTGTGACCAGTTGGTCACAGGTTCAAGCCCAAGGAAACAGCCTCTCTAAATAAAAGCAGGGGCAAGGTAAGGGTGCGTACACTTTGATGACCCTCTCCCTACCCTCGCAAAGCAAGGAGCCTAGTGACCCAGGGGCGCCTTTTAACAGGGGTGTAAGTTGCTAGTGTTAGTACTTCTATCAGATGCCAAATTGGTGTTCAAATTCTTGGAATTCAATTGAATTGGCATAGAGAATGGATCTCTAAATAGCAGTAAAATTAATTAGTAAATTATTCCATCGAAGATTTTGGTTTGATGGGATCAATACATGGAATGAATAAAAGAAATATGTATCTTATATGCATTTCTTTTTCAAGTTCTAAGAAGAAATTACCATTGTGGAGTAGAAGCAAGACCTTGTGAAGACCATTGTTGGAGAATAACTAAGAACTGGGTAAAAAGATTATTGGGTTTAGTTAGTAGTTGATTGTCTCTTTTGTTTAATTAGTACAGGATTATGTGTACTTGCGGGCTTGTTTGTAATATTTGTCTATTTTGGGGGTGTGTTTGTAGTTTCATGTATAGGATTATGTGTACTTGGGAGCTAGTTTGTAATATTTGTGTATTTTATGGTTATGTTTGTAATTTCGTATTGTGCTAGGAGTATATATGTTCTTTCAGGTATAGAGACTTTGGGCTTGTTTGTAATATTTGTATATTTTGGGGGTTTATGTGTACTTGAGGGCTTGTTTGTAATATTTGTGTCTTTGTATATTTTAGGGATATGTTTGTAATTTCATGTTGTTTTAGGGGTGTATATGTAATTTCAGGTATAGAGCTTTCTCTCTCTCTCTAAACTCCAATCCCAAATTTCATCCCCTTCAACCATCCTCTTGGCCCTGAAATTTCAGGGGAAAAAAAGGAAAAGCAGTTCTGAACTTTTCCAAAAATTCCAGCTGTGTCCCATTTCTCTCTCTCTCTCTCTCTCTAAATTCCAATCCCAAATTTCATCCCCTTCAACCATCCTCCTGGCCCTGAAATTTCAGGGGAAAAAAGGAAAAGCAGTTCTGAACTTTTCCAAAAATTCCAGCCGTCCCATTTTTCAAACACCCCTTCCCTTGAAGTTTCTCTCTTACACCTCCCATACCATAAAAAAAAAACCACCCGAAACCCTAGCCCATAAAATTTCTTCGCTGCTCAACCACCGGAGGACTTCCATGCGCCAGCCAAACATTCTCCAGCCAATGGCCCCCCATAAAATTTCTTCGCTGTCCAACCACCGGAGGACTTCCACGCACCAGCCAAACATTCTCCAGCCAATGGCCCCTCAAATTCCCTAACTTCATGCTCTTTTCTCATCACACCACCACCAGTGCAATCTCCATCCCCTGATCTCCCTTTGCCCCAAGTTTCATCGCTGGATTCTCGCCGCTAGCAACTCATGCACCCAACACATCAACGACCCACAAGTGGGAATCTGCCAGTGTCTTGTCCTGGTTCTAGAATCTAGAATCGCAAGAAATTGCTCCAACCGCGATATTTTGAGTTTTCTCCATGATATTTTGATTGCAGACACAATATATTGCAAGCAAGCGCAATAATTTGACACGAAATGCTAGAAACTGTCACTGCCAACATCAAAAATCAGGTTTTATTGCTGCAATTAGTGAGTTTTCCTAGTGAATTTGTTTCGTTTCTACAAGAGACCCGAGATAAAAGGTGACTTGAGACATAATTCTTGAAAATTGAGAGTCAAACTTGTGGTTTAACATTAATAGATTGAGAATTGTGGCCAAATTGTGTTAAGGTCTGTCCGATTACCACTTTACCTAAAAGCTTAAGCTATAAGGTTGACCAACAATGTACATAAAGTTTTACCACTCCCCCACACGTGCAGCCTGACAGCACATGGAGAGATAAACACACGATAAATTACACCCATGATAGGGAACACAATAACTTTTTAAACACCACACAATAAAAGTGGGCAACAAGACTAGAACCCAAGACCTCCTGGCAACCTACTTTGATACCATGTTAGATTACCACTTTACCAAAAAGCTTAAGCTAATAGGTTGTGGACCAACAATGTATGTTAAACTTTAACATGGACTCTTGGTGATATGTTTGCGTGTATATGTGCATAAATCCAGAAATATGGCAACAAATTATAGGAAAAAGGACTGCCATTTATTGCCCTTTGAGCATAATTCCAAGCTTTTTCAAACCTTTCTCAAGTGTGGAGGAAATGCTTGCAAAATCATCATTGATGGAAGATGCCCTATGAATGAGGTTCTAAAAAAATGGAGTCATTCACGAACAACTTCATACAAAACCCAATCCAAAGCCTTATGAAATATCTTGGGTTGATAACTCAAAATTATATGTTTGTGAAAAAATTTTGGTTCCTATCCACATGGGTGCAAATTTTCTAATGTTTGGTGTGATACCATACCCATGAATATTGGCCATGTACTCCTCGGTTCTCCTTGCCTAGATGATTTGCGTGTGACTCAAGGATTTGAGAACATGTCTTCCACTCTAATGGGAAGAAAATCATTTTGAAGTATGCTCGACCAACCAACCAAGACAAAGAATATGTTAAGAGGTAACCAGCTTGAAGACACTACAAGAAAGGGCATGCATGTGTTTGAAGACATCCAAAGTCTTTCAAGCATTCCTATTGTAGAGTCCGTCATCCCCAATGAGTTCACTAATGCCAATTCTCAATTCAAGTCTATGGTGCTATCAATGGATTGTGGTTTCTTGTATTATTCAAACGCTAGCTTTCGACAAGTCCAAGTTTTCTTGTTACTTCTTATCCTCCAACACTGAAAAATTTAACGCCAATTTTTTTCTAACTGGGGGAGATTTGATGTAGGACAAAGAATAACTAAGAAGAATTGGGTCAATAGATTGTTAGGTTTAGTTAGTAGTTAATTGTGTGTTTAGTTTAATTAGTGTAGGATTAGGTGTATTTGAGAGTTTGTTTGTAATATTTGTGTGTTTTAGGGGTATGTTTGTAATTTCATGTTGTTTTAGAAGTATATGTGTAATTTTAGGTGTAAGGGCTTTCTCATTAATAGTGTGTGAAAGTCGTGTAGAAGTTGATTGATGAATTTGAAATTGAAGTGAACGTGAGCTTCCGCCTTGCATCTCCTCTCTCCTCTCTTCCCTCTTCTTCCTCCTTTCCTCGCTTCTATCTTTCATGGCTACATATCATTGATGCAGCTCCTACATCACATTGTCATATATCACTATTGTTTCCAACAAATTTTATAAGGATTTCAAGTTGCCTTTTGAACTTAGATGTCATGAGAACAAGAGTAGAAATGTTCTAAATTTGGCTAGGATGCTCAGTTTGAAATAAAAGATTACCATGATCAGCTAAAGAATAGAAACCATGTCTTCAGCATTGTTGAAAAATAAAAAATAAAAAATGTGTTTCTATGTTTCTTAAACAATTTGGATTCTTATAAATTTCTACAGACAACATATTGACCTGGAATTTCATTGTAGGACAAAATGGGATATATCAATTCCCAATAGGGTATGAATTGAGATGGTTTCGGGATGATGGCAATTAAAATTGATATTCAAGTTGGAAATTTTGCAAGCATACGAGTGCTTATTTTAATTTATTTAACTACCTAGAGCAAATGTCTTGACATGTTACAAAGATACTGATATGACTGGCTTATGGGTTTCAAAAGTGTCCTCAGAATATAAAAAGGATATTTTCCCCTATTCTTGATGGCATTCCATTTTTGGAACTCTTTGAAAGGAAAGTAAGGATTATGAGTCCCTTGGGTGAGACTCAAAACCTCCCAAGGAAAGTTTTCCACACTAAATGTAGTAGTTGGCCAAGCTTGAAATCGACATACTCTACTCCCTCGATCTTGTTGTCAAGATGTTCAAAAGCCTCCTCTTATCATTATGTTCTTAACTTCCTGCATTCTGATCTCCATTACAATACCCTTGTGACAAATTGATATCAGCGAGAGGAAGTCTTGGAAAGAGACTTTGATGAGAATAAAGAGATGCACCATTTAAAACCTAAACTCATTTTATAGAGTAAATGCCTACAACAGTAAAGGGGGGATTGAGGGTAAGTTAAAGTTTCATACTCAGATGTGGTTTGGCCACCCTATTCTTATATTTGTTAGGTTCATCTTCAACGGTAAAAAACTATGCATGATTCATTGCTCGAATATACTCATGTACATGCAAAATTAGCAAGGAATAATCAACTTGTATATATTTGAAAAGATGAAGTATTTGGCATGTTCTGCTTCTTCTCGAGAGTGTTCAAAGTTTATGTACATACAATTAGTATTAGGTACATATGCAAAAATTTTAATAAAAGGAATTTTTCAGAAGTAATGATCAAGCCCAGTGTAAAATAAGCTTGGTACTAGGCAAGTATAAGACTACAAAATGTGTTTCTTAAGTAGTCATTGCATATGGAAATACTGATTAAATGCTCAATGAAATGACTAAAGGACAAATCTAAGAAGAAAAGGGCAACCCTCCATTGAAATGAACCTTGCCAGTTGCCAGTTAAGACCATGGGGATTTGTTTTAAATAGTAATAGTATACTGAAATATTGACTAAATGCTCAATGAAATGACAGAAGGACAAATCCAAGAAGAAAGGACAACTCTCCATTGAACTGAACCATGCCAGTCGCCACTTATATATTCCAATATATTTATTTATCTGACAACTACTAAAACCAAATTTGGGTACTCTTCATTACTGCTCTTAGGCAATAACTTCACCTAAAAGTTTAAGATTGTAGGTTGTTGTTGACCTTATAGGTCATACCCTGTTTTGATAATGACAAATATTCAGGTATTTAATGCTTATCGAGTTTGTGTGCAGATTCATATTAGCAAGATCATCCAAACACATGAAGTCTTGCAGAATAAAGACCTAGATCCTTTATTTATTGTAATTTAATTAAGTACTATTCGGGGGTCTGTGTTAATTAAAGTTCAATGGTCTGTAACAACTAATGCATTGCATGCATGATAGGATAGATAAGCTCAAAGGCCTTAGACTGACCGTAGGACCCATAATTCTGCATGAAAAAGTTCTCTATTGTCTTAGAATTAAGTATCATGTGATTAGGAACAATTTCATAAAAGAAATAAGACCGAAATGCATAGTATTGGCATGTTTAGTCAATCGAACTCCAATACACAGAGCTCTTCGGTCGAACGAACCTTCCCAGGGTCAATTGTTTGACCCTTTGGTCAACCGACCTTAAAGTGTGCTGCAACGCCCTGGTCGACCGAACCTTCAAGTTCAAAAGGACTTGGTCGACCGAAGTATATGAAGTTCGGTCAACCGAACTAAGTCTGGTCAACCGAACCTCGGAGGGTTCAGAATCGCCTTTGATTGGTCGACCATCTTCCCAGTTCAAATTCATCCCGGTCGACCGAACTGAGCACCCCAGTCGACCGAACCATAAAAATGGTCGATTGACCCTCTCGGGTTGCTCGGATTTTACCGAGGTTAAAACAGGGTTAATTTTCTTAAATGGTTTTAAAACAAATTAAATAATACTCTACATATCCCCAATGGTTATAATTTTAACCTTCTTTATATATAGGGATTCATTTGCATGGATTAGCATGAGATTAGCAAAAACGATTAGCATTTTTTCTCTGAAATCCAAAAGTTCCATTTTTCATATTCGAGCTTCCTAGATTCATTCTTACTCATTCTTATTGCTAAAATCACTTAGTACGAGTGCTCTTGTCTTCATCTCATTAAGCTTACACTCTAATCTGCTTGTGTTGATTGAGTTTCATTTTATTTTGAGAGTAAGCATTAAATTTTTCTAGGAGACTTTGTAAATAAGTCTTCCGTAGGAAAACTTCTTTGAGCTTGTGAGTTTTGTACAATCATTGCAATACTCAAGAGCTCGTACTGCGTTTTGTTTGTAAAATAATTTTTTACAAACCATTTTCAAATATCTCTTGTGCTTATTTTGAGAAAAATATTTTTGAGATATTTGCTTGTGTTGTGAAAGATCTTTATTGCTGAATATTATGATTGATATTATTATCTTGACACAAAGATCCTAACACTCACTCTCACGCACTAATTGCTATACTTGTATTATTTTTGAGTGTAGACATCAAAACTACATTAAGCTTATCATATCTTATCATTCGGTAGTGCGTTGATTATTACTGATACAAATCTGCTTGATTGAGAAGCATTTTATTTGTACGCATCTTGTATTGAATATTGGTTGTATTCCAGGCATGGACTGAGGGGGCAGTAATCCATCCCGAAAGGATTGGTTGTAAAGGTTATGGTCAGCCCTGTGCTAATTGACCTTATTGTATTTAGGTGTCGCTCCACCCGTTAAGTTAAGTGAGCCTATAGCGCAATCCTTGTGTCGATGAGTCAAGGCGGGGGCGTAGGCAGTTTGCCGAACCTCGATAACATTTTTGGTGTCGTCTCTATTTACTGTTTTATCGTGCGTGCTTAATTAAATCACTTGTACAGTTCAATTTCCGCTGAATATATATACTGATTTATTTTATACGCACTAGATTGACCCTAAGCTTGTGTAATACTACTGTTAGTAGATTGACCTAGGGGATTAAGGAAGAACCCTAGTTAGCCATTTTGCTTTCTTATCTCAGGAAGAACCCAAAAACATTAAGGAAGCCATAGAAGATGAGTCTTGGGTAATGTCTATGCAGGAAGAGCTTAACCAATTTGAAAGAAGCAAAGTGTGGATCCTAGTTCCTAGGCCTAATGATCATACTATTATTGGAACTAAATGGGTGTATAGAAACAAGAAGGATGAAAATAGGGTAGTAACTAGAAACATAGCTAGACTAGTTGCCTAGGGATATAATCAGGAAGAGGGGATAGATTTTGATAAAATCTATGCTCCTGTAACTAGAATGGAAGTCATTCGTACGTTGCCTACGTATGCCGCTTTTAAGAACTTTAAATTGTATCAAATGGATGTTAAAAGCGCATTCTTAAATGGCTATATAAATGAAGAGGTATATATAGAACAACCACCCAGTTTTAAAAATCATAAATATCCTAATCATGTATACCAGTTGTCCAAAGCCTTGTACGGATTGAAACAAGCTCCTAGAGCTTGGTATAAGAGGCTTAGAGGTTTTCTATTAGAAAATGGGTTTAGTTGTGGCAAAATTGAAACTACACTTTTCATCAAATCTAAAAATGATGATATGCTCCTTGCTCAAATCTATGTTGATGAAATTATTTTTGGAGCAACTAATGATGAGTTGTGTAATGAGTTTACCAAATGCATGCAAAGTGAGTTCGAAATGAGCACAATGGGTGAACTGAGTTTCTTCTTAGGACTACAGATTAAACAGGCTAAATATGGGACCTTCATATACCAATCTAAATATGTGAGAGACTTGCTCAAGAAATTTAATATGGAAGATGGTAAAATTCTTGGCACTCCTATGAGCTCTTCCATCAAACTTGATAAAGATGAGCAAGGAACCCCTGTTGATGTGAAATTATATCATGACATGATTGGTAGTCTCCTATACCTCACAGCTAGTCGACCTGATATCATGTTTAATGTATGCATGTGTGCTAGGTTTCAGGCCGCTCCTAAGGAGTCTCATTTATTAGCAGTCAAACGAATACTTAGGTACCTGGTTGGAACTGTAGAATTAGGTTTATGGTACCCTAAGCATACGACATGTAAGATTGTGAGTTATACTCATGCTGACTTTGCCGATAGTAAGGTTGAAAGGAAGAGTGCTAGCGGCACTTGTCACTACTTAGTACAAGCTCTGGTTTCTTGGTTCTCCAAGAAACAAAACTTAGTTGTCTTATCCACAGCCGAAGCAGAATATATTGTACCTGGAAGTTGTTGTGCTCAAACGTTCTATATGAAATAACAACTTATGGATTTTGGATTACACTACGATACGGTTCCTATTAAATGTGATAATACCAGTGCAATAAATATTTCTAGAAATCCTATCTCGCGTTCACGAACCAAACATATTGAGATTAGACATCATTTCCTTCGTGATCATGTGCAGAAAGGGGATGTGACACTTGAGTTTGTGTGCACAAATAAGCAGTGGGCTGATATTTTCACCAAACCACTTCCGGAAGATAGATTCATAGAAATTAGACGTGAGTTAGGTCTAATGCAATGTAGAGATGCCTCCTAGATTTCTTATTGAGCGCACAAACTTGGGGAGAGCTTCCTAACAATTGGCATAAAAATTGGTATCACTTTGAATCTATCATTAATTTATGCTTTGTGAATCTGTTTGTGGTTTGAAATGCATGAATATCTTATCTCTTGTATGTTGTTAGTTATATTTATGTTTTATGTCTTGATCATACTAGACTATTTGAGTTAGTAGTTGTGGATAAATTGTTAATTTAGAACTCAAACAGGTCATTTCTATACGAATATTTTTGGGAAAATGCTCTATTTTCAAACGGCATGCTGCCGAAATTTCTAAAAACTTTCTCAAACATATCTTGTATTCAAATGATTCATACTCAATGTCTATGCCTATGTGCTTTATAGTTCTTATAACCCTTTTGAATGTTGCCAAAAGGGAGAGAAGAGGCAAAAATTGGGTATATTTTTGAAAAATATGTGAACTTTAAATCCTTAAACTTCTCATTATGCATATTGTCAGGGGGAGTCTTTCAAGGTTGTACCCACTATTGCATGGTCTATTTGTTATCATCAAAAAAGGAGAGAATATTGACCTTATAGGTCATACCCTGTTTTGATAATGACAAATACTCAGACATTTAATGCTTACCGAGTTTGTGTGCAAATTCATATTAGCAAGATCATCCGAACACATGAAGTCTTGGAGAATAAAGACCCAAATCCTTTATTTATTGTAATTTAATTAAGTACTATTCGGGGTCTATAATAATTAAAGTTCAATGGTTTGTAATAATTAATACATTGCATGTATGATAGGATAGATAAGCTCAAAGGCCTTAGACTGACCGTAGGACCCATAATTCTACATGAAAAAGTTCTCTATTGTCTTAGAATTAAGTATCATGTGATTAGGAACAATTTCATAAAAGGAATAAGACCGAAATGCATAGTGTTGGCATGTTCAGTTGACTGAACTCCAATGCACAGAGCTCTTCGGTCGACCGAACCTTCCTAGGGTCAATTGTTTGACCCTTCGGTCGACCGACCTTAAAGTGTGCTACAACGTCCTGGTCGACTGAACGGGACGCATGGGAAGTCCCAATGCCCTGGTCGACCGAACCTCCAAGTTCAAAACGACTTAGTCGACCAAAGTATATGAAGTTCAATCAACCGAACTAAGTCGGGTCGACCGAACCTCAGAGGGTTCAAAATCGCCTTTGATTGGTCAACCATCTTCCCAGTTCAAATTCATCCCGGTCGACCGAACTAAGCACCCCGGTCGACCGAACTGAGCACCCCAGTCAACCGAACCATAAAAATGGTCGACCAACCCTCTCGGGTTGCTCAGATTTTACCCGAAGTTAAAACAGGGTTAATTTTCTTAAATGGTTTTAAAACAAATTAATAATACCCAACATATTCCCAACGGTTATAATTTTAACCTTCTCTATATACAAGGGTTCATTTGCACGGATTAGCATGAGATTAGCAAAAACAATTAGCAATTTTTCTCTGAAATCCAAAAGTTTCATTTTTCATATTCAAGTTTCCTAGATTCATTCTTACTCATTCTTATTGTTAAAATCACTTAGTAAGAGTGCTCTTGTCTTCATCTCATTAAGCTTACACCCTCATCTGCTTGTGTTGATTGAGTTTCATTTTATTTTGAGAGTAAGCATTAAGTTTTTCTAGGAGACTTCGTAAATAAGTCTTCCGTAGGAAAACTTCTTTGAGCTTGTGAGTTTTGCATAATCATTACAATACTCAAGAGCTCATATTGCATTTTGTTTGTAAAATAATTTTTTACAAACCATTTTCAAATATCTCTTGTGCTTATTTTGAGAAAATTATTTTTGAGATTTTTGCTTGTGTTGTGAAAGATCTTTGTTACTAAATATTGTGATTGATATTATTGTCTTGACACAAAGATCCTAACACTCACACTCTCACGCACTAATTGCTATACTTGCATTATTTTTTAGAGTAGATATTAAAACTACATTGAACTTATCATATCTTATCATTCAGTAGTGCGTTAATTATTGCTAGTACAAATCTGCTTGATTGAGAAACATTTTATTTGTACGCATCTTGTATTGAATATTGATTATATTCCAGATATGGAGACGGTAATCCAGCCCGGAAGGATTGATTGTAAAGGTTGAGGTCAGCCCTGTGCTCATTGACCTCATAGTATTTAGGTGCCGCTCCACTCATTAAGTGAGCCTATAGTGTAATCCTTGTGCTGGTGAATCAAGGCGGGGACGTAGGCAGTTTGCCAAACCTCGATAACATTTTTGGTGTCGTCTCTATTTACTGTTTTATCGTACGTGCTTAATTAAATCACTTGTACAGTTTAATTTCCGCTGAATATATATACTGATTTATTTTATACGCACTAGATTGACCTTAGGCTTGTGTAATACTGTTGTTAGCGGATTGACCTAGGGGATTAATTTTTAAAATACCAATTCTCTCTTGGGATTACAGTAAAGCTAACAGATGTATATCAAGTTTTTACACTCCCCTGCACGAGGATCCCATTTGCACATGGAGAGAAAAACAAACAGTGAACAACACCCACGAGAAACAGCATAATTTTTTCACAAACAAATGTTAAATGCAGGTAACAAGAACGGAACCCAGGACCTCCTGGTAACTTGGCTTTAATACCATGTGTCCTGCTGGCTCTAACTCGGTTGGGTCATGGCCAATCACAATCCAGTGGGATGTGACATCACAAATGCATACAAAAGAAAAAAATAATAATAAACAAAAACAAAAATAAAAACAAGTGAAATAAACGATTAAAAAAAACAAACAAATACAGCAAAGAGAAAATGAGAGGGCTGCTCAATGATTTCTCAATGAGGCTTCTGCGCAGAAACTTCAACTAATCAAGCTGATACAAAAACTTCCTCATAGCAGAAGCCTCCATGGCATGCATAGTCTAACACTGCTTATAGGATTTACATCACGTCATAAATCAATAAAAAGATATCTTGTGAAAACATAAAAACAAGAAGACTTCACAAAAACTGAAAAGCCCTGTTGCCCAGTCTCCATGTTAATTTATTTTAAGAGCAAAAAAATAATAATAATATTAATCATAAGATCATAACATACTGTAAACAGGATTCAGAAAACACTCCTAAAACACCATGATTTTACATAAATAACTTGCTGGATCAGGAAACTTAACTACGTTGAATCTTCCAAATAGTTCCATAACACGCACAGAAATTATTATTAGTCTGTCGATACGCCAGACAATGCAATTTACCTTACAAGGGGAGAATTTATGCGCTTGTCCTGCTTCTGCTCAAGCTCTTTCAGTTTAGCACGAAACAAGGCTTTCTTTCTTGCTTGAGCATCCATTGGTGTGATAAGCAGTGTTTCTAAAAGCGTTTCTGGGGCGCGCCTCGAGGCGTTCTGGGGCAAAAAACACACTAAGCCGTAGCTCAAAAGGCGAAAGTCCTGAAATGCGTACGCGTGTTTCTAAAGGCGTTTCTGAGGCGCGCCTTCTTAGGAAAAAATGAAAGAAACCGCATAACAGGGCAGAATGCCCTTTCGTTCGTGCTTCTGTCAACGAAGAATCGAACTATTGAAGAGTCCTCCCTTCGACAAGTACTCCATCGCTTCGACAAAGAGCCACCATCAATCTTCTTCGGCGAGCTCCTCCGGCGAGACAACTGCAGTGCCGTCTCTCTCCAACTGTTCGTCTCTTTCTTCTCTCTCGGTCCCCTCTTTCTCTGCTGAGTTTTGATGGAGGCAATCGATTCTGGAGAAAATTACGAGCGAGAAGCAAGAACTTCGTTTTTAATTTTTACCGGGTGGGGAAGCAACCTGAAGAAGGGCACGCGGGCGCAGAAGACACCATGTGGCAATGAAAACCAGCGTCGTTGATGAGAGCAACCTGTAGAACACCATGTCGCAAGACAAGGCACCTGTTTTGATTTTTTTTTTAACTATTTTTAAAATTTAAAATTCAGACAACCGAATTATAATTTATTTCAATTAATTTCATATTGTTTTTTGTATATATAATTAATTTTAAATCCTGATAATTATAAAATTAACTCATCTTAAACTTTTAAAAAAAAGATAATACTTCTAAAAATAATTTTTAAAATGAATATTTACTAAAATGTTCATAGTGCTCAATATTGAATACGAAAAACGTAACACAATATAGATCCATCCAAAAAATAAAAAGGTGCACGAGACTACGTAAAATTTCTAAAACATTTAGAGTACTCATGAGAGAGAGAGAGAGGGAGGGGGGGAAAGGTTGGTATCACAAAAAATTGAAAGGTGCACAAGGTAGATTGTAGCCGAAAAAATTATTTAAAATAAATAAAAGCTGCTACACATTATTGTTAGTAACATGCACATGTATTTATATCAAGTAGCCAACCGAACAAGAGCCATTATAAAAAGCAAAAATTAAAAATGACAATTGCAAATACAACAATGAAACCATTATGGAGCACAATCCATATAAGTATTCATAATATATGCTCTCGTACTATTTTTCTTCTACAACAATTAAGTAAATACATAATTAGCAATAATATGAATAATATTTAGAGAGCATATGACATTGATCACATACAGAAAACTTCTACAATTCCACCATAACATGATGCTAGAACAACACAATTCCATTCTAGTGGAGTATACAGATAAATAATATGCACATCATAGTAAAAGAACACACCTTCAAACATGAAAAAGAAGATATATTTTTATAATTATCTATAGATTTGTCAATATACCAATTTACCCATTATTTAAAAATAATAATTTAATTAATGTTTGTGGATTAAAAAGGCTTTTAAAAAGATAATAAATGTGAGGAAAAGTGGCAGATAGAAAACAGCCTTAACTTCCTCTCATTAATAGTAAATATTATTGATATTTGAAGGTATTTATGTAAGTAATCGTAGAGATTAACAATAGAAACCTTCATTCGATAGATGAAGAAAAACAGAAACCACAAATATCAGCATAAATCGCTAAGCAGAAAATAACAAAAATCTTACCACTCCTATTAATTAAGACAAACAACAATGTTTATAATTATACGTTTAGAACAAAAAGAAAAAAAAAAAAAAAACAGCTATCAATTGCATATTGCAAATATCCAGATTATAAAGCAAAAAATAAGAAAGAGGAGGAGGAGGAGGAAAAAGAAATAAAGGACGATGTTATGATTGAAAGTAGAAAAATATAAGAATAATTTACCATTCATCGACACAAATTGTCAACACTAGTCACAAATGAGATATTGTCTGTGTAAGAGAAGGACGGAGAGAATGCATTTTAATAAAAGTTTTGTAATATGTGGCTCATATCGAGTAAAACGCATGTACAGAGAAAGTAGGCTGATGTGGGAAATGGAGCAAAGCGGAACGACGACATCTGCCTTTTGGGCTTGTAATTTATTATTTTATTAGTTAGGACTACAATGCCCTGAACCCGCCAAGCGGGGCCTAGAGTGTTATGAGACCAATCATACGTCTCTGATACCATTTACGCAGCAGAACTAAATAGACAACCTCAAATAAAATACCAGAGTTCTATATACATATACAAATAAACCCATAGAAGAGTATACCGAATCCTCCATATTACATAACCAGGAAAATTTCAACATAAAACTATATATAAACACGTTCTTTTAACCACTCACAACTAAACCCCGCCCAAGAGCTGTCTAAGCTCGATCACTTGAAGGACCTAAAAAGAATAATAATTTGGTGGGGTGAGACACCTCTCAGTAAGGAAGAAAAAGCTATAACTGTGTATGACAGAGAGTTCAATACATACCAAAAATAATTATCTAATAATCAATAACATAGATGTTGAGAAGTCACATCATTAATAGCAACATGGATATCTGATATCATACACACATTCATAATTATGTTTACTGATAATTCCCGAGAATAGGGAGGATTACCCGCTCATACAAGTAACTTCCCTCTACTCTAATACTAATACTAGAGCACACACCTTACTCAGTAAGCTCTCGGGTTATGTATTCAGGTAAAGTATCCGATAATAGGGAAGCTTACTCGCCCATACAAGTAGCTTTCCTCTACTCTAGTATTAGCATAAAATTACCGGCACACTCGCCTTTCTCATCAAGCACTCGGGTGGAGAATTCTACTTTACCATAAATACTTATGTAATTAAAGTTACACATATCCAACGCTAATCATTTCACAAAATTCCACTTATATACGCATACCATAACCAATCCACACAGGATACACACATACTTCATTCACACCCATATAGGGTCCATATCCACACAAAATATAACGTCCATACAGGACTCACATCCTCACAGGAAATACGTTCCACACAGGTCCGGTCCACATAGGACTATCAACCACACAGAAATATCGTCCACACAAGACTTTCATTCATACAAAACATACGGTCTACACAGGACTGGTCCACACAAAACTAACACCTTCACAGAATACATTGTGGCCCACACAGGCACCACAACCACACAAGTTACAAATCCACACACACAACCTCGTTCATAATAAATCGGTAAAATAAACTCCTCATTCCACTGCCAATGTTTTACCCCCTTAATATAAATGCCCATATAACAACCTCCTCAAACCACTGCCAACCTTATATGATGATTTATATCAGGTACGATAAAACGACCTCCTCATACCACTGCCAATGCTATATAGCAATTTACATGAACCATAACACAAAACACATCCATAGCATAACCAATCATCTAGGCACATCAACGCATTCACCAGAGTATTTGCAATCCAACAATTTTCACAGCTGAACAATATTCATAACCAGGCAGAATTTATAACTCAATTTGTAACCACATGCGAACAACAGTTGTAATCAAGTAGTACTCACAACCATTTAATTATAAAAGTTATTTTCATACTACACAAATTTTTCCTAAATACAATATACATTATAAAAATAATTTTTGTTCCAACAACCTACCCATTCAGATAATTATATCTAAATATGTATAATTTTAAACTCAAATTTAACCGATTTAAAATTAATTAAAAAGCTGCTATAACGTTTTCCCCTTACCTACTCCTCAAATTTCTGCCTAGGCCAAACGAAAAACGAGACCAGGTATTCCAAAAATCCTAATTTACACAAATCTCAAAAAAATACTCATTTAATGCTTCCTTGGTCCCATATACTTCAATTTAATAATAAGACTAAAAAATATCTCACTTACCCTGAATTTGGGATGGTGCCCCAAAATCCCAAATCAATGATATGCTTCGGTAGCTTTATAGAGAATGATCCCATGAACCTCGTGGTGGTTCCGAATTGTCAAAATAATCCTTTGTGGAGTGAGAATCGAAGAAAATCAAGAGGGCAGATGTAGGGTTTCGGAGAAGAAAGAAAAGGAAATTGGGTTTCCTTTACAAAATGCTTGCAGGACTTTCTTATAACCCTCTCTGCGCAGAAAACCGTCGCTAATTTCCCTAGGCCTCCAGAAAACCATCACCGGTTTTATCTTTAACCACCCCAGATTTATCATTTACCCAGTTACCACCTTGCGGTAAATTCTGAAAACCGTCGCTGGTTTTCTGTCCTCTCTAGAAAATCGTTGCCAATTTTCTCCTAAACTAGCCAAAATCCAATTTTTTCCAATTTTCTTTTTATTTCCCTTTATTTTATATTTATTTTCTTTTAATTTTTGTGTTCGGGTTGTTACATTCTCCCCTTTTTAAAAGAATTTCGTCCTCGAAATTCGTCCATTTCATATTTTCACAATTTTAAGAATTAATTAACCACATTCATACATTTCAATTAATTCAAATATATGAAGCATCTAATCACTCAAAGTCAAACAATATTATTACGTATGCAAACGTAAATATAATACATGCGCCTTTAGCATTGTCCCCCTCTGTTGTACCAAGCATATAAACACGTGTCGGGCGGCCGCCGCCACCGCCACGAGGCACCGGGTTGTTCCTCCGATTCTAATCTGGAGCAAGTACATTACTCGGTGGTTCTCGACACTCCCGAGCTATATGGTCATACTTGCCACATCTATAGCACACGACACCCTTACCCCCGCATTCTCCCCAATGCCTTTGATTGCATCTGGAATAGTGGGGGCGTGACGATTCACCCTGTCGTTCTTGATCATTTTTTTCTGATTTATGACCTCTAGTATCTCGGTCTCCCCTCCACAACCCATGTCTGCCATTTACTCGGGGTCTAGGAGACACAGGTCTTCTCTTTTGTTCTGACGCCTCTGCGCCTCTCTGTAGACTCAACTCTGCCACGGTGGCTTTATCCACCAGTTCTGTGAAGTCCTGTATCTACAAACATGTCATATGCTCATGAATCCTCTAATTTAGGCCCCTTTCAAACCATCTCGCCTTTTGATATTCATCTGGAATCATGAAAGGTGTAAAATGGGAAAATTCCAAGAACCTAACAACATACTACTAAACAGTGAGACGCCTGAGAGTCAAGTTGAAAAATTCTTCGGCCTTCGCATTCTTGGTAGTGGCAGGAAAATATCGGTTATAAAAGACCTATTTGAAATGACCCCAAGTCATTTCTATAGGTACTACTTGCTGCTTTTTCAATAGTTTCCCTGCATGCCACCACCGTTCAGCTTCTCCAGTCATCTTGAAGGTGACGAAAAGAACTTTCTGCTCCTTAGTGCAATTCAGCACTGCTAATATCTTCTCCATCTCTTGCATTCGAGTCTCAGCCTTGATCATATCAGTGTCACCCTCAAAAGCAGGGGTTTCAAGTGGGTGAATTGATCAATGGTACAACCCTAGTTCATTGGTGGGTAGGTTGATCCCCCGAAATCTCATCTCATTTCTTCCCCGACCTGACGAGATATACCTCGCAACAATCGGGAGGTTTCAATCTCATCTCTACTGGAAGCTCCCAACTCATTTCCTCCTTCATCGTATATGCCTTTACCTCTATGATCCATCGTGAATATATAACAGAGGCAAGTTTAAAATTCCTACATTTTAATATAACTAGCATAATCGTAAAACAGGTAAGCAAAGAAGGAAGAGGGAAAAACGTGAAGGGATAGCACAGCAGAGATCGTCGACAAATGCCCTGTGTTTGTCGACGAGAGGACAGCAAGGACTCTTTGACGAAGGTTCTGTGAACGTTGACGAGAAAGTACCGAGAGTTTGAAACTTCAAAGTTTTGAATTCATTGACGAAAGTTTGTTCTCATCGACGAAGTCTCTTCTGTGGATCGTCAACGAAGTCTTGTACTCGTTGACAAAAGACGCCTGGGCTGTGAGCACTTTTTCTAAATTTTGAATTTTTGAACATTGGGTGGTTGGGTAAACGGAGGGAAACCTCCGAGGATCTTCTATATATATTATTCTGGGCATATATTGAAGTGTGTGTGATCATTTTTAGAAGTGTATTGTGTACATTGTGATTTCCATAGTGAAATTTGTGTGTCATTGCTTTTATGGATGTAGGCTTTGCCGAACCACGTAAATCTTTGTGTTATTCTTATTCTGGTTGTGTGTTATTTACTTGTTGTTGTTTATTCCGTTGTGTATCTTCATTATTCAATAGATGACACAAAACAGTGTGTTTTGGGTTTTGAATTATAAAATTGTGTTTTAACCCAAGAATACCAAAAAGGTGTATGCCTTGTATATGAGGCATAAAAAAGCGTGTGTTGATCTAATAGGTCACACCCAGTTTTGATTATGATAAATACTCTTGGTACTAGTGGTTGCACTGAGAATTGCATGCAGGTTCACTTTATGCGCTTTTTAGGACTAAAAGATATATCATGATGGCGTGCAGTGTTCGTACCGAAAAATGAAAATTTATATGTTGTATTTTGTATTCCTTCTTTTATTTTTTCATTTTGGGATTTAATTTATTATGAACTGTGCACTCGTATGGCTTATAATGATTTGCATCATACATGGTAGGTAGGTATGCTCAAAACAACCATAATTGTACCTTAGATACCTATACTAAGAACACAAGTCCACTACATCACTTATCATAATCAAGGGAATCAAATTAAGGCTAAAATGAATTTAATGGAAAAAGTTAAGAGGGTTCGGGCGACTGAACCTATGCCGTGTAAAGTGGTTTGAGCGACCGAATAAGTCAACATGTTGACTTGGTTTTTGGGTACTTGAACCTATTTTGAACGTATTTTCCTCGGGCACCCGAAGCTATGTTAGAGCACTTTTAAACTACTCAGGCAACCGAGAGATTACATTCAAAAGAGGGTTTGGACAACCAAAGATCCTAGTTCGGTTAACCGAACTGTGAGTCGGGCACCCGAACTATCGAACAAATGCTATTGACTTTATTTCAGCCGACCAACTCATCCTTCAGGCACCCGAATCTCTAAAAGTTGAATTTTTAACTGTGTCTGTTCGGGCACCTCTGGCCGAGCACACGAACCTCGCGGGTTAAAATATTTTTTACCAAATTTTTAAATGGGGTAAAATGGGTTAATATTCTTAATGGTCTTTTAAACAAATTTAATTATACCCATTGTGTCCTCAACGGTCAAAAATTCTTCCTTGCCTATATATACCCATTCATTTGTCATAATTAGCAAACTTGATTAGGGCAAAATTCTCTCAACATTCAAAACCCTATATTAGCCAAATAATACTTACAAACACTCACATACTCCTCACTCTTGATTTCTCTAAGCATTGTGAGTATTTTCTAAGGCTATTGTGCTTAATCTCTATAGTTAAAACTCTCATCTTCATTATTGTTTGATTGTTTTTATTTGAGAGTTTAACATTAAAATTCTTCCACCGACTTCATTTGATAAATCTAGTGTGGAAAGACTTTGAGGGTTGTGGTTCTTGCATTTTTTTTTTTTTTTGCAAGTTACCTAAACCTAGATTTTGTGTGCAAAAATCCTTTTCAAAAGCTTGTACTTCAAACAACTTCATTTTGCCTTGAATATTAGAATATATTATTGAGTTTGCTTGGTTGAACTTGCTTAGCATATTTTGAAACCTTAATCTGATTTTGTGTTATTCACATAGTGTGTTTCAAATGCTTGAACATACACTTTAGATTTGGACTGAAAACCTTTACATGATTGAGTGTTTAGCACACATTAGAGCACTGAGCATATTTACATATCATTCGTGCTTGCATTATCAATTGAGTTGTACTGGTGCACACATCTGCTTGTCTAGAAGTGAATTTTCGTGTACACATTTTATACACATTGGTTGTATTCCAGGCGCGGGCCTGAAGAGGGAGATTAGCCCTGTGGAATAGTCCCAGATTGACTTAAACCCGGTTAGGAAAGCTAGGTGCACCATCATGTTAAGGCGTGTTGATTGAGGTTAGCCCCTTGAATTGACTTGGTTGTATTAGGTACCGCTCCCCCCGTTTAAGTGAGCATTATAGTGTAATCCTTGTACTGGTGTAGCCAAGGCAGGGACGTAGGCATAGTTGGCCGAACCCCAATAAAATATCGTGCGTGTTTTTACATTTCAGCTCTTTACCTTTACTGCACGTGTATGTGTTGACTTTTTGAGTCCAATCTTTGTTTTGATGCTGATAAAGCACATGTTTCTTATGTGTGTATTTAGCATGTGAACAAGTCCATTAATTTAACACACACATAAGGAAACGATGATGGAAGCTTGCAGGACTTAAAGACTATATGATCAACCGCATTCCATGAAGTCGGAAGAGTAAAAAGACAAAGACATTTGTTTTTAATTTGTAATTGCATTTAATATCTCTGGTCTGTAATAATGCATGCATCTGCATGATGTGTTTGAATGCTCAGAACAACCATAGATAAACCCTAGGGACTAGCACATCTCACCAAAAGCCTTTTCCTAAAACGACTAAAATCATACAAAGTTTTTGGAATAGCTTTAGGGTTAAAGTCGAGGCTAAATGATTTTTTTCGGTGTCCTAAAAAAGACCTAAAATGACCCTAGGACACTCACTCCTACACTTATATGTGTTAGACATTTGAATAGGGTGATTGTTGGCTGAAACAAGACCGAAATACACAAAATGTGCACTTTCGGTCGATCGACCCTTATAGTTCATTTGTAGCTCGATCGACTAAACCTAGGTCCAGGTCAATGGTGGACCATGTCCCAATCAACCGAACTCTCTGTAGTTCAAATGGCCCCGATCGATCGAAACCTCATGAAGTCAACTTTTTGACCACCTAATTGACCGAGCCCAAAATGTACTCCAACGCTCTGGTCGACCAAGGGTCCTCGGGAGAAATCCCAACTGTTTGGTCGATCGAACCATTCAGTTCAAAATGTCCCGATCGACCAAACCTCGTTGTTTTGAAAAATCGCCTCTTCTAGTCGACCAACCAATTAGTTCATTTTCACCTTGGTCGACCGAACCGCACTAATTTGGAAAAATCACCCTTCCTGGTTGACCGAATCTAAAGTTCAAAATTGGCCCAGTCGACTGGGCCATATGAACTTCGGTCGACCGAAAGTCTTCTAGTCGACCGGTGCTCTCACGTTGGTTTGAATTTTTACCGCGGTTAAACTTTTTTAAACGAGATTAATTTTAATTAAACGTCATTAATAATTTCTAAAATGACCTTCGTGTCCCCGACGGTCATATTTCTCACAAACTCTATAAATACCCTTCATTACTCCATATTAGCAACTTTGATTAACTCTAAATTTCTCTCTAATCCTCTGTTAATCAAAGTTCCCCCAACTTCTTTTTATTGCAAAAATTTCTTCTTTAGGGCAAAATATTTTATTCAAATCTCTCCAACTCTCTTTCACTTGTTTTATTTCAAAATCACTTTCAAAGAGAGTATTTTATTTTGGGCTTTATATTTGTATTTACATGCATATACTCTCACTTGTTACTTACTTTTTGAAAATCAATCTTTGAGAGTATTGCTTGCATTTCTCTCGGATTATTTCCTTGATAAATATTATTTGGGATAAAATTTATTTATTACACAAACATATTATTGAGCTTAACTCTTAGATTCTCCAAGTATTTCTCACTTGCATAAATCTTTGTTGGAGAACATCATACATATTTTTCATATACATTCTAGTTGTGCAAAAATCATTGAAAGAGAAAAACCCTAGGTTCTCCTATATTATTATTATTGAAATATCTTTTTGGAGAAAACATTTTATTAGGGTTTAAATGTAGTTAAGCACCCTTACTCCCGTGAGCATTATTTCATATCATTGGAGTGCATACTTTTATGAGTTTAAGCGTGTACATCTCTGCTTGTATTTCAAAAGCAAATTTTATGTACAAAATGATTTTATTGTAACGGTTGGGTTCAACCCGTTAATTGAACTGGGGAGTCTCAGCCCTGCAAGTGAGACCGGTTCGATTCAACCTGGAATTGAACTGGGGAGTCTCAGCCCTGCAAATGAGATTAGTTTGGCTCAGCCTAATAATTGAGCTGGGGTTTTCCTCACTCTGTAAGGAGAGGATGTAAAAGGTTTTTGTTCCGCCCGGTTAAGTGAGTAGGTATAGTGGAATCCTTAGGGGTAAGCCCAAGGTGGGGATGTAGGCTGGTTTGGCCGAACCTCGATAACAAATCTGGTGTCGCTCTTTCTATCTTATTTAAATTCTTGCACTTTAATTTCAGCATGTGTATGAATGCTTATTTAATGTCGAAATTATTCTCATGCACACATTTGATATAAATAAGATACTGCACACGTGTATGTTTGCTTTTATTGTTAAACTCACTTTACATACGCGTATACATGTTGAATGGGATATGATACTGTGGTGAATCAGCGAATTGTTAAAATTAGCCAAAAAAATTTTAAAACCCAATTCACCCCCCTCTTAGGATCACAACAATTCCAACAGTATGTTTTTCTATTGATTGCGTAGACTGACCCTAGGTTGTATTTCACTGTTGATAAAACTAGTTGACCAAGGCGATAAATTTTAAATACCCAATTCACCCCCCTCTTGGGGTTGCACCAACTCTATCAATTGGTATCAAAGCCTCGTAACTTAGACTTAGACATCATTTAGTTAAAAGATCATGATGACTTGTGTCAGTGCATCCTCTTCATGTGAGGGAAGATTGGTCACGCACCCACCTATATTCTATGGTAATGATTATGCTCTATGGAAATTTAGAACAATTGTGTATGTGAAAGCTTTAAATTGGAAATTTTGGAAAGTCATTGATTAGGGTGATTGTGTGCCTATAAAATCTATTGGGTGTACTGATGTTCCTAAATCTGAGTGTGAAATGAATGATCATGATAGGAACTTAGTACAGGTAAATTTTGATGCCATGAATACCTTACTGCATGCTTTAAATTTTGTGTTTTATTTGAAGTTATGACTTGTAGTAGTGCTAAGTAGATTTGGGACGAACTTGAATGGAGATATGGTGCGTCTACGCAAAAGGAAGTCATCTCTCCATGTGACTAAGGCTCCATTGATTTCAAGGGAGGTAACCAGTGCTTTATGGCTTTAACTAATGACAAGGTTATCTTAGTTCCTTCTATCTTGGTAGATAAATATGAACATGATTCATGTGCTGAGTTGAATGTTGTATTTGATTATGAATCATATGATAGTAGTGATAGTGAAAGCATGCCATCTTATGAGGAACTGCAAGTTGAATACATAAGGACTCATAAGTTACTTGTAAAATCAAATAAGAAATACTTTGTGCTGAAAAACAAGTATAATGCATGCATTAAAGAATGTGACTAAAAAATTCTTGTTGAAAGAGAAAATAATGAGAAAATTAAAAGACCAGAAAGCAAGAATGAATCATTAGAAAAGGAATTGACTATTTTGAAATCTAAAGCTTCTAATGATGATGAAAAGAACCAGTTGATTGCATATCTTGAAAGTAAAGCAAACAATATGTCTAAAGAACTTTTGAAACTTCAGAATACTTGCAAAGATTTGAAAAACTCAAAAATTCAAGATCTGGAGAAGAAAATAGAAGAACAATCTAAGATCATCTTCACGTTCACTAGAGGCAATGAAAACTTTGATAAACTGCTAGGTGCACAAAAGATGGCCTTAGATAAGGAAGGTATAGGTTATAATGGGATTGAAAATAAGAAAAGAAAGAACCTATACATGGGGTACTTTGCACAAGAATCAAAATACTATGCTAGTACCTCATCTAGTTCATACATTCACACCACATGCATCTTATGTAAAAAGAAGGGGCACACAAAATTTGATTGCCCACTTAAAAGAAAAGGTGTGAAACCCAAACAAGTATGGAAAATTATGAAATCACCAACTCCTAACCCATCGAAAATAAAAGGAAGAAAATGGATATGGGTTGTTAAGAAAGAAAATCCCTTGAAATTCAAGGAAGAATTTGCTTAAACAGGAATTACATGATCACGCAATTCTTCCTTAGGAGTTAGGATTAGCTATAAGGGATAGTATTCTCTAAGGGCTTAGGAAATGGTTCGGGGCTGAAAATGTAAAATCTTAGTATATACACTATTCAAAATCTTACATACTAAGTATTTTGAAGAATTAAGCTAATCTGTGAATTCAAGTACATAACCGATTTCGACTTAATGCATATATTCATTTGTTAAAATATGAATTCATTGGCCGTTTAAATAAGAATCCACTTCCGAATGGACATGGCCTGTTTGCCTTGTATTTAAATTTAAAATTGTCTAACTCAAGCTTAATCATGAATATCAAAAGTTAAGCATACTCTGTAACGACCTACTTAATTAACTGGTTTTTTTTTTCATACTATAATATTCTACATGCCCTGATACCATACTGGGGGTAAACCCAATCATTAACCTAAGCAGTGAGAAGCATAAATCACATAGACATAACCATATGAAAATATATGCATACTACAAAACCAATAGCAGAGTACTACATGTTTCCCAAAATATGTACATATATTTGTTCTCCAAAATGCCCTCAACTAGATAAGGTTTACAAAATCATTCCCACAAATATACTCACTCTCCACTGGCAAGGCACTACTGAAGCCCCTCTATTTGCGAGCCTAGTCTGCTCGGCTACCTGGATCACCTGAAAAATAATTCAACACTGGGATGAGCCAACGCTCAGTAAGACGAAATATGCTATTACTAGTGTGTGACAAATGAGCTACTATATCATAAATCTATTTTCAAATAAACATGTATAACTGAATATATAAACAAAGTATAAGTGATAAAATCCACCACCCCTGTCCCTATTGCTTAACATGACAGTATTGGAGTTTATTATTCAAAATACTTCTAGTATAAGTAAGTATGTTCCCTATTTCTGCAAATTTATACATATGTAATAGTAACTAAAAATGTTCCCTGTGGCTATCTGTGTGTCATGACTTACCCCCTTATGACAAGGTTGTGTGGCCCGTAGGCGGGATTTACCCTAACTGGCCAATCAGGAATAAATCGCTATACTCCATCTGTCAATCTATCCACCTCAACCCATATCTAGATGGGGAGCCTAAGCTCTTCAAGGGCCTAGGTGATCGACCTTACCACGTATTATCTAAATAGGTGGTTGCACTCATAAAGTAACATAATATCTGTAGCAACGGTACCGTGCTTTGTAGCTGCAAGTCCAATAGGGTTTGATATCATATAATAAATTTATATATATATATATATCTGATTTACCATGATTCTGAAATATTGAAATAACCATGATGTTGCATAAACTGTAACTATAGTTCACACGTAATACTGAGAACTGTATAATCATAACATTGACATCTGCATAATCATAATACTGAAACTGCATAATCATAATACTAATATTCGTGTAATCATGGTACTGAGATTTATAAAATCATGGTACTAAAATCCATAAAATCATGGTACTAAAATATCGTAAAATCAGGATACTAAAATATCGTAAAACATATCTCTGTACTATATTCATATTCACTAGCCACACGATACTTAAATACATAATTTTCTTAATTCAATAAACTATACAACATTTTAAAAATACCTAGCATAGCATATTTCTGTTACTTAACTACTAGAAAGCCCCTATGGAATACTAACCTAACACCCGCAGGGCCTCCTACAAAACACCTTGAAAACAACATTCGCCAGAACTAAATATCAGTATTTCTTCGTCCATATCAATTCCTATAACTGTCATAAGGCCAAAAATAGGCTAAAAGGTCTTACCCTGAATTTGGGATGAAATTCAATTTCGTTTTCCCAACAATCCGCTCCGGCAGACTTGTAGAGAACTTCCCCAGGAGCATCGTGGTAGCCTCAAATCTTCAATCCGACGACTAACGAGGCCAGAAACAAAGAGAGAAGGGAGAGAGTGACGTAGGGAGAGAGAGGAGAAAGAGAGAAGCATTAAATTGTGATAAAAAATCCAATTTTTAGCTATTTATAGGGCCAGATTCGTCGATGAGACACGTCATCTCTTCAACGAGTCTTTCATTAAATTCGTCGACGAAGCCCTATATTCGTCGACGAAATTCAGAGCAGCTAAAAACTCGCTCGGTATTTTCTCGTCGACGAATCCCTGTAGGGTTGCTTATACTATAATAACTGATCTCTGTAACTGTATATCTGTTTGTTATGGCTCTGAAATCTGTATATCATGGTATTCTGAAAACTATATAACTGATTTCTATAAACTATATATAACATGCTCACTGTAAAACTGTATACTATACTTTTTATTGAACTGTGTTAAATACATAACTCTGTAAAATATTGGACAGTCATAGCTTTGAAATAAATACTGTATAATTTGCTCTGTAAATAACTATATATCCTGTATATCTTAATTCTATAAAACTGTATACCCTTTCATGATTCTGTAACATTTGTATGAATTTAGTACTATACTCATATTACTCATGCCACACAATAGTTAATAACTCATTAAATATAATTTGCATAACTGTATAATATCTATCCTGAAAATACCCATAATGTTATACTATCTTTACTGGTAAAATTCTAATTTATATGGCATAGCATATTTCCCTTACCTAATTGGATGGGAGGCTTGCCTCCAACTTTATCCTCACGCTCACGGCGTACAATCCCCAAAATCCTGAAATAATACATATATACATACTTCCAATAAATCAACTATATTTCTCCGAACCTACATACTCATAATTTTCTGAACTATAATTTACCTGGGCTTTTAGAAATATTCACTAGGATCCTCAACCCATGTCTGCATGGTCCCAAAAAAACACCCTAGTCCTGAAATCATAACATCTTAATTTATTCAATAAAACACCAGTATATTTCCATGCAACATAAAATCTAAACTCAGGTAAGCCTAGTAATACTAAAAATACCCCAATAATTTACTTACTGCGATTTTGGGATGGTGTTCAAGTTGGCCAAACCAACAATCTACTCCATCGGATTTGTAGAGAATCTCCCCAGGATCAACGTGGCAGCTTCTAATTGTCGAAACGGGGAGAACCAGGGCAAGAAATCTAGAGAGAAGGAGAGAGAAAATAGAGAAAAAAAATGAATTTCTCTCGCTGAATCCTGATTTTCTACTATTTATAGACCTTTGGTCACATGGCCTCGTCGACGAGCTACGTCATCTCATCGATGAAGGTAAGAAGGGAATTCGTCGATGAACTCGTATCATTGTCGAAGAGTTTCAGGCCCTGAAATCACCTTTCTCGGTTTCATTTTGTCAATGAGACCCTGCTGCATCCTTTTGAAATGTTCTTTTTCTCTACTTCCTTTTTATTTAATTTCTATAATTATCTAGGTTATTATTTTCTCTTTTCTTTATAAAATTTCATTCTCAAAATTTGCTATTCGTATTGAACACCCTCCATTAAGGAAAATAGGCAACTTATTTTATTAATTACCCTCATTTATGACGGAGGAATACCTTGCTTACAAAAGCAGTTCTTGAGATTACAAATATACTCATAAAAGAAAAGTTCTCCCAAAACTAAAACACTACTTACCCTATAATCTAAAATACAACTATACATTCATCACTCTATATTGAATAAAATAAAACTGTTGTTATCTGAACAATACTGACTATTACTATATTCCACTAAACAGGTGTGGGTATTTTTGTCTAATTTCCTCCTCAAGCTCCCACGAAGCTTCCTCTATGACATGATTCCTCTATAGGATTTTTACCAACTAAATTTTCTTAGTATGCAATTCATGTTCCTTCCTGTCTAAGATCTGCACCGGTGCTTCTTCATATGCCAGTGAATCCTTCAGCTTTATCTCTGTATAACTAATCATGTGGGAAGGGTCTAGGACGTATTTTCTCAACATGGAAACATGAAATACGTCGTGAATTCCAGATAAAGCTGGTGGTAGAGCTAGCCTGTAGACAACCGACCCCACTCTCTCAAGTATCTCAAATGGGCCAATGTACCTAGTGTAATAACCCCAAAAATGGCTATACAAGATTAGTGTGGTGATTCCAAAAAAAAAAAAAGATATTAATTAATTAATTAAATTAAATTTATAAAAAAAGGAAAGAAAAAAATAATAATTAAAATTTATTTTTATTTTTATTAATAAAATATATTATTATTATATTATACATATATATCATCAATCCTCCTGAACTTCTTTAGGAGGATTTCAAAACAGAAAAGGAGATACAGAGAGGAGGCTATGCAGGACAACCCCCCCCATAGTCTCGTTCTCTCTCCTCATTCTCTCTCCCTCTCTCCTCATTTTTCCTGACGAATACTCGCCTAATCAGAAATCGGAAGATGCCACTGGACTTCGTTTTCCATCGCCGTCATTTCTACCGGAACGGATTGGTGGTAGGAGCGGTGTGGGCGTATCTCTTGGGGTAAGCTAAATTTTTGCTTTTACCTCAATTTATTGCGACTTTTAAGCCCAATCGACGATCGGACACCACCACGAGAATCTTTGGATAATTCTCTACAAGTCTAGTGGAACGAATTTCTCGTGGGGTCGTCATAGGCATAACCCTAAATTTTGGATAAGGGAGTTATTCAGGGGCTTATTATTATTTAATTAGTATTGATTTAGAAATGCTAGAATATTGAGCATCTGAGGTTGAAGTAGGATTTTCGAAATTTAGGGGGCGGGTGAGCGCCACAAGTGTAATTTCGGGGCCCATAGGCATAGTTCAGAAAATTAAGTGAGGGTGTTAAATATTAGTTTAAATATTAATTTGGGGTATATGAAGCTTAGGGAAGGTAAGATAGGTATTATTTTGGGGAAATTAGTTAATTAATCTAGGAAAAATGCAAATTGCAAGATTTGAGTTTCGGGCACCAAGGGCGTAGGATTTGGGTTTTAACGAGACTCTCAGTAAGTCTAGTAAGGGAAATAAATTATAACAGCATTTTTAGAACTGCTATTTGAATTAATATGTGAAAATGGGAATATGGTATTTTGTCTGAAAATTATTATAATATAAATATCAGATAAATTGTGTGCCATTTGAGTAATATTAAATTGTGACATTTTTGAGTGTGAAATTAATATATTATGAATATTAGATGAAAATTATGTGGCATATGACGTATATTGAAAAATGTCAAATATAACGATGAGTACTTTCTGAGAAAATATTGAAATGAGAATTATTGATGTGATTAGTGGAAAACAATGAAATATGGTATTTATATGTGAGTAGAAATGATTTGCATAAAAAATGAGATTTTGCGGATTACTGATATGGGTATTTTGAGAAATGTTGAAATACATGAAACACGATATATACTATTATGAGATGATGAAATGTGCACCGAAAATAGTGAGAACATTTATATTGAGATGAATTGAGATATACTGATATGAGATTAATGATGTATATTGATATGGAAATATTGAAACGTGAAAATGAGAACGTGAATTCTGAAATGTATATACTAAAATGTGAAAATGGGAAATATGAATACTGTAATATGGAATTGAAATGTGATTGATGAAATGGCAATACCGCATAATGATTGCGAGTATGTGGTAATGATAACCCTAATGGATGGTTATGGAAACCCTACTGATGGGTTGTGATACTGAGCATGGTACCATTGCTAGTGGTGTAGTGTAACCACTCGGACTTTTGGAGCGTGTGGTGTGACAATCAACTGAACTGTTTAGTAGAGTTGTTGTACCCCTTGAGTTCGGATCAAGGCTATAGGTTGGCCAGTCATACTACAGACGCGAGATATGTGATATAATATTTTGATCTAACTGGGTCGGCCAACTGCGGTTAGATCCAACCTTCGAGTTATACAACCTTGACCATTGGGGGAAGCATGGCATGGAAAGTGTTGGCCTTACAAGGATTAAAATATTCTTATCTTGTTTTGATGCTAACAAACAAGTGGAATTTAACATATTTGTGTGAGTAATGTTGTTTCAAGGCTCATATATGAGAAAACAAGGTCAAAGTGCTCACAAGGATCAAATGAAGCTTAAAAGAGTCAAAACATGGATTTAAATATGATATATGAAACCTTGGAGAATATATGGACATGAATGAGTTGTTGAAAGCCAAGGCATATTAAAGTCCAAAGAGCCAAAGAAAAGCAAAGTGAGAGAGCTCAAAGAATATGAAAGCTTGAAGAAAAGATGGAAGCTTGAAGAAACAAAACATGAAGACTCAAGAACCTAGAATGAGAAAAGTTTTAGAAGTTTTCATATAAGTGCTTTAATGTTTAAAATATCATTTGAAATATTTTGAAGCTCTAAGGTTAACTTAGACCTAGATACTTTTTAAAATACCTAGAAAATATTTTTATAAAGTCTAAAATTATTTTTAAACAGTTAGAGTCATTTTTGGAATGAAAAGCATCAAAAAGAGTTCTTCCATTTGCTGTCAGTTTTTATATAGCCGCATTTAGGTGCATTTTTCACTATCAAAACCTCATCATTTTGAAAAGTGATCAACATGAAAGTTGTAGGATTTTATCTTAGATTTATTTTGAGACCATGAACACCTAATTTGAAGTTATACAGAAAAAGTTATGGCCAAAACATTGAAGTGGGGTCACTGCTGACAAAGAACAAGACAGAACAGGCAGAGAGTTACAGCAGTAAGTTCAGACGACTGAACTTGTGACTTTAGTCATCTGAACCTGCGACATCAGATGACTAAACCCTAACTTCAATTGACTGACCCTGTATCTAGTTCTATTTTAAAGGGCTTCAGGAACTTCAGATGACTGAACTCGAACCTTCAGTCATCTGAACACTGTTCAACGGGAAAATTTTTTAAATTCTAATATTTTAAAATATAGCTGTTTGAGCTTTAAACTTTCTAATATTTTGGGAAACACTTGAAGGAAACTTTTTCAACATGGAAAAAAGTTTGAAAGCCTATAAATACATGGTTTTGCAAATCAAAACTCATCCAAGAATTGAAAAATCTACTTGTAAGGCTGAAAGCACTCTTATTCTTCCAATGCCCTCTTGTTCACTCATTGAAAAATTCTTTTGCTGAGAATTCTGAAGTGTTGATCCTTCTTTCTCTGAGTTACTACTGCTAATCCTCTTATATTTCATATTGATATTTTACATTCAAAGTATATAGTGCTGAAATTGTACTAACTTGCTCTTTGAGAGAGTATACTTGTATGCATATTATATCTTGTTTCTTGTAGTTCTTTGACGATTCCAAGGGTTGTTTGGATCGTTGGCTAAGCAAGGAAATATTGTTTAGAGAGGCGGGCTCTAGCCTATGTAAGGAGTGACCAAACGAGGGGATATCTTTTGGTGAAGGCGGGGTCTAGCCTTAACCAAGGAGTGTTGTAATCGGTATTGTTCCACCCGTCAATGGAACTGAACTAGTGAATCTTTTGGTGGTTTGCCAAAGGCGAGGACGTAGGCTGGGTATAAGTCAAACCTCGTAAAAATCTCCGTCTCATTCTCTCTTTGCCTTACTCTTTATTTTCAACATAATTAGATTGCGTGGATGGATTATTTGATAATCATATATACTACGTAATATTTGGAAACCAAACAAACTTAAGGTTTAATTTTGATTTGGGTTGCGGAAACTGAAAGGGAGTACGTTGGTTACACCATATCTTGCGGAAAACTTACAGGAGTACGTTACTTGGTTAACATCCCAAAGATAAATTTACCAAGAGTTTATTTGAGTTCTAAATATTTGGAAAGAGTGATTTGATTTATCTATACAGGATTGTACATTAGCAAGCATAAATTCTCATTCACTACAGGGCTTGGTTCAAATTTGGCAAATATAAACAAACAACCATCTTGAGTTGTTATATTACCAAAGTGCTGAATACTTTATATCTTGGTTTGGTTGTTTGTTGTTTAACTTGTACTTGGCAAATAAATTGATTGTTTGGCTTGAAGATATTGTTTAATTGATTGATTGTTTAATTGTGTTATTGATTGGATAAAGGAACTAAGTTCTCGATTGATTAAAGAATTAAACAAACAAGTCAAGAATTGGTTAAGGAAGTTTAAGGTATCTCAAAAAGAATTAAAAGAAATTTTTAAAAGCCAATTCACCCCCTCCCCTCTTGGGAAGCTATTCCTAATTTCAGAAAGAAAGATCTTCAAGGTAGCCATGAGTTACAAATGTGATGTTGGTACCAGATACCAAGGATACTCATAAGCCGGATAGTAAAATGGAAATGGAAAGTGAAAGAATGATAAAATGTGCTAAAATGAGAAATGAGAGAAATAATAGAAATTGAGAAATGGATCTGTGTGACTTAATAATATAAATAATTGAGGCAAAATGAAACTCTCCTCTTGAGGGCTTACTGAGTAAGGTGAGTGTCCTGACAGGTATCAGATGTGGCCATACCTGGCTGCATAACGTGTTAGGGCAGAGGGAAGCTACCTGTATGGGTGGGTAATCTTCCCTATTCTCAGGAACTTCGCGGATAAATATGTGTTGGAAATGATTGAATTTGAGGAACGATTTTTAAGCTTATAAAAACTTGTGTTGTATATCTATATGATTATGAGAATATGTTATGAGTGTATTTTTCTCAAATGAAATGTTGATTTGAAAAGTAAAGTGTGTTATAACTGAACTCATATGGCCACATATTGTAAATAATTTATTCCTTCTTACTGAGATGTGTCCTACCCAAATTATCTAAAATTTTCAGGAAATATAGATAGGCCAGGCGATAGAGCTCCAAGACCTTAGGGAGCTGAGACCCTGACACACAAGGTGAGTTTTTGGACTAGGGGAGTTGTAATTTCCCTAGAGTTGAGTTGTTTTTTAGCATGAGATGGTAATGTATATAGATATATATGTATGTTAATACTCTGGGTGTTGTATTCTGGGTGTTAAGTATGTATTATCTTCCATTGTTAGGTTGTATAAATAGAATGACTTTTTACCCGGTACCCAATGCGGATTGGGTCATATGAATGGTAATAGGGTTGTTGACATGATCGATTTGTGAATGTTGTTAATGACTAGTGAATATTTATTTATTATTATTTATAAAAAAAATTGGAACAAAAATCGGGGCTTCACACCTAGGGCTTAGCTTGCCCTTCTTTCCAAATCTCATAACTCCTCTCAGTGGAGCTACTTTCAAAAATACCCAATCTCCCATGTTGAATTCTAACTCTCGACGGTGCATATCAGTATAACTTTTTTGCCGAATTTGAGCTGCCTGATTCTATCTTTAATAAGTTGGATTTTATTACATGCTTGCTGCACCATCTCAGATCCCAAAATTCGTCTTTCCCCCACTTCATCCTAGTATAATGGAGAACGACACCTCCTACCATACAGAGCCTCGTAAGGTGCCATCTCGATGTTGGCTTGATAACTGTTACTGTACGCAAACTCGACCAACGGCAAATATTGGGTCTAACTACCCCTGAAATCCAACACACATTCTCGCAACATGTCCTCAAGTATCTGGATCGTCCTCTCTATATGCCCATCAATCTGAGAATGAAAAGCGGTGTTGAATGCTAACTATGACCCCATAGCCTCCTGAAAGCTCTTCCGAAACCATGACGTAAATCGGGAATCTCGGTCTAAGACTAGATACTAGCACACCATGGCAGCGCACTATCTCCTAAATGTACAACTCTGCTAGCCTGTCCATAGAGTAGCTGATTTTAATAAGGATAAAATGAGCAGTCTTTGTCAACCGAATTACGACCACCCATATTGCAGTTTGTCCCTGCCATGCTAGCGGTAGCCTTGTCAAAAAATCCATGGAGACATGATCCCATTTCCACTCAGGGATGTAGAGTGGCTGCAATTGTCCTGCGGGTCTCTGGTGCTCGGCCTTTATTTGCTAGCATGTCAAGCACTACTTCACGAACTCAGCACTTTCCATCCTCATGTCGCTCCACCAGAAGTATTCCCTGACATAATCTATCCTCTTACCCGATTCCTGAAGAAAATCCTGCAGGGATCCTAAAATCGTACCTGCAACATTTGTACAAAACCTTATATTCATAAATCCTAATTTAATTAGTTCAATCCCAAAAATAATAGCCATTTAATACTCCCAAGCCCACACACTTCCAATAACTAACTAAACTTGAAAAACATCTTCCCTACCATAGTTTTGGAGTGATGCCTAGAATGCCTGACCTATGAAACCGCTCTGGTTAAACTATAGAGAAACATTGTCAGGATCTTGAAATGACGTTCCTCCTTTAGTTTAGGCTTATACTGAGTCAGAAATCGAAGAAAGAGAAGGAGAGGGTCGCAGCCCTAGGAGAGAGAAAGAGAGTTTTAATCTTGTCGAAAAAAAAAATGACTTGAATTTAATTTATAGGTTGCTGGCTAGAGGAAAACCATCGACGGTTTGGTCTTTTCACCAAACCGTTTTCACCATTTTACCCTTACTGAGCCTCAGTAACTCAAAACCGTTGACGGTTTTTTGAGCTCCACCAAAACTGTCAACAGTTTGTCGTTGCACCAAACCAATTTCTCTTTTTTCTTACATATTATTGTTATTATTATTATTATTATTATTATTACTACCATTTTTTCGGGTCTCTACACCAGCAGTATAGAAAAGTCCCCACAAAGTTGTGCCATAGACATAACGAATGATTCATCGAACTACAACCATATGAAGGTGTTGAGGAGAAGCCATGAGTTGACTAACCTATTGGACTACATAAGAAATATTAGGTCTAGTAATTGTAAGATAGAACAAGTTGCTAACCAACGTACGATAGGCTACAAGGTCTAATAACAATTCACCCTCTTCTTTGCGTAGCTTGAGATTAAGTTCCATGGGAGTATCAAGAGGGGTAAAGGCTTAGAGACCACTAGTAGCCACCAAATCCTGGGCATACATATGCTATGAGAAAAAAATACCTTGTGAACCAACAGTAATTTCTAGACCAAGAAAACACATAAGAGATCGCAGATCCTTCATGTGAAAAGAGTCCTGTAAATACTACTTTAATTGGGAGATAAGAACCGAATTAGTACCCATGATGATTATGTTGTCAACATACACCAAGAGAATGACAACACCAATCTCAGTTTTGCAAAGAAACAAAGATGAATCATACTTGCTTTTGAGAAAAGCAAACTTGAGTAGGGTAGAAATAAATTTCTCAAACCATGCACGAGGGGCCTGTTTGAGACCATACAAGGACCGACGCAAGTTGCACACTACCAAAGTAGGGGTGGAAAGTACACCTGCAGGAGGATGCATATAAACATCTTCCTTGAGATCCCTGTGAAGAACGTGTTCTTCACATCCATTTGGTGCCAACCCAAATTTTGAGAGCGACAATAGCCAAAATTGTGTGGATGGTGATCATTTTGGCCATCGAAGCAAAAGTTTGCTCATAATTTACTCCATATTCTTGATTATTTCAAAGAGCTACTAAGAGGGCTTTATACTTGTCCAAACTACCATAAGACTTAACCTAAATAGAATAGACCCACTTACATCCAAGTGGAGTCACACCTGCAAGACAATCCACCACTTCCCAAGTCTTATTAGCCTCAAAAGCATATAGTTCTTCCTGTATGGCCTTCTGCCAACATTTCTCCTTGACTATCTGTGAATAACCAACAGGAATAGCAATAAAAGATAAAGTGGCAGACAGTGCATAAGTAGTAGTACCTGCCATACTTGACGGGACTCCATAACGGTCAAGAGTAATCTAGAGGAGTGGCGCAAAGGAGCAAATGGCAACACAGGAGCAGAAGGGGGCAGCACTAGACGTCTCCGTTGGTTTACTATGGCTAGATGGAACCTTTTAACATAAGTACGAGGAGAATTAAAAGTGTTATAAAAAGAAGGCAAGAAAGCAACGGAAGACCCTGGTGAAGAAGACATAGGAAAGAACCATTGATTTTAAAAAAAATAGCACATTCCTTGAAACACGAACCCGATTAAAGTTTGGATCATAGCATAATTAACTCTTTTATATGATACTATATCCCAAGAAGGCACAATTGATGGATTGGGCAGAAAGCTTGTTTCTATATGGTGGGGGAAGATGCATAAAGCATACACACCCAAAAATGTGAAGATTTGTATAGGTACAATGGTGATGATAAAGCCTGAGATATGGAGACTCGAAATCCAAAACTTGGGAAGGAAGTCTATTTTTAAGAAAGGTTGTTGTGGTAAGTGCTTCTACCCAAAACGTAGGAGGAACCAAAGACTCAATAAGCATGGTCCAGAAAACATCTAAAAGATGACAATTCTTTCGTTCAGCTACTTCATTTGGTTGTAGAATATATGGACAAAAACATTGAGAGATAATACCTTTAAATTGCAAGAAAAATTGGAACTCATGAGACATATATTCCCCACCTGAGTCAGACCAAAGAATTTTAATAGCAGCTGAAAATTGAGTGTCAACAAGAGCTAAGAACAGTTTAAACATATGAAAAACTTTTGATTTGTCCCGCAAGAAATATACCTATGTATATGTGTTGTAGTCTTCGATAAATGTCACAAAATATTTGTATTAGGCATAAGAAATAATAGGACTAATACCCCAGACATCACTATGAATGATCTCAAAACTGTGGGTGGCTTTACTTCCTTCAAAAGGAAAGGGTAAAGTCTTACTTTTGCCAAGTTTACAAGTTGCACAATCCGTATTGGAAGAAGAATGGTCTTTATTATTCAATAGACCAGATTTCAACAAATAAAATAGAACCCTAGAATTAGGATGACCAAAGTGCTTATGTCAGACTTCATTCGACACTCTAAACTTATTACAAAGTAAAGGCAGTACAAAGAAAGAAGGTAAGCTTCGTGGAATAGGTAGTTGTAGAGAAAAAAGGTGTCCATGCTTAGGCCCCTTCACTATCAACTGCCCTAACATCTGATCCTGCACAACACAACCACCATAAGTAAAATGTACATCATAATTTTGGTCCACAAGTTGGCCAACAGAAACTAAATTCGCGAAGAGATTATGAGATACATGAACATCCTTAAAGGAAAAAGATACATCACCAACATCCACAATGGGTAGAGCACTACCATTGGCTTTTTGAATATGTGAAGAGCCACAATATTCTTTGACATTACTTTAACCATGGAGAGAATTAGTCATATGATTAGAAGCACCAGAGTCTAAGATCCAAAATGGAGATGAAGAACCAGAACCTTAAAAACCCAATGCTGAAAATGCACTGATAATCATTTCTTGCACCATTTCTTGAGTTAGAAAAGGTGTTGGATGTTGTAAAGCAAAAACAAAAGTTGCAGCAGTAGCACCCGGCACAACTGGCTTTAAGTCATCAGTAGTAACTGTGATAGACCTTGTTGGAGTGTGAAGGATGAATAGTACAATCCTTAATAATGTGCTTTGGCTGCTTGCAATAATTACAAAATTTGCGATGATAGTTAGGGGCAATATGGCCATATTTCTTGCAACTATAGCACTGCGTGGTGCTCATGTCATGATCCTTCCACTTGCATGTGTTGTACTATCACCAATCCTGCCTCTAATCCTTCTGAAGAGATCATGGCTGTAACATGGTCGAAATAATCATTCCAAAAAATTAGAAAACCATAGTAGTGGACTTGAACCAATAGATCCCTTTGAGTATAGTTAGAAATGGCCAACTCAAGCTGGAAGCGCCTAGCATTGTTGTCTTGGTTATAGATTTGCTTAAGATAATTCCACATAACCTTTGCTGACTTATGAGAATGCAGAGAAAGAATCAAATGTGGCTCCATAAAACCAAGAATCCATGACACGATTTGATTACCTTTGGCATCCCAAGCTACTTTTTAGGCCACTGACCTTTCCGCAGTGGATCCTCCTTTGCTGCTGCCATCTATATGTCCTCACATCTCTTTACCCTGAGAAAGGTCTCCAATTGAAACTCCTAAGTAGCATAATTTTTGATAGTGAATCAGACACAAACATTATCTGACTCCTCCATAAATATTGAGGCTATGATTGAGAAAACTAGGACTGTGATTTCATAGAGAATTGCTCAAATACCATAATAGAATGGTTCGAATTGTCCTCTCTATTGGAATTGGTGCATTCCCAAGAGTGGGTGAATTGGGTAAAAAAATTTCTCTTAGGTTAATTCAAATTACATACAGTATTTCACAACCTAGGGTCTTTCGATGGATTTACTGTGGCTTTTCTGAAACCATTCCAGAAAAATCATAGAAGACCGTCAAGGGATCTCCGCCTCCACGCTTCTAGACCAATCCCAACCTAACCTACCCACTCGTATCCTAATCTTATCTCAACCAGTATTCTGCTAATTATCAACTATGAAAGTCTACAGAGCCTAACAAACCAAGGCTCTGATACCACCTGTAACGCCCTGAACCCGAAAGTGGGGCCCGGGGTAATACTTTAGTAATATCTGCGCTCTCTGATACCACACTCATCATATAAAAGCATTCGAAATAATTTAAACATCCTCAAATACATTACCATAGTTCTAAACTACTACCATACATAAGATCTTCAAAAATCAATATTACAATCCAAAATAAAAGAAAGAAACCAGACTTTGTTCATACAAACCACATACATATACTAGACAATCTAAAAACCCGGCCTCTTAGCTTGCTAGGCGTGATCCCTGGTATTTCCTGAAAAAGTAAAATGATTATTGGGGTGAGACACCTCTCTATAAGACAGATTAAGGTTATTATCAGGGTGTGGCCAACATGAGTTTTAGTATATGAAGGGAACATTTATTACTTTCTTTACTTAAAATAGCATTCATAAATACTACTCATACCTATACAGTTGAAAATATACATTTACTTCCATGATATAAATAAGTTCAATACATATTTAACATTTATTTTATAAATTCACACATATGTGTATAAGAAACCCCCCCCCCCTCTTGGACAAACACATCATCATGTATATACCCCCATGATCGGGTTGTGCAACCTGAACGCGGGACGTAGTCATAATTGGCCTACCACCAGGCTAAGTCGGTGGAATCTCGTCTGTCAGTTAGATTTGACTATCTAGTCTGGTCCAGACTTCAGAGGGGTACAACAACACTTCACAGCCAAATTGACTATCTAAAGGCCTACACGTCTTAGTATTGTGTGGCTACACTACTTATTCACTAGCAACGATACCGTGCTTTCAATACAATTGGTCCTTAGGGTTCTTAAACCATATCATGCAATTTAAGTATAATAGAAACTGTAATATTTTCTCACTTTTGTCATTTCTTATAAAACCTGCCATCTTATAACCCGGCACACGACTGTCATGTCAAACCCGACTCTCAGTCGTCATTTCATATATCCATTATCATCCATAAGCTAGTATAGTTTACAATTTCACCGTATATTTCATAACCAATACTTAGGTTCAGCTAAGCAATAAAACCATATAGATTATTCTTATGCCACACGATTTTGAGTATTAAACCATAATTAAATAAGCCACTAGGAAAAAAAATCTCATAGTATATTCAGTTTGCATGATGAAAAACCAGGACCTCATCATCCAACCCATCTAAGTAACTCAAAACATACTTATATATACAAACATACCATATATATATATATATATATATATATTAAAAATCATATAGATGATCACCCTTCACCCCTTTTGTTTCACAAATTAAGTGTATAATAACAACACTCACAAATTTAACCATTCAAATCTTTCCCAAATTACCGTAAATTCCTATAAATAAAAATTCAGTTTTCAAACGGTTGGATTTTGAAAAAAAACCCTGATATCATGACAAAATGTACATACGAAAAGTTTAATCGGTTCAATTACAATAAAAACCTGACATAACCTAATCCCCTTACCTGTTCCAGAAAATAAGCTGATTACATTCCGAAAAACGAAAACCCTAGCTTTTGAACCCGCCACCGAAAATGAGTCGGCAAGCCGAGAGAGGAGGAAGAGATGATTGGGGAGCGATGACGGACTCCGAGTGAGCCTACGGGAGAGAGAGGGCCACGAGAGAGTGAGAGTAGAGAGAGAGAGTCCCAAAAGCCAATTTCAAAGAGATTAAGAGAGGAATTTTGAGTTATAAAATAAAAGACTAGCTTAGCCCTTAAGTAAGGCCATCCAAGAGGAAAACCATCGACGGTTTTCCTCGGCTCGAGAAAACCGTTGAAGGTTTGGTTTTGCCAAATCGTCTTTCCTTATTTTTCTTTTCCTTTCCTTTATTTCCTTTTTTTTTGTTTTCTTTTATTTTCTGGGTTTGGTTCCCTACAATCTCACCCCCTAATAAAAATTTTGTCCTCTAAATTTACTAACTATTACTAATCTCATCCCCTTGAACTTCCTTTAGATGATAACCAAGCTCTATCAAAGAGTCGGTAGCCACCCATATTGTGGCTCCATCCCAAATTTATAAACTACCCTCACATATGGTGGAGGAATACCGTGGTTACAATAATAGTCGTCAGTAGTGTACAAGTAGTCAAGAAAAATCTTCCCAAGGCACTCGAAACACAAAACGCAAAACGTAAAGACTTACCTTCACTAATACTTACCTAGACCAGCTGCACAAAACACATTATATTCACAACTGAACCCTTACCTGACAGTTTACTTACCTGTTTAACGTCTGACCTTATCAAACAACTGTGGATACTTCCGGTGTATTCCTCTACAAGTTCCCAAGAAGCCTCCTCAACTACCTGATTCTGCCACGTCACTTTCACTAACGTTATTTTCTTAGTATACAGTTCCTGTACCTTCATGTCTAGGATTTGAATTGTCACTTCGTCATAAGCCAAGGTGTCACTCACCTTTAACAACTCGTAACTTATCACATGCGATGGATCTGGGAGGTATATCCTTAACATAGATACGTGAAATACATCATGAATCCTAGAAAAAGATTGAGGTAATGCCACTCTGTAGGCAACTGACCCAATTCTCTCCAAAATCTCGAACAACCCAATGTACCGAGGGTTGAGCTTACCTATAAGACCTGCTTATTTTACCATAATTTTTTTTCATAGTAATATCTAATATAATAATCTTGACAAATCATAGTCAACCCGGACCCATGGGTAATAGGGATATATTTGAAATACAACTCTGATACCTAAGCAGCGGGAAATGTAAAAACATATACATATCAAATCATCCAACCAACTCAATACCAGAGTTTTACTACAACAGTCATATACATACACACATCCCAAAATATCCAAAAAAGTGCCCTAGGGACACCACCCAAAAATCCGTCAAACCCTAACAAAATGACTTACCCTTCAAACAAGGTAGAATAGTCAAACTCTAACGCTGTGGAGCTCTATCCGCTCTTCTATCTGGAGCTCCTGAAATGTTTATATAGTTGGGGTGAGACACCTCTCAGTAAGGGAAATAAACTAATAACTAATATCAGTGTGTGGCAACAAGAGTAATTTCGTGTTATACATATAATAGTATATAAATCTTATTTGATAGAACTGTCTGTAACATATATGGGAAAAAACGTAATTTATCATAACATGGTATAACATACTGAATTTCTATGCATATAAATCATCTCATATAACTGTACATGAAATAACACCCTGGATGGATAGCTAATTGATGTCATGTCTTACCCCCACATGACTGGGTTGTGTGGCTCAAAGGCGAGACCTAGTAATGCCTGACCAACCATGCTAGATCAACATAAGTTTGTAAGTATGATGGGTCTGCCCCTCCTTGTCCGGACACTAGAGGGACGCCTGCACTACCATAAAATCACATCGACTGTCGATCTCCCATTGCCCCTTACGGCAAGTGGTAGCACTAACATATACATGATCTTGATCATATAGCTACGGTACTGTGCTTCGTGAAAGCCTAAACCAAGAAAGCTAGGTTTTGATAACATATAATATATTTCCAAATAATGATATGTGGCTATTTCATAATAATATCTATCATGTTAATATTTTCATAAACATTGCATAACATATCACATAAAATTCACGACCCTTATGCCGGCATTTTGTATCTTGCAAAATCACGGCCTTTACGCTGACATATCATATAAAATCTACGGCCCTTACACCGACATATCATATAAAACCCATAGTTTGAAAATCCCTATATCGTTTTTAATATTTTCCTGAAAATAGTAATAACATGCTTATTTTGAAATATAATATTTTAGCATCATAGTTTGCATGGTAAATGTTACTCATGTCACACAAAAGGGGTAATATCCTGAACATAAAATCTGTTCTAAAGTCATATTTTTGATCAACAACATTATTTCTAACGTAATTCTACAATATACATATTTATCTGAAATTAAATGTTATAAAATAATAAATAATTTCATGAAAAATCCTCACTTAGTTTATTCCCTTACTTGACTTATGAAAAAACCTCCGAATTACTCCAAAATCACACTCGTGTGGTCCCCAGCTCAACACCCTGAAATTGATATTTTTCCAACAAAATCTCAGTATTATCTTACTTAACATATTAGTCTCAGTCTAGAAATACCAAAAACCTAATAAAACTGAAATTAACTAACTTACCCAAATTTTGGGATGGTTCCCAAGTAGGCCTAATCAACAATCCACTCTAGCAGATATGGAGAGAATCTTCCTAAGAGTAGCGTGACAGTTTTAAATCGTCGAATCGGCGAAAAATCAGCCCAAAAACTTAGAGAGAAGGGGTGGAGGATGAAGAAAGAGAAAGAGGAGGGTTTGCATGCAGGTTTTCATGCTGAAAACCTGAGTTTGAGCCATTTATACCACTAACTTCATTGACGAGACACGTCATTTCGTTGATGAAGCCAAGAGGAGAGTTCGTTGATGAACTCATAACCTTCGTTGATGAATTTTAGACCCTCAAATAGCCCTCTCAGTAATTCCTCGTCGATAAGACACGTGTCCCCGTCGACAATCCTAATAAGTTTGTGTTCGTTGACGAGGACCTGTTGAGACCCCCTTTAAAATATCCTTTTCCTCTCCTTTATTTTATTATTTAATTGCTATAACTCATTGGGTCTCTACATTACCCTTCTCCCAAAATATCGTTACCCCCTTTCATTAGAGCAATCGTCAGAAATATCCTATCCCCTATCTTAAACTCTATCTCCCGTAGGAGAGTATCAGCTTGACTCTTCTGCCGACTCAGAGCTGTCCTAATCCTATCCCTAATTAGTTTGATCTTTTTGGAAGTTTGTTGTATGAGTTCTCACCCCAAAACCTGTCGTTCACCAACCTCATCCCAATATAGCGTAGATCGACACCTGCGATCATACAATGCTTCATATGGTGCCATCTTGATACTAGCCTAATAGCTGTTATTGTATGTGAATTCCACTAGTGGAAAAAACCGGATCCAACTACCTCTGAAATCCAGCACACAAGACCGCAACATATCCTCTAATATCTGAATTGTTCACTCCGACTGCCCATCAGTCTGCAGGTGAAAAGCAACACTGAAATTAAGTTGAGATCCCAAAGCTTCTTGCAAACTCTTCCAGAACCGAGAGATGAACTGTGGATCTCAATCTGAAACAATGGATATAGGTATGCCGTGAAGTCAAACTATCTCTTGCACATAAAGTTCTGCCAGCTTCTTCATGGCGTAACTAACTCTGATCGGAACAAAATGTGCTGTCCTTGTTAGACGATCCACAACTACCCAAATGGCGTTTTGTCCATACAATGCTGACGGTAACCCTATCACAAAGTTCATAGGGATATACTCCCACTTCCACTCAGGAATGTGAAGTGGTTGTAATAATTTCACCGGTCTCTAATGCTCTACTTTCATTTGTTGACATACTAGACACCATTCCGCAAATCGAGCAATCTCTCTCTTTATGTTGCTCCACCCGAAGGATTCTCGTAGATTGTTATACATCTTTGTGCTCCCTGAATGTACGGTATAAAGGGAGCAATGAGCCTCCTCCAGAATTGCCCATTTTATCTCTAGATCATTAGGTGCACACAGTCTAGTCTGAAATCTTAGAACTCCTTCATCTGAAATATTAAACTCTGTTTGTTGCTCACCCCGTACTTTCTCCACAAATTTTAGCAACTCTGCATCTTTCATTTGAGCGACCTTAATCCATCCTTGCAAGGTTAGCTAGACTACTAGACTTGAAATAAGCACCTGGTGATTCCCTGCTACCAATTCCACACCAACCCTCACTAGGCCATCCTGATCTGCTGTTGGGCCACCACTGCAGAAATTGACGCATTCACAAACTTCTGACTTAAGGCATCGACCACCACGCTAGCTTTCTCTAGGTGATAACTGATAGTGCAGTCATAGCCCTTAATTAGCTCTAGCCACCTCTTTTGCCACATATTTAGCTCTTTCTGTGTGAAAACATATTTAAGATTTTCATGATCTGTGAAGATCTCACACCTTTCACCATAAAGGTAGTGCCTCCATATTTTCAATGCAAAAACCACTGTCGCTAACTCCAAGTCGTGCATAGGGTAATTATTCTCGTATTCCTTGATTTTTTGATAAGCATATGCAATAACCTTTCCTTGTTGCATCAGTACACACCCGAGCCCTTTTTGTGATGCATCACTATAAATTACAAAACTCCCTTCCCCTAAAGGGATTGTCAGCACCGGTGTAGTGATCAATCGCTACTTTACTCCTAAAAACACTATTCACATTCATCGGTCCATTCATACCGTATACCCTTCCTGATCAACTTCGTCAGAGGGTCTGATAACTTAGAGAATCCTTCCACAAACCGACAATAATATCTTGCCAGTCCTAAGAAACTCCTGACTTCGTGGACATTCTTTGGTCTCGCCCAATCTACTACAACCTCTTTCTTGCTCAAATTCACAAAGATGTCATCCTTGGATATCATGTGCTTTAGGAATGCAACCCGTTCCAGCCAGAACTCATACTTATTGAATTTGGCATACAACCTCTTTTCGCTCAACACCTGAAGCATGATCCTCAAATGATCCTCGTGCCATTTAGTACTCTTTGAATACACCAATATGTCGTCAATAAAAACCACTACGAACTGATCCAGATACTAATGGAAAACTCTATTCATCAGGTCCATGAATGCAGTAAACATATTCATCAGTTTGAATGGCATAACCAAAAATTCATAATGGCCATACTAGGTGCGAAAAGCAGTCTTCAGTACATCCTCTGATTTAACTCTCACTTGATGGTACTCGGATTGGAGATCAACTTTTGAGAAAAACTGCGTTCCTTGGAGTTGGTCGAACAAATCGTCGATATGGGGTAGTGGGTACTTGTTCTTGATCATCACTTTATTGATCTCCTGATAGTTGATGCACATCCTTATCGACCTATCCTTCTTTTTAACAAATAACACAGGTGCTCCCCACGGGGATACACTGGGCCTGATGAACGCATTATCCAACAACTCTTGCAATTATTCCTTTAATTATTTCAACTCCTCTAGAGCCATTCTGTGCGGAGCCTTAGAGATCGGCGTCGTTCATGGAGATAGGTCGATAGCAAGCTCCACCTCACACTTAGGAGGTAACCCCAGCAAATCCTCTAGAAACACATCAGAAAAATCCCTTACTATCAGGACATACTCCATTTTTAACTCTTTCATTAATGCATCTTTCACATAAGCCAGGTAACCCTAACATCCTCCAAAAAGTAGCCTTCTAACCGGCGTGGCTAACAGAATAAGTGCCAAGGAGCGCACACACGACCCCAAAAATCTATATTCTTGTTCTTTTGGAGGTCTGAACACCACCTCCTTCTTGTAGTAGTTGATGCTAGCATAATCGAAAGCGAGTCAGTCCATTCCTAGAATTACCTCAAAACCATGCATGTCCAAGACCACCAGATTCGTAGATAATGTCCTTCCCTGAACACCGATCGAATAATTTTTTAGTATTCTCCTACATACAACTACAGTTCCTGTCAGCGCAGCTACCAATAAGTCGACGTCCATTAACCGAGCTTCTATCACACACAATTTAATGAATTCTCGAGCCATAAATGAATGTATTGCCCCTGAATCAAACAATACAATAGATTTATGTGATAAAATCAAAATAGTACCAATCACCACGTCACTGACATTCTCGGCATCTCCTGACGTAAGTGAGTACACCCGCGCCTGAGTAGTGTTCCTTTGGTGACCACCCCGGTGAGCCTGATCGTGTGCTCAAAACCGATTTGGTGTAGGCACATCACACAGCGATGCACGATAGTCTCGTGCCATATGGGTCTACCACAATAGAAACAGCCAGCTGCTCTACCTCGACACTCACCCACATGCTTCTAGTGATACCTGGGACAGGGTGAGCATGATGGATTCCCCTGATGGGCTGGATGTCCCATCTTCTGTTGCTTGCTCGTGAAATTACTAGGCCTCGTCCATGTACCCTGACTTTTGTTGGTCTGAAACCCATAAGGCAACAGTCTCTTCTTCTGGTTCTCTACCCCCTCACACTCCTGTGTACTGGCCTCCATTACCATGGCCTTGTCCACCAGTTTAGAGAAACTCTTGGCTTGAAACGCCACCCTTTGCTCGTGTATTCCCCGCCGCATACCTCTCTCAAACCTCCGGGCCTTCTTCGGCTCATCCAGGACCATATATTGGGCGAAGCGAGATAGTTCCACAAACTTGGCCACGTACCGCTGTACGGTCAAGGGCCTTTGAGTCAGATTGAGGAATTCCTTTGCCTTAACTTCCCAAGTGGATGCGGGGAAATAACTGTCAAAGAAGATCTCCCTAAAACGACTCCAGGTAATAACTGCAGGTCCTGGCCTCTGTTCCTCCACCAACTTCACTTAGCCTCCCCAACCAATTTAAAAGTGGCGTACTGCACCCTCTTCTCATCGGTGCAACGCAAAATGGCTAAAAGCTCTTCAATCTCTTAAACTCAATCCTCAGCCGTGATCGAGTCTACTTCTCTTGAAAATGTCGGCGGACTCATCCGGGTAAACAACTCCATGGTGCAGCCTCGATCTACCAATGGTTGATTCTATCCTCTGGAGTCCCGCTGGATCTCCTTCCTAACTTGTCATGCTAAACCCCGCAGCACCGCCGAGGTATCTACATCCTCCTCGCTGGAAGTCTCCACATGATTATCCCCTCTAGCATAAATTTTCTTTCCCCTTGGATCCATCCTAAAGATAAGATAGAAACAGACTTAGAATTTCAACATTTATCATTTTTTGTCCAAGTATTGAACAAAGAAACTAATATAACATCAGAGTTCTCAATTTAAAATTCATTCCCTCAGTTCTGCCCAAAATCGTCGACGATTTTTTTGTAGAGGGTCCTTAAACCGTCGACAGAAAACATGAGATATAGAGAGCCTATTTTGGAGAAAACAATCATTGGTTTTATATTTCCCCTAGGAAATCGTTGACGGTTTGGTCCCTACACCCCTTAGTACCCCTTTGCTTGTATACACTTAGTCATTTTCAGGTGCCGGCCTCTAATCACAACACCCGAAACCACATATACCCAACCAACCTAATATTCCAGCTCACATTTTTCTATTTCATTCTCTCAACACATAAACGAAAGCCATCGATGGATTTACCATGGCTTTTCTAAAACCGTCATTCCAGAAAAATCACAGAGGATCGTAAAGGGATGTTCGCCTCCATGCTTCCAAACCAATCCCAACCTAACCTACCCACTCTTATCCTTTTCTTATCTCAACATGTACTCTGGTAATTATCAACTATCAAAGTCTATAGAACACAGCAAACATAGGCTCTGTTACTACCTCTAACGTCCCGAACCTGAAAGTGGGGCCCGGGGTGCTACTTCAGTAATATCCGAGTTCTATGATACCACACTCATTATATAGAAGCAGCGAAAATAATTTAAACATCCTCAAATACATTACCAAAGTTCTAAACTACTACCATATATAAGATCTTCAAAAATCAATATTACAATCCAAAATAAAAGACAGAAACTAGACTTCGTTCATACAAACCACATACATATACTAGACAATCAAAAATCCCATCCCCTTAGCTCACTAGGCTTGATCCCTGATATTTCCTGAAAAAGTAAAAAGATCATTGGGGGAAGACACCTCTCAGTAAGATGTATTAAGGTTATTATCAGGGTGTGGCCAACATTAGTTTTAGTATATGCAGGGAACATCCATTACTTTCTTACTCAAAATAGCATTCATAAATAGTACTCACACCTATACAGTTGAAAATATACATTTACTTCAATGATATAAATAAGTTCAATACATATTTAATATTTATTTCATATATTCACACATATGCGTAGAAGAACCCCCCCCCCCTCTTGGACAAACACATCATCATGTATATACCCCCATGATCGGTTTGTGCAACCCGAAGGTGGGACTTAGCCATGGTTGGCCGACCACCAGGCTAAGTCAATGGAATCTCATCTGTCAATCCGATTTGCCTACCCAGTCTGGTCTGGACTCCAAAGGGGTACAACAACACTTCGCGGCCAAATCGACTATCTGAAGGCCTACACGTCTCAATATCGTGTGGCTACACTACTCATTCACTAGCAATGGTACCGTGCTCTCAATACAAACGGTCCTCAGGGTTCTTAAACCATATCATGCAATTTAAGTATAATAGAAACTGTAATATTTTCTCACATTTTTCATTTCTTATAAAACCTGCCATCTCACAACCCGGCACACGACCGTCATGTCAAACCTGGCTCTCAGACGTCATTTCATATATCCATTATCACCCATAAACCAGTATAGTTTACAATTTCACCGTATATTTCATAATGAATACTCAAGTTCAGCTATGCAAAAAAACCATATAGATTATTCTCATGCCACATGATTTTGAGTATTAAACCATAATTAAATAAGCCTCTAGTAAAAATTATCTTATAGTATATTTAGTTTGTATGATGAAAAACTAGGGCATGATCATCCAACCCTTCTAAGTTATTCGAAACATACTTATGAATACATACATACATACATACATATATATATATATATATATATATTTTAAAAACATACTGATGATCACCCTTCACCCCTTTTGTTTCACAAATTACATGTATAATAACAACACTCACAAATTCACCCATTCAAATAATTCCCAAATTACCATAAGAAATTCCCATAATTAAAAACCTAGTTTTCAAACGGTTGGATTCTGAAACAACCCCAGATATCATGAAAATATGTACATACAAACAGTTTAATCGTTTCAATTATGATAAAAACCTGACATAACCAAATCCCCTTACCTGTTCCTGAAAATATGTCGATTACGTTCTGTAAAACAAAAACCCTAGCTTTCTAATCTACCACCGAAAGTGACTCGGCAAGCCGAGAGAGGAGGGAGAGATGATTGAGGAGCGATGACGGACTCCGAGTGAGCCTACGGGAGAGAGAGGGTTACGAGAGTGTGAGGGTAGAGAGAGAGGGTCAAAAAGCTAATTTTAGAGAGAGAGAGAGAGAGAGAGAGAGAGAGAGAGAGAGAGAGAGAGAGAGAGAGAGAGAGAGAGGAATTTTGAGTTATCAAATAAAAAGCTAGCTTAGCCCTTAAGTAAGGCCAGCCTAGAGGAAAGTCGTCGACGATTTGGTCCTGCCAAACCATTTTTCCTTCTTTTTCTTTTCCTTTCCTTTATTTCTCTTTATTATATTTATTTTATTTTATTTTATTTTTTAGGTTTGGGTCCCAACAATACAACCAATGCACTTAAGTCTGATAGGAATTTAAGCTCAATGAAGATTATGTAACAACCCTCAAAGATGTGCAAATATAAGAAGTAATATGTGAGAGTGTTTGGGAAAATGACCTTTGAATCAAGATGTATATATATATATCATCGAGTGTAACTTCAAAGATCTTAGAAACCCAAACAAATATCTCAAAAATATTTTTCAAATACCAAGTATGAGAGATATTTGGATTTTAGCTTGTCAAAAAATATTTTTCACAAAAGTACAATACAAGCTCTTCAATCTTGCAACAAGGATGCAAAGATTCACTAGCCAAGGATAGTCTTCCCAAAAGAAATTTATGGATTAAATAACAAAGGAAGAACTCTAGTTTACTCTCAAAAAATCAATATCAAATATGGATGAACAATGAGAGTGTTAGCTTCTAAGTGTATATGATCCTCACTAATAAAAGTTCAATCTATCTACAATTTGCAATGACTTTGCAAATGAGAAAGATGAACTTTATGCACTCTTTCTAAAGTAATTATGAAATAAAAATACGAGAAAGGGTAAAGATGTAAGCTTGTATGAATGAGTATGAAAAATAGCAAAAATATTTTTTGGAGGATTTTTGCTAATTTATTGCTAATCATGACAAATGAGGGTGTATATATAAGTTTCCTAAAAAATATAACTGTTAGGGACACGAACGGTATTTTGAGAAAGTTTAATTAAAAAATTAACTCTAATTATCGCAGTAAAAATGGCTGAACTCGAGAGGTTCGATCGACTGTCCTAAGGGTCGGTCGACTGACCAACGAATAAAACAGAGCGAACCTTTGAGGTTCGGTTGACCGAGCACAAGGTCAGCTGGATGAGCCCTCTAGCATTTTCAAAAATAAATTAGGCTCGGTCGACTGAGATAAGGGTCAGTCAGCTTACCCAAAACAATTTTCCAAACCTTCGTAGGTTCGGTCGCCTACCCAATTGTTTGGTCTACCATTCTTCAAAGGCTAGTCGACTAAGGTGATTTTGAACTAAAGTATATGTTGGCTGGAGATGGTAGAAAAAGTTAGTTTAAAAGTCGGACGACCATGGGCAATATGTTCAATAATAGGTCGGTCGACGGATCCAAGTCAAACCTTTGACTTCTGGCCACGTCAGTCGACTGAGACATTTATAATGCCAAGAGGTCGGTTGACCAAGGACCTTGAAAAAGTTAAGATATGCCCTAATTTTGACCTTATAATTTTATCCTTGTTTGAATAAGTATAATATTTTAGCTTAAGGGATTTTTCAAGAAGAGCTTGGGGACCTAAGGTCATTCTATGGTCTTTGGGCATTTAAATCTTATCATGCATGTAATACATTATTACAAACCATAAAATTACATCCCAAACTGAAATGCAAATTACAATACATAATATAATGTCTTCAATTTTTGCCCTTCAAATTGCCATGCTAAATTCCTGGTGATGTGATATTTTCGTTTCTCATGGCTTCCTTGTGTCCTTACCATTCGTGCGAGCAAAGAGTGATCATGTTCAAAAGCTCAGTGCACAGGTAAGAAACAAAGTGATTTGTCATTATCCAACGAGATCAGACTCATAGAGTCAACAATATCTCCCTTTTTGATGATGACAAATACACAAGCAAAAATGGGTATAGCCTTAAAAGGCTCCCCATAAGATTATGCATTAAAAAAACTTTACGTTGTAGTTCAAGCATATATGGAAGGAAGACATAAAACAATCAATCATGCATTCAATTTTTGACAGTTAGTAATCTCAAATATCATACTGCCAGTTTTGCTAAGTTACTTCTCCCCCTTTTGACATCAGCAAAAGGGCTAAGCAAAATTTTCTCTTAAAAAAAAAACTATTCAAACAATAAGACCCAAAAATTTAAACTACATGACTAAAAAGATGTAATTTTTGAATAGAAGTTATGAAAGCTTTTAAGCTTGTAAACAAGCAGCAAGAAATAAAATTTTTATCATTTATAAGATCATTTCTTACAAAAAAAAAAAACTTTAAAAGGCATCCCCTTTGGAAATAATGAACAAGTATTAGGGATTGTGCTTGCAAGCAAATTTTTTCTGGTTGAGTAATTTAAGCACAAAGCAAAATATGACCAGAAAAAGTCAACCATATGGATCCTAAACATTAAACAGTTCAAATGCATTTTCATATGGTTTAAAAAAAAAAATTTGTGACAAATCACGATATCTCCATTTAATGCACATGCCACATAACAACTCAATACACATCTAAACTTAAGAAAGGGTGATCAAAACGAGATAGAAGTTTGAGTTCAAGAACTCCCCCTATGAATTTGAATACTAGCTTAGATGAAGTAAACTGCTTATACTTAATCAAGGATAGATTTTGCTAAGAGTGTCATGCAGTATAAGCAATTATCAAAACAACACTTATATTGAGTATCAATTAAATCATCTCTATCACTTGTCCAATACAGTTTCGCTATAGACTACAAATGCATTAGAGAATATATATTAAAATATTGCAATAGTGCACATAACTTAGAACAATCCATATCTATTTATAAACCTTTAAAAAACTAGATATGATGTGCAAGGTTTTTCAAAAGAGCCTCAATATTCAAAAAGGTAAATGTGATGCATTTGAGTCTTTTATGCTCTTTCTCTAGGGATGGAGCTTAGCTCTTCTGAATGTGCAATGATTATGTAAGAATGAAATTTAATATTTGTGTAAAAACCCGGGAAAAAATTTATTAAAAAAATTAAATTAAAAGTAGTTATTGATTAGTTAATTAATTGAACATTATTAAATTAATTAATTAAATAAACAAATAAAAGGAATAAAAATTAAATTAAATTGAAATTATTTATAATTAATTAATTAAGTATTGTAAAATTTGATTTGTTGAATAAATAGTATGATATATATATATGTAATGGTTAAAGTATATATATATATATATATATATATATATATAATATAATATTATTATCATATAAGTTAAAGTGAGTAAAAAAAAGAAAGAAGAAAGTTAATAAAGCTTGAAGCTTCCCGTGCAGAGCTGAATTAGTCTCTCTATACTCTCTCATTCTCTCTGCGTCTCTCCTTCGTCTCCATCTCTCTCTCCTCTAATTTCTCGATGGATATTCGGTCAATCAGGAAATGGAAGGTGATGTTGGATTCCTAACTCCGCCACCGACATTTTCACTGGAGCAGATTTATCGTGGGAGCGGCGTAGTCATCATTCCTAAGGTAAGGCAATCTTCCTAATTTCTCGATTTCTCGTTAAATCTGCTGTTAAATCGACGATCAGGCAACACCACGAGGTCCTAATCATGATCGTCGTCATTTTTACATGAGTAAATTTCTAATTGGGGTTTTCTAGGCCCCACTTCAAAGCGAGAGTGAGATTTGAAAATTTTGGCAAATTGGTTATATTTGAGGGTATAACCATTTATTTGGAATTTATGATCCTAAGAAATATTAAAATAATATTTTATTTATGATGAATTTAATGGAATTAGGATTTTGATTCAGGGTCCTGGTGAGCACCGCAGGCATTTTTAGGGGTCCCTGTTGGCATAGTTCAAGAAATCAGGTAAAGAGAAATTATATATTAAAGCAGATTTTATGAAATTAAAGGTAATAAATTATGTTATATTATATTTATTTTTTGTGTGAATTATTAAAATGCCAACCATGTAAAACTATGATTTATGAGCATAGGACCACTTATTTAGTTATGTATTTGTGGAAATGAACCGAAGAAAGTGAAAGGAAATTTTTGGATAATTATGTAAGAAGTGGAAATTGTATTTTCAGTAATTAAATGTTAAAAGTTGGTTGGCTTATTTAATAGGAATATGTATGAATTTTACTGTTAAATTGTGTGGCATGAGATTCTGCGCAAATATATGTTAAATGTACGAGATGCAGGCTAAATAAGTAAAGTATTGAGAATAAAATATGTTATGGACTATGTTACTTGTGTATGCTAAATGCAATCATGTAAATGTAAGACAGTTGAAAGACAGCCATGTTAGCAGATCTTGCACATTTCTATGTAGACTAATTAATGACAGCTGAAAGGAGATGTAGACTAACTAATGATGGCTAAAGATCAGCTGTAGTATGAAGGAAATGAAATGAAAATGTTATACAATGACAATGAAATGACAATGGAATGAAATGACAAATGTGAGTGATGAAATGTTGAAGATCATGTAAAGTGAAATGCAATGAAATGTATACGTTATGAACATGAATAGATGTGTATGATTGAATAATGACAAAAAGGATAATGTATTATGATACTATAAGTACCTATGTATGTAGAACATGTTATGATTGGTTGGGGCGTACTCTTCGCCTGAGGGCTTGCTGAGAAAGGCGAGTGCACTAGTAGTTACAGATGTGGCAGTAGTTGCATAACGTATTGGGGTAGAGGGAACCTACTTGTATGGGCGTGTAGATTTCCCTATCCTTAGGGCCTTTGCCGATAAGCTATTGTTGAACAGTGTGAGTACGAGATCAATCTAACACTTAAGGGCTTACTAAGTAAGGTGAGTGCGAAAAATATTTTATCATTAATTTTATCATAATCAACTTTGTATAAGGTTTTATTTTGGGATTTTTTTTTGAAATTTCGGCAGCATGTCGTCTATAAATTTGACATTTTCACATAAAACATGTACCTGATAGATTCAAGCAAGCAATTTAAAATAATTTGCATCATGCAGATGCCATTCAGTAGAAGCATGCGAGAACCTTTCCACTACTAGTATGCAATACACAATATATTGAATCAACCATGCAGTTGACGTTCCAAATTAAGCATGTATTTCAGTAGTTCCATCAACAACTAATATAACAGATAAACTATCCATTGGAAGATATAATCATTTAACGCATTATGAATAGTACGAATTTAGTGCGTTTCTTATGAAGGCATATAGATACATAAGATAAAATCATGAAAGCACTTTATATATATATATATAGTCATGAAAAAGAAATGCTCCCCATGAGTTATGCACTATCATCGTCTTATGCCTTTATTCATCTTTCAAGATCTTAGCCAAGTGTTTTAAGATTTTTAATGATTCAAGCTTGGCTTTGAAAGCTTTGGCTTAGAGGACCAAAAAGTCGTAAACAATATTTCTTAGGGTCGTAAATATGCTTTTGCCTATTTTGTTATGAATCTCAATGCGTAGGAGGCCCAAGTTAGAATGACTTTCGATTTAAACCGCATGTGCATAGGTCTCCTTTTACTTTAGTTGCTTGTGCATAGGTTTCATTGAATTTTGTACTTTCATGTAGAGTGAAACCTGGTGCCGTTATTTTAGCCATTCAACTTCACTAAAGCTATGAAGCTCTGAAGGATTTGTCTTAAAGTCTGAGAGCTTGCGAAGAAAGGTATAGGATAAATACTCTTAAATATTTAAATCACTATTGAGCTCTGAAGAGTATTTAGATGAGATTACAAGTGGACAATATTCAAGTTATCTTCATGCTTGCAACAATGTACACATCTTTTAGTCAAAGATCATTTAGGAGTATGAAATTTTGTGAACAATGCTCTTTGGTGATTAGAAAGTATCCTTTAGATACGATCACAATTTAGAGTTAGGATACGAACCACTGAATAGGTAGAATTTTTACCAGATATGATCGTGGTGTGGTAAAGATTTCCTATGAAGGAGATGAACCAAAATTAGAGGATTTTTACATTTTAAGCATAAAGGGATAATTTAAGTTTAACTAAGTGAAAAGCTTAAGTCCTTAGTGGATGACCTCTAATTTGATTAAAAAATAAATTCCTTTAGATAAACACTCGTAGAATAGGGAAATTTGAAAATCATTGCTTATGACCTGAGTGATGACTAAGTTTTGATTTAGGATTTTGTATATAAAATGAGTTTAGGGTAAAATGATGTAAAGTATAAAATGGATCCCTAAAGTTCAACTTTGTGCAATGGACAACAGTGGCTTAACATAGGGTGTTATATTTAAGTATGAGTTAAGCATTTAGAATTATTTACCTCGCAATGATGCCTTATCCATTTGGAAGTGGATTTTCTTTAGCATGCCTCTAAGATACTAATCAAGATATGATGATTTGGGTACTTCATTTCATAATTGAAGGGTTCTAAATATTTTAGCTAGTTGTGCTTTTCAACCTTTACTTTGAACAAGGAATGATATAAGAGATGTAAATACTGACGTCTCACTTAAGTAGAATTTATCTCATTCCTTTTCAGCTCAAAGAATAGCATGTCATGACCAATGTTTTTATATTTTACCCAATCATTATGATATTTTAGCATTAAGCAATTAGATTGGATATGCTATATGGTTTTTCGTATTGGCTTGTTTTTCCAAGATTCTTAGTATACAAAATTTGTGTATACAGAGTTTTTATGGTTAAGTCCGAACCACTTCCTAAGCCTTTTTAGTTATCACTGCCCCCTAAGACTAATTCTAAGATCTAAGGAAGAATTAAATGATTATGTTATACTTATCTGATTCTAGTCTCCCTCAGGTCCTAAGGAGTTTGCCTTCATGATTACCCATTTCATCTTTTTATCCATACCTCTGGCACTTCTACAAAGACAAGCAAACCAGACGTGCCCTTTTCTTTTATTAGATAAGCATGTATTATATTCTTGTGAAGAATTTTGCTTATATCTCCTATTTATATTTGACGAGGCATATGAATGGGTTTGATAAGCTAAACATGAACCCTTTTTGAAAATATTCTTCTTTTTAACTTCTAAGGGTTTATCATGGCTATTCTTTTCACTAGAGGGTTTGAAAATCATTCTAAAATAATCTTCAGTTTTTCTTTGTAAGCAAATGATTTTCAAAACTTTCACAATCTTTTTCCTTTCTAAGGTGACATGGTATCCTCTTAGTTTTTCTAATTGTATTGCCCACCTTTTATTTTCATTCTTCAAGATTGTTTTTCCTTTAGAAATTCTAAGATACTTATGCATTTTCAATAAAGCATTTTCTAGTTTTTCGTTAAAGACCTTGCTTTCATCATTTAATTTAACGCATGCTTTATCATAAAATTTATTACCATAACAGACATACGAATCGATGCATGCATCATTAGTAGTATTATGACAATATTCAACAGATGATCCAACATATAATATATCACAAGGTTTAGCATAAGAGTCATCTATAGAGGCTGAAATAGGATCGTATACCTCTTTCTCTGTTAAAACTATTACCCTATGATTTACCACATCCTGATTATTTGAGCTTGACAATTCCAGAGTGGTAGTCTCCTTCTCCCAGATCTCTCCATATCTCTTTTCTAGCTCCTCCCATATATCCTTCATATTTTTACATGCCATGATATAATGAAAGACATTAGAATCTAAAGCATAATATAGACTGTCCATGACATATGAATTCGCATGCATTAACCTAATATCATTTTCATCCAAAGGCACGTGAATTCCATCAACAATCACCGGCCAGACCATGTAATCCATTGATTTTATAAATATGCTCATTCTAATTTTCCAGGTGGTGTAATCGACACCACAAAATACAGGAGCCATAGAAGGTGACTGTCCCTCACCGAAAGGGGAAACACCAAACTGAGTCATTGTGATCTTTTACAAAAAAATGTTTAAGTCTATGCATCGAGGCTCTGATTCCAATTGTTGGAATTGGTGTATTCCCAACAGGGGGTGATTTGGGTAAAAAAATTCTCCTAGGTCATTTCAAATTACATATAATATTTTGCAACCTAGGGTCTTTCTATGCAATCTAAAAACCCAACAAAATTCAATTTAGCGGATATTTAAAGAAGTTATAGCAGTCTTAGTATTTCTCAAACATTCAAAATAATAAGCTAAAAACATTCAAGTGCGGAAACTAAATAGCATAAGGAAGAGACAACACAACACAATATACTATCGGGGTTCGGTCAATACCACCTACGTCCCCACCTCAAGCTAACAAGTAAGAGGATTCCACTACCATTGCTCACTTATGAGTGGAGCGTCACCATTTACAATACCCTCTCCTTACTGGGTAAGGGAATACCCCAAGTCAGATTACACGGCTGACCCCAACCTTTACAACACCTTACAGGATGATGCACCTAGTTCTCCTAACTGGGTCTGAACCAGTCTGAGAATTTCTTAACAAGGTCTAAGTCTATTTGGTGCACGTTGCAAGCCAATGCAATCCTCTTTTGACCATACATCGGTAACAAGTATTTTGTGTACAAATAAATTCGCTTCTTACACAAGCAGATATGTACCACAATACAACCAATGCACTTCAGTATAATAGGAATTTAAGCTCAACGAAGAATATGTGACAACTCTCAAATATGTGCAAATATAACAAGTAATATGTGAGAGTGTTTGTGAAAATGATCTTTGAATCAAGATGTATGTATATATATATATATATATATATATATATATATATATATATCAATGAGTGTAACTTCAAAGATCTTAGAAACCCAAACAAATATCTCAAAAGTATTATCAAGTATGAGAGATATTTGGATTTTAGCTTGTCAAAAAATATTTTTCACAAAAGCACAATACAAGCTCTTGAATCTTGCAACAAGGATGCAAAGATTCACTAGCCAAGGAGAGTCTTCCCAAAAGAAATTTATGGATTAAATAACAAAGGAAGAACTCTAGTTTACTTTCAAAAAATCAATATCAAATATAGATGAACAATGAGAGTGTAAGCTTCTATATATATAAGATCCTCAATAATAAAAGTTCAATCTATCTACAATTTGCAATGACTTTGCAAATGAGAAAGATGAACTTTATGCACTCTTTTTAAAGTAATTATGCAAGAATAATACTAGAAAGAGTAAAAATGTAAGCTTGTATGAATGAGAGTATGAAAAATAGCACAAATATTTTTTAGAGGATTTTTGCTAATCTATTACTAATCTCTTAGTAATCATGACAAATGAGGGTATATATATAAGTTTTCCAAAAAAATATAACTGTTAGGGATACGACCGGTATTTTAAGAAAGCTTAATTAAAAAATTACTCCAAATTATCGCGGTAAAAATGGCTGAACCCAAGAGGTTCGGTCGACTGTCCTAAGGGTCGGTCGACTGACCAACGAATAAAACAGTATGAACCTTCGAGGTTCAGTTGACCAAGCACAATGTTGGCCGACTGAGCCTTCTAGCATTTTCAAAAATAAATCAGGCTCGATCGACTGAGATAAGGGTCGGTCGGCTGAGCCAAGGCATTTTTCCAAACCTTCGTAGGTTTAGTCACCTGCCTAATTGTTCGATTTGTCGATCTTTGAAGGCCGGTCAGCCGAGGTGATTTTGAATTAAAATATCGGTCGACCGGAGACGGTAGAAAAAGTCAGTTTTAAAATTCGGGCAAACATGGGCAATATGTTCAATAATAGATCGATCGGCCAATCCAAGTCAAATTTTTGACTTCTGGCCTGGTCAATCGACTAAGACATTTATAATGCCAAGACATCGGTCGACCGAGGACCTTGAAAAAGTTAAATATTCCCTAACTTTGACCTTATAATTTTATCCCTATTTGAATAAATATAATAATTTAGCTTAAGGAATTTTTCAAGAAGAGCTTGGGGACCTAAGGCTAGTCTATGATCTTTGAGCATTAAATCTTATCATGCATGTAATGCATTATTACATACCATAAAATTACATGCCAAATTGAAATGCAAATTACAATACAAAATAGAATGTCTTCGATTTTTGCCCTTCAAATTGCCATGCTAAATGTTAGGTGATGTGATCTTTCCGTTCCTCATGGCTTCCTTGTGTTCTTACCATTCGTGCATGCTAAGAGTGATCTTATTCAAAAGCTTAGTGCACAGGTAAGAGACAAAGTGATTTGTCATTATCAAAACGAGATCAAACTCATAGAGTCAACACTCTTTTGAGAAGGTCTTTCATTATACGGGCAAGACTGCTAGTTAGACAAGGAAACTTAAATCTGTATATGCTAATTACATAAGAGTGATATTAGGAAGCTATATATGGCAAGCAAGCTAATTTACATTGAGTGATTTTAGGAAGCAATACATGGTAAGCTAAATCTCCTATCCTATTTATAAAATTATATACAACCTAGATTAATAACTATTAACATGGCATAATTTATGACCTTCTATTGACACATTTTTGTAAGAAACCAAACATAAATGTGCAAATGCTTTTTTAAAACTTAGTGAACTTATTTTTATTAGAAAATTGGCACCGTCCTAGTGTAATAATGCGTTAATTTTTCATTTTTTGTCATTCGTTTGTAAGCAAATGTGCACTGTTCAACTATGAGGAAATGAATAAGAGACATTGCTTTCCATTTTTTGCCTTTCTATTAAGATTTGTGTGTAGGCTTTAGTTTGTTAGTTAGTTTTTTTTTTTTGTAGTAGCTAGTGGTTGTGCTAAAAATGTTGTCACGTGAAATAGCTAAAAACTGTTGAAATCTATTATTAGCTTTGTCATTGCTATTATCATTTTAGAACCCAATGAGAGGTTTGGGTTTCAATTAAAATATTTTTTTTCTACAAGATGTTATTGGCATACCAATTGTGAAGATTTCATTTGGGTAGTATGATACCACCTTTGTCATCTATGCAATTTTCCTCTTTGAACTACCAATACAATACTTAATTTTATTCAATGGCATAAAATTTGGAACCCATACCTTAATTTTATTCAATGACATAAAAAATTATCATCTATGCCTTTTTTTTTTTATGAGTCATAATTCCTCACACGTGTTAAAGTTCAATTTCCAACATTTATTTTGTATCTTTATTTGCTTTATTAACCCATTTCTCATTTTTAATTTTTATTATTTTTTAATACTACTCTTTTTTCTCCCAAAAATCCGAGCGCATTGAAGCCGGCCAAAACATAATCTTACAATTAGAGACATGTTTATAAAGTGTCTATCAAAACATGTTTAAAAAATGTCAATGCTTTAGATATGATAGCACAAACGAATCTTATATAAATACAAGAGCTCCATTGTTCTACAATAACTACGATATGATATTTATATTTATAATACAAAAATTAAATTTTAAAAATTAAAACATTAAAAAATTAGAAATTTCTTTAGCTCAATTTAGAAGAAACTTTTATTTCTTATTTTATAAAATTGTACTATATATATATATATATATATATACTATTAATTATTTACATTTTAAATAAATTAATAATACCTTATTGTGCCAACATTTATTTTAGTTTGATATACATTCGTGCGCACTTGCACACATACGAATAGAAGCGATCCTACCCCAATTTGGTATTGGAGCCAGTTACTATTCATTCATCTTCTTCATTTTTCTGAAAATTGCATGTTTTGATTTCACTAAGTGCTGTGGAAATCCGATGGTCACTCTGTTTGCCAGGAGAGCGTGAGGGTGGTCCTGGTAGGTGGTCCCGATTAGGATATCAAAATTTGTAAAATTAGGAAAAATCAAGAAAGATAATGGATAAATTGGTTCAAAATATTAAACGAAAAGGAAAGTTTTTAAAAGAAATTAAAATGGATCAAAGAGAATCCACTTCAAGCAATAGATCAAATAAAAAAGAAATTCAAATATTATTGGGGAAAATTGAAAAAAGATTAGCCAAGTGGAATGGTAAGGATTTACCTAAACAAGATCCAAAAGAAATTTGGAAAATGTCCATAACAGAATCTCAAATCATTAAACAAAAGGGTTCAATAGAAGTTCACGAAAAATATCTTGTCAAAATTGTTAATAAGTCAATCTCATTAGTAACAAATGAAGTCAGACAACAAAAGAGACTCTTGAGTCTAGAAGATTTAGCGGCACATAAGCCAAACTATGATAGGATTCATATAGGAATGGTCCAAGTAGGACTATTTTCTCTCACGAGAGCCGGTCTTAATAAGTCAGTCTATGTCTTACTTAGAGACGCTAGACATCATGAGTTTAATGATTTTTTATTAGGAATGCTAGAGTCAAATATAGCAGAAGACCCAATATATTTTGAATGCTATCCAAACATTAGGGCAAATCTTCATGATGAATCAATATACAAACTTTTAACATTAGATATTCAAACAAAGAATTATAATATGGACAGTAAGTCTTCAAATCTTGAAACAATCTACCTAGTTTATTACAAATTAACAACTTCAATAGTTTTTCCAAATGCAAAGTCTGAAAGGGTCAACATTATTATTACAAGCTAACAATGAACATACCTCGTTGGTATCTCCACCAAAGAAACTTCTTTGGCATGAGATTCAAACCGAGGGAGAATGAGAATTTAATGAGTTAAATGAAAACAATGATGAAAAAATTCAAACAATTCAAAATATAATGGCTACAAGTATTATTCAAGACCCAAACGGAAATGTAAAAATTAATTTTTGAACTTTATTAACCAAAAGTAAAAGTCTAGGACAATCAAGTTCAAGACAATCTGAAGATTTAGGCAGAAAAAGTATTTCAAGTGTTTATACAAAACCAAATAAATTTTATAAGCTTAAAGGAGTTAACTTTGAACCAAAAATCCCACAAGGATATAATCAAGAGGATTAAGAAGAATCAGTTTCTCCAACTATGTCTCAAGTATTAGATGAAAATCAAAGAAAAGTCTTAGAAGAAAGTCAAAGAAACAATTTATTAACCATAAGTAAGAAGTTTGAACCAAATATGGAAGTCCTTAGAGAAGACTATAAGCATAAATTAAATCTAAAGAACGGAGATGAATTTTTCAAAAAATATAATAACGAAGAAAGAGAAAAAATAAAAGCTGATTGGTTAAAAGAAATGCAAAAAACTCAAAAGAATATTTTATTTTTCAAATATTTAAAGGATAGACAAATGGTCAATGTCATTCAAAATAATAAAAAGAATTGGAAGCTTTTAGACAACAATGATCTATCCTCAATACATCCGCCCACAAACTCAATCAAAATATATTACAATGGAACAAATGTTATAGCCTCGCCATACAAAGAAGTTAAGGAAACAAACAATGAATTTGATCAAATAATAAGTAAAAATAATTATACAAATCAAATCCTACAAACAATTGCAAATCAATCCACAAGAATTGAAAATCTCTTGGAAGAATCAATAGATATCAAGTTTAATTCTACTTTTGAAAAAGGAGAATCAAGCAAACAAGTTAAGAAGCAAGAACCTATTTTTAAACCCTTTTCAATCAAAGATATTAACTTTAGTTTTGAAGCTCAAAACGATCAAATTACAAGAAAAATAGAAGAAATCCTTAAAAGACATAAAGATAAGAATAAAAACATTAATACTTTAACAAAAGAAGAAGCTATTCATAATTTAGAAATGAATTTTAGAGGAGAAAGTGATTTTGAAGTAAACAAAATTAATAATTTATGGAAAAAAAAAAGTGTCAGAACTTATTACAAGAAACCAACACCTCCAAGCTTATTATTTGAAGATGAACCTTTGAAATCAGAAAGAAGTTTTAATGGTGATGCTCTACATGAATGGAATCTTGACGTTTTACAGAATATCAAATAGTTAAATTAGTTCAACAAATGACTTTGGCAGCCACTCCATTTAAACTAAATAACCCAAAAACTAAAGAACCAACAATAGCAAGTTTACTTGTTCAAGGATTTAATGCATCACTTAAGGCTTGGTGGGATAATTATCTCACTTCAAATGAAAAAGAAAAAATATATGCTGCAGTCAAAATCGAGGAAGTTAATGCTCAACCAACTTAGGTAAGTGATGCTATTTTAGCATTGCTTTGGTTTATACTTAAAGCCTTCATAGGAGAACCTAATGAAAAATAGTGTTATACTAGTCAACTTAACTTGTAATGTCCCGAACCCTTAAACCCGAGTCTGGTGCATTATACCTGATAAAATCCTGATATTCCATAACCCATAATATACGTAGCGGAAAACATAAACATAGTCTCCATAAATATAATACCAGAGTCTACTATTTCCTATCTACAATCCATATTATCCATTCATCACCTGCGTTTCCATATATACACATATCTCCAAAACATTTCAGTATTCACAATTATTCCTTTCTCAACACACTCAAAACATAAAATATTTACGTTCCCAAAATATTATAAAAAATATATCCTTTCTCTTTATAATCCTCAAAATTCTAAAAACCCTCAAGCTCTCTAAGCCCGACCTTGAGGATATCCTGAAAAAGAAATAATCATATTTGGGTGAAACACATCTTAGTAAGGGAAGAAACAACATATTAAAAACAATGTGTAGCTAACATGAGATTTATAATTATCATTTTAATTACATTTTCAAAACATTACCATAAATACTAAAATCATTCTCTGAGCCTAACCAAACACAAGCAAAAGGTTTATCCCACGAGATTACCTAAGGATAGAGGTGATTACCCGGCCATACAAGTAGCACCCCTCTGCTCTGATACTTTTGGCAACCAGAAGGTCACAACTAAAACATATTAGGGCCCTCACCTTACTTAGTAAGCCCTTAAGTATTAGATTGATCTCGTACTCACACAGTTTAACAAAAGTTTACCAGTGAAGGCCCCAAGGATAGGGAAATCTACCCACCCATACAAGTAGGTTCCTTCTGCCCTAGTTCGTTATGTAGCTACTACCACATCTGAAGTTACTAGCGCACTCGCCTTTCTCAACAAGCCCTCGGGCGAAGAGTACACCTCACTCAATCGTAACATGTTCTAACAGCATGAATACTTCTAATAACATAATACACTATTCTTTCTGCCATTGTTCAACCATTCACATCTATTCATGTTGATAGCTTAAACATAACATTGCATTTCACTTTAAGTGCCCCCTTCCACTTATATCGTTCACATTTCGTATTTCATTCCATTATCATTTCATTGTCATTGCATTGCAATATCCTTTCTTTCATTCATACTACAGCTGGTCTTTAGCCATCATCAGTTAGTCTACAACTCCTTTTAGCTGTCATCAGTTAGTCTACATAGAATTGTGCTAGAATCTACTAACATGGCTCTTTTCAGCTATCTTACGTTTACATAGTTGCATTAACATACACAAGCAGCATAGTCCATAACATATTTTATTCTTAATGCTTTACTTACTTAACCTGCATCTCATACATTTAACATATATTTGCACAAAACTTACATTAACCCATGCCACGCAAATTAACAGTAAATTTTATACATATTCCTGTAAAATAGGTCAATCAACTCTTAATGTTCATATAATGAAAACATATCTTTCATTTCTTACATAAATATCCTGAAAATATTATTCACTTTCATTGGTTCATTTTCACATATACATAGCTAAATAAGCAGTCCTAAGCTTAGAAAACATAATTTACATGATTGACATTTTATACCCAAATGAAAACTCATATACATATATATATAACATGGTCCATTTTATTCAATTCATAAAAATATGATTTAATATATAATTTCTCCTTACCTGACTTCTAAACTACGCTGGCAGGATCCCCAAACCGATACCTACAATGTTCACTTGGACCCTAATTCCAAAAATCCTAGTTTAATTTAAATAACTCCAACTGACTCAAATCTTAAGAAAAATACTTATTTAATACTCCCTAGGCTCCAAATAACAATATTCATTAAGAAATTCCCAAAATAACTCACTTACCCTGATTTTGGGATGTTTCCCAAACCTCTTAAACCAACGATCAGCTCCTACAGTCTTGTAGAGAATGCTCCTATAGCCTTGCAGAGAATGATCCTAGGAACTTCGTGGTGGTTTCGAATCATCGAATCAGGTCAAATCCAGCCCGAAATCATGGAAAGAAGGTTGGATATCCGTTTTTTAGAGAGAGTGAGAGAAATCCCGAATTTCCTCGCTGAGAATGAGACAAATTTAATTTATAGATAGGGCTTCATCGACGAGACATGTGGGTTCGTCAACGAGCCACTATAGATACTTTGTCGACGAGAAGATACTTTTGTCAACGAATTTTAGATTTTAAGATTTACTCTCTCGGGATTCCTTCATCGATGAGGGACTAGAGTTCGTCGACGATCTCTAGAAGGACACTCGTCGACGAAGATAGGACATTCGTCGACGAGGCCTGTTGTTCCTTCTAAAATCCTTCCTTCTTTTTTCCCTTATTGTCCATTAATCTATTTCATTTTTATACTCCATAATTATTTTAATAATTTTTTATTATTCGGGTCATTACATAACTTGTCCAAAATTATTTGATTTTTCAAGGTATAAAGATATCTTTCTTACAAAAGTTCTATGGAGACTAGATGGTAGAAGTGGTTTTTGGAAAGAAAAGTTTATAGGAGGATTACCAAAATTATTTGCTCAAAGAGTTAGGGATAGAATTAAAGATACCTTAGGGACAGATTATGCGACAATCACTTATGGTCAGATAATTAATGCCATTAATCATGAGGGTTTAAAATTATGTAATGAACTTAAAATGCAATCCCAAATGAAAAATGAATTTAAAAGAAATAAAGGTGAACTAGGAGATTTTTGTACCCAATACGGGTTTGAGAACATCCATGCGCCATAAAAAAAGCATAAGCATCATAAGTATTAGAGAAATATGCGTTTTCCATTTAAAGTAATATATACTTTCCATTTTTTCAATTCTCTCATGTACATATACCCTTGTAATCCTTGTATTATGTGTGAATCAATAGCGAAAATTATTTTTCTCCAATTTTAACATGGTATTAGAGCTCTAGGTTTTCTTAACCTAATTTTTTTTTCTTTCACCTTCTTTGTCGCCGCTGTCGTGGTCCACTCAAGCCCTCCATCTCCGGCCATATCATTCCCTGCAAACCCATCATTGTGACCTCTCCATCATCTCCCTCACTGTTACCTCTCCATCATCACTATTTCCTCACCAGCGTCAAGTCGAACCAGCATCTTGGCAAAAGCATTCTCAGGTCGTCACACCATCCTCACAGTAGTCGTCGCTGGAGTTCATACGAAGACCAGTCGCGGTACAACTCTCCTTTGGCGAACACTCTCTGCCATGTTCGTCAAACCCAGCACTTGCCGGCCATCACTCATCCACAACAAGATGGCTCTCTCTCTCGTCTTTCTGTCTAAACCGCAGCACTCTCCAGTATTTTCAGCCTCATCTCAGTGCATCGCTTAGTTGCCGGCTCGCCGCTACTCTCTACTCTGCAGGTCCTCTCACTTTCTTCTCTCCCTATTTTTTTCAGCCATCTGGTTGGCCATCCCGACCATCTTGCAATCGCGGCAGCATCGTTCTTTGTTCCAACATCTTCTCTAGCAGCTTTCTGGTCTCAGATCTATTTGGCTAGTTCCTTCTCGACGCTCTGTGAAAGGCTATCGATTCGTCGATATTGCCTTCAAAACTCATCTTGTATTCTTTCTGGCAGAGCTCATGTGCATGGCACGTTTGCTTCGTTTCGAGCCTAAAAGGGCTTCCATACGAATACAGAGCAGTTACTCTTGCTAAGGGAGAGCAGTTTACCCCTGAGTTTGAGCAGTTGAACCCTCTTCATTTTGTTCTAGTGTTAGTTGATGGTGACTTGGTTGTTTTAGACTCATATGCAATCTTAATGTATTTTGAAGAGAAATACCCTTAGAAAGCCCTACTGCTAGTTGATCCTCAGTTAAGAGCTCTCAATATGCAAGCTGCAATTATAATCAGTTCTAATTCCTTGTCTCAACTGTTTTCTGTTCATAGCTTTCCGGCAATCCATCTTAGTCCTGTTTTCTTCTCCGGTGCCCATCTTCTTTGACATTTTTCAGTTGATCATCTTTGGGTATCCCTCAAACCTATGGTCGTCTTCTTCAGCATCTATTCAGTTTTCTTAGTCGTCGGCGGTATTCCTTGTCTCAATTTCAGCTCACCTTAGTGGTCTCAACACTCCGACAGCACCTTCAGCTTCTCTAATTAAACTCGAAGATTATCAAATCAAAGGTTTATATTTTTGGTCATTGCAAAGATCTGAGTTGACTTGATTCGATAGTTTTATGTATCTGAACTCTCTGACGTTATGGAAGCATCTGGTTCTTCAATGGCTAAAAATAATGTCATAGGTTCTTCAACCTCTTTTGAGATTGCTATCCCTGGTCTCACCAGCGAATAATACCGTCAACTCTTGGATCTTTTATCGCCCTTGAATACCAACTCTGCTAATTTTGCTGGTAACCTTGCCTCTTGTCATTCTGCTTCTCTTTTTAACAATGAATGGATTGTTGATTCAGGTGCATCCAATCACATGACTTCCAATTTGTCTTCTTTTGATAATATTCCGCCTTTCAATCAGCCATGCCCCATTAAGCTTCCAAATGGTGACATTTTTTTTGTAACTCATACCGACACTATGCGGTTTTCTCCTACTTTCTCTCTTTTTAATGTTCTTTATGTGCCTTCATTTAAATTTAATTTATTATCCATTAGCAAACTTACCAAGGATCTCAATTGTGTTGCTATATTTTTTTCTACCTTTTGTGTCTTTCAGGACCTATCAACGAGGAGGCTGATTGGAATGTGTGAAGTATGAGATGGGCTTTACCACTATAAACCTCCCTCCACCTCAGTTTTCCACTCTCAACGTGTTTTTGACACTACTCTTTGGAATCAACGTCTTGGTCACCTTTCTATCTCATGTATTCTGAAAACCTTAAATATTTCTTCTTCTCATTTGCCTTGTGATGTTTGTGCTAGAGCAAAGCACACTCATTTACCTTTTTCTTTAACTACAAATAAGAGCACATTTTGTTTTAATCGGATTTATTGTGATATATGGGGTGGTTATCCTAAGGCTTCACTTTCTGGTGCACATAATTTTTTAACAATCATGGATGACTACTTGCGTGCTACATAGGTCTATCTTATGCGCATAAAATCTGATACTTTCTTTTGCCTTACGAATTTTTGTGCCATGGTTAAAAATTAATTCAATTACACTATTAAGCACGTGGACATTGATAATGGTAGAGAATTTCTATCCACTCCACTCCAAACCTTTTTCCATGATCAAGGTATTTTTCATGAGCGCATATGTGTGGATACACCTCAACAGAATGGTGTTGCCGAGCGTAAACATCGTCATCTTCTTAATGTGGCTTGGTGCTTATGTTTTCAAGCTAATCTTCCCATCTCTTTTTGGGGTGAATGTATTCTCACTACCACTTATTTAATTAACCGCACCCCTTCACCCAACCTCAATTATAAGTCCCTTTATGAACTTCTTTTTTAGAAACCACCATCATATACACACTTGCGAGTGTTTAGGTACTTGTGCTATGCCCAAACTGCTCGCCACCGTGATAAATTCTCCCCCCGTGCTCTTCAATGTGTTTTCTTAGGTTATCTTGCTCATCATAAGGCTTATCGCGTCTACGATCTTGAAAAAAAAAAGTTTTATCTCCCGTGATGTCACTTTTGAAGAGAATGTTTTTCTCTATCATCTCATATCTCCAACTCTTACATCTACTCCAGTCCTTCCCCTTCCCATTCTTGGTATACATCCTTCCTATACTTTACCTACTCCACCAACCACACCGAACCCTAGCCCCCCATCTCTCCCTCCTTCTCACTTGGTCTTCTCACCGCCTCCCTCACCCTCACCCCCTTCCCCGCCACCCCCTCCACCCACCTCTTCATGACCCAAATGAGCTGTCACACATCCCTCTTACTTAGCTGATTATATTTGCCCTACTTTACCACATTCCTCCACGACTTCACATGTTTCAAGATGTCCCTCGGGTACGATTCATTTTCGCTCTTCTTTTTTATCTTATCATCGTTTCTCTAATGTACATTTGGCTTTTCTTTCAATCATGTCCCAACATCCCGAACCCACCTCATATTCTTAGGCTGTGCTACACTCCCATTGGCATAATGCCATGACTTCTGAAATCTGAGCCTTAGAAACCAATATGGGTTCTTCAACACCTTCCACCTGGAAAAAAAACCAATTGGCTGTAAATGGGTGTTCAAATAAAACTTTGGGCCGATGGATCCATAGAGCGACACAAAGCTTGCTTGGTGGCCAAGGGCTACACTTAGGTAGAAGGTTTGGATTATCATGATACTTTTGCCCTTGTTGCTAAACTTGTTACTATTATATGTGTTCTTGTAGTGGCTACAGCTTGTAATTGGCATCTCCTTTAATTGGAAGTCAACAATGCTTTTTTTTAATGGTGACCTCGATGAGGAGGTTTATATGATCCCTCCACTGGGTTATTGCAAACAGGGGGAGACTTGTGTTTGTCGTCTTCAAAAATCCCTTTATGGCCTCAAGTAAGCTTCTCGCAATAGGTTCTCTAAATTATTTTCTGTTTTACTTGCTGCGGGCTTCACCCAATCTCAGACTGATCACTATCTTTTCACCTGCTCTCGAGATCAATCTTTTACTCTCATACTTGTTTATGTTGATGACATTCTCATAGCAAACAATGATATCTCTGATATTAGCACTTTCAAAGTCATGCTCGCTCAGAAATTCAAACTCAAGGATCTTGGAAAATTGAAATATTTCCTTGGTCTCGAAGTAGCTTGCTCTCCCACTGGCATCTTTCTTAACCAACGCAAATATGCTCTTGATATCCTCATGGATAGCGGTCATCTAGGTGCTCGTCCTGCCCACTTTCCCATGGAACAAAATCTAAAGCTCATTTCAGTGACTCATTGGATATTTGATATATCTCACCTTCACTTGTCCTAACATTGTATTTCCAGTCAATATTCTCAGTCAATTTATGCACCAGCCTAGACAACTGCATTATGATGTTGTTGTATGTGTTCTTTGATACATTAAGGCATCTCCAGGAAAAGGCTTATTTTTTCCTACTACCAACACTCTTCAAGTCTCGGCTTATTCTGATTCAGATTGGGCTAGTTGTCTACTCACTCACTGCTCCACCACTGGGTTTTTCATTTAGTTGGGCACTAGTCTAATTTCCTAGCGCACTAAGAAACAAACTACAGTCTCTCACTCCTCCGCCGAAGCTGAGTACCAAACACTTGCTTCCACTACTTATGAACTTACATGACTCAAAACTCTTTTAAATGATCTTAGCGTATCGCATTCCCAGCCTATGCTCTTATATTGTGACAACCAAGCGGCTCTTCACATCTCCCAGAATCCCGTTTTCCATAAACGTACCAAACTTATAGAAATCGATTGTCATATTGTTCATGAAAAGTTACGGGCTGACCTCTTCTTCACTAAGTATATTCCTACCCACAATCAGCTTGTCGACATCTTCACCAAAGCTTTGGGTCGTGAACAACGCAAGTTGAAAATTACGGATCTACATGTTCCAACTTGAGGGGGAGTATTAGAGAAATATACACTTTCCATTTAGAGCATATATACTTTCCATTTTTTCAATTCTCACATGTATATATACCCTTGTAATCCTTGTATTATGTGTGAATCAATAGAGAAAATTAACTTTCCCCAATTTTAACAATAAGTCTTATAAAAAACCTTCCAAAAGACATTATAAAAATTATGATAAAAACTATTATAGATGAAAAAAGACAAATTACTCTAAACCATCAAAAGGCAAGTACTGCGACAAAAGTAAAGTAACATGTTTCAAATGTGGCAAGAAGGGACATTATAGTAAAAATTGTAAGGTTAAACAAGAAATTAAAGAATTAAATTGTAATTATAAGCTCAAAGGGCAAATGCTTGCTTTAATTGTCAATAGTGATTTTGAATCATCTGAGTCTGAATTATCTTCCGAATCAGGAGAATAATTTATTAATGAATTTCAAGAAAGTTCATCAGATTATTCAAAAATTGAATCATCATTTGAAGAATAATCGTGTAAAGAAGATATATGATTTTGTTCTTGTGACAAATGTTCAAAGTCATTAAACGTTTTTTCAAAAGAAAGTGAAGTTATGTTAGAAATGATAAAACATATTGATGATCCAAAAGTTAAAAATAAATATTTAACAAAATTAAAAGAACAACTAACAAGAGATTAAAAGCCAAAATTTCAAAAAGGTTGTGATATTACATATATTATCAATAGGTATAGAGAAAAGGACAATTTAGTCAACAATACAAACAATCAACTTACTATACAAGACTTGCAACGAGAAGTTAATAATACAAAGGAAGAAATAAGTAGAATAAAGAAATAAATAAGTAATTTACAAATCAAAGTTAATTCATTCTGTGATAAGGGAAAAACCAAAATAGAATTTGAAGACGAACAGGAAAATAAAGCAAATGATTTTTAAGTTTATTTTGAAAGAGAAGCATTCTTAGGATACTTATCAAAAGTAAATATACATAAAGGTACACATAAGTTAAATTAGTAATTAACAAAACATTTGTTCTTGTTGCCCGTGCCTTACTAGACACTGGAGCAAACATGAACTATGTTCGAGAGAGATTAATTCTGACTCAACATTACGAAAAAACTACAACTCAATTATATGGAGCAAATAATGTAAGATTACAAATACAATACAAAATATCTGACGTACGTATATGTAATCAAGATATTTGTTTAAAAACTACGTTCATACTTGTCAAAGACATGCAACAATAAATCATTTTAGGAACATCATTCTTCATGCTTATTTATCCATTTCAAGTGAATGAAGACGGTATTCATACGAAAATAGGAGGTCAAAAAGTATTGTTTGAATTTTTAGATAAAATGAAAGAAAAAGAAGTCAATACATTAAAAGATTTGGCAGTAAAAAGAGTTAATTTAATAAGACAAAAAAGAAAGCGTATTAAGCAATTATCTAAAGAAATATATCATAAGAAAATTGAGAAAAGAATTCAAACACCATAAATCAAAAGTAAATATTAAGCAATTTAAAGAAAAACTATAAAGAGAAGTTTGTTCGAATTTACCCAATGCTTTTTAGTCTAGGAAAAAGCATATGGTAAAGTTACCTTATACAAAAGATTTTACAAAAGACAAAGTACCTACAAAAGCAATACCTATTCAAATGAATCAAGAATTATTAGAATATTGTAAAAACGAAATCAAAGATTTAATGGATAAAAGGCTGATAAGGAAAAGTAAATCTCCTTGGAGTTGCTCAGCATTCTATGTTTAGAATCAAGCTGAAATAGAACGTGAAGCTCCAAGACTCGTCATAAATTACAAACCTTTAAACAAAACTTTACAATGGATTAGGTATCCAATACCTAATAAGAAGGATTTATTAAATATATTATGTAACGTTGTAATATTCTCAAAGTTTGACATGAAATCTAGATTTTGGCAAATTCAGATTGCTGAAGAAGATAAATATAAAATTGCTTTTACGGTACCATTTGAACATTACGAATGGAATGTAATGTTCTTTGGCCTTAAAAATGCACCATCAGAATTTCAAAACATTATGAATGAAATATTCAATCCTTATACAAATTTTTCTATCGTATACATTGACGATGTCCTTATATACTCTGAGTCAATTGAACAATATTTCAAATATCTTAACATTTGCCTTGAAATAATTAAAAGGAATAATCTCGTGGTCTCTCAACCAGAGATCAAATTATTTCAAGTAAATGTTAGGTTTTTAGGTCATAATATTTATCAAAACACAATTACTCCAATACAGAGATCATTAGAATTTGCAGACAGATTTCTAAATGAAATTAAAGACAAAAATTAGCTTCAAAGAATTTTAGGATATCTCAATTACGTAGCAGATTTTATTCCTAACATTAGGGATAATACTCAAGCCATTATTCAAAAGATTAAAAAAGAATCCGCCAGCATGGACAGATGATTATACTCAAATAGTTATTAAGGTCAAAGCCTTAGTCAAAACCTTACCCTGCCTCAGTCTTCCTCATCCAAAAGCTTTTATGATAGTGGAAACGGATGCCTTTGATGTTGGATTTGGAGGTATTCTTAAACAACGGTTAGGATCAAAAGAAACCCTAGTCAAATTTCATTCAAGTGTCTGGTGAGGTCCTCAAGTCAACTATTCAACAGTCAAAAAAGAAATTTTATCAATAGTTTTATGCATTCAAAAATTTCAAGATGATTTATTCAATAAAGAATTTTTGCTTAGAGTTGATTGTAAAAGTGCAAACGATATTTTAGAAAAAGTTGTCAAAAATCTTGTTTCAAAACAAATTTTTGCTAGATGGCAAACCATCATTTCTGTTTTTGATTTCAAATTAAATTTATAAAAGGAACTTCAAATTAATACCAGATTTTCTTACAAGAGATTTCTTATAGGAGAGGAATGCCTCGACAAAGAACAAGTGATTATTATTCAAAAGCCACATCCTCAAAAGATGTCCCAACCCAGAATGAATTTTCACCCCTTACAAAACCCTCAACAGTCCAAACCCCTTCATTCAAGGAAATCATGGAAGGCTAGCAGAGTTATTCCTCTTCTCAACATAAGTCTACAAAAGGTTACATTAATAAGGATATCATCGAAGATCTGTTTCCCATTGAACCCGAATAGGAATCATCTTCCCCCTTTGATGTTATCAAAAGTTATTTTTTCAGAGGATGCCACTTTGATACTCCTGACCCTCTGAAGAATCAGAAGTTTTATAAATTAATTCTAATTGGAACAAACCCTCTTTTCATAGATCATAATTATGATCTGCAAGATGTTTCAAAAGTTAATTTTTCAAAAATCAAGATTTTAAAAATTATTACTCAATTTGAGTGGGGTCAGTACCCACGCGTCTCAAGACAGTTTCGAGGCGTCTTTTGCCGTCAAAACTATGATTACAAAGACTACATCGATGCGTGGTTCAAGACCATATTTGTTCCTAACTACATCCATTTTTGGTTTATTCATTTCGATCAAAATATTTTGAAAAAAGTTTCCAAATGGTTTTTATCATGGTTTAGATTATTAGTCATGAAAAACGTATTTTCCTTATAATCAATTCAAAATGACTTTGAATTGTTTTAAAAGAATTTACATCATCCTCAGGATCTGCCTGACAATTCTTTAAGCCTTCTACTATTTTGTTCATATTTTATGATAATTTGGATTTTTTGTTGATTCTATATTATTGTTCCTCCAGAAGAAAGTTCAATATGTTTTTTAAAAACTATAAGAAGAATTTATAAGGTTAGATGGTGTGATAAATTTTACATGCTAGAAGAAAAAGTCCGTACCTGAATAAAAGTTCGAAAATTCTCTTAAAGCATCGCCTCAAGCTTCACCAAACTTCCTCTCTCTCTCTCTCTCTCTCTCTCTCTCTCTCTCTCTCTTCTATTTCCTATCCTTTGTCCATTAGATTTCTTTCAATGTAAAAAGGTTTAATTTCAAAAATTTATGTTTAATTTTAAAAATTTAAGTCCATTAGCTTCACCAAATGTGTTTTGTATTCTTTCAAAGTCCATTAGATTTCTCTTCTCTTTCCTATCCTTCTCTCTCTTCTCTTTCCCATGCGATTGCAGCTTTTAAGCTGATCCTCCGCATAGAGACATATTATAGAGACATGTTTTGGCTTTTGTAAGAACTCTGGGAAGGGGCTTGCCCAAGAAATCCACTCTCTCACTCAGATTGAGCTTGCCCGCCCGCCATTGCTTGAAGTTCTTCTCTCTCTCTCTCTCTCTCTCTCTCTCTTCCTTTTCGGTCAAGTCGGCCGCCGCTGTAAGAGAGAGGAGGGTGAGGCGTTCTGGGCAGGCGCGGAAGCAGAATGCTTAACTTGAGCAGCTCCGCCCTATATGGCGTAAACTTCAAGTCGAGACGAAGAACAGGGTTTACGTTAGATGGGTTGGTCTCCGATACACAGATGCACATGCCATCACCGTCATCTTTATCTTCTTTAAGACTGAGGGCCCGGAGTCCTAATGCCATTTTGTGTTGCCAAGCATCACCACCCGAAGCTCACGAAATTTCACTTAGGTGCTACCTTCAATTTCTTTTTCGACATTCTGAAACTTCTTCTTCTTCTTTGAAAGATTGTTTGTTTTTGCCCCTCAAAGGAGGAGGTGAAGTCTTTCACTTCATCGTTCAACTTCAGTCTTAAAGATTATTATTAAAAAAAAAGATTAAGCATTTCATTTCATCGTTCAACTTCAGTCTGATATCTGTATTGTGTATCTCTGGGTTTTCAAACAGTTTCCTATCAGAAAATTATTGTTATTTATTGGTTACCTGCGTCTTTACTGTGAACTTACTTTAGGACGATTCTTCCATTGACATGTTGAACTGGGTGGGTAATAATTTCATACAATGTGTACGCAGGAAGGATGATTTGCCTGTTCATGGGTTACCTGAAATAGTTGTTGGTGTTTTGGGAGGGGGGCAATTGGGTCGGATGCTTTGTCAAGCGGCTTCAAAATTGGCCGTGAAGGTGATGGTGTTGGACCCAATGGAGAACTGCCCAGCGAGCACATTGTCACACTATCACATGGTTGGAAGCTTTGATGACAGTGCTACAGTTCAGGATTTTGCAAAGAGGTTGAATTTCTATTGCATATAATGCAAATAATTGTAATAATAATTTTGGTTTCTTTATCTTCGTTGGCCATTATTTTTAATTTCACGTTTTTGTTGGAAGTAATCCAATAAAGCTAATTTCATTCATGGTAGTCAGATGTGGCGTATTGACAGTTGAAATTGAGCATGTCGATGTTGCTACACTTGAGAAGCTTGAACAACAAGGTGTTGATTGTGAACCTAGGGCTTCTACTATTCGTATAATCCAAGTATGTATTTTTTTATGCAAATGTGATTTTGCATTCCATCTTGTGTACATTGCTTTGTCTTTACGAAAAGTGAGAAGGTATCTTTTTTTTTTTTTTTATGCCCTATTTTTTTGGGTGCACAAAGTGAAAAGTATCTGAAGTCGATTGGATATTGATAAATTTGTGGAGGAGAACATCTTAATGTTGGCATTGGGCTTGGGCTTGGGCTTGACCTATCTCTCATATACATTCCAATGTGTAATTTTAAAATAAAATCTATCTTGTAATTTGCTGATACTCTTCTGCTCCATACTTACTAGAAAACAATGATACTCTAGTGAAGCATGAATTAAGTAGGAATGTTTTTGACACAACACATTTTCATTCCAAAATCTTAATTCAAAATTTTTATATGACATATATCATTAGTGAAAATGGAGCATTATCGTATTATAATTTTCTTCTCCTTCATCATTAATCTACCTCACTGAAGAAAATCCCTCAACATCCTCTCTTGAATTGACAAGTTTCATCACACTTCTTTCGCCTATATGTCTATAAAAGGATTGAAATACCCTGATGTACTGCATTTTAGAGCATGTATTGTACTGCAATCCTGTCCGCTTCCATTAACCGGGACCTTCCACGTTCTAGGTATCATTGTTTGGCCTCCCTTTTTTATAGTAAAATAGATGTGATGCTTATTTGCTTTCTTTGGAAAACAAACATGAATTCTGTTTTTATGACGGAAATTTTATAGGGGCCACTGTTTTCCCCTTGACAGGATAAATATCTTCAAAAAGTTCATTTTTCTCATCATGCCATTCCGCTTCCCGAGTTTATGCAGGTATATTACTGTTAATAAATATTTGATCAAGGGTTAGCTGCTGAATTTGCATTTCTCTTTGTTGAGTAATCGGAGTTTTGTGTAATGAAATGCGACTATGGCAGATTGATGATCTTAATAGGGCCAAGAGGGCAGGTAATCTATTTGGCTATCCTCTTATGATTAAGAGTAAGAGGCTAGCTTATGATGGGCGTGGAAATGCTGTTGCTAAAAGCGAAGAGGAGATTCCATCTGCAGTAGCAGGTAAGAGGTTAAGTGCTTGTCAACTAGTTGAGCTTGTGTGTACATTTGTGTATGTGTATTTGCATGTGCATGCATATCATCATTTTCATTATAAATGGGGAAGCATGATGCTCGCTTCTACTTGTTTCATCTGGTGGCTGAGTGTGGGTAGGTGGGGGTTATATATCAACTATATCAAGGAAAAGGCTCAACATGTGAGATTTCTCTCAGCTTGTACTGTAGCATTGAACTCATTTGAGTCTATTCTAATTGATGATTGGTAATATTTCAATTTTCATGGTCTTTTTGCTCTTGAGATTATGCAATTCAATTATTTTTTTTCTTGCGTTTTTATTTGCTGGACTGTTTTTATTTGTGGTAATCATATGTATTTCCTTGTTTTCTTATTGGGCTGTTGAGTAGGTGCATATCTTGTAAATGTACTCTGCCAGCTGAGATGTCATATGGTTTCTCTAATCATATGCATGATTAGTGATTTTTTGGCTTCAAATACTATTTTTGCACATTCCTCTTTCAAATTGATGATGGGATCATAGTTACCTGGGTCACTGCTCCCTGGAACCGCAATCTGAATCACTCATACCAATTTGTAGATAGCTTGCAAAGCGATGGGGGTCAGGATCCTAATTGCCAAAAATGGCGACCCAAATTTGTTAACCATTTTCAAATAAAAAGTCATCCAAATATATTCAAAAATTTCTAAACAAATTGTAAGAAAAATCTCCAAAGAACAATTTATAAAGAAAATTGGAAACATTTATCTGAATTTGTTGAAGTTTGAGGTTGAGCTATGCTTGAATGGTAGAAAAGAGAGATGGTAGAGTAGAAATCGGTGCCACAAATCTGCACTAAGTTCTTGGAAATTCAAACTGTGCTTGAATGGAGGAAAGAACAGCTAATTGAAGGTGCATTTGAAGGTGGACAATGATTTGTAAGGATGGAGAATGAGAGAACAGGGTTTCACCTTCTACAAGGCCCATTAAGCTTGTTTAGGGCATTATGCTTGCCTGTGATTGTTTGTCTTGTGTATATGGAATGGGTAACCATCATGGAAGTAGTCGTGTTGGTTTTCTTCTTTGAGTAGGATAATGCCTTAGTGTAAAATGGGAGTATGACTCCTCAATCAATTTGATTTTTTTTAGTGTTAGGTGAATGTTCATCAATCATTATAAAACTCACTAGCAATTGTGATTAGCTTACCAGTCTCCCTTGCTAAAAACATAGGTTGCCTATGTGTTAATAATGAATGACATTGCTTTACAGTTAACTGCGTATTTTCATGCTTGTTAACTATTCCCACTTAACTTTGTATCCGATGGCTAAGAATTTGTTCATATGGTGAAACCGTGGTATACTTTCAGCTGCCTGGTAAGCAAGAGTGGTATAACTAGTGCCGCATGGGCATGGCCCTTCACAAGGTATGGATTGTTCAACTTGTGACACCTATGAGGGTGCATTTATTGAAATGGAGAGAGAGAGAGGGAGAGAGAGCTTTTTGAGTGGCCAATAAATTTAACCCCCCACCCTTTTTTAGTTTACTGGTCGTGGCAAGAAGGAATGCCAACAGTCTCACGTGACATTCACCCCTATTTGTCTCTTATCATTATTTATGTACGACTGGTAAATATGACTTTACTTTTTTTTTAGATTGACTTCTTCACTTAAAGAGTTCAACAATTTTCTTCACTTATTTTATTATTATTACCAAAACACTGAAACATTAATTCTCATGAAAAGAAATAAATTAATTTACTCATTAACTGTTGTTGTTCATATAAATTCTAATTTAGTTGAGTAAGAATAATAATGATGCAGTCATGTTTCTAAAATTTTGTAAAATAATGGAATTTTTACAATGCTTTTTTATAATCGTTAGTTTAATGCATATTTATATATTCCCTCCTAAGTAAAACAAATAACTCGTTCAAGCATAACAGGATTTGAAATTGCTTACCAACTAAGCCAAACCCCCCTGCCCTCCCATCCCACCACCACAAAGAACCACATCCCTATTAAGTAGTGTACCCTTTTCAACAGTCTGAAACACACCATGTTCCAGGTAACTACAAATGGGATGCTGTTCTATATATTTCAAGTATGGTTGAATTCTTGCTGTCCAATTTATACCCCTGTCAAATTGGTTAAGATTGGTGCTGTTTTTTGCTTTAAAATTTTTTGGGGGGAGTTTATGTTAACTTATTTTTGGTATCTCTATCATGTGGGAGTTTACCCCTGACCTTCCGCTTTTTGGCCAGCTGCTTGCTACCTTTGTGGCAAATTCATGTAGGTTTGCATGCTTCCTACAAACTGCTAGTGCTGTCACAATTGATAAGATTAATCAAGGATACATTGACTCATTGACTAATATTACCCTGCTTATCTAAATGTACTTGATTATGAATTATGATGAACTGAAAAAACAACAAATTTGGCCTAACTTGGGTGAGACTAATGATTGCTGTTCTCATTTTAAACAAATCATCTAATTTATGGTTGCGGGTTTTGACTTCAGTCATCATCAGTTGGTTAGTTTTGGATTGGAAAAGCTTTGGCTGTAGTTTCCCTACCCCAAATCTTTGTTTTTATGACTAAAGTTCTTGCTGAAATTTGGAAAGCAGTAAATTGGAGCTTATTGGTGATGTCTAGGATACTTCTTTTCTTTTTGGCATTCTCTGCGTTGTAGACTTGTTGACATATGCCATGTTGGCTTGCATCTGAAAGTAGACCATTATGAAAGCATTTACCTATGACTCAAAAGAATAAGTGTGTACCATTTTTTTATGGAGCTTAATGTATATATCAATTGATTTGCTTACATTGTGCTATGAGATTTAATGTAGGCCAAGCCCCTGCATCGATAAATAAATATGTTCAATATGCTATATTTGCAAACACTTAAATATATTGCGCACTGCGTCTTGGTTTTGGGGAGTTAACAGTCTGACACCTTGTGTTTATGTTGGAATCTGACAATCATTTATCTGTAGAGCATTGGCCCCTTGGTTAAAATATATATCTATTCAAACTCCTGTAGTTTGCCTTGGTAGCTTAGTTAAATCTTAGTTTCGGAATTTTTTCTTAACTTTACTGCCATTTGGCCTAACTATCTGCATAAGATGTACCTTGCTGGTTGTGATTCTTATCATCATAGACAATTGATTTTATTTCTGTTTTAACCATTTTTTAGTTTTTTATTTTACATTTATATGGAAATTTATTCCCACAGCTTATTTTTGTTTTGTATTACTCTAAGTTGAATATTGCGTTTTAATGTGTGAAGGTTTCATTATATGCAGCTCTTGGAGGATATGATCGTGGTTTATACGTTGAGAAATGGGCATCTTTTGTTAAGGTTAACATCTGACATATTTTGTTGCCCTTATTGACAAACTTGTTTTATGCCTTGTAATGCTTATTGACAATTTATTTTGCTAACAATAGTGGGGCAATGATTGCTGTTTACCGTCTTCAGTTTGCTGATGATACTATTCTTTTTTTCTAAAACATGGTTTTGGGGCTTTAATAATTTTCTAACTGTTAGACATTTGAGGTTGTTTTGGTTCTTAGGATTAATTTGTTCAAGTATGATTTGGTTGGACTGAATTTGAGTATTCGGGATATTTTTTTATGCGTATTTAGTTGGCTATGAAGTTCATGAGTGACCTTTGACTTATGTAGGACTTCCCTTGGAAGGCAATGGTCATGCTACTCCTATTGTTGCATAAGTTGCTTGGAGACTGGATGTGTGGAAGTGCAGGCTTTTTTTTTCCTTTGGGGGGAGGGGGGTTGTATTACCTTAGTTTTAGCTTGTCTGTCTGGTGTTCCTATTTATCTTTTCTCTCTTTGTGGGATCCCCATAAGGGTAGCTGAGAGAATAGAAAAGTTGCTGAGATTTCCTTTGGTTGCGCGTGGGGAAGAAAACGAAAGATAATGTAGCAAATTGGAGGATTTTGAGGAAACCAAAATCTAAAGGAGGATTGGAGGTAGGCAACTAAGCGTATGAGAATATTTGTTTTGGAGGGAACGTTGTTGTGGCATTTTCTTTTGGAAGTTGAATCCCTTTGGCGTAAGATAATCAAGATTAATATGAGCTCCATTGGGTTTCTATAGTTGGGATGGCTCTCACATTTCTTGAGATGTTTGGTTCTGTAGTCTTTATGACAAGGAGGTGGATGAATTAGTTCTTTGAGCTCAGGTCTTGATTCTAGTCAGTTTCTCTTTTACTTGGATAAGAGATTTTGGTGTTTTGATAGTTCTGGCATTTTTCCTGGTAAATCCTTTTATTCATATCTTGTTCATACATCGACAAATCATCCTTTCTTTCTGAATCAGTTTACTTGGAAGGCCAAGATTCATTTTAAGGTTAAGGCTTTTGTTGGTGCATGATTTTAAACAAGAGAAAAACTCATGATTGGTTGCAGAAGAGAAGGTTTAATGAGATTCTGATTTATATTTGTCAGTAGAATAGTGAAATGGTTACTTCTCTCTCTCTCTCTCTCTCTCTCTCTCTCTCTCTCTATTTTATTTTTTTGGGTGTTCAAAAAGTAAAACTTTCTGAAAGGAGAATGCTATGGTGGATGAGTTGCTAAAAGATAAATTAAAGAATGGACACATTCATGGTAAGTTGGGCATAGCACCTTTGGAAGATAGGACAAGGGAGGGCAACTGAGATTGTTTAAGTACCTGCAACATGTGAGTTAGTTGATGTCAGTGACAGTAGAAGGGGTAGGGATAGAATTACTTGGAATGAAATTGTGAATAAGGATTTAACTGTGCAGAATTTGTTGAGAGTATATTGCCCAAATTTGTGTTAATTGGTAGGAAAGGATTTGTGTTGCTGACTCATCTTGTGGGACTCAAGGCTTGGTTATTGATGTTGTTATTTCTCCTTTGCTTGGAAATTGTGGAATCTTCTATTCTACATTGAATAGGTGTTGGGTTTGTCTGAGTACTGCAGAGGAGCAGTTTCTTACTAGATTTTGAAGTTTTAGCTGGAGCAAGGATCGTAGGATGTTATGATGTTGTGATTTAACTTCTATGCTTTCATTTGCTTTGGGATGGGGTGGTTTTCTATGCCCCTCTTTGGGTGTCAATGGCTGGTGCTTTTCCAAGAGTTTCTTTGAGTTGTATTTAGAGTGATTGGAGATCTTAGTTGTACTGAATCTCTGTTCTGAGTGCTGTTTTGCTTTGTCTTTTTTGTTTACTTTTTTTTTTCCTTCTATTTATAAATTATTTCTTTTCTTTCGTTCTTTTATTTTTTCTTTTTTTGGCAAACAATACTAAATTTCTACTTGCTTTAATTTTGAAATGTCTCTAACACTATGCTTGATTACTAGCATTTCACCATATATTGTTAGTTCAAAATCAGTGGCTTGCAGATCAACTGTATAATTTTTTATGCTCTTCCAAGGCATACTTGGATTAAGCCATTGATTGAACTTGCTACTGCCTTTTCCATCAGCATGCATGCTTTTCAACATTCATATGAAAATGAGGTCTGCACACTCAATTTGTTTGTTAATTCTGATTGAACAACACCATATTATTTTATGTGCTTGCCAGCCATCTTATATTGCTAAAGCATTTTAATGCCTTGTACTGGATTTTTTATCTCTTAGCTCATATGAGTATGAAATGTATTAGACCAAATTATTGGGTACTATTTTCTTTTAATATTTTAATTATTTATTTTATTTATTGTAATTTGTTTTACTTTAGGAGCTGGCTGTCATTGTCGCAAGAGGACGAGAAAATTCAATCTTGTGCTACCCTGTTGTTGAAACCATTCATAAGTACGATGTTGTAGTTCCATTGCTTGTTGCTAGCATTTTTTCTCTGAACCTAGTAATTCAGAATTAAGATGCATTTGACCTCATTATTTCATATTGTAGTAAATTTAAATGCTGTGATCCTTGTGTTGTCTTAGGGATAACATTTGTCATGTTGTGAAGGCACCAGCTGATGTGCCATGGAAGATCAGGAAACTTGCAACTGATGTTGCATACAAGGCAATTAGCTCATTAGAAGGTGCTGGCGTGTTTGCTGTTGAGTTGTTTCTGACAATGGATGGTCAGGTTGTCTTTTGCTTCTTCCTAAACTTTTTATCTTAATTTTTTAAAATTCATGTTCATCGCACCTTAGAGGCCAGCAGACTGCTGATGTTAATTAATATATCTGTATTATTCAATTTTATGCAGATTTTACTGAACGAAGTAGCTCCCAGACCTCACAATAGTGGTCATCACACAATTGAATCTTGCTTCACTTCGCAATATGAACAACATCTGCGTGCAGTCCTTGGTCTTCCACTTGGTGATCCATCAATGAAAATTCCAGCAGCTATTATGTATAATTTACTGGGTGAAGACGAGGTGGCATTCTTTTCTGTCCATATTTGTTTTGTTGATCTATTGCTATCTTAGTATCTTGAGGGGGGTGGGGGTGGGGGTTGTTTCGATCACTTATTTTTCAAGTTATGTCCAGCTGTATTATGATTACATACTAACCTGCCATTAGATCAGTGGTATCATTTGTTCTAAAATTATAAAAAACAAGTAGATAATTGGTGGAATATATGAAATGTATTTTTAGTCATTGAGTTGGGGTACAAATTTTAAAATTTTTTTTGTTATTAGTGAGGTAGTTGAAATTAAAATATTAAGAACTTAATATGCATGTGTTATAACTCTAGAAGATCAAACAAGGAACGAACACATCCTATGTGTAGCACTTGTGGAAGATAGGGCAAGGTAAGTTAAGGGTGGCCAAGGCAGTTGGGAACTTGCAATGTAGATCAAATGACACTTGATCCAATGAGGAGCGAGTTAGATGTAAATAGAGGCTGTAAGAGGGGAGGGGCAGACTTAGAATAATTTGGGACCACAATGATAAGAAAGGATTTGACAACTGTTCAACTTTCTGGGATATTTTCAATGACTACAAAAAGATTTATAATGCCAATTCCAGTGGGACTTAAGGATCTGTTGACACTATTGTTGTTGTTTGTTTGGGATACCCAAGATCTCCAGAGGTTGAAATGGATGAATGGCAGTTGAAGAAACGGTTGACATGGATGAGTGGCAATAGAAGAAAGTGTTGAGATGGATGAATGATAGTAGGATAAAGGGGATGGTGGGAGGATAGAGGGCATAATTTGAAATGGATGCACTTGTGAGAAGTTGGAAATTGCAGCATCATTTAGAAAGTTTTGAAACAATTTATTCTTCATGCTTGTCCCTATATAATGAAGAGAATGGTTATCATGAAGGAGTCATATAGTGTATTATTAATACTTCTGAAGACAAGTAAAGGCTGAAAGGGCTGTGAGTTGAAGTAGTGAAAAAGTTAATGACTTGTTATTTTGGGAATATATGGCTGTAGATAGACAGAATCGGCAGAATGGGTTTATATGGCTCGTCCAAGTAGTTGGGATTAGGTTTTCATAATTAACAAATCAAATGTTGAATTTTCTACTGAGAATGGTCTGTTAGCTGTGGTGGGAAAGACTTGCTGGGGGTTGGAGGTATGGGTGATACGGGGAGCAAAAATCCAAGTTGAGACATGCAGCCTACATCTTGGAATGTAAGGTGCTTACATGAGCATGACTTGTGCAAAGTTGTGAAGGGCTTCCTGAAGAAGTGGAGGTCAGAGGTGGTCTGTCTTCAGGAAACAAAGTGGGAGAATGTTTCCATAGGCATTTGCAACCTGCGTGGGGTGGTAGAAGGGTGGATTGGGACACCACATGATAATGCAGGAGGAACTCTTATTTTGTGAGTCACTGGAAGCTTTGGTAAACTGGAGATATAGAAGGGACCCACTCAAATTATATCCTCATTTGCCATCAGTGTAAAAGCAGACGGGTTATATTTGTGGTGTTTGTAGCCTTCTGGATAATAACACCAGAAAGGAGCATTGGGAAGACGTGTATCGGTTTGACTTAGATGGGGTTATCCATTGTGTATCAGTGGAGATTCAACGCTGTTCGATTTCAGGATGAAAGAAAGAGGTGCACCAGACACCAGACATCTGCAGTAAGGGTGTTTTCACAATTATCAATGTTATGAGACTGATTTATCTCCCATTGCATGCTCCTCTACCACCGTGTGCACACAAATTACAGGGAGAATGCAAGCTTGTCCAGGATTGATTTGGAGGGTCTGGCCAAGAGGAAAAAGCCCGTATCTTTTTGAAAATCTGTGGCTGAAAGAAGAGAATTCAGGGGTTCTGATTGAAGGCTGGTGGAAAAATTAAGAGGTGGGAAGGACCTTCTGGTCTTTTTGTTGTAGCTGATAAACTCAGTTTGCTGCAAAATGATTTGAAGAGATGGAAATGGAATGAAGAGGTTTTTGGAGGGTGTGAAGTGAATGAATCTTTTTTTTTTTTTATCTGAAAATTATAATTATATAGATCAAAACTGGATATGTACAGCTACTCTGGGCATACCCAGGAGAGAGAAGCAGCATGGCTCCATCCACAAACACAAACCTGGTGCAAATACATCGTACCTGGGCGAACCCAGGGGCTAATCAGCCAGGCTCTATCCAACATATAAACTGCTACTCAACTATACATCACAACCTGGGCATACCCAGGATACAGTTACTAAATGTTACAACTCTATTACATAGAAAGGGGAATTTGTCATATACTACTCTAAATGGATGAATCTGTATCACTCTGAAGATAACATCAGGCTGAGTGACAACTCCCTCAAACTTCCTCTTATTTCTAAAATGCCACAACCTGTAAACCGTGATGGCCAGGCATGCTCTCTTTGCCGTAGAGTTGATCCCAGTACCCCTGCGTTCTTTTCGGAGCCATTTGAGACTGGCTTTAACAGTGGACATAGCCCTTGTTAAACCCATCCAATTTCTCACACTATTCCAAACCTCATATGATATCCTACAATTAAAGAACAGATGGTTTAGACATTCAACCTCTGCGCCACACAGACCACAGGAATTGTCAATGCCATCTCCAATGAATTTATCACTAGTCTGTAGCTTCCCTTTTGCAGCCAGCCATAAGATGAAAAAGTGTTTCGGGTCATTGATATTCTTCCAAATTACCCTCTGCCAAGGCACAACCCTACCCTTCATTCTCCAAAAGTTGTATGCCTTAGAGCAAAAAAATTTCCCATCAACAACCCAATTTTTTATCTGCTCTTCAACCAGCCTCCTATCCCCTACCTGGTGCAGCAGTTTATCCTTGATTTCTATCAGCTTCTTAATAAGTGGCGAGTCCTCATGTTTTGCTGTTGCTTCCCATAGGCAATTACCTCTCAAGTAAACATGATTCACCCACTTCGACCACAAAGAATCCTTCTTTTCCTGCAGGTTCCATAAGGTTCTCGTAAGGAGGGCATAATTCCAGCTTTTAAGGTCCATTACCCCCAGACCCCCTTCCTTCTTTGGCAAACAAACCTCTTTCCATGCAACAAGAGGTATCTTCCTACCTCCCCAAAGGAAATCCCTACAAAGCTTAACCACTTGGTTGAGCACTGCACAGGGAATGGGAAAAATAGAAAGCCAAAAACACTCCACCCCCTGCACCACTGAATTCAGCTACTCCAGTTTTCCAGCATACGAGATGGTGTGCCCAGGCCAAGAATTAATCTTATTGCCAATCTTACTGAGCAGAGGGGAGAAATGAGCAAAATTTAGCCTTGTAGATGCAAGAGGGATACCCATGTATCTGAAGGGGAATACCCCACAAGGAAAACCAGTCAGCCTTATCATCTCCTCAAGCTCATTGTTTACCATTCCTGCACAGTACAAGCTAGACTTTAGAACACTAGCCTTTCAACCTGAGCAATTAGAGAATAGATTCAAGCATTCCATAATCTTCTTAACAGATAGCACATCACCCCTAGAGAACAAAATCAAATCATCTGCAAATGCCAGGAGAGAAATTCTGAGTTCAGCACATTTAGGGTGGAATCTGTAATCTGGGTTATTTTCTAGAGACTTCATTAATCTTGATAAGTACTCCATGCAAATCACAAACAAAAGGGGAGACAAAGGGTCTCCTTGCCTGAGTCCTTTCCTGCCTTCAAACAGCCCATATAACCCACCATTAATAGATAGGGAAAATGATGTGGTACTCACACACTGCATAATCCAACCCACCATAGCCGTAGGGAGTTTCAAATGTTCCAACATGCTTCTTAGAAAATCTCATGACACTGAGTCATACGCTTTCTTTAAGTCAATCTTGATCATACACCTGGGGGATATTCTCTTCCTAGCATACTTCCTTACCTGAACCAAGAAGATGTTTTCAATCATATACCTTACTGATAAAGGCAGACTGAGCTTCGCTAACCAACTTCCCAAGACAGGGTTTAATTCTGCTAGCCAGGATTTTAGCTATCACCTTATACACAACATTGCAACATGAGATAGGCTTGAAATCCTGAACTGAGGTAGCATGTTGGGACTTAGGAATTAATGCAATGGCAGTTCTATTAATCTGTCTGAGTAGTTTACCATGTACAAAGAATTCCTTAATTGCAAGTGTGAACTCCTTCCCTATTATATTCCAAGCCTCCTTAAAGAACCTAGAAGTATAACCATCCGGGCCAGGGGATTTGTCCTCCCCTATACTGAATAGGGCATCCTTGATTTCCTTGTCAGAGACATCTTCAACCATCTTAGTTGCTTGAACCTCATTCAACATAGGGCCTGTATTAATAACACTAGGGTCAACAGGACAGCAGACTTCATTAGCTCACAACAGTTATAAAATTTTAAAAACTCTTCTGACACCTCCAGTTGTGATTTGGTATACTCACCATTATCCTTCACAATAGAAGTGATTTGGCTCTTGGCTATGTGTCTCTTCATCAGAGAATGGAAAAATTTTGTACTTCTATCACTATTCTTCAGGTAGTGGCACTTTGCCTGCTGTGCAAGGAAACTCCTGTTCGCCTCCTCCAATTTTGCAGCAATTTCCCTCTTAATAGTAACTTGAATCTGCAATGAGATATCATCAAGCCTGTCATGAAGACACTGCTGGGCTTCCTTCAGTTCTTTTGAAGCATTCTCTGCCCTTTTCGATATATGGGAAAAATGCATGGAGTTCAAGTCCCTAAGTGGTCCCTTCAGCATTAGAAGCTTCCTAGTTAATCTGAACAGCTTGCACCCATTAACTCTGTTGTTTCTGCCCTTTTCAACAATCTCCAGAAAACTCTCATGCTTCATCCACTTATTAAAAAATTTAAATGGTCTTTTCACCACACTAGCCTCATCAAATAAGGTTACAATGCATGATGCATGACCTGAGATAAAACCAGGGAGCTGAAATACAGCATGTGCACTCCATCCCTTCGGCAACCATTCATTGTTAATTACAGCTCTATCAAGTTTGCACCAAACACTGTTGTTTGTCCATGTCAAATAACATCTGGAGGACCTAGCATCAACCAGTCCATTCATTGCAAAACATTCATTCATGTACCTCATCTCATAGGCAGATACAGGGTTCCCATTTCTCTTCTCTTCAGTCTGCATAACACTATTAAAGTCTCCCAACAGGGGCCATGGTTCATCCCTACAAAGCTCAGTGATGTCCTGCCACATTGGCCTTTTAGAAACAGTGGTATTAAAACCATATACAAAGCATAATTTGAAACATTTCTGGAAGTAAGACATGTAACAGTGCATGGTCGAAGTTGTGGAGATTTAAAAAATACCTCAACTTGAGCTTTACCAGGATTCCAAATTATCAAAATCCTCCCAGCCCTATGTTCTTCAAAATTGTTGATATATTTCCAACTAGGCATCTTCTTTTTCACAAACTCTTCTGCATTCTTTTCATTCATTTTTGGTCTCCAGGATTCCCATTACATCTATTCTGTTATTCTTTATGAGGTCAGCAACCCCATTTTGCTTCAAGGATTTACTGAAACCCCTGATGTTCCAACATGCGATCTTCATTTTAGTTTAGAAGGGGGCCCTAACCCCTTTCCAATAGTCAGTGGATTATAGTGAGTCACTCTACCCTTATTTTTCTTCTTTGCAAGTTCGAATTCATTAACCTTCTCCTTCCCTATACTCCCCTGCTGTACTGGATTTGTCTGAATATTACTCCCACTGGCCACAATACTACCATTCCCATTCACCTGTTCTTGCTGAGCACCACCAACACCCTCATCATCCTGAACTATGGAGGCACTCTCTCCTGCAACCTCTTCTTCACCAGATTGCCCATTCTCAATCATAGTTTCTTCCTCACCATCCTTACCCCCACACACAGATACCACCCCAGCCAACATACCCTCCTGAACAACAGAAGGATCAGACTCAACAGCATCTTCAGCATCGTTACCAGCCATCTCTGCCTTATCACTCTTAACATGAGACAGATCCACCTGCTTATTGATCATATCATCATTAATATCCCCTTCTTCTGCTGCTCCTAATTTCCCCATCTTCCTTCCCTGATTCTCCCACAGGCAATTGTTTTTTAACTCTGTACTGGGTACTTTGGGGCTTCTTATACACCTCCCTAGTATTACAAGAACTCTCCGAATGTCCAATTGTCTTACACTTATTACAGTATCTGGGTAGAGCTTCATACACAACCTCCTGCATGATAGAGACATCATCCGGAAGCCATACCTTAATTTCATGTTTGATTTCCTTGGCAACATCCACCTCCACCAAGGCTATGGCATAAGAGATCCTGTCCATATTCGTCGTAAGCTTGTCCTTGATTAATGGCCTTCCAATTTCAGAGCATATGCTCCCAATAGCCATTGGTGTCCACAGCTCCTGAGGAAGATCTCTTAGCTTAATCCAAACTGGAAGAGTGGTTCTGTGTTCGTGGCCATATTGGAAATACTTCGGGCTTCCTCTTAATAATCAGGGTCCTTCCATATATTGAATAAGGCCCATTCTTCAGAACAGAGCAAAGGTCTTCCTCACTCTGAAATCTGAAAATGATCCACCCTTTAGCATGCTGATTGATTTCTACTAGAACTCTCCAAGATTTCATCAGAGCATTAAAGGCCGCCCTTCCAGGGAACTTTCCAACAAAATAGCCCACCAGCTGTTTGCTTGTAATCCCCACCGAATCATTGATTTCAGAAATTGGTATCCTAGCACTATCACCATTAGGGGAGAAGGCCGGAAGCTTACCACAGTTCGCTGGACTTCTATTGTTCGCAAACAGTTCAGTCCAAGGAACTTTCTTGTTGTTTCTTATGATAGTTCTTTACCCCTGACCATCTGATTGTTGCTGATTGTTCAGCACAGGAGCTGCTTCTCCGAATTCAAAATTTTTAACCTCCTCACAAACTGAAGCAACTACATCACTTGAGTCTTTCACATCCCTAGCATCAGAATCCGAGAGAGACTCATCTCCCCACTGTCTCCCCTTTTCCTCATGCTTCTCCATACTTCCACCAACACTCTGTTCATCACTACTTTCAGATAATCCCATTTCTTCCGCAATTTTCTCACTTGCCATTGTCGACACCACCTTCATCTTCAGACCTAGCTGGTTACAGAAAATGCCATCCTCATTCAAACCTAGGCTTCTATGAGAATCTCTCACCTGGGCACTGCCATCCCCATTCAAGATGCCATTCTCCTTATCAGCATGCAGACTCACCTGCGGAACCCCCCTTCATCTTCCTTCAAACATCCAGCGTCCTGGTTGACATACACACCCCTCTGTGCTCGAAGCAACTCAAGAAGCTCCGAGGATGATTTCAAACCACTCGAAACCCCTTGAACCTTCTGATTTGCCAATCGAGACAGCCTTTCAAATTCAGCCATAATCTCAACTCGAGTTTTCTTACTCCACTCTGTCCGATTTCCTCCTCTAAAATCAATGTGTTTCAACGCAAATTCCACCACCTCCTTTTTCTCGGACTCCAGATTCAATCTTCTTTCAGCCTTACCACGCTGCCCCATCGCAGCAGGGGCAGCCAAAAATTCAAATTTTTTCAAAATCTGAGTGGGCGGGAAGGTCAACAGGAGTCACGAACCTACCAGAACCACAATCAGAGGATCGAAAAACTCTTCACTCTCATACACCAGCATACAAATCCAGCCAAGAACACTCGGATATTGTGGATCGCTCTCACGGACGAAGATGAACCAGCGAAAGCCCTGTGCATTCCAAGAGATGGAAGAGAGATTCTTTCTCTAACACGGGCTTACTTGACCACGCTTCCTTTGGGTCACCTCCTGGGTCTCCTTGAAGTGAATGAATCTTTCCCAGACCTTGCAGGTGGCCAAGGAGCTTGGTAAGAATGAAGGGAAGGGCTTAAGTTCTATGAAAATTTGATGGAGAAACTGAAAGGTAGAAATGGAAAATTGATGATTTGGAGTTTGATACAATCACTGAGGATGGTGCTGAGCTGAAGGGCCTTTCACTGAAGAGTTGTTGGTTGCCCTTAATTTTAGCGATGGGGATGAAGCCCCTCGGATTATATGTTTATGGCATTAACTAAGTTTTTGGAGCATCATTGAAAATGAGCTTATGGTCTTCTTTCAGCAATTTTTTTTTTTAGTAAGGCAGGTTTGAGAAAAAGAATGCCTGAAAATGCTACTTTTTATATTGCTTTAATTCCCAAAAAAAAAGTGGAGCTAAGGATATTAGGGACTCTATGCCTTTAGTTCATAGCTAATGTCCTTGTGTTGAGGCTTAAAGAAGATTAAAGAGGTTGCAAGAGTGACGTGATTTTGGTGACCTCAAGTCCTCCTGTCCATAGCTGATAAATCCTCAATGCTGTATTGGCGGTGAATAAGTATGCTACCTATAGACTAAAGAGAAAAGAAACTGGAATGTTGTGTAAATGGGTGTTGAAAAAGCATATAATCATGTAAATTAGATTTCTATTTTATATGTATTGGAAACAATGGGGTTTGGAGGCAGGCTGGTAGAGTGGATTGAATTCTGTAAAATTTTTTTACCAGATTCTCAGTTCTAATATGATACCCCAAAAGCTTTTTTTTTTTTGTTGAAAGCTTGAGACAATTAAGACAAGTGAATCTTATCTCTCCTTATTTGTTCATGTTGGTCATGGTGGTGCTAATCTGTGTGTTGACGAGAAAAAGGTTTATAGGGCAGTGTGAGGGCTTAGATGAAAGGTGTCTTACCTGCTCTTTGCTGATGCAACCATTATTTTTTGCAGATCTGAAGAGAATCAATCAAGATGTTTAAGTTGTGTTTTCTCCTGGTTTAAAGCAAGCTCTGGTCTCAAAATTAATGAGCGCTTGAGCAAGATCATTCCACTCACAGAGGTTAGGAACCTGGAATTGCTTGCTGCCAATTTAAGGTGCGAAGACAGCAAGCTCCCCTCTGTGTATCTTTGGCTGGCATTAAGAACTTTGTACAAGCTGTCATTGTAAGGTTTGAGAGTAGACTAGCAGGGTGAAACAGGCAATATTGATCAATGGGGAAGGCTCAAACTCACTTACCTTTTGCCCTCATTCGCTACTCCTACTAAGTAGCCAGGAGATAAGAAAAATTGCTGAGAGACATTCTTTGGAGGTGTAAAGAGAAGAGAGAACCATGGGTTTGGTCCGCCCAAGGGAATGTTAATTTTTAAAATTACCATGGTCATATTGATCAACCGTTGATGTTACCATAGATGCAAGAGAAAGACGATGCTAGGATACAACGGTGCTCCGAAAGCAATGCTGCATTACTGTTGCTGCTCCGAAAGCGAAGCTGCATCACTGGTGCCGCTTTGACACTATCCCAATAGTGCTCCGGCACCTGGGCGATGAATTCTCTGTGCATACAAAGAGAATGAGAATGAGGCTGTCAGATTTCTTAACCTCTTAGTCTTGAATTTCATTTCAATTTTTTATCTTGTTCTCTTGTCCCATTCTACCTATTTTTCTTTTTTTAGCAATTTTCATATTTCATAATTCTTTCCCATGCTTCTTTTATACCACCTGAGCTTCTCAAGATTTTTCACCATTCTTTCAAAGTATAAAGAAAAGTTTTGACTTTGATAGATTGGAGAATGACTCAACTCATATAGCTGAGTTTGTGGGTAGCCGATCGTCCTTTTGGTGATGAAAAATGAAAAATCTCAGTGAGTCTTGTCTCAGATTATGGCTTTTTGGTTGATTTTGCGGGTTAGATAAGAATATTAGGGGTTTACTTCTCAGAGTGGAAGGAGGGTTTCTTCATCTAAAGCTACTTGGGAACATGTGAGGAAGATTTTTATGTTTGTAAAGGTACAGAGAGGGTGGTTGAGGCAGCTCTGTTTGTTTTCCAGAGGGTTCTGAAGCAGATGGATGGTGGAAGCTCTTCTGTACTTGGAGGGTAGTTGTTGAACAAGCAGAGAGAAATTTGAAGGCTGAAGGGACAATGTTTGGTTGTGCCCATTGCGGGTCCACAAATCTATGAAGGATTGAGACAAGTAGGAGTGTTATGGCACTGAGAATGCCAAATACTGCCTTATGCTGAAGCTATTTGATCAGTTCTGACAAAGTGTGCCAGAGTTGCTGGCTAGGGGATGGTTTGCAACCGCTAGGGCAATGGTTTTTCTGCTACATACGAAGTGGATGAGGATGAGGATGAGGATTTTGGATTTTTTAACCTATCGGATCTGAATTTCCTTTCAACTTTTATCTTGTTTCTTGTCCCATTCTATGATTTTTCCTTTTTAGCAATTTTCATATTTCAGAGTTCTTTCCCAGGCTTCTGTTTCACCACGAGCTATCACAAGCTGAGTTTATCAAGGGTTTCACCAATGTTTCAAGGTTGAAAGAAAAGTTTTGACTTTGATAGATTGGAGAATGACTCAATTCATATAGCCGAGTTTGTGGGTAGCTGATCGTCCTTTTTGGTGCTGAAAAATGAAGAATCTCAATGAGTCTCGACTCAGATTATGGCTTTTTGGTTGGTTTTGTAGGTTAGATAAGAATATTAGGGGGTTACTTCTCAGAGTGGAAGGAGATTTTCCTCATCTAAAGCTACTTGGGAACATCTGAGGAAGATTTTTGCGCTTGGAAAGGTACAGAGAGGTTGAGGCAGCTCTGTTTTTTTTTTTTTTTCAGAGGATTCTGAAGCAGATGGATGGTGGAAGCTCTTCTGTACTTTGAAGGTAATTGTTGATCAAGCTGACAGAAATTTGAAGGCTGAAAGGACAACATTTTTGCTATGCCCATTGCGGGTCCACAAATCTATGAAGGATTGAGACAAGTTGGAGTGCTATGGCACCGAGAAGGCTGAATATTTCCTACACTGAATCTATTTGATTGGCTCTGAGAAAGGGTGCCAGAGTTGCCAGCAAGGGGGTAGTTCGAAACTGCTGGCACCTGATTGTGAATAATCTGGCATCCTCTTTAATTGTAGGACGTATTGGTGGGAAGGGGAGGGGATTTCAGGATTGGGCTAAGGATTTCAATTTTAAAGCAGTTGGAGTGTTAAGATCTGGTTTTTACAGTAATGGGCTTAACACCTGGGCCTGATGAAGTAAAGAGTGCAGCTATGGTAAACCAGTATGGGCATATTTCTGAGGAAAGGTGGAGGTGAAACTTGGCCTGTGCCTAAAAAGAATTCAAGATGGAGTTACTGGGATTAAAAAATTCCAGTTGGCAGAACAGAATGGGAATGGTGAGGACCACTCAAATGCAGAAACAGAACAGCAGATTTATGATAAAGATCTGAATGCTGTAGAAGAAAACAGTAAGCTTGGAAAAGATGTTCTACAGGGGATTGTTGAAGATGTATACAAAAGGGTGTCAAAGGATTTGTATTAAAAAAATTGTGCAACCTAACAATTTAGAGATTACTATGCTTGTGCAAATAGCCATTTCTTCTTTTTTATTTTTTTTGATGGTTCTAAGAAACAAATGGATGAGCAGGACAAAGACATTTCATTGAGAGAGGAGGTTGGAAAAGAAAGCTTGTATGAGTATGATGACTATGCGAGTCTGGCAATGGTTTACAGTTGGATCATTTGATGGCAGAGCAAAGGATGGATGAGGGTCTTTGGGTTATTCGCCAGAAGGCCACAGAGTGAGATACCATCTGCCAATAGGTGAATATGATTTATGAGTTATGCCTTTGTATTATTATTATTATTACTACAATCACTGGGTAACTCGCTGACAGGGCTGAGAAAGCCAGTGGCTTCATCAGGATCATCACAAGTCCAGATTTTAAAACCATGACAAGAACCCTTGCATGTAACCCTGCACTAGCTTATTTAAGGCTGGTCAGATCCATGGCCTCTTGGACTCTAATAGTTGCATTTGGATTTTGTGCCTGCTCACTTAAGTGGCTCAACTGATAATTAACTGGGCCTCACTCTTCCTTCCAGTGACTGGCCCAAGTCCGGTCTCATTGTGGTTTTGGGCCTGTTTATTTGACTGATCCATCTGGGAAAAATTTAAGCCTCCCTTCCTTCCCACAAGCTAGCCCAAGTCCAGAACAATCATCAGTCGTCCAAGCCTTCTATACACAACCTTCATCGCACTATCTTCCCTGAGAGAAATCCTAGCTGCCTCTGTCCCCCTTGCATTCCTAGCCGAGATCCTTGCCATCTTAGCAGCAGGATGGCTGCAGATGACCTAGTCTCTGGATGAAAATTATTCTCCGATGGAAGCCCGGGTTCCTTCACTTTCATCTTTCCATCGTAATACTGTTTTTTCTTGTCAGATGACCACTTTAGCTAAATGCTTAAGCTGTTATGTTGTGGGCCAACAATGCATAACAAGCTTTAATATTCCCCTGCCAGTGCAGCTCAATTGAATGTAGAGAGAAACAAACCAAGAATGACCCACATTACTGGGAATAAAATAGTTTTTAGACACCACGCAATAAACATGAGCAACAAGACTTGAACCTTGGACCTCAAGGTAATCTAGCTCTATTACCAATTTAGATTACCATTTTACCTTAAAAGCTTAAAATGTGAAGTTGTGGGCCAGCAATGCATATCAAGCTTTACCATTTCTCTGCCACCACAATGTTACTTGATGAATTATTTTGTCGCCATCTCCCTTTCACCTGCATCATCCTTCCCAACCAACACAACTTGGCTGGATGAACGAATATCTAGATCATTTCCTTTGCCTTCACCACCAGCACCAGGAAGGAGATTCATAGCCCACTCACAGAACTCTTTATTGCCCCCTTCTCCTTTAGATTCACCAGGAACGAACACTCAAAGCCTCTTTTCTTTCCAACCAGGCCCTAACTCCAGACTTTCCCATCTCTACCGTATGAATCGCCTTCCAATACCTCACACTTCCGACATGAAAACTTTGGAAACCTCTACCCAATTTTCTGAGTGACAATCCATGAGAGAACCAGCTAGCAGCAACTGAAGAGTAAAACAATCTTACCCACCTACTACACACCTGATTGTGTTTGAGAATGAAGTCAGTGAGCTCTCACTAACCTTATCCAATCTCAGATTGAAGATCTCTTGTTTGATTTGGATTGAACATCTGTGATACCATTGATTCATCTTGTACCGCTGCCATCACACTTATGTGAGATAGACAAGGCAAAAAGGGGATGTTTAGAGAGAGCTATCCTTTCTATCATCCCCATGCCTTGTACAGAACCAAAATATGTACCAATAGGGAAGATAACATGAAATGATTGGGAAGTAAGTCCTCAAAATTCTCAGCCATTTCTTATCATAATATGATCAGCAGCGACAGTGCAAGTCAATTTCCATGGAGAGTTATCTGGAAAACAGGAGCTCCTAAATAAGTTGCTATTCTTTTCTTGGGATTTGGCTTGGTAATTCATTCTTGCAGGGGATAATCTTAGAAGAAAGGGTGTTGTCTTTGTTAACAGATGTTTCCTATGCAAAAAAAAAACAGAATCCAATGACTTGCTTCTTCACTGCTTCCAGGTGAGGCAGCTATGAGTCCCCCTCTGGCACTGGTTTGGTGTAATGTCAGTTATGTCCTGCAGTGCTTCATCTTTCCTCAGTTGCTGGAAGATGAAAGGCTTTGAGCAAAGTGCTAGGAGACTGTTGGTCTAGAGGATTTAGCTCTGCTGTGTTTATTTTAGTGCATCTGTTTTTTTACTTGGGTTGGCGCCCCCTTGGTGCCACTTTAAAAAGTAATTCTTTACTTGAAAAAGGGTATTTTGAAGTTTGATATGGATTTCCATTTGCATATTATTGAATTTTGAGCATTACAGCTTTTGGTTTCCTGTGAAATGGATGGATCAAATCAAGTTTTGTATGGACCAATGATAAGGCTTTGTTTGACCCCTGAGTGGCTGATGAAAAGGAACTTCTAAAAAGGGATGGACAAAAAGGAGCTGATTCAGCTTATCGTAAAAATTGTTCCCCTGTGGAAAGGAGCATTTAGAAAGAAAAAGTTGACCCTGAGTGTTTAATAAGAAAGATGTAAGCTGTTTATGTGACGCCCCGAACCCGAAAGTGGGGCCTGGGGTGTTACTTTAGTAATATTTGTGTTCTCTGAAACCATAATCATCATATAAAAGCAGCAAAAATAATTTAAACATCCTCAAATACATTACCAGAGTTCTAAACTACTACCATACATAGGATCTCCAAGTATCAATATTACAATCCAAAATAAAAGACGGAAACCAAACTTCTTTCTTACAAACCACATACATATACTAGTCAATCTAAACCCCAGCCTCTTAGCTCGCTAGGTTTGATCCCTAGTATTTCTTGAAAAGTAAAATGATCATTGGGGTGAGACACCTCTCAGTAAGATGGATTAAGGTTATTATCAGGGTGTGGCCAACATGAGTTTTAGTATATGCAGGGAACATCCATTACTTTCTTTACTCAAAATAGCATTCATAAACAGTACTCACACCTGTACAGTTGAAAATATACATTTACTTCCATGATGTAAATCAGTTCAATGCATATTTAACATTTATTTCCTAAATTCACACATATGCGTAGAAGAAGCCCCCCTTTTGGACACACATCATCATGTATATACCCCCATGATCGAGTTGTGCGGCCTGAAGGTGGGACTTAGCCGTGGCTGGCCTACCACCAGGTTAAGTCGGTGAAATCTCGTCTGTTAGTCCGATTTGCCTACCCAGTCTAGTCCAGACTCCAGAGGGGTACAACAACACTTTGCGGCCAAATCGACTATCTGAAGGCCTACAAGTCTCAGTACCGTGTGGCTGCACTACTCATTCACTAGCAACGGTATCGTGCTCTCAATACAACCGGTCCTTAGGGTTCTTAAACCATATCATGCAATTTAAGTATAATAGAAATTGTAATATTTTCTCACTTTTGTCATTTCTTATAAAACCTGCCATCTCACAACCTGGCACACGGCTGTCATGTCAAACCCGGCTCTCAGCCGTCATTTCAAATATCCATTATCATCCATAAACTAGTATATTTCACAATTTCACCGTATATTTCATAACCATTACCCGAGTTCAGCTATGCAATAAAACCATATAGATTATTCTCATGCCACACGATTTTGAGTACTAAACCATAATTAAATAAGCCACTAGGAAAAACATCTTATAGTATATTCAGTTCGTATGATGAAAAACCAGGGCATGATCATCCAACCCTTCTAAGTTACTCAAAACATACCTATACATATGTATATGTATATATTTTAAAAGCATATAGATGATCACCCTCACCCCTTTTGTTTCACAAATTACATGTATAATAACAACACTCACAAATTCAACCGTTCAAATCATTCCCAAATTACCGTAAGAGATTCCCATAATTAAAAACCTAGTTTTCAAATGGTTGGATTTCGAAACAACCCCTAATATCATGAAAATATGTACATACAAACAGTTTAATCAGTTCAATTACGATAAAAACCTGGCATGACCTAATTCCCTTACTTGTTCTTGAAAATAAGCCGATTATGTTTCGGAAAACGAAAACCCAGCTTTCGAACCCACCGCCGAAAGTGATCCAGTAAGCCGAGAGAGGAGGGAGAGATGATCGGGGAGCGATGATGGACTCTGGGTGAGCCTATGGGAGAGAGAGGGTCACGAGAGAGTGAGAGTAGAGAGAGAGTCCCAAAAGTTAATTTAGAGAGAGAGAGAGAGAGAGAGAGAGGAATTTTGAGTTATAAAAATAAAAACTAGCTTAGCCCTTAAGTAAGGCCAGCCTAGAGGCTCTAGAAAACCGTTGACGATTTGGTCCTGCCAAACTGTCTTTCCTTCTTTTTCTTTTCTTTTCCTTTATTTCTCTTTTCTTTTATTTATTTTCTTCTCTTTTCTAGGTTCGGGTCCCTACAGTTTATTAAATGCATTACATCCAACTTTTACTAATTAAGAGAAGTTTATCCAAACAAAGGGGCCAAACTCACCAACCATTGTTATTGTAAGTGGCATGATGCTTGTGATACCATTTGAATTTGGTGTGTTGGGGGCTGAGGTGACACCAGATGCACAGGCTCTCCTGTGCTCAAGATCTGCCTAGTGCATAACTTACATATTGAAAAAAATTATAAAACATTAAAAGTTGCAGGACTGTTCCACTGTAGGAGCATGCTATATAATTACCTTGATTCTTGCACAACTTTTCCTTTCTCTTAACTGATTTCTACTTTTCTTGCCAAGTAATCTCAAAATTCTTTCAAATGTTGTGCTCATGGAAGATAATACTCCCCATCATCAAATGGCATTTCACCTTACCAGTCACTGTGTTTCTAGGGGGAGCAAGGTTTCTATTTAGCTCATCAACTTATTGGAAGGGCATTATGTATTCCAGGGGCTTCTGTTCATTGGTATGATAAGCCAGGTCAGATTTTGGTGAACTTTGCTCTCTCTCTCTCTCTCTCTCTCTCTCTGAATTAATGATTGCATAGTACTTATTTGACAGAAATGCGAAAGCAACGAAAAATGGGTCATATTACGATTGTTGGCCCTTCAATGGGTGTTGTAGAAGCACGGTTAAATTCAATGCTAAAGCAAGAAATTGGGCATGGAAAATCTACAGGTAGGGTGTTTTAAAGATCAAAATTTTAGACTGCATCAATTATGTATGTGAACAAATAACTAAATCTTGATCGCTGTAGTAGTTTTAAAATCAAAATACATGCATATTATGTGATTCATTCTTTTTAAATACAGATCTTTCGTGTTTGTTGCTATTATTGTTATTTTTGCCTTCTCTTAGTTGAATTTTTTTGGTTTAAACTATCAGTGCAGATATGTCACTAAATTTGCTTTTGTTCATTAGGATTTCTATGTTGTAATATTTTTTCTTTGGTGCAGAGGAGTTGGTGGGTTTCTGAACTGCACTGACATTACTTATGACATGTTGGTTCCCTTCAAAAGCAATTAAAAGTTCTTTCAGCTAGATTATATAGTGCTAAATTCCTAAATCTAAGCACAGGCATTTATTGTCCTCTTCCAGTTTCCTCTTTTGATTGACTGCCCACCGAGGGTTAGGTGCACCTAAAGGCAGTTATTGGATGTGTTCTGGAATGTTTTTGTGGGACCTTCTGAAGGAAACTGTTGTGGTTTAACCAATGTTTCAGGTTTTTGTTGGTGTGGTACTGAATCTTAGTAACGAGATGCTGCTTTTTTTTTTTTTTGGGAGACCAAACACAATATATATGCTTTTTTCTTGATGTTCAACCCCAACAAATCATTTGGATTCATTATGAAGTTTATTATATTATACTTGAATTACACAGTTCATGTTCCCTGTCTTTTGCCAATTGCAGTCACTCCACGTGTTGGGATTATAATGGGCTCTGATTCAGATCTTCCTGTTATGAAGGACGCTGCAAAGATTTTGAATATGTTTGGTGTGGCTAACGAGGTTATATACTCATTTAAACAGTTCCAATTTAGATTTTCATTAGTCCATTCTGTTTGGTCTTTCACTAGTTTAACTTCTCAGGTGAGAATAGTTTCGGCACACAGGACTCCTGAAATGATGTTTTCATATGCTCTGTCTGCTCGTGAGCGAGGTGTTCAAATCATCATTGCTGGGGCTGGGGGTGCAGCCCACTTGCCAGGCTAGTTTTGCCCCTTCTGTTGTGTTGTAATGCATCACTGTCTCATTGGCACTGACAAGTATGTCTATGTTTTAGGTATGGTAGCTGCGCTGACTCCCTTGCCTGTTATTGGGGTACCTGTGCGTGCTTCTGCTTTGGATGGACTTGATTCCCTCTTATCAATTGTGCAGGTATATCATTTTAATTCTGTAAATTATGTTTTGGGCATGCATTATTGGAGAGTTTTGTTCCCTTTTTGTCTGCAACAGACCACAATGTAGGGGGAACTGCATCATATGCCCAATCTTCCACAATTGGAGCTGAAGCTTATTCTGAATTGAGTCATGGAACCCTGGACTGATTATTTTTTTCCTTATTTCTCTTGGTGGGGTCATTAATATCTTTTTAACTTGTTGGTGGGTATACCAAAAAAGAAGGTAAAAAATGATCATATTCCTTTATTGATATTGAGGAGCAAAAAATTTTACTCCAAAATGATTGGGATGAAATTTGCATGCTGCCAATAAGCATATGGAAAGAGAGAGATATTGGAATATTCTTAAACCAGTGATTGAATATTACTTGGCATAAAAATGCTTTGTAATTTTTTAGGCACAGACATCTCATACTTGTCATTTGGTACTTTTTGTTACTTTGATTAAGACTTAATTTTCATCAATTGATGCCTTTTTCGCTTAATGCAGATGCCGAGGGGTGTTCCTGTGGCAACAGTTGCAATCAACAATGCCACAAATGCAGGCTTGCTAGCAGTGAGGATGTTGGGAGTTGGAGATGCTGACCTACAGGCAAGGTTGGATCCTCTCTCTCTCTCTTTCTGTGTGTATACCATGTATAATGCATTTATATTTTCTCTGTTGCCTTCTTGCCAACTGTTCATGCTCCATGCAGAATGAGTCAGTACTTGGAAGACACAAAGGATGATGTCTTGTTGAAGGCAGAAAAGCTACAAAATGATGGATGGGAAACTTATCTTAATCCTTGAGTTTTGATTCGGATACTCTGCTGGTGATATTCCATTGTACCATTTTTCGCCAGGGATAATAATGGTCCTCAAGCTCAATGTGCTCAAGTTTTGCTGGACAGAATCGATGATTCACACATCATTGCTGTCCATTCACTTAATAAACGAGAGGGAATAATCCCCTTGTCAGTGATACTTGATGCAGAACTTAGAACGATCGAGGGAAAATGCATAGGGAATTTCTTAACATTGCTTGGAAAAGCTGGCCTTGCATCCTGAGAGGTTTTGATCCTGCAAAATTACTCTTAGCAATAGTTAGTGACAAATAAAGAAGTGGGTTTTCCAAAAATTTGGAAAAGGCTTTTATGGTGATATGCGAAGGGTTCCTGAAATGATATGTATTATGGCATTGGATTATTTACTGCAGAATTCAGATAAATTTTTAGTTATAGATTGGAGTCTCTGTGAGAACGGGGAAAGTATAAATTTGTACAATTTTTTATAAATTTGATAATTGTTAATTTATTTATCATTCAGATTTTTATTTTAATTTTGAATTTTATGAGACAATTTTTTAGAATAATAAATAAATGCCTCCATTTTATAATAATAGTGCAGATTTATTATTTATTTATTTTTATTTTCTTCAATCCAAAAACACATATTGTATAGCACAATAAAAATTTATTTTTTTTATGTTTGGAAGTTTGAAGTTTGAACCATAAATTTGGATTTACGTAAATTTAGATCAAATGATATATAACTTCATTGAGTTTTGTTAGAGTTTATACGAATTAAAATTTAGATTTTGCATTTAAATTTTTATAGATTTATGTAAATTTAAATATAATATAATATAAAATTATATTTAATTTTGTTCAAATGTATGTGCTCGAAATTACCTTTTGTTGTATTTCATGGAATAGCACAGGGCCATGACATTTCTAAAGCTGCGATTGGGATGGTCTACGCAAGGATCTCAAGCATTTTCTATATAGTAAAATAATTAGTTATGAGTCCATGAATGGTGATCATAGGTTCACACACAAGAGAGGAGAGCACATGAGCTCATTGCCTCTTTATTTATTTTTATTTTTTAAAAAATTCTTATGCTTTTTCTGTGCTTGCCATATGGCATCTAAGTTGTAACGTTACTTGTTGTAACCCCAAGCATTTTTCTCGTAGCAAATGCTGGTATTTACACTCTTTACGGGGAGGGTTTCAAATTCACGTGATGCATATATCATATTCTATGAAACGACCGTATTCTGTCATACCTTAATCGATTTGGATACCAAGAAATTTAAAAATATTAGAAAATTAATAGAAAGTTTGAAAGAATTCATGTTATAATCTTTGATTTTGAGATTTGTTTGAATAAGATAAATCTGGTCAATGTTTGGTCAGCATCAAATGTGAACTAGAATATTTAATGGAGATATTGAAGTGTTTGTATTAAAATGGTCAACATAGGGAGCTTTGAAATGTCAATTTACAAATTGTTTAAACATTAGTAAAATAATTTTCGCCAATTATAATTGTTGCTAATGATATAATAGCCACTGGAAAAATATATTTTGCAATGGTGAATATGAGAATAAATTAAAATCATGTCTTGATTTGGATTAATTTTATTGAAAAATTTGTAGTCATTATCTCTATTGGATTCGGACAACACTTTAAAGGATTTTAAAATTTTTACTTCGGCTACAATGATATCAAGTCTTATGTTTCCAAAGACTCATTATAAGAATTCAACATAGTGGACTTATTTTGGTTGATGTTGAACAAGAGAGGATGTAGCAACAACTACATTGGTATCAAAGTTCCTTAAAAGAGTTGAGTCATAAATTATGTACAATGTAATGAGAAAATCATCTTAGATGTATGTGGTATGATAGCTGTTAACTTGTGGATCATTTTTAGAAGGGCTTATCTACTTGAATTGTATTGCAAGTGAGAGGTTTTGGGAGGAGGATAAGGGAACTCGAAGAGCCCTTTAGTCAGGGCGTAGTGTCACTATATTATTATATGAGGCCATTTTGTTGTTTTCACATTGGGGCGATATATACATGTTTGTAGCTTAGGGTTGAAACAATAAGACAATTTTCATTGGCGAAATAGGGCATAATGACATTTTGGGGTTCTTATATGGGAGCTCTATAAACATGTTTGTGATCTAGGGTTGAAATTGTGAGACTGTTTTTATTGACGAGATAATGGAAATTGCACGGAGGTTTCGTATATGCATACTATTAAACCAAGAAAACATTGTGCTTTTGTTTTCTTTTGGTTTCTGTTTTTGATTTGTTGTGTGTATGCATAAACTTAAGACACTTTTTTTCAACAATAGCCAAACTCAAAATTGATCATGATGAGAAGCCAAGAAATCTTGTATAGACTACTCACAAGATTCTCAAGGCTCATAAGAATTTTCAATGTTAAATTACAAGTTCAAATTGATTGTTTTGAGAAGATGATTTTATGAATTATTTATTTGGTTTGTATGATTTCCTTTATTGCATGAATATTGAAGAACAATAAAAGAAATTTACTTCAAATAAGATCAATAATATATAATTGATTATTCAGTTTATATACAATTCCACATGGCCCTTTGTTGATGGTCATTTTTACTAGACGATAAAAACCCAAAATATTACATTGAAAACTAGGACTAGACAAATCCTAGTTCTCCCTTCTCTATGCCCTTTGTTTGCATTTTTTGCTCTGTTTTGCAATTTTTTACTATCCTAAGTGATTTGAAATGGTTCAAAATGATTAGGAGTAGTCTAGAAAGGTTTTGAACTTTTTCCACAAAAATCTTAGGCTTTTCTCCTTTTTTGTAATTTTGTAGCATCTTTGGAATTTTATAGTACTTCTAGAAATTTTATTAAGCCCTGCTTGTGTTTTTAGTCATTTTGGTAAATTTAAAAAATTAAAATTAATTAATTAATTTTAGATATATTATCAAGTTGGCATGTCGTTGCATGCACATATAGGCACGTGCACAACCTCAATCAAATTAAGTTGTTTTTTAGAACAATTATTTGAAATAAAGAATAGCAAGTGCGTGCTCTAAGCACCTGTCTGTCCTTGAAATAGTGTTGTTTAACTTATGCATTTTAAGAAAGCAAAAGAACATTGTTTTTTGAGATCAAAATGACATATTTTGGTCCCCTTCATGTTTCTTCTGCAATTTTCATGCATTGCCCTACCAGTTGGCGCCTCGTCCGGCCACCACAACCAACTCACCTTCCCATAGTTTCTTTTAGCTTCCCAACCCCAAAATCCCAAGAAACCTTCACTTTCTTGAGCCTCCCATCACCCATCTACCAAGCATACACTCTACTCATGGTCTTGCTACTCCATCTAATCATTCTCTCTCTCTCTCTCTCTCTCTCTCTCTCTCTCTCCCCCTTACTCCCTCTACCCTGTCTTGCTATCTTTTTCCCGTTCTCACTTACCTCCCATCCTCCTCTTGTAACCCTAGAAAAATCCCAAAATTAGAGAATTTAGACTTAACCATCCTTGAGTGATCCATAGCAAACAACATCGATAGTCCTACATTTGAGGGTGTTGGATATTTTTAAAACCAAAGACTAAGGATAATGAGAGAAGCTAATTTAGAGACTGTAGAAGATTGAATTTTATTGAGCAACAAACTATCTATTTATACAACATAATGAAAACCGAACTGCAGAAAAATCTGCTACAAGTAGAGTATAGCAGCTAAGTGCCTAAAAATTTGCATGAAAAAATGGTTATAATCCTAAAGAATAGCAACAAATAAAACTTATTCAGCTCCTAAAGAATAGCAACAAATAAAACTGATTCAGCTTCATAAGTCATGCCAATCAACACTCCTCCTTGACTCTAGAGCTACATACACCAAGCTTCTGCCTCAAGAATTCATATCTAATCTTCAGAAGTGCTTTTGTTAGGATATCAGCACTTTGATTTTCCGTTTTGCAGTAGACTAGCTGCACTTTTCCTTCCATTTGTACCTCTCTTAGAAAATAAAATTATTTTGAAGTGTTTTTTTTTACCGTGGAACACTGGATTATTAGCAATTGAAATTGCAGCTTGGTGGTCCACAAATATTTGTGTACACTCCTGTTGTTTCATATGCAAATATGTTATAAGTTTCCTGAGCCAAAGGACGTGATTCACGGTAGCAGCAGCAACTACATATTCTGCTTTTGCTGTGGATTGAGCTATGACTTCTTGCTTCTTAGAACACCATGAAAAAATTCTAGAACCAAAGCTAAAATAGTAACCTGAGGTGCATCTCATATCATCATCACATCCAGCACAAGCACTATCAGAATAACCATGGAGACTGAAGCATTTAACTTGACTAAATCTTATTCCATAATCAATTGTGCCCTTAACATTTCTAAGAATTCTTTTTGCTACTTGAAAATGAATTTCACCAGAATAGTGCATATACCTTGATAGCAAACTCATTGCATGCATGATATTTGTCCTGGTTGCAGTTAAATACAGTAGGCATCCTATTAGGCTCCTGAACAGCCTTTCACCCACCTTTTGTGCTCCATCTTCTTTGCAAATCTTCTCCTTTTGATTCATTGGAGTTGTAGTTGGCTTGCACTCTTCCACGTTGAATTTTTTTAGGACTTCCTTTGCATATTTATATTGGCATAGAAATATTTCATCTTTCTTTTGACTTACCTGCATACCAAGGAAGAATGACATCCTCCCAAGGTTTGTCATTTCAAAGACATCTTTCAATTCTTCTTTAAACTTTTCAATCAGCTCCTTGCTACTTCCTGTAATGAGTAGATCATCAACACACAGAGATACCACAAGTATTTCATCATCAGTCTTCTTGATATATAAAGTAGATTCACTCAGACTTTTTTCAAAGCCTAAGTTCACTAGGTGTGCAACAATTCTTCTAACCAGGACCTTAGTGCCTGTTTTAAACCATACATGGCTTTTTTCAATTGATATACCTTCTCCTCATGTCCTTGAAAAACAAACTTGTTAGGTTGCTCCACAAAGATTTCTTCCTCCAAGTATCCATTCAAAAAGGCCGACTAAAGATCCATTTGGTGTATAACCTAGCCTTTTGTGCAGCAAAAGCCAGCAACATCCTTCTAGTATCCAACCCGGCAACTGGGGCAAAAGTTTTAGAAAAATCTAACCCAAACATCTAGGCATATCCCTTGACAACAAGTCTTACCTTGTTCTTGTTTAAAAAACCATCAAGATTGAGCTTGGTTCTGTAAACCCACTTGACTCGTATAGCTTTCTTGTGTTTAGGTCTGTACACCAACTCCCATGTCTGGTTCTTTTCAGTAATCTTTAGCTCCTCCTTCAATATAGTTATCCACTTTTGATCAGTTTCGGCTTCTTCATACCCTACAAGCTCTATCACAATAACATTACAGCTCTGATAAATGTCGGAGAGTGATCAGGTTGCTCTAATAGGTTCATCATCCATGTCATTATTCTCCTCCTAAACCTTAAGCTTCTTGTTATTCTCTTAACTCTAGTTATCTAACTCAAGGAATTGAACATCCTTGCTAAAAATTACTTTGTTGCTTTGTAGTATGTAGATCTTGTAGGCCTTTGAAATTGAGTTATAGCCTACAAAAATCCAAGATTCTACTTTTTTGTCCAATTTGTCTTTCTTAACTTGAGGGATGTAAAAGAAACATAAGCAATCAAATATCTTCAGATTAAGCAATTTTGGTTTATAGCCATACCATGCTTCAAATGGAGTCTTTTTCAGCAAAGTTTTTGTTGGCAATCTGTTTAGTAGAAAAATTGTTGTATTTACAGCCTCAGCCCAAAATTTCTTTGGCAGCCCTTTGTCATGAAGCAAGTACCTTGTCATCTCCATAATTTTCGAGTATTTCCTCTCCACAACACCATTCTATCGAGGAGTGTAAGGTGCTATTAACTGATGTTCAATGCCAGCATCTTCACAAAACTTGTTAAATTTTTCGGAAGTATATTCAGTTCCATTGTATGTATTTTGCATCCGCTTTGATTTTCAACCCAAGCTTTGAACTACCCGAAAATGTCAGCAACCTTAGATTTAAGTTTCATAAAATAAATCCAGCACATTGTAGAGTAATCGTCAATGAAAGCAATATAACACTTATTGCCATTCAATGATGGTGTTTCATTGGTCCTCCCACATATGTGTGTATTAATTGGTGCATCTGTGTAGCCCTCCAAGCCTTGTTTTGTTGAAAAGGAAGCCTGGTTTGCTTCCCATCCTGATAGACAACACATTTAGGAGGCTCTTCCTCCAATTCAGGGAAGCCTTTCACTAGATTGTTTGTTGACTTTTTGAGTCTAATCCTTGTTTTGATGTTGACAAAGCACAAGCTACTTATTTTTGTATTTAGCATGTGAACAGGTTCATATTTCAGATCACACATAAGGGACAGGAAAATGGAAACCAAGACGGAACTTAAAGCTTATATCATGTGGTGTTTTCCAAGGATGAGAGATGAGTAAAAGAAGAAAGAAGAAGACAATTAATTTTATTGTAATTGCATTTGGTTTTCTGGGTCTGTAATAATTATAGATAATTATGGTCTGTAATAATTGCATCTCATGCATGATAAGGTTTAATGCTCAAAAGACCATAGAATGACCTTAGGAATCCCTTAAGCCTAAATGTTATACTTATAATGACAGGGATAAAAACTTATTAAGTGAAAGAAGCATTACCTTGACTTTCAAGTGCCTTGGTCGACCATCCTATTGTGTTATAAGAGCCTTGGTCGACCGAACTGGCTAGAAGTCAAAAGTTTGACTGTGTTGGTTGACTGACACAATTTTGAACTAACTTTCCTTGGTCGATTGAACCTTGTGTTGGACATTGTTTATTTGTCCGACCGAAGTATTAGTTATAATTCGCCATTGTTGACCGAACCAATTGAGTAGTTGACCACCTTTTTTGCCTGGTCGACTGAACCCAGTAGTGTGTAAATCACCTCATGACTAGTCAACCGACTCGTTCATTGGTCAACTGAGCTTTGCGAAAATTTTAGTTCTTTTGCTTGGTTGGTCGATCGGCCCTTGACCTTGGTTGACCGAACCTCTCAGGTTAACAAATTTTTCCTGTGGTTAACAAGGGTTAATTTTTAATTAAATATGGTTAAACTTTTTCTAAAAATCCCTTTGTGTCCCCAACGACTATAATTTTTAGGAATACTATACATACCCCTTCATTTGTATTGATTAGAAACGAGATTAGCATTTTTTATTAGCAAATTTTCTATGAAAATCTTTTTGTGCTAAAACCACTTATACTCCCACATTTTCATAAGCTCATTATTAAAACTCTTTCTTATACTCTTTTGATTGCATATTTTTTAGAAAGAGTGCATTTGTTTTATTCATCTTCATTTGCAAAGTCATTGCAACTTGAAGATTGAATAAACACTCAAATCTTGTGTGCGTTTATATATACATCATTTTTAAAGCTTACTACTCTCACTTACTTGCATTGATTGATATCGATTTTGAGAGTAAGCTAAGTTATTCCCATTATATTTGATTGATAAATATCATTTAAAAAAGAATTCTTATTTGCTTCTAAGTCTTGGCATCCTCATTTCCATATTCAAAAGCTTGCTTGTGCTTTTGATATAAAACGTTTTAGCAAGCTTAGAACCTAATCTCTATTGTGCTTAATACTGAAAATATATTTGTTGAGATATTTGATTAGGGTTTCAACGTTCCTCTGATTTTTCATATATTATAATATTATATTGAATCAAAGAACTCACTCTCTCGCACATACATATATACACATAGTATTGAGAGCTGATATATAACTTGACCAATCTCACTTGAGCATAAATACTTATCATCTGTGAGTGCATTGGTTGTGTTGTTCGTATTGGTACATATTTGCTTATTGAAGAAGCACATAAATTGTACATAAAATTTGTATTGAATATTGTATTCCAGACGTGGCCTGAAGAGGGTGTACTCTACCTTGTGAAGGAGTGGATTGTAAAGGTTGGGGTCAACCGTGTTAATGTGACCTTGGGTTTCCCTTACTTAGTAAGGAGAGGGAGGTTGTAATCGGTGCTGCTCCACCCGCAAGTGAGATATTTAGTGAATCTTCTTGCTTGAGGAGGGGACGTAGGCAGTATTGGCCCAATCCCGATAACATATCGTGTGTCGTTCTCTCTTGCAGTATTTTATTTTCCGCACTTAAATTCCTGCACATGTATGCTTTTGTTTAAATTTATTATTTTTGTTTGCATGTGTTAAATATTTTGAATGATTGGGAAACACTGAGCCTACTTTATCTGATTTTAATATCTGCTTAGTTATATTGTATTGGGTTTTGGAATTGCATAAAAAGACTCTAAGTTGTGCATTACTGTATGTGATTTGGATTCAACCTAGGAAGAATTTTTAAAATGCCAAATTCACCCCCCTCTTGGGATTACACTAATTCCAACAATGTTCTTCTTTATGAAAAGTAGAGCGGCATGATGGAAATGCCTCAATCTCTTGTGCCAAAACACTGTATTGTTATCTACTTTGTCTATAGTAGTCTGCTCCTTTTTCATCAAATCCAAGGCAAAGCTTTTGCCTTTCATTTGAACTTTGAACACCTCTATGCCTTTTGTATTTTTAATCACACAGTTTTTTTCTTCAAACAACACCTTATAACCTTTCTCCAGCAACTGAGTAACACTCAAAAAGTTTTGATTAATTTTAGGAACATATAAAACATTAGAAATTAATTTTAGACCTGTATGACCTTCAATCTCTATTGATCCTTTGCCTTTTACTACAATATGTGCTCCATTTCCAATTTTGACTTTAGAAATAGTAATCTTGTCAAGCTTTATGAAGAGCTCTCGATCATAAGTCATGTGGTTTGTATGACTACTATCTATAAGCTTGTTTTGTGTGGAGCTGTTGCTGGCAAAATATGATACGACAAACAACTACTCCTTTTGAGGTTGATCCTCAGTAGCCTTGGCTTCTCCTTATTGTTGTTGAGTCTTGCACATCCTTTTCATATGCCTTAACTGACCACACTTGTGACATCTTGCATTTGGCCTCCACCAACACTTCTTCTGTGAATGATTGGATTTTTTTTTTTCTTTTTTTTTTTTTGTGCAGTAGGAGCAAGGTGGAAAGACTTGAGTGTTGTAGCTTTTGCTATTTTTGTTGTTGCTTGCATAACCTCCAGGCTTGTTGTTTTTGTGCTGTTTTTTTTTGGTTCTTACCTCCTTTGTTGTTCTATGATTTGGCTTGAAAAGCACCCTCCATAGATCCTTCTTGCCTCATAAGCCTCCTTTGTTCTTGTGCCTGCAGTGATGTGAATGGTGTATTCCCAAGAGGGGGGGGGGGGGAGGGGAGAATTGGATATTTAAAAAATTTCTTCCTAGGTTAAGTATATTCAATTTTAAACCACAATTAGTATTACACAACCTAGGGTCTTTCTATGCAAACACCAATACCACAAAAAAATAAACGTATCGGATATTTGAAATAAACATAACAATCACAATAAATTTAATATAAGCATACGAGTGCGGAAATTATATAGCGTAGGGAAAGAATCGCAGACACAATATTTTTATTGAGGTTTGGCCAATACTGCCTACGTCCCCGCCTCAAGCCAGCCAATTAGAGGATTCCACTATGTACTCACTTAACTGAGTGGAGCGACTCCATTTATAGTACTCCTTACGAGGCGGAGTTTCCTTGGCTCACTTACGGGTGAAGCCAAACCAGTTCTCTTTACAAGGCAGAGTCTCCTCAGCTCAATTCATCAGGCTGAGCCAAACTGGTTTTCCTTAGGAGGCGGAGTCTCCTTAGCTTACTTTCTAGGTGGATCTAGATCGTACATACTTTACAGGATGGTGTATTCCTCTTTAGGTCATGCCTGGAACACAAAGATAATAAAATTTTTCATTCAAGGAGATGCTTACACAAACAAGCAGAGAAAATGCAAGACATTTAGTAACCCAAACCCGGAATATAAAAGAAAATAAATATAAAAGAGTGAAATAACAGAAAATCAAAGAAGAGGAAGGAGTTTGTTTGGCATGGCACCGTCGACGTTTTCACAGAGGGTGAGAAACAACGTTAACGGTTTTTAGTCAACTGGGTGAGTCAACTGCCAAACCGTCGATGGTTTTGTCAAGCTCAGGAAAACCATCAATGGTTTTCCTATAGGCAAACTACCGAGAGTGATTTAAGAAGTTTTTCATTTGGCAAATGGCCAAACCATCAGAAAAAATTTCGACAGTTTTCTCCCGGGCCTGCTTGCCTTTAAATAAAGGAAGGCTCATTTTTTTAGAAAATTCAAACTCCCTCTCTTCTCTCTGCTAGGGTTTCGAATTTTAAGGGTTCTCTCGGGTTTCTCTTGCTCTCCTAAGGCTACTCAGAGTACGTTCATATGCTCCGGGCACAGTTCTTTTGTTCTGGCTCGTACGAGCTCGTTTTTGGTCGATTCGGGAAAGCTAGAGTTTTGGTTTTCAAGCGTCTCGTGTTGTTTTTTGGAAAACAGGTAAGGGGATTATATTATGTCAGCTAATTTTATGAGTTCTACTGGATTGAAAATTTAGGATATGTTTTATGTATATAGTTATGACTTTTCTAGGGTTTTCGAGCCTAGTGCTCGGTTAACCAACTTTATTTTTCAAAACCAACCGATTAAATTCAAATATGATATTTTTGGATTAAATTACTCGATTTTTTGAATGTTTTCACCAGTTGGGAATTTGGGATTTGAAACCATAAGGGTATTTTACAATGAATCAAAGGCGGTAGGGTTGATTATCTTCGTTTTTCCTGTATTTAGTTATACATCAATATTTTAGTAAATAACAACTTGGAGATACTCATAGCCCTATTTTCAATACAGTATTTATTTTCTCAAATAGTTATTTTATTTATGATTTATGAGGTGAAAAATGTGTGGCGTGAGTACAGTTTTAGTAGGCGTGAATGAACAGGTTTTGTGTAATATTGAATTATGACGGCTAAATACCGAGTTATGATATGCCGATTTTTATTGAGACAATATACAGTAGATATTTTATAGAACTACGAAAAACTACCGTTTTATGTAGTTTCATGAAAATGAATTATGATTTCGGTTTTATACGATGTAAATTGCCATAAATGACTGTAGAACCCTTTTGATATGATGTTATGTTATGAGCATGGTAGCTATATATATATATTGTAGGGGTGCAACCATACATCTGAGATAGAGTGTGGATATGGGAAAGGCAACTGGTGGCCTGGGTAAAGTACTCCTCGATGTAGAAATTTCGGGGCTCCATCCGATGCAGTAATTCCAAATGACTCTGCCTTCGGGCATAGGGTAGGCACCATCGTACTACTTTATATTTGACTTAGCTATTGTCGGCCGGCTATATGCTAGGTCCAGCCTTTCGGTTGCCCAACTCGTCATGGGGGGAAGCATGTCGTATATTATGATTAGCGTGATGACACTAAGTCGGCAGTACAAGTTGTATCTTCTAGGCATATATGGGCATATTTACTATAGAATAGGCTATATTGAGCCAACAGTATATTACTTAGAAAGTGTGTTATTTCAGATATATAGTTCAATACAATTTTAAAATTCCATTTAAATGTATTTAAATGTTATCAATAATATGTTTACACAAAATCTTATGCTAGTCACACACTGACAATAATATAATCTGTCTTATTGAGAGGTCTCTCACCCTATCATAGAATTCATGTTTCAGGTCCTTCGAGGGATTGAGTTTAGCATACCGCCAGGATGGTTTTGATCGTTGTTTAGTTTGTCAGAGTCAGTGAGTCATAGACAGTAGCTATGTTCCTTTTGGGGTCGTAATAGTAGAGTATGTATGTATGTATGTACGTTGGAAAATAGTTAGATACTCTGGTAATTTTTTAGAGGATATATGTTTTTTCATTGTGTATGTTTATACAAATTAGTATGGAAAACCCGTTCCCCTTTTTTGGGAGGGTTGTATATGTATGGTATTAGAGAAATGTATGTTACGTATGTTTAGTAGCACTTTGGGCCCACCTAGAGGGTCGAGGCGTTACAGTTGTATCAGAGAAACTAAGTTGTTAGGTCTTGTTGACTTGGTTAGACGAGGTTAGGAGGTCATGTGAGAGTATAGGAAGATAAGAACGGGTAGAATAGGAATGTTGAGTTTTGCTTCGTAAGCCTGGCGACAGAAATTCCATTTACGATGTTTTTCTGGATCAGTCGACGGGTTCAAAAAATAACAACAATCCATTGATGTTTTTGTTTCCAAGTGGAGAGGCAGAACTTGAGCTAGAATAGGAGTAATAAGTTGTTAGAGTATGTCATCGTTAGGGATGTTAAGTTATTAAAGTAATTCTTATGGTATTGTAGTTGTAGCATATATGTACGATCCCAAGTTTCTAACAACTTTCTCGGTTGTCTCTTCAAGATGGAGTCCAGGGACTATACTGCTAATGCCAGAGGGAGTAGCAGTGAGGGGTTGGCCCTGAGGTTGGTAGTGACACTACGACGGTACTTCGGGACTTCGCCCATGTCATGCCCTGAACCCGATAATGGGACCTGGGGGTGAAATGTAATCTAACCTGTCCCTATATCCAACAAATCATCCAAAGACACAGTACAATGAATGAGGGTTTGACCCAGTGGGGTCCCCAGGCACCCTATACACATCCATAAATAACATAATATACATAGCGGAAAAAGTTCATTTTATACATACATGGTACCATACCAGAGTCTATATAAGAGGAGTCAGAACTTCACAATACCTAATACAAAACCTGGGTATCAACCCAAACCACAAAGGACCACCTGATACCATCTTAGTACTTACCAAAGTACTGTATGCAGTACACCGACCACTACGCTCCCACACAAGGACTCTAGTTTCGGTTACTCGAAGGACTTGAAAAATATGTACGTACAGTAGGGGTGGGACACCTCTCAGTAAGGAAGAATACAGGTTATATCGGTGTGTGGCATATGAGTGTTATCATTACACACTAACATGCATAGTTCAATAGTCAAAAACAGTTCCAGTATTTTCACAAAACAAACAATACAATCTGGTGTAGTCACACCCTTCAACTCGAAACCGGACTGTCTGGTGGTATTTCACACCCATCGGTAAAAATCGGCAATCTGGTGATATTTCACACCCTTCAACAGACATTGGTGCCCCCAGTAACCTGGCATAGCATCATCATTGAACTAATGCAGATCTGGTGTTCGCACACCCTTTGGCTCAAAAGCTGGTCGATCTAGTGGTATTGCGCAGTCTTTGGCAAAAGCCGGATTTTCAAACTTGGAACAATTTGGGACCCTGTTACTATTTCACCAAAATATAACACATGCATGCTCATATAACCAAATAAAATCACACTCATTTGGTAATCTAAAATCATGATTTTCCAACTATATACAGTTTAAACAAGTCAAGGCACGGCTATCACTATTACATAGTATAAATCATCATATACACACGGTTTTCCAACAAATCCAGCGATGCAGCCCGTCACCCCCTTTTCCCAAAACTGTAATCATGAAAAACCCATAATTTTACCCATTAGATCCCCCCAAATGAGTAACCAAAACAAACACAGGACCGTGGACCACAGTTCCACCGAGTCCGATTTCAAAAATAACTGACATAAATTGAATCCCTTACCTATTCCCCAAATGGAAAAACTCGAACTCCAAGGCCCTTAAACAGTGAACCGAGTTCCAAAACCTAAAACATACAGTACACAATATACTCTTGACTCCATTCTCTACAAAACTACTAGATTAGAAATGAAAACCAAACCTTACCTCGATTTTACGCTAAAACCCAAAAATAGCCGAACTGAAAATATGATCCATAGAACTTGTAGAGAATCCTTCTACGATCCTTATGGTATCCTCGGATTAATGATTCTCATGACGAACGACAAAGAAATCTAGAGAGATGGAGAGCAGGTTGAGTTTCTAGAGAGATAAAGAGAGAAAACGAGATTTTTTAGCTGAGAAGTAATGAAAATATCTATTTATAGTACCCTTGACTCAACCGTTCTCGTTGACGAGGCCTTATAGTCTTCTCTTCGATGAGGCCATGTCCTCGTCGATGAGCCTAGGATTTCCAGATTTTGAAAACCCCTCGGTTTCTCCTCGTCGACGAGCCCCTGAAACTCGTCACCGAGTATCCTTAAGACTTCATTGATGAACTCTGGATTCGTCAATGAGGCCTGCATAATTTACCTTTTTGCCCCTCATTTAATTAGTTAAACCCACCTATCACGGTTCGGGTTCTTACAGCCCAGACGTTTATAATGGAGGTTATGCAGAATTCTAGGGGCAGGACTGTCCCACGGCTGGGCTGGGAGGTTCTATTGATCAGTTCGCCCAATTGAAGCCTCCTACCTTCATGGGGAGTACAGACGCACTCCGTGCAGAGAATTGGATTTGGGAAATTAAGAAGATTTTGGTTGTTCTGCGTTGTACAGATGAGCAGAAAGTGCTTTACGTGACTTTTAAGTTAACTGAAGAAGGTGAGAGGTGGTGGGAATCGGTAAGGATGCTGGAGGAACAGAGACTGGTACTAGTGGCGATGACATGGAGTTGTTTTATAGAGGTGTTCTTTGAGCAGTACTTTTCAGCCTCTGTCAGGAATGCAAATATGGAGGAGTTCATGATCCTAACTCGGGGGCAGTTGACAATTCACTAGTACACTACTCGATTCATAGAGCTGTATCGCTTTGCTTCTTTTATGATATCGGATGAGGCGAGGAAAGCTTGGAAGTTTGAGAGGGGTCTAAAGAAGGAAATCTTGAAGTAGGTGGCGATACTATAGATTCAAGACTCTGCTACTCTGGTGGATAAAACCACTATGGCAGAGGAGAGCCTATAGGAAGATACAGAGATCCAGAACCCGAAGAAGAGGCCGACACCTTCCAATTCTCACTCAAGTGACAGGTAGTGTCCTTGGAAGAAATATGGTGGTGGCGGAGGCTAGCAGTAAGACACGAGTAGTGGTACATCTCAAGGTACCACATTGTCCTTTACTTGTCCTACTTGTGGCAAGCAGCATATAGGGAAGTGCATGATGGGTTCAGGTGTTCACTACCGGTGTGTTAAGCCAGGACATCTGGTGCGAGACTGTGGCACACCGGGGAGCAATGCACCCCCACAACAACCATATCGGGGAGGCTATTTAGCACCACGAGACGGATATCAGAGGGGTACAACTCCGGCGAGGGTGTATTCCTTAACTCCTGGTGACGCTGAAAACACAGGAGATGTGGTGACAGGTAATATTTATATGCTTTCGAATAACAGTATTGTACTATTTGATTCAGGAGCAATGCATTCCTTCATTTCTTGGGGATTCGTCAAACTATGTGGGTTAGAGGTACAACTATTAGCTGATGAATTAGCTATGACTACACCATCGAGGTCAGTAGGCGTATATAGTAGGGTAATTCGAGATTTTTCGGTGGAGATTTAGGGGAGAGTACTGCGAGTTAATTTAATTGTGTTTGATATGCACGACTTCGATATCATTCCAGGAATGGACTAGCTAGCGGCCAACTATGCAAGTATCAATTGTCGTAGGAAGGAGGTAGTATTGAGGCCTTCCGGGGAGTAGGAATTCAAGTATACGGGGTCGTGTGTGCGCTTTGTACCACATATCTTTTTAGCCATTCGGGTAAGGAGGTTACTTTTGGATGGATGCCAGGGGTACTTTGCATTTGTGAAAGAAACACCGAGGGAGGAGCTTAGATTGGAGGATATTCCCATACAAAGGGAGTTCTCAGATGTGTTCATAAAGGACTTACCGGGATTGCCTCCTTACCGCGAGGTGGAGTTTGGTATTGAGTTGACTCCAAGGACGACATCGATATTGAAAGCTTTGTATCAAATGGATCCAATATAATTGAGGGAGTTGAAGGAGTAGCTACAGGAGTTACTTGATAAGGGCTACATCCGATCGAGTGTTTCACCCTAGGGAGCGCCGGTGCTGTTTGTGAAGAAGAAGGATGGGTTGACAAGGATGTGCATTGAATACAAAGAGATTAACAAGGTGATAGTGAAGAATAAATACCTGTTACCTAGGTTTGATGATCTATTTAACCAGTTAAAGTGCACACAAGTCTTGTCCAAGATTGATTTGCGATTCGGGTATCATCAGCTGAAGGTGAAATCGAAAGACGTACCGAAGACTGCATTCCGTACTAGGTACAATCACTATGAATTTCTGATTATGCCTTTCAGATTGACCAATGCTCCTACAAAATTTATAAACTTGATGAAAAGGGTTTTCCATGAGTATCTAGATTAATTCGTGGTCGTTTTCATCGACGACATTCTCATTTATTCGAGGAATCCTAAGGAGCATGTAGCTCAATTGAGGTTGGCACTTCAAGTGCTTAGGGAGAAGAATCTATTTTTGAAGTTTAAGAAATGCGAGTTTTGATTAGATCAAGTGGCATTTCTGGGGCATGTTGTGTCTAGGGAAGGGGTATCGGTGGACCCAAGCAAAATAGAAGCAGTAGTGGACTGGGTGAGATCGAAGAACGTGCGGGAGATTAGGAGTTTTCTAGGTCTTGCAGGATATTATCGCAGATTCATAGCAAGGTTTTCTATGTTGTCAGGTCCACTGACATGACTCTCAAGGAAGAATATGAAGTTCGAGTGGACCGATGAGTGTAAGCAGAGTTTTCATGAATTGAAGCACAGGCTGGTTACTGCTCCAGTGTTAACATTTCCATTAGGAGATGGTGGATTTGTTATCTACAGTGATGCCTCTAAAAAGGGACTCGTGTGTGTCTTAATGTAGCAGGGAAAGGTGATTGCCTATGCTTCTCGACAACTCAAGGAGTACGAGAAGAACTACTCGACACATGACTTGGAATTGGCAGCTGTAGTGTATGCACTAAAGATCTGGATACACTACCTATACGGTGAAAGGCGCGATATTTTTACCAATCATAAAAGTCTTAAGTACTTTTTCACCTAGAAGGAGTTAAATATGAGGCAGCGGAGGTGGCTTGATCTGATAAAGGACTACAATTGTACCATTAGTTACCACCCAGGAAAAGCTAATGTGGTAGCTGATGCTCTGAGTCGGAAATCAGTGGATTCGTCAGTATCAGCAATGGGTATTCAGCATCAGATCAGTATGGACCTGAAAAGTTTAGGCAAGGAATTAGTGGAATTAAATCATCAGGCATTCATTGCTAGCCTGGTTGTGCAACCGACCTTACGAGAAAGGATTAGGGCAGCTCAGATGAAAGATGCAGAGCTAGTAGAAGTTATAGAGGGAGTGCAGAATGGATTAAAACTCGATTTCAATATCTTAGATGATGGGGTATTGAGATTCCATACTGGGATATGCGTATTGAATGATGTCGAGATCAAACGAGTCATTCTAAAGAAGGCACATCGTTTGCTCTATACAGTGCATCCAAGAGGTACGAAGATGTATAGGGATTTGCGATAGTCTTTTTGGAGGTCTAACATGAAAAGAGAGATTGCCCATTTTGTAGAGCAGTTCCTGACATGTCAGAAGGTGAAGGCCAAGCACCAGAGGCCAGCAGAGCTGTTGCAACCACTTCTCATTCCTAAGTGGAAGTGGGAGCACATTTCCATGGATTTTGTCACGGGATTGCCATCAATACTTCACGAGCAGAATACGATTTAGGTTGTGGTTGACAGATTGACGAAGACAACCCATTTCATTTTGATTAAAGTCAATTATTCCATAGATAGACTAGCAGAGCTTTATGGTCAGGAGATTGTCAGACTGCATAGGGTGCCGATGTCTATCATTTCAGATAGGGATCTACTATTTAGTTCTCGATTTTGGAAGAGTCTACAGGAAGCATTGGGATCTAAACTCACGTTTAGTACTACATTCCACCCACAGACCAATGGTTAGTCAGAGAGGACCATTCAGATTCTAGAAGATATGTTGAGGGCGTGTGTACTGGATTTTGAGGGCAGTTGTATAAAAAATCATCCGTTGGTTGAGTTCGCCTAGAATAACAGTTATCAAGCTAGTATTGGGATAGCACCGTATAGGGCACTGTATGGTCGGAGATGCCAATCACCAGTGTACTGGGATGAGCTTGGTGAGCGGAAGCTTTTAGGGCCAGAGTTGGTTTAGCAGACCTCAGAGAAGGTCAAGCTCATCAGAGAACGGATTAAAACTACTCAGAGTCGGCAGAAGAGCTATGCAGATATACACTTGCGAGAGTTAAAGTTTGAGGTAGGTGATGCTATATTCTTGAGAATCGCTCCAATGAAAGAAGTAATGAGGTGTGGTAGGAAGGACAAGCTATGCCTTAGGTACGTTAAAACGTCCGAGATTCTGAAAAGAGTCGGTTCGGTGGCGTACAGGATAGCATTATCTCCAGTACTGTCTAGGATTCACAACGTGTTCCACATATCTATGCTTAGGAGGTATATTTCAGATCCTTCGCATGTGATTAGTTACAAGTATTTGGAGCTTGAGGACACGTTAGCATACAAGAAGATACCAATTCAGATCCTAGACCGTAGGGAGCAGGAGCTACGTACGAAGAGGATTCCTCTAGTCAAGGTACTTTGGTATAACCACATAGTGAAGGAAGCTTCATGGGAGTTAGAGTCAGATATACATCAGAAGTATCCTCAGTTACTCAGTGATGCTCAGAGCTAGACAGGTGAGTAGAATAGTAAGTAAGTGTCGATTTGTATGTATAGTGTTTATAGTAGGTTTGTTTATAGTTTAGTGTATGTTTGGCCTTCGGGAGAGTTTTTGTATGGATATTGTAATCTCCCGAGACCTTGTGTATAACCACGGTATCCCTCCGCCATAAGTCAGGGTAAGTAATAAACTTGGGATGGGGCTGCTATGTGGGTGGCCGCCAGATTTTCCTAGAGTTAGACCAGTGATAGTTCAATGGATGTGATAGAAACTGTTAGCAAATTTCGAGGAAAAAATTTTTGTAAGAAGGGGAGATTGTAGTAACCCAAACCCAAAAAATAAAAGGAAATAAATATAAAAGAGAGAAATAAAGTAAAATCAAAGGAAATGAAGGAGTTTGGTTTGGTAGGACCCAAACCATCGACGGTTTTCAGTCAACTAGGCGAGTCAACTACCAAAACGTCGACAGTTTTGTCAAGCTCAGGATAATCATTGGCAGTTTTCCTGTAGGCAAACTACTGAGAGTGATTTTAGAAGACTTTCATTTAGCAAATGGCCAAACCATCAACAGTTTTAGTTAACTGGGCCAGTCAACTACCAAACCGTCGACGGTTTTGTCAAGCTCAGGAAAATCGTCGACAGTTTTCCTGCAAGGAAACTACTGAGAGTGATTTAAGAAGGTTTTCATTTGGCAAATGGCCAAACCTTCGACGAAGTGACTTATTAGGGTTGTCGATGGAGACACGTGTCTCGTCGATGAGAAACTACCGACAGGGCTATTTCAGGACCTGAAATTCTTCGATGAGGGTTATGAGTTCGTCAAGGAACTCCTTTCTTGGCCTCGTCGACGAAGTGACGCGTCTTGTCGGCGAGGCCATGGGTATAAATAGCTTAAACTCAGGTTTTCAACGAGAATCCTGCATGCAACCTTTGTCTCTCTCTCTCTCTCTCTCTCTCTCTCTCTCTCTCTCTCTCTCTCTCTCTCTCTCCATTCCATCCTGCACTCCTTCTCTCTTTGATTTCAGCCCCGTTCCTCGCCGGATCAACGATCCGAAGCCGACACACTACTCTTGGGAAGTTTCTTTTCATTTCTACAGAAGTAGATCGTTGGTTAGGTTAACTTGGGAACCATCCCAAATTTTGGGTAAGTTAGTTAATTTTAGTATTATTGGGTATTTGGTGTTTCTGGACTGAGGAGAATATGTCAGGGAAGATAATACTAAAATTTTATTGGGAAAAATGTTAAATTCAGGATGTTGTGCTAGGAACATTGCAAATGTAGGATTAAGTGTTTTGCGGGCTTCCCAATAAACCAGGTAAGGGGATAAATTAAGTCAGAATTTTCATGTAATTATTTATTATTTTACAGCATTAAATTTTAGGAAAATATGTATATTATATAATTATGTTTGGGAAATACTATTATGAACAGGGATATGTTTTAAACGTGTTTTATCAGAAAATATGGTTTTGGGAACAAATTTTACATTCAGTAGATTACCCTTTTTTGTGTGGCATGAGTTTAAATTTCCATATAATTATGTATGTGAGAATAATATACTTTTCCCAGATCAAGCATGATATGATAGTTTTCAAGGAGATTATGAAATAATATAGGAACTATGATTTTACATATTAAACAGTATAGAAAAATTATGTTCATTGTATTATGATATGCCGACACAGATGTCGTGATTCATGTTATGTTATGGTGGCGCAGATGCCATGATTCATGTTATGTATTGCCGACGCAGATGCAGAGATTCATGTTGGCGCAGATGCCATAATTATGTATGATCAGACAGAATTTATGAAACATGAAACAGTTATGTTCAGTATATAAAACATATTATATGTTATCAGAACCCGGATGGAATGGTTTAGTTCAGTTTCAGGAGCACGGTACCGTCGTTATATGTTTAGAATTATGATAGTGCTACCACACAAACAATAGTGTGGGAGACGGCAGTCGATGTGGCTTCAGTGTAGAGTAGAGTAGTCCCCCTGGCAATCCGGGACTAGGTAGAGGCTGGCCCATCGTACTTACAGACTTATGATTGATCTAACATGGTCGGCCAGCCATTGCTTGGTCCCGCCTTCGGGCTGCACAACCTAATCATGTGGGGGTAAGACAAGACATCAGTTAGCTGTCCATCGTAGGTGTTATTACAGTATTGTATAGTTATATAAGATAATTTTCATATATATAAATCTAGTATGCTTTATAATGATATGACAAATCATGTTTTACACAATTCTGCTACAGACAAATTTTCCCAAATATGCTTATTATATTGTTTATATGTATAACACGAAAACACTCATGTTGCCACACACTGATATTAGTTTATTTCCCTTATTGAGAGGTGTGTCACCCTAGCTATATATATAAACATTTCGGGGAATCTAGGCAGAGGAGCAGATAGAGCTCCGCAGCAATAGGGTTTGACCAAGCTACCCTGTCGAAGGGTGAGTTATGGAGCAAGGGTTGGATTTATTTTTGGGAAGTGACCCTAGGCTACTTTTGGTCTTTTCAATGGATGATTGTATGTATATAATAGTTTTAGTAAGACTCTGGTATTGTGGTTGGTTGTATGGTATGTTATAATTTACGTTTCCTGCTACTTAGGTATCTGAATTGTATTTTGGGTATATCCCTAGTACCCATGGGTCGAGGTTGACTATGTTATTCAGTTGTATAGGATTATTATATTAAATATTATAAAATAAATAAATAAAATATGGTAAATCAGGCAGGTCTTTACAAAAAATCCCAACCGTTGCCTTTAAAAAATTGTACAAGTAAAGGAGAACTTTGATAAAATAGTAACTAATGAAAATGTGATTTTTTAACAAGACTAAAAATAGGCATACAAGCCCCCACAGCATGGCACGGTTGAAAGGCATCAGCAAATAAGAAGGAGCATCGGGGGTTCAATTCCAAGTAGATACACTCACGGAGCCAGCGACACCTATGGATGGTGAGAGTTTACTCTGTGAGCCAGTGGGGACCGTGGATGGTGAGAGTTCGTTCTGTGAGCCAGTGGGGTCCATGGATGGTGAGAGTTCTCTATGAGCCAACGAGGACCATGGATCGTAATGGAAATGTATCCCAGGAGTCGAGTTGGCCGAACGTCCAACTAATGCACAAAAGTCGTGTCTGCATTCGGACTTTACCTTGATCAGCGAGACTTGGGGGTGAAGGACGCTCATCCGTAGGTTTGGTGCCGCACCAGGGGGTCCAAAGGGCTCGTTGGTGGTTGGAGTTCCTATGTAATAAAAAAAAAAAAATTAGGCCTACAAAAGGAAATCACTTGTTTAAAAGATCTGAGTGCTAAAAGGGTCTAGGTTCATCTCATATGATAGCACCCTTAAATTTGGAACTTAATTTAAAATGACTTTTTTAAAAAAAAATTAAACTTGATCTTTTTCAAAGCTTTTAGCATTTTTTAAAAATAAGTTATTTTGCCCAAGGTTTCATCTTAATTAAGGGATTAAAGTGTTTTTAAACTTGTACTCTTGTGTTTCCTTTAAATTGTTTGACATATTTGTTTATATGACCATTTATGTAAATAGTTTGCTATTTTATGAAATACAATGAAAAAATTGTGAAATGTTGATTTATTTTGATTTTGCAATTGATGGTTATTTTTGAATACGAGTTTGAATGAATATTAATTGGATTGGTGTATGTTTTGAAAATTGAACTTCTTATGATTATTAGGTTGAATGAATATCTTGTGGTTAAGAAAATTTGAGCACATTTAATATTTTTTTATGGATATTAAGCATATGGAATATGAATACCTTGAGCATATTAAATAAATCATGATGAGTTAAGCATACTGGATTGTTAAGCTTATTGGAAATTGAGGATCTTATTGCCATTATTAAGCTTGATTAGGTATTTTGTGGGTGAGAATATTTGAGCATATTAAACTTGTAATTGATCATATTGAATATCTTGATGTTTCTTGAGAAAATTAAGAATATGTTTTGTGGATTTCATTATTATGGCTCCCCTCCAAAAAGACCTTTTGATATTTACCAAGGAGGAGTAAGCATAGTTATAATATTTATAATTTTTTGAGCCCTAGTATGTGAAAATTTTTTTTTGAGAACATGAGCATGATTGTGAATATTTTTTTTTTTTTGGAAAAATGATTGCAAATTTTGAATGATATGACCATTATGAAAATTTGAAACTTTTGAGAATTTTGGTCTTTGATAAATCGTGAAAAGATGATAGAATTTTGAAAATCATGAATGAATGCGTCATGGTTCAAACTTGATTTTCGGATTATGAAGTGTTGGCTCTGAGTCCAATTGTATTTTGATAATGACAAATCACTTGATATTTGATTTATGCATTAAGTTTGTGAGCAGGAATATTATTTAGCATGCACGGAAGGCCAGAAAGTCATGGAAGCCATGAGGAGAAGCCACGAGGAGTAAAGCATATACACCTAGCACAACCCATGGAACTAAAAGCGAAGAAGGATGAAGGAACAAGCTTCAAGTTGAAGACTTTAATGAGAATTGGTATCTAGATTTGATGTATTTACATGTCATATGATATATTTTGAAGCTCAATTACATCTTAGATTGACCTTGGGACTCATGCATCTCATGACAAATTTATTTGAAATAGTTCTAAGTTGAAATGAATTTTTGGGGCAAATTATTAGAGGCCTCGTCGGCGAACCCCTTGGTCTCGTCGACGAACATATGAAGCCACTCGGCGACGAACACATTGTCTCATCAACAAGAAAATATCGAGAGCACTAAAATTTCAGATAGGGCTTTCGTCATCGAACTTACCCACTCGTCGATGAACGTTGGGGCGCTGACTTACGCTCCAGCAAGGACACGGGTGTAAAACTCTTATTTTTACATGATCCGATGGCAAGAATTCAATCTGAGAGTGAGAATAGTATTTAAACACATCCTAAACCCTAGAGACACAAGGAGACACACGTTAGAGAGACTAATCCTGTGATCTTGGACTAAGAGAGCCTACACTCAAAAGATTTTGCCAATACTCTACTGCATTCATACTCGTTGGGCAAATCAATTCTTCTTTTGAAAGGGATTTAAATCTACACATCTTGTAAGCGATCTTTGGTGATTGAGGTTTGATAATCTAGTGATTATTTGTGGCATCAATATATATATATATATATATATATATATTTCAAAGATTTTCTGTCTCTCTTACTCATATATCTACTATTTTTATTAACAAGCAAATTCCGTGTGTTATTACTTGGTAAGTTTTATTTGAGAAAGGATTTTTGCTAAAAGGTTGAGTATTTGTGATAGTCAAGTTTATACTTTCATTTAAAGATTTAATATTTGGTTATTGCAAAAACAAATTGATTGAAAATTCTCAGAGCGTCTAAATACATATACTTGAGGAATATCTTTTAAATATAGAGTTTAAGTCTTTAGAATATTTAAAGTCATATTTTTTATTCAAAGATTTAATCTTGCAAAATCTTTGATAGCAAGAACGTAAATCCACATATTATTCTAGTTTATTTTAAAAAGGATCTCGTTTTATACTCTTGCATAAAGTATTTGAAAATCAAACCCTAAGTTCTCCGAATCATTTATTTATAAAAAATATTTTTGGGAGATATTGATTAAAGGGTAGATTTGTGAAGTATATCATTCTTAATATAAAAATCATATTGGTACATACACATAGAGCTTCAAGCATTTATCATATGATTATGTATTAGGATTTATCTTGTACTCACTAGCTTTGTATAGAAGCATTTGAGCTTTTGCAAAAATTGAAATTTCATTTTGTATACACGGTTCGGGTTGTGAACCGAGATTGAGGAGGAAGCTACGCCTCTTGTAAGCAGCAAGTTGTAAGAGAAGTTTCGTCTCAGTTAAAGGAGCGGATTATTTAGTGGAACCCTTAAGTGGATTACTCAAGGCGAGGACGTAGGCTGGGGTAGGCCGAACCTCGTAAAATCGAGTTTGCATCTCTCTTACCCTTATCTCTATTTAAATTCCGTATATTCATATTGCATATGTGTTGAAAAATTAGTGTATGGTTGAATAATTGGATAACATTGTATGCTTGATAAAGACATTTAAAATTACTCATTGGGCTGATTAATTAAAAATTGATTGAGGTAGTAATTAGTAGCTTGAAACTTTGTAATTTATTGATTTCAAAATTAGAACCTAAAGGACTTATTTTTTTAATTACCCAATTCACCCCCTCCTCTTGGGATTACACCATAATTCACATGAAGTACTTTGCAAAATTCATTCCCCTATATTTTCTTTTTGATATTGACAAAGGGGGAGAATTTTTTTAAAAAAGTATGGAAAGTTTGTTTTTTAAGTAAATTGGTATCAATTCTCTTTCATTTGAAATATAACCTACAACAATTGGTATCAATTTTTACAAATGATCGTGCATTAATTTTGTAGTAATTCCAAAATAGTTATATAAGATTAGTGGAATGATGTAAGGACCCCAAAAATATTTAGGTGTGGTGATTTTTAAAAGAAAAATAAATAAATTAAATTAAATTAATTAAAATAATTAAATAAATAATAATTATTAATTATATAATATAATATAATATATATTAATATAATATAAATTATAATATTATATATATATATATATATATATATATATATATACACACATATAAACATCAATACTTCAAGAAATAAATTGAGAACCCCCCTTTTCCTCTTTCAATTCACGCACAGAAACCCCCCCTTTGGCTCTCTCGCTCACCTCTCTCTCTCTCTCTCTCTCTCTCTCTCTCTCTCTCTCTCTCTCTCTCTCTCTTTGATTTATTTTGGCCTAACGAGCGCCGATCGAAAATCAGGAAATACCACTGGACGTCATTCTCCACCACCGTCATTTCTACTGGAGTGGATTTGTCATAGGAGCGGCATAGACATATCTCCTAGGATAAGCTAAATTCTCACTCTTACCTGAATTTTTTGAAAATCTTAAGCCTAATTGACGATCAGACACCACCACGAGAATCTAGGGATGATTCTCTACAAGTCTAGTGGAGCAGATTTTTCGTGGGATCGTCGTAGGCATAACCCCAAAATTAGGATAAAGGAGTTATTAAGGGGTTAATTATTATTTAATTAATGTAGATTTAGAAATGTTAGAATATTGAGTATTCTCAGGTTGAACTAGGGTTATTGAATTCAGGGTTTGGGTAAGCGCTGCGGGTGTAATTTCGAGACCCTACTGGTATAGTTCAGGAAACCAGGTAAGGGTGTTAAATATTAGTTTAAATGTTAATTTGGATTATATGGGTATTATTTTGGGAAATGAGTTAATTAATCTAGGGAAAACGCGAATTACAGGATTTGAGTTTCGAGAGCCAGGAGCGTAGGATCTGGGTTTTAACAATACTCTCAGTAAGCCAGGTAAAGGGAATAAATTATAGTAGTATTTTTTATATTATTGATTGAATGAATATGTGAAAAATGAAACTATGATATTTTTCCGTGTGAAATTAGTGTATTATAAATATTAGATGAAAATTGTGTGGCTTATGATGTATATTGAAAAATGTGAAATTTGATGGTGAGTATTTTCTGAGAAAATGATGAAATGAGAACTACCGATATGTTTGTTGGAAATTATGAAAATGATATATAAATATGTGTATAGAAATGATTTTTATGAAAATGGAAAAGTACGAATACTGATTTGAGTATGTTGGGAAGTATTGAAAAACTTGAAATGAGTTATATGCTAACATGAGAATGAAATGAATGTGAAAAGAGATATATATGTATTACTATGAGATGAATTTTGAAATGTGAGATTATTGCAATGTAAATTCTAAAATATGAACATTGAAATGTGGGAGTTGAAATATGAATATTGAAACGTAAATATTGAAATGAGTATATTGGGAAAAGTGAACATTGTAAAGTGCGAAAGCTGCAATGGGATCATTGGAAATATGATTGATGAAATGCCAATACCACATAATGATTGTGGGTATGTGGTAATGATAACCCTGATGGATGGATATGGAAACCCTAATGATGGGTTGTGATATTGAGCACGGTACCGTTGCTAGTGGTGTTAGTGCAACCACACAGACTCGTGGAGCGTGTGGAATGATGGTCAACTGGGCTATATAGTAGAGTTGTTGTGCCCCCTGAGTCCGGTTTAGGGCTATAGGCCGGCCAGTCATACTACAGATACGGGATATGTGATATGATATTTCGATCTAACTGAGTCAGCCTACTGTGATTAGATCCAGCCTTCGGGCCATACAACCCTAACCATGAGGGGAAGCATGGTGTAAATAATATCCTCAAGGCAGCCATGAGTTACAGACACAAGTATATTGGTTATCAGGGACACTTATAAGCTAGATGAAAATGGAATTGCAATGAAAATGGAAATGCAACGAAAGAAAATGAGGGAAGAAATAGTGTGAGTTAATAACATAAATAAATGAGGCAAAGTAAAACTCTCCGCCTGAGGGCTTAGTGAGTAAGGTGAGTGCCCTTATAATTATCAGTTACAGCTGAACTCGAGTAATCGGGTAAGGTTGCAAAAAATATCAAGGCAGAGGGAAGCTGCTTGTATGGGCTGTAAGCTTCCTTATTCTCAGGAACTTCACTGGTAAACATGAGTTGTGTACGAATGAATTTGGAAACGAAATTAAAAGCTTTTTAAATCTTGTGATGTATATCTATACGAGTATGAAAATAAACTTGTATATTTTCTTAGATGAAATCATTTTAATAAGTATTTTGATATAATTGAACTCATATTGCCACGCACTATAAATAATTTATTCCGTCTTACTGTGATGTGTCTCACCCAAATTATCTAAACTTTTCAGGGAATAGAAACAGACCAAGTGATAGGGCTCTGAGATAGTATGGAGAGGATACCATGATATACAGGGTGAGTGTTAAACTAGGGAGGTGTAATTCCCCTAGGGCTGTGTTGTTTTGGGTACGATAGAAATGTATACGTTTATGTATAATGATACTCTAAGTATTGTATTCTGAATAATTTATATTTTATGACTTCCGCTATTAGGTTAATATAAATGAAATACCTATTTACCCGATGCCCAATACGGGTCGGGTCATATGAGTGGTATCAGAGGTGTTGACGTGGCCAATATATGATTGTTTAATATTGTTTATATTAAAAAAATGGTATGAAAAATTGGGGCATCATAGTTTGGTATCAAAACTTAGGTTGCTAGGTTTTATAGACTTTAGTAGACAATGGAATACAATACCAGAGTATAGGAATGGATTTCGAGGAAAATAGAAGATGGGTAGATTGAAATGTGAGTAAGTCATTATGAAGGATGAGGTGAGAATTTAGGATTCTATCTTGCGGCCTAGAAACAGGAGTACCAGGGTTGTTTCTATATTTTTCCTAGGGTAACCATTTCAAGAAAACCACAAATACTACTGTCGGGTCTTGTTTCTGAGTGGTAGGACTGAATCTTAAATGGGAATTGAGGATGTGGAAATAAATGGTGGTAGAAGAGTAATTTATAAGTTATGGCAATTTATTGGCTGTGTGATAGTAATTGTATGCTGAGACTAGATGTTCCCTTTGCAAGATGGATCCAGGGAGTGGTAACACGAGTGTGGGAGGTGATGGAACAGGGCCTTCCAGTATGGGTGGCGAAGACCCTAATGCGATATTATGTAACGTCACCTAGCAGGTGATGGCGGAGATGGCCAGGAGCTTGGGGGAGCGGAGCTGCATGATCGAGCAATTCAAGCATATGTGACCCCCATTTTTGCTGGAGGAGCGGACCCACTAGTAGATGAGAACTAGGTCTAGGACATAGAAGACATACTAGCAGTCCTATCATGTATAGACGAGTAGAGGGTGTTTTTTGCTATATTTAAATTGACTGGGGAAGCAAAGCGCTAGTGGAGGTCGGTGAGACTGCTCGAGAAGTAAAGGCCTGACCTTGTAGTGAAGATGTGGAGTCACTTTAGAGAGATTTTCTTCGAGCGGTACTTTCCTGCTATGATCAGGAGTGTGAAGGCATCATAGTTTCCATATCTGACACAGGGGCCTTTGATGGTGCAACAGTATGCAGTGAGATTCATTTAACTATCCTGATTCACCCCGTATCTGATGCCAGGTGAGGAAAGGAAGGCGAGGAAGTTTGAGGAGGGCCATACGCAGAACCTATATGAGCAAGTGGTAGGTTTCCGAGCTCAGACCTCCTCAAAGATAGTAGATAGAGCTGCAACGATTGAGAGCGGCCTATAGAAAGGCGCAGCAGCATAGAGTTAAGGAAAGAGGCCTGTGCCTCCCGATTTTCAGGTAACGTCCAGTCGAGGGTTGTGGAGGAGATATGATAGTAGAGGGGGACGATGATAGGGAGGAGGAGAACAAGCAATACAGGGTAGAAATATGCCCCTTCCTTGTCTTAGATGCTATAGGAGAAACCCGAGAGAGTGCCTAGTGAGTGAGGTTATCTATTATTGGTGCTATCAGCTTGAACATATCGCACGAAACTGCCAAGCACCATCAGCGATAGCGGCTACTCCTAGACCATATAGAGGAGGCTATCAGGCACCTCAAGGCGGATAGTAAAGGAATACTACTCTGGTGCAAGTTTATGCACTGACGCTTGGAGATGCCGAGATGGCAGGAGATGTGGTGACAGGTACTATTTCAATATTGTCATTTAAAGCTACTGCCTTGTTTGATTCAAGAGCAACTCATTCTTTTATTGCCTAGGAATATGTTAAGTTGTGTGGGTTTGAACCTCACTAGTTAGATATTAGTCTGTCTATTGCTATGCCGACTGGGGCTGTAGGGATATGGAGAAAGGTACTTAGCAACTGTCTAATGGGTATTCGGGGGAGGTTTTTGTCAGCTAATCTGGTGGCTTTAGATAGGCATGGATTTGAGGTAATCTTGGGGATGGACTGACTAGCTGCCCACTATGCCAGCATTGACAACCATCAGGGAGAGGTAATGTTCATGTAACACCCCAACCCCGAAGGGTCTGTGATATTTATTTTTTACTATTAATTTACAGTGGAAGTAAATAAACTCAATTATTATTAAACTAGAGCGCTAATTATCCATAATACAATCATATATTTTAAAAGAAGAAAAATTACACAAGCATAAATATGTGGCATCATACTAATATTTCTAATCAATCTTTATTTTTCTATCCCCACCCGCATGCTTGCTAAGCTTGATTTTTGGCATGCCCTTCAGAGTTATCTGAAATAAAAATATGATTGAAGTGAGACGACATTCAGTAAGTAAATAAGATTATTATTAGTGTGTGGCCAAAATAAGCTTTTAAAATTTTCGTAAAATAATATTTAATACTATAACTTCAAAATTTCTTCTAAAATAAATGTAAATCTAAAAAATTTCTGCATAAAACTTTTACCATCAACTATAGCAGTAAAATTTAATAACCATATACTGTGACTGTTAAATTAAACTTTTAACTTTAAAACTATAAAAATATTTAATTATATACATACATATACTTTTCCTTATACGTTTCATTTAAATTTTCATTTAGGCACAAGAATGACCCTTTTCATATAAACTTATACTTTTCCTTCAACTCATTAATAACTCTGTACACATAATTAAATATGTATAAACATATATTATAGAAACCACCCTTAGGCCTGTTTGCCGTAAGTCATGTTTAGCCCCATGACTGGGTTGTGCGGTCCGAAAACTGGACTTAACTGACTGGACGACCAAACTAAATTAACGTACGTAAACTTTAAGTGAGATTTTCCTTATTAAATCTTGATCCGAAACCAGGTGTGCACTCAAGAGAAATCCACTAACATAAATAACCACTCTATAAACAGTGTGGGTGTACTTTGATCCGTTTAAACTTTAAGTTGCGGTACCGAGCATCTGTAACTTTGAACTTTCGTTGCCATAAGGGGTTTTAAAATCATCTTATTATAATTTATGCAATTTAAAATAATATCATAAAAATCTCACCTTTACTCATATTTTCATGAAATAATGTAACGTAAAAATGAACTCATGCCACACAATTTTTGTGTTAAAAATATATATAATTTTTTTTTAATAGAAAGAAATACTGAAAATTTACCCGAGGAGATTAGAACATTTCTTAACCCAAAAATAAATGCAAGTATATTAAAGATAGAACTGGTATAATTAAATATACGTAAAAATAAACTCATGGAAATTTTATGGAACCAACTAACTTAATTGAAATTTACTTATAAAATAAACTCGGGTATGAATTTTAAATAAATAAAAACTAACATAATCAAATTTACTTACCTTCTTCTTTTACCTTGTGCTACGAACACAATAACTATCTCTAAGAAATGAGATCGGAAAGAGTGAGTGAGTGAGAACTTACTCAAAAATTCTCTCTTCACCACAAATTCTTTCACTCACTAATCCTTCTCTTCTTTGGAAAATTTGTTGTGAAAAATGAAAATTGAGAGCTTCCTATTTATAGGAAAATTTTGGGGAAGAAATGGAATTTATAAAAGTGTGGGAAGATGGGTGAAATTATAATTTTTAAAAAAAATTAAAGAATGGGCAAGAGATGGGCAAGGTATGGGTTGAATATGGGATAAGGATAGAGGCCATGTGGGAGTACTTGCCACTATTCCCATTAAATAAATTTTTAATTAATTACTTACCTAATTAATTAATCAATTAGTTAATTAATTATTTTGTTATTTTATTATTTTTATTAATCATTATTATCATTATTATTATCATTGTTATTGCTTTTAAACTATTTTTATTATTTATTTATTTTATTATTTATTTTTGAACAAGAATTAAATTTGAATTTTGAAACTCATATGGGCCCCACATAGTCTTGTGGGCCCCACATGGTCTTATGAGCCCCACACAACTTCGAGACCCGAATGGATCCTACGTAACTCTAATAATCCTTATACGATTTTGTGAACCCTACATAACTTCGAGACTCGTGTAAACCTCCACACGGTTTCGGGACTCATGTTGACCCCACACAGTCTTGTAGGCCCCGCATAGGATACCTATATTATTATTATTATTATTTTATCATATATTTCTACAAATTATGTCAGTCAAAACATTATTTTATGTACTTATTTATGTATATAAATAGTGTCTACCCTGTTTTACCCTATGAAATTCTATTTTAACCAGGCCGACCTCTAGGGAGCAACTGAGCCGCAGTGGTCTTTGAGCACTCGCTTAGACAAGGTCTTTCTTAGGCATTAAACATGGAATCAAGGATCCTAACAGAGAAACACTTTATTTTTGATACTAACTAAATGACCATTATTATTATTCTTTTTTTTTTTGGGTTATTACAGTTCAAACCTCTAGAGAGACAAGGGTAATGATTTGTGGGATCATGTGTGCGCACCCCACCTCAGTTACTATCCATTATTCAAGAGAGGAGATTGTTGTTAGAAGGTTGTCAGGTATTCTTGTCCTATGTGAAGGCAATGTCAGAAAGGGAGCCGAGGGTAGAGGATATCCCAGTGGTGAGGAATTTTCCTTATGTATTCCCTGAGGATTTTCTGGGACTACCTCCTGATCGTGAGATAGAGTTTGTTATTGATTTGGTTCCGGGGACAGCATCGATTTCGAAGGTGCCACACAGAATGGCACCGGCAGAGCTGAAAGAATTGAAGGAACAGTTGCAAGAACTATTAGATAAGAGGTTTATTTGACCTAGTGTGTAGAGACCCGAATGATTGTCGTAATTTAATAATGGGAGGAGGAAAGGGAAAAGGAATTAAAGAAGGTAATTATAGAGGGTCTCGTCGATGAACACAAGGGATTCATCGACGAGAACATATAAAGGTCTCTTCGATGGGGACGTGTCTCGTCGATGAGAAGATACCAAGAGGATATGCAATTTTGAATTTCGTCGACGAGAAGTGAGCATTTGTCGATGGATTTCCTTCTTGACCTCGTTGACGAAGTGACGTGACTCGTCAATGAAAACCAATGTATAAATAGCCTAAACTCGAATTTTTGTCAGATTTCTCACGCGCAAACCCTTCTCTCTTTCTCTTTCTCTCTCTCTCTCTCTCTCTCTCTCTCTCTCTCTTTCTCTCTCTCTTTCTATCTCTATCTATCTATCTATCTATCTCCTGTACGTCTCTCCTCACTTCTCTCTAAGAATTCGAGTCGGATTCTTGCTAGTTTGACGATCCGAAGCCACCACGACACTCCTGAGAAAGTTCTCTACAAATCTACTAGAGTGGATCGTCGGTAGGACTGCTTTAGGTAAGACTTTTTATTCGAGATTTGGACTTTCCATAGTTATAAGAAAGGTTGTACACGGAGAAATATTGAAGTTTAGTTCTGGGAGATATTGTTTTCAAGGTGTCGAATGGGGAACCCTACGGGTGCAGGACTAAATTTTATAGGGGTTTTTCAGTTTTCAGGTAAGAGAATAAACTAAAGTAGTAATTTTTTCATAAAAATTATTATTATTTATTAGCAAATTTATGTTCAGAAAGAATGTATTATATCTGAGTATTATTGAGAAAATGTATATATGAGAAAATACTGTTGATACACTAGAATGTATGTTTTTAGTATAAAATGTCAGAAAATATGATATCAGAGTAGAATGTATAGTTTTAATTAGCATTGTGTGGCATGAATTTTTTTTTATGCAAATTGTATTATGTTAAGGCAATTCTACATATAAGTATGTATAAGTGATTTTCAGAAATTATGGAAAAATGCAGTACATTATGATTTTAGAATACATAATAAATAATATACTTATTCAAATCAATATGTATGAAATGTTCAGCACAAGGCCGTGATCGATAGTCGGCACAAGGCCGTGTATTATGTATGATTTCGGAGTAAGGCCGTATTTATGAATGATTTTAGCACAAGGTCGTAGATATGAAAGTAATCTCCGCAAGGCCGCATTTTTTTTTATGTTATAACAGAAAATGCTATTAATCTATTTACGTTAAACAGTATATTATCATGTATTATATGTTATATGAACTCGGATGATAGTTCAGTTCAGTTTTAGGAGCACGGTATTGTAGCTATACAGATCAGATTATTACAATTCTGACTTGTGCTAACCGCCCATGCAAGTAGAGAGGGTGGGAGATGGATAGTCGATGTGGCTTTCAGTGTAGAGTTGTAGACGTCCACCTGGCAGTGCGTACCAAGGTGTGGCGAGCCCATTGTACTTACACACATTTTTGACTTTGCAGTGGTTGGCTAGCCATTGTCAGGTCCTGCCTTCGAGCCACACAACCCGTCATGGTGGATAATACATGATATCAGCTAGCTATACATCCTAGGTAAATTTCACTATTATTAGTTATATCAGAAAATTCAAGAACAGTATGATTTAGTAGAATTATGAAATTATATGTTTACTCAGCTATGTTATGATCAAAGTTTTCTGGTATGTGAAATGTACAGTATATGTAATAACTAAAGAAATTAATTAGAGCCTTGTTGACGAACATAGGGGATTCGTCGACGAGGTACATGAGGATCTTGTTGACGAGGACATGTTTCGTCGATCAGAAGATACCAAGAGGGGAGTTTTTGGCAGTTTGAAATTCGTTGACGAGAGGTTCAAGCTTGTCAACGAACTTTCTTTAGGGACTCATCAACGAGAAGACGTGTCTCGTTGATGAATCTGGGGATATAAATAGCCAAAACCCAAATTTTTAGTAGAATTTTCGCTCAATAAATCCCGCTTTCTCTCTCTAAACACCCCTCTCCCCTTCTCTTTTCGATTCCGATCCCATTTCTCACCGGATCGACGATCTAAGGCAACCACGACGCCATTGGGAAAGTTCTCTACAAGTCTACCGGAGGGGATCGTTGGTGGGAGTGATTCGAATTCCATTCCAATTTCAGGGTAAGACATTTTATTCAGTATTTGCCTTTACCATAGTTATATAAAATGTTGTACATAGAAAAATAATGATATTTTATTTTGAGAGATGTTGTTTCAGGGTGTTGAGCAGGGAACCCAGCGGATGTAGGGTCAGAGTATAGTAGTGACTTTTCGAAAATTAGGTAAGGGAAATATGTTATGTCAAGGATTTTAGAATGCATGTCAGAAGATTATGTTTATGTATATACATATCAGCTTATTGATTAGTTTTTCCCAGAATATTATTGTTATTAGAAGTACAGAAAAATTACAGTATAGTATGTTGATTATACAACTTTACAAATATACAATTATACAAATTATTAGCAAGAAAATGAGACTTACAGTATTTTTTCAGAATAACATGATTTGTAAACCATAACACTTAGACTGAAATCACAGATACTACAGACAGAAATTACTGATATTAGAGACAGAAATTACAGATATTACAGACAGATATTACAAATATTACAGATAGATATTACAAATATTACAAACATAAATTATAGATATTTCAAATTTATAGTGTTATGGTTGTTTTGAAATCATGTTAAAATAGCAAGATAAATATATATTTATATATATAGTATTATACAGTATCAGATCTCTGAGGAAATTACAGACAGATTTATATACAGCAGAGCACGATACCATTGCTATTACAGATAGAGTGCAACCACATTACTCAAATAGTATGTGGATTCCGTCTAACCGCACCAGGAGAGATTATAGACTCCCTAGCAAGCTGGGTTAAGGTGTTCGGTTAGACGAGATAGATTTGGAGATTGCCCAGAGAGATTGCAGTGGGCTAGATTGGCGGATGTACAGATATAGATTGACTTACCTAGCAGGCCAACCAGAGTAAGTCCAGCCTACGGGCCGCACAACCCTATTATGAGGGGTTAAATCATGACATACAGATCCTAAGGTATAGCAGAAGTTCCTATGTACGGATATATCATATAGCAGCAGTTTATATTATCATATTAAAAGTATGTATAGATAGCAAACTCAGAAACACAATTGTATTTTAAACTACATTCCATATGTTTTGTACAGTATATCAGCTTACTCATTTTACAGTATCAGTATTATTTTAGTATATTAAATGTGTAACTCAGCCGCCACACACTAGTGATAGCATATTTCCTCTTACTGAGCGTTGTCTCATCCTAGTGACTTTCTATTTTTCAAGAGAACCAGCTAGGCGAGCAGATCAGGCTCACGGGTAGAGGTTGTCTTGCGTTGCCCTTACTGGAAGGGTAAGTGTATTTTGGTACTAGTGATTTGGGGTAGATCCCAGGTTTTTGATGTTGTCACTGGGTATTTTTGTGTTGTAAAATACTTCAGAATATTATAGTTTTTTGGTATTGTGTATATAGTAGTTCCCAGTTTTTGTATATCGCTGCTTAGGTGTGTATGACATTCAAAGTTTCCTCAGTGCTCCTTTGAGCCTGAGATATTTTCAGTAGTACTTCAGACAGATGATATTTATGTATATTTACAGATGGAAAAAAATGTTATATAAGTAGCAGGTCATTACAGTATATCTACTATAGCATTAAAAATTCATGTTGTCACATAATTGTATTTAGTTTATTTTCCCTTACTGTGAGGTGTCTCACTCCAGCATAAATAATTTTTAGGAAGCCCAGAAAGACCGGTGGATCGAGGCCGCCATTGAGTTAGTTGTGCTACCCCGTTAGGAGGGTAAGTTTTGTACTAGGATCATAAGATTTTTGTTGTGGGATCCTAGACATATTTTTGGATGTTCTGGGGATTTTATATAAACACAATATTATTGTGGATTGTATTTAACTCTAGTATTATGCACTTTTATGGTTTTGTGAATGCAATTTATATTTACCGCTGCATATGTTTTCGCTATATATGTTAGGTGGGACCCCGTTACCCATGGGTTCGGGTTAAATTTATTAAATATGTTTACTTAAATGGTAAGTTAAGCAGGTCGTTACATAGTGTGTTGGCCTGGGGAGCGCCAGTTTTGTTTGTGAGGAAGAAGGATGGGTTGATGAGGTTGTGCATCGACTACAGGGAAATAAATAAAGTAACTATCAAGAATAAATATCTGCTCCCTCGTATCGATGATTTGTTTGATCAGTTATAGGGGACGCATATATTCTCAAAGATAGACTTACGCTCTGAGTACCATCAGGTGAAAGTGAGGGCAAAAGATGTTCCAAATACGGCATTTAGAACATGGTATATACCTTATGAATTTCTAGTTATGCCATTTGGTTTGACAAATACTCCTGCAGTGTTTGTGGATTTGATGAACAGGGTTTTTCACCAATATTTGGATCAGTTTGTGGTAGTATTTATTGATGATATACTGGTGTATTCGAAGAGCCCAGTGGAACATGAGGAACATCTGAGGATAGTGCTTTAGGTCCTGAAAGAAGGATTCATAATTTATGGTGATGCATCCCGTTAATGGCTTGGATGCGTGTTGATGCAGTGGAGGAATGTGATAGCCTATGCCTCATAGCAACTGAAAGAATATGAGAAGAACTACCCTACCCATGATTTGGAGTTAGCAGCAATGGTCTAGGCATTGAAGATTTGGAGACACTATCTTTGTGGGGGTAGGTGTGAGATTTTCATTGACCATAAGAGTTTAAAATACTTTTTCATGTAGAAGGAGTAAAACATGAGGCAGAGTTGATGCTTAGAGCTGATAAAGGATTACGACTGCACTATTAGCTACCACCCGGGAAAGGCTAATGTGGTTGCTGATACTTTGAGCCAAAAATTAGTGGAGTAATCTATATATGTAGTGGAGATTCAGCATCCGATCCAGATGGATCTAGAGAGGCTCAGTGTGGAGCTAGTAGAGGGCGATCACCAAGCATTTATTGCTAACCTAGTTTTTCAACCAACTCTACTGGAGAGAATTAAAGTAACTTAGAGGAATGATTTAGAACTAGTAGAGCTTATGGAGAAGGTATAGGATGGTCAGGAGAGAGAGTTCAGCATCTCAGTTGATGGAACCTAGAGTTTCCGTACCAGATTGTGCGTTCCTGCTGGCCCCGAGATCAAGAGGGTTATTCTAGAGGAAGCATGTCGGTCTCTATATACTGTACATTCGGATAGCACTAAAATGTACGGGGATCTTCAAGAGTCTTTCTCATGGAGCAATATGAAAAGAGAGATAACCTAGTATGTGGATCAATGTTTGACATGCCAGCAGATGAAAGCTGAGCATCAGAGACCAACGGGATCATTGTAGCCACTCCACATTCCTGAGTGGAAGTGGGAGTATATAGCGATGGATTTCACAAGATTACTGCCAACATTGCATGGATAGAACTCTATTTGGGTAATTTTCGATCGACCGACAAAGACTGCCCACTTTTTGCCGATCAAAGATAACTACTCCATGGATAGATTGGCTGAGTTATATATTGAGAAGATAGTTAGACTCTATGGCGTCCAGTGTCCATAGTTTCAGATAGAGACCCACGGTTTACATCTCGTTTTTAGAGGAGTTTGCAAGGGGACATGGCTTCTTAGTTGTCGTTCAGCACAACTTTTTGTACTCAAATAGATGGGCAGATGGAGAGGATGACATAGATTCTGGAAGATATGCTGTGAGCATGTGTGCTGGACTTTGGAGGTCATTGGATGTAGTATTTGCCACTGGTTGAGTTTGCGTATAACAACAGCTATCAAGCCAACATTGGGATTGCACCGTATGAGGCATTGTATGGCAAGAGGTGTCGATCCCCATTATACTAGGAGGAGATTAGGGAAAGACAAATTTTGGGGCTAGAGCTGATACAACAGACCCAGAATAAAGTCTAGACTCATCAGAGATAGGATCAGAATATTTCAGAGCCAGCAGAAAAGTTATGCAGATACTTGTCGGCGAGAATTGGAGTTTGACGCAGGAGATCACGTATTCTTGAACGTGGCATCGTTGAAGGGAGTTATGAGGTTCAGCAGGAAGGGTAAGTTGAGCCTTAGGTATATTGGACCATTAGAGATTCTTGAACAGGTGGCTCCAGTTGCCTATAAGTTGGCGTTGCCACAAGTCCTATCTAGGATCCATGACATATTCCACGTTTCTATGTTGAAAAAATACGTCCTAGACCCCTCCCATGTGATCAGCTATGAAGCATTGGAGTTGGGTGATACCTTAACTTATGAAGAGGTGCCAGTGTAGATTTTAGACTAGAAGGAACAGGAGCTACACACGAAGAAGATTCCACTGGAAAAGGTGTTATGGCGCAATCATGCAGTAGAAGAAGTTTCGTGGGAATTCGAATAATAGATGCGCAAGAGGTACCCACATCTATTTAGTGGAGCTTAGAGTTTAGCCAATCAAAATAAAAGTGAATAATAATGTTGTATTTTGATTTGTATAGTGTAATATAGGATAAATAGAGTTTTTGGTTTTGGGGTGCGAATGGCTTTAGGAGAATTTTGAATACTTATAATCTCCCAGAATCCTCTTTGTAACTGTGGTGTTCTTCCGCCATAAGTGAGGGTAATTAATAAAATTGGGGTGTTTTCCTTTAAGGATGAAAAGGTGATGAATAGCAAATTTTGAGGACGAAATTTTTATAAGGAAGAGAGAATATAAGGACCCTATATTCATATATTTTAAACTGCAAGGATTTGATCATATTGGTGTTTTTAAATATGTTACAAATTAAATTTAAATATAGGAAGTGGATCATACCCGCATTTTTTTTTTAAATTTAACCGGTTAATGGGAGTGCGTGAGCCTAGGGATGTTAGGATAGTAAATATTCCGTGATTTAATTGATTAAGCTAAATATATGAATATAGGGATTTGTTTGAACGCCGTAGGCACTGCTTTAAGATTCCTGCAAGTATTTCTCTAGGAATCAGGTAAGAGAAATATATTATGTCAGCATTTTAAACATTTTTGAACCGATTAAATTTGAGTATATTATACGTATACACTGTATTTGAATTTTTGTATTATTTGGGCGTATGGAATGGTCGTTTTTGAGTGTTATACATATTTGGGAATAACCAGGAGGGTGGTTCATGTGCCTCCATTTTAGGAAAAATTGCATGTTTAAATTGAATAGAATTTTCAGAAAACAATCAGACTAGATTTTAGAAATATGCTCTTTTTCCTGACGGATTACTTAGATGAAAATTTCAACGTATAATAGTGTGGCATGAGATTAATTAACAAATAATTTTATATGAATTTGTTGAAATTGTTATGGTATGATATTGTGAGTGTGTGGCGTAATACTAGTTTATGGATATATGTATATAGTGGGATTACTGTGAAATTATAAAATAACAGGTTTGATATGGATATAGGGATATGACAGTTTAAATTTGTTTTATGGTAAGATAGATTTTGCATTTGATTGAGAAATATGTAGTAGTAATGCTCAGTATAAAAACTCTGTGTGAAGTCTATACTGATGCCGAAGGCCTGTGTGGCATATAAATTGAAGTGGTGATGCTCAGTGTTGAAACTCTGTGTGAAGTCTATACTGATGTCGAAGGGGTGTGTGGCGTATAAATTGAAGTGGTGATGCTCAGTATAGAAACTCTGTGTGAAGTCTATACTGATGCTGAAGACCTGTGCGACATATAGAAGTGTTGTAGAAGTGTAAATTCAATTATCTGTGATGTGTTGTAAAACTTACGTTAGTGGATGTATTTGAACTCATTATATTGTTGTGATATGTCGTAAAACTTACGTTAGTAGACTTATCTAACTGCATCATATTGATTATACTAATGTTGAATATATTTAAAGGTAATATAAGAGACATATATAAATAATTGTCACAATAGAGCTCATCTGCCACACACTGATAATAATATATTTCGTCTTATTGAGAGATGTCTCACCTCATCCAAAATATTAACTTTTCAGGTTCTTCAAGAAGTTGAGCTTAGGAGTTCTAGGGTGGGACCTAAACGATCACGCTGAGGGTGGGTGTGGGCAAGATACTATATGGTTTATGTTAGATGTTTTTGGATATTTGGGGTGATCATATGTATTATTTTGGGACTAGTAGATGTCTTGGTTGGGTTAGTACTCTGGTAGGTATGGTTTTAGGAAAATATTTGCTTCCGTTGTTTGTTTAATTATGTTATGGACAGTGATACCTTGGACCTCATTGGGTGCTTTATAATATGACAATTGTGGTATTAGGGCATGTATGTGTTGATGGTAGTTATGATATGACATTCCATATATTCATGTATATGATGTGTTGAAATTTTTCGGGGTCGTGGTAAGTGGTACAAAACATTTATCTGATGGCATCGTTAATCATGTTATTTGAATGTTTTAAAATTTTCGGGTCTTTACAAATTTGGTATCATTTATTGTCATAATTTTTTCCATGCCAAAATCTTATGATGGAGCATATTAGCATGGTATATCTTTTTTTATGATGAGCATGTTTTTGGATAAAAGTGAAAATTTGTGCTTAAATGTTTTAATCTTTAATCTCATCTCTCTTACTTTGATTTTGATGATGTTAAAGGGGGAGAGATAGGAAAAATAGGAACTTGTGTGTGACTTATTGTCTTACATTTGTTCCAATTTTTTAGAATATTTTGTCATCACAAAAAAGGGAGAGATCGTTAGCCTCAAAGTTTCATTAATCTATTAGTTCCAAAGCTTCATTAACCTAATTTTGACAATATTAAACTATTATGGACTAATGATTTTGTGTTTAAGGCTTTTTTTTTCTTTTTTATTTTTTTATTTTTTAAGATAAGATTTAAGCCATTAAAGTTGAAGAAAATTTGAAGATTTAAGGGAAGAATTTGAAGACTTTAATTAATTAATTTATATTGTTATTATCATACCCTATGCTAGAGGCAGTCAACCAACTCAGGCAAAGGCTAGAGGTAGTTGACTAGTTTGAAAAATCATATCTATAATGATAGGTTTCCCTCTTTAATAACTAGAAAGCGGTAAACCATATTCAGTGAGCAATCAACCAAAATCAATAAGCGACAAACCGGTTTTATAAGCCAAAAGGTTCCAATAGATAGAAAATAGTTAGTTTTTATCCAAACTCTATATGTATACCTTCCTAAGCCTTTAGAATGTTAGAGAACAGACCTATGCTAAATATTCAAGTGTTTTGGCTTTCAATCTCTCCTATCTCTCTTTGTGCTTGAGTTTTCTAATCTTTGAGAGAAAAACTCTTAAGTCTTCATTTTGATTATTCATTGAGAGTTTATCTTGAATTTTAAGTTGTAAATATTCCTTGTGAAAAATTTATTTAAGTGTTGATGTTTTTGGTTGCTTTGTCTCCTACAAAACAAAAAAGTAGTTTGGTTTTCTTGGCCTCCTAAAAACAAGGGGAGTTAGTGGAACCTCAAGATGTTTGTTCTTGAGAAAGTGAAAGTAGGCGATTGCTGAACTACTATAAAAGAATTTTCTAATTTCTTTTGTCTTTTTTTTCAATTTGTTTTCATATTTGCGTGTTTTACTTGATTATTTTAATTTCTTTAGTTTTTGAATCAAGCACTTTTAATTTATATTAAACCTAGTTTGCCCCCTTTTGGGTTGCCTTTGGGCTAACACATGCATGGTTGAATCCAAATGGATATGGCAAAGGTGAAAGCTATTTAAGATTGGAAGATCCCAGTAGGAGTTAATGACTTGTTTTCCTCTATTGGACTTGCCAATTATTACATATAGTTTGTGGATAGGTACTCAATGAGAATTGTCCCATGCTAAAGAAATTCATAGATCTAAACAGAGAAGATGTAAGGAGCCTTTGACAACTTAAAGGATGTCATGATATAAGATTCGGTACTTGTTATTTTAGAAATCATAAACTTTTTAGGGTACAAACAGATACATCAAACAATGCCCTTTGGGGAGTTTTATTGCAAGATTGATATTGTGTTGCATACTAGAGTCATGAGCTTAATGGACTAGATTGTAAGTACAGAACTCAAGAGAAGGAGGTGCTACTAATAATACATTAGTTTCACGCATGGTGATAGTACCTACTTGGGTCGAAGTTCATGATGAAGATAGATAACTTAGTTGTCAATCACTTCTTTACACAACCAAATTTATCATCTAAGTAGCTCCACTAGTAAGAATTCTTGATGGAGTTTATTTTTTATTTCATCATAGGGTGGGGCGAATGAACCAAGTTGCAGATGCATTGATCAGGAAGGCTGTGCTTGCGGTCTTACAGATGGTAGCATACTTGACAAAGTAAGTAAAGTTACCACAACAATGTGGGAGTGCATTATGGAGAACCTTCCCAAACATCTAGTTGCCCAAAAGCTCATAAAGTTGGTGGAAGAGGGGAATTGCGCTAGTTCTAGCTAGAAGATGAATTGCTTATGACACACGATAATCGGTTCTTGAGCTTTAAGTTGAAGACATAAGGAAGATATTGCTAAGAGTATAATAACTTGAAATTTCCATCCATTTTTTTTCCATTTTTATATTAATAAATGAGCTCTGAAACCTTACATGAGCATAGTTGACGTCATCATGACCCGTAGTGGGACCGTGGTATCCTGTGCATTTCATAACACCTAAGCAGTAGAAGTACATACATATCCAACATATACCAAAATACAATACCAGAGTACTATATATCTAGTTGTACCATAAATACATATACATAACCCTTCCCAAAAGTCCCAAAAATATTGTGAGCCCCACAGACCAGCCCAAAACTCATCCCAAAAGTTATGCCGACTCAACACCACCTCTACCTCTGAGCCGTCCTTGCTCGCCTCTCTAGATTACCTAAAAAGTTTAATAATGTTGGGGTGAGACACCTCTTAGTAAGGAGAAACATGTTATCAGCAGTGTGTGGCTTATGAGTTAGTTGGCAACATATCATTTAATTAATACTATATACGATATACATCAAAAATATTTGTATAATAATACATGCTTATATCATAAAGAATATGAAAATTTCTGAGTTATCTATTCAAAAGTACTTCTATCTATAGTACATAATCTCTGCTTTCTGTGTGTACTATACATAACTATATATCTGTAAACATCCCCCTGGATGGCTATATGTCATGACTTACCCCCTCATGACTAGATTGTGCGGCCTGTAGGCGGGGCTAAACACTGGTTGGGCCTCCAATGCTAGCCTAACTGTATGCATATCTAGATGCCTATAGCACGAAAGGCCTACTCCACCTAGTCCGGACGTCAGGGAGCTCACAACTTTACCTGAAGGCACAATCGGCTGTACCATACTCTATTTGAGACGTATGGTTGCACTGTCTATACTGTAATGCAACGGTACCATGCTTTATAAACTGTTGTATTTCATCGGGGTCTAATACCGTGTAATAATATTTCTATATAAATCTAACTATTTTACCATGATTTTGAATTTTTATAATAACCATGATTCTATATCAACTGCATAGCCATGACGCCGTAATAACTACATATCTGTATATTTGTATATTCTGTAATGTTGTAACTATAATTCTGTATTCTATATGTCATGGCTCTATATTCTGTATAATCTGTATTTCTGTATATCATGGTTCTATATTCTATATATCATGATTCTATAAGATTCTGTATAATCATGGTTCTATATTATATAAATCATGATTCTATAAAAATTCTATATAATCATGGTTCTATATTCTGTATATCATGGTAAGAAAACATTGTATAATCAACTCTGTAAAATACTGTACAATCTTGTTTTGAAATATACTACAAAATCATAATTCTGTAAAATATTGTATAAGCATGATTCTGTAAAATACTGTATATCATATAAACTATATTTCTGTATAAATTATGTTATAGTCGTAACTCTGTATATAAAACTGTATAAGCTATGTTTCATAACTCTGTAGGCTATATAATCATGCTTCTATAAAATTGTATAACATATTCTATAATATTCCAGTATTTCTCATACTGCACGATTCAATAAAACTCTATAAATATGTTCTGTAAAACTCTATAATTTTCATGCTCTAATCAAATACTATATTATACTGACAAAATGTCTAATAAGGCTGGCATAACAAGTATTCCCCTTACCTGGCTATCTAGCTCTAGCTACTATTTAACAATCTTACGCATGCGGCGTTCATAATTTCAACTCCCTGAAATAACACCCATATAATTCTCAATCACACAACTGAATTTACCATAATAATTATCATATTCATATTTTCTCCAACTCCACATATTCAACATTCCTCAACCTATATTTGCAGGGGTTCCAAAAATACCCTAATCCTTAAAACATAATACCCTAGTTTTACTCCACAAAACACCTGTATACTCCCATACAACACAGAATCTAAACTCAGATAAGCCTGGTAATACTGAAAATACCCATATAATCAACTTAACCTAGTTTTGGGATGGTGTCCAAATTGGCCTAATCAACAATCTACTCCAGCAAACTTGAAGAGAATCTTCCCAGGAGTAGTGCGGCAGCTTCCGATCATCGAACCGGTAAAGAACGAAGCTGAAATCATAGAGAGAAGGAGAAGGAGAAGGAGAAGGAGATGGAGATGAATTATAGAGAGAGAAAGAGGAATTGCTGCATGAAATCCTCGCAAAAATGTGATTTTTTGCCTTATATAGAATGCTTGTCCACGTGGCCTTGTCGACAAGCCACATCATCTCGTTGACGAGTACATGGAGGGGGTTCGTCGACAAACTCCTAACCCTCGTCGACGAGTTTCAGGCCCTGAAATCAACCCTCTCGATAAATTCTCTTCGATGAGAAATGTGTCCACATCGATGAGCCCAAGAAGGATGCTCGTTGACCAGTGCCTTATGTTCGTCGATGAGACCCTGTGAGTCCCTTTTGAATTTTCCTTTTCTCTCTTTTCATTTATTATTTAATTACTATAATTCTTCAGGTCTGTACAAAGAGTGTGTCATGATGCTATGTTGGCAGGCCATCTTGGATGGCATCACACTTTGGTGTTGTTGAAGAAAAGAAAATAATATCGCGCATACATAATGAAGTGTCGAGCATACTCAAAGTTCTCTCATCTATCACCAAAACTAGGTGGAGCAATGAGATTGTGAGAGAGTATCCTACTTGACTTCATCACTAGCCTATCTAAAAATAGAGCCATAAGATGTATACTGGTTACTATAAATTGGTTTTCAAAATATGGTTCTTTAATTCCCGCACCAAAGTACCATTTGACAAATGAGACAATGTTATTGTTTTTTAAACATATTATGAAGTACTAGGGTTTTCTCCAAAACATTGTTAGTGATAGAGACTCGAGATTCATAGGTAACTTTTGGATAAAACTTTTCAAAATCTTCGGTTTACAGTTTGACATTTCTTTGAGTTATGAATCATGGATAGATAGAAAAATGAAGAGATTCAATCGGCTATTAAAAGAGTACTTACGAAATTTTGCCACTGCTAATCAGAAGAATTTGAGTGCAACTACTTGACGTGACTTATTTATGTTTCTATGTTTAAAAGAGTTAAAAAACCAACAAAAGCCCTTTTGAGCTTGTCATAAGTCAGCACCTGCTATTACCTTACATAGTGGATAAGTCGTACAGATGAAAGAGTTCGAGTGCATACATTTGACAAAATATTGGAGACAAAATACAAAATTACCCAAGTTTGCCTGAAGAAAGTTCCCAAATGGATAAAGAAGTGGGCAAATCTAGGGAGAAGACCTTTGCACTTCAATGTGGATGACTTAGTGCTTCTTAAGCTCCATTGAGAACATATGAAGTCACTACGAAGTCGAGCTAGGAGACCACTTTGCAAATATGAAGGACTAGTCCCTACTTTAACTTAAGTCTGGAAGGTCTTGTACAAGGTTGATCCTTCGACTTGAATAAAAGTGCATCTTGTGTTTCATGTCAGCTATCTTAAGCCATTCAATGCTGTTACTAAAGATTCAAACAGAATTAGTCAACCAATGCAGCACTAAAGACAGTGCAACCTAATAGAATAGAAGTTGAATTTATTCTTGTACATAGAGAGTTCACATCATCCAGGAAGAAATGACTTAAGTTTTTAGTAAAGTTTAAAGACATTTGAGATGAAAAAATCAGCTGAACTTTAGCAGGATACTTGCAACTATTTGTGGACAAAATTGAAGAGAACCTAACATCAAAGTCTACGAGGATGTCGACTGCATATATAAGAGAGAATGTCAAGAACTAAACATGTTAAAAGCATTGTGCTTGCCCGTGACTTCTTTGTCTTGTATGTATAAGATGGATTGCCTTCACGCAAGTGGTAGTATCAATTTCGTTAATTGAGTGGGCCAATGCCTTAGTGTTTAATGGGAGTAAGACCCCTCGGTCATTTTGATATTTCCTAATAATATAGCCAAATAATACATAAAACTCTTTGGATGAGGGCAAGTGTTTATCATCTTTTGTAACATTCACTAGCATTTGTATATATGTTTCCCTTGTTAAACATGCGTTGTCTATGAATATGTTGCTAATGAATACGTTACTTTAATATTTATTATTTTTTTCATTTACTTTCATAAATTGCTTACTACTTTATTTTTTTTTTAAGCGTTGCCTATTAAATTAAATATATTTTAAAGTTATGTTTAAAAGCATAAATTTTAAATCTTGAATTTGAATTTAAGTGAATTTAGATAAATTTTAATATAATTTTATATTATGTCTTATTCAAATCTAGTTATAATTCTAAACTCAGTACCAAATATAAGGAAAATCTAATTACCACATAATGTTAATTCATTTACTTATTTAGTAAATTGATTTAAATATAATCTTTATTTAAGGGCCTTAAGCTACACCCTCTCACAAACTCTAGACTGAGATCTTTCTTGTTGCTTGATTCAATAATTTTGAGAGGTTTTTTAGTGGACTCTACTTCTACTACTTTTGAAAAATAAAGGTAAATAAATACAGACTTCCCGCCGGAAGACGTCGGAAAAGGAAAACCCATTAGTCGATTGGAGCCTACGGTTGAATCTGTGAGTCACGCCGCAGAGAGATGGAAGAACGATTGAAGTGGCTAGCTCTGGTGGGAGCCGGCGCTCTTTTCGGCTCTGTTTCTACAGCTGTCCTTCTAAAGCTTCTTTCCGAGTGAGTCACTCCATCTCTACCTCCTTACTTCATCTCTTACCATTTGTTATCGGTTCTTGATGGTTCTGCAAAACTCTGTTCGGTTGCCGGGAAAGCCGTCGCATTTTCTTTTTGAACTCGACACCTTGCATCGTTGAAGTTTTTGCAGATTGAAAAAAGAAAATTGGCAATGACAGAGTCCGGTTCATATGTTAGGTTCTGTTGAGTAAAGGTGTAACGATCAGAGCAATCAAGCGGATTGCGTGTCTCCTCTTGTATTTTGAATCATTTTCTTATGAAATATTTGCGGGTCACGTGCTTTATTGGGTCCTGGATAATGAACAACTTATGTTTTAAATTAAACTTTATTGTCTTTTTCAAAATTCCATTACCAGCCAAATATAGATTTAACTTGGACAGCGCAGATTCCTTAGTCGCACCCCCTCTCCCAACCTTTTTTTTTCCAGAAAATTCAAGCATATAATTTCAAATTATCTGAACAATTTCAAACTCAGTAGAGCAGACGTTTTTGTTTTCACAGATCCCACTAAATGAAAAACTTGACATTCAAAATTTTGATTGCTTCTTGTTTCTCACATATTCTTCTCAGCTGAACAAGCATTGTTGTTTGCTGCATTTGTTGTTGTTATTATTATATATATATTTTTATGACTTTGAGAAGTGTTAAGTTCGATAATGTTCTTGTGTAATTTGCAGTCAAGTTGTGAACAAACGCAATGGTCGAAAGGCAGTCCAATTTGATAGTAAGTTGCCTAAAGATTTAGTAAATTTGTTTGATAGGCTTATAATGGTTATGTTTTTTTCAAATTTAATTTTCACTATCATACATGCTATTTTTTAGGCTTATGATAGGGTAAGTTGGAATTGTTTGGATAAGGTTTTTTCTAGGAAGGTTTGGGGAGAGGTGGAGGTCTTGGATGAGAGGTTGATTGTTTACTGCTTTCTTTTTCGTTATTGTGAATGCTGAACCTAAATCATGATTTAGAGGAACAAGGGGTTTTAGACAAGCAAATCCATTATCTCCATTCTTGTTTTGTTACTAGTTGATGTTTTGAGTAGAATGGTTGGGAGGGCAGTTCGTAAGGGTCTAGTGAAGGGGGTTGGAAATTGGGAGGGGGTAAAGAAGGGGTTTGTGTATCCCATCTTCAGTTTTCTGATGATACTATGTTTTTCTTAGATGATCCTAAAGATTATTTATCTTTTTAAAAAACTTTGAGAGGGTTTCTGGGCTTAAAATTAATTTAAGAGTGGTATTGCGACCACTAATCTAATTTCTAATAGATCCGGGGCTTCATTGGCAGGTTGTGGCTACTTGGATTGGCCCTTGTCTTATTTTGGAGTTCCATTTGGGTGGCCTAGGTAAGTAGGTTTTCGGGATCTAGTGAAGGTGAGGGTGTCTAAGCATTTCGATGGGTGAAAACACTGAAAAGGTACATTATTTACCGTAGGGGTTGCATTACTCTTATTCAGGCTTATGTTGTTAGTATACCTCTTTATTATTTGTTTATTTATAGGATTTGAGTGGGGATAGCTAGCAAGATTGAGAAGATTATTAGTGATTTCCTTTGGCGTAGGGTTGGGGGAAAGAGGAATCATTTAGTTAGTTGGGCGATTTTGCGTATTTTAAGGTGGATGGGATTTAGGTCTTGGTGAGTTGGTGTCTATGTATAGTGCTCTCATGGCTAAATGGTTATGGGGATTTCCGTTAGAGGAGTTCTCTCTTTGGCATAGAGTCATTAAAAGTAAATTTGAATTACATGTGAATGGGGTGGATGCTAAATTGGGAACTTGATGTTCTTTTGAAAGTTTGGGGAGGTTCGTTTTGTATATTTATCCCTCTTCATTTCTAATACTTATTCTATTTCATGTAATGGTTCTCTAATTTGTTTTTGGGAAGATATTTGGGTGGGCAATACTACATCGTTTGTATCTTTTTTCCTGTCTTTATCCTTTTCTTTTGGTCATAATGATGTTATTTCCTCTTTTTTGATTTTTGAAGATGATTTGTCTTCCTAGGATTTCGAATTTCTGTGAACTTTAATGAAAGGGAGGTGGAGGAGATTTCTTTTTTGTTGCTTTTTTTTGGAGAATTATTGTCCTCCTTTCGGGGTGGATGGTCATTCTTGGTCTTTAGATTCTTTAGGGGTTTATTCTTGCAAATCTTTCTTTTATCTTTTGACTAATGCTAATATCTCCTCTTCGCTCCATAAAACTATTTGGAAGGCCAAATTTCCTTAAAAAAATCGAGGCTTTTATCTGGTTCATTGTTCTTAATAGAGTTAACACAAACAATTTGGGTAGACCATAGAAGGTACTTTCACCTGATGTTTGTTCTTTATGTCTTGATAGTTCATAAGCAACTTTTCACCTGTTTTTGCATCGTACTTTTGCTTAGAACATTTGGAATAACCTTCTTGGTCTCTTGGGAGAAAGTTGGCTCTATCTAGAGTTGGTGGAGGATTTGTTGGTCATCTCATTTTCTGGTTTTGGTAGAAGGAAGGAAGTGGATGCTTTCTGGAGTTGTGTGGTTTTTGCTGTTCTGTGGGGTTTATGATTGGAACAAAATGCTCGAAAATATATGAGGAAAAATCTGAATACCTTTTTGTTAAGGGAGAAGATTCATTACTTAGCCTCTCTATGGTGTGCTGCTGCTAGTTGTTTTAAAGGAGTGAGGTCTTTTGATATTCATTGGGATCAGCTAGCTTTATTAGTTTGATGGCTGCTGTTTATTATTTTATTTTATTTTATTATTTTCTTATTTTTTTTTTAGGAGTAATTTTTATTCTCATCTTTGTATATTCTTTCTCCTATAGTGAATTTATCTTCTTTTGTTATCAATTTTTTTCCTAGTTAATTTAGATTGTAATTTGGATGAAATGTGGTTGAAATTATGGAAAATTTGCCAATGATGGTGTCAAAGCTTGATATAAATTGTTGGTCCACAACCCAAGAGCTTAAAATAGTTATTAAGGCTTGTGGTAACTAAGTAGGACGATCTTATTAAAATGCTTGGTATTTAACAACTCCTAGGTTTTTCGAAACAGGAAATATATGAAGAGGATAATGTACCTAAAATCTTTCGGATAAAATGGGTCTAAGTTTGATCGCATCCGAGGCTTAAAAAATAAGGTTGGACGTTGGTACGAGTTAGAAGAGAATGGGTTAGAGACCTTGTCCTTCAATCACGCAGTCTTCTCTCCTTTTATAATATTCATCTTTTATGAAAAGGGTAGAGAGACTTCAAAACTTAATAGTAAAATGGAATTGAGGAAAGACAAGCTTGGACTAATGTAATGCAACTTCTGAAAGAACAAATAGAACCCTTCCACCCATCAAGGTGTTTTGATACCTTAACAATCAGTGGATCCCAAAATCTCTAAAGAGTGAGGATTCTTAGATAATGGAACTCGTAAAATAAGTCAAAGGCAATTGTAAGGGTTGAAATTTTTGGTAAAGCGGAAGATCTAACATAATGAGAGGTCTCTCCCTTTGTTTATAATATATATCAAGTACATTCTAATGATCATAAGATCCTTACTAACTCTCATTTATTTACATAACACTAACACACTTATAAAATGACTAAAATAACCATTAACACTACTCCTCAAGCTAGAGCATAGATATCAAATGGTCCTAACTTGTTACAAATAAATTTAGCATGAGCACCTCCCAAATCTTTGGTAAACAAATCAGCAAGCTGCATATCGGACTTACATAAATGGTGATAATGAGTTTCTATACAAGTTTTTCCCAAACAAAGTGGCAATGAACTTCAATGTGTTTTCTTTGCTCATGGAAGATTGGGTTCGAGGCAATATGAAGAGTTGCTTCATTATCACATTAACTGCATAGACTGAGAATGTGGAAAACCCAATTCTCCCAACATGTTTTTCAACCAAATGAGCTCATATGTAGTGTGAGCCATGGCCCTATACTTTGAATTCAACACTTGACGTGGCCACTACGGTTTGTTTCTTACTCTTCCAGTAAACCAAGTTACCACTTTGAAAGATATAGTACCCGGTTGTGGATCTTCTGTCTGAAGGTGATCTGACTCATTTGCATCAGTATATCCTTGATTATAAGTGTGACTCTGATCTTGATATAAGAGACCTCTCCTAGGTGTACCTTTGAGATATCTCAAGATTTGAGTTACTACTTCCAATGACTTTTCCTCATAGAATCTGGAGATTAACTTGCAACACTTGTTGTGAAAGATATATCCGACCAAGTGACTATGGGATAGTTCAACTTCCCATCAAGTCTCCAATATCATCTTGGGTTAGGCAACAAATCACTCATATTTGAGTCATCCGACGTTAACTTCTTGTTAGGATTTATGGGATCTATCAACTGGTTTGGGTCCCAATAGCCTAGTCTCATTCAAAAGATCAAGAACACACTTACTCTATGACAAAGCAGTTTGAGTACAACATTTGGATTCTTTTATCTATACTACTTATAAAAGGAGAATGAAAAGATGTGTGTTTTCACATTGGGGCATCTTCTCCAATATTTATCCTTCTTTAAAATTAAAATAATTTTTTTAAAAAAATAAAAAACCAAATTATGCATCACCTTTCATAAGCGATACATATTCAATCTCTAAAGGGTACCTATTCTAGTAAGTGTATTTGAAGAGTTATCTTCTTTCACAATAGATGCCCTATTCATAATAGATTTGTCTTCTAAACGTCCCCTTCCATGAAAGGGTGTCTCTATCTGAATCTCCCCTTTCACGGAAGGGTGTCTTTATCGCTATACAAGGAGATAATTCTTGTACATTTAACATAGAAGAACACAACAATATCATTATCTCCAATCTATCTTCTTCTTCCTTTATTTTAGAGAAGTTCCAAAACTTCTTACTTACCCCTATTTTGATCTTACAATTTTATCATTACTCTTTAAATGCTACCATTCCAATAGATGTCTTTTAAGAGTTATCTCATCCCATAGGAGATGTCTAATATTCACTGATCTCTAAAAGATACATATTTTGTACAAGATACTAATCATAGCAATACCTTTTAAAAGATGTCTCCTTTCATGAAAGGGAGTCTCTATAACTATATAATGAAATAGTGTTTATACATTTAACTTAGAAGAACACAACAATAACATAATCTCCTTTCTTCTTTCTTCCTCTATTTTATAAAAGCTCAAGAACTTCTCAAAATGACCCCTAATTTAATTTTACAATTTTATTCTTGCTATCTAAAAGGTAATATTCCAATAAGTGTCTTTTAATTAAGAGTTATTTGCTTTGATAAGACATACTTATTCACTCTCTAAAAGGAATGTACTCCAATAGGTATCTTTTAGGAGTTATCTCTATTAATAATAGATTTCTATGAGATGTCTACTTCCTTGAAAGTGTGTCACTATCACTACATAAGGAATAGTCTTTTATACATTAAACACATAAGAACACAACAATAACATCTCCTCTCTTTCCTTCTTCTTTCTTTATCTTAGAGAAGTTCCAAAACTTTTCAAAATTACCCCCATTTTAATCTTATAAGTTTATCCTTAGTCTCTGAAATGCGCTTATTCCAATAAGCACATTTAAGAGTTATTTGCTTTGATAATAGATGCTCACTCTTTCTTTGAAATGTACCTGTTTCAATAGATGTCTTTTAAAGGTTATGTCTTTCTAGCTGTTCACCCTTTAAAAGGTACCCATTTGGTGTTTTTTTTTTCCTAAGAATTATCTCCTTCTATAAGAGATATCTTGTTCATGATGGATGTCTTCTAAGAGATTCTCCTTTCATGAAAGGGTTTCTTTGAATCTAAATAATGAGGTAATGTTTATACGTTTAACATACAAGTACAGAACAATAACATTATCTCCTTTATCTCGTATTTTTTCTTTTATTTTGGAGAAGTTCTAAAACTCCTCAAAATTGCCCCTATTTTGGTCTTACAATTGTATCCTTCCTTTCTAAAAGTTATAAAAAATAGGTGTCTTTTATCCCCCTTTCTGAATAGATACCTATTCACTCTCCAAAAGGCACCCATTTGAATTAATGTATTTTAAGAGTTATATCTCCTTCCATGAGATACCTATCAACTCTCTACAAGAAACCTATTCCAAACAACTATTCCAATTTGTGTCTTTTAAGATTTATTTCCATAAGCAATGCGTTCTAAGAGATGGCCCCTTTCATTAAAGGGCATTCTATCTCAAGAATATATTTGTTATATGTTTAACACAAAAGAACACAATAATAACAACATCTTGTCTCTTTCTCTCTTCTTCCTCCTTTGTTTTAGGGAAGTTTTGAGACTTCTCAAAATGATCCATATTTTAATCTTACAATTTTATTCATCTTCTCTAAAAGGCATGTCTATCTTTTAAAAGTTATCTCTTTCTATAGTAGATTCCTAATCACTCTCTAAACTTGAACCTATTCAATAAGTGTATTTTAAGAGTTATGTGCTTCTACTTATTACACATGCCACAAATGTGACCATTCCTAATTCCCAAGAAGTATTTCAATGTTCTTAATTCTTTGGTCTGGGACTTAATTTGTAGAAAATGTTTTAGGCCTTGAATACCTTGATCACCATCACTTGTAATTACAATATCATCCACATACACAATAAGAAGAATCCTGCTTGATGAAGTATGACGATAAAAGACAGAGTGATCCACTGCACATTGTTGAAGCCCAAACTCAAATACTACAACATTGAATCGACCAAACCATGCTTTGGGAGACTGTTTTAAACCGTATAATGCCTTCTTGAGATGATCGGCAAAACACATTAAGCTTGACTCCCCTTGAGCTACAACCCAGGTGGTTGCTCCATATAAACCTCCTTCTCAAGATCACCATGCAAGAAGGCATTTTTTACATCTAACAAATGTAGAGGCTAGTGACAAGTTTTGGCCAAGGTGATGAAGATATGTATGAAGGTAATTTTGGCAATCGGGAAAAAATATATGAATAATCCAAACCATACACTTGAGTATATCCCTTAGCAACATGACATGCCTTTAGACGAGCAACATAACCATCGGGGTAGACTTTCATTGTATATACCTAGCAACAACCAAGCACAAATTTGTCAGGAGGAAGTGATTCCAGTTCCCAAGTATCATTATCTTGGAATGCACTCATCTCTTCAACCATCGCATTCCTCCACCCAGAGTGGGCTAAGGCTTCAGAAACAGGTTCAGGAAAGGCAATAGAATAGATGCTAATAGTGACAAAACAATAATAGGAGGGTGACAAGAAGTCATAACAAACAAAGTTGGAGATGTGATTATGTGTACATGTGCGTTTACCTTTTCGAACAACAATGGGAGGTTAAACATTGTGGGAAATATGATCATCATGTGAGGAAACCAAAAGCATGGTAGTAAAGGCTAAAGGGGACTCTCTTCCTTGGAGTCACCGTCATGAATACACCTGCAAATTAGGATGATTGAGACACTCAAACTAGATGGAGACATAGGTGGATGATTGGGCAAGGACAATAAACTAGAATATGGAAAATTAGGCCAAGGAAGAGACTCATTGAGATTAGAAGCACTCGAGGGCTGAGAGTAGTATGTTGCAGACTCAAGGAAAGTAACATTGACAAAAGCAAAAAAAAATTGATGCAGAGCAAGACTATAATAACGATATCACTTTTGAATGCACGAGTAGCCTAGAAAAACACATTTTATAGAACAAGGATCCAATTTATAAACCCCAAGAGTTAGTTGATGAATAAAGGACTACACACCTGAATATACGAGGAGGTAAAGAGAATAGAGGTGAATTAGGAAAGAGAATGCAGTAGGGAATTTTACCATTAAGAATAGAGGACCACATCCTATTGTTTAGATGGCAAGCAATAAGTACAACATCACCCCAAAGCACTTTAGGTACATGCATTTGATTAAGTAATGTGCGAGTGACTTCAAGGATATGTCTATTTTTCCTCTTTGCAACCCCATTTTATTTAGGAGTGTGGGCACAGGATGATTAATGAAAGGGCTCGCTACTTGTTTATTGAATTAGGAAGCAAAAGGGACACGATGATGCTTTCCGAACTGATAAGACTCACAATCAAGACTAGACATAGGACTCAAATCAGGAAATAATAGTTTCAACTTTTCCAATGCAGGATGACCAAGGAGACAATGGATTTGGAGAGGTGTGACAGCAGTAGTGCAAACTATAGAAGGAGATTGTTACTCAAAGTGATAAGCTCCATTGCTTCAGTATCTCATGAACATTAGCAGTTATACATTGCACGATGTTAAGTTCATGAATACGCTTCATCTCTGTAAAATACTCTATAACACTCCTATCTCCTTGTTGTAATTGAAAGTACTCCAAGGATCATATATACGTGTAATGTTACTAGGATACATAAGCTTGGCATAATCCCAAATCTCCTCACATCCATGTAATCTAGGGTTCCATCAAGTTCAACAAGAGAGAGACAATCTATGGATCTTAATACACACTTCTTTTCTCTTCTCATCAAAAGGGCCAGAGTGGAACAAGTGGTCAGATTTTCCTAATCCCGTTAGATAAACATTAATAGACTTAGACCAGTGAGCATAATTCTTTCCATCCAACTTTTTGGTTGTTATCTGTGACAGCAATGAAAGAAACATGTTTTTGGGATTCATAGACTCCATCCCAACACTCACAAACTAGACCAATGTCAAACAAGAGGTACAATTGAACTGACTCGAACAACCACGAACAAGGTGAACCACCGAAACAATCCTAGACAAGTCATCAATAAACTAATATAACAATGTCACAGCCTTACAAGCTCAACATATGAAAACTGCCACTGCTCCAAGAGGCTCATGAATGGCCTTTACTAATACCGAACAACAACTAACGGATTCCCATGAGGGCATGGTCGAAATTGAATTTTTGAAAAAAAAACATGCCCAACACCTTGATATTATGGACTATGAAAGAAATCAAAACATGTGAAAAAAATTGCTGCAAAAACTAATGTGGAACTCTCACATGCTAGCGCATGGGGGCGGCACTGCTGGCAGTCGGCCGGCACATGGGGGCACATGGGGTAGTTTCTGGCGTTGATATTTTATAGGGCTTCTGTGGTTGGTTTTGTGAAATATGAAAGGGTTTTGGTGGGTCTGTGAAGGGCAGCGACAACAAGGTGGTTTCTGGTGATAACTGAGTTTGATACGGTGGTAGACTATAGGTTGGAACTTGCTTTGATACCATGATGATATTTTTTGGTAGAACAAAAGACTTAACACGATGATAGGTCTCTACCTCTATTTATATTTTATATCAAGTACATTCTGATAACCATAATACCCTTACTAACTCTCTTATTAACATAACACTAACACACTAATAATGCTAAATGACTAATAACCATTAACAGTAAGATACGAGAACCCATGAGAGCCCCACAACAGCTGTGAACCTAGAGCCAAAGGTCACCTATGGACTTATATTAACAGTAGCTAAACAATTCATATCCAAACTTAAGCCTTGGCAGTAATCCAACATTGAAATAGAAAGAATATTACAAAAAGACATCCCATCATCACACAAAAAAAATACTGTCATTGCTTTTTAGCAATCGTGTGAGACACTCACCCCATCCCCCTTGCAGCTATTCCTTGAATAAAACTGCTATCCTTTCTCAGCCATGCTACTCATACCATTCGCAAATAAGAGAAAAGGAAATAAATGGGCCCCTAATTTCATTGACCCAGGAGATGAAAATGAAGTCCTTGCTTCACTATTAATAATGAATGAAACAGAGGTGGAGCTGGAGAAGAAAGATGACCTCTAGGGGTGTTCATGGGTTGGGTTGGGCCCAAAATTCCAACCAATCCAATCTTGTTGGTTTGGCCAAAATCCAATCATAAGACAAATTGTTGAGGGTGTGGTTGTATAGGCTTGATTATTGCGTTGTTTGGTCAGGTCGGGTTGACGGTTTAGCTTTTTTAAAGGCGAAGTAAAAAAAAAGAGATGAAGGAATGTCTCAGAGTTTTTCCAAAAATAATAATACATGTTACATTGAAAACACTACTTACACTAGTGTCATTCAAGTTAAATATATAAAATTGGTAGATTTCTCATAAAAAAAACAATAATATCAATATAATAATATGCATGTAACATAATAAGTATTTTACAATTTTCAATTTTGCATTGACAATGCAATATAAAGAAGGTTCTAAAAGTACTCAAAATTATTATGTCTATTGTCTAAAATGTATACTATCAACCATATTAAATCATAAAATGCAAAATATGTCCATTGTCTTCCAAAAAGACCAAAACATAAAAATTAAAAACATTGTCCTGTTGGGTAAATAGTTGTGGAGGTTTCGTTTAGAGGAGAACTCTCTTTGGCATAAAGTAATTAAAAGTAAATTTGGCTTACTAGATAATGGGTGGGACAGTAATGTGGGACTTAGATCTTCTCTGAGAGTTCTTGGAGATGTATATCTGATCTTTCTCCGCCATTTATTTCTACTACCAAATTTTGGGTGGACAATCGGCTGCACATTTGTTTTTGGGACGCTCTGTTCTTTCTATGTCATTCCTCCTTTTTATTGTATTTCTTCGTTACGTAATGAGTTTGTTTCGTCTATTTTGATTTCTAATGGGCAAAATTTTTCTTGGGACACCCTTTTTAGAGCTTTGAATAATAGAGGGGTGGTTGAGCTTGCGTCTCTGTTGAGGTTATTGGAGGGATCCTTCCAATAGGGAGGATGTCAGGAAGTGGAGGTTGAAGTCTTTGGGGGATTTTTCTTGTAAATCTAGTGTTAAATTTGGGAGAACTTGTCTTTTTCTCCTTCTCTTAGTATTTTGGAAGGCCAAAAGTTCCCTGTAAGATTAAGGATTTTATTTGGTTGGATCATCCTGCAAAGACAAACCCCTGAAACAGCCAGGAGAAAGAACAGTGCAAAAACAAATAAGAGGCAGATTCAAAACAATCAAATTAAAAACTCACACATCCAGTGATAATGCCTTGGAAGGCCTCCTAATCTGCACCGAAAGTTCACTGTAAGATTAAGGCTTTTATTTGGTTGGTTGTTCCTAATAGAGCTAACACTAACAATCTGGTGCAGATTAGGAGGCCTTCTAAGGCCTTATCACTGGATGTGTGATTTTTTGCTTTGATTGTTTTGAATCTGCCTCTTATTTGTTTTTGCACTGTTCTTTATCCTGGCTGTTTCAAGGGTTTGTCTTTGCAGGATGTTCTGTGTGGTTTTGGTGTGTTGTTTTGTATTGATTTTTACGCTCTTCTATTTTTTTTTTTTCCTTTTGTTCCTTTTAAGGAGGAATTCTTATTCTCCAGCCCTGTACTTCCTTTTCTATTAATATACTAATCTTTTTCGATAAAAAAACACCAACAATTTAGGAGGCCAAATAAAGCTTTATCTCTGGATTTGTATCTGTAATGTATTTTATTAATATACTAATCTTTTTCGATAAAAAAACACCAACAATTTAGGAGGTAAAATAAATCTTTATCTCTGGATTTGTATCTGTGATGTATTTTATTATTGATGAGTCACACTTTCATCTATTCTTGCATTGTCTAGTGGCCTAGAGCCTATAGAATAAGTTGGTGTGTGTTGGTGTGCTCAAGCTTGGTGCAGACTTTTTTTTGATGGCTTCTTACAGAGGCTTTGGGAGGTGTAAGAATGCTAGCTGATTGTCATTTTTTGTGGTCCATGCATTGTTTCAGTGTATATGGTTGGGGAAGAATGCTCGTTTTTTTAGTGATTGCTTGCTCTATTCGCCTTTGTTTGCTCTGGAACATGTTTTCGTTGCTTCTATGGGCTTATTCTTGAGGTTGTCTTGTGGGATTTGTTCTTTGGATTTTCAGCAGCTTGCTGGTTTGGGATTCTTCTTCATTTTTTGGTATTTCTTCTCTTTTTACTTTTTTTAGTTTTTGTTTTTGTTTCTGTTAGGAGGTCATTATCCTCTTTGTTGTACTCTTGTTTTTTTTTTTTTTACTTTCTTCTCCTAATATAATTTATTTTTTCTAATCCAAAAAAGGCAAAATATCCCAATGGCCTATGCAAAAATAATGATTACCCAAAGAAAAAAAAAAAAAACTCTTCAACATCAAGGCTGCAGTAGTGCGAAGAGTGTTTGTGCTGCAATGTTGCATTACAGTACCATAGACTGTTGTGCTACAGTAATTTGACAGTACCCAAACCACATATTCAATTCAACTTCCTAGCCAAGCCACTTTTGTCGTCATTCAGCCAATCAATGCTTGTGCTTGATGAATTTGCCTCTTTATTTATTTATTTTGCCTTCATCTTATTGCTTGTATCTTTCTACTAGAAAATACTTTTATTCTACATGAGCATGGTTGAACTTCCTAGCAATTGTGTTATTTGCAATATTATGAGTTTGATTGTAATAATTTTTTGACATTGTCTGAACTTTCATTTAAACTTTGAGCTTACTTTTGTTACAATTCCAACTCTGACGTCAGTAAATGCACATAGTTGTGTGTTTGGGATCTTAACATATTTGTTCACATCAACAAATAGGTAATTGGTTTGGGGTGGGGTGTGATTTCATCCTTTGAGTCTTTGACTGAGTAATTATTAACTACTTTCATTACAAGGTAAGGGCTCTTAACTGTGCTTCTTGTTATTGTTCTTAACAGGCAAAGGAATTATATCTGAGCCGAATAGGAATGACTGCCTTGCTGTTGTAGATGGTAATCATGGGTTGGCTGGTCCAGACCTTTTAAATGATGAAATTGTTTCCGAGCAACTTACTAGGTAACCTGATTTCATGCCCCTGATTAAATGCAAAGACACTACCAGAGTTGGCAATGCTTGATACAGTGAAATTGATGTCTGAAGTGGCCACTTAATAAATGTTTTTTTGCTTATTTTTAGATTTGTAGATTATTGTTTACTGTAATTTGTTCTGTATCTAGATTGTGCTATTAAGAGTAATTTAAATTTGAGATTCTCTCTCTCTCTTCTCCTCTCTCTCTTGCACATGCATGATAGAAAAACAATTGATTATGGTTATAAAATAGAGACAAAGGGGATGATAAAATATCCCCCTAAAAGAAAATAAATAGAAAAATGTGAAAGTATGCGAACAGAAAATAGCAATGTTGACTCGACAGAACCTACTTGATTCTGCTGAAAATCCATAAAACAAGCTCCCATATAACATCTTTTCCTTGGGATGAGATTCAGCACTTGAATTCTTTATGGGCTGTTGCTGCTGGTTGTTTCAAGGGATTACATCTTGCAGATGTTCAGCGTGATTGGTCTGCTATTTTACTTTGGTAATTCTGTTTTTTCTCGTATTTTTGGAGTATTCCTTTTCCTTTTTTCTCTATTAATGTACTTCTTTTGCCATAAAATTATACTTCTTTCTTTTTTGTGATAGAAAATGCTCCCTTATGACACCTGAACGAATAAGCCTAACATGAGAGAAAACCAATTCTCTCCCAAGGCAACTACAGAGACATGAACCAACATTTAAAAAATTTAGCACCTCTCCATCCAAATCCTCCAAACACCACACTAACTAATTACTCAATTCCATGACCTTCTAGCAGCCTTTCTCCCTCTAAATGCTCTAAAAGAAACAAGAAAGTGCCTCAAAGAGAGTCATGGCGAGCCAATACTCCAAAATAACCACACATCCTGCACCACTATCTTTAAGCAACAAAGCAATGAAAAATGAGAGTGCAACTGATCTCTGTTAAAGCACATTTTCTAAATATCAGAAAAAGCAGCCTTGTGCGATATCCTAATCCATAGTTGATTGTTGGTGTTGAATCTATTATGGATTGTTAACCAAAGGCCTTAACCTGGATAGTGCCTTACAGTCCTTATCCTCCCAAGTATGATTGTCCAAAGGAAAAGGGTCATAGAATTGATCTAATGAGAGAGGAATAAACAAGTGAACTGGGTAAGGCAATCAAAGAATAAGGAGGGTGTTGAACACTCTCAAGCGATCAGTTCTCTTTCTCTTGCAAAGTCTTCCTCACCTCTCATCGCACTATTGCTCTTCTCTGTAGTGCTGTTAGTTCTTGATGATAGCGGTTCGTTCAGTCCAGATCAAAGGGAAATTCTTCATTCTGAGATTGGATAAAGTGGGGAAGCTTATAGCTTTGTTTATTTTTGAGAAAAACTGGCAACACGATCGCGAGTAAGACTTTCATTAGTTGCAGCAACATGGTTCTCGTATGGCTTTTTCGTCACTTGTTGGAAGGTTGGGTAAGGGTTTTCAAAGCTTTTGGGTGGATTACTTGAACTATTGGATGGCGATTTGAGCGATGAGGGCAGGTAAGTTTTTGGGGTTAGGGCATGGATGGAAGAATTTTGTGCTACAGTGAGATCTTTTCTTCATGGAACTGATGGTTTAGATAGAAAAATATTAGTGAGTATTGCTCTTGGAGTCAAGTGGTTTCAGGAAGAATTGTTGTTGCTGGTGATTGGTTGAAGGATGTGTTGGTGGCTGAAGTTTTAGTAGACGCTAAGCAGGTGTGTGGTAGCTGAGGTGGGGGGGGGGGGGGATGCAAGAGGAAGTCTTTTGGCCTCCTTCCCATGAAGTGATTCATCAATTGAAGTCGCTAAGGTCAAGGATTCTTGTTGAGGAGTTGATTCTGGAGGTGGCTAGGGTTTCCTTCATGGAAGAAAGGATGATGATGGCTGGGTGGGTTGGGCCTGGGTCTTTGATGATTATTTTAGAGCTGTGCCATTTGTTAGACAGCAATGGAGGCCTCTTAACACTGCCGATGGGCATTCAGATAAGCAAGCCCACAATCAGACTTTTGTTTCTAATTTAGGCTTGTGTAATGAGAAGGAACACCCTCCAGATAAGTCTCATCTGGGCCAACTTAATTAGCAGGCCCAAAATTTTATCACTATTGTTATAAATATCGTGGTTGAGTGTTAGATCGTCAATTGGAATGAAGTGCATAGTCTTTCTTTAGAAACCTGTGAGGTGGGAAGACTTGATCAACCTTCAAGCAGAAGCAAGATGCCGCTGTCACAGTGCTTTGCTTGACTTCAAATCGGGTTCATGGTGGTCAAGAGGAGAGAAGTAGCTGCTCCAAAAACAGAAGAGAGAAAGAGGTGTAATTAGAAGGATTGGTTCCTAAAAATTCAACTAGTATTCTGAAGGGCGATTTTTCTCCTGTAGAGGATCGTTAGTGGGCAGTTTGTCAGGAATGAGATAGGGGGAGTTTCCTCTAAAGAATTATAACTCTTGTGAGGATGTAATTCAGGAATTTAGTGCTGGTGTGGAGGGAAATTCAGCTGATAATGGATTAAGGCTTAGTTTGGCCCCCCTGTAGCTTTTCAAAAGGAACTTTTAGAAAAGAGCTGATGTAAAGAAACTTATATTGTTTTAAAGATGCTTGCCCCCCCCCCCCCCCCTGGGAAAAGGAGTTGTTAGAAAAAAAGCCGACTTTTAGTGTTTGGTTAAAAGGTTGTAAGGTGCCTAAAAGTATTTAAAATGACTGAAATGGATATGTACAACAACAACAACAACAACAAAACCAAGCCTTAGTCCCACTAAGTGGGGTCGGCTATATGAATCCTTTTCCGCCAATTTATGCGATCATGGACCATTTCTTTTGATAGATTCAAAGATATTAAATCCTTACTCACTATCTCCTCCCAAGTTATTTTTGGTCGACCCCTACTCCTTCTATTGCCCCCCACAGTAACTAAGTCACTCTTCCTCACAGGTGCACTATAAGGCCTACGTTGCAAGTGTCCATACCATCTGAGTCGTTCTTCCCTTATCTTATCTTCTATAGGAGCTACACCTAACTTACCACGAATATGTTCATTCCTTAATTTATCTTTGTAATATTTTAATGCATTTATAGTTTTGTAATATTTGAAAAAAAGTTAAGGACAATAATGGATAGAATAATTTGGTGGAGAAAAAGCTAGCTTTTAGCTTTTAAAAGCTTCAAATTGTAACTTTTAAAAGCTACCCAGAAAAACTACAAGCTGGCTTTTAAAAGTTGGAAAGTCATTTATCAAACACGTTAGACCCAGCTTTCACTTTTAAAATGGAGAATTGAGGCGAAAAAGGGGGGCGCAAACTCACTCTAAGTTCTGATAATTTGAGGAGTCAAAAGGTTTGCGCTCGCAGTTAGGAAGTGCAAGTGGGTTTTGAAAAGAGAAAGCATCTTGGAGAAAATTGATATTTGTTTGGTGAGAAAATAAAAAGAAAAAGATCGTAAGAGAGATTCAGAAGGTGATTTAAGCATGGCCTAAAACTTGCATGAAATTATTGAAATTTCTGTGAAAAGTTAAGGCTTTTGTATGGTTGGTTGTTCTTAATAGAGACCTTTGAAGGCACGATGTGGCTCTTCAGCTTCTTTATCGTTAAGATTCCTGCAGGGATGAAAATTCCAAGAGACCAAGTTCTGTTAATTGTGAAAATCTGAAAGGCGATGCAAGTGAGGAAAAGCAATGGAAAACGGAGTATCATGAACCCAAAAATCTTATCTAACCTATGCTACACCCCTTGATGGATTATCTAACCTATGCCACACCAAAGAAAATCCTATCCTTCTCTAACTAAGCAGCTACTCCAACTTGAAATCTTAGTTTTAATTTTGTCACTTTGTGCCTTTGATGCTGTTACGACTTGATTACATGTTGGCTCACGACCTTACAATTTAAGCTTTTAGGTTAAGTGGTGACATTACATGGTATTAAAATTCTGGTTGCCTGGAGGCCTTGGCTTCTATTCTTGTTGCATGCATTTATTTTATGCAATATTATCTCATTTCCCATAATTGGTGTTATTCATCATCTGTTTACCTCTCTGTGTGCAGTCATTGTGCATCCATGATGATGTACATTATTCAGTGATAATCAAATTACTAAAAAAAACTATTCGTTGGCTTATGTTGCTATTGACAGGAAAATTCTATTTCTTTCACTTTTATTAATAATATGTGTTATAGTTAAATTAATGAAGTGAAATACATTAGCTTTTAATATGATATTCTCCATCAATATATTAAACACATAAAACATACAATGAACTAAACAGGTTCTACTAATTTATTAGTTAAATAATAAAAATATAATAAATTTAGACCAGCAAGTTATATTGTATTACCTAAGCTTTAAAATTACAATATTATAACTGCAAATTTATCAATAAAAAAGTAAAATATCAACAAGTATCAACTACTTCAACGAGACAATGAAGGCTAAAGTTCTGTAAAGAGTTAAGGCTTTTATTTAGTTGGTTGTTCTTAATAGAGTTAACGCCAACAATCTGTTGCAGAGTGGAAGATCTTTGAAGGCACTTTCTCCTGATATGTGTTCATTATGTTTTGATAGTTCAGAAACAATTTCTCATATGTTTTTTCAATGTGATTTTGCTTCGAAGATGTGAATAAGCCTTTTGGTTTATTGGGAGTAATCTGGGCTTAAGATGGAGGATTTGTTGGTCATTTCTTTTTCTGGTTTTGGTAAAAAAGCAAAGAAGACATGCTGTTGTGATGTCAGGGTTATGGCTGGAACATAATGTGCAAATTTTTATGGGGAAACAAAGTTGAATATCTCTTTGTTATGCGACAAAATTTGTTATTTAGCATTGCTTTTTGCGCTGGCTCTGGTTGTTTTAAAGGAGTGAGATTCTCTGATATTCGATTGGATTGGCCTGCTTTGGTAGCTTGATTGTTGTTTTTCCATTTTGTTTTTTCTCTTCTATGTTTGCCGTGTTCTTTAGGAGGATACTTCATTCTCCTTTTTTGTATATCCTTGCTTAACTAATGAAATTATCTTATTTTGTTATTTAAAAAAAAAGAAAACTTCAATGAGACGAAAACTAGATGAGAGAAGAAGGCTGAAATTGAACATGTAAAATAAATATTGAATTACGACAAATTTTCAAAATAAATAATTTTTAGAGTAAAATATTGTTTTAGTCAAATTGTTAATTAATACATATCTTGTGAATATTACAAATTATAAATAATTTTGTATCATCATCATAATCTTCACCCCCACTCTTCACATAGCTGATTGAGTTTGGTTTATGAAAGGAAAAAAAAAAAAAAGAAGAGAAAATGAGAAGAAAGTATAAAAATGAAAAATAATTTTCTGTAGCAGTCCTATACTGGTTATAGCAGTCTTTTAACTGCCATAGCGGCTGTTACGTAGTGGTACTGTTCTGTAACAGCAGTTAGAGTTGTGATTTTTGTTCACGCTGATTTATTGTAACGGTATCGGGGCCTCAAAAGTCCTTTATGTAATTGCATGCGTAAGAGTTGCCGCTCTTATTTTTAAAATCATGATCCCATCATGGTCATTTCTATATTTGTTCAGTTGATCCCCATCTATTTGAGCGGATACATAAATTAAATATTTCATTTTGTCAAAAAATATAGGCCAAACTGACCACACAGCGCTACTTGTGCATGGTAGTATTGAAGCTCGATAATTGATATGCATTGTTGTCTCAGTTTAAACCTTAGTTAAAGTGCTGACATGTAGGTGCATGAAGTGGAAACATGGTTGGAGACTCACCTCCTGTTTTGTTTGCAGAATGAAATTAAAGTAGGAATGCTATGTTTGATATTGCAAGAATGGAATGGGATAACAATGGAGTGGATTGGAGAATGGAATGGAGTGGGGAGCGGAATGGAATGACCATTCACATCCGACTGTTTGGTGACAAACATAGAATCACACTAGAATGGAATGGGTATTCCCATTCCCCATTCCATTCTCATGTTTGGTATAAATAATTAATAATGAAATGGAATACTCATTCATTTTTTAAAAATACATTAAAATGTACAAATCTAATAATTTTTTTAAAAGAAATTAACTCTTTTAAAATGAATTTTAACTAAAGAAAAAGAAAAATTAATGCATTCATTTATAATGCACATGTAGATTTTTTTTAAAAAAAATAGCCAAAATAAATCCCGACAATTTCATTATATCAATATCGCAGGGTTTTAAGTGCATACTAAAATGAAAGAAATTGTATTCTATTAAGAAGTTCAATAGTTTGTCAAATAAAGCTAACATTTACATAACAAAACAAACTGAGAATGATCTTCACCCATTCTTCCTTTTCAGAATCTTACCTCACCTGCCGTGCAAAGCAAGTGCATTTCAGATTCTTCTGAGTTCCAAGTATAAATTTATATCATAATTTAAACGTTTCATAACTGCAACATATACACCCGAAAGAACAAATTATAAATATAAATGAAATAATTATAGTAATGTTAAAAAAAAAAAATAGATCTAGTAGCATATGAAATGGCAGACAAGTTGAAACTCAAGACTAAGAAAGACCCAAGACCCAAGCACATCCATTGGTTCAATAAATGCAATGAGGTTCACGTGTCTTCACTCTTCAAGATGTATGGGAAGATATTTAATTGGCAATTCATTTAGACTTCAAACAAGCAGTTAACCTCCACACAGTTCATTAATAAGGTGAGATCCAATTAAATAAAAAAAAGTGCTGAAAATCTGATCCATGACATTAAACTCAAGAATTAATTGGCAAGATGACTTTTTCTTGCGACCTTCTCCATCTCCACCACCTTCTCTATAACTACAGACTAGAGTGGTGCTTTCAGGACTTTTTGCACTAGGACAGGTGACTCTTACTTTGCAGTTGCTTCTCTTTCTCCATCACCACCACCTCCTCTTCCGTAACTGATGGTGCTTCAAGGAGAGTATACATTGGCAAAGACTGCTAGATGATCTAAACAAATCCAACCTAAACCTAGCCCTAATCTACTATGCAGCAAAAAAGAAGTCTCAAGACACAATTCATGATGAGTAACCATAGGATCTTGGATCACTATAATCTTGCCTAGATGAGTATAACCATAGGATGTTGGATCACTATAATACAACTAGCAAGCTACACTCACTATGGGGCTACAATATGTATAAAGAGGAAATAAGACAGACAGAAAATTCATGATAAGTGGGCAAAAAATAAACTGTTCAGGCCGAAAGCCTCCCATATAACATAATGATTAACCTGTTATTATCCCAGTCAACGGCCACATCAAAGTGGAGAGATAAGTTCCACATTTTTGGATGCGAAAATAAGCGTACCATCGACACTAATTTTGAAACACACTCAGACCCATAACTATAAACACTCCAAAAGGTTGTAGGAAGGCTGATGTAAGTGCACAAGCAAATACCATGCACTTCCCAGGTGAAAATACTTGACTGCTTTGCAATGCTTGATTGCAATATAATCCTGTATTAATTTAGTCCACTATGTTGAAACCACAGGTCTATGTTTCAAATATTGTTGCCTCAATTTTGTAAATCAATTTAATCCAGGGAAGAAGAATATTTAAAGTAGTACATCTGCCATTTTTTAATTGAGCAAGGAACCACATTGTTTTAGCTCCATCCAGTAAGAAAAAATCAACACACAGGTGGATACTAATAAAATGGACAACATAAGTTCATCAGATGTTCATTGGTCTTATTGGGGAGATTTAACTACGGATCTCTCTAACCCCAACCAAAACTTTTACCAAGGTTAATTTTAGAATTTTTTAAATAATGCAGAGATAGATGTTTATAAGAAATGGACGAATCAAGGGTTTATTTTTTTATTTTTTATTTTTTATTTTTTTCAAATAATCTAGCACATTGATAAGTTTTTGGCTTGTGTAGAATTTCTTGATATTTATTGTAATACATATTTAGTTTTTGGGTTTGGTTTTGCTATGAATTGGTTAGGTGTTATTTGAATATTGGATTTTTTTTCATTTTTTTAAGTTATATTTTCTTATGTTCTTATATTCTAAAGCTTCTAAATCTGTCTGTCTGTTTTTAAAAAGTTCGTTAACTTGCTCTTTCTCTGCTTTGAGCTCAATCATGAAGACAGTCTTATATTATAATCAGCCATAATCTACAACACAGCAATAAAGAAATCTCAAGACACAATTCATGATGAGCTTTATACATGTAAAAGATAAGCCAAAAATGCAATAAGAAAAAGCTAATCCACCCTATTCTATACCCTACCAAGGTTTGCAGATTCACAGCTTTGCAAATCACAAACCAGTTTCCTAGAATCACAATGAAAATATTCTATCAAAATTTACTTTCCTTTTCTTTGACTGGGAAGATCAACAGAGTCAAATGAAGTTAAAAGAAAAAAATGCATAGAAAACAAATTATGTTAACTATCAAAAGAAAAACATGTTGGCTAATGACATAATATTACATACCTCTCATAACACTGAATTGGTGCAGGCTCCTGTTCAAGGAATGCGACAAACTATTCAAATGACACAAACACAAAAAAAGTTTGAATCAAACATCACTACCACGGCTAGGCTTTAGCGGTTGATATAGATCAAGATTCAAACTGAAAAATTTTGATATCTACAAACCAAGATCGAAGAACAAGAGACTGACCCTAGCTTTGATTTTGGGTAACACTGCTTGATCCAATGGCTAGATCTGATTTGGTGTTCTCTTGTTCCTTCCTCAATTGCTGTTTCGATTTGTGAAAGACTCCATTGATTTACAGCAGGAGAGAGCCGAAAGAGTCGAGGAGACAAGTCGAGAAGTCAGGGGAGAGTCGAGCGAGTTGATAAGTGGGAGAGTTGGGACTGATTCCCACTTTGGGGTGAATGGTCATTCCTCCGACATTTGGAAGGAATCCTTATTACCACTACAAGTTGGAACGGGCATTCTAGGGGAATGGACATTCTTACTTCTATAAGCCTTTCCAAACATGGGAATGGAATATAAATGCTGGAATACACATTCCATTCCATTCCAGCGTACCAAACAAAGCGGATAGGAACTGAGGAAGGAATCAAGGTAGGAAAGGAATTACTTTTGGAATGTAATTACTGTGTTTGGTTAGTAATATGAAATGATTGTAGGAATCCAATTTTAATTTCTTTTCAACATTTGGTGTTCTTCAATGGCTTCTATAATGGAATGAAAAATAAACCATTTTTTTGTAGAAATCTCGAATGCATAATTATTAATTTTGTATTATTATTTTTTATTTTATAATAGTAATTTTTATTCGCGTTAATATATATGTATATATATATTTAATATTGTTTTTTGTTTTTTATACTAATTATTATTCGTAAAATAATTATTTTAACCTTATTATTATTGTTATTTTTGTTCTTATTATTTTTATAATAACAAATGTTATTGCCATTGTAATTATTATTAGTTGTTATTATTGTTTTATATATTTTTATAATAATTATTTTCCATAAATAATAAAAAATATTATTATTTTTTGCAATTTTTTATTATTGTTCCTATTTTTATTATTATTTTAATATTCAATATTATTAATTCTTATTATTTTTATTGTAATTATTATTAGTTGCTATTGTTTTTATAATAATAATAAAAATTATTAGTATTATTTGTTTGATTATTAGTTTTTTATTATTTTCATAGTAGTGATTATTATTAGTGTAATTATTATTTTTATTCTTGTTATTATTATTTTTATTATTTTATAATAGTTATTCTCCTTAAAATAGTAATTATTGTTATTTTACCCCTTTTATTATATGGTTCTTGTTGTTATTATTATTTTACAATATTAAATATTATTTTTATTCTAATTATTGTTAGTTGTATTATATTTTTTTTTATAATAATAATAATTATTTTAAGGATAATAATTATTATTTTAATCTATTTTTTATTATTGCTATTGTTGTTGTTGTTATTATTATTTTTATAATAATAAATATTACATTTATTGTAATTATTATTAGTTTGTATTATTTTTATTAGAGTATTAATAATAATTAGTATTATTAGCATTTGTTGTTGTTTTTAGAATTTTTTTTTAATTATAAAAACAGTTTGATTCCATGGAATGAAGATTGATTCCAGCCCATTTGGTCTAAATCTCGACTCCCCTATTTGCAGATATCGTATTCCAGCTGGAATACGATTCCATCCTTAATTCCGCAAACCAAGCACAGAAATGCAATTTCATTCTTGAAACTTGATTCCATTTTGGACTTGATTCTGCAAACCAAATTGGGGGGGGGGGGGAGTCAGAGTTTTGGGCCACCTAGAAAGCATTTGAACTATGCAATATGCTGGAAACAATATGGTGAAAATCACTGAGAAAAACATGCTTTTATAATCAAGTTTATAATTAGAAAACAAGTGTTCAATTTTTTGTGAGGAATGTGTATTTTTAAAATTTAATTAATATTTAAGCTAGTTGGTAATTAAGTAATAGACGGCCTTTTAAATTTTCGTATTGTATAAATTTGGATTGGGCTGGTGGACCAAACCTCATTAGGACATCCACTTGGGTTGTGGATCTTCCTGCATTGTCCTACATTGTATAGTATTATGATAGCCCTTCTCATTGATTAATTTGGATGAGAATGGTCTTTATTGTAATCCTTGTATGTGTTTTGGAAAATCGCTCATATGTAACTAGGGTTTCAATGTCTTTAAATAAGAGCGATGGGGGCCTTAGAAAGTGGGCAGTATTGTCCTAGAAAGCATCTTACATTCTCACTTGTCCCTGAGTCTTTCTCCCAGCTTTTGTTATTCTATCTCTTTTATCTCTTGAGTCAAGACAACAGTGCTTAAGGTCTTGCAGTGTGGAAACATGAAGGAAGACTCTAGTGGCCCTCTTAGCACCATTAGAGATCATTGGAACTGAGCACAAGGGCTGTGAGAAATCTAAAAGGTAGAAGGAGATCAATCAGGATCTTTGAGACTGCTTTTTGGGCATTTACTTTGATAATGCCTACGGTAACTTAGGCATTATCAAAGTGGATGATCACTGTTTGCAAACAAAAATTGTTCAATTTTGCTGCCAAATATTTCAATTCTTCATCTAATTGATCAATCACAAAGGATTTCTGGTCATGATTCTTAATTTATGAAGAGAATCACCTCTAGGAGTGAAGGGGAATGATTTTCTATCAATGCTCACCCTCCAAGCCTTACACACCCTTTCTCCAATTGCTCACCCTTTTTATATGAAATTCTGAATAATAATAATAATAATAATGATAAGTATTATTTTTATGTTTACCAATGTTAAGATTGATATGGAAGGTTGCAGAATCTATCTGAAATATCTCTGTGCATCCTCGTGCACAACTCCATGTATGTGACAATATCTTTAGGCAGACAAGTTTGTTTACAGGTCTGCAGGCACTTGTGCCACCCTCCTCTCCCCCACTTCCTTGATTTTTGATGGGGGTTGAAGGCAGGCAATTGAGGCCCATGGAGAGGGAGGAGTTGAGATATATTTATTTGCTTTAATTTTATTTACGGTTTGTTATCTCAAACGATTTGACTAATTTCCTGCAGTTAATAGGAATGTTCAATTTTTCGGCCTTCAGTCCCAACAAAAAGTGGCTGCATCCTATGTTGTTATCATTGGTCTTGGGGGTGTTGGGAGTCATGCTGCATCTATGCTTTTGAGATCAGGAGTTGGCAAGATCCTCCTTGTGGATTTTGATCAGGTATCTTCTTTAAACTATTTTATTATTTTTTAGAGCTTTTTGTTAGCATCCAGATTTTTTCTGTACGAAATTTGCATTGTCTGTTTAGTGTCGCTTCATTGATTTAAACAACATGGTTGGAGTCTTATTCCACCCTTCTGGGTTTGCTTTTCGTTGGCCAATTCACAACCTTTTGTTTTCTTTCCCTTTATTCATTATGTCAAATTATTCTCATGTCATTCTTGTCTTTGCGCTGGAGTTTTCTTTCTTGTGTTTGTGATCTCTTCTTTTCTTTCCTGTGTTATGGGTGATCTCTGATAAAGTCAGCATTTCCTTTGCTATAGTAAATTGGGCAAGTAGAGCTGTAGAGGAAGGGTATCATAAGCCATTTCCTGTATTTCTGAGGTCCATTTAGTGAATTCTGGATCCCACTTTAATAAAACTCTGCACTCAATATAATTAGTACAGACTGTGACTTGCATCTCTGTCCTCAATTCATTAGGTGGAGTGAGTCTTCAGTTTGTTTCTTTGTTTCGTTGACATTCTTCACAGTATCTGTACTCAAGTTATGCATCCAGGAGCAGTTGGAGTTCTTGTGGTACTTGTATAAAAGATTTTGTTGTTTGGGCTGATAATACAATTTCTTGAATTTCAGCTTGAGAAATTTAAATGAATCCAAAACATTGGATTATCTTCTTGAACTTTCACATATATTTTCACTTTCTTCACCTGTTGTAAAAGGTGAAGAATCCTTTAAAATTTAAAGTAATGTCATCTCTTCAAAATCTTTGTTTGAACATTTGATGGCAAATGATAATTCAATGACTTTATAAATGGAAGTTTCACTCAGGTTCCATTTGGTTTGCTTGTCAGAAATTTTCCCCTGGAATGACCTTCTTTGGGAATCCCATCCTGGGAATGGAATGCCTGCTTCATGGGATTATACTTGTTTGGTTTGGATTGTATGGATGCTTGTGTTGACCTTTGGTTCAACAAGGGAACATAGCAGGCATTTAAAAAAGATTATCATTATTGACCTGTGTAAGGAGAGGCCTTTTGATGAGGAGGAGGTTAGGGTAGATTGTTTAGTCTGGGGAGAGGGATAAGGCTCCTGGGCCAGATGAGTATAATATAGATTTTTTTTTTCCAAGGAGTGTTGGGATGTGCGGGGGAGGATCTAATGAAAATTTAAAAAAAAAATAAAAAAATATATTTTATATCTGAATTTCATGGCAATGGAAAATTCAAGAAGAAGGTTAACTCTACCTTTATTGACTTATTGCCTTAGAAAGGTAGGTCAACTAAGTTATCGGAGTCTCAGCCTATTAGTTTGGCATCTAGTTTGTTCAAAATCATTGCTAAAGTGCTTGCTGATAGGTTTGAATCTGTCAACGTACTATTTCTCTTGCTCAAAGTACTTTTTTGGGGAGGGAGGCAGATGTGGATACTATCTGATTGCAAATGAGGTGGTGGAGGGTGTTTGTTACAGAAAGAACAAAGTTGTGGTGTTTAAATTGGACTTTGAGGTGGTCTATAGTAGAGTTAGTTGGGAGTTCTTGGATAGGGTTCTTAGGAGGAAGAATTTGGAGTTAGGTGGAGGAATTAGATGAGGGGGTGTTTATCTGTGCTTATTTTTGTGTGATTTTTAATGAGCAGCCAAAAGGTTGGTTTAGCTCATGAAGGGTTAGGCAAGGGATCTTTTATTCCCTTCTCTGAGTAGATTAATAGATAGGGCAGTGGGTATTTTTGGGGGGTGGGGGGAATTGTGAGGAATATTAAGGTTGGTAAGGAGGAGATTGTGGCGTCTCATTTGCAGTTTGCTGATGACACCATTATTTACTTGGATGATTATGTTGACTCTTTTGTTAACATTCTCATTATATTGCAGATCTTTGAGAAAGTGTCTTGTCTTTTAATTTATTGTAAAGTTTTTGATGGATGAGGGAAGAAAAGAAAAAGAAGAAGAAAGCAGGGGAAAAGAATGAGGTGTCAGTGTCTAGAGACTTACATACAGCTCCAGGTCTGCCCTCTTATATATTAATAATGAAGTCTTACTGACAAAAATACCCCCACTCAGACTACCTAATTGCTGAAATAACCTGTTGTCTTCTAACACTCCCCCTCAAGCTGGAGGTGTATAAATATGACCCAACCCCAACTTGTTACAACCATTCGACGAGGCAGGCTTAAATAAATGCTTTGGGAAAACATCACTAACTGATCTACAGATTTTGCAAAAGGAGTCCTTGCAACCTTCTTCAACACAACATCCCTCACAAAACGATAGTCAACTTCAATGTGCTCTGTCCTCTCATGAAATGCTGGATTGCTAGCAATATAAATGGCAGATTGATTATCACAAAACATATCATTGGCTTCATTACCAAAAACCCCATCTCCGACACACGATATTTTAGCCAGATAAGCTCACTCACAGTATGAGCCATAGCTCGGTATTCTGCTTTTGCACTAGATCTTGCTACAATAGTTTGTTTCTTGCTACTTCAGGTAACAAGATTACCTCCCGCGAATGTACAACATCCAGCAGTGGACCTTCGGTCATCAATAAAGCTAGCCCAATCTGCATCAGAGTATCCCATGATCTCACTATTTTTATTACATTTGTTTGTGGGGAAACCTTTAAGATACTGCGAAATCCTACAAACAGCATCCCAATGTGGTTATTTGGGATTTTCCATAAATCAATTCACCACCCCTACTGCAAAAGGTATATCATGTCTAGTGACAGTCAAGTAGATCAACTTGCCAAGTAGTTGCCTTTATTGACACTTGTCTTCGAATTTTGGTCCAACATCTCTAGCCAACTTCATGTTAGGATCCTTAGGAGTATCAATTGGTTTAGCTCCTAACAAACTAGTCTCACTTAGCAAGTCCAAAGTATATTTTTGCTAAGATAGACTCAACGCTTTCCTACAATTGTACAATCTCAATACCAAAAAAGTAACCTAGAGCACCCAAGTCCTTGATTTGAAATTTAGCTTGAAGCCACTACTTAAATTTGCAATCATGCTCTAGTCGCTGCTAGTGATGATGATATCATCAACATAAACTGCTAGAAGTACCAGACTTGCCTCTATTTTGCGGACAAAGACTAAATGATCATAATAGCATTAGATGAGATCAAATGTTGAGACCACTACACTAAATTTGTCAAACTAGACTCAAAGAGACTACTTAAGACTTTAACCTACATGCTTTACCATCCTCCCCCTGAGCAACATACCTAAGAGGTTGCTCCATGTATACCCCTTCTTGCAAATCTCCATATAAAATAACATTCTTCACATCCAACTGGTATAAGGGCCAAACAAAAATAATTGCCAACGAGATCAACACACGAACATAATTTAGTCAAGCAATAGGAGAGATGGTCTTGAAATATTCAGTACCATATGTTTGGTCGTACCCCTTTGCAGCCAATTGATTCTTAAGACGTTTAATGGAGATGTCAAGAAGATTTTTAATAGTGTAGACTCGACGACAACTTACCAACTGCTTGCTGAGAGGAAAATCTACCAAGTCCCATGTCCCTTGAGTGGTCAAAGCATCCATTTTTACATCCATTGCATGCTTCCACCTAGAGACGGCAAGCGCTTCAACACGCGAGGAAGGAATAGAAACGGAGGAAATAGACAAGGCAAAAGAATGCATAGGACTAGGAAGATGAATAATTGAAACATAATGAGCAATATGATAAGTAGCTAAGGACCATGTACATGTTTGGGTACCTTTCTGGTGAGCAATGAGCAAATCCAAGTCACACTGGGATGCATCTCCAAAACTAAAAGTTGAAACAATTGTGGGCAAAAGAGGCAGCTGCATGGTGCTAGAGATATCTATGCTTGGTTTTTTTCATTCATAAACCCTAAATTGTTATCTTTGTTTGTATTTGATGGATGTGGAAGAGGAGCATGAGATTTTTGGAGAGGGATAACCAAAGGAACCGGAGGATCAGGACATTGGGGGGAATCAAAAAACGTTGGTGGATTTAAAGTAGATTCATCCAAGGAGGACCCTGCATCAGAGAAATAAGGCATCCCTTAAAAAAAGGCAACATTTGCACCAACATGTTTCCTGCAAATGTGGGGATCATAACATCTATAACCCTTTTGAGTTCTTGAGTACCTAACAAGAACACATTTAACAACACGAGGAGAGAACTTGTGTTGTCCAGTATGTGGAACATTAATAAAACATGTGCAACCAAAGACAGGCCTCTATAGAGAATATGGATGTTTTTGGATACATGATGGAGAAGGGTATTTGTCCCTCCAGAACATTGGAGGGCATCCTATTGGGTAAATAACAAGTTGTAAAAACAACAGTCCAAAAAGTTTTAGAAACATGCTTATGAAGGAGGAAAGACCGTGCTATGTCGAGTAAATGTGTATTTTTTCTTTCAGCTACTCCATTCTGTTGAGGGGTATGTATACATGATGTTTGATGAATAACCCATTTGGCCAAGCAAAAGGATTGAAGCTCATTTTGAACAAATTCAAGTGCATTATCAGATTGAAAAATTTAAATATCGATGCCAAGCTGAGTTTTTATTTCTTGGTAGAATTGAGTATATATTTTAAAAATTTCAGACCTATCGTTTAGCAAAAAAAATCCAGGTCATACGCAAAAAATAATCCACAAAGGACACAAAATATTGATGGCCAGTCAAATTCTTGAGTTTACACGAACCCCAAATATCTGAATGAATAAGAGAAAACAATGAGTTTTGATCCAAGTGGTCCTTTGTCATCTTGGGATTCTACTTTTGTAGATTGTTAAACGATAGGGAGATGGTAAAGCTATCCTCTTTGCTAATCTTATTAACTGTTGTTTTTCATTAGTGAAGGATAGGTGGTCTTGATCTTTGGATCCTTGGGGGGTTTACACTTGCAAATATTTTTGTGATTTTTTGAATAGGTATAATTTATCATTTCCTCTCTACAGTTCCATTTTGAAGGCCAAAGTCCCCTTTAAAATAAAGGCTTTTATCTGATTGGTTGTGCTTGATAGAATTGATACCAATAACTTGCTGCATTTTGGGAGATCTTTGAAGGCTATATCTCCGGACATCTTTGTTCTTTATTTTAATTGTTCAAAATCTTCATCGTATTTATTCATTCATTGTGACTATGCTTGGAGGGTTTGGAATAAGTTATTTGGTATTTTAGGCTAATGTTGGGTGAGTTCTAAGATAGTGTTGGATTTTTGGGTAGTGTCTTTTGCTGGCTTTGGAAGGAAAAATGAAAGGGCAGCGCTTTGGAAGTGTGCCTTTTTTATTTTTTATTTTTTATTTTTTATTTTTTGCAGTCTTTTGGGGGTTGTGGATGGAGCGTAATGCAGGCATTTTCTACGGAAGAAGTTTCAGTTGCTGGTCTGGGGAAAGATACATTATTTGGCTTTTCTTTGGTTGTGTGGGACAAGGGAATTTTATGGGGATGACCTTTTCTGATATTCAGCATGATTGTCGTTATGTGTTGGAGTGTTAGTTTGTGCTGGTTTTTCTGTCTCTTGTTTTTTAGACTTTAGGCTGTTTCTTTGTGTTTCTTATCTGGATTTTTTAGACTATGTTAAGGAGATGTCTTATTCTCCTAGCTGTATATTCTTATTCTATTGATGAAAATTTTGTTTTATTATCAAAAGAAAAAGTGAAAACAATGAGTTTCTATGAGACTCAATTCTAAAGCAGAAAAGATGTTCGAACATGCTTTTTCAATTGACATGCAGTAAACACCCAAAACGAAAAACATGCTTGAACATGGGAAAAACTTCTTGTAGTTTATGAAGGATGGATGACCCAAACGAGCATGCCACTGAACAAGAGAAACACTAGGAGAAATTGATGAAGTGGTATGACGAGCTAGATCAAGCACCCTCACAATCGAAATAGTACAAGCAGTATTTCTCAAGCCCTCCACCAATCCTCTTCTTTGTCTAAAGATTTTGAATAACACAATAAGAAGGGAAGGTCACAAAACAATGAGATTTTTTTTTGTTGTTTCAAGGGAAACCTAGGCACATATAGGACTGGGGAAAGAGACATAGAAGGCAATGAGAGAATATTGCCACAACCGGAAATCGGTGTCACTGAACCATCAGCAAGAGTAACTTTAGAGTGTAAAGTAATGGGTTTCAAGGGCTTAAATAAGTTAGGACTTCCTATCATAAGGAAGAGGCACTAGAATCAATAACTCAGGGTGAAGAGGATGAAGTGGAAAGAAGCCCAGTTTTACTTGAATGGGCCACAATAGCATTAGATGTAGAAGAATGAGTTTGGAGTCGTTGAACAATGTGGACAGGATTGTTATACTCTTCTCGGAACACAGTAGATGATGTACCCAACACCGCAATCGAGTGGTTAAATGCACTTGGAACTTTCCATAATTGAGTCACTCTCAGCAACAAACTTGTTAGCCCAAGTTAGTTTCCTGTGGAGATCCCAATAATGATCAAGAATATGGTTTTGTTTGTCACAATGTGTGCAAATACGAGAATTGCCACTACGGGCTCCTTGGCACCTCTACCTTCCAAACCCCATCCTTGTCCTTCAACACTTCCCTTACTATGGTTGGACGCTGTACTAAATATGGATGAACTATTGCGGAAAGAAGCTTGAGGAGAAGATTGAGAGCCATCTTTGGTGATCCGCTGGATTCTAGTGGATGCTTCATTCATGGTAGGCATGGATTCACCAGGAAGAATCTGACTGCGGATCGGTTGAAGCTCAGAACTGAACCTACTCAAAAACTTGGCATCCAAAAATTCTGCCTTTTGCCTCTTCATCATCTCTACGTTGGAACTAGTTGGTTGATAAATGTTTAGTTCCTCCCACACCCTTCAAAGTTCTATAATACTCACTAATGGACCTACCTTCTTGGCCATATTTGAAAAACCTCTCAAATAGGTAAAAAAAGTTTCATTTCTATCGTGAGAGAAGCTTTCACAAAGATCTTCTTATACAGCCTTGACTGTTCTATGAAACATCGTGTTTGTAACAATTCATGGTTCCATGCTATTCCACAAGCACACAAGCAATGCATCATTCTGGAGACTTACGTACAGCTCCAGGTCTGCCCTATTATATATTAATAATAATAAAAATATAACGGACAAAAATACCGCCACTTGCACAGCCTAATTTCTGAAATAACCTATTTTCGTCTAACAAAATTAATTTGGTAAGAATATTGTTGGGCTATTTAACCTTTGTCTTGAGAGGGTTTTGGAGCTGTGCTCTCTAGCTGGCTGTAGTGTTTTAGAATGGCTTGTGACATATTCAGAAGTCCCTTTAGGAGCTAAGGTAAACCTCGTTCCTTAGCCTTTTGAGATTTGGGTGTGAATAAGGTAGGTAAGTGGTTGGATGGTTGGAAGGAGCTTTGTTTGGTTTAGCTAGTAGAACAACTCTCATACAAGCCAGCCTTTCTACCATTCCTCTGTATTTTTTTTTTTTTGTATATCTCTTTTTAGGATTTTAGGCGGTGTAGTTCAAAAGCTTGAGAGGGTTATGAGGGATTTTCTTTGGTCAGGTGTAGCTTGTGGGGAGTGGAAAGATCATTTGGTTAAGTGAAAAGTGGTGTACAGGTCAAAGGAAGGAGGGTTAGATCTTGGTAATATGATGTCTGAAAACATTCTTCCTATTGGCTAAGTGGTTGTAGCAGTTCCCTTGGAGGTCGATTCTCTTTAGCACAAAGTAATAAAAACAAAAGAAAATTGCATACAAGGTAATGGGTGGGGTGCTACTTTGGGTTTAAGAATTTATTTGGAGAGTCCTTGGAGGTACATTTAGTATGCTTATCCTTCTTTTCTTCCTTAAACAATGTTTTGATTGGGCAGAGGTAAGCGTATTAGGTTTTAGGAAGATGTTTGGGTGGAAGGGAATGCATTATCCTGTTCTTTTGCTCATTTTGTTGACCCTCTTCTCACCACAACGGTGTCATTTCTTATTTTCTTATTCTTGAGAAGATTTCCTTTTGTTTGGACTTTCATTTTAGAAGGGATTAAAATGATATAGAAGTGGAGGAGCTGTCTTCTTTGCTTGTGGTACTGGAGGTTCCAAAATCTTCAGTAGGAGTGATGGTAAGACTTTGGTCTTTGGACTCAAAGGGGGATTACTTGTCTAAATATTTTTCCTCTCATCATGTTAAAGCTGATGTGGTTATTGGGGGTACTTGGGAGCCTAAGGGTCCTTCTAAGATAAAAGTGTTTATATGGTTGGCAGCACTTGATAGAGTCAACACTAACAATCTGCTGCAGAGTAGAAGGCCTTCTAAAGCTTTGTCTCTCAATATGTCTCATGTGTGGTAATAGTTCTACTACGGGAAACTAGGATTAGGTTAGCATCCTGGAACATAGGGACACTTATGGGAAAACGCATGGAGTTAGTTGTACAATGATAAGAAGAAAAATTAGTGTAATTTGCCTTCAATAGACTAAGTGGGTAGGGGATAAAGCTAGAGAAATCGGAAAATCAGGATTTATAATTTGGTACACTGGAAAAGAAAAACATAAAAATGTGGTGGGAATCATTGTAGACAAATGCCTCAAAGATAATGTGGTAGATGCTAAAATAATAAGGATAGGATCATAAAAATCAAGATAGCTATAGGCCAAGAGATAATAAATGTCATTAGTGCGTATGCTCCCCAACCAAGCTTAAAAGAAAACTATAAAAGAGAATTTTGGGGAAGATATGGATAATATTATACAAGGGATACCAGTGCCTGAAATAGGAGCTGATTTGAATGGCCACATAGGAAAGGACAACAAAGAATATGAGAGGAATGGGTTTCTTTTCCCTTTATGTTCTTGTTGAAGTGAAAGGGAGGGATCAATGGTGGGTTTCCTTGGCTTATGGTCCTCCTAGAACAACTCTTGGGAGTGCTTTTTTGGATGAGCTTTATTACGTTTTTTGGGTTTTGCTCCCCTAGGTGGGTATTGGATGGTGATTTTAATGTGGCGAGTTTCTTGGGGAGAAGAAGAGTGGGGGGGGGAGGCAGAGTTACTGCTATGTATGCAGCACTTTGACCTGCTTAGCAGGGAGTGGTTTTTGTCTTTATTTGTGTGGTAGTGTTCCAGGTGTCTTCTCTCTACAGAATGGGTACGCTGTATATGTAGGAAAGGAAGAAGTAATAATGTTGAGAGTCCATTTGGGTAGAGGCTGTTGTATTCGATGATGATAATGGGCGATGGAGTTGATCTTTGGGAGGCTACTAGGAAACATGCAAATTTGTGGAATTTTTTGATGGGTATTTTAATTGGAAAGATGGTGGCGGCAGAGGATTATATTGATTGCGACTTTTTGAAGCTTAATATCATTATTTTTTAATAGAAAAATAATCTCATTAACAGAAAAGAGGGAAAATAAAAGAATGGTGGATAAGCTATGCTCCCCAATCCCTCTGAAGATTAGACGCGAACTCCCCGAAAGAAACCCAAAGAAAGAGTCCAAAAGGATGTAAAGAAAATAATTCTATCCCATAATAGATGTATTTTCCCATTAAAAATCCGTACATTTCTTTCACTGCACAAGGTCCAGGAAAGGGCAAAAAGCAGTGCATCTCCATAAGACTACCCGTCTTCTACTCCTCCTAAAGCCTCTGTCGGTGGCAGGCCAAAAGGTGCTTAGCTGCCTGACAATGGAGAAACAAGTGGATGCTAGTTTCACTCGCCTCCTAGCACATAATATAGATCATATTTGTCAAATTGGGATTTGAATCATGAATTGACAGCCTAATTTCATGAATCGTGAATTGATAATTGAATCGTAAGATTTGATAACAACTTTGATAATTGGTTCCAAATGACATGCATATGTTTACAACAAACAAAGTAGTAATATATATTGGAATTTCAACAAATATGGATTGATATGCTAAAGTCTTAAAATAGTCAAAACTAAAGCACTAGGTTGAAAGTTTAAGATACATTAAAGAAATAAGATAAGGATTTAAGAAAAACTATGGAAAAAAAAATAGACTTTATTATTTATGATGCAAGTGTAACATGTTATGACAGTAAAAAAGGTCATTGGTTTTTTTATTTTTTTATTTTATCTAAACATAAGGGCAGGAGTTTAGAAAAATTAATAAAAAATAAAATTGTATGGTTTTTAAGGGAATGAATCAACAAAAAATAATAAAAATTTAAACTTTATAGTGCTTCGTAAAAATATCATTTTTAATGTGTCGGCTTTCTGTAATAAAGCAAACAAGAAGAAAAATTTAATAAAGACAAACAAAACTGATAAAAAATTTAAAACTAAACACACACACGCACACACAAATACGAACCTTTAAATCTAGAGAAGGCATCCAGGAGTTCACCCACTGGTCGACCAGCTTTCTTCTCAATGGCAGAAGGGTACATTGGTTTTCTTTTGCAGACTCAGGTTTTCTTCTCAATGGCAGTCTTGCAGAAAATAGAGGTGCAGAATGAGAAGGTCATGACTATTTTCTTGTCTAAGAAACTCACATAAACAACAAATGGAATGTCATCGTGCAAAAAAAAGTTTAGAAGGCTTTTGGGTGCGTTTGGAAGCAGTTGTATCCCACTGGATTGGGGACAAACTGAATTGATTCATATGATTGGATTCTGATTCACTCCATTCTGTGACTCAATTCAAATCGATTTGAATTTTAGAGCCAAAGTCCATATAAAGCTGTTGATCTTGAGAGGAACATTAGCCTTTGAAATAAAGTAGTTCAAGGGAAAATAAAAAGGGTTTGAGGTTTTCAACAACTAAGAAAACATTTTTTTGGGAAAAGAACCAGCAGAATCCCCAATCTAACTACTTGAATTTTCCCCATTCAAGGAAAAAAAGACTAGCACTCTCAACAATGGCCAGCTCATTCAGATTTTTGAAAAAATGTAAGTCCCAAGAGAGAGCCCCCCCTCCCAAGAATAAAAAGTACTGATTGAGGCATTATGCATGGAATAAGGTTTGAAAACTCAAAGGATTCCAAAGAAACCTCACCCACTCAATTGTTCCCTGAAAACCAAATAAGATTCCTGTTCCTACTCAACCTAGTAAGAGGATTGAAAAATTGAGCAACCTATTTAATAAACTTTCATGGGCTTCCCTAAGAAGCATTGCATCACCTTTAGTATCCCAGCCATTCTGATGCAAATCATACTTGCATTTAATATCTGGCATAAGGAATCCACAACTGAGGGAACCTCCACAACTATTTCTAGCCAGAGAAATGGTTTTAAACACCAAATTCTTGAAGCCCAAACCCTCGCTTCAGACTTAGATCTTCTAACCTTGTCTCAATTAACAAGATGATCTCTCTTCTTCTCCTCGATACCTAGCCACAAAAGGATCACTTATAAGGCTCTCCAAAACAGCAACCACCCTCGTTGGAACTCTAAAAGGGAGAGAAAATAAATAGGGATATTATGAAGAGCCACATTGATGAGTGTAATGCAGCCCCTTAAGGACAAAAATGGCTACCCACTCTCTAGATCCCAAAATATGGAATAATTGGGATTTTCACCCAGAGTAAGACCCCAATAAGTCAGAGGCTAGTCCAAAATAGTGTAATCAATTGAGGCAGCGAAAAACCTTAAGACTCAATCCCCAGCGCCCGTAGTAATACCTGCTACCCTAGTCTTAGATATGTTGATCTTTAGTTTTGAAATTTTCTCGAAAATTTAATGAGGTTAACCTTCTGAAGTTTCATGACACTATCCTTGAGAAGAAGGGTATCATGATGGGATACTACAACCGCCTCCTTGTCAACCTTGAGACCCCGAACCATATCAAGGCCTTGGGTGTGGGGCTAGGCATACAACTCAACAAATCAACTACTAGAGTGAAAAGAAAAGGGAAAGAGCATCCCTTTGTCTTAACCCTCGTGAGGCCTTAAACCACTATGATGATTGACTATTCACTATTATAGACATAGTCACTGAGGATAAGCATCCTTTAGAAGCTTATATCTGTCAAATATTTTGTGAATGGCCGAATGAATTGGCCTTGAGTTCTGTATATTATATATAGACTTTACAAGAATGCTATACATGGAAAGTAAATAAGGTCTAGCATGATTTTAGCCCTATACAAGTAAACTATGATCCGTCAAGCCCTATACATGTAAACTAAATATATGCTAACTGTACAGAATAATGAATTGAAATATAAGGAAATAAATGTGGGCTGAAGCAAGGAAAGAAATCTTTTGCTTTGCTGTTCCGTTGATAGCCTCCCTCAAATTGATGCGGGTTGATCAACAAGCTTCAATTTTCTACTTAGGAAGCAATGTTGATGAGTGAGAGCCTTGGTGAAGATATCCGCAATTTGTAATTAAGTGGAAATGTGTGGAAGAGTGATAACACGAGCTTCAAATGCTTCACAGATAGAGTGAAAATCGACTTCAATATGCTTTGTGCGCTCATGATAGACAGGATTGGCCGTGATCTGGATAACACTCGTATTATTGGCATGTAGTGGTGTAGGATTGGTCTCAGAAAAATCTAGCTCAGCAAGCACGCCGTGAAGCCAAATAATTTTAGAACAACGTGCCAAATAACATTAGAACAACCAAGAGACATCGTCCGGTATTCAGATTCTGTTCAATGACTTAGAAACTCTGTCTTACTTCTTACTTTTCCATGAGATCAATGTATCACCTAAGAACACACACCAACCAGTGATGGGGCGACGTGTATCCGCACAGCCAGCCCAATCAGCATCGCTATAAGCAGCGAGGCGAGTAGAATTGCCTCTAGGCTAATAAACCACGGGCAGAAGTGCCCTGAACATAGCGTATGATCCTACGGACAGTAGCCAGATGAAGATGACGAGGAGTCTGAAGAAACTGGCTGACTTGTTGTACAACAAAGAAATGTCTGGTCTAGTAATGGTGAGATAGACAAGACTACCCACCAACTTTCGGTATAAACTGGGACCAGCAAGTTAGTCGCCCTCCTTTTTGTGAAGCTTGACACTTGATTCCATGGGAGTATCAATAGAAGTACCCTTCTAAAGGCCAACTGTGGCCACCAAGTCACTAGCATACTTATGTTGATTGAGTGAAATACCTGAGGGACTGCGATTCACCTCAAGACCAAGAAAATATGTGAGAGACCCAAGATCTTTCATATGAAAGGACTCTGAGAGATGAGTCTTGAGCTGAGCAAGTAAAGTAGAATCGGAACCAGTAATCACAGTATCATCAACATAAACCAAAACAACAACAATACCCATGTCTGATTTTCGAAGAAACAATGAAGTGTCATACTTGCTCTGCTTGAATGAAAATTGTAATAAAATGGTGCGAAATTTATCAAACTAGGCCCTTAGAGCTTGTTTGAGACCATAAAGAGAACGACGAAGCTTACACACATGTGAAGTCAGAGAGGGAAACAAGCCTGGGGGTGGCTTCATATAAATACACTCTTTAAGATCCCCGTAAAGAAAAGCATTCTTGACATCCATTTGATGTAGTGACCACTCACTAGAAGCAGCAATAGCCAGAATCGTACGAACATTAGTCATCTTAGCTACAGGAGCAAAGGTCTCTTCATAATTGACACCATATTCCTGATTATTCCCAAGTGCAACAAGGCGAGCTTTGTAACAATCCAGACTTCCATCAGATCAGGCCTTGACTAAGTAAACCCATTTACAACCTAGAGGAACAATGGTGGGAGGACAAGGCTCAATGTCCCAGGTGTGATTGGCCTCTAGAGCAGCAATTTCTTCTTGCATAGCTTGTTGCCAACAATCATGCTTGGCAGCATGTGAGTTGGAAGTGGGAATATCTAAATTGTAAAATGCAGTGGTAAGAGCTGAAACAGAGTTACCAGAACTTGAAGAGGGAAACCCATACCTGTCCAGGGGTACAGACACTCGAGAAGAGGGACATACGAAAGGCTCTAGAGGTGTTGCAACTGACTGAATCTGGAGCGTGGTAGGATGAGATATCAGATGAGCTACTGGAAGAGATTGTGGGCGGGGGTGCTGTGTATGCACAATACCTGGTTTAAAACGAGAATTGACTGGATAAGGATCCGAGAACTGCTCCTCAAAGGAGGGGAGAATCACAACATGAGAGGAGGGTACAGAGGACACAGGAAAGAAATGTTGATTTTCAAAGAAAATAACATTCCTAGAAATGCATGTACGATGTAATGTAGGATCATAGCAAACAAATCCCTTTTGACACACATTGTATCTCAAGAATCCACATTGAACAGTTTGAGTAGATAATTTATGTCGCTCGTGAGGAGGTAGATGAACAAAACATATACTACCAAAGTTACGGAGGTTATCGTAACTAGGTTACTTAGCAAATAAACGGAAATAGGGAGACTCCATGAGTAGGACTTGAGAAGGTGAAGGATGAATCAAGTAAGTAGTTGTTTTCAGAGCCTCAACCCAGAACAAGGATGGATCAATGGATATCATCAAGAGAGTACGAACCACATCTAGGAGATGGTGCGATTTTTCCGTTCGGCTACTCCATTCTATTAGGGAGTAGCAGGACATTAACGTTGATGAATAATGCCTTTAGAAGCCAAAAATGCTTGAAACTCAATAGACACATATTCACCACCAGAATCTGTGCGTAATGTCTTAATGGAAGCAGAAAATTGATTGTCAAGATACGCTAAAAACTCAGTGAAAGTACGAAAAACCTCAAATTTAGAGCGAAGAAAGTAGAACCAAGTAAATCTGCTATGATCATCAATGAAAGTTACATAGCATTTAAATTTTTCATGTGAACTAACCGGGGAAGGGCCCCAAACATTAGTATGGATAAGCTTAAAACACTGAGAAGCTCTACCAGCATGCGAAGGGAAAGGAAGAGTTTTGCTTTCACCAAGTTTGCAAGTGGCACACTCAAGAGATAAAGAAGAACGTTCTTTATTACCAAGTAAACTAGAGTTCAATACATGAGATAAGATTTGAGTGTTGGGATGGCCTAAACGACGATGCCACACTAACTAAGATCTGAAACATTATTACAAGCAAAAGACTTAATAGAAGAAACTGGAGAACATGCTGGAACAGGCATAAGTAGTGGAAACAAGCGTCCCATTTAGGTCCCTTTGCGATCGGCTCCCCCGTTACCTGGTCTTGCACAACACAACTATTACCAAAAAAATTAATAGCACAATTGTTATCAACTAATTGACCAACAGAGATAAGATTCGTGGAAAGCCGAGGAGCAAGAAAAACATTAGTGAACTTAGAAGAGGCATCTCCAACAATGGCTATTGGCAAAAAACTGCCACTAGTAGTTTGAATAGCAAATTGACCAGCATAGGACTGAACATGACACAAGGTAGTGGGATTATTCGTCATGTGATTAGAGGCACCCGAGTCCACATACCAAAGATTAGTAGAATTGTTACCTTGGAGCCCATTGCTAATAATGCCGAAATTAGCATTTGTTGCACCATTTTGGGTGTGCAGTAATTCGCTCTGAGGAGGTGCAGGAACAAAGAAGTCACCTGAAGAAGAGCTTGGGGCCACAAAAGTCACTATGGGGGGTACACTAATAGAAATCCAAAATGCCTAGGCCTGATGATTCTGCAAGTGGATATGACATTCTTTGATAATGTGATCCTTCTTCTGGCAATAAGAGCAGAATATCTTGGAACAATTTGCAGCGATATGTCCAAATTCTTTCTAGAAAAAACACTGCAAAGTGCTAGAATGCACAGGCGGTCCTCGTCGTTGAGCAGCATAAGCCACAGGGACAGACCGAGAACTACCATGAGATTGTGCCAGAGTAACTTGAGTACTAAGCCGTTGTTCTTCACGAAGTAACTCACAAAAACAAACATCAAGAGAAGGAATAGGAGAGCGATTTAGCAGAGATGAGCGAACAGATTCATGCTTGAGGCGGAGTTTCATAAGAAACTGATCATGACGACTAGTCTTGTGAAGACGTTGAATAATGGGAAGAGAGGCAGCAGGAACATCCGTAGTAACCAGATCAAAATATTCAATCCAAAGAGTCAGAAACCCTGAATAATAGTCTTGGATGGAACAATTGTCATGTTGAAACATGGCAATCGCATGCTCTAATTGAAAACGACGGACACTGTTATCTTGATGATATACTATTTTGAAATAAGTGAACATGGATTGAGCGGTGTGATAAGGTCGCAAGTTGGGGACAATATGTGGTTCAACCGAGCCAAGAAGCCAATACATAATCCGAGCAACAAGCACTGCCCATGATGGACAAGCTACGGACTCCTTGGATTTATTGGGTGCACAATTTGTGCCATCAATATGAGCCCAAAGATCTTTTCCCTTCAAGAAAAATTCAAACTGAAAAGCCCATGTAGAATAATTGTTGCTCGTAAACTTGGCTGACACAGGTGCGGAGTCCATGCTAAATAATGGAGAAAATCGAGAAGCCCACAAAAAAAAGACTGTTCTGAAAGAAATAGACCACCAGAAAATCTGGAAGCCCAAAATAAACAACGCAGGTACAAAGAAAGACCATGAACAACCTCCCTGCACTAAAAAATTAAAGCTCGAACCAAAATCCTGCTGTGCTGAGAAGATAAGTTCCAGAAACAGCAACAGAAAGCTGTTGCCTACTTGCCGAGAGTCACAAACAGCAACAGAACCTGGAGAAATAAGTGGCAAACCATAAACCTGCTGTGCCTGCTTGCTGAAAGTCACAAACAGCAACAGAAAACTGTTGCCTGCTTGCCGAGAATCACAAGGACATAAACTGGAGGAATAAATGGCAACCCAGAAACCTGCTGTGCCGACAGCCATGCAGCCACAGAAGTACCGAAAGAACAGAGAAAAAATTCCAGGAGAGAAAACAAAACCACAACAGCCACGAAACCGAGAAGACAAAATATTGAAGGGAAAAAAACCTAGCAATCGGCTGGCTCTGATACCATGTCAAATATTTTATGAATGGCTGAATGAATTGGCCTTGAGTTCTTTGTATTATATATAGATTTTACAAGAATGCTATACATGGAAAGTAAATAAGGTCTAGAATGATTTTAGCCCTATACAAGTAAACTATAATTTGTCAAGCCCTATACATGTAAACTAAATATATGCTAACTGTCTAGAATAATGAATTGAAATATAAGGAAATAAATGTGGGCTGAAGCAAGGAAAGAAATCTTTTGCTTTGCTGTTTGCTGTTCCGTTGACAATATCGAGCTTGTGTCCCCTTGTGCTATTGAGTATGCGTTTGTTATGATCCAAAACTTGTTAGTGATGATATGACCTTTTTTTCCCTAGAGGAGGGGGGGGGGTATTATTTTTCTATGGCTAGTTTAGATGAATATATTCCAAATGTTGGTTTTTTTTTTTGACCTTTTGTTGATCCTCCTTTCTTACCCTAATCCCTATACAAGATATTTCTACTAACGTTTTTTGGTGATACACCAACTATTGCTCTACCAACTGTTGAAGGTGTGTGAGTGTCATAAGAAGGATCTGACATCATTGTTGCCATTCAACCTCCTCTTCAATCTTGTAGTATATCAAATTCTTTTTCTGGAGACCCTCCTTAGTTAGACTTGAACTATCCCGATGCTGATTGGAAAGGTACTAGATTTAATGCTTCAAAGTCCCTAAGAACTTATCCTATTTTTGAGCTTTATCTTCCATTTTTCGTGCATTTAATTTGTCTATTTCCATTGTTTCTCTTCTTGCTTCACATGTTAGAGGCTCCTTGAAGGGAAGCATGCAATGGATGTAGAAATGGAGGTTTTACTTATCAAAGGACATACGAGTGGGTGAGTCTCCTTCCTGGTTAGTTGGTTAAGTGCAATGAGTGTATACTTCTATGTGTCAAGCTGTTAGTTCCATTGGACAACTATAAGCCTGGTTGATTTCCAATATTCCCAAATGGAGTTGATTACTTTTGAGATTTTTTATTCTCTAGCTTGGTTGAATTCTATTCGAGTTTTGATTTCCTTGGCCATTAATTTTTGACTGGCTATTGTAAAAGTTTGATAATAAGAATGCATTCTTGTATGGACCTGGGGCAAGTGGTGTATACGGAGCAACCTTCATGATATGTTACTCAAGTGGAGTGGCAAGGAGTGCAAGTTGCATAAGGGCTTGCTTGGGCTAAAGCCATATCCTAGATCCTAGTTTGACAAATTCAGCACGGTAGTTTTTGGCTTTTAGATTGATATAGTACTGTTCCAATCATTATGTGTTTCTTTGAATGAAGGAGATGGGTGTGTTGGTTTTTGGTCTTTATGTTGATGATATCATCATCCCAAGCAGTGGTCTTGAGGAATCATGGATCTTAAGTGTTGGTTTTAGAAGTTTGCCCAAAGCAAGGACCTGATCATCATTCGATATTTTCTCGCTATTAAGGTTTTAATGTAGCGAAGCATTAAGCTTTTGTGGAGAAAAGATACTTTAGACTTGTTAGATGAGATTGGTATGTTTGGAGCTAAATGAGGCGATACTCCCATGGACATGAATGTGGAATTATCCTGAGATGCACTAGATTTTAAAGACAAGAAATTGGATGCAAAATTTATTTGTTTTACTCTCACTCTCTGGTTTTCAGTATTTGACTCCATTGTGGGCTGTTGGTGCAATCATGGTCTTAAATTTCGATCTCAACTAAAATTTCGAAGCTCCAAAAAAATGGAATAATATAGTATATGTATTAAACATATTAGGTTAGTATAAATGAAATTCATAAATCAATTAAATATGATTAATTATACAAATAAAGATAATTTAGACATGGACAGATAAATAAAATGTTGTTGTAAGTTTAATTTGTCATGTAATTTCAAAAGCCCTTGTAGTAATTGATAATCTTTTGTTTCAATAAAAAAGTGATAAGATAAATTAAGCGAGAAATTTCACCGTGCGCTTAAGTCTCACATTTGAATTCTAAGGAAGTTTCATTCTATAGTTAAAATTTCGACAAGTTTCGCTAAAATTTCAAGATTTCAATAATTTTTGGATGATTCATTGAAATTTTAATAGAAATTATGCAAGACAGAAATCAACTGCCATATCAATCTTGAGGGTGATGGAAAGTAGAAATTTTGATAATTTCGTGTAAATTTAAGACCATGGTTGCAAATTGTTTGAATGGTTTAGCTTTCAAGATGTTTAGTAGGATTGGTGTGCTTTTCGTATTAAATTTTTTTGCTTTTCTTTTTTTGTTCTTTTGTTCTTTTTAGGAGGATTTCTCATTCTCCATTCTTGTATGTTCTTTCTCTATTAATATATTTCTTATTTTTTAATTTTATATATATATATATATTTTAATCAATCTAAATATAGCATATGCTTTAAGTATTGGGTGTTCTCATGATTTTCTTTTATTGCTGTTGGCGAGAATGAGCTTGTATTTGCTATTTTTCATTACTTATTGATTATAAGTGAAATTTAATCTAAGAATTTCATAAATATAACAACAACAACAACAACAACAACAACAAAACCAAGCCTTAAGTCCCACTAGGTGGGGTCGGCTATGTGAATCATTTTTCGCCAATTTATAAGATCATGGACCATTTCTTTTGACAAATTCAGGGCTATTAAATCCTTACTTTCTATCTCATTCCAAGTTAGTTTAGGTCTACCACTACCCCTTTTACTGTCCTCTGCAGTAATTAACTCACTCTTCCTCACTGGCGTACTATGTGGCTTACGTTGCAAGCGCTTGAACCATTTGAGTCGGCCCTCTCTTATCTTATATTCTATGGGAGTTACACCTAATTCACTGCGAATATGTTCATTCTTTAATTTATCTTTTGGTGTTATACCACTCATTCATCTAAGCATTCTCATTTCGGCAACTTTTTCTTTTTGGATATTCTGTTTCTTCGTCGCCCAACATTCTGATCCAAATAGCATAGCTGGTCTTATAGCCGTCCTATAAAACTTCCATTTTAATTTTAAGGGTATTTAACAATCACAAAGGACACTTGAAGCACTTCTTCATTTTACCCAACCTGCTTTAACTCTATGCATTGCATCATCTTTAATCTCTCCTTCAGCTTGCATAATAGATCCAAGGTATCGAAATCTACAAGTGCTATTTATTTCTTCATAAATATACAAAGTAAATATTTCAAAGAAGAATACACGGCCCTTGAATGTGTTTTTGTCTTAAAATTAGGTGTTAGAAAAATATAAAAAGAAAAATTGAAGGGGCTTACAATATGCAAATATGTATTTTATTTTAATGATGAAAAATTATATTTATTTGAATGCTAGTTATTAGAGAAACAGATGCCAAAATCAAAGCAAATGAACCCAAAATTATTTTTTAACAAAAATTATTAATTAAATTAAACGAACTTAAAATTGAGTTTCTACACTAATATAGAGGATAAAGATTGATAAAATGGAGATCTAAACTCTATTGTAGGCATTCACAGCCAGTCTGAGAATGTAGCGGCCTGTAATGATCTGAACTGTCCTGTGGCTGTAGGTAATGGCTGTTGCAGTTTCTTAATGAATCATATTGGTTGATGTGGTTGTAAACTGGGGGTCCTCTGATACGACTCAGTAGGAATTGTTTGCAAATTGTTAGATTTGAAGCTTTTGCTACCTTGAATGGGTGTGTTTTGCACATGAGGAATGGAATCAATTTTGCCTGTCTTAGTAAAGCTTGTGCTGTCACCACAATTGTTATCCAGTCATGCTTAAATTATAGAGTCAAAAAGTTTTTAATAAAATTGATTTTTTCCTCTTGCAAATTTAGTCTTACTCAGTTTGCTTGTATGACATTGAGAAATGTTACAATGTCGGATTGACAAGCATTGTTAGCATTAAATTGCATGAGGAAAACAGTAATGTTAGATTACTTTAAGATTTATATCCATCAGAACTTAAAGTACTAGCATATATGATGTAAGTGCAACTTATTTTTCCTTTGTATGACAAGGTGTCACTTTCATCACTAAATCGACATGCTGTTGCTACAAGAGAGGATGTTGGTATCCCAAAAGCTCAATGCCTCAAGAAACACTTCTCATTAATTTTTCCAGAGTGCCATACAGATGCAAAAGTGCTGCTGTATGATGCCTCAACTGAGGAAGAAATTCTGTCAGGCCAGCCTGATTTTGTTTTGGACTGCATTGACAACATTGAAACAAAGGTATTTTATTCGGCTATAGTTTGTTGTACTTTTGGCTAATTGATTATTTCCAGCAACGGATTGTCTTCTTGATGAGCATATTAGTTTTTTTTCGAGCTTTTAACATTCTTTCCAATTTATCTTTTATACCTGGCATACTTAATTGTCATAATTCGGTCTGTGAGTTGCTGATTTAATTTGTTATTATCTAGGCAGGCTCTTAATTATCAATTTTGAGTGCCTACCCACCTACATCCATTTCGTACTGGTTTTGTTTATTAAGCTTGATATGTTTTGTGCTCTGTAAATTAAATTTTCTAGTTGTTTATTTCCTTTAGCTTCTTAACACTTGATGCTTGTTTGGTTCTTACAAGTACATAAGATGAATGCTTCTATTTTTTATTTTATTATTATTTTTTACTTTTTTTAATTTATATTACTACTGATACATACAGATGTTTCATTTTTTGATTTGAAAGTGCTTATTGTCATGTGTAGGTTGCACTTCTTGCAGCCTGTGTTCATAGGGGTTTGAAGGTTCTGTCTGCAACAGGAGCCGGTGCTAGAGCTGATCCAACAAGAATTCGAGTGGCTGATTTGAGGGAGTCAACAAATGACCCACTATCTCGAGCAGTAATGTTTTTGACTTGTTTTCTATCGAGAATATATAGTAACTTAGATTTTCGCAGCTTAATCCATGTGATTGTGCATGTGGATTTTAGTTTGTGTTGCATGCCTAGTATATTTAGTATAAGCCTTGTTCTCATGCCCTATAATCCTGTTATGTTGGTCCCAGTTTTTCCCTCGAGGACCCTGCAGATGAAAATTGTGTTCTTGCAAATTCCGATTTATTTGGCTCTCCATAAATTTTATTTCAGATTAATAATCCTGATGCAACTTTCATTTCTTTGTTGTTGCTTAAATAGTTGTTTGAAATTTGACTTCACTGTAAGATGATCATCTTGTTGCATATTATCCCAAAACAAGTACAGTTGGGATCTAGAGCAACTATAGCTATTTTGATTGGCTAAATCACAATGTTCATGGGCAAAAACTTTTAGGGCCCATTTAGTTGTGGAAAACAGTTTTGAACTTTTTATTTTCCATTTTAGTTTTCCAAAAAAGTACAAAAAAAAGTTACGTAATTTTTTAGTTTTAAAACATTTGAACAAAATAAATGAACAATAATAAAAATTTTTGGCAATATTTGTTTGTGGAAACAGTTTTTTTTTTTGCATTTCTACTTTTTTCAAATAATTACAAAAATGCCACCTTCTTTTCCAATTTTCTAAATTTATATAGAAAGTTGAATATTTTTTTTATAATTATTTTCTGTATTTCCAATTTCTTACTTTGCATATGGGATCATGGAAGTCGGCTCTTGGGCTTTGATTTGTGTGGATTATGTATTGAGTTTCTTTCAAATCCACACAAATGCTAATTTAAGCCCCAAAATCCATGATTCTAAGTAGTATCTTATATAATTTTTGGGAAAATTGAAATGCAAGCCCTTTTTTTTTTTTTTTTGTAAATTCTAGAAAGAAAAAAATGAAAAATTATTTTGCACAACTAAATAGACTCTATTTTCTACCTTTTTAGTATGAATCTTGATAAGCAAAAAAATAAGTTGAAATTTTTATGAGTTTTTGGAAATCTTGAAAGTGGCAAATGGAAAATGTTTTCTACAACTAAACAGGCCCTTAGGATTGCTGAGAGCGTATTACTCATGAGGTTTTCCAATACACTTGGGCTCTTTCTCCGTCAAAAAGCTTAAGGCAGTAACTTAGTGAAAGTTTTAGATGGGCTTGAGGCTTCGGGTTGGTGGCACCTTAACATGTTACCAGTAGTTTTAAGGATCTGGGTAAAGGAAGCTCGGGTGATAAAAGTTAATGAAGAGGTTAGAACATTGGCTTTCTATGAATTTGGCTCTTCTACTATTGCCAAAGGGGAGGTGTCAGGAAGGCATTTGGTCTACTTGATTGTCCCAGAGACCACAGTATGCTGATGTTTTAAGACACTGAAACAGCCATGGTTAGGCAATGAGGATTTCTTGACAATCCTTGTCACAACATTTGGCCTAGAGGATAACACATTTTGGGATTTTGGAGATAGGGAAGGGGATTCCCTGATGATTTGGAGGGTTGTTGAAAGTGATGGTGTAGTCCCAAGAGGGGGGTGAGTTGGGTTTTTTAAATTTAATGCGGAAGCTTGATTTATTTTAATACTAATTTATCACGCCCCCTTTAAATAATCTTAATCACCACAAATAACTAATCAGCAAACGGCTATACCAAATAAACAATCCTAAATATATATAATTGAAATACAAGCCTTATTTTATCTCAAGCAGATTTAAATAGGTGATAAGATATACAAATATTTATCTTGTATTTAATCAATGAATATTTCAATATCAAACAATCCTAACAAATTTAACCAAGCAAATGCTCTTCTTGTATTTAAGCAATCAACCAATCAATATGAAATCTCAGTCAATTGAATTAATTCTGAATTTGCAAATTCAGCAGCATTTGTTTTGTAATGAAAATTAAATCATTCACAATATCCACAAGAAACTTTAAGTCAATCTCAGTATTCTCAAATTAATCTCAGCATTCAACAATTCCCAAATTAATTTCAACTCATGCACAGCAGTTAATAATCAATAAATAATTGCAGAAAAGTAAAGAGATTAAGGGAAAGAAGAACACCCATATTTTTTACAAGGTTCGGTGTTCCGCCTACGTCCTTGCCTCAAGCAACCCGCTGTGAGGATTTTCCTTACTCTCTCCGTTTAATAGGTGGAGTTCCCTCTCTCCGTTCAGTAGGTGGAGACTTCTCTCTGGCAAGAACACCCCTCTTGCTAGGCAACGATTCTATCCCCGAATTGTCAAGTTACACAACAAGTAACAGCAGATTTTCATACAAGCAAAGAGAACGAATTCGTACAATATCAAATCACTAACATACTCACAAAAGGTACTGCTATGAAGCTCAAGGTGATAGGCTAGGTTTTTTGGGTTTTGAAAGCTTTGAACTTGAAGAACAAACCAGAAAATATTTTGCAATTGCAGAGAATGGCACACAACAGCTTACGAAAGATCAAATTAATGTGCTTTGATGCTATTTGGTTGCCCTAACATGTTTAGGGTTAGCCTTTTATAGTTATGTTTGAAATATGACTGTTTGGCCATGTTTTGGTAACATTATCTTTCAAAATTGGAAAGATTTTAGGCCATCCGCGAGACTTACTGCCCGCTTCAGGCGCCTGAACCAATTAAAATTGAATTTCCAAAGTGGCAGTACAGGTTCGGTTGCCTGAACTCTAAGTTCGGTCGCCTGAACCTGTTTGGTCGACTGAACTTGAGGTTCGGTTGCCCGAACTCCCTCAGAAATTTCAGTTTCGAACACCCTTTAGTATTTGGGGCATAACTTTCACAAGAAAACTCCAAATAAGGTGATCTTGGTATTGATAGAAAGCTAAGAAAAAATCCCAAACTTTCGAGTTGAAGACTTTTGAAGATAAGAAGATATAGATAGAGAAAATTGCACTTCAAGACGGCTGCTGAAAAAACAGAGGAATTTGGAGAATCATGTTTTGTAGCTTTTCATTCCAAAAATAATTTTGACCTTTTTGAAATAACTTTTGATTTTATGAAAATATTTTTCAAGTATTTTAAAAGGTAGGTCCAAGTAATTAACCTAAGAGCTTCATAAACAAAGACCAATTGAAGGGTACTTACATGAAACCTAGTTTACAATACTAATTATAAACTAATAAGGTCGTCATATCCTTAAGCTTGATCTTCATCCAAGCTTTACTTCGATAGTCGTCTTTGATATGCTTGTATTCTTCATGGCTTTGCAGTATTCATCTTTCATTGTGCTTTTCTATTGAAATACCTGTAAATACACTTGAAAGCACAATCAGATGCCTTGGTTTTTCATTATCAAAACGAGATTAAGCCTTGTTAGGCCAATAGTTGTGTCACTGGCCCACTGCCAAGGCTTGGCAGGTAATTGTGTGCATTTGAGTACATGCCTGGCCAGTTCGTGTGCTTCAGAGACAGTGATGGCTGTGGTCATACTCTGGTTATTTGCTTGATAGGGTGTGAAAGGATTGAGATTGCATTGATACTCTTTGAGGTGGTTTTTTGTTGGGGGGTAGGGGTGGGAGAGGGGTCTGGGTTTTGGAGTAAGAGGATCAAGGAGAGCGTGAAATTCCTTTTGATGGTGATAATGAGCTGCTTTTTGAGAAATTAAGGATGTTTAAAGACACTCACAATCCTTGTTCTTCAACTTCTTTGCTATATCTAGATTTTTCTTAGAAGAGGACACAATTTGGGGGAAAGCGAGAAGCAGGCTATTTCCAAGGTTGTTCAAGGCAACACACAGATGGTGAATTTTGCTTTTAGTGATCTTCTACCCTCTGGGCATAATGAATTTTATAATTGAGGGGTGATTTCAAGAGGAATACAGTGTCTTGATAAGAAGGTTATCTCTCACTCTTTTCTATTTGGTAATCTTGTTATTAGTCCTTACTCCCTTAACTCTCCTTTTTTATTCTATTCATATTTTTCAGGTACTTTGGTGGTTTGACATAAATTTGGGCCAAGGTATTTTAGTTATGCTTGTTGAAGAATTTGTACAATCATTACTGTTGGGGCGGGGGGGGGGGGGGGGGGAAAAAGACACGAAATGTAACGTATTGACTATGGAACCTCTATGGGCTGAGAGAGTCATCCAGGGCGCACTGGGTTGCTTGATAGTTTTGTAGATAGTTGGTCCAAGTGGTTAGGAGGTGTGAGTTGCCATGCCTCCTAGGATTTTTGTTTGAATGGAGAAGAGGGTAGAAAAAGAGTTGGAGAAATTGACAATAAGCTGTTATAATGAGGTTATTCGGCTGGATAGTTAGGGTTTTAGGGGAATCTAGGAAGCTTGTAAAATTAAACAGGTTATTTCAAAGGTTTCTATGGACTTGGTTGTGATCTAGGAGTCCAATCTAGGGGTGGTTGATAGTTTTATAGTTAGGAGCGTTTCAAATTCTAGGTTTAAGGATTAAGATTAGACTAACTAGTTGCCCTCTTGTGATTTCGCGGAAGGTAGCTTTGTTATCTGCGACACTAGGTTTTGCTAGTAAGGTCGAGAGGCTCTTCTGCTCATTTCCTCCTTTTATTCTTCTAGAAGTGAGGTGTAAAATTCATTGGTGTTTTACTTCAGTTATGACCCTAATTCTCCTAGGCTTAAGAGGTTTTTCCACGAGGAGCTTTCTTCTATTTCTTGTTTGCATTCCCAAAATCAGCGCCTCAGTGGTGATTTTGATGTTATTTGATATTCTTGTGAAACATTCAAGGGTTCAAGTTTATTTCTAGTGTAAGAGGGTCTAGTAATTTCATGAGGAGTGTGACTTGAGTTGTCTACCCTTGTCAAATTGCAGTTTACTTTGCTGTTGACTGTTCTTTAGCTACTCGAATTGATAGATTTTCGTTTACTACAGAGTGGGAGGAAATTTCTTCTAATTTGTGTCGAGAAGCTCTTTTATGTGTGATGTATGATCACTATATTCTTGTTATTGATTCGAATCATGTTTGCTATGTGCCACATGTGGTTGTCTCTCATCCTTCTTTTGTTCACTTAGTTAAGGCGTGGTGTAAAGGGTATACACTTGAGGAGTAGGAAGGTGTTTGTGCTGTGCTGGTGTCTTTAGTGACTCGGATGCGAGAAAGAGGTATATCTTGCAAAATATTGATTGTTTGGATAGGTTGCAGTAAGGTCTTTTGCCTTAGAAATTGGCTAGTAGGAGGAGTAACTTTTGAATAAGTTTGATGAGGTTACTTTGAGGGAAGAGATTAATTAGTTGTAGAAAACTATATTAAAATGGGTTCAGGAATGGAGTTTTTATACTGTTTTGATTGTCCTGATTAGGAGGATCTCTGATTCCCCTTTCTTGTACATTCTTTATTGCTTAATGCAAGCATCTTCTTTTGTTATCAAAAAGAAATAAAATAGGAGTTGCAATACTAGTTTTTTCAATACTCTAGTGAATGATAGGAGGAAGAAAATTTTTATTGAATAGTTGGAGGTTATGGGGGTCATGTAGCTAAAAATCACATGGTCATTGATGTGGAAATCTCAGAGTTCTATATAATTCTACACTTGGAGGAGAAGAATGACAGGCCTTTGACTTAAGGGTCAGATTGGTGTCAGATTTTCAAGGATAAAGCTATTCTCATAGAGAGACCATTCGTGGATGAGGAAAGAGGACAGCTTTTCAAATGGAGGGGAAGAAGACTCTGGGGCCTGAGAGTGTTACCATGGCAAATTTTCAAGGTTTTATGGAATGTTGTCAATGGTGGTTTCATATAGGCATTTATTGAGTCTGCAGATCGTCTGATTAGGATGAATATTTACTCTACTGTGCCTAAGAAGGATCTGTTGATTAGGGATTTTAGGTCTACTATTTTATTCTTTTCTTATGAAACAAAGAAATTTAGAAGGAAGAAATAAGGCATGAAATTTAACATGGAGATCCAAGAATTCTCCGACAAAGTAAAGAATAAGGGAAAAAAAATACTGCAGAACAGCATTAGTATGCAAAGTAATCCAAACTTGGCACACGTTGTCTAGAGAAGCACCCTGAAAGAAAACCACAGAGCAACAGCCAGACAAGAAAGACCACTCTGCCTCAAAGACCACATTAAGAGCTCAAGAGCTCCTCCATAATTACCACCTTAAGCAATCCCCTTCTAGGCTAGCCCTGAAGTCTGACAGCGAGAAAGCCTTTGATTCAGTCAGCTAGCACCTCATTCTCAACATTCTCCATTGCATGGAGAGCCCTCCATTTTCATCAACTAGGTTAGAGCTTGCATTACCTCCCCTAGGTTCTCCCTCTTCAAAGGCTCTCTTGAAGGCTTCTTCCAAGGAAAGAAGGCCTGGGGCAAGGGGATCCCATCTCCCCCTACCTTTTTGTCATGGTCATGAAAGTCCTCCCTAAAATGCTTCGCAGAGTGATTTCTGTTGAAGCTTGAAGTCCAAAGCAAGTCAGTAAAACTGGTCTTGCTAATCTCTGTTCTGTAGATGTCCTCATCATCTTTGCCCACTGAGACAAATTCTGTCACGGGTATTAAGCATGCTCTTACCTTCTACCATTGGAGCCTTCAAGCTAAAACCTCAAAATCAGAGAACATCTGTGCTGGCATCTCCTAAAACACCAAAGCCAGCCTTATCAGCATTCCTAGTGTCAAAGAAGGCTCCCTTCCCTTCAAATACTTGGGCCTCTTTGTCACTAAATGAATAAAAAAACGTGATTGCAACATCCTTGTTGGGAGAATCTCAGGTAGGATGCATTCCTGGGCCCACTAGTACACCTCTCTCTTTCTGGAAGGATGCAACTTATAAAACACTTTCTTCACAGCATCTAAAACTACTGATCTTCTGCCCTCATCTTTATCAAAGTCTGCTGTCTTTTGGAATAATGTTGCAAACCTCAAGAAGAATGTTTTGGAATATATTTTATAAGTACAAGTTGTAAAAAAAGCCTCTAGGCAGTGACTCCTACAGCCAAAAGCACGTGGTCTAGAGAAAAATTCTAAGCTATAGAGAAAACTGCTCCTCCTGCATTGGAGTCCGGCATGGCAATGGTTCCCAAACCAACTTCTCTTTTGACAACTAGCGCCCAGACAGCCCCTTATTGGAAACTAGCGGCCCCTGGATAGCTGTTGAATTTGGTCTTCCTATCACAGCATCAGTTGTAGTCATTGTTCACAACTCTTGGCACTGCACTATAAGAAGCTCAACCTCCCCCTCCCCTCCTGGCCATCAAGTAAAAAATTCAGGCAGTATCTCTTAACCCAAAATTTGAAGATACCACAGTCTGGAGTATCCGCTCCTCTGGTGTCTTCAATTTTGCCTCAGCCTGGAATCTTTTGAGGAAGAAACTCCCCGGAGTCTCTTCATCAAAAGTCATTTGGTTCAAGAACCTCATCCTCAAACATGCTTCCACCTGCTCCCTCATCATCCTGAGCTGCTTACCAATGAATCAAGGAAATATCTCTTCTTCAGCTGCCCTTTCTCAAGAGAGCTGTCCCTCAAAGCTTCCATTTGCCTCCAAATTCACATGGCTACTAGTGTTTTGGACATTGCATAAAACTGGGTTTCTTCCCTTCATAACACAAGTTTCAACTCTTTGTTAGAGTGCAAGCTCTGTTGTCAGCCCCAATATATCAAATCTGGAGAAGCAGGAGCTTTAAAGTCATTCAATATTTCTCCTGATATTAGTTGAGTTGTTTCTGTCGGATTTCTAGGGAATAAATTAAGAAATTCTATTTTTTGAATAAAATCTGAAATTACTATTTCAGATTCTAGTAGTTTCAGTTTCCTGTTTTCTAACCTAGAGATCTGCTGATTTGATTTGCTGATTTTGTGGCCTTCCTAATTTGGTGGTCTTCCTCTACTATTTATCTTGTATCAGAGCCTCGTGCTCTTTTTCTATTTGGTTCTTTCTTCTGATGATGTCATACAAGTCGGCGATGACCAGCGCCCAAAGAAACCCTACCGGCTCTTCTGGTACTTCTGAAACCATTCCGCCCAATCCCACTATTCCTCCTGAGTCTGTATCTTCTAATTACTATTCCCAGGATTCAGCTCTTTATCTCACAGTTACAAAACTCAATGGGCGTAAGAAACCATGGTGCGAGCATTGCAAAACCCCGTGGCATACGAAGGAGACATGTTGGAAGCTTCATAATAAACCAGCGAATTGGAAGCCAAAATCCAAACGTGGCAGTCATGCCTACCAAGCCACTGCTGAAGAGACTTAGGAGCCTTCTACCAACTCGGATGCAAACCCTTTTACCAAGGATCAATTAGAGCACCTGTACAAATTGTTTGAATCTCCAAAACTGTCCTTAACTCCGTCTTGTTCTTTGGTAGAGAAGGGCAACTCTCTTGCCACTGCCTTTTTAGGTGTTATTCCTAATTCTATTCATTCTTGGATAATTGATTCTGGTGCAATTGATCATATTACTGGTTGCTCCAAATTGTTCTCATCCCATAGTTCGTGTGCAGGCAATAAAAAGGTCAAAATTGCAGATGGTTCACTCTCGGTAATTTCCGGGATAGGAACTATCAAACTCACTTCATTGTTAACTCTCCATGATGTGCTCCACGTTCCAAATTTGGCTTGCAATTTGTTGTCCATCAGTAAAATTACCTCTGATCATCAATGTCAAGCTTATTTCTACTCTTATAGTGAGTTTCAGGAATTGACCACGGGGAGGATGATTGGCCGTGCTAAGGAAAAAGATGGACTCTATTATTTTGACGATGGACCTAACTTGAGTAGACAATGTCAAAGTACTTGCTTAATTTCTGTTTCTTTTTTCAAAGATAATGATATCATGTTATGGCGTTATAGGTTAGGCCATCCTAGTTTTCAATATTTAAAATACTTGTTTCTTAATTTATTTCGGAATAAAAGTCCATCTTCTTTTCAATGTGAAGTTTGTTAGTTTGCTAATCATCATCATGCATCCTTTTCCACCCAACCCTTCAAATCAACTACACCATTTACTGTGATTCATAGTGATATCTAGGGCCCATGTAGAACATCTACGTATTTTGGCAAAATATGGTTGGTGACCGTTATTGATGATCACGTAAGATTAAGTTGGGCTTATTTGATAAAGGAAAAATCTGAAGTGAAAACAAATTTTGAAAATTTTTACTCCATGGTACAAACCCAATTTCAATAAAATATTCAAATATCGTGGAGTAATAATGGTCGAGAATATTTCAAAAACATTTTGGGCCAATTTTTTCTTGAAAAAGGAATTGTTCGTCAAAGCTCTTTTGTTGACACTCCACAACAAAATGATTTGTTTGAAAGAAAGAACAAACACTTACTGGAAGTAGCTTGAGCATTGGTTTTTACCAATCACGTACCTAAATATCTTTGGGGTGAAGCCGTTCTTATTGCTACATATCTCATAAATAGAACGCCTAATAAGGTTTTAAGCTTCGAAACACCTTTTGCTGTTTTTCATAAGTTTTATCCAAAAAATTGACTATCTTCTTCTTTACCACTAAAGATATTTGGTTGTACCGCTTTTGTTCATATTCAGTCATAATCGAGGAAAACTTGAACCATAAGCCACAAAATGTGTGTTTCTTGGTTATGCTCCCATTCAAAAGGGGTATAAATGTTTTGAACCCATTTCCAAAAAAAATGTTTGTTACCATGGATGTTACATTCTTTGAATTACATCCTTAGTTTACACCTCATCTTCAGGATTGGGGGGGGGGGGGGGGGGGAACCAAAACAAAGATTCAGCCGCGTTTCATGATTTTTTCCAAACTGAAGACTCACAAAATGATCCTCTCCAACTTTGATTATTCAACCTGAAAACCAAAGCTTTATTATACCAAGAGAAAGTAAGTCGAGTTTTTTAGATACTGAAAAGGCTGGTCTTCCTATAGTGCCATCTCATGATGTTCATGATCCTATAATGACTAACAAAGGAGAAACAAAAAAAAACACCACAGCGTTGGTATCATTTGACATTGTCTACTCACGACAAAGAACAACTCGAAAGGAAGGGTCTTCCAATCCTTTACACTTTTTAGAATCTGTAAACCCTCTTGGTAATGTCCTCACCGAGCCTTGCCTCATGTTCATTCCATTTCATCTTCGAATTCTGAGCCCTTTAGTTTTGAACCCAAGTCTGGTTCTAATCTTGAGTTCGATGATTCGGAACTTCCGATTGCTGTCCGGAAGAGTGTGAGGTCTTGCACCCAACATCCATTGTCCAATTATGTGTCATATGAAAATCTCTCACCTGTTTTTCATACTTTTATCTCACAATTGTCTTGAATGGAGATTCCTAATACTGTGTAGGATGCTCTGAAAGTTCTTGAGGGGAAGGAGGCTGTCTTTGAGGAGATGAAAGCTCTTGAAAAAAATGGCACGTGGGAGATTGTTGATCTACCAAGAGGAAAGACAACTGTAGGGTGCAAATGGGTGGTTTACAGTCAAGTATAAATCTAATGGTTCTCTAGATCGGTATAAAGCTCGATTGGTCGCCAAGGGATTCACTCAGACCTATGGAATTGATTACTTGGAGACATTCTCCCTAGTCGCAAAGCTAAACTTCGTAAGAGTTCTTTTGTCACTTGCACCTATTCATCCCTGGCCTGTGCAACAGTTGGACGTAAAAAATGCATTTCTTAATGGAGACTTGGAGGAAGAAGTGTACATGGGTGTACCTCCAGGATTTGGTGAAAAGTTTGGCGCAAAGGTGTGTAAATTGAAGAAGTCCTTATATGGGTTAAAACAGTCACCAAGAGCCTTGTTTGGGAAATTCACTCAATTTGTTAAAAGTTAGGGGTATGCTCAAGGTCAAGGTGATCATGCGATGTTTATAGGATATTCACAGGATGGGGAGATAGCAATATTGGTTGTGTATGTTGACGATATAATTCTCATTGGAGATGACATGCTTGAGATGAATCAATTGAAGACTTCCCTCTCATCAACATTTGAGATCAAGGAATTAGGAACTCTCAGGTATTTCCTTGGAATGGAGGTTGCTTGGTCGAAGAAAGGGATTGTTGTTTCCTAACGGAAGTATGTACTTGACCTCCTTAAGGAGACTGGGATGATCAGTTGTAGGCAAGTAGCCACTCCAATAGATCTTAATCAGAAACTTGGAGATGACAAGGAAGGTGATCCAGTGAATACAACTCGGTATCAAAAGTTGGTAGGAAAGTTAATTTACTTATCACATACACGGCTTGATATTGCTTTTGCTATTAGTTTGGTAAGCTAGTTTATGCATTCACCCTACGAGAAACATCTTGAAGCAGTTTATTGGATTCTCAGATACTGGAAAAGTACACCAGGCAAGGGTTTACTCTTCTAGAAGACCACACAACGGACCATAGAGGCATACATTGATGCATATTGGGCATGCTCAGTTATTGACAGGAGATCCACGTCAGGTTACTATACTTTTGACTGGGGAAATATGGTCACATGGCGAAGCAAGAAACCATATGTGGTTGCAAGGAGTAGTGTCGAGACATAATATAGGGCTATGGCTAATGGTGTTTGTGAGATGCTATGGCTGAAGAGAATTCTTGAAGAGCTGCGGATGCCGGTGAACATGCCAATGAAGTTGTATTGTGACAACAAAGCTACCATAAGTATTGCTTAAAATCCAGTACAACATGATCGCACGAAGCATGTAGAGATCGACAGACACTTCATAAAAGAGAAGATTGATAGTGGAGCTGTTTGCGTGCCTTTTGTTCCTACTACTCAACAAATAGTTGATATCTTCAACAAAGGACTTTTTAGACCTAGTTTTGAGCTCTTTGTTAGCAAGTTGGGTATGATAGATATCTACGCTCCAACTTGAGGGGTGGTTTCAGATTTCTAGGGAATAAATTAGGAAATTCTATTGTTTGAATAAAATTTGAAATTACTATTTCAGATTCTAGTAGTTTCAGTTTCCTGTTTTCTAGCCTAGAGATCTAGTGATTTGATTTGCTGATTTTGTGGCCTTCCTAATTTGGTGGTCTTCCTCTACTATTTATCTTGTAATTGTGTCTCTTGAAATTCAATAAGAATGGTTATTCTTCTTCTAAAAAATCCATCAGTTTCCAATATATATATATATATATATATATATATTTATTTATTTATTTATTTAAAAACTAGATTTGGCAACCTAAATGGTCCCAACCCTCTATAACTGGAGGCTTCTTCCTTCCCTTTCCTTGTGCTAATAAATTCTTCTTACCTTCCAAAAAAAGTCTTTGCTTCATTGTAAGTACTTATAACTTTTGTACTTACCCAAAAACTTCTTAAATATTAAGATTTTGAGATGTTGGGAGATGCTGATGACCTCTCGTAATAGGTTGAATAGTATATACTTATATTTGACTTTGAAACAGTAATATTTTTTTAGTTACCAATATCATATGATAGTAATATATGATGCTTTAATATTATCTTCTATTGTATTGTCATAATATGTTATATTATTATACCATATTATATACAATTATGTAATAAGTAGAATATTATTTTTACAAGAATATAAGAATATGTATTGCCCTACAATATTTTATTGTTACAAATAATACAATATTTTATTATCGCACTACTATGATATCTGTAATAAAAAATTATTGTAGTATTGAAATTTAGAATATTATTATTATGATGTTTTAACTATATAATAGTAAATTGTACGATGTTATGCTGTGTTGTTTTACTACATATTTTATGCTATTATATTTATAAAACGATAAAATATTGTCTTTTACTTCATAATATATTATTTTCATCCACTATTATAATAATAAATTGTTATAGTATTGAAAATACAAAGCAATACTATGTTATGGAATAATGATTTAATATAAATATGATACCATAATTGATTTCAGTATTGTATGATATTATTATACTATAATACAATATTATAACATTACAATATAAAAATAAATACTATTATATTATTTGTTTAGAATATTATAGTAACACATTATCATAACTATATACATAATAATTGTATAATATTATGTTATATATTAATTATTATAATATTGTTATATTAAGTTATGGCAATATGATTGATTCCATGTCATTTAGAATTCCGATGCTATACTAATATTATACAATAATTTAATATTTAAATAACTACGTATTATTATATTATATATCTAGAATATTGTATTAATAACTCATCATAATTATACTTATGGTTACATGATAGTATTCTGAATTAAAACATACTCATACATTATTATTATTGTTATTTTTGTTCTTACTACTACTACTACTACTACTACTACTACTTGAGACCATATTATTGGTCAAATATTTATTTTTTAACCTTACCAAAACTACTTTGAAGTCTTGGTGCTTATGGCTAAAAGTACTTACTTAGGGCACCTATTAATTCTTATTTTTGTATCCCTAATGGATAAGTAATTTTTAGAAAAAAAATTTCTGAACTAAATAAGTACTATTAGTTTTGAATACTAAAAGTTAAGTGTAATGTTTGGTACGAATTGCCAAGCCCGCATCCCCTTTGCATTTGGGTTTTCTAACGAACTCCCAACTAACCAAATTGTCTCTTAGAAAATAGTGATTGATTTGATCAATAATATTCTCACAACAATATTATGTCATATTTTACTACAATAATGTTGTGTTATGAACTTATGGCAATATATATGTTATGTTGTATTGTAACGTATATAGTGTTGCATTTTAATATTATAATAACTTATCATTGTAAAGAAAACTAAATTATTATATTAATTTATGAACATAAATAGTATAAAAATAATTTTTTTATTTACTTTTTGTTATAAATTAATAGAGGAATAAGTAAACGTGGATAATCAGAAAGTAATGAAGACAAGCAAAAAAAAAAAAAAAAAAAAAAAATAATAAATAAAAGTGAGACCAGATTTACGTGGTTTGGTTTATACCTACTCCACGGGTGGATTGGATTTGAAATCTACTATTTTTAAGAGGAATTACAAAAGTATACCTGACTTTTGTACAAATATCTCACCTTCTTACCTTACAAAATATCTCACTTTCTCTTTTCTCTCCTACTTCTTTCTTTTCTATTTTCTGCACGCTCAATATTCTGCACTCTGTATTTTGCACTCTGCACTCTTCGTTTTTCGTCTCCTTATCTCAATCAGGTGATTCCATTTATATAGCCGTGGGAGAAGCAAGTGGGTTTGTCTGATAATAATAATGGATTCACATGCATGGGAAACATGAGGGAGATGGGGTAGGTATGTTGAAGACATGGATGGTGACATCCATCATTCATTTCACAACACTCCCCCTTGGATGTCACCCATATATTAACTTATCTAGCTAAGATCTTTAAGATGTCTCATTCCACTAAGATGAACCAGTCTCTTGAATGTTGTAGGTGGCAAAGCTTTGGTGAATAAATCTGCTAGATTATCACTTGATTTGATCTGTTGTACATCTATATCACCATTCTTCTGGAGTTCATGCGTATAGAAAAATTTTGGAGAGATATGCTTTGTACTGTCACCCTTTATGTGTCCTCCTCTCAGTTGAGCTATACATGCGCCGTTGTCTTCATACAAAACTGTTGGAATATCCTTGATTGACTGAAGGCCACAATTTTCTTGGATATGAGAAATCATTGATCTAAGCCACACGCATTCTCTACTAGCTTCATGAATAGCTAGTATTTCAGAATGATTGGAGGATGTTGCTGTAATCGTTTGCTTCACTGATTTCCAAGATATAGCAGTTTTTCCATAAAGAAATACATATCCAGTTTGAGATTTAGCATTATGAGGATCGGATAGATATCCAGCATCTGCATATCCTACTAGTTGAGATTTGGAATTAAACGAGTAAAATAGACCCAAATAAGATGTACCTCTCAAATAACATAGAATGTATTTAATTCCATTCTAGTGTCGCCGAGTAGGAGCAGAGCTATATCTTGCTAGTAGATTCACAAAAAATGTAATGTCAGGTCTAGTACAACTTGCTAGATACATCAAAGAACCGATAGCACTTAAATATGGTACTTTAGGACCAAGTAATTCCTCTCCTTCATCACGAGGTCAAAATGGATCTTTCTTAACATCAAGTGATCGCACCATCATTGGAGATCCCAGAGGATGAACTTTCTCCATATAGAATTGTTTCAATACCTTTTTAGTATATTTAGATTGATGAACAAAAATTCTGCCATTTAAATGTTCAATTTGTAGGCCAAGACAATATTTTGTCTTTCCTAGATCTTTCATCTCAAATTCTGCCATTAAATAATTAGCAGCTTTAGTGAGTTCTTCAGGAGTCCCAACTAAATTCCAATCATCAACATAAACAACAATTATAGCAAATCCGGATTCTGATATTTTAATAAAAACGCATGGACAATTTGGATTGTTTATGAATCCTTCTTTCACTAGGTACTCAATCAATTGTACCACATGTGCCCAGATTGCTTTAATCCATATAAGGAACATTGGAGTTTGACTGATTATAAATTACTAAGTTTTGCTTTAGGCAACTCAAAACCTTTAGGGATTTTCATATAAATTTCACTATCCAATGATCCATATAGGTATGCTGTTACTACGTCCATAAGACGCATGCTCAGTCGTTCAGCGACTGTTAGCCCAATTAGGTATCTAAAAGTGATTCCATCCATTACAGGAGAATGTCTCTTCATAATCAATTCTGGGTTTCTGCGAGAAACCTTGTGCCACAAGCCTTGCTTTATATCGAGTAATTTTATTATTTTCATTTCGCTTGTGCACAAATACCCTTTTGTATCCAACGGGTTGGACATCTTCTGGTGTCTGGACTATAGGTCCAAAAACTTTTCTTTTCAAAAGAGAATTTATTTCTGATGTGATAGCCTCTTTCCATTTTAGCCAATCACTTCTATATCGACATTCATCCATAGATTTTGGTTCAGGATCTTCATTACTTCTGATAATGTCAGTAGCTACTACATATACAAATGTATTATTGACAACAACGTTATTTCTATCCCTAATTTCTCCTGTGTAATGAATTAAGGTCTCATTATTATTTCCAAGTACCTGTCCCTTTTCAAGGGATGTCTCTTCAGGAGTTTTCTCTTTAGGAGATTCTATAATAGGGATTTCATTTTCAGGAGAAATGGGTTTGTGAATGTCGATTGGATTACTTACCTCTGTAACCTTTTCTGGAGCGTTTACAGATTTCAATTTTCTCCTTCTAGGAGTCTTATCTTTTGCACCAACAGGCCTTCCACGTTTAACTTGCGGCTTAGATTTATTAGCTGACTGTTGTCTTTCAAGGACATCAATACGTGCTGGAGTATTTGTAGCAGGTATATGGGATTTTAGTATTGCCTTGGTATCTGCAAAAGAATCAGGTAACTGATTTGCAATCTCTTGCAAATGTATAATCTTTTGAACTTCAAGTTCACATTGATTTGTACGAGAAACTAAATGAGATAAACTCATGGCATTCCAAGTGATTTCATGTTGTGTTTCGGGCACTAATTTTGCTCTCCCTAATGTAGGGAATACCATTTCATCAAAATGACAATTTTGAAACCGTGCTTTAAACAAATCACCCGTTAAAGGTTCAAGATTTCTAATAATAGAAGGAGAATCAAAACCACTATAGATAACAAGTTTACATTGAGGACCCATTTTAGTTCTTTGAAGAGGGGCAATAGGAACATATATTGTACAACCAAAAGTTCTTAAATATTACGTTGTTGCCCAGAGACTAATTGTATGGGTGAAACATACAAGGATAAGAAATGAATAGAGCTGCATGCCAGGTTTATTTTTAATTACTTTAAGCCACAAGGAATTCTCTCTGATGGAAACTGCCGATGCCATTGACCCATTGAAGCTCTGTTTCTAGATATCAACTTAAAAGGCCTAACCCCCCTTCCCCCTCCTTCTTAGACTTACAAGCAATCTACCAGTTAACTGAGTGATCCTTCCTCTCCCCAATAACAGATGAAATAAAATCTCTCTAGACTCCCTATGCTCTTAGCTAACCCTACTAGAATTCTGAAAATAGGCAAGAAATTAAGAGGGATACTTCTTATATTTGATAAGTGGTAGAATTATTTGTTGTAAGTGATAACAATAGCTAAGTTCAAAACTTATTTATCACAAGTGCTTCTTATACATTTTATCATAAGCAAGGTCTTATATTTCGATTTCGACTCAAATTTCGAAGCTCCAAAAGTACGAAAATTTCGACGAAAATTTCAATTTCAATGAGGATTTTGATTTTGATTTGAAAAAATAACGGAAACTAGTAGTAAAGCATGAAATTCTTTGTGAAACTTTAGAAATGGTTAACAAACATAAAAATATAAGTTTTAAGACTAATATATTACAAATTAAATACATGTATGTTTTGTATGAGGTGGAAAAGTTGTAAAATAGTATGTGTATCAAACATGTTTGTAAGATAATGTACATTAAACATATTCAGTTAATGCAAATGAAATTCATAAATCATTTAAATATTATTTATTATACAAATATTGATAATTTAGACATGAATGGTTAAATAAAATATTACTATAAGTTTATTTTTTCATATAATTTCTTAAGCACTTGTGATAACCTTTTGTTTCAATAAAATAAATTAAAAGAGAAACTTCACTTCACTCTCGAGGTTTTGATAAATTTCAACAAATTTCACTAGAATTTCGGGGTTTCGATAAATTTCAGATGATTCGTTGAGATTTCGATAGAAATTATGCAAGACAGAAATCGACTGCAATTTCGATTTCGAAGGTGACGGAAATCGGAAATTTAAGATCATGATCATAAGTACTTCTTAGAAGTAATTAAGTGGTGTAATTATCTGTTTTAAGTGATACCAATAATGGGCTAAGTTCAGTACTCGTTTGTGAGTGGTACCAAATGAAGCTTACTTCTTTTTTGGAAATAATTATTCACTTTTGGGCTAAAATCTGCTGTGTGTGTATGCGAGAACCTGATATTTATGTGAAATAATAAGTATATATGAGGTTTGGAACTTGTGATGTTTTTGGAATAAATGCTTTTGTATTCTAGCTCTTCTTTGGAATAACTGCTTTGGTACTCTTGATGCTCCCCTTATTTTTCTTGTTGTAGCTTTATGTTTTGGCGACATATAATTTTTTACTTTACAGGTAAGACACAGGTTGAGGAAAGATTATGGCATTGAAGGTGGCATTCCTGTTGTTTTTTCTTTAGAGAAACCTAAGGTCAAGCTGCTTCCATTCAAGGGACCTAGTGGAGAAGAAGAAAATCCATCGGACTATCAGGTGAGATGCTTACCTTTTCCTTTGAAGCATTAAGTTCTTTCTGTTTGTTATGATGCATGCCATAATAATGAGGCAAATTTACCTAACTATGTTAATTGTTCCATTTTTTTCATAAATGAAGCTCACAAATTTCCTTTGCTTTTGTAGCACATTTATATCAGCTCTGTAACATTCAGCTGTTATGTGTATCATTGTGGAAACATTATAATTTCTGACGCTTATACTTTGGGATTCTCATAACAGATAGTACCCGGTTTCAGGGTTCGCATCATACCTGTTCTGGGAACCATTCCCGCAATTTTTGGACAAGTTATGGCCTCGTATGTTGTGACGCAACTTGCAGGGTTGCATGTTCAAACAGAGCCAGTGGTAAATTTGGATATGGATCACTACAGGATTCTTCATCAACGCCTTATTGAGCATGAGGAGTTACTGTATGGCACCACTGTGCAAGTTCAGGTACGTACTATGTTTGTGTAGTTGCATTGTCTGAAGGATTTTTTGCTAAATGTTTTTTCTCCATGCGTAGGATAGGTCAATATGCATTGTCATGTTCTAATTGTTGTTGTAAATTTTGAAATGGATGAGAGAAGAAGAAAAGATGAAAAAACAGGTGGCAGTTTCATAGAGCATCCTTCCAGCTCCAGGTCTGCCCTCTTATGTATTAGTAATAAAAAAGCCTCAAAGACAAAATGCTTCCTCTCACGCTGTGTAATTAGTAAAATAGCGTGTTCTTTTCTAAACACCCTCTCTCCTCCCCCCCCTTTCAAGGCTGGGGAAAAAAAGTGGGGTGTATAAACATCACCTAACCCAGCTTGTTACAACCATTACCCAAGGCAGGTATAAATAAAACCTTCGTGAAAACATTACCTAACTCATCCATGGATTTCACAAACAGAGTCTTCACAACCTTCCTCAACACAACAACCTTCATGAAATGAGTCAATGACAATCAACTTTGATGTACTTTGCATCTTATGAAGCACTAGGTTGCTTAATACATAAATGAAAGCTTGATCGTTACAAAACATATTTATAGGTTTTGTAACTAAAAATTCCATCATTGACATAAGAGATTTGAAACCACATAAGCTTACTCTGAGTGTAAGCTATAGCTTGGTCTTTAGTACTAGAGTTGTTTGTTTCTTGCTATGCCATTTAACAAGATTTTTTACCAAAAATTTACAATATCTAGTAGTAGACCTTTGATCATAAAAAAAGCCAGCCCAATCTGCATTGGTGTATCCCATGATCTCATAGTTTTTCTTACATTTATAGGTAAAACCTTTAGCAGAAGAGCCTTTGAGATACCATAGAATCCTACAAATAGCATCTAAATGTCTGTTGTGATTTTCCAGAAACTGACTCACCATCACAGTTTAGTGACACTGTGAGTCAAGTAGATGAGTAGATCAACTTACAAACCACCTTCCAATGTTGACGTTTATCTTCGAAGTCCAATCCAACATCCCTAGACAACATCTTGTTAGGATCTGTAGTATATATTCGCTGATAGATTCAATCCTTTCTTACAACATACAGTCTTAATACCAAGAAAGTAACACAAAGTACTCAGGTCCTTGATTTGAATTTTTTCTTGAAGTCATTGCTTGACATCTGCAATCTTGCTTTAATCTCTCCTAGTTATGATGATATCAACAACATAAACTAATAGAAGTGCTATTTTTTAATTGTTTTTGGGAACAAAAACCAAATGATCAAAGTAGCACCAGATAAAACCAAATGTAGAGATTGCCATGCTAAATATGTCAAACCAAGCTCGAGGAGATATGGTAGGAAATTGAGGATCAACTCTTGTTTCTCTTAGGTAATTGATGGACGGAAGAAGAGCTGAAATTTTTTTCTGGAGTAACAAAGGAAGGAATAGGAGGATCAACTGACAACGGGGAATCAAAAATCATTTATGGGCTTAAAATGGATTGATCCAAGGGGGACACTATTATAAAAATTAGGTGTCTTTTTAAAAAGGTTACACATGCACTATCATATTTGAGTGTTGGGATCGTGACATCTATATCCCTTTAGAGTCCTCGAGTACCCAACAAAGACACATTTAAGAGCATCAGGAGAAAACTTGTCTTGATCCGTCCATGGAACTTGAACAAAACATGTTCACGATGATTTTGTGTACACAAGATAGAAAAGGAAATATTTCATTGGAACACTTGCCATCTTGTTGAGAAGAAAATAGGCTGTAAGAAGAGCATTAATTCAAAAAATTTTTGGAACATACATATGAAAGAGTAATGATGTCAAGTAAATGTCTATTTTTTTATTTAGGTACTCCATTCTGATGGGCATGTTCGCATGATGTTTGATGAATAATCCATGTTAAAACATTGCTTTAAGTTTTTAGGTAAAGTGGTTGTCTAACATGGTATCGGAGTTGGTTACCAAGAGGTATTGGGTTCCAGTTTTGTTGCCTATGTTTATTGTGTGAAGTTTAAAAATTATTGTACTTCCTATGATGGGTGTTATTTATCATTTGTTTATCTATCCACATGTTATCAGGCTGCACATGCGGGTCTGTATTAAAGCTTGATATACATTGTTGGCCCACAACCAAACAACTCAAGTTTTTAGGCAAAGTGGCATTCTAACAATCCATTTGACCAAGCAAAAAGATCATTTTGAACAAATTTCAAGTGCATTATTTGATTGAAAAGAATTTGAATACTACTGACACACTAAGTTTTAATTTAATAGAAATTCATAGTGGTCTTTTAACAGATAGATCCAGGTCATGCTTGAAAATCATCCACAAAGGACACAAAATATTGATGACTTGCGGACCGCAAATGTCTGAATGAATAAGAAAAAACAATGATTTTTACCTCGAAACTAGACTCTAGACAGGAAAGATGTTTTAATATGCTTTCTTATTTGATACGTATAACAAACCAAACGAGAAATAGAAAGGAACTTAGAAAAAGCTAGTTGGAGTTTTAGAAGGGATGGATGACCCCAATGAGCATGCCAGTAATTAATAGAAACTTCATTAGTAGAAATTGAAGAATCTGCACAAGCCATCCCTCTCAAGTCCTCCACCAATCTTGTCATCCCTAAATAATACGAAGGAAAGAAGGTTATGTAAGAGCTATGTTATTTTGTTAATTGACTAATAGATGAAAGTTCAAGGGAAATTTAGGCACATATAACATGTAGGAAAGAGGAATAGAAGGAAATAAAAGAAATATTGGGACAACCAGAAACCAGAGCTGTACCATCAGCAAGAGTAATCTTAGGGTGTAAAATAATGTGTTTCAACGATTGAAATAATTGACTACCTATCATATGGGAGACGCAACAAAATCAGTAATCCAAGGTGAGGAGGAAGAAGAGGCAAGAAGCCCAGCTATACCTGAATGGGCCACAATAGCACTAGATGTGGAAAACTGAGTTTGGATATGTTGAATCATGCAAACAAGATTGTTATACTCTTCTCAGGATATTGTAGATGATGTACTTGACTCTCTAGTGTAGTGGCTAAGTGCAATGGAAGTGCCAATGATGGAAGCACCCTCGACACCCTTGACAAGGGACTTATTGCCCCAAGTAAGCTTGCCATAGAGATGCCAACCGCAATTATATGATTGTCCATGTGACATGTGTGCAAATGTGAGAATTTTCAGGACCAACTCCTCATCCCAATACACTACCTCTGCCACGACTGCCATCCAAACATCATCTTTGTCCTCCAAGACTTCCCCAGAGGATGTGCTAACCATGGATAAACTATCTAGAGAAGAAGCTTGGTAAGAAGATTAAGAGCTATCTTTGGTGATCTGCTGGTCATAGTTGAAGAACTCTTATACAGGTAAAATAATAAGTTTGATTTCTATCTTGTGAGAAGCTTTGACAAAGATCAACCCATACGGCCTTGGCTGTTCTGTGGAACATCTTGTTCACAGAAACTCATGATTCCATGCTATTCCACAACCACACAAGCAATACTCAGTTCCCTTTCATCCCATCTTCATAATCCTTGGAGTTTGGAGACAGAAAAATGCAGCAGATACTTGGACTTCCCTTTTGAGTTGGTAGATGCATGTATCCCCTGAGACAGACCACAAGTCATAGTTGGAGGATCCAAGCAACTTGCTTACTGTGATCTGTTATTAACAGTATCTGATGAAGGTCTCTCAAGCCATCTAAACCACCCCCAATACTCTGCAACCAACACACTCCGGCATAGGGAATGAGCAACACAGCAACAATGCACAATCAGGCAGGATACACTAGTCATAATTGGAGGATCCAAGCAACTTGATGGCTATGATCTGTATGTTCACCGTATCTGTTGAAGGTCTCTCAAGCCATCAAAACCACCTGCAATAGCCTGCAATCAACATACACTGGCATAGGGAATAAACAGCACAGCAACAGTGCACAATCAGCCAGCTACTCTCATTATTGCTGGCAGCAGCTAGAAGCAAGTGCAGGAAAGAGCATGAAATAGTCATTGAACACCAAAAGAAACCACCCAGCAGTTGATGCAAGATTGCAAGCAATTAGTTACGAACACCTACGGCGTCAAAATAGCATCATCATGCCACAACCAACCTGTAGAATAGCGGAATCACAGCAGCAGTGTACCGGAAACACAGAAAAAAATGACTTCACAGCAGCAAACCACCAAGAAAATACACAGCATTCTATCAAGTGTGCTGCACAGCGTAACTGAGAGGAAGAGTGTCCCTAAACAACTCTCAAAAAACCAAACTGCTTGAGGTAAAGAATAATTGTTAGATTATCACTTTACCTAAAAGCTTAAGCTGATAGGTTGAGGACGAACGATGTATATCAAGCTTTAGCACTCCCCTGCACACACAACCCATTTGCATGTGGACATTGTGGAGAGATAAAAAAATGATAAGTAACACCCATCCAGGGAATAAGATAATATTTAACCCTCACACAATAATTGTAGGCAAAAGGAAACTCAAGACCTCATAACAACCATGGCTCCATGTCTGCCCTCTTATATATTAATAATAAAAAAGGAACAAAAATCAAAATGCCCTACTCCAACAACATAATTACTAAAATAACATATTCTCTTCTAACGACCTAATCACAGCCATAGGTCTGCCCTCTATTTATAATGTGTTGAGTACATCACAATGACCATAATATCCTCCCTCAACTTTTAGTTAGCAACATAAATAATAATTACTAAATAATTAGTGACCAATAATACTCCACCTTAAGTTTAAGCATAGATATCATGTGCTCATTGCTTATTACAAATCGATTTGACCCAAGCACCCCTAAACTTTAGTGAACATATCAGCAAGTTGGTGTTCAAACTTAATATGAGTGGGTTCAATGAGCTTTTGCACAAGTTTTTCCCACACAAAATGACAGGTTCAATATGCTTCACTATCTAATGGAGGACTGGATTGGATGCAATATGAATAGACAAATAAGCTCTATAGGTTGTGACAATGGAAAACCTAGTTCTTTTGGTATGTTCTTGAGTGAAACCAATTCATATGTAGTGTGTCGTTGGTGCCACAACAGTTTATTTCTTACTCGTCTAGGATAATAGATTACCATCTACAAACACACACTAACTAGTTGTGAATCTTTTGACCCAACCAGATTTGCATTTGTATGATATAAGTGTGACCTTAATCTTGTAAAATAGGCATTTTCTAGTGCACCTTTGAGGTATCTCAAGATACGAATGAGAGCATTCGAGGGGCTCGTTTGGGGAGAATTGAGGAATTGGCTCACAACAATTGTTGTGAAAAAAACAGTCTAGTCCAATATAATCTAGAACTAGTCAGCATATCACCAATCCTTGGTAATAATTTGCTGTTAGGATCAATAGATGTATGATCATAGTTGGATCTTAACACTCAGTTTAATATATCGGATCTAGAACATACTTCCTCTATTACATTATAGTTCTTGAACAAGATGGATAAATTTATGCCCAAAAGTATTTTAGCAGACATAGACCTTGGTCTAAAACTTTGTGAAGTTGCTTCAAACTTTGTAATCTCAATTTCATCTATGTACAAAATTAGCAAAATCCTATAGTTACAAAAGCAATAAGGTAATTGATAAAGGTCAAACTCAAGCATAATTGCACTAAACCTACCAAACTATGCTCTAGGAGGTTGCTTTAGACCGTACAAGGATTCTTGGTCAGCACAATAATCTTGATTCTACCTAAGCAACAAACCCTTATGGTTGCTCCATATGGACCTCCTCCCGAGGATCACGATGCATTCTTTATACTTACGTAAAGGCCAACGACAAGGGGTTCCTAAGGAGATGAGCAAGTGAAGAGAAGCAACTTTGGTGGTTACGAAGAATATGTCCAAATAATCCTGATCGTACTCTTGAAAATATCTTGTGGACGTAAGGCAGACCATCAAATGAGATACAAAAACATTGGGATTGATTCTCATGATATACAACTTGTGATGTCTAACTAGAGAATATTGCAAATTAGGATAAGTGAGGCAATGAGAATGACTCAAACTACGTGAATATGTAGGTTGATGATTGAGCAGTGAAGATAAACCAAAATTTGGGCCCGACGGTGATGGCAAGCACCTTCGAACACCATTTACCCATATCTTCTTGCTGAAACGAATCTCCTCGGTTGACCTAGATTGGCATCACCCTCCTTCGCAACGGGGAACTCAGCTAGCACTTTCAAACACCTTTCTCCCAAAACGTCTAGTCAAAGCCATTCTTCTTCATTAACCTAGACCTGAAACTAATCAGAGCATCCTTGTTTTTGATCATAATTCCATCAGTCGGATTTGGTGATCCCTTGTACAAACCATTGCAACATTTGTGGCAAGTCATCCTAGGCTTTAGGGTTTTCTCAAAGTTTGTGGAAATCCAGCAAGAAATTAACTTTACTCGAGCTCAACAAACAGATCGTCTCAGCAAACACTGTTGGCCTTCTGTATCAAAATCTCTCACCCACTTATAGCAAGGCATCCTTAGCCACCAAGGTGTGATCGACATCCGTCTATGGAGTAAAAAAATACATACTGCTGCCTAAGAATATTGCCTAAACAGGGGCACAACTGAAGTTCGAGTTAATAACCATGGGGACGCTAGAGTTTGTGCTCTCAAGGTGGAGTGCAAAACTTTCTGCACTAATCTCCTCAACCCCTTGACTTTAGGATATTGGAATTCTTTTCGAGATGCTTCTCTTACTTTGTTATGAAGACTGAGGAGTTATCTTGGATCATTAAGGTCGTGGGGGTATTTGCGAAGGTTCAATAGGGGCCATTGAGTTGATTCAAGGAGGTTTTAACCTCAATAGGGGGGAAAGGATCTCCATTGCGCTGCAACTTAACAGGAAGGGGAGATTTCTACATATGGAGAAATGGATGGTGGAAGACGTCAAGGTCTATGTATACTAGAAGGTAATAACAACGAAGGGTGGAGAAAATTATTTAAAGCTATTTTGAAGCTTACAACTGAATCTACTAGGGAAGTTGCATTCCGTTGTATAGAATGTGGCTCTTTGAAAATCATCAGTGATGAGTCACATCTAAAGAAGTGGAGTGTGGAGCAGAAATTATTGGAAAAACTAACCATCGTCAGAATAGTGCCGGCGAGGGAGAGGAGATTGAACGAGAGAAGCAATTCTCATGATTCTTGGGGCAAAAAGTTAGCTTCTTTTCCTAGTTTGACCTTTAATTCTAATTTTAGGCGCGGGAAGGAGTTCATAATGGGGTTCAGTGGATCACCCAAAATTGCGGCAAAATGGGTTGTTAAACAAAATACGGGGATTGGGCCCACTCCTACTTAAAAGGAATCTTAGGCTCTAACTGGATTTAAATTAGGGGGCTCATTAACTCTTAGCCCAGTGAGTATCAATGTGTTGGATGAAGCTAGAATTGACGCTTCATCTCCTTTAGTCATTGTAGATAAGGAAGGAGATGACCAACTAAATCGTTTCCTGAAGAACCATCCACATAATAAAATGGACAACTTGACAGAGTTCCTAACTTCATGTGGGGACAGGGATTCCAAAGAGGAAGAGGCAGTGAAGGCTTTTACAACAGACAATAACCAACCGGAAGAGGTCCTACACTTCAATAAGGGATTTGTGGGTGGTGGTCCTGCATGTTTTCTCCTTCCAACAACCGTGTGTGAGGTAGCAAAAGAAGTCAGAGATGATGAAGTTGAAGGAAAGATATCATATTCGGAAGATGATTTGAGTAGTTTCCGCGACTTTGATAATGGATTGTTAGTCGAGCAATTGCAGATTGATTTAGATATGGAAGGAGAGTGTGATTAGGACCAATTCTCAGAGAGAACTCTTGCTACTGAAGATGAGGAGTTGCCAAAGATGTTTTTATTTCCTTCACAAGTCACTTAGCATCTAGGAGATGAGACTCTTCATTTGTCTTCTGACATTGGGCAAGAGCTTAATACTATAAAGCACAATGTAGACCAGAGCATAACATTGATTGAAAAGTGGCCTTTGCCCCTAGTTTCTAAGCAAACTCTTGAAAAGGTGGGCCCTGGTTTAAAATCCACGTGATGCATGGAAGGGTATTGATGAAGAGGTAGGTGTTCCTTTGGGTGATCATAATTCATGTAGATCAGGAAGGCATACTTCCCCTTCCTTCTTAGTCCTTTTTTTCTTTTGATGTAGGAAGGTCTTGCTAGGGGCAGTGCCTCTACTTTTGGTCTAGGGGGTAGAGAGAGAGATTGTAAAGATCCGAACAAGCTTCTGCATGACTTGGGCTTGACACTTGTGAGTCCTGGCGGTTTTGAGATTAGATTGGGTTTGAGCCCTAAAACTTACAAAAGGGGGAAGAAAATTCAGAAAGAACTTCAAAATTTGATTTCTTCTATCAATTATGGGGGTAGAAAGGGAACAAGGAGAGGGGATAAACGAGTTAAATTATGAGGATTGTAAGTTGGAATGTTATGGGTCTTGGGGATGTTAGGAAAAGAAGCTTGGTTAGGGAGGTTTTTCTTAGGAGTTCTCCTAACATTGTTTTGATTCAGGAGACTAAGCTTGATACAGTTGATTGGAAGGTTGTTAGGGCGATTTGGGAGGGGTGCAATAAGGACTGGGTATTACTACCCTCTCGGGGATCGGCGGGGGGCTTTCTAGTGGTGTGGGATACCTGTACCATATCCATAGTGGACAACTTAGTTTCTTTTCTCTTTCTGTCTTGTTAAAGGTGAGAGATTGGGGTCAATGGTGGATTTCTTCAGTTTATGGTCCTTTCAGGCCTTCTCTAAGGAGCTCTTTTTGGGGAAAGCTTTATTATGTCTTAAGTTTCGTTTAGGACCTAAAAGAATAGTGGGGGGAAATTTCAATGCAATGAGATTTCCTTGGGAAAAGAAGGAGGTAGGTAGTGTTATTCCAACAATGTAAAATTTTGGTCTCTTTATTACGGAGAGTGGCTTGAGGGATATTCCTTTAAGTAACACAAACTTTACTTGGTTGGTGGGTGGGTGTCAGATTTCTAGGGAATAAATTAGGAAATTCTATTTTTTAAAATTTGAATATACTTTTTCAGTTTCTAGTAGTTTTAGTTTCCTGTTTTCTTGCCTGGAGATCTGCTGATTTTATTTTGCTGATTTTGTGGTGATTTGATTTACTGATTTTGTGGTGATTTGATTTGCTGATTTTGTGGCCTTCCTAATTTGGTGGCCTTCCTTTACTATTTATCTTGTAATTGTGTCTCTTGAAATAATAAGAATGGTTATTCTTCTTCTCAAAAATCATTCATGGTATCAGAGCCTCGTGCTCTTTTTCTATTTTGTTCTTTCTTTTAATGATGTCGTATAAGTCGGCGATGACCGGCGCCCAAAGAAATCCTACCGGCTCTTTTGGTACTTCCGAAACCATTTTGCCCAATCCCACTATTCCTCCCAGGTTTGTATCTACTGATTACTATTCCCAAAATTCAGCCCTTTATCTCACGGTTGCAAAACTCATTGGGCACAACTATCTCGAGTGGGCTCAGTTCGTAAAATTGGCAATCGATGGCAGAGGCAAAATAGGGCATTTGATTGGTGAAATATCGAAACCTGCTGTTGATGACCTTGATCTAAAAAAAAGGCAGTTCGAAAATTCTCTTATTATTGCTTGGCTCATTAATTCCATGGAACCTTCCATTGGAAAACCTCACCTATTTCTTCCCACGGCTAAAGATGTCTAGGAGGCCGTACGAGATCTTTATTCGGACTTGGAGAATTCTTTTCAAGTATATGAGTTGGAAACTCGACTCCGGAGATCTAGGAAAAATGATCGTGATGTGACTACTTATTACAACAAATTGGTAACGTTATGGCAGGAACTTGATCAGTGTAATGATGATGTTTGGGAGAATTCGAACGACCACGCTCGCCACAAGAAGAGAGAGGAAAATGACAACGTTTACACATTTTTAGCCGACCTTAATCAGAGATTGGACGAGATCTGAGGCTGCATTCTCTGCAGGAAGCCATTGTTCTTTATTTGGGAAGTTTTTTCTAAAGTCAGACGTGAGGAGTCAAGGAGAAAAATCATGCTGCGCAACAACGAACCTAGTTTTAACTTGGAAGCTGAGAGGTTTGCTCATGTCAAGAGGTGTTAATTTTGACGACGATGGGCGTAAGAAACCGTGGTGCGAGCATTGCAAAAACCATGGAATACAAAGGAGACGTGTTGGAAGCTTCATGGTAAACCAGCAAATTGGAAATCAAAATCCAAACGAGACAGTCATGCCTGCCAAGCCACTGTTGAAGAGACTCAAGAGCCTTCTACCAACTAGGTTGTAGTCCTTTTTACCCAGGACCAATTAGAGCACCTGTACAAATATTTTAAATCTCTAAAATTATCCTTAACTCCGTCTTGTTCTTTGGTACAGAAGGGTAACTCTCTTGCTACTCCAGTAAGAATTATATCGTCTACATACACAATCAATATCACTATCTTCCCATTCTGTGAATGTCTTATAAACATCATATGATATACCCCTGATTTTTAACAAACTGAGTGAATTTCTCAAGCCAGGATTTTGATAACTGTTTTAACCCATATAAGGACTTCTTCAGTTTACACACCTTTGTGCCAAACTTTTCACCAAATCCTGGAGGTGCATCCATGTACACTTCTTCCTTCGGGTCTCCATTAAGAAATGCATTTTTTTATGTCCAACTGTTGTAGAGGCCACTCATGATTAGCTACAAAAATAAAGGAGATATTCAAAATTGTAATAACTATCGTGGAATTAAACTTATGAGTCATACGATGAAACTATGGGAAAGGATAGTTGAACAAAGATTAAGGTTAGAAACAAAGATCTCAGAAATCAATTTGGTTTTATGCTTGGGAGATCTACCATAGAAGCTATTTATCTTTTAAGAAGATTAATGGAAAAGTTTAGGGAAAAGAAGAGGGACTTGCATATGATATTTATTGACCTTGAGAAAGCATATGATAGGATACCTAGGGAAGTTCTATAGTGGGTTTTAGAAAAAAAGGGTGTATGTTGTAGGTATACCGATGTCATTAAGGATATGTATGGTGGAGTAATGACTAGTGTAAGGACTATAATGGAGAAACTAGAGAATTTCCAATTACCATAGGTGTACATCAAGGATCTGCTTTGAGTCTTTATCTTTTTGCTTTAGTGATGGATGAATTGACTAAGAGTATTCAAAAGGAGGTTCCATGGTGTATTTTGTTTGCAGATGATATTGTATTAATTGACGAACCTAGGGACGGAATAGAGGCTAAGTTAGAATTATGGAGAGAAGCTTTGGAATCTAGAGGCTTTAGGATAAGTAGAAATAAAACAGAATATATGAAATGTAATTTTAGTGATGATAGGAGGAATATTGGAGACAAAGTTAAACTTGATGATGATGAAATATATAGCACTTGTAGATTTCGATACCTTGGATCTATTATGCAAGCTAAAGGAGAAATTGAAGATGATGTAATGCATAGAGTTAAAGTAGGTTGGGTAAAATGGAGAAGTGCTTCAAGTGTGCTATGTGATCGTAGAATACCCTTAAAATTGAAAGAGAAGTTTTATAGGACAGCTATAAGACCAGCTATGCTGTATGGATCAAAATGTTGGGCGATGAAGAAACATAATATCCAAAAAGTAAAAGTTGCTGAAATGAGAATTCTTAGATGGATGAGTGGTATAACATTGAAAGATAAATTAAGGAATGAACATATTCGTGGTAAGTTAGGTGTAGCTCCTATAGAAGATAAGATAAGGGAGAGACAACTCAGATGGTATGGACACTTGCAACGTAGGCCTTATAGTGCACCTGTGAGGAAGAGTGACTTAGTTATTGTGGGGGGCAGTAGAAGGGGTAGGGGTAGACCTAAAATAACTTGGGAGGAGATAGTGAGTAAGGATTTAATATCCTTGAATCTATCAAAAGAAATGGTCCATGATCGCATAAATTGGTGGAAAAGGATTCATATAGCCGACCCCACTTAGTGGGACTAAGGCTTGGTTTTGTTGTTGTTGTTGACAAAAGAACTTTTACAGAGTTTAGCTTCGCAACTGGGGCGAATGTCTCCAAGTAATCAATGCCATAGGTTTGAGTGAATCCCTTGGCGACCATAGGGCTTTATACCGTTCTAGAGAATCATTAGATTTATACTTGATTGTGAACAACCTTTTGCACCCTACAGTTGTCTTTCCTCTTGGTAGATCAACTAACTCCCACGTGCCATTTTTTTCTAGAGCTTTCATCTCCTTGAAGATAGCCTCCTTCCATTCAGGAACTTTCAGAGCATCCTGCACAGTATTAGGAATCTCCATACAAGACAATTGTGAGGTAAAAGCACGAAAAACACGTGAGAGATTTTCATATGACACATAATTGGACAATGGATGTTGGGTGCAAGACCTCACACCCTTTCGGACAGCAATGGGAAGTTTAGAATCATCGAACTTAGGATTGGAACCAGACTCGGGTTTATAACTAGGGGACTCAGAACTCGAAGATGAAATGGACTGAACATGAGGTAAAGGCTTGGGGAGGACATTACCTGGAGAGTTTACAGATTATGGACAGTGTAAAGGATTAGAAGACCCTTTCTTTCGAGTTGTCCTCTATCGCGAGTAGACAATGTCAAATGGTACCAATGTTGTGGGGTTTTTTTTCTGTTTCTCCTTTGTTAGTCATTATAGGATCATGAACATCATGATATGGCACTATAGGAAGACTTGCCTTTTCAGTATCTAAAAAACTCGACTCACTTTCTCCTGGTATAATAAAGCTTGGGTTTCCAGGTTGAGTAATCAAAGTTGGAGAAGGATCATTTTGCGAGTCTTCAGTTTGGAAAAAAAATCATGAAACACAGCCGAATCATGATGTTCATGATTCAAAGAATGTAAAATAGGGATGTAATTCAAAGAATGTAACATCCATTGTAACAAACATTTTTTTTAGAAATAGGTTCAAAACATTTATGCCCCTTTTAAGTGGGAGCATAACCAACAAACACACATTTCGTGGCTCATGGTTCAAGTTTTCTTCGATTATGACTATGAATATGAACAAAAGCGGTACAACCAAATATCTTTAGTGGTAAAGAAGAAGACAGCCGATTTGTTGGATAAAACTTATGAAAAACATCAAAAGGTGTTTCAAACCTTAAAAACTTATTAGGCGTCCTATTCATGAGATATGCAGCGGTTAGAACGGCTTCACCCCAAATATATTTTGTCCTTGTGCAGGCAATAAAAAGGTCAAAATTGCAGATGGTTCACTCTCAGTGATTGCTGGGATAGGAACTATCAAACTCACTTCGTTGTTAACTCTCCATGATGTGCTCGACGTTCCAAATTTGTCTTGCAATTTGTTGTCCATCAGTAAAATTACCTTTGATCATCAATGTCAAGCTAATTTCTACTCTTTTTATTGTGAGCTTCAGGAATTGACCATGGGGAGGATGATTGGCAGTGCTAAGGAAAAAGATGGACTCTATTAGTTTGACGATGGACCTAACTCGAGTAGATAGTGTCAAAGCACTTGCTTAAATTCTGTTTCTGTTTTCAAAGATAATGGTATCATGTTATGGCATTATAGGTTAGGCCATCCTAGTTTTCAATATTTAAAATACTTGTTTCCCAATTTATTTCAAAATAAAAGTCCATCTTCTTTTCAAAGTGAAGTTTGTCTGTTTGCTAAACATCATCATGCATCCTTTTCCACCCAACCCTACAAACCAACTATATCATTTACTATGATTCACAGTGATATCTAGGGCCCATAGAGCATCTACGTATTCTCGCAAAAAATGGTTTGTGACCTTTATTGGTGGTCACATGAGATTATGTTGGGTTTATTTGATAAAGGCAAAATCTGAAGTGGAAACAATTTTGGAAAATTTTTACACCATGGTGCAAACACAATTTCAAAAAATTATTCAAATTTGGGCCAATTTTTTCTTGAAAATTGAGTTGTTCATCAAAGTTCTCGTGTCAACACTCCACAAAAAAATGGTTTGGCTGAAAGAAAAAACAAACACTTATTGGAAGTAGCTCGGGCATTGCTTTTTACCAATCATGTACCTAAATATATTTGGGGTGAAGCCATTCCTACTGCTACATATCTCATGAAGCTATTTCTAAAAAAAATGTTTGTTACAATGGATGTTACATTCTTTGAATTACATCCCTATTTTACGCCTCATCTTCTGTGGGAAAAAGAGGGGAGGGGGTGGGGGGGGGGGACCAAAACAAAGATTCAGATGTGTTTCATGATTTTTTTTTCCAAATTGAAGACTCACAAAATGATCGTTCTCCACTTTGATTGTTCAACTCGGAAACCGAAGCTTTATTATACTAGGAGAAAGTGAGTCGAGTCTTTTAGATACTAAAAAGGCAAGTCTTCCTACAATGCCATATCATGATGTTCATGATCCTATAATGACTGACAAAGGAGAAATAGAAAAAAAACACCACAACATTGGTACCATTTGACATTGCCTACTCGCAATAGAGGACAACTCGAAAGAAAGGGTCTTCCAATCCTTTACACTATCCAGAATCCGTAAACTCTCCAAGTAATGTCCTCCCCGAGCCTTTACCTCATGTTCAGTCCATTTCATTTTCGAGTTCTTTGTCCTCTAGTTCTAAACCCAAGTCTGGTTCCAATCCTGAGTTCGATGATTTTGAACTTCCCATTGCTTTTTGGAAGGGTGTGAGGTCTTGCACCCAACATCCATTGTCCAATTATGTATTATATGAAAATCTCTCACCTGTTTTTCGTGCTTTTACCTCACAATTGTCTTGTATGGAGATTCCTAATATTGTGCAGGATGCTCTGAAAGTTCTTGATTGGAAGGAGGCTGTCTTCGAGGAGATGAAAGCTCTTGAAGAAAATGGCATGTGGGGGTTAGTTGATCTACAAAGAGGAAAGACAGCTGTAGGGTGCAAATGGGTGTTCACAGTCAAGTATAAATCTGATGGTTTTGTAGAATGGTATAAAGCTTGATTGGTCGCCAAGGGATTCAATCATACCTATGACATTGTTTAGTTGGAGACATTCGCCCCAGTCATGAAGCTAAACTCTGTAAAAGTTCTTTTGTCACTTGTAGCTAATCGTGACTGGCCTCTGTAGCAGTTGGATGTAAAAAAATGCATTTCTTAATGGAGACCCGATGGAAGAAGTGTACATGGATGCACCTCCAGGATTTGGTGAAAAGTTTGGCCCAAAGGTGTGTAAGCTGAAGAAGTCCTTATATGGGTTAAAACAATCACCAAGAGCCTTGTTTGAGAAATTCACTCAGTTTGTTAAAAATCAGGGGTATATCATATCATGTTTATAAGACATTCGCAGGATGGGAAGATAGCGATACTGATTGTGTATGTAAACGATATAATTCTTACTGGAGATGACGTACTTGAGATGATCCAATTGAAGACTTCCCTCTCATCAACATTTGAGATCAAGGACTTAGGATCTCTGAGGTTTTTCCCTTGAATGTAGGTTGCTCGGTCGAAGAAAGGGATTGTTGTCTCCCAACGGAGGTATGTCCTTGACCTCTTTATGGAGATTGGGATGAGTGGCTGTAGGCTAGCAGACACTCCAATAGATCCCAATCAGAAACTTGGGGATGACAAGGAAGGTGATCCAGTGAATACAATTCGGTATCAAAAGTTGGTGGGAAAGTTAATTTACTTATCCCATACACAGCCCAATATTGCTCTTGCTGTGAGTTTGATAAGCTAGTTTATGCATTCACCCTACGATAAACACCTTGAAGCAGTTAATCGGATTCTCAGATACTTGAAAAGTACACTAGGCAAGGGTTTTCTCTTCCAGAAGACCACAGAGCAGAGCATAGAGGCATACATTGATGCAGATTGGGCAGGCTTAGTTATTAATAGGAAATCCACATCAGGATATTGTAGTTATGTCTGGGGAAATATGGTCACATGGCGAAGCTAGAAACAGAATGTGGTTGCAAGGAGCAGGGCCGAGGCAGAATATAGGTCTATGGCTAATGGAGTTTGTGAAATGCTATGGCTGAAGAGAATTCTTGAAGAGCTGCGGATGCCGGTGAACATGCCAATGAAGTTGTATTGTGACAACAAAGCTTCCATAAGTATTGCTCAAAATCTAGTACAACATGATCGCACGAAGCATGTAGAGATTGACAGACACTTCATAAAAGAGAAGATTGATAGTGGAGCTGTTTGCATGCTTTTTGTTCCTACTACTAAACAAATAGCCGATATCTTCACCAAAGAACCTTTCAGACCTAGTTTTGAGCTCTTTGTAAGCAAGTTGGGCATGATAGATATCTACGCTCCAACTTGAGAGAGGGTGTCGGGTTTCTAGGGAATAAATTAGGAAATTCTAGTTTTTAAAATCTGAAATTACTATTTCAATTTCTAGTAGTTTTATTTTCCTGTTTTCTTGCTTAAAGATCTGCTGATTTGATTTGCTGATTTTTTGGTGATTTGATTTGATGATTTTGTGGTGATTTGATTTGCTGATTTTGTGGCCTTCCTAATTTGGCAGCCTTCCTCTACTATTTATCTTGTAATTGTGTCTCTTGAAATAATAAGAATGGTTATTCTTCTTCTAAAAAATCCTTCAGTGGGGCTAGGGTTGCGGCTAGCAGGCTTGATAGGTTCCTTTTCTGCAATGAGTGGGAGGATGAGTTCCCTTATTGTTTGCAAGTCATGCTTCCTAGAGCCACTTCTGATCATGTTCCTATTCTGTTGGAATCTAGGAAGGTGGCTTGGGGTCTTATATGTGGTTGGAACATGAAACCTTTCAATCTTTTGTGAAGGGGTCTTGGAGTGAGGAGGTGGGTAGGGGTTGGGAAGGTATTACATTCTTGAGAAATTGAAGTGGTTGAAAGAAAAATTAAGAAGGTAGAATAGGGAGGTGTTCAGGGACATTAGGCTTGAAAAGACCCATATTTTATGTGAGTTGGCTAAGTTAGATAGTAAGGAAGAAGCTTTCAATCCCTTGGGGGAGGAGGAACTGAACATAATATCCAAAGAATAAATTGGAAGAGGTGATTTTTAAGGAATTGAAAAGTTAGATGCAAAAGGCACGACTTAAATGGGTAAGAGAGGGCGATTGTAACAAGACTTTTTCACAGGTTAGCAAGCGGGAATTTGAGGAGAAATTCTATTAGGGAGTTGGAGTTGGTTGGGGGGTGGGACTAGCTTCAAAGATCATTGATTTTAATTGTAATCTGTTTTCTGAGGAAGATGATTATAGACTGATGGCGGAAGGCCTTGAGTGGGATCCTTTGTCTTGTGATAAGATAGCTTGGGTAGAGAGACCTTTCGAGGAAGAGGAAGTAAGATCTACCATATTTGCAATGAATAGGGATAAAGCTCCAGGGCCAGATGGCTTTAATTTGACCTTTCTTTTTTATAACATTGTTGGGCAATGGTCAAGGATGCCTTAATGAAGGTCTTTAATGAATTTTATTGTAACGAAATTTTGTGCAAGAGTATTAACTCTACCTTTATAACTTTCGTGCCCAAGAAAAGCAACTCTATCAAGATATATGATTATCGGCCTATTAGTTTAGTATTCACTGTTTATAAAACAATCACTAAAGTACTAGCTAGAAGGTTGAGTTTGGTTCTTGGTACGACTATTACTAAGGCCCAAAGCACTTTTGTGTCCGAAAGGGGGGGGGGGGGACAGATCGCAAATGAAGTCGTTGAGGACGTTAGGAGAAGCAAGATGAAGGGATTAATATTTAAGTTGGATTTTGAGAAAGCCTAGGATAGGGTGAGTTGGAATTTCTTGGACAAGATTTTTATGAAGAAGGGTTTTGGTGAGATATGGCGGAGTCAGATGAAAGGTTGCATGTCTAATGTGTTTTATTGGGTGATAGTGAACGGGGAACCTAAATCTTGGTTTAGAGCTACAAGGAGGATTAGAGAAGGAGACCCCATTTCCCCTTTTTTGTTCATCTTAGTGTCTCATGCCTTAAGTAGGATGTTTGATAGAGCTGTAGTTGAAGTTTTAGAGAAAAGCTTGCAAGTGGGGAGGGAGGAGGTAATGTTTTTGCATTTTCAGTTTGCTGACAATACTATCTTTTTCTTAGAGGATTGTAGGTCATCTTGTCCGAATATTCTGGGGATTCTACATATTTTTGAAAAGGTTTCAGGGTTTAAGATTAATTTGGGGAATAGAAGTATTACCACCATTAATTTGTTGGAGCAAGGTTGGGAGTTAGCCTCAGACGTAGGTTGTGTTGCTTTGGATTGGCTGTTATCTTATTTAGGATTGCCTTTGAGGGGTAATCCTAGATCTGCTAGTTTTTAGGACCCATTTATCGAGAGAGTGGCTAAGCGTTTAGATGGTTGGAAGGAGGCACTTTTCTCTTTAGGAGGTAGGATTACTCTCATTTAAGCTTGTCTTTATAGTTTCCCTCCATATTTTTTTCTTTCTTTTCAAAATACATATGAGTGCGGCCTAAGAGAATCATGAGAAATTTCCTTTGGTCAGGGGTGGGGGATGTTAGGGATCATTTGGTGAGTTGGGGGAATGGGGGTGGTCTGTAGAGGGTGAGTTGGGTCTTGGTAATTTGGTATCTAAAAGCACGACTCTCTTGGCCAAGTGGCTTTGGTTTTTTCCTTTAAAGATTTCTTCCTTGTGGCATTAAGTTATAAAAAGTTAATTTGGACTTGATGGGAACGGATGGGATACCAATTCCGGTCTTAGATGTTCTTCGGAGAGTCCATGGAAAGCCATCTCTCAGATTTATTCCCTCTTTTTTCCCCATACTAAATTTTTATTTAGGGGTTATAATATTCGTTTTTGGAGAGACTTATGGTTGGGGAATCTTGTTTTGTCCAACTCTTTTCCTGGCCTATTTCGATTAAGCTTAGAACAGTACGGATCTATTTCTTCTTTCATTGTGAAATTGGGTGGTCCTTTAATTTCTTGGGATTTTCACTTTAGGAGATCATTGTATGATAGGGAGATGGAGGAGTTGCCCTTCTTGTTAGTCTTGCTGAATAATTGTTGAGTTTCTTTGCAAGCTGACAGTCTTCTTGGTCCTTGGATCCCTCAGGGTTCTATTCCTGCAAATCTTTTTGTGAGTTCTTGATCAGTTCTGGTTTTCCTTTTCCTATTTATAAAATTATCTAGAATGCCAAGGTTCCCTCTAAAGTCAAAGCTTTTATCTGGCTGGTTGTGTGTAATAGGATTCACACCAATAACTTGGTACAGATTAGAAGACATTTAAAGGCTCTATCTCTGGACATATGTGTGCTTTGTTTTAGTTGGTCTGAAATTGCTTCGCATCTTTTTTTGCATTGTGATTTTGCCTGGAGGATTTGGAACAAGTTATTTAATTGTTTTGGGGAATGCTGGGTTTGCCCAAAGACATTGGAGTTTTTGGCAATTCAGTTTGTTGGTCAGGAAAAAGAGGGTGAGGAGCTAAGAAATTGTGCTTTATTTGCTGCCCATTGGGGTTTGCAGATGGAATGAAACACGCGCATTTTTTCTGGGAAGAAATTGTCTCTTTTACTGGTTTGGGAGAAGATTCAATATTTGGCTTCTATTTGGTGCGTGGGTAATGAGAACTTCAGGGGAATGCGTTTTTCAGATGTTCAGCGTAATTGGCTTTCCTTGTTTAATTGATAGGGCCTACTGATTTTTCTGGGGTTTTTCTAATGTTCCTATGGTTTTGTCTTTCTTTATTTTCCTGGGGTCACCCGGAATTTTGAAAAGAGATGCTTTACTCTCTTCTTCTTGTACATTCCTATTCTATTAATGAAATTCTTTTTTTATCAAAATAAAAAATAAAAATTGAAAAAGAAAAAACAAAATCTGGAAGTCCATACAAAGGACAGGACTCATTGAGGTAAAAAAAGGGCTCTAAGGAAACGGCATGGTATGATGCCAAGTAGGATTGTAACAATGATAACCCTTTTGAATACTTGAGTAGGTCAGGAAAATACATTTGGTAGTATGAGGATCCGATTTATCCACCCTTGGAGTTAACTGATGAACAAACGACAGACACCCAAACATACAAGGAGGTAAAGAGAATGAAGGAGCATCAAGGAGAAAACAAAGTAGGGCATTTTACCATTGACAATGGAGGATGACATTTTGTGATAAGCAGGGTATCACATCAAAACACTTCAGGGACATTCATATAATGCAGTAGGGTAAGAGTGACTTGAAGGATGCATCTATTTTTCTTTTCTAAAATCCATTTTGTTTAGTGTGGGCACAAGATAACTAATGTATCATACCATACTTAGTATCAATTTTGGTGTTGAAGTACTCATCAGCACTATCACTAGAAGTATCTGACCAAGAAAATCAAATTGAGCCTTTATTTTAGAATAAAAGGAACCAAAGGTTTGAAATAAATTTAAGTGATCCTTTATTAAATAAAGCCAAGCCATCCTTGAGTAGTCATCTGCACAAGTTAAGAAATATTGGAAATCCAACCTTGACACAACCTAACTAGGGCGCTACACGTGAGAATGGACTAACATGAAAGGGCTTACCATACCTTTATTGACTTGGAAGCAAATGGAACACTGATGCTTTCCCAATAAGATTCACACTTGAAACTAAACACAGAACTACAAGTAGGAATTAGTTGTTTTTGTCTAATAAAGGATGACCAAGGTGACAATGAATTTGGAGTGGTGGCAGTAAAAGGAGATAGCAACTCAAAAGTAGTAAAGTTTCAGCAGCCTTATGTCCTCCACCAATCATCTTTGAGTACTCTTCCTTTGAAACAGATGCAGTACATTGTTCCCCACTTGCTGAACCCGAAGGAGTGGAATATGTGTTGGTTGCATTGGAAATTGCATGGCAGTATCATGAAGATCCCAACGCTGCTAAATTATATCTCCTCCTTATCCACCATGAGTGCACTTGTGTGGAGGGACTCTACCCCCTTCATCATACTGCGATGACCACTTGAGCCTCTCCTGGAACCTCTACAACTACTTAGTGTAACAAAAGCAGTTTTTTAAAGCTAGATATTGGAACACTAGAATACAAGGTTGAGGAACGGTTGTTGGAAGAAGCATGATGTATGCGACGATAATCATCAGCGAAGGATGGCTATTCCACACTTTTAAGAATCTAGGACCGGGCTGCCTCAAACTCGAGTTCCAGACCTACTAGAACCCAAAGGACTATCATTTGCTCCCTTTTCTTTTGCATTTCACAGGCATTTATGGTTGCATGATGTTGATTTCCTCATGGATGCACTTCAGCTTTGCAAATTATTTTGTGACACATCTATCTCCCTAATAAAAAAATATTCCATAGAGAAATCATACACACGGGTGATGTTGCTCAAATATAAAAGTTTGACGTAATCCCATATCTCCATGCATACATGGATGCATGCGGGTTTGTGTAATTTGGGATTTTACCGAGTTCTGTGGTAGGGAGACAATCAATGCATCTTTCTGAACCCATACTTCTTTCCATTTGTCATGATTGACCCTGATTGAAACAAATGTGCAGATTTGCCTACGCTTGTCAAATATAGCTTGACAACCTTAGACAACTACACATACTTCCTTCTAGCTTTTTAGTTGTAATTTATGGCAACAAAGAAGGAAACACACTTTTGGGATTCATGGACTCCATCCCAACACATGCAACTTGGACCACCAGAACAAATAATAAACAAGCAATGCAGTACCATACAGCAACAGAATACTGTATCAGGTCCCAATAAACGCAATGAACACTGACAATGTACTAAACAATCATTAACGAAGTGCCATGAGTGATCAACAAAAGAAGTTTGATCTTGAACAAAAACTTGACGCACGACATATTATGGCTTATAGGGGGATTCAAGACATGAGGGAGCAAATCTGATAAAAAACCTGAGGCTTGACGAAGTGTCACGCACCGGCACAGTTCTGGCTGTCAACCTTTAGCTGGTGCATGACTGGTTTTCCACCAATGAGATTTCAGGAGAATATAGACCAGCAATGTCTGTGGATGTTTGTGGTGTTGGTTCGTCAAAAAGCAGATACGATATTGTCAATTGAACACTGGTAATGACATCAGACTCCACTTCTGTGTGACTTTTTTTCCTGCATATGGTGATGTGGATGACCCTTCTACAATGGCAGACATGCATAGCATTTTGTGATTTAGGCTTGTTTTGCCAATGGACAATTAAGAAGTTAAGATCATGCTCTGACACTAAGTTAACAGTATTGTGTAAATTGGAAGACCTAATCACAACCATAGGTCTCCCCTCGATTTGTATTATATTTCAAGCACATTACAATGACCAAATACCCTCACTCAACGCTTAGTTACCAACATGGATAATAATACTAATTTTTTTTTTTGATAGCCAAAGAAAATTTCATTAGAAAGAGAAGAATTTACAAGAAAGAATGAGACATCTCCTGAAGAAAATCTGGAATAAACCAGAAAAAAACTACTAAAAACTACAAAAAGAGAAAAAAATCAACAATTCAGCACATTACTCCAATCTCTTTGAATCTCCTAGAGACTATGCCCTCTGAAAATTCCAAAACCAAAGCACTAAAATGATTCTAAATACTGAATCGTATCCCAACCCAGCTTCCTATTTAATTTTTCCCCAGAGAATATCAGTGCATTACACTCCATTCATATCTCCCATAAAACCATAAATATGCTACACCTCCATAAGGTTGCCCTATCCTTCCTTCAAAAAGAACGTGAGAAAGAAATGGCTAATAAGTCTTCAACTGATGCAGGGCATACCCAACTCTCTCTCCCACAATACTGAAAAGCTTATTCCAATTCCTTCAAGCAAAATCACTCTGCGAAAGGAGATGAGAAGCTGTCTTGGAGTTCTTGAAATAGAGCACACATACATTGGAGAGAGAGCCATCAAAGGTCTTCTGATTTGCAGTAAGGTATTAGTATTAATTTTTAAAGATCAAACAACCAAGTGAAAACCTTAAGTTTTGGAGGAGCCTTTGTGATAACCTCAGGCCACAGAAAATATAAATTACTTCGATATATTTGCATGATTTTGCTTTGTTTTTGTATTGAGCGAGTTCATGCTAGCCATGTCACTCATTAATTAAGTTATGGAAATCCCATTCAATCTATTAGTGGTAGGAGGGTGTGACACCTTGTATCACTACAGGCCAGCAAAAGCCACCTGGCAGCACTGCACACCAGCAGCAGACACTTGGCATTTGGCTGGCGGCACTGCAATGGCTGCTATTCCAATCTGTTTCCAGCAGTAAACACACCATAAATTCCTGCTATAAACCCAAACTCTAGAGAAGAAAGAGAGAGGCAGGAAAAGAGAGAAAACTCTGCAGGAAGCTGGGTAAATTCAGGGAATCAGGAGGAAATACAGAAAATTAAGAGGAAGCTTAAAATAATTTGGAGAAGCTGAAAATCAAGTTGGATGTTCTTAATTTTTGTTTTTTCATCTAGGTATTTTGGGTATTTAATGGAAAAATGGGTAGAAACTTGCATGGAGTCAAATCATAACAAGGAAGATGTAAGCTTGTTATTTCTAATTACTTGATATGTTTGCATATATGTTCTCCTTGGTTACCATAGTTGCATATTTTGTTCGATTGGGAAATTATTACGTGATAGATATTCATCTCATAAGGATGATGGTTTTTACTTGCTACGGCATTGCTTGTGTGTGCCAAGGTTGTTAGAATCAGGATCCTACATAGGATCGTTGGGAGGGTCCGCAGAATCGGATTGTAGGATCGGATCATGGATCGTAAGATTCTAATTACAATGTAAAGTAAATTAAAAATTTATATATTTGGCAATTTATGACAACCGTCAATAAAATAATCCCAAAAACTTGGTAGTAAGTTAAAAAATTAAAACAAATTTCAGGAATGTAGCTAGCTTTTTAGCTAGCACCTAGCAGGTTTTTCCTTCAACAATTTTGACCCTAAAACAAAATCTGAATAGCCTGAACGGCAAAGTGCTCTGGAAAGGGTGGCCTGTTCCTAGCTTATTTATTTAATACTTATAATTTAAAAAAAAGCAAAAAGAATGAAGAGAAGAAGGAAGAAGAAATTTCTAATACTAATTCAATGAACTGGTGTACATTTCTTAGTTTCTGCAGTTTTGTCATAAGACATAAGAAGAAAAAGAGAAGAAGCAGGAAAAATAGGAAGGAAGAAAGAGGAAGAGTGTTTCGTTAGTCGCAAAGAAAAGAAGAGGAAAAGGAAAGCTATATGCTCTCTGCTTTGGGAAAAAAGATAGGTCTCTGGCGTGTTGATAATAAGAGAAAAAGAAGAGGAAGAAAGTAAAAAAGACTACAAAAATACTGCATAACTGCTACAGGCCTGCAACTTTAAGCTCTTAGCCTGACTGTGCAACTCTTTATTTTTTGAAGCTGTCTACTGGTCTCGAAGCTCTCAGCTGGCCTCTAGTGCTGCTGGAAGAAGGAACAGTCCAAGCCTATTGATAGACAACCTAGAATCTATCTATCAATAACTCTAAGCTCTCAGAGAGCTTTCCATTTTGAAGGAAGTGAGCTTTCAAGAGATGCTCAAGTGCTCTCTTGACTTGGATCAAGAAAATCCCAGAACATGCTCGTTATTTTGCCCTAATTTTAATGCATTTGAACCAACTAGACCAAATTTTGTGTCTACTGCAAAAGTAAAGTGTTTGGGCCAATAAAAATGTAAACTTGGCCCTTTTCTTTAAAATCCTAAATAGAAAAAATCCATATTCCATTCCAAAAATAGGATCAGTAGGATCGATATCCTAAGATCCTTATTATCCAGATAAGATCCTACACTACTTTATTAGGATTCTACTTAAGATCTGGTTCGATTAGACAAATATGGATCATTATATCGTAGAATTGCACGATCCAGATCGGAATTTTGATAACCATGATGTGTGCATATATTGAATTGCTATTATGTGAAATTGCTGGCACCATGTGCTGTTTGTGGATGTGATATCGTGGGATTTGAGCAAGTAGGGATTGTGCTCCCTTGGGTGAAAGGCGTTAAACCTTCAGAGGGTATTTCCACGTTATGTGGTGGTTGGCCAAGTAGGAAATTGGCACTGGTTTGAGATAAAAATTGCACTTGGTTGGGACAGCACTGCTATGTTGAAAAGAAATTCTGAATGCATGCTATTTGAATGCTTTAGGATGGTAACTTTAGATAAAAGATTGCTCAGATTAAAGAGTGTGTTCATGCATATTGCTTAGAATAGTATGTTCACGCATCATATGATTATGCATGCAAATATGAAATTATATCTTAAAGTATTAAAATCCTTATTTGAATAAAGGGGGAATTAAGAATGTCTATTGAGCTCGTGGTTGCTTACTCTCCTTGAAATTTTAGGTTCAAATTGGAGGAGAGCCCCACTTATTAAGTTCTCTAAGAGACTGCCATTTGACATGTACTACAGTTTGATAGGAAGATATTAGAGATACTAGGCATGTATTTTTTTATTGGTGGATTTGTTTAGTCTAGGAAGTGTGAAAAATGTTCTATGTAAAGTATAGCCCAATGTAAAGAGCTTGTCAATGAAAGTAATTTTCAATTCCTTTATGAAATATATGTATCTCATGCTTCAACAAATATTCACTCTTAATTGGCTTCTCACTTGCTTTCAAATGATGGTTTTGCTAAACAAATTCTTGCCTAAGCCTGGTGCCTCCATCAGATGTTAGATGGAGTCACGGCTGGTCATGTGCCAAAATTGGGACGTGATAGCCTTGGCCTTCCATATAATAGGATAGAGTGGAATAAAAAATTAAAATGGATCAAGAAATCAAAAAAAGATATTGCGAGAATTCTCTCGCGACTGATCCAAGGACCAAGAATGAACATCCCTACCCGACGAAAGGTTACTTTCATTGAATAAAGGTAACAAAGAAGACAACTCTAACATCTCCGTATTGTTAATCTCCTATAATGGAGATTCTTGGAAACCAAAGGGCTCAGATCCCTAGCAAAGAAAAATATGGCTCTATTTTGCTTGGCACTCAAATGAAAATATGAGGGAATGAAGTGGAAAAAGCTACATTCCCCAGCCAAGGGTCTTTCCAGAAACTGATACATGAACCCCTCCATCCCTCCAGCCTAAAATCGAACTTGTTCTGACGTTTTGGTCCATGCAATCCTGGGCTCAACTCTCATAAAACATGTTTCTTCATTATGTTTATTTATTTATTTTTAATGCACTTTTTTTGTTCACCTCTTCACATGTGTGGACCCCGTGAAGTGGTTGCTCATGTGGTAGAGTGTTGTGTACCTTGATATACATTGTTGGGCTCTAATCCTGGCAACTTTGTTGGAATAACTGATGATCGAACAGGTTGAATTATTAGTCTTGGTTTACTCTTTCTGATTTTAAGAGACTTTAAACCTGAAGCTCCATGCAGGAAAACAGTGAACAACTTGAAGTTAAGAAGAATTTCTGGGAGTGCTATTGTTCTCAGATTAGTCTGTTTCCTTGCACCGGGTTGAGATTTGGATTTAGCAGGAAGTTTCACTGCATTGAGAGCAAGTATTTTCTTAAAATTATGGAAAAAGGTTGTTGGCAATGCTGGAAGTTTCAAAACAATCTAAAGTAACCATTGTAGTTGTAGTTTATGAAATGCTAAAAGTTTAGCAATGAACATGTTAACATGCCTAAAAAATACTATGAAATATCATGTGAACTAGCAAGATAAATTCATGGACAAAACTAGGGTGGGTCAATATATTCTGGTTTAACTATGGAAGTTTCATATCAAGTAGGCAAATTATTTGTTGTCCTTTGTTACTAGAGAGCAATAGATGGCCATTATAAATTTTCTGACTAGTGATGGTTTACAGCCTGGCAGCGCCAAGCCTTGAAAAACAATTGGTTTATATTTGTCATGTTTGTTTTACAATATCTCTATTATTTTTTATTTACAGATTTTCATCCTTGATTCAATGCATATCACCAAATATGGGGCTGGCTTATATAATGTATTTCTGATAGTAGGCAGTTCACTTTTTGTACAACATGTATGGGTCTATATTTCTATAATGTTATAGACATACATATGTATGTCTGTGTGTGTATTATTTCTTACATATTTTTTTTCCACTTTTTAAGGTAGATGTTGAAGAAGTTATGTATGTCGCAAAAGAGTTGTGGTCTGGCCGAAGTGCGAGGGATGAATCTATAAAAAGCACTGGACGGGGAATGTGGCGTTCTGTTAATGAGTTAATGCTTGTTAGGTATGGTTTGGTTTCAGACTGCACTACTTTGACAATTGAGGTTTTACCTTTTTCTTGGCAGTTAAGCTAATACAGTAATACATGTGTTTCTAGGCAGAGAGAGAGATATAAACAGAGAGGAATAGTGCCATTGTACGAGCACACACACACATGTAGGGGACCCAAATAGGTTCTTAATTCGTGAGTATCGAGAGAGTTCTTTACTCAAAATACAATGTCACATCTAGACAGGATTATATGGAGAAAAATATAAGCACTAATAAAGTTCTTCACTCTCAATAATAATATCATGTATGGGGCTTTGGGATCCAAATAGCTTTTTGTTTTTTATGTGAAAGATGGATGAAAAGGTGATGTATGGTGATAATTGGGTAATACTTTAGTTTCCTTATGCAATGATGAAGAGTAAAAAACGCATCAGACTTGACAGGCGAGAAAAACCTAACAGCTTAAAGCTTTTAGGGAAAGTGGTGGTCTAACAGGATCCTCTTTCTTTTCCCTGTAATGATGTGATTGCCTTCTCAGTGTTTGGGTGAAAGTAAATAACTGGAGTCTGGAGGTAGAAGGGGGAGAGAGAAACCACAAAAAGAGAGGGAAATATTTAACAACATAATGATGATTGGAAACAAGGAAACAAGATTAAGAAATCAAATAATAGTAGGGCATACTTTCATTCTGGACGGAATCCTTGAATCTACTAATTTTAAAACCTAATAAGATACTACCATAAAGTATCAGAAAAATAGGAAAAATAAAATCACTATAACAATATAATATCCTAAAATCCTAAATGTCTTGAATTTACATCTTCAGGGCTGCAGCATATGGTGGTAGTAGAAGTAATGTTTTGTGTAAGAAGTAATATTCTGTGTACGTTTTCTTTTGTTAATAAAGTGATGCAATGCAGCCCCAATTCCTTTCTCATTTTCTATATCATGTAGCTGGTATTTCTGTAATTCAACTTTTCTACCTTCCCTACCTGCGTGAACATGTGTCACCATGTGCTCGTCTAGAGACAAAGCTCAATGTCATGCAATCATGATTGTCGGCTACCTGAAATGTATATAAAAAGATTATAGGGACATATTTTCAGCATAATTTTCATATTAGAATTCCTGCGTAAAATGCAGAAATATTAAGCTTACTATGAAAATATTGTTAGCCTACCACTTTATCTAAAAGCTTAAGCTGTTAGGTTGTGAGCCAACTATGTATATCAAGCTTTAACACTCCAACAGCCTGACAGCACGTGGAGAAATAGACACATGGTAGATAATACCCATAACACGGAATACAATCATTTTTTTTAAACACCACACACAAAATAAACAGGGACAACAAGACTAGAACCCGGAACCTCCTGGTAACCAGCTCAAATACCCTGTTAGATTACCACTTTACCTAAAAGCTTTAAGCTGTTAGGGGTTGTGGGCCAACAATGTATATCAGGCTTTAACAAATATATTATATTTGACTCAAAATGTTAAGCAACCTTCAAATAAGCAGTTGCGCAATCAGGTGAGAAGGTGATAAGAGCATAAAGTTCAGGTCATGGTCTTAAATTTCCACGAAATTGTTGAAAACTCTGTCAAAATTTCCAATTTCTGCCACCCTCGAAATCGAAATGGCAGTCAATTTCCACTTTACATAATTTCCATCGAAATTTCAATGAATCATCCAAAATTTATCAAAATCTTGAAATTATAGGGAAACTTGTTGAAATTTTAACTATAAAATGAAATTTTATCGGAATTTAAATGAGATGTTTAAGAGCGAAGTGAAATTCCTTTCCTAATTTGTTTTATTTTTTTTTATTGAAACAAAACGATTATTACGAGGGCTTTTGAAATTATATGAAAAAATATACTTACAACAACATTTTATTGAACCATTCATGTATAAATTATCATTATTTGTAAAATAAATAATATTTTAATGATTTATGAATTTCATTTGTATTAGCTGAGAATATGTTTAATGCACATTATTTTATAAATATGTTTGATACAACATTATATTGCAACATTTCCACCTCATATACAACATGGATGTATTTAATTTGTAATATATTAGTCCTAAAACTTATATTATTATGTGTATTAACCTTTTCTAAAGTTTCATAAAAGAATTCCATGCTTTACTACTAATTTCCATTATTTTTCCAAATCAAAATCAAAATTGATGTTGAAATTGAAATTTCCATACTTTTGGAGCTTTGAAATTTGAGTTGAAATTGAAATTTAAGACCTTGGTTCACATTGAGATGAGAACCTGAAGATTGCTGTTCTTAAGACCTGCTGTTGTTGATAGGGCATCTGGTCATTGATGTTGCTTGCCATAGCCATAGTGAGTGCTACATAATAAAATGTTTCTGATTTGTGCTTCTGTTTCTTCAAACCCTAATGTGGTGTCAGCTCATGGATTTAAGAGACGATTCCCGGGAATCCTTGTTGATTCCTGTGTATCCCACGTTTGATCCACATTTTATAGTTGGAAATCCATTCCCAGGAATAATACATATTCCCACAAAACTCTTCAATACTGGCTTTCCTAACCCCATTTTAAAACATGGGTATTCAGATGCCCAACCTGGAATCACCCAAAAATTATGAATAGTGACATTGAGACCCTATTATTTGAAATCCAAAGAATATCCTCACATTTTTATAACCTATTTCAATCCCAAATTGTAGTTCCCTCTCCCTCACACTTTCCATTGCACATACAGATGGATTTTCAAAACAACATGGAAATTTTGGAACAGAAATTGGTGCTGAATCACAATTTTAAATTTACTTTTTCTATATAGGAATGTCCCAAAAAAATAGGACTTGCACATGATTAAACCCCACACCTTGAGACACATTTGAATGAATTGCATATATTATTTAAAAATAGTTTCATGCACTACTGAATTAGCTCTGAATTATGTAGTAATTTATAATTTTTTTTTAATTGTTGTTTTGAATATTGTTTTTTCTATTAGTTGGGCAATTTTAATTTTTAGTATTTTATTTTATCAATTGAATTTTGTGCTAAAATATATGTACAAGAATTTTTTCTTTTTTTTTTTGCGAAGTGTGACTTGTCCAACTTGAGGATATTTTGGGAACAAAAAAACATTTTATCACCATCCTAGGAATAAACCAAACGATGTCCATGAATTTATCAATAGTATGGTGCTAAGCCAAACATGGGATTGCTACGTTCACAGGAATCCTGTATCCTAGGTACCCCAATTCCCGAGAATCACAACGCTGGACTGCATCATGATGCTGCAAACCAAACACCACATAAATATTTCATCTAGAAAAAGATAGTGTAAATAAAAAAGGAAATACTGAATTGTGATGAATCAAGTTGCCACTCTAGTAACTATGATTCATCCAATCAGACTCCCAAATCTCAATTGACACCATGTGTTGGCCATAACATACTTCAGAGTTGCATGCCACAAAATCAGTATCAACTATCAAACATGTCTTAATGAAAAAGAGCAATGAAAAAAGTTCTGGATTTATTTATTTATTTTTTCAATAAAAGACCTCCCTAGTTTGAATTTCTTTTTGGGCCTTAAATCTTAATCTCAGCTGACCTTCTCATAGTTTTATTGCAAGACTTGTGAATTTGACTGTAAAGTGATTTGTTGACTTACTTTTGAACTTATGATGTGATATTTCCATGTTTCTTGTTTTTATTGTTTACAAAATGTTTGAGTACTGTAGTTTCTTGTAAACTAGTTTCTTTTATGGGTTTATTCAATTATTCTATATTGCGAATGGTCAATACTTTTTTCCAGTAGGTTGCAAAAACAAGCATTTTTTTTTCTCAATTACCTTAAACTGGGCCTAGAATACTGATGTATGGCTTTTATTTTGAGCTGGCCTAATGTTTCAGGTGGCATTTTCTTGCAGCAATTTCTATACATCTTCATCCTCGAAATTATTGTCAAATGCATCTATTCTTTATAGAAACCCAAGCATACAAGCAAAGTGGTAGTTTTCTGTATCACCAGAGGAATTTTAATGATGGATTGTCTATCATTAGCTGACTTGCAGACGTGCCAAATTAATATTTATTTTCATGTTTTCTTCTTCTTATGAACGGAAGATATTAAGAGACCCTCCTGGATGAACCCTACACTCTAGGATCCTTTTTCGAACCTGCTTCATGTGACTTGATTGTGTTCCTTCTCTCTATAGAGTTTACTTACAAAATTATTAATGTATCTGTACTCAAATTTTAATGGTATTTCATGGTAGAGGTGGTTTCATTTTCTCTCACAAACTTTTGTTCTTGGTAAATTTTCAGGTGGGATAGTGCAAAGCCAGCATCTGTCTCAAACTTGATTCTTCTAAAATTCAAAGAGGTATATAAATGTTACTTGGATTTTCTATTGATAAATATTTGGCGGGTTTTGCATAAGCTTGTAATAATATTCTTAGATGGCCTTTTCTTCTTCTCTTTTAATTAATGTCAAATTATATCTTAAAAAATGTTGATGCTGGAAACCACACTTTGTTTATTTAGCTTTTGAACTAGAAGGAAACTATAATTGTCATTTCCTTCTAGTTGAAGTACATCTAGAGTAAGCTTGGAACATCTTCCATGATCTAGCCATACCTTAAAATGAAGCATGCTCAAAACGCACTTTAGTGCACTTAGAAATGGTTAGCTTTCAAATTGGAAGCCTCTGACACGTACATGCCTTAAACGTATGCCTTTGTTGGCCAATATGGAACCTAGGAAGGGGGATGAATTGGGTGTAATAAAAAATTCTCTGCTATGAGCTTGATCAAAACAACATGCAAAGGCAATCACTAATAATAAAATAGCCTTATTGAACTAACATGCATTAGCTGCTGAATTTTTGCAAAATTATTGAGTTTCTAGGAGCTTTGGCTTGGATCTCGTGTGTTGGACTAATTTGCTTTCTGCAAAAAGATAATTCTCAATCTACTTCTTCTGATTGTTTTGTTCTTGATTCCATTTTCAAATGCTTGGGTTCCTCTGCTGAAGAATTGGGAAATTTTTTGGCTTCAATCCTGGACCCCAGGTAGCTTATTCATCAAATCTGTTCCTATTCCCCTGATTCTTCAGCTTATATGAATTTTAAAAGGGGAATTCTAACAGTAACAATAATTTTTGGTCAGATCCCTAGCAGAATAGCTCTGATATTCCTTTGATTTCCTCAAAAGCTATAGATGATGATCCTTGGTTCTTGCATGGTGAAAGATGGCTCCCTCAATTGGTGAATACTATTTCCTGATTCATCCCTTAGTGAAGTTGACCTGCAATAATTTTGACCTATTCAAAATGAAGGTAAGGTTTTTGTTAGTCCTTTGGATGAGATCTTGTGGAAGATAAGTGGAATGGCTTCCAATTTGTCAACCCTTGGCAAAGTCTCCCTTATTTCCTTATGTCTAAAAAATTGTTTTTGAAATCTTGAATAAAGTGCAAATTTCTGAAAGCTTTTGCATTGCATAATGGATCTTTTATCCTCAAATTCATGGATTCTACAGAAAGAGATTGCATTCTGAAGAGTGGACCATGGTTCATTGGGTTACTTCAATGTTTTTGTCACACTGGAGTTTAGATCATTAAAAGTGGATCATTAGATTGGAAAGGCTTCTAAGTTGGGTTAAGTTCTTTAATATTCTGGATCTATTGGACTTTGTTGGGTTTTGGGGTTTCCTTTATGCACTGGTTCTTTTTTTTTTTTTTTTGTAGCAAAAGAAGAGATTTCATTAACAAGAGAAGAATTTACAAAGAGGAGAATAAGACATCTCCCATCAAAATTCTTGAAAAATCCAGAAAAAGGAACTAAAAAAAAATTGAAATAATAAAGCAAAAAATTCCTCCAATCTCACTGAATTTCCAAAAAGCTCGCTCCCCGTAGAGCATCGAAAGCCAACACACCATAAAGAGGCCAAGTAATGAATCTTCTCCCAAACTAGCTGCCTATTCAATTGTTTCCCTGAAAAACTCCGCGCATCGTGCTCCAACCATAAACCCCACAGCACTGCAAATATTCCACAATTCCAAAGAGCACTCCTATCCTTCTTCCAAAACCCTCAAAAGATATAGCCAACATTCCTTCCACCGATGCTGACAAACCCAAGCTTCTCCCAACACGCCAAATAATTCATTCCAAATGCTGCAATAAAAATAAGAGTGTAAGAACAAATGAGGTGCCAACTCAGACTTCAAATAACAAAGCAGATAAACATTTGGAGATAAGTCCTTCAAAGGTCTCTTGATGTGCAACATATTATTAGATTGTGTCTGTTAAGTATAAAGCACAATCTGCAAAAATGAAAGCCTTCATCTTTGGGGACCTTTGGCCTTCCAAATACATGAGAATAGAGGAAAACAAGATTGGAATTGGTCAAAAACTCAAAAATAGATGTTCAAGAATATACCCCTGAATGATCCAAAGCCCAAGATCGAATGTCCCTAGCGGAAGACAGATGATAATTGTTCAATAACAAGAAGGAGGAGAATTGCATCAACTCTATCATTTAGGCTTAGTTTGGCCCTCTTGTGGTTTTTTAAAAGGACCTTTTGAAGAGGAGCTAATTAATATTGTTTTAAAAATGTTTGCTCCCCACCCCCCCCCCCTCCCATGAAAAAGGAGCTGTTGGAAAGAAAACTTAGGTTTGAGGGCTTGATGCAAAAGTTGAAAGGTGACTAAAAGTATTTAAAATGACTAAAATGTATATGTATTTTTAGGAAATATAATTAATGCATTCATAGTTTTGTAATATTTGGAAAAAAAAAAAAATAAGCACAACAGTAGGATATAATAATTTGTTGGAGAAAAAGCTTCAAATTTTTAACTTTTTAAAAGCTTCCCAAAAACACTAAAAGATGGCTTTTAACAAGTTAGAAAAGTTGCTTACCAAACACGTTACCCAACTTTTACTTTTAGAAGGATAAGTTGAAGCAAGAGGGGGGGGGGGGGGGGCAAATATCTTATGAAATGAAAGTTTTAGGAAACCAGAGGCCTAACCAAATCGATCACAAAGAAAGAAATCATACTATCGTGCTCCGAACTCAATTGAAAGAGGCATGGATAAGATATGGATAGAACATCATTCCCCAACCAGAGATCTTTCCAAAAATGAGTCTGAAAATCCCTCCCCACAACAAAATTAAAATGAGGAGTGAATGAGTGATAAATTTGAGAAATAGATCTGCATGGACTCTTTGAAGAACATCACAAACTAACAGCCGTTCTCCCCCGTTCACACCCAACCCATGCTTACTCCTAATCACTTTATGCCAAAGGGAATGATCTTCTAGGGGAAACAACATAACCATTTATCTAGGAGAGCAATGGTTTTAGACACCAAATTTCCAAGACCTAGCCCTCCCTCCAATTTAGACCTGCAGATCTCCTCCCATCTAACTATATGATCTTGAATACCCCTAACCCCAAACTATAAGAAATATCTCATTATTTTCTTAATTTTATTTGCTATCGCCACTGGAATTTTAAAAATTGACAAATAATATAAAAGGATACTAGCTAAACAGGCCTAAATAAGGGTAACTCTGCTCCTAAAGGAAAAAAATGCCCCCTTCCAACCATCCAACCTCTTGGCCACTCTTTCCACCATCAGGTTTCAAAAACAATGGATCTAGGATTGCCCCCTAAAGGGACCCTAAGTCAGTCAAAGGCCACTCTAAAAGACCACACCCCACTTTGGAAGCCCACTCTCCAGCATGCTTAAGAGGCACATTAACATTAGCTAGACCACTTTTCCCCAAATTTATTTTTAAGACCCGACACCCTCTCAAGGACGTGGAGCATACCCAAGATACATTTGAAAGAAGGCCTATAATCCTCTTGAAAGAAAATAGTATCATCTAAAAACTGAAGATGAGAAACCACCACACCCTCTCCCCACTGTCAAACCTTTTACCAACCTCGATCACCAACCCTATCCACCATTCTACTTAGCACATCAACTACTAGGACAAATAGAAATGGGGAGAGTGGGCCTCCTTGTCTAATGCCTCTCGAAGCCCTAAACGAAGACTTAGATTCCCCATTAATGAATGATCCCTTAACTGCCGGCGCCAATACTCCCCAAAATCCTTTCTCGCAAAAATTCTGTTGTAACAAATCTAACTAACTCTGTCATAAGCCTTCTCCAGATCCTGTTTGAAGACATCCTCTCTTCTTCCTCTTACAAATATCCTTTACCGCATCAATAGGCACCAAAATAGCATCCACTATCTGTCAACCCCTATCCCCCCCAAAACAGAAGCACTCTGAGCTATACAAATGGTCTAATAAGCACCACACTCAGCCTATTGGTTAGATTTTCCAATCAAAAAGGCCTTATGAATACTTGTGAGGATGTGGGAACTAATATCATCTCAAAAAAGAAGGAAGACATGTGCAATTCAGCACTTTTTAAATCATCTTCGAACAAGATATATTGTGATGAAAAGGAGAGAAGCAGTTGCTCTGAAAACGAAAAAGAAAAGGAGGAAGAATTAGCTAGTGGCTTGCTAAAAAGTCTACTATTTTTCTAGAGAGTGGTGTGTCTCTTATTTTGGAGAAGAATGATAGCAAGCGGGTTTCCAAGATTGAATTGGGGGATATTTTTTGATGAATTTTAATTCTTGTGGTGTTAAAAATCAAGATTTTATTGTTGGTTTGGAGGGGAACTCAGATGGTAGGGGAGTTAATTCGGATAATCTGAGGAGTCAAAAGGTTTATGCTTGCCGTAAGGAAGTGCAGTTAGGTTTTGAAAGGAGGAAGTATTTTTGAAGATAGTTAGGATTCATTTGGTGACAAACCAAAAAAAAAAAATTAAGAGATTCTAAAGGTGTTTTTTTAAGTATGGTGGAGGAGCCAATTGTTGAGAGGATTGATACATGGATAGTAAGAGATGGGGGGATGTTTCAAAGGACAATAGTGTAGGTTGTAATGAATTTGAATATGATAAGGGTTTACTTTTGGATAAAATTCGGGAGCAACAAGGATTTTTCCCCGATTCTTCTAATGATTGTCTCGAGGATTTATCTTATGTGCCACCTCCTTTACAAGGTTTAGATGGAATTAATATTTTTGAGGATGATGCTTCTATAGAGGAATTAAAGGTAAAAGATGGAATTCTACCTAATCCAATTCAAGAGTCTAATGAGAAAGACATTCAAACTCAAAATTTATTGGATAGCTTGGGCTCATGTTGTGTGATCATGGAGGAAATGAAGTTAGGCTTGATAGTGGTAAAGATCTAAAGCGAAGAAGGGTTAGAGGGAATTAGCGAATTTGAAGTGTTCGGTGAACTATGATGGGAAGGGATTACAAAGGGGCTTTCTTAGGTAAGTTCAACTTTTCATTTTTATTTATTTAAAATTTTTTATTTTTTACTATTTTTATTCTTTTCAGTTTTTTTCTGTGCTTCTATTTTTTTTTTTTTCTCTTAGAGGATTTAGTATCCTCACTCTGATTATACATTTTTTTTTTCTTAACGTATCTTCTTTTATTAATTATTAAAAAAAAAATCTTGTGATAATCTTATAAACACTAGAGACTACACTGATAGGTCTAAAGTCCTCTATCTTAATGGACCTTGATTTCTTAGGCACAAAGGTAATAAAAGTGGAGCTCTTGCTCAAAATCCCATTTCCATAGAATTCATCAAAGACTTCAAGCAAGTCATCCTTGATAGTATCCCAACAGTCTTGGGAATTAGCTAGATTAAAACCATTTGGACCCAAAACCTTATCCCTTTCTATCCCAAAAACTACCTGTGTCACCTCCTCCTTCTCAAAAGGTCTCCAAAGCATTTGATCTTTGGAGATGTGATCCCATTCTAAATAGTCAACCATTAGTCTACAACCCTCTTCTTCAGCATAAAGAGTGTTGAAAAAATTAGAGATCTCAAAGGCTATTCTATCAAGATCATTAATTATTCTCCTTCCTTGCACTGCCAGCTGTCTAATCATATTTTCCATTAGCTATTGAAGAAAACCAATATTACATTCTCTTTCTCTGATCCTTTTTAATTTGGTCTTTCATCTCCAACTCCTCATTTACTTGAAATCACATCCTGCCCTCACTTTTTAAAGAGATCGCTTTTTCCTCCTCACTTTTTGAAAGGTTGTCTCCTCTTCCTTTCTAACCAAAAAAGTCAGCTCACTTAGGATGCTGGCTTTTCTAATTCTAACATCCCCAACACTTCTTTATTCCAAATTTTCAAATTCTCCTTCAAACGTTTCAACTTCTTGATAAACCTAAACCTTTCTCAACCCCTCACTATGTCCTCTTCCTGCGAGCTCCTCACTAAGGGATTAAAAGAAGCATGGTCCTGCTACAAATTCTCAAACCTAAAAAAAAAGTGGGGCCCTTGGAAATCCTACTTGATTCCAGCATAATAAGGAAGTGATTAGGACTAGGTCTTGGGAGTACAATTTAAGAAAGGTTAGGGAATTCATCCTCCTAGCTACTATGAAATAGAAAACTATCCAATCTACTAGCCATCATTCTAGCCACCCCCCCCCCCCCGGCGGCACAGGGGCGCCAGTTGGACCAAGTAAAAGTAGCATTACTGAAAGGTGGATCACTTAAGCCACACTCCTTAATAAGAAGATCGAAATGCGGCTTATTAGCATCAAATTTGCGCCCCCCATCCCTTTCTTCTTGCCCACAAATTTGACTGCCATAAAATCCCTTCCCAATGCCCATCTAGGTGAGCAAAACCCAAAAATGTAATAAAGCTTATCATGGTTTTAAATAAAGGCCGCGACCGTTACGTAACGCCGTTACGTAAAGGTTTTTTGGGTTACCGATACCGTTACACACCGCGAAATCGGTGGGAAGAAAAATCACGGCCGTAGCGGCCGTTACGGACTGCGACCGTTACGTAAAGGCCGCTACGGCCGTTACGTAACCGCTACAGGATTGTTACACCAAAAAAATATTTTATTTTTTACTTTTTCTTCTCACTTTTTCTCTCTCTTTCATATATCATTCTCAATATACCAAGTGGCAAGAGGGGGAAAAAATTATAATGAGGATGAAAATGATACAAAATTTACTTTTTCTTTAAATACTCACAATAGATGCATTAATTAACAATTTCAAAATACTAACTTGTTAGGAATTTTCTTTTTTAATAATATTAGTAATGTGATATTTATGTTCTTTATTTTTCAACGTCAACCTTTTTTCTTTTCTAACTATTTTATATTTATATTATTCGTATGTCTTATGTGTCTAATAGATTAATGGAGTGTATAATGTATTTTATTTTATTAATTCATTTAGCACACATAAGAATTTATCACAGATAAGAACAATGAGAAGTATACATATGCACACACACGTAATTTTCTATCAATGATGGTTTAAAACAAATGTAAACTTGTTGCCCTTACCAAATAACTTAGTTACTCGAACTAAGGGTCCAAAATACACTAAAACCCTTTCTAAGAATGACCAAAAGCTTAAAACATGCAAGTACGCTAATATGCACAAGGTTGTGCGTGCTTCAAAAAAATTCACGGCCGTTACACCCGCTTCCCGTTATGTAACACCCGCTACTCCTGCTTCCCGTTACACCTGTTACCGTTACGTTACGCTACCCGCTACCGCGATTTAAAACCATGAAGCTTATCCTAGAAAGCACTCGTTAGAGTTGGTTTAAGAGGACCATACATAGAGGATACCAATCATTGGCCCCTCGATTTCACTTAGGAAATAATAGAAAGGGAAAAGAACCATTAAATTATCCACTTAAGAGATAGACCAAGAGTCCACATAACTAGAGCACCACTAGAGGCGCCTCGAAGGGTAAGAAGTCCCAATCCCTACAACTACTGCCTCAAATCCTCTTATTGATCCCTTGGTCAATCATCACCATTTTAGTTTCCTAAATCAATACGATGTCTGGGGAGTACTTGGACAACACTTCCTTGATTAGGCTCCTTCTTCTCAGACCTCATAGACCTCTCACATTCCAACTAATAATATTCCTATCTTAACCCGCTTTCCACCCTTCCTACCCCCTTATCCCCCTCATACTTGAGAAAACCAAATTTCTTAATCTTTATGAACTTTATTTTTTCCTCTTTCGTAGGTTCCAGGGCTCAAACCCAACCTCACCTCCTCTTCTAAGGGGTCTACTAGTTTCAAGTCAAGGTCTTCTAGGAGCTTGTGGGAGTCTATCAAGTCTTTCTCACTTCCCTCAAAGCTAATCTCACAGCCCTCCCCATGCAAGAATCCTCCCTCTAGCATAAAGTATTAGGGACAAGGCGAGGCTGATTAGGATGGGGAAGGATACCAATACTAGTTCTAGAGGAACCCAGATCCCCCAAAGAAGTGTCTACCTTCTCACAATTAACACCCCCCCTCCCCCAGTGCCCAAGAAAGAAACATCCAAGTTATTGACACGAAGGAGATTAAGCTCAGGGTTAGAAGACAAAGAACCCCTATATTCAAAAAATTTATTGATTTGAAAAATGATTAAAAGAGTCCTTACCCGTCTGTGTACACATAAGATACCTATGTTGACGATTATTCCCCATTGTAGTGAGATGTTACCAACAAGGCAGCAAGCAAGTCCCTCCACCATTTCTTTGGTCCCCTTCTGGAATTCACATTCGTAAAAATTATTGCTATTGGCCTTATTCAAGCATAAGAACCTTCCCCTGCCATTTTCAAGGACATTAACCGACACTGCTATTTGCCTTTTGGTATATGACTCCACTGCAGCTTGCTGCACCCCGTTAATTGGCTGTACTTAGCACCCCCATCAGCTTTAATACCCATAGGAGTTCCTCTTTTTCTAGTACGACAAAGAAGACAAGCTTGCCTGCGTATTTAGTGATGCAGAAATTTGAGGCTTTCAATCGGGTGATAGTGATCACCTTCCTCTCAGTCTTAAGTGTGGCACGTTCACCCATTTCAACTTTGAGCACTAGTGAGACCTGCTACCTGGCAAGCTGACAAGAGAGAGAGGGTCAAAAGGTTTACAACTAGGTATTAATGATTTCTTGAAGCTTATCTAGGACTAACGAGGTGGATGAAGGCTTGCCTACGTCAATTTTGGGTTGCACAATAGAACAGTTTTGATTTCTGGATTACAAGGGCAGGTTGAAAGGTTTCTCAAATCTTGAGTTTGGTTATGGGGTTACTAGAGTGGTTGGTGTAAGAATTGGCCCCCATCGGTTACAGGGTTGTGATTTCAGCGATTGATGGAAAATTTTCAATGGAAAACACTGATTGGCTGGGACAGCCTAGTTACCTGGTACCAAAAAGGGTTTTGAAGTACACAAATCAATTTTGATGATGGGGTTGACGCGGAGAAATGATTACTATTGTAGGATAAAAAGGAAAGGTTGTGGAAAAGAGTTGTTGAGTGTGTCGCCATGCTCATGGTCTCGAAGCTAAGGGGCACTGAGAGGAGGGAAGCATCATCTTGTCTTCATCCTGCCAGACCACTGTTCTCTTGTTCTTTCCCACTCTTTCTCAACAATGATTCTTTTACCAAACCAATGACGAACTTAAGAATCTGTGTAGTTGTGGAAGACAGTTATTTTCCAATTCCATTTTTCAAAACACTTACAAAAATAGCACTTTGTTTTCCAATTTTCTAATGTTTATATAGGTGTTAAATCTTGATACATATTGTTGGCCCAAAACCTAACAGCTTACACTTTTAGGTAAAGTGGTCCAAGAGATCCTGGGTTGTAATATTGTTGCCCACATTTATTGTGTGATGTTTAAAAAATGATTGTGTTCCCTACAATGGGTGTTATTTATCGCGTGTTTATCTTTTCACATATTGTTGGGCTGCATGTGCGGGGGAGTATTAAAGCTTAATATACATTGTTGGCCCACAACCTAACAGCTCAAGCTTTTAGGAAAAGTGGTAACCTAACAATAAGAAAGCTGGAAATATCCTTCTGTTGTTTTCAAAGTTTTGCCATGTAAATGTTGGAAAACTGAAAAACAATGTGCCATTTTTGTTTTCTTTTAAAAATTGAAAATGAAAAATGAAAAGTATTTTCCACAACTAAGCAGGCCCTTAGCTGCTAAAGTATTTATTGAAACTAAGTTTGAAAATCATATGCCTAGATCTGTGGCATTGAAGACCTCTGATAAGGATTCCGTTATTGTTAATGTGGTACACTGATTGAGTGCTTCCATATGTTCTCAATGTAAACATTTGGTCATTTTGACCGAAGACTATAATATTCAGTAGTAATGTGATGCTAAAGCACAAGCTGTGAGCTCTAATAATCAAGAATAAACTTTCTTGTAACCTGAGAATTCTATTATTAGTGTATAACTGGAGGGGCCTTCTGGAACCAAGGTTATAAGTCCTTGTCAGGAGATCAAGACCTCCAATTTATTTTTGATTCATTGGTTCTTGAGCCTGAAGTGGAAATTGGCTGGAATTGTTTGCTTGATGGAACCCAGGACCTAGTTTTAAGCTGTGAAGAAAGGTTTTTCTGGGAACAAACTGCTTTTGGTATCTTTTCTCTCAAATCAGCTAGGATTGCCTAAGACGCCTGCTATTAGTTGGGTCAACTCTGTGGTTCTAAAACCATACTCTTAAGCGTGCCCTCATAAATTGGCTGGTTTTTTGAATAGAATTTCTACCCAAGAAAAATTGCTGAAATGTGGCAAATAAATCACCTCCACTTGTATCTTATTTCAAGAAAGCAGAAGAAGCAAGGCACCATATTTTTTTCATCTGTAAAGTGTCTATGGAAATTTATAGCTGGTCTTTTGCAACTTCTGTGCAGTTGGCAAACTGAATTTCAATGGTTTCCTTTATGAACTCCAGGAATACAACTTTGTATCTCATATATGGCTAATTTGGGCAGCACCTGTTTACAACATATAGAAAGCCAAAATTCTGAAACTTTATGAGGACTTTCCAGTAGATATCAATTCTATTGTTCACATGATTATTTTTGAAGTTAGGAGTTCATGTAAAGGCCTAAATAAATTTAATTCTGTTTAAGATCACCACATTACCTAAAAGCTTAACTTGTTTGGTGGGCTAACAATGAATATCAAGCCTTAACATTTCCTCGTATGTGTTGCCCGATCAGGCGTGCAGAAGTAAAGATAAATAACACCCATTCTGGGAAAATTAGATGATTTTGACAAATTAATAATAAGTGCAGGCAACACTAATGGTACCCTGGACTTGTCGCAACAATGGCTATGATATGATGATAGATTGCCACTTGATCTAAAAGCGTAAGGTGTTAGGTTGTGGGCTGACAGTTTATATCAAGCCCTAGCATGTAGTTCTGCTAACTCTGAAGCTTAATCTTATATTGCCTCTATGATTGTTGTACTTTTGCATAAAGCTTAATATATTCCTACTTTACTTAAAAATAAAACAAAATAAACAAGCAAAATCCTTGCATGAATTGATTGATGTAGATCAAATCATGTTACTTTGATTTAAAATTAACTGAAAAAGCTGGAAAAGCAAAATAGAATATCCATGTGTTTGGCAGCCTGAATTTCAGACCTTGGATTTGGATTCGTATGGATTTGGAATCCAAGGACTGAAATCTATGCTCCCAAACACAACCTATATATTATTTCAAACCTCTTTCCAGAAGTCCAATTAAATAGAGTTCCAAGATGTAGGAGAAGAAACCTTGTACTGTAGATTTTCTGGCTGTAGGCAAAAAATATTTTAGTTGTGGCTCTATTCATTCATGAGCTACTAATAGAAATTCATATTGTCAACATATTGCAAACAGGACTAGCACCAGAATGAGTCATCTCACTACTCATTCTGCTTGTGATCAAATTAATACTATATAGATTAGTTCTAATTAACATTCACACATAAAAAATGTAACATATAAGTTCTGCAATGGTCAGTCGCCTTTTTTATGAGGCATGCGCTTCACTAGATCCCTGTTTCATTTTAGCATAAAAGGTTCAAGACTTCAAGTATGTAATGTTCTCAGCCCAACTCCAGTAAGTGGGAGGAGACATGGCTCAGTGTCACGGTCCGCCTTTTTCACACCGTTGTGAAGGGCCGTGCGGCGCTAGCTAAAGCACTCTTGCTTAACTAGCCAGCCTTTTGTTTACCAACATTCATCCACGGAACACTTTCATTAACATTCAATCAGATAGCAGCGGAAATTATAATCAATTCATGAAAGCCGTGGCAACCAAGCAGTAAATATTGAAGCAAACGTAATTCATTAACAAATCCTCCGTTGACATGTTGTACTTAGCGAGGGAGGCAAGTAGGCTAAGCACGTTGACAATTGCTAGTGAGTTTTACAATGATTGATGAACACTCACCCTCCCCTAAAGAGCTTTCTAGGCCATTCTCACTCTAGCACTAGGAAACATCAAAGTGACCGAGGAGTCATACTGCCTTATTTGGCTTACAATGAAAGAAATACTAGAAAATAACCCTACACTAGTATTTACATGATGGAAACCCATCCCAAACACACGAGATAAGCGGTCATAGGCAAGCATAATGCCCTGAACAAGCTTAGCCCGTGACATTCTCCCCCACTTATGCGGTCGACGGCCTCGTAGACTTTTGGCGATAGGTACACTTCAACTTTGTCCACGAATGGCTTCAAATCTTCCGTAGAAATCCAGCTGATTTCTTTGTCATCAAGGCGCTTCCACTTCACTAGGAACTTCTGCCGCTTCTTCCTTGAGGATATGAACTTTCTGCCTGCAAGGATCTCTTCAACATCATGTCTGTCAGGTTGCACTGTCTTCAACTCTACGCTGTTTGACTGACTTCTGCTCAGGTCGTTGGTGTTGGCGTTGAATGGCTTGAGGCAATTGACATGAAATTGCGGTTTTCTCTGCTGATCTGCCCACTTCTTCATCTGCTTAGAAGCTTTATCCAGATAGGCTTGGGCAAAGTCTGCATTCTGTCTCCCTTCACTGGTGAAGATGTATGCCTTAGGACTCTTTCGTCTGTACGGCTCGCCCACTGTGTGAGGTAACAGCGGCAGCTGGTCTATAACAAGCTCAAAAGGGCTCTTTTTGGTTGTTGAGCGCCTTTGGGCGTTGCCACAGAATGGAGCCACATCAAGTAGTTGCACGCCATTCTTCCGGTTGTCATTGACACAATGGCGCAAGTACTCATCTAGTAGCTCTCTGAATCTCTTCATCTGTTCGTCTGTCTGTCGATGATAACTCGAAGAGATGTCAAGGTGTGACCTGAATATCCTGAAAAACTCTGTTAAGAAGTTGTCAGTGAACATTAAATCTTGGTCACAAATAATAACTTGGGGAAAACCCCAAAGTTTCACAATAGTCACAAGGAACAATTGTGTCGTCCCCTCTACCGAACAGTACTTTGGTGCGGCCATGAAAGTACCATACTTCTTCCGCTCCCCCTTGTCTTGTTGGCAAGTGAGACAAGTTTTGGTATAATTAACCACATCATCCCGCGTGTGCGGCCAATAATACCTTCCCAGTAGTCCTGTCATTGGAGTCATTCTCCGCGAATACCCCTTAACGAACTTCCTGCAGTAACCAGTAAGGCCAAGAAAGGAACGCAACTCCTTCACTGTCGTGGGGATCTTCCGTTCTTGAATCCTCCTTACCTTCTCCATACCCCTCCGGATACGACCTTGTTCAACGACTTGACCAAGGAATTTGTTGCTCCACCGAGCGAAAGAGAAATTCTCCTTCTTCAAATTCAGACTGTTTCCCTTCAGCCTGTCGAACACCTTCCGTAGATGCTCTTCATGTTTCCTCTGAAACGACACCGATGCTCCCAACGGTGTTTTGGAAGGGCGAACGCATCCCGCTTCCACTTCATCAAGCTGTTTCCCCAACTCTACTATCTCTCTAGGCGCAATCCAACATGGCCTTTTAGTAGGTGGTTTCACTCCTGATAACAACTTGATTTCTTGCTCCACAGTCCGTCGTGAAAGCACATTTTGAGGCAGCTTATCCGGCAACACCTCCTTATCCTCATCCAACACCGCTTGGATGGTTGTAGGCTCTAGCTCTTGGCCTACTTCTTTGTCTACCACCACCGTGGCTAGACGTGTCTGCTCACCCTTACCCAATCCTTCATTGAGTTGAATGGCTGAAAGGGACTTCCCTTCGTCTCCTTTCATTGCAACGACTTGCACCATGCACGAGTGATCTCCCATCAGACACAAGGAACCAGCCGAAGGCATCAGCACTGCCCTCGTCCCCATTAGGAATTCCATTCCTAGAATGACTGGATAGTCATCCAATGGCACCGCTGTGAAATTCGCATGACCTTCCCACTGTCCAAGCTTTATAACCACTTGCTTGGCTACTCCCAGAGTAGGCTGGGCTACAGAGTTAACTGCTTTCACGCGTCCTGTATCCTTCTCTAAGGGTAAGTTGAGTCTTCCTGCTTCCAACTGCGAAACAAAATTATGAGTAGCTCCCGTATCCACCATAGCGCGAGTACTCTTCCCATTTATCCTCAAGTCCACAAACATTAACCCTTTTGCTCGTGTAACTTTCGGTAGTTTGGCCTGCTTTTCCAATGCGTTCACCAACCGCACTGAACCCACCCTCGGGGCTTCATCCTCTTCCCCATCGTCTTCCACTGCCTGTTCTACAATGGAAGCCTGTAAGGCATTAAGTGATGCTTTGTGAGGGCACTCAAAAACTCTATGAGGACCTCGACACAAGAAACACTCAATTTTACTCTTCCCCTTTCCATTGGGTGTGTTGAACCCTCGAGACGACGAAGCTTCCTGTAAGGTTGATGAATTAGGGTCGGCTCCCCCACTCTTGGGTTTGCCATTCTTGAAAGACTTTCCACCGTTTCCCTCTCCGCCAAACCGTTTGGACGAAGTGGTCTCATCACCAGCGTAGTCTGTCAAGCGTTCTGCAGCCGCTTGTGCAGTTGACAAGTCTTGAACCCTTTGTCTATGAAGTTCAGTTCTTGCCCACGGTTTCATCCCCTCTAGAAAATAGAACAACTTGTCCTTCTCCGACATATCCCGAATATCCAACATTAAAGCAGAAAATTGTTTCACATAGTCACTGATTGAACCCGTATGCTTGAGATCTCTCAGTTTTCTCCTTGCATTATACTCAACATTTTCAGGAAAAAATTGGGCCTTGAGCTCTCTCCTCAAGTCTGCCCAACTATCAATCACACAGCTTCCATTTTCAATTTCTCTGTACTTGGTACGCCACCACAGTTTGGCATCACCAACCAAGTACATGGTTGCAGTATCCACTTTCACCTGTTCCGAGGGCATCCTCACAGCGCGAAAATACTGTTCCATATCAAACAAGAAGTTCTCTAACTCCTTAGCATCACGGGCACCCCCATACGTCCTGGGTTCTGGCACCTTGGTCTTGCTGACTCCCGGAGTGTTGGAGTTCCCCATAGCAAGAACCATCAGATTCACCTTTGCATCCAGATCAGCCATCCGGGCCTGCAAAGTTTCCACAGTGTGGTGAAAGTCCTCTGACATTTCACTTGTCAAACTTGCTTGATGTTGCTGTGATCCCATCACCTCATCAACAAGTCCCCTCAGTTGGGCCATCTCGTTGGCCATATTGTTGGTTGTCTCTTCAACCTGTGCTTCCAGTGCACCAAGTCTCTCAGCAGTGTTTGGTGCCATGGTCAACTACAAAAGCTTCCCAAACCCAACAACGAAGGTAATCGAATTCACGTAGCAACTCAACCTTGGGCTCTCACCAAGTGTCACCGACTTGGCTCTGATACCAAATGTCACGGTCCGCCTTTTTCACACCGTTGTGAAGGGCCGTGCGGCGCTAGCTAAAGCACTCTTGCTTAACTAGCCAGCCTTTTGTTTACCAACATTCATCCACGGAACACTTTCATTAACATTCAATCAGATAGCAGCGGAAATTATAATCAATTCATGAAAGCCGTGGCAACCAAGCAGTAAATATTGAAGCAAACGTAATTCATTAACAAATCCTCCGTTGACATGTTGTACTTAGCGAGGGAGGCAAGTAGGCTAAGCACGTTGACAATTGCTAGTGAGTTTTACAATGATTGATGAACACTCACCCTCCCCTAAAGAGCTTTCTAGGCCATTCTCACTCTAGCACTAGGAAACATCAAAGTGACCGAGGAGTCATACTGCCTTATTTGGCTTACAATGAAAGAAATACTAGAAAATAACCCTACACTAGTATTTACATGATGGAAACCCATCCCAAACACACGAGATAAGCGGTCATAGGCAAGCATAATGCCCTGAACAAGCTTAGCCCGTGACACTCAGCATACATGGTTCCAAAAATGTGAACTGTTTGTTTGCATCTGGACTTTTCTTTTCAATTGTGCACGTAAAATCACTTTAATTGCACACACCTTCAACATGAGGCACACACCTCATAGAAACATTTTTTCTGTTTTAGAGTACGCGGTTCTAGTAAGATGAGCAGCTTATGTATTTGATTATAATTATTTACATGAATGTCATTTATTTAAACATGTAACTATAAAAAATTTTCTTACATGTAGGTGGGATGCCATATCGGTGATGGTGTCATCCCATCCACCATTTGAGCTGGATTCAAACCTCATCATATTCTTCACCCAGTTACCTCTAACCAAATGAAGAAGTGTGTGCAAGGGTGTTGCTCTGCAAACCTTTGAACCTTCTATTGCATAGAGCAACTAATTGAGGATGTTGAAATGACTATATTGCTGGGATTGGAAAGGGCAGAATTCCAAATGAATACCTGTCGAAGGGTAGTAAACTAGTAATTGCACAACCTGATACGTAGAGGAGACTGGAGAGAATGCTGTGAAGATCTTGACTGCATCAATAAGACATGTTATGGATCAAATTTGAAGGCGCCCAAGGCTAAACAGCCAAGTGGAATATCAAAGGGTGGCCAAGTTAAAATCCAAATAAAAATTAAATTACAGGGTAAACATCCTTTGACACTTTTAAAAGATCTTCTGGATCTTTTGTGTCATAATAGTGGATAAAGTGCTTCCCTACCCCTGAACGAGCATATAGGTATGCAAAATCTTCCTGTGTGTAATTCCTCTTTTTTCCACATGTTAGCTAGTGGAAATAAGAGTAAAAACTTGTTTAGGGAGCTGGATATGGGGGATGGGAGGATCACAAATGATCACTGTCTGATTGCATTTATTATGACTTATTTTTTCCATAATTTGTATTGGGAGGAGATCCATAATAGACTGATGATTGAGGAGCTAGATTGGGGCCCTACATCCGATGATTAGATGCATTAGTTAGAGAGACCATTCGATGAGAGGGAAGTGAGGAGGTTGGTTTTAGGGACTGATAGAGATAAGGCATGGTGATCTAGATGATTTTAACATGGCTTTCTTTCAATATTGTTGGGAGATTGTTATGGGTGATTTTTTGAAAGTTTTCAGTAATTTCTATGTGAATAGGATTTTGAGCAAGAGTATCAATTCCTCTTTTATAGCCTTGGCGCCTAAAAAATCCAGTCTTCCAAAGCTGAGGATTTTAGACCTATTAGGCTATCTCTAGTGTGTATAAGATTATCATGAAAGTATATGCTAATAGGTTGAGTGTGGTGCTCAATGATACTATGTCAAATCCTCAGGGTGGTGGCGAATGTTCATAAGAATAAGAAGAGAGGGTTCATTTTCAAAGTAGATTTTGAGAGAGCTTATGACAAAGTAAAAGAGTTGGAGTTTACTGGATAAGGTCTTCGTGAAAAAGGGTTTTGGTGAGCATTGGTACAGGTGAATTAGGGGCTGTTTGTCTAGTGTGTGGTTCTCACTTATTGTGAATAGTGAACCCAAATCTTGGTTTATTTCTTGGAGAGGAATTAGCAAGGAGACCCGTTATCCCCCTTTTTTGTTTGTCCTTTTAGCTGATGTTTGAAGTAGGATGGTGGATAGGGCAGTTGATAGAGGGTTGGTTAAAGGGTTTGGTGTGGGGAATGGGGTGGTGGTCATTTCTCAACTTCAATTTGCTAATGATGCCATTTTCTTCCTTGATCACCATAGCCCTTTGTTTAGGAGAACTTTGGGTATTCTTGAATTTTTTGAGTGGGTTTCTAGGCTCAAAATCTATCTGGGGAAGAGTGGATTGGCAGCCTTAAATGTTTCCATGAGAGACTAGTGATTGGGCTTCAAACATGGGGTGTGGTTTATTGGATTGGCCCCTGACTTGGGGGTTCCATTGAGAGGGAATCCTAGAGGGGCAAATTTTCGGAATCCAGCAGTGGAAAGGGTGAGAAGAGGTTAGATGGTTGGGAGGGAGCCCTTTCTTCTCTTGACAATAGAATTACACTTATTTAGACTTATTTTGTATTTTTATTTATTTTTTCTCTCTTTTTTCTGCTTTTTTTTTTTTTTTCCTTTTCTTTTTGAGGATTTAGTATCCTCCTTATGATTGTACATTCTATTTCCTAATATATCTTCTTTTATTATAAAAAAAAAAAAATTACACTAATTCAGGCTTATATTTCTAGCATTTTGTTGTATTTCTCATCTGCTTTTGAAACTCCAGTGGGAATCTCTAGGAAGCTTGCCAGAATCACGAGGATCTTTTGTGGTCTAGTGTGGGGAGTGTAGGGACCATTTAATGAGTTGGGCAGAGGTTTGTAGGTTTGAAAAGGAGAGGGGGGATGGGTCTTGGTAATTTGGTGCCTAAAAACAGTGCTCTTTTAGCTAAATGGTTGTGGTACTTCCCCTTAGAAGATAATTCCCTGTGGTATAGGGTTATACGAAATGAGTTTGGGTTGGATGAGAATGAGTGGGATGCCAATGTTGAGACATTCTTTGGGACGTCCATGGAGGTCAATTTCCCATATTTTCTTTTCACCCCCACACTAAGCTTGAGGTGGGGAGGGGTTCCTGGACTCATTTTTTGAAAGACCCATAGCTTAGGAATGTTCCTTTTTTCTATTTCTTTTCCTCATATTTTTAGATTGTGCTCTGAGCCGAATACAGTTATTTCTTTTTTTGTTGACAATGTGAGTAGCCTTTCGGTCTCTTGGAATCTCCGTCTCCGGTGACCTCTAAACGATAGGGAGATGGTGGAGTTGTCTTCCTTGTTGTCCATATTAAACAATTTCATCCTATCTTTGGGGAAAGGATGTTTGTTATTGGTCAACCTATTCCAATTCTCCTTTTCCTCTCAATCCTTTTATTTGGAAGGTTAAAGTTCCCCCAAAAATAAAAGCTTTTTCTAGGTTGGTTGCTCTTAAACAAAATTAATACCAAAAACTTGCTGCAGATTAGGAGACATTTTGAAGGCCCTCTCTCCATATGTTTGCATTCTCTTTGATAGGAATTTCCAATAGCATCCCTTCTCTTTTTGCATTGTGATTTTGCATGGAGGATATGGAGCAAACTGTTTGGTATTATGGAAGAGAGTTGCGTTAGAGTTGGGTTTGCCCCTATTCAGTGGAAGACTTATTAGTCATTTTATTGGCTGTCTTTGGGAGGAAGGATAGGGCAGCTATGTCGAAGTGTGGCAAGTTTGCTGTCTTATGGGGTTTATAGCTGGAAAGTGACACATGGATATTTCTGGAAAGAAGTTAAATTGGTCATTGGTGTGGGAAAAGATTCAGTATATGGCTTTTCTGTGGTGTGTCGGGTTTGCAATTTTTAGGAAAGCTAGTTTTCTAGATTTAAATAGGAATTAGGAGAACTGATTGGCTTGATTTTTATTTTTTTAGTTTTTTTTTTTGTGGTTTGAACTAGATTTTCTTCAGGAGATACCTTATTCTTTCTCATAAATTCTTTCCCTATTAATGAAATTTCTTTTGGTACCAAAAATAAATCTTCCTGTATCACACATAGAAACTGTATTTTGTACAAAATAAGGGATTTCATAGATGTGTAACTACTTTGAACGAGATTGTTCTTTGATCTTGTGTAACAAAAGAATTCCCAGAAATGTCACAATGTTGATCTACTTTCCTGTTTGGGAAACTGACCCATGATATGCTCTGCTAGTGAGATTTTCTTGGAAAGCCCACTTAAACAAATGAAAACTGTTTCTCTATTAATATCATATTGTCATTGGATCTTAGAATCAGTGTGAATGTTATAGTCAAAATATCATGTGCTTACTGCTTACCAGCAATTATCTTCTGAAGCACATCATATTTGCATGTCTAGTTGTTCCACTGTGTGTTTGTTTTTGACCATTTAATATGTTTTTGTCAAACATTTTTTTAGTTTAAGTTTCATGAAAATATATTCTTGTCTGTATTTTACAATGATACATCTGTATGTTCTTTTCTTCCTGCTGTAGATCAGAAAAAATTCCAGATATCAAAGTCTCAACATTTCCTATCCCATTTAATGCTAGTTTCATGCCTTTAATGCTAGTAGCTCACTATTTTAGCCCACTCTTCTTTATATTTTTAGTTCCATTGAACCATATTGATCATACTTACTACACTTTGCACATTAGATTGTTCTTTTCCAAACAAATATTGCAAACTCCATTGCGTTCATCTGTTCTCTAAGTATCTTGCCATGCAATTACACCATATGATTCACATTTCACAACAATGCGTGTTTGTTTCTACAGTAATGGCTGGTGTCGCTTATTTGCTATTCTTAAAATATCACTTCCATTTATTGATAGGTTGATTATTCATTTTGTCCATTTTGAATCCATTCTGCAACATGCGCTCCACATTTTCTTCGATCAGATGCCTTTTGGTATATAGCAGCCATCAATTACCAATATTTCCTCACTACTAATTGATTAAGATTGCTTCCTATATTTATGTGTTTATCTGTTTATTTTGTTTTGCGAACCTTTTGCTTTTCATGCACTCAATTCATAGTTGCTGAGGGCCTATCTGGTAATCTTGCTAATCTTATGCTTTTGTTTTTTTTGTGTTTATATCCAAGTGTTTAGGGGCCGTTTGGTATCACAATCAGAAATTAGAGAAACAAAAACAAAAAACAAAAACAAAAAATCAGAAACAGCAACTAAAAATTAGAAACTATTAGAGAAATATCAACACTTTTCATTTTCCAATTAGTGTAATTATTATAGAGCAGATATTTAGGAGTAATTTGGGATCTTGTTCCTTGACTCATGTATATAAATACACCCTTGTAATGTTGAATGTTGAATAATAGAAAAATGCCTTTCTCCAAATTTAACATGGTATCAGAGCTGGGCCTTGGGCTGCTTGGCTCCTCCGTGGGTTGGACTTCTCCTTGCATCATTTCCCCCTATGGGCTCTCCTCGCCTCATTTTCTCCATGGGCTCAAGGGGGAGTATTAATGTACGTCCAGTCCCACATCGTCTCTGTGAGCAGTTCCAAAGTCAGTATAAGATCCTCTTAGCCCTCTCTCCTTAATACCTAGGTTTTGAGGATGAGTTCTCTAACAGAAACCAACAACTTATTTGGTTAACATTTATAAAATTAATACAAATTAAAAACTTAATTAAAAATGCTCATTTTCATCTTTAAATCAAATAATATTATAAATTATGATTAAAATAATTTTTATTACAAATAACATAGTAAAAAATTACTATAATAAAAATAAAGTTATTGTAATTATTTACTTAATTGTTCTACTTTCAAATTTTACTTTACAATAAAAATTCTATTGGACATGCCAATTGAAAAATAGTAAAATTATTTTGTAATTGCTTTATTATTATTTTTGAAATTTATGTATATTTTTCTTTTAATTATATTTAAATTATATGATTATTTCATTTTTATTTTAATTTAAAAGTGTATAAGATGAATAATTTAATCCAAAAAAACTATTTTTGGAAATTAAAATTTGTGGCAAATCTGATTTTCTGTTTTTTTGGAAAACAGCTAAAAACCGGCAACAGAAATAGAAAACTAACAACATAAACAAACCCGTTTTTATAATTTGTTTCTTCATTGTGGAGAAACAGAAATAGAAAACAACAACGATATCAAACAGACCCTTATGTTTTCATATGTTTTTGTTTCCATAATATTTGAAACAAGAAACATGTTTGTAATTACCACCTATTTTGGAAATTGTTTTTGAAAACACGAACAAGAAATATGTTTGGTGACACCCAAAATTGGGCTACTGTATGCTACTACTATAGTACAATAATACAACATGTTATTTTCCTTCTCAAACTATTTTTTTTTTTTTTGTTTTCTAAAAAAATATTTCCCTTTCATATTTCTAACTAAATACTCTATATAGTACTAATGCAATGGATGGAAAAATTTTCACTTTGTAATAGCTTATGTAGGATTTGAACCTACAACCATTGTGCTATAATGATGCTTTACCTATTTTATCTAATAGAGCAAAATAATGTTTTAAATAAAAAATAATAATTAGTTTTTGACTTCAATAGACATCTATCAAAATTGAAACATCCTAATTTCAAGAGAAGAGGCTTAATAATGTGCGCAAGAGTTACAAAGGAAAAAAGAAGCATGGGTGCATCAAGTTATTGTTACTAGTATTAGAAGGGATAGGGGTAGACCAAAAATAACATTGAATGAGATAGCAACAAAGGGATTTAATAGCTCTTAAGCTAGCCGAGGAAATGGCCATCGATGGAATTTATGTAGCCAGTCCCACATGCTGGGACTTAAGGCTGCTTCTTCTTGTTCTATCTATTTAAGTTCTCAAACAAAGTTCTAAAACAGATTATTAACATTAGTCAATAATAAATTATAAAAGCTCAAGAACAAATTTGAGCATGGACCCATGGTTTTAATTAGCTCAACACACCAATAGTTTCACAAGCTACGTGAAGACACGCTTTCATTTACAATTTGATATGACCACTATTTTGTTCAAAGAATCTTTGTTTTGACAATATTAGTGTTTTGATACTTTCTTGTTATATTTTTCAACTTCAACCTTGTTTTCTTTCTAGCTTTTGTTGTGTTCCAATTGTTAATACTTTATTTATTTTAGGGCAAAAGACACTAACCTCCCCTAAAATTTGGCAAAAAGACAATGACATTCCTTAAGGTTTTGAAAATCTCGGGGACCTTCCCTACGGTTTCAAGAATTCCAGGGACCTCCCTAAGGTTTGTTAAGCAGACACAAACCTCCTCTTGTATTTTGCAAAAATATAAGTATTTTGAGGGGAGGTTTGTGTCTTTTTGACAAATCTTAGATGAGGTTTGTAGCATTTTTGAAACCTTAAGGGAGGTAAATGAGATTTGTGAAATCTTAGAGAAGGTCCTTGTTTTTTTTTTTTTTTTTGGCAAACTTAGGTTGAGGTCAGTGTCTTTTGCCCTTTATTCAATGTTAATTTTATAATTATTTATTATAATTTTAAAGATTAGGTTATAGTTATACAATATTACTTGGTCTAAATTTATTACAATTTTATTACTTTAACTAATAATCATTTTTTTTTATTGTATTATTTGTATGTCTTATGTGCCTAATAGATTTTTATTAGCGCACATGTGTGTTGTGTGTTTTATCAATAGTGGTTTGAACCAAATGTAAAATTTATTTCCTTTACTATAGACCGTTTGCAAGTTGAATAGAAGGAATCAAAATGCACTAAAACTAAGAAGGTTAGGAGCTTAAAACATGTAAATAAACCAATATACCTAAGATTATGTGTGCTTGGGGAAAAAAACTCATGGATGTACACTTGTTTCCTGTTATGAAACAACTGCTACTCCCGCTTCCTACTACACCCATTACTTTTTTGCACAAGCCCTGTTTAAAACCATGCATGGACCTGAGCGATCTCAAACCACAGCATATAATTTTGTTTCATTGCAGCCAGAAAAGAATAGCTTCAAATTTCATTCCTCCTATGTCCCATATCAGGTTTCAGTCCAGACACAATCCAAATATTAAAGCTATTACATCTGTTGATTTTTTTTTTTTTCTTTTGTCGTTCTAGATAAACATGGATGATGCAAAATTAATGAATTAAAAAAGGCAGAACAGAATTAAGGCACACAAGATTTAGAAAACAAAAACAAAAATCATCAACTTGTACTTGTACTCTGCATAACGGGCCTGCCCATTCCACTTGACTTCAATAGTTGCTCATACAACATACCTATTTCTTATAAGAATACAAATTTAGGAAAGTTAGAGCTCATTGATTGAACTAAAAATGAGTTAAAAAAAAATAACAAAAAATAGAAGATGCTGAAATCAACATTATAAAGTCTTCTGAACATTTAATAGCTATTTTCATTTCTCAACCATCCAATCCTAGACCATGATTTAATATAAGAGAAGTTCTAATTACTCTTGCATCTTGGGGATAAGAAAAACAAATGCATGTAACTGAATAGATTTCCATGGTTCATTCTTCAATAAATGGACCATTTGTTACATACACGAGACAAACTATAAAGACTTTTTCTCTTATTAAATTTCTCCAAATTTAAATTCATGAACTTTGGGATTGCAAGTTTTGGATTTGGTCTTAGTTTTACCTACTGCAGAAGCAATTTATGAGGCACCACAGTTTTAATGCTCTCACTTACCAATGGAGGCATAAACAGTGAACCCAGTAAACTGATAATGGAGTTTTTTTTTCTTGGTGAACGTGATCTTTCATTTCAAATTTTTGATTGTGAAAAAAATAATTGTTGCACTTTATTTTTCTGGGTTTATTTATGTGGTTCTTTGTCCATTTAGGCGGATGAACATGAATCAAGAACTCTCGGTGATATAAAGCAGAAGGAACCAGAATTTTTTGCAAGGGTGACATCTGTGCTAAAGCGAGCTGAACTGGACTTCTACCTGTAAGTGTGACAGCTTTTTCCTTCAGATATCACATTTGGAGGAATTGAAGGATTGGGGTGTGGTACATGAAGCAGTTCCTTTCTTTTTGGTAGATGAAACTCAAGAAACCTAACTGCAAAAGCAGAGTCTATGAAAGAAAGGCAAAGATGAAAAAGGAAACTCTTTGTTCTAAGGTGGAAGGAGCAACAAAGCCAAGAGTAGGCCAATGATCTGCTGTTGTTTATCCCAAGGGGCACAAAAAAGCCAAGATTAGCCAATCTGCCAAATGGTTGGCTACTCTGAGGGCATGTTGAGTCCATGCTGATGAAAACATTTTGGATTGCGTTGTGTAAGCTTCTCGGCAATTCATGCTAAGCCTCTGTCAGCCTGTTTCTAGTTCACTTGGAAGGTGGTGTGAACTCTACTTGTCAGGTGCCCCCTTGCATTATCTTAAACTAGGTAAAATCCCTGTGCGATGTGTTAACATTGTTTATAATACTATTTTTAGAACCTTCTGGTGATACTGAAGTTGGATAACAAAAATTTTGAGATTTGTTTGGTTAGTAAAAATCATAATATAATTTTAATACACTTTAAATGTGCAGGAATCTGTATTAAATTCATTGCCATGATCTATTCATCTATTAATGGATATCTCAGAAGTGAAAATTAGTTAAGCGCATAGGAGGAACTATTGTTAAGCTTTAGTCAAAGGACATGAGTTTGCACGTGGTTGAGCATGATATGAATGTGAGGAGAAAGTAGAGTGAGAAAGAAAAGAGGGGAATATGTTTTATTAAGTGGGGAAAAGGAAAAGGTGTGCGTGTTGTGGAGAGAGAGAGAGAGAGAGAGAGAGAGAGAGAGAGAGAGAGAGGCCAAATAAAAGAAAGGAAAAAGAGCATAGGGGAAAAGAGAATGATGTAAGAGTTGATAAAAAAGAAAGTAAGCGACTATATCAATGTATTTATGCAAAGATGTGGGAAGGTGAATGTTAATGGTAGAGTAACTAGTTCCTGTTTAAGCTTCATAATATGCTACTTGGTATATGCCTGCACATTGTGCGGTTCTGTTTATAATAATATTTTTTAAATATTTTCACTGTAAATTTTGATAATAATAATTTGGAGTTCTCGATGCAAGGAAAAATCATTCGAGTGTAATACTAAATGTAAATTTTTCAAATAAAGTAATCACAATGGCCTATATATTTTTCAGCTAACTTTTCAGAAGTAAAATTAGTGAAGCATCTAAACGAGTTGTGGTTTTAAACCGAAGGGTGCAAGTCTAGCAGAGAAGTAATAATGAACTGCACAATGCCACATGTATTGAGATGAGATGAAATAAGTAACAAGCTGAATTTAAGAAAGATAAAAATGATAGGAAAGAGATTGTTGTGCGAGTGAATGCAAAAACGATCATGCAATGCAGCAATCACAGTGAATAATATGGAAACACACAAAAATAATGAAAGCAATAAACACACGATACAAGTTATTTAATGTGGTTCGGTAGAATGTGTATGTTCACGGGAACAAGCGGTGGTTGAATTTCACTATTTATCAAAATTAGGGTTACAACATTGTATTTATGATAAACTTACACGTACAAAGGGATTAGAAAATTTCTCAAATACCCATATATCAATCTCCGGAGGATTTGCTTACGTATCCCCAACATATTGATCTTCCTAATTCAAATTTCAAAAATATTGCCGAACAAAATCGTCCACGGTTTCATCAAACTATTGATCGTTTTCTTCCTAATTAGCTTCTATCTGAAACCATCGACCCATTGATGGACTATGCAAATCGTTGACGATTTTCTTCCCGACTTTGCTTTTGTCTAAACTCGTCGATGTCATCATCAAACTGTCAACAATATTTTTACAAACCAATTTCGTTGTTTTTCTTGAGTATGCTTTTTCTGTACATGTGTTCCACTTCATATTAGCCACTTGCTACAACAATCTCCACCTTAGTGAATATTCACGCCTTAGGAGAAAACGAAAACATAACTTGCAGCTCCCCTTGGGACAATAGGTTGGGACGCCTCCTATCTAGCGTTTGGAGACATTAATCAAGTCCAAGTAGTGCTTGAACTTGTCCGTGGTGACAAGTTTTGTCAACATTTCTGCTGTATTCTCATAAGTGTGAACTTTCTCAAGCAGTAGTTCACCAGAAGAGACCAATTCCCTGATCTTGTGAAACCTCACATTTATGTGTTTGGTCCTCCCATGATACACCTAGTTCTTCGCCAAATAAATGACACTCAGACTATCACAATGCAGCTCAATTCCACCTTACTGAATACCCAGCTCCTTGATCAATCCTATAAGTCACAATGATTCCTTGGCAGCCTCAGCCACTGCCATATACTCTAACTCAGTTGTAGATAGAGCAACTAGAGACTGAACAGTGGACCTCCAACAAATAAGCCCCCACTGCAAAAGTAAATACATACCCTGTGGTAGACCTTCTGTTACCCAAGTCCCCTACATAGTCTGCATCCATATATCCCATAACTAAAGATCACCCTGTTGTCTTCTAAACATAATGCCATAGTTTGTAGTACCTCTCAAGTATTAGAAAATCTACTTGACTGCATCCCAATGTTGTTGTCCTGGATTTGAAAGAAACTTGCTCACCACACTAACAGCTTATGTTAGATCCGATTTTGTACAAACCATAGCATACATCAAGCACCCCACTACACTAGCATATAGGACCTTTGACATGTCCTGAACTTCATCATCTGCCTTCAGGTACTAAGCAGTAGACAATCTAAAATGATTCACCAAAGGTATACTTACCGATTTTGCATTGTCCATGTTGAACCTCTCCAACACCCTCTCAACATAGCTACGCTGAGATAACCACAATCTCTTGGAAGTTTTGTCCTTGCGAATCTCCATCCCAAGAATCTTCTTGGACGCACCCAAATCCTTTATGTCAAATTCTTTGCTTAATAGGTTTTTCAACTTGTTGACCTCAGTCATACTTTTCGCAGCAATCAACATGTCATCCACATAAAGCAACATAAAAATAAATGAACCATCATCAAGACTCTTCACATAAATACAACAATCATACTCACATCTACTATAGCCAATCCGGATCATGTAGGAGTCAAATCACTTGTACCACTGCCTCGGAGACTGCTTCAGCTCGTAAAGTGATTTCCTTAATTTACAAACCAAGTGTTCCTGTCAGTGCTGAGTGAACCCTTCTGGTAGTATTATGTAAATCAGCTCCTCTAAATCATCATGGAGAAACACTGTCTTTACATCCATCTACTCCAAATGCATATCAAAATGTGCTACCAGACCTAACACTGCTTTGATGGAAGTGTGTCTGAGCACATGGAAGAAGATCTCATCGTAATCAACCCCTTTCCTCTGTCAGTAACCCTTTGTTACTAGACGAGCCTTGAATTTTTCTCCTTCTTTTTCTGATACTGCTTCCTTCTTCCTATACATTCATTTGCATCCTATCACTCTCTGACTTGACTCTAAAAAGACCTTAGAGATTAACTCCTAAATATAACAGTGTGAGCAAGCAATAATTAAGGGAAGTCCCTAAGTCATCTCCACAAGGAACGGTGTATGTGAATTCCAAATTTAACTATTATATGAAATTGAAGAGAATTAAAACACTACAACTAACTAAAATGGTATGTACAATGAAATGGGGTTTCCGAACATGATCCAAAAATGGTAAAAATGTTTCCGGACATGATCTGAAAATGGCTCTGGACATTATCCGAAAATGGTTCTTTTTCTTGATTTTGTATGAGATGGCAAGTTGTCTAATCAATGGACTAAATGAAATTTAAACGCAACATGTTCATAACCCAAGTAAGACATAAAAGATAGTTACATAACAAGTTCAAAAATTCACGCACCAATATCCATGTCATCAACACTATTTTTGTCACCAAATCATAAGAAATTGAGGATGTGTGTTGAATGAATAGTGATTATCCTTGCTTCGAGGAGTTAAATCACATTCAACAAAATCATCTAATCCACTATTTCTAACAATAAATGGCCAAATATAGTGTTCATACTCTAATGGACATTTTATCAAACATCTTGTGTGCAACCTTGTTACTTATTTTAATTTTAGTCTTTTTGTGTTTTAAAACATCCCATGAATGCAAGTAAAACCTAGACAACTATGCAAAACCAACACAACCAATATTACTCACTCAATGATTCATTCAAACAACAAAATAAAAGATAACAAAATTAAACAAACAAAATAATCCTAGGTTTAAACATTCAGACAAAGAACCAAATCCTACGTTAGAAAATTCAGACAGAGGACCAAAGATGAGAACTTTATTAATCAAATAAAACATTCAACCATAAAATTCTCAATACAACATTAACTTAAAAAAAAAAAAAGACAAACTCAAACCAACAACTTAAATGAAACAAACTTAATTCAACAATACATCAAATATGGTATTGAAATAAACATAAAATTAAAGCGAATAAAGGAAAAAAGATGGACGAATGAAGGAGAGGAGAGAAGATTTCGTGGTGTGGTCGAATGGAGGGGATTCCTCTCTAGGTTTGGCTGCCTCAATAACTCTAATCCACTGCTTTGCAAACTCCCTTCAATAGCCTTCAAAATAAACTCCTAAATGGTGAACATAAGAACAAGTAATGGAAGAATGGAGAGGGACAGAGGACAAAAGAGTAGAGAAGAGAGATCTAATCCTTGTGATTACACAAAGATGCCCCAAAACTCTCAGTTGTATGTTGTCCTCAAGCTCCCGACCTCCAACCCCACATAAACTCCGCATTCATGGCCACAACATGCTTAAAACACCCTTTCCTTCCTCCTTTGCTGCCCTAGCTGCATTCCCCCTCAATATAGGTGCATGGGCCTATTTTGGGTGGTCCATGTGGCTTCTTTTTTTCATAACTTGACTGCCCTTGTAGCCCACACACAAGTGCACATGGCCTCCACTTGATAAAACATGTTTTTCCCCCAAAAATTAGCCCTAGCCGTGTGGGACTCCTTCAGGTGGGTGCATGGGCCTATTTGGATGGCCTATGTGGCTTGTTTCTTCATAGCTTGGCTACCCCTTGCAGCCCACAACATATATGCACGAATTTGCATCCTTCAAAACCCCAAATCCAACCAAAAATAGCCCTTTTAATCTTTTAAAACTCTAATCCAACAAGGATAGCCGCATGGGCCTTCTTTGCATAGCCCATGCTCTTGTTTCTCTTTAGTCTTCATGGTTCATCAAGTGTGTCCTCCTTGTGCATCTTTCCTTGCTTTAAAATGTTTGGGTCTTCACCTTTATTCTTGAACATTGCCTTACAGTAAATAAACACGAATGTCGTAAGTTTACGGGCAAAGATAGGATAATTATTTCAAGATCATCAATTGAGCTCAATGTTAAAATACTGGACATAATTAGGCATTTAAGTAAAATTTTAATACTTAATGCATTTAAACACCTAATTATTCAAGTTTGATGCGTAATCACTTTTTTCCCCTCTAGAAGCTCCACCAACTCTCACGTATGGTTCTTATGCAGAGGCTCCATCTCCTCCACCATAGCACCCATCCATATGCTTTTCTCTTGGCTGTGCACCGCCTCTTGAAAAGTAGTAAGATCCCCGCTACTAGTAATGAATGCATAAGAAACCAGATCATCAAAACCATACCTAGGGGTGGCCTTATAGTTCGTCTAAGCCCGTCCATAGCTATACTATGATGTTGCTGGTCGCCTGAGCTAGTACTCCTTGCATTTTGAACATTGTCATCTCTATCATGAGTCTCTAGCTTCACCTGCACCATATGCTCATTACTGGTACAATTTTTTGGAACCTGCTTCTCTTCTTCCTGAGTATGCTGCAACATGATTTTCTCATCAAAAACCACATCTGTACTGATCACTACCTTGTTTACCTTCGGATCCCAGAGCTTGAAACTTTTCACCCCTTTCTGATACCCCAGAAAAATACATTGTCTAGACTTTGCATCTTCAATCTCTTCTTACTTGAAACATGCACGTAGGCTAGACATCCAAACACTCTCAAACCAGAGTAGTCTACCGTGTTTTCTGTCCACACCTCCTCTGCTACTTTCCCATCTAGTGTTGCCCTTGGTGATCTATAAATCAAGAAACATGTCATACTCATTGCTTCTGCCCATAAGTGCTTTGCAATCCTTACATTCAACCTGAGACACTGAGCTCTTTCAGCTATTATTCTGTTCATCTTTTTTGCCACACCATTCTGTTGTGGTGTCTTGCGTACTGTGAAGTGTCTCCTAATGTCATGATGCTCGCGCAACTCCATGAACTTTGAATTTGTGTACTTAATACCATTGTCGGACCTGAGGCATTTGATCTTCCTCCTGGTCTGGTTTTCCACTTCAGCTTTCCACGACTTGAACTTGGCAAACGTCTCTGACTTGTGCCGCATGAAGAACACTCAGACCTTTCGTGAGTAATTATCAATAAAACTCACGAAATACGTATGTCCACCCTGTGATGCTACGCTTACTGGTTCCCAAACATTTGTATGAACATAGTTAAGAATTCCCTCCATGTTTTGAGACCCTTCAAAAGATTTCTCTTACATGTCTTGAACTTCACCCTATTCTGTTTCCCAATAACACAATACCTGCAAAAATTTAGCTTACATGTTTTGAGACCCTTCAAAAGATTTCTCTTATGAAGCTCCATCATCCCACGCTCACCTATATGCCCTTACCACATATGCCATAAGACAATGCTATCTGACTCAGACTTTGCAGTTGCAGCTCCACCTACAACAGTGGTACCTAACAATGTATAGATATTTGCTGCCAATTTCTACCCCTTCATCATTGTCAAGACCCCTTTACTCACCTTCATTACTCCACTTGTCGACTTGTAATTAAACCAATTACAATCTAAAGTGCCCAATGAAATCAGAGTCATCCTTAAATCTGGTATATGCCTAACATCACACAACGTTCTAACAACACCATAAAATATTTTAATTCTGATATTCCCTACAACTTTGCATGATGCATCGTTACACATCAAAATAAGACCAGAATTTACTAACTTGTAGGTGTTGAACCAATCTTTATTAGGTGTCATGTGATATGAGCATGTCGAATCCAGAATCCAAGAATATGTGAGATGATTTGAACTAAAATGAAACATAAAGCAAATCTCTGTCACCGCTCTCTGAGCCTTCTTCTTCCACTACATTCGTAGATTCTGATGAACCCTCTTTATTCTCTGCATTTCCGTTCTTCTTCTCTGGATATACTTGTTTTATGTGCCCTTTTTTTCCTACACTTAAAACACTGTATGTCCTTCCTCTTCTTGGAATTGGACTGAGGTTTGTTGCTACCCGATCTACTCCAATACTTGCTTCTCCCACATTCCTGGTTACCCTTCACCACAAGCCCTTCACCTTGTAGATTCTCATTGCTGGCTTTCTTCTTATAATAAAAACCTAAAATAGCACTTGTGATCTCCTCCAATTCAAAAGTTTCCTTTCCCTACATTAGAGTTATAACCAAATTTTCATACTTAGAAGATGCAGGTAGGGAATTGAGCAATATCAACATCTTGTTTTCGTCTTCGAACTTCACATCAACTTGCTTCAAATCACCGATGATCTGATTGAACACGTTGATGTGCTAGTTCAAATCTGAACCCTTTGACATCTTAAGCCCATACAGTTTATGCTCAACGACTTGGACATATACTGACTTTCCAATTTCAGCCAAACTACCATCGGCGATTCCTCATCCATAACATGATACATCACATCATCAGTCAAACAAAGCCTGATAGTTGCGACTGTATTCGCTTCTAGTTCCTTCCAACTCATGTCGCCCATGCCTTCCTACCGCCTTCCGTATAACGCCTTCACAATACCCTTCTACACTAACAAATCCTTAACCCTCCTCTGCCATAGTTCGAAATTTCTCAATCCGTCAAACTTTGCAAAAGAAATCCCAGCCATTGTGACTTATAGCTCTGATACCAATCGTTGAGCAAATGAATGGAAACGATTGTGCAATTAAATAATCAAAATGAAAAATATAGAAACACATAGAAATAATGAAAGAAATAAACACACGACACAAAGGATTTAACGTGGTTCGGCAGAATGCCTACGTCCACGGGAGCAAGCGGCGGCTAAATTTCACTAAAACCAAGATTACAACATTGTATTTATGCTAAGCCTACACATACAGAGGGATTAAAAAATTCCCCAAATACCCCTATATCAATCCTCGGAGGATTTGCCTCTGTATCCCCAACCTATTGATCTTCTCAATTCAAATTTAAAAAACAGCGCTGAACAAAACCATCGACGGTTTTCTTCCCAATTAGCTTCTGCCTGGAACTGTCGATGTAACCATCGATGGACTCTGCAAACCCTCAACGGTTTTCTTCTTGGCTTGGCTTCTGCCTGAAACTGTCGATGTAACCATTGATGTAACCATCAAACCGACAACGATATTTCTGCATACCAACTTCCTTGTTTTTCCTCAGCATGCTTTCTCTGTAAATGTGTTCCACTCGATATGAGCCACATTTTACAATAGAGATGAAATGTGTGAGAGAGGAGAGAAAGAGTTAGATTAATTTATGTATAAATATTAAAACAAAATCATGATAAATTAATTAATTATGTGTTTGGAGTATGAATTTTGAGGTTTTGATTGGATTTGTGTGGATTTGAGAGAAATTCAATATGATTTTGTGGTGTACCTAAATTTATGTAAATCCAAATTTAAGATTTGGATTCTATGCTTCCAATACAGGGTGAGGATTTAAGTAGAGTTGGATAAAACGTAGTACAAATATATCCAAATTACATATATCCAAATTCAAATTCAAATCTTGAAAGTTATGCTCCAAGCAATGACACCTCAACAACTCTACCCTCAAAATAATGCATGTGATAGAGTGGAACATGAATCACATAACTCATGAAAGACTTGTCCAAAGGTAACAAGATTAAAGAGGGGTAAACAGGGTTAATTTTCTTAATGGATTTTAAAATAAATTTAATAATACCCTTGGTGTCCCTAACGGTCATAATTTTGCCCATGCCTATATATACAAGTTGTTGGAATTGCTGTGATCCCAAGAGGGGGGGGGGGGTGAATTGGGTTTTAAAATTTTCGGCTAATTTAAACAATTTAGTCGATTCACCACGGTTCATATCCCATTTAACATACATACGTGTATATAAAGCGAGTTTAACAATAATAGCAAACATACACGTGTGTTGTATCTTATTTAAATCAAATGTGTGCATGAGAGTAATTTTGACATTAAATAAACATTTATACATATGCTGAAAATAAAGTGCAGGAATTTAAATAAGATAGAGAGAGCGACACCAGATTTGTTATCAAGGTTTGGCCAAACCAGCCTACATCCCCGCCTTGGGCATACCCCCTAAGGATTCCACTAAACCTGCTCACTTAACTAGGCAGAGTAAAAGCCTTTTAAATCCTCTCCTTACGAGGCGAAGAAAACCCCAACTCAATTACTAGGTTAAGCCAAACTAGTCTCACTTACGGGGTTGAGACTCCCCAGTTCAATTCCGGGCTGAACCGAACCGGTCTCATTTACGGGGCTGAGACTCCCCAGTTCAAAAAACGGGCTAAACCCAACAATTACAATAAAACCATTTTGTACATGAAACATGCTTCTGAAATACAAGCAGAGATGTACACGCTTAAGCTCATAAAATATGCTATCTCTTATGATATGCAATAGTGTTTAGTAGAGTAAGGGTGCTTATCTAAATACTATTTTGCAATCTTTGAAAAGAATGTATATAGTAAAGAGCTTCAAAAATTTAAACCCTAAAAAAGATTTTCTCCAAATAATATTTTTCAAGAATGAACTAGAGAACCTAGGGTTTTAGTTTCAAATACTTTTGCACAACAAAACAAAATACAAGCATTTCAAAACTATATATGCAAATCAAAATGAATGCCCAAAATAAAATACTCTCTTGTAAAAATGGTTTTCAAGAAAAATGAAAGAGAGTTTGGAAAGTGTAACAAAGATTGACCCCAAAAAGATTTTGCAATAAAATGGTTGTTTGGGGGAACTTTGATTAAGAAATAATTTGAAAGAATTTTAATGCAAATCAAAGTTACTAATCATGGCTTATGAAGGGGTATATAGACTAAGGGAAATTTTTGACCGTTGGGGACACGCTGGGTATTATTAGAAAAGTTTAATTAATTTTTAACCCTAATTACCCTAGTTAAAAAATTGCAACTTGAGAGATTCGGTCGCCCGAACACTCACAAAGATAAAAGGCATTTTTTTGAAGTTCGGGTGCCCGAGTGCAGGTTCGGTAGCTCGAACAAAAGTCAAAAACTTTCGTTCGTAGGTTCGGGTACCCGGTGCTAAGTTCGGTTAATCGAACTGACCATTTCGGTCGCCCAAGCCCAATTTGAACGTGTTGTTCGATTGCCCGAATAGTTGAAAAGTGCCCTAACACAGGTTCGGGTGCCCAGGGACGATACGTTCAAAACGAGTTCGGGTGCTCGACGCAAGTCAAGACGTTGACTAGTTTGGTCGCCCAAGCCATTTTACATAGTGACTGAACCCTCTCAACATTTTAAATTAAGTTCAATTTTAGCTTTGATTTGAATCCCTTGATATGAAAAGTGATGTTGGGGACTTTGTGCACTTAAGTGTGGGAACCTAGGGTTTGTCTAAGGCCAAAAGCCTGGCGTCGGCCGACCGACCCTAAGGTCATTCTACGGTCATCTGAGCATTCAAAACATATCATGCAAGATGTATGCATTATTACAGACCAAAGATATAAAAATTAAATGTAATAAAAATTTAAAATCAAAATGTCTTCTTCTCTTGCTCTTCATTTTCAGTGGAATTCGCCAGGAGTATGTGAGCTTTATGTCCCCGCTAGCTTCCATTTTGCGGTATCTTATGTTCGTGTTGAAATGACAACCTGTTTAAATACTAAACGCACACATAAGATACTAGTGGTTTGTCAGCATTAAAATAGAGATTGGACTCAAAAAGTCAACACAAACATATTTGCAAAATTAAGAGATAGCACCTAGATTATCTTAAAAATCCTCTGAAAATTTGTGTGCTCATATTTCATATACCAAGCCAAATACACTCTTTCTTTGTGATTCCCTCGACAAACCTTGTTTCCAAAGAGTGTTAGGGTGTGATCTTGATTAGCTATTTTTGCTCAAAACTCTCATTGAATATAGATTGATTGTTGATTTTATTGGAGAGTTTTACCTAATGATTTCCCCCGGTTTAACTAATATTTTTTGTGTGGGAAAACCTTGTAACTAGTGGGTCTTTGCATCATCATTGCAAGACTCACTTGGCTTGTGTTTTTCATTGTGCAAATATATTTTTCACAAGCAAACTTTTCAAATATCTCTTGAGCTATATTTTTTAGAAAATCATTTGTGAGATATTTTGAACACTTTTGTTGTAAATCTTTGAAACCCTTGCTATGATTGATCAATATTGATACCTGGTTTTAAAGATAGATTAATTTTACACTCTTTGCAGTTATTACATATTGACATGTGTTACAGTGTAGTTGAACACATTGCACAAAACTTATAGTTCCTATATTATTGATGTGCATTGATTGATTTGTATTGGTACATATCTTCTTATCAGAGAAGCATTATATTGTACGCGGTTTGTATTGTAATTCAGTTGTATTCCAGACGCGGCCTGAGGGGGCGGTGATCTAGCCTGTAAGGATCGGTATTGCCTTCTCCGCCCCACAAGGAGAATTTGTAAAAATTGAGGTTAGCCATGTGCTAATTGACCTGGTTGTATTAGGTGTCGCTCCACCTATTAAGTGAGCCTTAGTAGAATCCTTGTGTTTGTGAGCCAAGGTGGGGACGTAGGCAGTATTGGCCAAACCCCGATAACATTTCTTGTGTCGTATTTAATTTCCGCACTTAAATTTACGTACTTGAATGTTGTCATTTTAATTACGGTGAATGGTTCAAAAATACTGAGATTGCTTCAATTGCTACATTCTTATGCAGTTTGATTTTTTCTAAATTAGTTAATGCTTAGAAGGACCCTAGGTTGCGAAAGACTGATTTTGATTTGAATTTGACCCGGGAAAGTTTTAAATTTCCAATTCACCCCCCTCTTGGGAATGCATTAAAGCTAACAATTGGTATTAGAGCCTCGTTACACTAGACTTAAACATTTTTGCAAAAAGACCACAATAGCTCAATTTGGTGTATCCCTATTCGGAGAGGGACAGTCACCTTCTAGGCCTCCTGTATTTTGTGGTGTCGATTACACCACCTGGTAACAATTCTTGTGTTAAATTTTGTGATGCATTTTGCGCTGAATTGATTGATGGGAACATGTTTTTGAATGAAAAACTAGAAAATATTTTATCTAAACTACATAAGCTTCTAGATAGGTTGTCTAAGTAGAAAAAATTGTTGAAAAATGAAACTAACAAGGTAACAAAATTGTTTAAAGTATTAAAAGAATAGCATTCTATCCTAAAGAATAATAAAATTAAAAGGATATTGAAAATTGTTTGCTTAGATGAAGAAATAGATGATTATTTTAAAGTTGCTCTCAAAATTAAAAATGAAAAGAATAATCATAATAAACCCTTAGGAATTAAAAAGAAATTTCTATTCAGTAAGAGTTCAGGCTTAATTCATAAATCCTATAGTCTTGCCTCATCGAGCAAAAAGAATGTAAATAAGCTTAATTCTTCACGTATATACAAAATATGCTTATTTCATGAAAGAAAAGGGCACGTGTGGTTTAACTGTCTACTTAGAAGTGTCAGAGGCTTGAGTAAAGAGATGATATGGGTAATCATGATAGCAAACCCAATAGGAGATGAGGAAGGATGGCTTCAATAGAAATAGCATAATTATTTAATTCTTCCTTAGTTCCTAGATTTAAGGGTTGCGATGACTATAGGCTTGGGAAGTGGTGCGTGTTTAAAATTACAAATCGTAGTACATGTATTCACTATACACTATTTCCATACTAAAATCCATAAGATTAGCAATCCTATTCAAAAATTGAATAAAATCCACTTCCAAATGGGTTGCGCATCATTGCTAGGTAAATATTTCCTAATGTTTAACTCATACTTTAAGATAAAACATCTTAAGTTAAGCAACTATTGTCCATTGCACAAAAATGAGCTTTAGGGTTTCATCCTATTCTATATATCTTTAACCCTAATCTCATCAACCAAAATCTAGTCATCACCTTAGGTATAAGCACTGTTCATTAAAATTCCATATTTATTGTGTGCTTATTAAAAGTCATCATTCTCAATCAAAATTAGAGGCAACCACTAAGGGATTCAGGTTTTATTGATTAAATCAAAATATTCCCTTTGAACTTAAAATATAAAAATCCTCTATTTTGGTTCACCATCTCATCCATAGGGACTCCTTACAAAACCACGATCATATTCGGTAAGGTTTCTCCCATTCCTTAGTTCGTATCCTTGCTCCTCTATGTGATTGTGTCTGAAGGATACTTTCCATCCTCCAAAGAGCACTGTTCCATAAATAATAACATACTCCTATTTGCTCTTAGTGTAACTGTTAGGACATATTAGCTAGCATGAATACATTTTGAATAATGTCCTACCTCTACTAAATACTCCTCTAAACTTAATAAGAGATTTAACTGTTAAGAGTATTCATTCTTTACTTCGCCTCACAAGCTCTCAAAATGTTAAGTCATATCCTTTAGAGTTTCATATCTTTAGAAATAGGTCAAATGGCTAATATGATGACTATAGATTTCAACATATATGAAAATGCAATAACTAAGAAAGCTATGCATGAATGTTAAGAAAGAAAAACCATTTGAACTTGGGCCTCTATCATATATTGAAATTCATAAGTAAAGAGGCATACGTTGGCTTATGACCCTAAAGAAGTATTGCATGTGAATCTTTGCTCCTTTAAGCCTAAGCATGTTTTGTCAAGATTAAATCATGACAAATCTAAACACTTGGCTAAGTAATTAGAAAATGAAAAGGCATAAATTGGATTAGTGCATAACTCAGGGGGAGCTTTTCACTTTCATGGACATAACAAATTAAATGCTCTCGTAATTATATTCTGTGTCTACATGCCTTATGAGATCTAAACTATGGCAAACTATCCATTGTCATTTATTGTTCACGTTATCTTAATGGATGGTATATACTTTATATGTATTGTTGATTATATTACTGGATTGCATGCTTGTGTTGAAAGCCTCCTACATAGCGGATGCAGTTGATGTGTATTGCATGCTAGTAGTGGTTTTAGGTTCTTGTGTGCCTTAAACTAAATTATAAACTGCTTGATTGAACCTATCAGGTACAAGTTTTATGGGAAAATGTCTAATTTACAGACGGCGTGTTGCCAAAATTTCAGCAGGAATTTTCCCAACATAAAACCTTATCCAAATATGATTATAATAAAATTAAATTTAAAATATTTTTTGAAAATATGAGTAAAAATCAATTAAATAATTAAACTTCATCCTAGCATAATCATCAAACATTTAGAGGAGCTCAGTTCCATCCCTATATAAAAGGCTCACAGAACTTATACGCATCATTTCGTTTTTTGAATGTTAAGGCTCTTCTGAAATCTCAAAACATTATATCCTGTGCTTAAATCTTTATGATTTGATTTGGAATGTTCTTGGGTCATGAACTCTATTATATGCCTTAATACATATTCTCATATGCATTTGTAACCTATAGGGATGATTATACTAAACACATAGTAAAATGAATAAATCTTAACCCAGTATACTCTTTTTAAAATACTTATATATGAAGGCTTATACTGCATGACATGTTAAATGAAATTAGTCTTTAATTGGTATAAGCAATTTATCTCATCTAAGCAATAATTCAAACTGATAGGGGTGGCATCCAAAATTAAATTACTACCCTGTTTTTCTGACCTATAAGTTTAGCTTAGATCTGTTATTGAATCAAGTGTGGCATGTGTTTGGATGAAATGCTTTATTGAAAATCTTAAGTTGAAATATGTTAATTTGCCACAGTCATCTGATTGGCCATATGATCTTGTATGTGATTGTTAAATCTTTAGAATCATTCTGGTTGTATTTTTCTGGTCATGAGATGTTTTATGCTTAGATATTCACCAAAAAAATTCTGCTTGCATGTGCTTCAAATTAAAGTTTCTTCTTCAACAAACGACCCCCAGTATTTTTTTAAACATTTCAAAGGGGGATATATATATTTATTTACATATACTTTTTTGCAAGAACTAATCTCAAAACTAAATTCTTTTCCTCTTGCCTTATTATTATTATTATTATTATTATTATTATTATTATTATTATTATTATTATTATTATTATTATATACATATATATTTCTTAAAATTGCATAACTAGTTCGGTAATTTCATATGAAAATGCATACGAACTAGTTAGACAGTGTTTTTGTCCAAACCAACTATTTGCTATCATATGTCGTGTGCTTTAAACTCATATCTTTTACGGGTCTTATGATATGTTTCAATTGTAGTGGTTTGTACATATTTATGGTCTAATTTTGTTTTCATATCATTTAAATCTTTAAATGACTAGTTATACTATTTGTGTGCTTAATTTCTATACTCCGTGCTTTGTAAGATTGTTTGTGTTACTCATTTTTGCCCTGCATGATTATTATATATCTTGGTTGTTGAAAGATTATATTTATGTTTATTGATTATACTGGACTGTTTGAGTTAATTATTTTGGATATTTGTAAACTTCAACTTAATTAGGTCATTTCTATACAAACATGTTTTTGGGAAATGTTTTATTTTCAAACAGCATGCTGTCGAAATTTTTTAAAATTTTCTCAAACCATATCTTGTATATGAATGATACTTTCCTCTTAATTGCCTATATATACTTAAATGTTTATCTAGGTCCTTTTTGCTGTTACCAAAAGGGGGAGAAGTAGGCAAGTATTTATCATCATAATAAAATGGGGAGATTATTGACCCTACGGGTCATACCCTATTTTGATTATGACAAATACTCAAGTATTTAATGTCTGTTGAGTTGATGTGCAGGTTTTATCTTGGCAATATCATATGATGGCACTCAGAGACCAGAAGGAAAATGAATACCCGGAATGCTTTTTAATTGTTGTAATCTATATTTCATTTTGTTGGGTCTGTAATATTTAAATTCAAAATAGTCTATAATAATCACTGCATATCATGCATGTAAGATCTCTAAGCTCAGAAATTCTATAGACAGACCATAAGCTAATCAAATGACTTTAGGGCTGGTTTACCATCGCCAGGTTTTTAGGCGTACTTAAAAAGGCCTTAGAAAGACCTTAGGTCTCAGCACTTACACTTAGGAATGTCCCCATTATCTTATATATTATCTTGGGAATCTTATGTCTTGAAAGTAAACATAAATATGTAAAATCATATGACTTCACGCGACCCAACTTGGGTGTTCAAAACACCTCGGTTAGCCTAACTATTAGAAAGTCAAAGGGTTGACATGGTTTCAGGTTACAGAACCAAAAATGACTGTATCGTCCTCGGGTGACCGAACGTCAATCCTAACCTTTCCCAACAACTTGGTAGCCTGAACTCCTACGTTCAAATATGCCTCGGGTGACCGAATTGGCAAGTTCGGGCTACCGAACTCTGGACCGAGCACCCGAATCTTAGACATTTTGAGAATCGCCTAGTTCATCCACTCGAACCATTTTTCAGGCACCCGAACTTCAAAATTGACTTTTCCTGTTGTGTTTATTCGGGCGACCGAACCTCTGGTCGGGCACTCGAAAAATCTCGGGTTGTTTTATTTTTACCGAGATTAAAGAGGGGTAAAAAGGGTTAATTTTATTAATGGGGTTTAAAATAAATTTAATAATACCCTTGGTGTCCCTAACAGTCATAATTTTGCCCATGCCTATATATACAACCTCATTTGCAAAATTAAGAGATGATTAGCACCTAGATTATCTTTAAAATCCTCTAAAAATTTGGGTGCTCATATTTCATATATAAAGCCAAATTACGTAGGTTTTCCATTTCTTGTTGTTAAATTCAGTGCATGTTAGGATTTAGAATTTAAATTGCATGTTCATTTAATTTATCAAAATAAATCTCAAAAATCCTGAAAACCTAAATCTGAACTATGTTTAGTGACTTTTGTTTCTTATTTTCTCATTAGAATTACATAAAATTTGAGATTAAATTGCATTTCCTGAGGAGGCGATCTGACCTTTGTGCTAAATATTACATGAAAAAACTCCTATAATTGGGATAACTTCCGAGTTACTCATTTTTCAAGTAAGTCAGCAAGGGTTTCAAAAATTTGCAACAAGAGTGCTCAAAATATCTCAAAAATTATTTTCTCAAAAATATAGCTCAAGAGATATTTGAAAAGTTTGCTTATAAAAAATATATTTGCACAATCAAAAACACAAGCCAAGTAAGTCTTGCAATGGTGATGCAAAGACCCACTAGCTACAAGGTTTTCTCACACAAAAAAAATATTAGTTAAACCGAGGGAAAAACCTTAGGTAAAACTCTCCAATAAAATCAACAATCAATCTATATTCAATGAGAGTTTTGAGCAAGAATAGCTAATCAAGATCACACACTAACACTCTTTGGAAACAAGGTTTGTCAAGGGAATCACAAAGAAAGAGTGGTCTTTCAAGATGATAAGCAATATCACATTCAACACTCTTTCCAAAAATTAGATTTCAAATATACCTTCAATTAATATGTTTTTGGTGTTGACCAATTAACGTACTCTCTTATGGTTTCCGCAATTAATATTGATCAACCAACGTACTTCCTTTCGGTTTCTGCAAGTCCCAAAAACAAATTAATCTTTAGTTTATTTAAAATCCAATCCACGTAGTTTTTATGATTAGGAAATTTAAATCATCCACGCAGTTGATATTTACAGGAAATTAAAGAGAATAGGGAAAGAGAGTGATACCACGTTTTTTACGAGGTTCTGCTTATCCCCAGCCTACGTCCTCACTTTTGGCCAATACCACCAAAGGATTCCAATAAACCACTCCTTTACGGGAGAAGTAAACCTTACACACTCCTTCAATAGGCTAGAGCAACACCTCTCCAAGTGATACCGCACACTCGGTCACTCCTTCAATAGGCTAAAGGAGTGCCTCTCCAAGTGATACCCCACACTCAGTTAATGGTCCAACAACCTGGAATCGTCAAGAAATAAGAAACAAGAGTCGCGTACAATAATACTCTCACAAAGAACATATTAGTACAAATTTAATCACTATGTACTTCAATAATTAAATATCAATATGAAATACAATTGAAGCTCAAGAAAATTTATCACCGAGTTCCTTCTAGATGATAATTAGCAACACAGAACTCAAAAGTAGGATGGATCAGCACTTCAGAAATTCAGCAATTCAGTTGTACAAAGTGTTGAGCAAGATAGAGCTTTGTTTACAAGATAGCTTTCAACAGATTTTTCAATTCTTTATTTATTGGTATATAATTTGATTTGCAAAACCATGTATTTCTAGGCTTCTAAAAGTGATTTCATGTTGCCCAAGTTTACTTGGAGTATTTCGCAAGTTTTCATTAATTTTTGGGCACAAGAAACCTTAATTCAAATTTTTAAAACATTTAAAAAATTATCCATTAAATAGTGTTCAGACGACTGAACTATCGGGTTCAGTCTTCTGATGATCCTTAAAGCACTGAAAATTATAGTCTGGACATAGGATCAGACGACTGAACTGCAGGTTTTGTTTTTTGAAGTCTCAGCTCAGACGACTGAACTGAGGGTTCAGTCTTCTGAGGGTGTTCTGCCTGTTCTGTGTTTCAACAAATAAATTTTCAGTTGATTGAACTAATTCTTCAATCTTCTAAAGAAAATTTTCAAACGCCTGAAGTAAAACTTCAGTCATCTGAGGGTGCATCTTTAGAGGGTACACCTCAGTTGTCTGGGCATACCAACTTCAGAATTTATAATTTAGTTTTCCAAAATCATTTTTCCTCTCTTGCTTTCATTTCTTATAAAACATTTTTCGGGTTTTGAAATGAGGTCTCTAAGTCTATAATTAACCCTAAAAGGGCTTTCAACATATTTCACAAAGATATTTAAATACGAAGTATTTACACAAAGACTTCTTATGACGTTTGACATTCTAAACTCTTAAGTTTTCATGCTTTTCTTTAGGCTCTCTTGCTTTGTCTTTCTTTGGCTCCATCTTGTCTTCAAGCTTTAATATTCTTTAAGCTTTTTAGCAAGTCCTCCTTAACATCCATGTTCTCATAATCTTCAAGCTTTATTAGGTCATCTTTAAATCCATGCTTTGACTTTTTAAGCTTTATTTGATCATCTTTATTTGGAACATAAGCTTTGAATGATCCTTATGAGCATTTCACTTTGTATTCACATACTTGTGTCCTAAAATATCATCACTTAACCAAATATGTTAAGTTCATCATATTTGTTATCATCAAAACGAGATTTTAGGTCTTATAAGACCAACAATCTCTCCCTTTTTGATAATGACAAATAAGGAGCGAAAAAATTGAGTAAGCCTTAAAAAGGCTCCCCCTTTCAATAAGCATCATCTTAACAATATTTGCAATATCAAGATCAAGTTCAATATTTATTTCAATATAATGCTCATATATCAAAATCACATCATTCACATCATTCAAGATCAAATACCAATATATCATGTTAAGTATGCAGTATCATGTTCAATTTTGCCCAAAATTTCTCCCCCTTTTGACATCAATCAAAAAGAGTAAGATATCAAGAAAAATATAAATATTAAGGCATTGAGCAACCATAATCAAAGTTTGCATTCATCATGCATGAAAAGATAGACAACAAGATCCAAAATAACATGAGAAAATACAAAAGATTTTATATGATTATTTTCAATGATTTCCATCATAATAATATTATTTAACAAGTCTAACTCCCCCTAAATGAAATGTATCTCATATTCAATAAATTCAAATTTTCATGTGTAATACCACTTGAAAACTATGTATTCATAAAGATACCAATTTGTGTTTTTAAATTTATCATGCCATACTTAAAAAAAAAAAATTATTTTCATGTTAAGTCCTCATGGATACCAATATCAAGAATAGTACCAATATTATTTCAATATCATCTATGTCATAACATGCTTATGTTTATCCTTTAGTTAGACAATCATGCAAGAGATATATAAAGTGATCTATCATTAACATGTAAACTGATATGATCAAGAATTAATCTCATACTCTTATATCAATATCATCACATGCTCATGGATACAAATATGCTGGCATGCTTAGGTATCAATTATCATGCTCATAGATACCAATACTAATATCTTATCATGCCAAGATTCATGCTTTATAACCATGCTTAATAATTTCATGCTCAAATTTGCAATGTATAGTGAGCCATAAATTCTCAATATGAGTCGAGTCAATATCATGTCTTTGACAATAAAAAAATCATACATGTCAGCATTTTAGCAAAGCATATCAACATATGCATATCAGAATATCAGCATTTAGCAAGTAGCATATCAGCATATATAAGCATGGAGCATATTATTGCATTGTGCTATAATTTTCTTCAAATTGTTTTCTCATGTTTCTTGAATATTTTTCATTCAACTTAACTACCTCTCATTTTGCTCAAATATCTTTTCTTAATCAAAGTTCTCATGCAATAAGCTCAATTTTATTTTAGATTTTCTTTTCTTTTGATTTCATTTCATATTGCTTTCCAAATCTTAATATTTTCTAAGTTAAGCCTTCTACAAATCATCCTACAATTTTGGCCAACAATGCCATTTTTGTATTTGTTATAATTGTTATAGCTATCAATAAGCTCTTAAACTTATCTTTAAGATTTTCTATTTCAACTAGTTTTATATTCTTTATTTGGATTAAGTAGCTTTCTTAATTTCTAGGGGGAATAACTAATCCATATATCTTTGATGCCATTGGTTTATGAATTATTCTTTCATCTTGATACCTATACTTTCTTGGGTCCGGATGGTTTAACAAAAGATGTTTCTTTTACTTTCCAAACTTGTTTAACTTTCACATCTTTCCTCTTTAATGGACATTCAAACTTTATATGTAGTGCCCCGACCCAACACGTGGGCCCAGGGTGCTATTTTAGTGTCGTTTGTGTACTTGATATCATCATATCATACATGATATACAGCGAAATAATGAAACAATCTCAACATACTATTACCATAGTCTAAATCAACCTATATATCAAGGTTTTGTCCATACACATATTACATTTCAATCTAATAAGTTCACAAACTCGGTCCACACGACCATGAATACAAGCCCGAAGGCATACTCCAATAACTACTCATATTTGAGTTCTTGAAGACACTCACAAAAATAACTACACTAGTCTCCACCCCCTAGATCCCGCTAAACTCGATCTTTGGGATTCCCTGAAAAGATATGTTGTACAACGGGGTGAGACACCTCTTAGTAAGGAAGATTAAGTTAATGACAGTGTGTGGCAGCATGCTTTTCAGTGTATACTAGAATTATATCTCGTTTTCTTACTGAACATAGTATGTATACTCATTTCTCATTTCTCATAACATATATCAATACTGGGAAACATTTACATCATTACATAAATATACAGATATGCATAAAAGATACACCCTGGAACTACTCGCCATGTATAAACCCCCATGGTCAAGGTTGTGCGGCCCAAATGATGGACAAAAACACGGGGGATCAACCTAAGCTAAGTAAACTCCCTGCTATATACGTCAGCAGGCTTCTACAAGTTCACTTACGGTTTCGATTACATCTAGGTCAATCGGCTAGGACCACCTAACACCACATGCTCGTTGATGTGCGCGCATATGGTCAAATGGTGAAACTCTCACTAACAACGGTACCGCACTTGTAACACTAGGTTCACAGGTTTCCTAAAGCATATTGTGCAATTTAAGTAAATAAAACTGTACTTTAAAACTCATTTCATAAAACCCAGCCTCGGCCCTCTCATAAAGTACAAACTTGGGCCTCAGCCCCTCTGTTACAACTCGGTTGTTTAATACGAACTCCAACCTCAAAATAAACTCTGTTACTCGTAAAACACGGCCTCGGTCATTTAATACAAACTCAACCTCGGCCTTCTCATTAGTTCCTGCATTTCTCAAAACAATTCTAGTATTTTCGCAAATAGTTCAATATTACACAAACATATCCATAATAGTATTTCCATCATTCTAAAACTCATATTCTCATGCTACACAATTTTCCATATTTAAAACATAGCTCGTAGGCAACTACGGAAAATACTGAATAAATGGTTTGTAGGTCGTTTATTTCTATGCAAAATATCATATCGTATATCCTAGGTTTAGAAATAAACCTTTCGAATGATTGGTTTTCAGAAGAACGACTGAAAACATAAACATACTCACACCATAAACATATCCACCGGTCAAAAATGATAAAGCATGACATTAAACATAATCCCCTTACCTAATTTCGTAATAGAAACCGAAACACTCGAAAACCAAATCCTGGCCTTTATCACCAAACTGAAGATCTAAATCGCTAGAACTTGTAGATCCTAGCTCCTTGATCCTCGACGTAACTTTCGATCATCGAAACAGGATAAAACCTAAGGTGTAGTCCCAAGAGGGAGAGGTGAGTTAGGTTATTTGAAAATTTCTTTAGAGTCTTTTTAAGAATTCTTAATTTTTTACAATTTTTTAAAGACTTCTTAAAATTCTTGTTGATTTGGTAGTCTACACAAACACTTACTTCAACTATTCAATCCGCAACCACAACAACTAATTTAATAACCATTCAAGCCAAACAAACACCATACAAGTAATTAATATTAGTTTTGCAATATTCAGCAACCCCGTTTATGAATGTGTAAGTCTTGTAGTTGGCTTTTGAACTGAAAATTAAAATAACATCCAAACACTTTTTCAAGATCAGAAATTAAATAAACCTTCAGCTAATAGGTTTTGGGTTGTTAACCAATCAACGTACTTCCTTATGGTTTCCGCAAAAAATTGATTAACCAACGTACTCCCTTTCGGTTTTTGAAAACCCAAGAACAAATTAGGCTTTGGTTTATTTAATTTCCAATATGCGTTGTTTTTATAATTGAAAGAATTACAACATTAACGCAGTTTATATTTTTACTAAAATTTGAAAGGGAGTAAGGGAAAGAGAGTGACACCGTTGTTTTTACGAGGTTCGGCTTACCCTAGCCTACGTCCTCACCTTAGGTCAACCACCTAAAGATTTTACTATACCTTGTTCTTTCTAGGTGGAACAAAAACATTACAACAATCAACCTCTTTTTCAGGAAGAGAAACCTCTCCAAGCAACAACCAATGCTTGGTCCAACAATTCAACAATACTTTGAACCATCAAAGATCAAGTAGAAATGAATGGATATCTGTGTAGAAAAATACTCTCAAACATAAAGCAAGTTGTACAAGTTAAATCTCAAATCGTACTTCAAAACCAAAATTAGATAGAAAATGTGGAGCTTAACATTTAGAAGTCACCAAATGTTCTTTCATATTGATATAAGAATTTTAGATGCAACTCAGAATCAAAGCCCCTTTTTAATCCAGAAATTTCGTAGAGTTTTCCCCCAATAAAGGTGTAACGACCTGCTAAATTTTTTTTTATACTAATAAATACTATGAAATTTCACTGCTCCATTATTTTCTAATTAATATTAAACCATCAACCTAAGCAGCGAGAAGCTAAAGTTGAGTATCCACAACAATATACATATACAATACAATGCCAGAGTGCTAAATACTCCCAAAATATACATACATAACTGAACTAGGGCTACACAAATATACCCCTCTTTCCCAAAACACTCACCCTACTGGCAAGGTAGCACTGTTGCCCTCTCTATCTTCGAGCCTGTTCTGCTTGCCTAGCTGGATCACCTGAAAAATATTAATTTAATGGGATGAGACAACGCTCAGTAAGACAAAATATGTTATTGCTAGTGTGTGGCAAGTGAGCTACATGCTTGTAAAATCTGATTTAGAAAGATATAAAAAATAACACAACAGAATAAAACCTATATACCTTCTACAAAATAAATCATACCTAGGTTGCTTAACATAAATTGATTGTTCTAAATATTATTTCCATAATACTGCTAATATCTATAGGCAAGACTATTTTCTATGAAGCGGACCATACATATGTAAAATAACTGAGAAAATTCCCTCGATGGATAACTAAAAGTCATGATTTAACCCCTCATGACAGGGTTGTACGGCCCGAAGGCGGGACCTAACCTGACTGTCCAACCAGGATAAGTCAACTGAACTCCGACAATCAGATCGGCCCCCTTAACCCATATCAGATGGGGAGCTTGTCCACAACATAGGCACGATCAACTTCTAAATACCACATATTATCTGAATAGGGGTTGCACACTGAACTGAATATAACTACGATATCGTGCTCTGCTGCTGAATATGGTTCATCAGGGTCTAATACTATATACATAACTGATATTTCTAAAATACTATTTTTACCATGATTTTGCAATAGCTGAAATAACCATAACATTATATATTCTGAGCTGAATAAATTGTAATAACTAGATATCTGAAATATCTGCATAACCGAATAACTGAATTTCCTAACTAACTGTATAAACTGAACGTTATGGTTTTGAAATAGGTACATCTTAATATTCTGAAAAATACTATAAATTTCCTATTTCCTGTATGTATACTGAAAATCATGGTGTTCTGAAAATTATAGAAACCGTGTATTGGGCTAATAATAAACTCATGCCACACAATTAAACATTAATATTGTCAGCCTATGAAACTACATAAATAATAATTTGCTGAAAAACATAAAACTTATACTAAATCAAAGCAAGTTTGCCTAGCATAGCATATTTCCCTTACCTGATTCTGGCTAAAACCCCCTACTGTATCAGGTCCGACACCCGCAGGGCTTCCCACTCAACACCCTAAAAATCATATATCCCAAAATAAAATATTACTATTTCTACTTCTACTGCATTTCCTACAACTGTTGGAAAGCCAAATTTCAACAAAAAGGTCTTGCCCTGAATTTGGGATGAAATCCAACTTCATCCCACTAACGATCCGCTCTAGCAGACTTAAGGAGAACTTCCCCAAGAGCGTCGTGGTGGCTTCAGATCGTCGATTTGGTGGTTGACGGGGCCGAAATAGAGGAAAGAGAGAGAAGGAGCCGTAGAGGGAGAGAAGAGAGAGAGTTTCGCTGCATTTCTGCATAAAAATCCTCGTTTAACACTATTTATATTGTGGCCTTCGTCGACGAGCCACATCATCTTGTCCATGAGGTCACAACGAAGGTTCGTCGCCAAACACCATCTCCTCATCGACGAATTTTAGAATTTAGAAAACAGCCTCTCAGCATCTTCTCGTCGATGAAACATACCCTCGTCGACGAGACCTTATGTTATCCTTGTTGACGAATCCCCTATATTTGTCAATGAGTCCTTGATTAAATTCATGGGCTATTACACTTAAAGTGCAACGTCGTTGATGAACGCGAAGCGTTCATCAATGAAGTTTGCAACCTCTTTCTATTTCTGTTTCCATTTCCCTTCCTTTTTATTATTTAAATACCATTATTCTTTAGGTTATAACAAAAGGTGCGATCAAAAATGAGCTTTAGGAGAGTTTTAGCATAGAAATCATGTATTGCTTGAATGTATTCTTCATTTAGTAAGTAAGGTATTTATAAACCTTTTTAAGGAAAAGTTTCCTCATTTAACATGAAGCATTTCGGTAACTTTTCAAAAAATATTAAATTATAGAATTAATTTTTGAAAATCTTCCATTTAGGTAACTTTTCAAAAAATATTAAATTATAGAATTAATTTTGAAAATCTTCCATTTAGTCAACTTTTCAAAAAATATTAAATTATAGAATTAATTTTTGAAAAATTTCCCACAAGTTTGAAATTCAAAAATTCTCCGTAGAGTTAGTCGACTGACTCACTCGATTGGGTCACTAGTCAGTCGGTTGGGCAGTCCTCTTTTTCAAATATTTTCTATTTCTGATTTCTTTAAAATCTAGTTTACTTGAAAAACTTAATTATAACCTTTCAAAAACATTTTCAAGAGTTTTTTCAAGTATTGGTCTCTAAGTCTTTGTATCTCTAAGGAGATTCACATATCTAAATAGTGATGACTTGAAGTACTTACAAATATCTTTCTAAGCATGATTTCTTGGATCGCTGAGTCTTTCAGCCTCTTGAGGTTTACTTTTTACTTCAAGATCTGTTTGGCCTTTAAGTTCTTCATTTGTCGTTAATTGCTTCAATATACTCAGAAACTTTCATTTGATTGACATTGATCTCCAGCTTGCTTCCATGATTTAACCGTGAGTGTCCTTAGACCTGAAAAAACGTCACTCAACAACACATGTTAAACCATCCTTCGTTTTTTTATCATCAAAACAAGATTGAAAAGCCCAGTTAGGCCAACAATCTCCCCATTTTTAATGATGACAAATGAGGAGCAAAAATTTGAGTAAACCTTAAAAAGGCTCTCCTTAACAACAAGCATCATTTTACTCCCCCTTACAATAAGCATCATTTTAACAACAATATCATGCTCATCATACATTATTATGTTCAATTTTTTGAATTTTTCATATTTTTGCTCAATACTACTCCCCCTTTTGACATCAATCAAAAAGAGTAAAAAAAATTAAGTTCAAATGAACAGATGAACACACACTTCTCAATATGTTGCAATATAGCATATATAATGTGCTTCGATAGTCATATTTCATATTTGGCATTCTTATTGCATGTGTGTTGTGACATCTTTGAATTTTCAATCATGCATATGGTGCCCAACATTTATATTTGTGAAAAAAAAAAAACTTCAAAAAATCACATTTGTCATGCATAATGCATCATTCAAATACCAAGATCATGACAATGTTACCAATATCGTTACATGCTCATAATTATGTTGTATTGCTCAAAAATCAAGTGATATATTCATGGATACCAATATATTTCTTTAGTTACCAATGTTGATGTCATGTCATGCACTGCTCATGGATGCCAATTTTTCATTTATCCATATGTTCCATCATAAACATACATGGTCAAGAATTAATCAAGTCATGTCAAACTTCATGTTTCTAAATCATGCCTAATAACTTTATCCTTAAATTTTCAAAAATATAGTGAGCCACAAATCATTAATATTTTTGCATCATCTTAAAAGATTTCAAGATACCATTTTTAAGACATACACATGTAGCATATTGCATATCACATAAGCATGAAGTCTATTATCCAAGAAACAAGGGGAAAGATAGCAACCAAACTAAGTGTTGTATCATTCACCATATCAAAGTACATGCCAAAACAAACTTAGAGCATACAAAGAGATAAACCCTAGGTCAGTTGACTAACCACTCAAATGACTTGAGAGTCTAGGGTTGCTCTGTCTGTTAGTCGGCTGACCTCAGGGTCAATTGGTTAACTGGACTCTGTTCCGGGAAGAATTCTTCAGTCAGTTGGCTAACCTTAGAGTCAGTTGGTTGACTGTAGATTTTTCTTTAAGCTTGTCCTTTTAGTGAGTTTCTCTACTATGTAGTAGACCAAGCTCTCTTCTAATGGTTATAAATCTGTCTTCTGATAGAGATTTAGTGAAGATATCAGCCCATTGATCATTTGTATTGATAAATTCTAGAATGATGTCTTCTTTTTGGACATGATCTCTTAGGAAGTGATGTCTTATGTCAATATGCTTGGTTCTTGAGTGTGAGATAAGAGTTTTAAATATTTTTATTGTCATCGTATTATCACACTTAATTGGTATAGTTGTGTATTTCAAATTGAAATCTCTTAATTGTTGTTTCATGTAAAGTGTTTATGCACAACAACTCCCGGCTGCTACATATTTAGCTTCCGCATTGACAAAGCCATGGAGTTCTGTTTCTTAGAGAACCAAGAAAATAAAGATCTTCTTAAGAAGTGGCATGTGCCACTTGTACTTTTTTTTATCTATTTTACGCCCTGCATAGTCCACATCTTAATAGCTAATCATTTCAAAACTGGTGTCCTTAGGATACCATAGTCATAAGTCCATAGTGCCTATTAAGTATCTTAAGATTCTCTTAACAGCCATTAGGTGTGATTCCTTAGATGCTGATTGAAAGCGTGCACACATACACGCACTAAACATTTTGTCGGGTCTACTAGCAGTTAGATATAGTAGACTTCCAATCATACCTCTATAATACTTTGAGTCTACGAGTTTTCCCTTTTCATCTTTGTCTAGGCTGATAGAGGTACTCATAGGTGTTCCTATGGGTTTACTATTTTCCATACCAAATATCTGTATCATTTCTTTTATGTATTTGGATTGACTTATAAAAGTCCCATTCTTTTCTTGTTTAATTTGAAGTCCTAGAAAATAGTTTAGTTCTCTCATCATGCTCATTTCAAATTCTTCTTGCATACATTTTGCAAATTCTTCACATAATGTTCATTAGTGGCACCAAATATTATATCATCTACGTAGATTTGAATAAAAAGAATGTCATTTTTCTTAGTTTTAATGAACAAGTTACTATCAATTTTTCCTCTTGAAAACCCCTTCTCAATTAGAAATCCACTAAACCTTTCATACCAAGCCCTAGGGGCCTACTTTAATCCATACAAAGTCTTAGTTAGTTTAAATACATGATTAGGATGTTCTATATTTTCAAAACCAGGGGTTGTTCAACATATACCTCTTCATTAATATACCTATTTAAGAATGCACTTTTGACATCCATTTGGTATAACTTAAATTATTTGTATGAAGTGTAAGCTAACAGCATTCTTATAGCCTCCATTATAGCTACAGGGGCAAAGGTTTCATCATAGTCTATCCCTTCTTTTTGGTTATACCCTTTAGCTACAAGTCTAGTTTTGCTTCTAATGATTATACCATTCTCATCCTTTTTATTTCTAAATACCCATTTAGTTCCTATGATCGAATGATTTTCAGGTTTGAGTACTAATTGTCATACTTTGCTTCTTTCAAATTGGTTTAATTCTTCTTGCATGACAATTATCCAAGCGTCGTCTCTAAGAGCCTCTTCAACATCTTTAGGTTCATTTTGAGATAAGAATGCATAGTGATTACATAGATTCTTAAAGAAGATCTAGTAGTTACACCTCTAGATGGTTCTCCTATAATTTGATCTTGAGGGTGATCTTTTTTGTACTTCCATTCTCTTGGTAATTTCGGATTTTCTATAGGTTCATCTTTTGAGTTTTCTTCATTTACTTCCTTTTCTTCCTTGATTTCTATCTCATCCTCCTTTTTGAAAATATCATCCTTTTCTTCATTTTTTACTTCTCTTGAAAAATGATTTGACTCATCAAAGTCTACGTGAATTGATTCAATTATGGTGAGTGTTCTTTTGTTGTAGATCCTATAGGCCTTAATATTTGTAGAATATCCTAGGAAAATACCTTCATCCGATTTAGCATCAAATTTTCCTAAGTTGTCTTTGTTATTGAGTACGAAACACTTACATTCAAAGACATGAAAGTAGGTTATGTTAGGCCTTCTTCCTTTCCATAATTCACAGGGTGTTTTGTTTAGGCTTGATCTAATAGAAACCCAATTAATTACAAAGAAAGCTGTATTTACAGTTTCGACCCAAAAATACTCAGGTAAGTTATTTTCATTCAGCATAGTTCTTGCTATTTCTTGAAGGGTTCTATTTTTCTTTCCACAACTCCATTTTGTTGTGGGGTTCTTGGTGCTAAGAAGTTATGGCTTATGCCTTGATCATTGCAAAATTTTTCAACATCTTGATTCTTAAATTCTTTACCTTGGTCACTTCTTAGTTTTGAGACATTGTACCCTATCTCATTTTGAAGCTTCTTGCATAGAGTGATTAACAAATTACAAGCTTCCTCTTTGTTAGCTAAAAACAATACCCATGTATATCTAGAGTAATCATTAACAATTACAAAAGCGTATTGTTTTCCTCCTAAGCTTTGAGTTCTAGTGGGATTAAATAAGTCTAAGTGTATGAGTTCTAAGGGTCTACTATTTGATATATGTTTCTTCTTTTTGAAGCTTTTCTTAATTTGTTTTCCTAGTTGATAGGCATCAAACACTTTATCTTTGGTAAACTTGGTGTTAGGCAAGCCTTTAACTAAATTCTTTTGGAGAGTTTAGATATGAGATCCATGCTAGCATGTCCTAATCTTCTATGCCAAGGCGAACTATTTTCACTCATGGCAGTTAAGCAAGTTATATCAAGATCAAGCCATCAAGGTTTATGCAATATATATTGTTCATTCTATGTACAGTGAATAATGTCTTATGATCCTTAGGATTCTGAACAATGCATTTTTCTTTCTTAAACATTATTTCAAATCCTTTGTCGCTAAGTTGACTAATGCTTAATAGATTATGCTTTAGACCATCTACTAACAAGACATCATCTATAGTGAGTGAAGAGTCTTTACCTATTTTACCAATTCCGATAATTTTGCATTTTGCATTGTCACTGAAGGTTACAAATCCTCCATCCTTTTGAGTGAGAGAAGTGAACTTAGATTTTTCTCCCGTCATATGCCTTGAACATCCGCTGTCCAAGTACCATAAATCTTTAGACGGAGTGGTCCTAAAGCAAACCTATGAGAAAGGATTTATGTTGTTACTTTTGGAACCCAAACTTTCTTTAAATCTTGTCTAGTTTTAGCATTTATCTTCCATTCATTTTTTACTTTAACATACTTTTTCTTTAGTGGACAAATAAACATTATCTGGCCTTTATTTTTACACATGTAGCAAGTAGTATGCTCATAAATGTTTGTTGATGAAGTACTTGCATAATGTTTAGATTGATTTACAAAATATCCCATAAACAAATTTTTCTTTCTTTTGTTTAGTGCTCCATTGTAACCAATTCCTTCTTTGTTGTTTTTCATCCTTTGTTGTCCTACCATTTTTTTGAAATTATTTTTACCTTTGGTAAAGCTGTAAATGACTTTTTCCTTTTCTTAAATTTGGTCTTTAAGATCATTTATTTCTTACACTCTCTTGCTATCTTCATTCACTTGAGACTTAGCTAATTTTTGAGACAAATTATCTACTTTCTTCTCAAGCTCTTCAATCTGTAAGTCTTTTTCTTCTTCAACAAGTTTTGAGGATTCAAGCTGATTTCTAAGTATTCCATTTTGTTGTTTCAAGCTTATGTTCCTTTTTGAGACCTTAATGAACTTATTATGCAGAGAGAATAATTCAGCTTGAAGTTCTTTATAATAAGACATGCTTTCACATGAATTACTACATGATTCATCACATGAATCTTCACAGAGAGAGTGGTAAGATTTTACCTCTTCGGTATGTGCCAGGAAGCACATGTTTGCTACTTCTTGATCGTTTGACTCACTCTCTGATTCACTCGAACTTGTATCATCCCAAGTTGCCTTCATTTCAGACTTCTTTTTCTTCTTTTCCTTCTTGAGTTGTGGGCATTCCAGCTTGATGTGCCTAGCCTTTTTATAGTGATAGCAAGTGGGAGGTTCATTTTTGCTTTTGTATTCTTTTTTATTACTTTCACCTTTTTCAGCCTTTGATCCGTTGTATTTTCTAGTGAATTTCTTGTTTCTTTTGAAGAATTTTCCAAGTCCTTTAGTTATGAAGGCTAAGCCCTCATCTTTTAATTCACTAAATTCATTATCTTCTTCACTTGAATGTTCTTTCAAGGCTTTTAGAGCTATAGACTTCTTATTCTTATATTCAGTGCTTCTTTCTTTCAAAATCATTTAATGGGTTAGAAGTGATCCTATGAGTTCATCTAATGAAGTTCTTTTGAGATTTCTCCCTTCTGTAATGGTTGTGGCTTTTAGTTCCCAAATAGGTGGAAGTGCTCTTAGAATTTTGCGGATCATCTCATGGGTGGAATATGTTTTTTCCTAAGGCACTTAGTGAGTTTATGATATGGGTGAACCTAGTGTACATGCTTGTTATAGTTTCATCGGAGTTCATCCTAAAAGTTTCGTATTCACTAGTTAACATATCAATTCTTTTGTCCCTAACATTTACTGTGCCTTCATAGGTTACTTCTAATTTATCCCAAATTTATTTAGCTGTTTTACACGCCATTACTCTATTGAACTCACTTGCATCAAGTGCACAATATATAGCGTTAATTGCACTTGAGTTAATTTGTAGCATTTTGTAATCTGATTCAATTAGTTCTTTATCTTCTTTAGGTACTTCTTTTCCATCTACAAGTTTAGTAGGGATCAGATTTCCATTTGTGACAACATTTCATGTCTTCCAATCTATTTTTTGAAGGTAGATTCTCATTTATTGCTTCCAAAAGGTGTAATTGAGTCCACAAAAAATGGGTAGTCTAGTTGAGGATTGACCCTCACCAAAGGGAGCTACTCCTATTTATGTCATCTAGATCTTTATATAGCTACTTATTTGGATTTTCTATAATCGTATTCTGATACCAATTGAAACCTAAGGTGTAGCCCTAAAGGGGGGTGAATTGGGTTATTTAAAAAATTCTTTAGAGTCTTTTTAAGAATTCTTGATTTTTTACAATCTTTTAAGAACTTCTTAAAATTCTTGTTGATTTGGTAGTCTACACAAACACTTAATTCAACTATTCAATCTGCAACCACAACAACCAATTTAATAACTATTCAAGCCAAACAAACACCATACAAGTAATTAATATTAGTTTTGCAATATTCAGCAACCTTGTTTATGAATGTGCAAGTCCTATAGTTAGCTTTTGAATTGAAAATTAAAATAACATCCAAACACTTTTTCAAGATTAGAATTTAAACAAACTTTCAACTAATAGGTTTTGGGTTGTTAACAAATCAACGTACTCCCATATGGTTTCCGCAAAAAATTGATTAACCAACGTACTCCCTTTCGGTTTTCGCAAGCCCAAGAACAAATTAGACTTTGTTTTATTTAATTTCCAATATGCATTGTTTTTATAATTGAAAGAATTACAACATTCACGCAGTTTATATTTTTACTAAAATTTAAAAGAGAATAAGGGAAAAAGAGTGGCATCGTTGTTTTTACGAGGTTTGGCTTACCCCTACCTACGTCCTCGCCTTAAATCAATCACCTAAGGATTTCACTATACCCTGTTCCTTCCGGGTGGAAGAAAAACCTTACAACAATCAACCTCTTTTTTGGGAAGAGAAACCTCTTCAAGCAATAACCAATGCTTGGTTCAACGATTCAACAATACCTTGAACCGTCAAAGATCAAGTAGAAAAAAAATGAATATCTGCGTACAAAAACACTCTCAAACACAGAGCAAGTTGTACAAGTTAAATCTCAAATCGTACTTCAAAATCAAAACTAAATAGAAAATTTGGAGCTCAAGGTTTAGAAGTCACCAAATGTTCTTTCTTATTGATATAAGAATTTTAGATACAACTCAGAATCAAAGCCCCTTTTTAATCCATCAATTTCGTAGAGTTTTCCCCTAGCAAAGGTGTGATCAACAATGAGCTTTAGGAGAGTTTTAGCATATAAATCATGTATTGCTTGAATGTATTCTTCATTTAGTAAGGAAGGTATTTATAAACCTTTTTAAGGAAAAGTTTCCTCATTTAACATAAAGCATTTAGGTAACTTTTCAAAAAATATTAAATTATAAAATTATTTTTGAAAATCTTCCATTTGGGTAACTTTTCAAATAATATTAAATTATAGAATTAATTTTTATAAAAATTTCCCGCAAGTTTGAAATTCAAAAATTCTCCACAAAGTCGGTCGGCTTACTCACTCAACTAGGTCACTGACTCACTTGACTGGGTCACTAGGCAGTCGGCTGGGCAGTCTTCTTTTTTCAAATATTTTCTATTTCTGATTTCTTTAAAATCTAGTTTACTTGAAAAACTTAATTATAACCTTTCAAAAACATTTTCAAGAGTTTTTTCAAGTGTTGGTTTCTAAGTCTTTGTATCTTTAAAGAGTTTCACATATCTAAATAGTGATGACTTGAAGTACTTACAAATATCCTTCTAAGCATGATTTCCTGAATCACTGAGTCTTTCAGCCTCTTGAGGTTCACTTTTTACTTCAAGATCTGCTTGGCCTTTAAGTTCTTCATTTGTCGTTCATTGATTCAATATACTAAGAAGTTTTCACTTGATTGACATTGATCTCCAGCTTACTTCCATGATTTAACCGTAAGTGTCCTTAGACCTGAAATAACATCACTCAACAACACATGTTAAACCATCTTTCATTTTTTTATCATCAAAACAAGATTGAAAAGTCTAGTTAGGCCAACACGGGCGCTGAACGACGAAGAACTGTAGAGAGAAAGAGAGTGTGTGTGTGTGTGTGTGTGTGTGTACTCACTGGTTCTAGACACAGAGAGAGAAAAAGAGAGAGAGAGAGAGAGAGAGAGAGAGAGAGAGAGAGAGAGATTTTGGGATTTCTTCACCTTTAAGCAATGAAAAATAATATTTATAGGCCTTTTCACTTGGTCAATCTCATTGACGAATTGGTCCCTCATCGACGAGCCATAGAAGGTTATTCGTCGCCGAACCTCCTCCCTCGAAGACGAATCCAAGCTTGATATTTTTCCTATCAGTCGGGATCTCTTCATCAACAAGACTATAAATTTCGGTGATGAAGCACCGTAGGGCATTTGTCGATGTAACATTGGCTTCGTCAAAGAAGCTTGCAAAAATCCCCTTTTCATACTTTCCTTATTTTTTTACAGGTTTGGGTCTCTACATTATATGTCCCTTTTTTTTACATAGGTAGCATATAGTGTGAGTATAGGCATTAGAATAGGTTCTAGCATAGTTTTTGGATGCTTTCGTAAAGTTCCCCATATAGAGATTCTTTTTCTTTGTATTTTCAATTTCATTGAAACCTATGCCCTCTTTATTTAAAGACATTTTTGTGTACCTATCATTTTATCAAAGTTTTCTTTTCCTCTCGTGAAATTATAAATTATTTTTGCTTGATCCTCAATTTTTCCTTTAAGATCACAAATTTTCTGAATTTTGTATATTTTTGCCCTTTTCTTGTAGTTTTACTTGGTCTAGAGACATCTTGTTGATTTCATTTTCTAATTTAGAAATATACAAGTCTTTTTCATTATCCATGGAAGTTTTGGACTTTAGAACTTCTAGTTCTTTTATAACCTTCTCATTCTTGTTTTCTAGTTTATTGATTTTTATTTCCTTTTCTCTTTCAACAAGTCTTAAAGATTCTAGCTCTTTTATTACTCCTTCATTCTTGATTTTCAATGATGTGTATCATTTAGTCACATTAAATTAACTAGAATTTTATACACCTTGAATAGATCATTTTGAAGTTCTTCTTAAAAAGGCATACTTTCATCATCGGATTCATTAGATGACTCACTGCAAGAACTATTAAAAGATTTGGATGAGGAGCTTTCCTCATCATCCCAAGCCATATAGCTAGTATAAGCAACCTCTTGGTCACTTGATTCGTTATCAAAACTACTTGTACTCATATTGTCCTAGGTAGTTGCTTTCATTGCCTCTTTCTTTTTCTCTTTAGAATCTTTCTTAAGTTTTGGACAATCCGGTTTTAGGTGTCCGACTTTCTTGCAATTATAGCATGTAGGTAGTTCTTTCTTTGTTTCTTTCTTCTTAGTTTCTTTCTCATCTGAACTTGACTTTTGGATTTTTCTTTTGAACTTATTCTTCCTTCTTAGTATTCTTGCAAGTTTCTTGGATATGAGGGTTAGTTCTTCTTCTTCATCTTCACTGCTAGAGTTTTCTTTTGATGCTTTAAAGGCTATAGATTCTTGAGCTTTAGATTTACCACTTCTTTTATTCATGGCCATCTCATAGGTGAGAAGAGATCCTATGAGTTCATTTAAGGATGTATTTTTAAGATTTCTTCCTTCCGTTAGAGCTGTGGCTTTTGGTTCCCATATTGGAGGAAGTCCTCTAAGGATTTTCTAGATCATCTCATAAATGGAGTATGTTTTTCCTAAGGCATTTAGGGATTTTATTATGTGTGTGAACCTAGTGTACATATTAGTCATGGTTTCATCCGGGTTCATCTTGAAAGCCTCATACTGGCTTGTGAGCATGTCAATTCTACTATCTCTAACATCTATAGTACCTTCATAAGTTACTTCTAGTTTATCCCATATTTCTTTGGCTAATTTACATGCCATGACCCTATTGAACTCATTTATATCAAGAGCACAATATAATGCATTCATAGCACTTGAGTTTGTTGGTAACATCTTATGGTCATTGTTGATCATATCTTTTTTTCTTTGGGTACTTATTTTTCATCTACAAGTTTTGTAGGAATGTGGTCACCATGTGTGCCAACCTTCCATGCTTTCTAATACATTGTTTGAATATAAATTCTCATCCTTTATTTCCAAAATGTGTAATTTAAACCACAAAAGATGGGAGGCCTAGTTGAGGATTGACCCTCTCCAAATGGAGCTACTCCTAAGTGTACCATATAGACCTTTATATAACTACCTGTTAGGATTTGTTATAACCCCTCTTTGATACCAATTGAAAGTTAAGGAACTATCTCAAGAAGGGGGTGAATTGGATTATTAAAATTTCTTTTAATTCTTTTTGTGAATTCTTAACCTCTAGTTAATCTAGAAATCACACAACCAAACCTTATTTGGACAATCAATCCACAAACCAATACTTCAACACAACATAAAAAAATTGGTTTATAATCACAAGTTCAGCAAAAAATTAATTAAGTTATAAACCTTTGTAAGTAAGTGTAAGTATTGTAACTTGAATGCTTTTGTATATTTTTAGATATTCTTCCAATCAATTCAATTCAACCAAAATGATCAAAACAAAATACACAAGTTAGATTGATTCTAGCAATGCTTTCAAGATTCAACACTTTAATAACTCAAAGTAATCAATCACAAAATATCAATCAAGATATGAAATCCTACTCTTATAAAAGTTTCAGCTTTTGTAGCCCTATGTATATGAATTTGATTCAAGCCCTGTAGAGAATGAAATTGATTCAAGCCCTGTAGATAATGAAATTTAAGATGATAAGCAATATCACATTCAACACTCTTTCCAAAAATTAGATTTTAAATAAACCTTCAGTTAATAGGTTTTGGGTGTTGACCAATTAACGTACTCCCTTATGGTTTTCACAATTAATACTGATCAACCAATGTACTTCCTTTCGGTTTTCGCAAGTTCCAAAAACAAATTAATCTTTAGTTTATTTAAAATTCAATCCACGTAGTTTTTATGATTAGGAAATTTAAATCATCCATGCAGTTGATATTTGTAGGAAATTAAAGGGAATAGGGAAAGAGAGTGACACCACGTTTTTTATGAGGTTTGTCTTATACCCAGCCTACGTCCTCACGTTTGGCCAATACCACCAAAGGATTCCAATAAACTACTCCTTTACAGGCAGAGTAAACCTTAGACACTCCTTCAATAGGCTAGAACAATGCCTCTCCAAGTGATACCCCCACTCGGTCACTCTTTCAATAGGCTAGACCAGTACCTCTTGAAGTGATAGCCCACACTCAGTCAACGATCCAACAACCTAAAATCGTCAAGAAACAAGAAACAAGAGTTGCGTACAATAATACTCTCACAAAGAGCAGATTAGTACAAATTTAATCACTATGTACTTCAATAATTAAATATCAATATGAAATACAATTGAAACTCAAGAGAATTTATTACCGAGTTCCTTCTAGATGAGAATTAGCAACTCAAAACTTAGAAGTAGGATGGATCAGCACTTTATAAATTTAGCAATTCAGTTATGCAAAGCATTGAGCAAGAGAGAGCTTTGTTTGCAAGATAGCTTTCAGCGGATTTTTCAATTTTTTATTTCTTGGGCGTGTAATTTGATTTTCAAAACCATGTATTTATAGACTTCTAAAAGTGATTTTGTGTTGCCCAAGTTTGCTTGGAGTATTTCCCAAGTTTTCATTAATTTTGGGGCACAAGAAACCTTAATTCGGATTTTTAAAACATTTAAAAAATTAGCCATTAAACAGTGTTTAGACTACTAAACTATTGGGTTTAGTCTTTTGATGTTCCTTTAAGCACTTAAAATTATAGTTTGGACATAGGGTCAGACGATTGAACTGCAGGTTTAGTCTTCTGAAGTCTCAACTCAGGCGACTGAACTGAGAGTTTAGTTTTCTAAGGATGTTCAGCCTGTTCTGTGTTTCAAAAAATAAATCTTCAATTGACTGAACTAATTCTTCAGTCTTCTGAAGAAATTCTTCAGACGTCTGAAGTAAAACTTCAGTCATCTGAGGGTGCATCTTCAGACTTCTGAGGGTACACCTCAGTCGTCTGGGCATACCAACTTCAGAATTTTCATTTTAGTATTCAAAAATCCTTTTGGCTCTCTTGCTTTGACTTCTTATAAAACATTTTTCGGATTTTGAAATAAGGTCTTTAAGTCCATAATTAACCCTAGAAGAGCTTTCAACATATTTCACAAAGATATTTAAATGCGAAGTACTTACATAAAGACTTCTTATGATGTTTGACATTCTAAACTCTTAAGTCTTCATGCTTTTCTTTAGGCTCTCTTGCTTTGTCTTTCTTTAGCTCTATCTTGTCTTCAAGCTTTAATATTCTTTAAGATTTTTAGCAAGTCCTCTTTAACATCCTTGTTCTCATAATCTTCAAACTTTATTAGGACATCTTTGAATCCATGCTTTGACTCTTTAAGCTTCATTTGATCATATTTCTTTGGAACATAAGCTTTGAATGATCCTTATGAGCATTTCACTTTGTATTCACATACTTGAGTCCTGAAATATCATCACTTAACTAAATATGTTAAGTTCATCTTATTTGTTATCATCAAAACAAGATTTTAAGCCTTATAAGGTGTTAACTTTGGTGTATTCCCAATAGGGGGTGAATTGGAATTTTAAAACTTATTCTTAGGTTAAACCAGATGTTAATAGAATATCACAACCCATGGTCTTTCTATGCAATCCCAAATGCGCAGATAAATATAATATGTGGAAATTTAAATCATGCGCATCATTCACACTATAACATACATATGCGGTAAATATAAAGTGTTGAAATATAAACAGACACACAATATGTTATTGGGGTTCGGCCAATACTGCCTACGTCCCCACCTCTAACTCACAAGCCCAAGGATTCCACTAAAACTCACTTAACGGGTGGAGCAGCACCGGATACAACTAGGTTAATTAGCGGGGCTGACCTTAACCTATACCTTACCATAATGGTGCACCTAACTTTCCTAACCAGGTCTAAGCCAATCCAGGACTATTCAACCGGGCCAGTCTCCCTCTTCAGGCCCACGCCTGGAATACAACAAATGATATGAAATTTTTGTACACGGAAATACGCTTCTTAACAAGCAGATATGTACTACTACGCACAATATAATCAAAGCACATCAATATGTATGAACTATAAACTCAATGCTATAATGTGTGCTAAACATTTAAATAAGTATAGATAATCAATCTAGATCAAGAGTGTATATCAAAGAAAGATTTGAAACACAGTATATGAATATTACAAAATCATATCAAGTTTTCAAATATTCTTAACAAGATGAATCAAACAAACTCAACAAGATGTTCTCAATATACTAAGCACAAGGAGTGTGTCGCGGCGTCCTGGGAGCGCGTGTGCCCCGGGCGGGGAAATAAAAAAAAATTAATTTTAATTTTCAATTAAAAATAAGATTATCGGAGTCGCCACTAACCTTTAGTGCAGTTAGAACACATGATTACTACCCCGTTATGGGTAGAATCGGTCTACATTACCAGAGTTGGGGCCGGGAGTTTGGTTACGCGAGGGGAAGGTACGAGCACCCCCTACACGCCCGTTCTTACGAACGGTACCTAATTAATTTGAAATTATCCCTTAGTTAATCTAATAATTCTTTAAATTACTCTTTTTTATGAATTTATAAATACATAGAGAAAATAAATAAATAAATATATACATATATTCCCTCAGAGCTTAAGGTACGTGAAGCCCGAAGGCTCATACCCCCGCATTTAAATCATAGGGAAAATATACACACGAAAATAAATAATACCATAAAATAATAAAAATAAATATCATAATACATAATACAAAATATGAATATACCCAAGAATCAAAAATACTAAAAATATTTAATATTAGTAATAATTAGAAGTGATGACAATATTGACAATAATATTACTATAATAATAGTCCTGTACTAATAATATCATATTAATATTGCGACGCTACACTATAATAGTAGTATATAGTATCATAATAATACCATACTAATATACATAGTAAATACAATAGTAATAACAACGAATAAATAACAATAGTAAATAATAAATATGATAATAATAGTAAGTAATAAATGATAAGGATAATAATAAATAATGATAGGAATAATAACAATATTTATGGTAATAATGATATACATATTTTATTTTCTTTAATATTGACACCCGGTTAAAGATTCAATACACACGTATATTGGCAATTAATTAATGAAACAAATCAAATTAAAGACAAACAAATAATGAACTTATGGAAACCTATTCAAGCCATTACCAATATATAAACAATGAGTATGGTAACTTATAGACTTATAGAAATAAATCAAATCAAATTCGATATACAATTCTAAATAGTTAACATGATAATTTACATTACATACAATACAAAATGATAAATTATATCATATACATGATAATAGAAACAATATAATAAACCTTAATATACCTAAATTATATGTGCATAACAACCTCATAACCTAATAAACCCTAATAATAAAAATAATATGAAATAATATATTACCACATTACCTAAATACATACATAAAAAAAAAATACTAATAAACAACAATATTGCAACATACCATTAAGAGCTATGACTTAAATAATACAAATTTAATAATAATCTTTAAACATCAAGCAAACATCCAATATAAACAAAAATCCTGCACCAAAGAAACGTAAACCCATTAGTATTTAATATGCCTAAACAAAAATAATAAAAACTTAAATATGAACCAAAATCCTGCACCCAATAAAAATAAATCGATTAATATTTACCATTATAAGAATATTAAAAAAAAAAAAACGGGTATTAAACAGTAAAGATAATAGTAATATATTGATTATATAACAAGTATAATAATAACAAGTAAAATAAAAATAAATAAAAATAAGAATTTCAACTTTATAAAATGCAAACTGAACCTATATATATTTGTGTGTGTGTGTGTGTGTGAGTGCGTGTGAGTGAGTACGTGTGTGTGTGAGAGAGCAGGGAGGCTTACCAGAGGGGCTGTGTTCGGAAGGCAGCAGCAGTGCTGCGTGGGCGGTCTGCTGGAGGCTGAGCAGGAGCTGTCTGGGCTGAGGTTTGCTGGAGGTGCGGCCGAGAGACAGAGGAGTCCGTGGCTAGGAGTGAAAGCGGTCGCCGGGGCAGTGGTGGATTGCAGAGTTGGAGGTCCCCGGTTGCTCGGGCTGGCCAAGGATGACCAGAGAAGGCTGGCCGCGAGGTGTTCGGGTCCTGGAGTATGACTGTGTGGTGGCCGGATGGCTGGAGGGTTGCAGCGTTCTGGCCGTGGAGTGTTTGCAGAGAGCTGGAGGCTGCCGGAGATTCAGGTTCCGCTGGGAACTTGTTGTGACTGCCGAACTGGGAAAGGCAGAGCGGCGAGGCGGATGATGATCTGCTGCTGTGGGGGCTGCTGGTGTGTGGCCTCTGCGAGAAAGAGAGGTGGAGATAGGAGAAAGTGATGAGGGAGGTCCTGCTGTTGTTGTAGCGAGAGAGAGAGAGACAGTGAGGTTTTTTTTTTCGGTTTTTCTTTTTGGCCTCCTGTGCGCTGCTGTGTGTGCGCCCCCTCCCCAGAAGCCAAAAGAGACCCCCTTTTTTAAAAAAATTTTAGAAACCCTAATTTCCTATTTCCTTTTTGGTTTATTGCATTTTATTACACATTTTTTTTTATTTTTCTTTTGGAAATAATATAGATGAGTATAACTACTAATATGGTAATAATAATAATAATAATAATAATAATAATAATAATAATAATAATAATAATAATAATAATAATAATAATAATAATAATAATAAGGTAAAAATAAAAATAATAATAAAATAATAGTAATAAATAAATAATAATAATAATAGTAAAAATACTAATATTAAAAATAATGTCAATAATAATGAAAATAATAAACAATATAAATAAAAATAAAAGTAATAATAATAATACTAATGAAAAATAATAATAATAATAATAATAATAATAATAATAATAATAAATAAAATAATAGTAATAATAGTAATAAAAAATACTAATAATAATGATAATAAAAATTAAAAATAATAATGAAAAAAATAAATAATAATAATAATAAAATAGAAGTAAAAATAAGTAATAATAATAATACTAATGAAAAATAATAATAATAGTAATAATAATAATAATGAAAATAAGAGGGGACCCATTGTTCTATTTGGCTAGGGCAAAAATAGGGTGTCTACAGAGTGTTTGAATACAAGCTATGAAAATGATTTTGCACACAAAATATAGGCTTAGGTGTCTTCAATGACAATGCAAGAACCACAAACTTCTAAGTCTTCCCACACAAGATTTATCAAATAAAATTGGTGGAAGAACTTTAAGCTTTACTCTCAATAATAAAATCAAACAATAAGCACAACAAATGAGAGTATGAGCAAATGAGGATTAAGTACAAACACTCTAAATATACTCACAACACTTGAAAGATCAAAGAAAATGAAGTTCTGGAGTGTTTGGGAGTAGTATAGGCTAAAGTAGGATTTTTTATTTTGAGAGAATTTGGCCTTAATTATTTTTGCTAAACCTTGCTAATCTAAGCAAATGAACATGTATATATAGGCAAGGAGGAATTTTTGACCATTGGGGACTCAATGGGGATAGTTAGAAAAGTTTAAAACAGGTTTAGAAAAATTAACCTAATTTACCCCTGTTAATTTTTAGTAAAAATTAATTTACCCTGTGAGATTTAGGTGCACGACCTAAGGTTCGGGTGCTCGAATAGACTCAGTCATAAAATCAGTTTTTTAATGGTTCAAGTGCCCGAAGTCAGGGTCGGTTTGCTGAACAAAAGACAAAATGTTTCTGTTCATGATTCGGGTGCCCAGATACAAGTTCAATCGCCCGAGGGCTTTTTGAACACAAAGATTTGGGTGCCTAGGTTCGTAAAAATACTCTGACATGGGTTCGATCGCCCTAGGGCGATACGTTCATTATAGGTTTGATCGCTCGAAACCTGATCAACTTACTGACTTCCCAACGGTTTGGGTGCTCGAGGTGTTTTGAACACCATAGGTTCGGTAACCCGAGACCTCTCACGGCTTTTTCAATTAAATTTAATTTTTGCTTCAATTAATTCCACTAATATTATAAGTGATATTGGGGGCTTTCTTGCAAGTGCTGGACCTAGGGTCTTTCTAAGGATTTTTTAAGTATGCCAAAAAATCTGGCATCGGTCGACCAAAGGGTGATCCCTAAGGTCTCTCTAAGGTCTTGAGCTTATAAGTTCTACATACATGATATGCAGATTATTACAGACCTTTTTGAAATGAAATTACTACAGACCCAATGATAAAAAATACAACAATAAATATGTTAGGTCTTCACTTCTCTTCAGGTTATCGCATGTCATTATATGAACATGCCAATAAGAACCTGCAAACAAACTTGGCAACCATTAAACACCAGAGTATTTGTCATTATCAAAACTGGGAATGACCCATAGGGTCAACATAAGGCCAACAATTAAAGTCATGAATGAACAAGCATACACATGATGAATCTAAAGTGCATAAATTAAATGAGATAAGGAGAGAGAGACAAGTGATATTTGTTATCGAAGTTTGGCCAAACCAACCTACGTCCCTACCTTGGGTATACCCCCCAAGGATTCTACTAGCCCTGCTCACTTAAACGAGCGGAGCAAAAACCGTTACAGCCTCTCCTTACGGGGTGAGGTAAACCCCAGCTCAATAACAAGGCTAAGCCCAACTTGTCTCACTTACGGGGCTGAGACTCCCCAGTTCAATTTCCAAGCTGAACCGAACCGCTCTCACTTACGGGGCTGAGACTCCCCAGTTCAATTAATGGGATGAACCCAACCAGTACAATAAAAATTATTTTTGTACATATTAAAACGCTTCAAAATACAAGCATGGATGTATACATTAAGAGCTCTAATGCACTCTCATATGATATGAAATTAATGTTCAAATAGAGTAAGGTTGTTTCTTTAAAATAATATTTCAACCTTTAAAAGTAATGAACCCTCAAAGGTTTTGACCCTAACAAAATATTCTCCCAAAAATATTTTTCAAAGAATAATCGGAGAACCTAGGGTTTTGGTTATTCAAATGATTCTTGCAAGATAAATTTTTTCTATGAAAGCATAAATGCAAGAAGTAAATGTCCTAAAATAAAGATGCTCTCTTTCAAAAGATTTTCCAAAAAATAATAAAGAGAGTTGGGAGAGTATAAAATTTACTCCATAAAAGATTTTTGAAATATGAATTGAAATAGGAGAACTTTGATTAAAAAAATATTTAAGAGAATTTTAAATTTAATCAAAGTTCCTATTTAAACAAATGAAATGGGTATTTATAGTTTTTCTAAAAAATATGACCGTTGCGGACATATTGGGGATTTTGAAAAAGTTTAATTAAATTTTAACCCCAGTTACCGCAGTTAATTTTTGGCAACCCGACAGTTTCGGTCGCCCGATCCTTAGAGCCGATCGCTCGAACAGACACAAAGAAAAGTTAACTTTTTGACTTTGGATGCCTAAGCGAGAGTTCGGGTGGCTGGGCCAAGGTGATTTTCCAAACGTTCAAGGTTCAATCGCCCTGTGAGTTGTTCAATTTGTCGAACCTCACAATTCAGTTGCCCGAGCCTATTTTGAACTAAAAGTTCGGTTGCCCGGGGAGAGTGGAAAAGTAGCTTTTGAGCATTCGATCAACTGAGGGTAGTTAGTTCAACTTAACTTCGGTCGCTCGAGCCTCAATCAACTTGTTGACTTTTTAGCCAACAGAGTGTTCGGTCGACCGAGGGCTATAATACATAAATAGTTTGCTTGCCCGAAGCTTTCAATTAAGCCTAAAAAAACCTAACGTCAGTCGATCGAAGGTCAACCAAAGTCTTTGTAAGTCCTAAATTGACTCTAAAGTTATATTAAAACCTTTGTAAGATTTTATCTTGTTATGAAAAGGTTTTGTATGAAGTGTAGATGCCCTAAGGTCAGTCTACGGTCATCTGAGCATTCAATCTATATCATGCAAACGCATGCATTATTACAGACCAAAGTATGAAAACCAAATGCAATTATAATTAAAATAAACAAATGTCTCCTTTCTTCCTTTCTTTTCTCTTCATGGAATACGTCAGTATGATGTGAGCTTTTAGTTCTTTTTGGCTTCCATCTTCCCCTTATGTGTGTGCATTCTGAATTGTAAATCTGTTCAAAACACTAGGCACACACATGAGACACTTGTGTTTGTCAACATCAAAGTAGAATCGAACTCAAAAAACCAATACATTACTAGACGACAAAATTGTCGAAGCCAAAAAATGCAGAACTCCGACGACAAATCGATCGATTTATCAGTCACTAGTGGATTCGATACCAGCCAGTGGTGGATTTTATACACTCTTTTTAATTGAAATAATTAATAGCATATTAAATTATGTACATTTATTGAGTAGTTTCAAACTATTAAAAATGGTTTTTCCCAAAAAAATAGTATTCCAATATTTAATGTTTTTACCAAAGTTGAGTTTAAGGAAAAAGTTTGAAATATATGAAAATATTATCAAAATTACAAAATGTATTTATGATTATGTGAAATTTGTAATTTAACATTCAAAATTTTTTATTTTATATTTTTATATTATTATAATTTAACGAATTTCTTTATGAGTTATTATTAAAATCATAGCTCATGCATGGGGGGGGGGGGGGGGAGATTGCTTGTATAAATAAATCTATAATCAATAATAATAACTTATAACCAAGGATTTTTCATGTTTTCTCTCGTTGTCCAAGTGGCGATGCAAAAATATTTTATTTTATTTTTTCTGAAATCGAGAAAATATATTTTAAATTTTTTTTTTTTTTTTTTCAAATTACATGTTCTGTTCCCCACATACCCTTTTTTATTTCTCAGAACAAAGCCTTTCCAACTTCCCAAAACCAACTTCAACCAAGTAGGCTCCATGGTAAGGAATGGGAATGTCGTTAGTGATGGAGTGAACCTTCAAATTCGAGGATGGAGATGAATCATTGTGCAACTTTGCCCATCTCTCCATCTTCAAAACTGAAAGAAGTGATGTAGATCTATTTAGAGAGAGAGAGAGAGAGAGAGAGAGAGAGAGAGAGAGAGAGAGAGAGAGAGAGAGAGAGAGAGAGAGAGAGAGAGAGAGAGGGTCCAGATCTGTTTCTAAGGGAGAGAGAGCAATAAGGAAAGCTTTTAAATTTTAATCTTTAGTTCATTATATTGGATTTGAGTCCCAAATATCATAATTTTTTAACCTTTGAATTTATCTCCTTCTATTAATTAATTTATTTTAAATATTAAAATGTGTATTATTATATCATGTTTATTGTGGTATAAATACATTTAATAAAAAGTCACTACTTCACTTTTTTTTTTGGTGAAATTAATTATGCCAAGAATCAATGGATAAAACTAGTGTTGGTTTTTCAAACCTTTTATAAGAAACTTTGAATTTTGATTTGTGTTAATTTGGACAAAAGATAAAACAAAATTATATTAATTTTTGTTCAAATTCACACAAATTGAAACTTAAAAACTCAAAATTCATACTCCCAAATCCATAACTGTAAAGACCCGAAAAATGATAGTAATTAAATAAAGAGGAAAAGGAAAATTTAAAGGAGGTAAAATAGGATTCGTCGACGAATGCCCTAACTACATCAACGAACTCCCTTATACGGTTCATGGACGAGATTCAGTGCCACGTCGACGAAGACATACAGAGAGGGGGACATGTAGACCCAATGAGTCCACGTGTCTCATCGACGAACTCATTATCCTCGTCAACGAACTTCCTTCCTCGACTCGTCGATGAGTCCACGTGTCTCGTCGATGAAACCACGTGGCAAAAGTCTATATATATACACAAAATCGGATTTGGGGCGAAAATTCAGCTAATTTTTTTTTCTCTCTCACTAGATTTCGGTCTCTCTCACTTCTCTCTAGATTTCTGGCCCTATTTCTCCCCGGTTCGACGATCAAAAGCTACCACGATGATCCTGGGAAGATTCTCTACAACTTAACCGGAACAAAATTTCGATTTGAGAAGTTTGAGAATCATTCCAAAATCAATGTAAGTGGATTGTTTAAGGGTTATTTGGCTTGTAGGTTTTTCTGAACCCAGATTTAGTAGTAGATGTTGTTATACTGGTGTTTGATATGATTTATGTGAGTGTTGTAAATTCAGGATTTTGGGGCTTTTACTGCAGGCAGGTTAGGGAGTCTAGTGGGTATACCCAGGAACCTAGGTAAATGATAAATAGTTTATGATTTAAGAAATGTGAGTATGAAAATTATTCTGGAAATTCAGTTGGATGACAGGGAAATATGTATGTGTATGATTTCAGGAATTTGGGATTATGAATGCCATTGGCGTAAGTTAGGAAGTTAGTAGACGAACTTAGTTTGTCAAGTAAAGGAAATATGTTATGCTAATAAATTCAAAAATTTTATCAGTAAATTATAGTATTTGTTTATTAAAATACAAGGTATCAATTTATACAATTTTACAGATTTTAGAACATGAGTTTTATAAATTGTATGGCCTTAGTAGATATTTTGTTCATTACTGAATTTATATAGTTTTTCAAAACACCATGATTTACAGTATTTTTGGCATAGAAATATATTTTACCAGATTTTACAGAATTACAAATTGCAGTGTATATGTATAGATAGATATTATACAGACAGATATTTTACAGAGACATATTATACAGATAGATATTTACAGACAAATATTTTACAGTATTTACAGAATACCATGATTTCCAAAATTATAAATCCATAACACTCAGATATTACAGTTTATTCAGTTAGATAATATAGATCAGATATATAGTTATTTCAGTAAGATATTACAGTATTTACATATTAGATTTATAGTGTTATGGTTATTTTGGAATCATGATGAAATAGCAAGATAATTATATATTAGTATTATATAGTATCAGATCCTGATGAATTATTTCAGTCAGATTTAGTCAGTAGAGCACGGTACCGTAGCTATTTCATATCAGAGTGCAACCAGATATCTCAAATAGTGTGTGAATTCTATCTACCGTGCCTTGGAGAGATTGCACGCTCCCCAATATTCTGGGTAGAGGTAGCTGATTTGACAAGGTAGATACCAATATCGTGCCTTTGGAGGGATTGTAGTAAAGGCCGAACTGAGGATTGGTAGAGTATTTAGGTGACTTACCTTGGTAGGCCAATCAAAGTTAAGACCGGTCTACGGGCCGCACAACCCTGTTATGAGGGGTTAAATCATGACATTTAGATTTTCAAGGATATTTCTCAGTTATTTATATATATACAGATTTACAGAATATCAGCAGATATATTATAATACTAATAGTATAATTAAATAGAAAACTCATATATTATGAGTGTATTTTAAGTCATGTAGGTATGAGTTACATAGTATTATATTTTACATGATATCTCAGTACAATTATTTATCAGTAGATTATTTATGTAAACTCATTTTCCACACACTAGTAATAGCATATTTCATCTTACTGAGTGTTGTTTCAACCCAGTGACTTAACATTTTTCAGGTGATCCAACTAGACGAGCAGATTAGTCTCGCAGGTAGAGAAGTTGTCAAAACTATCCTATCTATAGGGTAAGTGTTATCAGGGGGTTGTATGTTTGCGTAGCATTCAGGAGTTTTGGGTAGTAGATTTTAGGATGATGAGTAATTATGTATATATATTTTGAGAAAATACTAGATTCTGGTATCGTAAATATGGATGTATGACTTTATGTTTACTGTTGTATAGGTATACTACTTTATAAACAGGAATTTCCTCAGTGCCCAATTGGGGCCTGAGATGTTAGAGCAAATATTATCAGGGGTATCAAAGTATTTTATTTTGCAACATATTTAAAAAAAATGGTATGAAATTTTAGGTCGTTACAATAACTGTTCATTTTATACATTATTTTTTGTTATATGACTTAATTATTATGTTATATCTCTTTTTTAAAATAGAGGGAAATGAATTTGAGATCTTGTATTTTACGGTTGACTTAGATTATACGATTGGCGCTAACTAAAGCCCTTCCTCACAATCTTTTTGTCTCTTAACATTCGAATCCACGACCTAATATAAAGTCCCAAACCAATAATTCCTTAGAAAAATAAGGGGTTGTTTGATATTACTATCAAAAATTACAAAAAATGCAAACTAGAAACGAAAATCAAAAAGATGAAATAGAAACTAAAACTAGAAATGAGCAACCGGTTTGGTAATATTTGTAAATATTAAACAAATGAAAAACTTAATTAAAAATGTTGATTCATATTTAACTCAAATAATTATAAAAATATGATTAAAATAATAAAATTAAAAAAATACAAATTAAATCATACTATAATAAAATAAAATTATAATAATTATTTTACTTAATTGTTATATTTTATACATGACAATTGAAAAATACTAAAAATATTTTATAATTGATTTTATTATTTTTAAAAAAAATATATGTATATTTTTATTTTAATTATATTTAAATTAATATGATCATTTTATTTTAATTTTATTACTATCTTGAAAATTTAAACTATTTTCGTAATTTAAATTTTGTACCAACTAATGTTTTGAATTAACATTTTGAATATGATATTTTCTATAACTCACAATCATAATTGAAATTCATATTTTGTAATCGTCAACAAAAGTTGATTTCGACCATAATTATTTTATTTTTCAAAATTTATTGGAAACAAAACTCTATTAATAATTATTATTTTAAAAGAACCTCATAAATAAAATTTGAAACCATCTCATAAATTTATAATTGTTGTTCGCCAAAAGCACAATGGAAGCACACAATCACATAACGAATTAATCAACAAACAACCAATGCAATCACTCAATGATGAAATATACTGAAGAAGCAAACACTTAGTAATGAGAAGAATGAAATCACTACCAAAAGACACAATATTTACGTGGTTCGACAATTTGCCTATGTCTACGGGAGCAGCAACTTCGTTTTCCACTATGAACAATGTCAAAGCTTACAATAGAGTTACAGATCATTGATTATATGTTAACCCTAAATGTACAAGAACCTTAGATCCTATCTAAAATATCCCTATTGCAATCCCCGATGGAAATCCCTCCGATTAGCAAATCTACTAGCCTCTTAATTTGAATTGCCTGACTTGCGTTAACTAAAACTGTCGACGGTTTAGGCCAAACCATCGACGGTTTGAAGCTACTAGCACCCTGTATTCTGCTAGCAATGCTTGAACTTGTCCATTGTAATCGGCTTCGTCAGCATATGAGTTGTATTGTCTGACGTATGAACCTTCTTAAGAAGAATTTCCTTGACCCTGTGATACCGCACATCAATGTGCTTCATCCTTCCATGGTACACCTGATTCTTCGCCAAGTAGATGCAACTCTGATTATCACACTGCAATTAAACTCCACTCAACTCTCCGACCAATCCAGCAAGTCATAACGCTTCCTTGGCAGCCTCAACCACTACCATGTACTTTGACTCAGTAGTAGACAAAGCCACGAGCGACTACACCATAGACTTCCAACAAATAGGTCCTCCCACAAGGGTAAATACGTACGTTGTGGTAGACCTACAGTCATACAGGTCTCTTGCGTACTTGGCATTCATGTACCCTACCACTAATGGATCACTCTATTGTGCACTGAACACTATGTCATATCTAGTCGTACCCCTCCAGTACATAAGAATCCACTTCATAGCATCCCAGTGCTATCAACCCGAGCTCAAGAAGAACTTGCTCACTACGCTGACAGCATGTGCCAGGTTCGACTTAATACACACCATGGCATACATTAGACACCCGACTGCGCTAGCATAGGGTACCTTCTACATATCAAGAACATCATCGTCCGTCCTTAGGCATTGGGCAATAGATAGCCTAAAATGACTTGCCAAAGCCATGCTCATCAACTTAGCATTAGCCATGCTAAACATCTCCAACACCTTTTCCACATAGCCACCCTCAGATAACCATAGTCTCCTTACAGCTCTGTCCCTCCGAATCTCCATGCTAAGTTTCCTCTTGGTTGTACCCCAAGTATTTCATGTTAAACTCTTTTCCTAACAGAGTCTTCAACCGATTTACCTCGGTCATGTCTTTAGCAATAATCGGCATGTCTTCAACATACAGCAATGGAAATATTAGAGACCTGTCCACAAGTTTCCTCACATAGATGCATCAATCGTACTCACGCCTCCTATAGCCAATATGGGTCATACAGGCATCAAACCTCTTGTAACACTACCTCAAAGACTGCTTTAGCCCGTACAGTTCTTCTTTAGTTTGCATACTAAGTGCTTCTATTCAAGTTGGCTAAACCCTTCCGTATGTGTCATGTAAATCAGCACCTCCAGATCACCATAGAGGAACATCGTCTTTACATCCATCTTCTTGAGATGCACATCATGTTGCGCCACCAGTCCCAATACTACCCTAATGGAAGTGTGTCTGACCACAGGGGAGAAGATTTCATCATAATCTACTCCCTTCCTCTGCGAATATCCTTTTTCTGCCAAACGAGCCTTGTACTTCTCTCTTTCCTTTTCCAAAACTGCTTCCTTCTTCCTTTGTACCCACTTACATCCAATCACCTGCTTTCCAACTGGAATCTCCACCAAGTCCTATGTCTGGTTCTTATGCAATGACTCCATCTCCTCCACCATGGTGCCTATCTAGTTACCATTCTCTAGGCAGTGCATGGCCTCCTGAAAGGTAGTAGGATCCACGCTGCTGGTGGTAAGCACACAAGACACCAAATTGTCAAAATTGTGCCTGGGGGATGGCCTGACAACGCTTCTAAATTTGTCTACAACTATGCTACAATGAGGCTATTGGTCATCTAAGCTAGTACTCTCTGTGTCTCCATACTAAGTTTCTAACTCCACCTGCACCACTGGCTGATCTCTCGGGCTAAGACTGCATGCATGTCTGCCCTAAGTCTTTAACTCCACCTAAATTGGGTGCTCATTGCTACTGTAATTTTCTAGAATTTGTTTCTTTATTTCTTCCTGAGTATGCCACAACATGGCTTTCTCATCAAAAACCACGTCCCTACTGATCACCACCTTAGTTGCCACTAGATCCCATATCTTGAACCCTTTCACACCTTTCTGATATACCAAAAAGATGCAGCTTGTAGACTTCACCTAGCTTAGATCTCTCCTCAGAAGGAATATATACATAGGCCAAACACCGAAATACTCTAAGTCCAGAGTAGTCTACCTTGCCACTTGTCCACAGCTCCTTAGTAACTTTCCCATTCTTTTATGCCCTTGGTGATCTATTTACCAAGAAATAGGTCATACCAACCTCCTCGGCTTAGAAATTCATGGCAATCCCGGCATGCAACCTAAAGCACTGAGCCCTTTTAGCTAGGGTTTGATTCATCCTCTCTTCCACACCGTTTTGTTGTGGTTTCCAGCGTACGGTAAAATGCCTCCTTATGCCTACTACTTGCAGAACTCTCTAAATCCCGAGTTTGTGTACTCAGTTCTATTATTTATCCTAAGGAACTTGATCTTTCTCCCGGTCTGGTTTTCCACCTCATCTTTCCACATTGTAAACTTGGCAAACATCTCTTAGTTGACACACATGAAGTAAATCTAGACTTTAAGTGAGTAGTCGTCGATAAAACTCATGAAATACATATGCCATCATTGTGATGCCACTCTCACCGTCTGAATGAATGTAGTCCAATACTCCCTATATCTTGTGCGTGACTATCATGAACTAAACTCAATTATACTTCCCAAGCACAAAATACTTGCAGAACTCTAGCTTATATGATTTTACCCCCTCTAAAAGATTCCTCTTGTGAAATTCCTTCATCCCACGCTCACCCATAAGCCCTAGACGCATATGCCATAAAACAATACTGTCAGACTTAGACTCTACAGTTGTAGCTTCACATACAATCGTGATACCCAACAATGTGTATATATGATCTGACACTCTCTTCCCCTTCATCACAGTCAGAACTCTCTTGCTCACCTTCATTACCCCACCTTCAAACTTGTAATTGAACCCATTACAATTCAAGGTGTCTAATGAAAACAGATTTTTACTCAACTCCGGTATGTGCCTCACATCACACAAAATCCTCACCACACCATCGTACATCCTGATTTTGACATTTCCCATCCCGATCACTTTGCACGTAGCATCATTCCCCATCAGAACGAAACCAAAACTAACCAATATATACGTAGTGAACCAATCCATGTTGGGCATCATATGATAAGAACGCACTGAGTCCAAGATCCAAGAATCTGCAAAATCATCCAACCCCAATAAATCCGAGCGCATATCACCCTCACTACTCCCAAAGTCTCCTTCTTCAACTAAATCCGTCGTCATTAACGAAGCTTCTTTTCTTTCAAAAACTCCCTTCCTCTTCTCTTGACACTCAGATTTTATGTGCCATCTTTTCCTGCTTTTAAAACACTGTGTATCCTTCTTCTTCCTAGACTTGGACCAAGCCCTGTGGCTGCTCGATCCACCTCAAAAAGCGCTCCTCCCATGATCCTGATTTAATTTCTTTATGTGCCCTTCAGCATGTGAACCCACATCAATGGCCTTCGTCCTTTGGTGGAACCCCAACAATACACTTGTGATGTCCTCTAACTCCAAGGTTTATTTCCCCTAAGTTAGCATTGTAACTAGGTTTTCATATATAGGAGATGTCGGTAGGAAATTAGGTAGCATCAATGCTTTATCCTCTTCCTTAAACTTCACATCAACTCGTTTCATATCACTAATGATCTTAATGAAAGTGTTGATGTACTGAGTCAGGTCCACACCCTCTACCATCTTAAGCTAATAAAGTCTTTACTTAAGATACAACTTGTTCGTAAGCGACTTGGACATGTACCGGCTTTCAAGCTTTAACCAAATCACGGACGGGGATTCCTCATCCATGATGTTATACATCATGTCATTGGTCAAATGATGTCGGATAGTCAACATAGCCTTTGCTTCAAGCTCCTTCCAACTTGCGTCATTCATGTCGTTCAGCTTCTTTTCGTATAAAGCCTTCACCATCCCTTGCTGCACTAGCAAGTTCTTCACTCTCTGTTGCCAAAGCCCAAAATTACTAGTTCCATCAAACTTTATCGAAGAGACCCCAGCCATTGAGAACCAATAGCTCTAATACAACTTGTTGTTCGTCGGATGCATAGTGGAAGAACACAATCACACAATGAATTAATCAAAAAATAACTAATGTAATCACTTGATGATGAAATATACTGAAGAAGAAAATAGTCAGTATTAAGAAGAATGAAATCACAACCAAAAGACACAAGATTTACGTGGTTCAGCAATTTGCCTACGTCCATGGGAACAGCAACTTTGTTTTCGACTATGAACATTGTTAAATCTTACAATAGGGTTACAAATCATTGATTATATGTGAACCCTAAACGTACAAGAACCTTAGATCCTATCTAAACAATCCTTGTAGAAATCCCCGAAAGAAATCCCACTGATTAAACCAATCTACTAGCCTCCTGATTTGAATTACGTGACTTGCGTTGACTAAAATCGTTGACGGTCTAGGCCAAACCGTCGATGGTTTGAAGTCGAGAGTAGCACCTTGCATTCTGCCTGAAACTGTCAATCGTTAGGGCCCAAACCATCAACGGTTATCCCTTTGCCTGTAGCCTCCTCTCATGCTTTTGCTCCTCGTTTCACGCAACTTTCCTAGTTCAGCACTTCCACTCAAAATATGAGCCACATGCCCAACAACTATTTAGTTTACCTAATATTTAATCATAATTAACTTAACTTGCATAACTACTCATATATATTGATATTTACCCTCACTATTAATTTTTTTCTTTTGCTAATGAGAGCATGCTTTTATTTATGATAATTTATTGTTATGAATGCAAATATATATATATATATATATATATATGATTTTTAATGACATTAATTTAGAGTTTTAAATACACATACCCTCACATAGGGTAAATACTACAACCATTCTTGGAATGAGTGCTTTAGAGTATTCGGATTTTAAATTCTCAAGTTGAAGAAATTTAAAAGTCTACCTTCCTCATTCACAATGGTACCTTTGAATTGGATCTTTTGAAAAGACAATTTTTTCCTTTATTTTACCTTTAAAACAACTAAAATAAAGTTCGCAACTTTATTTAAAATCAAAAGGGTAAGTAAAAGAATCTAGGAATGGTTAATTTACTTCTTTTGGTTTACTTAAGTAACCAAACATTGGCAACCAAAATAGTTCCTTTAAACCTAGTTTTAATAGTTTTGGCGACTACGCTAAAGACGTTTGAGAGTCGAGTCACCTCTTATGTGTGTTTGTGTGTGCGGTTTTCTTTTCTGTTAAGTGTGCTTGCATGTGTTTTCCTACATGTTATGTTATATATGTTGCATTTGTGAAGTGATATATTATATTATGAATGGGTTGCCATAACCATGCATTATTTGCATCTTCTTAAGTGCTCTATTCACACACTTTCACTACACTACACAAATTTTATACCCAAATTACTTCCTTTGTAGTTTGTAGGAGATAGAAGAAGTAGTGAGATCTTTCGTGGGCCTTTATCCTCTATATAGGCCTTATGAAAGTTTCTTCACTCGATTTGGTATCTTTGAAGACAATATAGAAGCCTTTAGAGTTTGTGAAATGTAGAGCCTAATCATGCACCAGAAAAATTTAGCTTATATCCTAAGATAGAGTTTTTACCCAATGTTTGGAGATAAACAAAATATTAAGACTCAAAGGGTCACAGACATGATCGTTAGGGGCATGCTTGTTAGTCTGAAGGCAACCCAAGCAGAGGATGAATTGGGTTTAATACAAATTAAAAGTGCTTGATTTCAATATTTAAAGCTAATTACACAACATAAGCAAATATACTAATAAATAGAAATTTAAGTAAAGGAGAGTAAAGAAGAGAAATGGCAAACACGTTTATAGTAGTTTGGCAATCCAACCTACATCTACTCTCTCAAGGTCAATCACCTTAAGGCTCCACTACACCCCTTACTTTAATGGTGGCAAGGACCCCTCTTATAATTTCCTTGCTTCCACAGAGCCAAGGTCACCATTTTACAAAGAAGAGTGAATACATAAGATATTTTCTTCACCTTTGAATGGTAAAACTCTATATATATATATAAGAAGAGATGGCACTTTGAATTTTCTAAGCTTTCTCTCAAGGATGAGAAGGTTTGAGCACAAAAATAATTTTTGAGAGAGAGAGTTTAGGTACTTGATAAATTAGGTTAGAGTGCTTAGCATGCTTTATCTAAGCTTAAATGGGCATATATATATAGAGACTTGAGAAAAATTAGTTGTTTTATACCAATTGGAAAAGTTTTCAACTCAGGAAAATCAACCTCTTATAAAGCCTAGTCAACCTGGAACTAGCCTTTAGAGAGAAATATCAGATCATTGTAGGCAGAACTGGTCAAATCGGTTGACCACCTTCAAAGTTTCATCAGCTTCTACCCAGACCAATTGACTGTCATAGGCTGAAAAGCCTAGATTTGGTCTCCTTTTCAAGATTTTTGTTTGTTTTAGTCCAAAAGTGTCATGTCCTTTGTATTCTAAAAAATGTACATAATAAGGCTCAATAAAATATAGAGAAATAATACCATTTGAAACAATTTAAGTCTTTAAAAAAACTTCTTTTAATCTTCAACCTCTTTAACTCCAAATAGCTACCTAATTAATCACATCTTTAAAAGCAAATCCTTTAGACCAAAATACTTTGTTATCATCAAAACATGGTTAATGAAAGTTTGGGGCTAACAATGCTAACATGTCATTACATTGCATCATGTCTTACTCATTGTAGAATTAAATTGCATAGACATATAACATGTCAGTAGAGTTGAATTGCATAGATATATAACATGTTAGTGAGACCAACAAATGTAATAGAAGAGGCATACCTTTCAGAAAAACAACATACCATAGAAAGGGGTGTCATTCCATTTGATTTTCAAAGTGCACTACAAAACAAGATAAGTCTTTGGGTAAACAAACAAGATGTAGCTAGAATATTGAGGTGTTGGAATTGCCTATCGAGGGATGATCAGGGGAAATTCACAACAACATATGGGGTGTACCATGGATGTTCTTAGAGTATATGTAGATTAAAAGATTCTGGATATCATGATCCAACATTAGGATCTAATCTATCGATGTTTCACCTTTGGACCAACTAACATTGTCCCACTCATTAAAGAATATGAAGAATTGCTACAAGTTCTAAAGTTCGCTTATGAAAAAGTCTTCACGTATAATCTTAACACTAATCTGATCTGAGCATTGATTCAAACCACAGGGGGCAAAAATAAAGTATTTATATAGGAAGAATCAAAAGAAAGGTAAGATTGAGGGTTGGCATTGGGATGAGATAGAGAAAGTATTCAAGAAGCATCTTGATGATCCGAACTCTAAGTTCAGAATTCATATATTGGCCTTTGCAAAGATGGAGCATAAGGGGCAAGCACTTGTTCCAACCACCATTGTCAAGACCTTGTCTTCAAATAACTTATGCTGGGAGAAAGGACGGGAAGTTCTTCTAATTATACTCATCTCTTGTACATGTGGTTCGTTGCTCATGTAGCTCCGCACTTGTTCTGAAGTGTCTTAATATAAGGAAGGATCTATTGCTAGATTGTGCAATCGGGCATCAAAAGATAGGCATAGCAGTTGTACAGAAAAGCTTGTAAGTGAAGATGATTAGATGGTTAGCTAAGTGGGTGTCGATCGTATCCATGCTTTTAAGGTGTTGAGATATGCCTTGTATCCTACTATTTGGATCTAGGGGATGCATTATCTATTTAACCGCCTTAGCTCTACATTAACTTGGCCATTTCCAATTCATAACTCAGAATATGGGACTTCATTGATTTCATTGCCAATATCGAGATAGTACAACTACTTTCTTCATTGAGCATACCAAAGGGGTCTTGTCTAAGTCCTAGGATCTTGGAGAAGGAAGGAATCACTATCCAAACCTCATTGGTCTATCCTACTTAGCAGCTATGCAAAGGAAAAGGCTAAAGGTTTTGTCAACACTGTAATAACCTGAAAAAAAAAAATATTTAAAAAATTAATTAATTAAAAAAATTAAAATTAAGAGTAATTATTGCTTAGTTAATTAATTAAACATTATTAAATCAATTAATTAAATAAACAAAAAAAGGAATAAATAAATTAAATTAAATTAAAATTATTTATCATAAATCAATTAATTAATTAAGTATTGTTAAATTTGATCAATTGAATAAATAATATGATATATATATATATATATATATATATTTATCATACAATAAGTAAGTAAGTAAAAAAAGAAAAAAGAAAAGGAGAAAAGAAGGAAGCTTGCAGAGAAGCCCCTGAATCCGTCTCTCTATACTTTCTCCTTCTCTCCGTCATCTTCATCTCCGCCTCTCTTTCTCTCCTCAATTTTGTCAGTCTAACGAGCGCCAATCAAGAAACGGAAGGTGCTGCTGGATTCCTAACTCCGCCACCGATATTTCTATTAGAGCGGATTTGTCGTGGGAGCAGCGTAGACACCATTCTTGGGTAAGGCAACTTTCCCCTAATTTCTCAATTTCTCATTAAATCTGCTGTTAAATTGATGATCAGGCACCACTACGTGGTCCTAGTCACGATCGTCGACGTTTTGGTCGGAGTAAATTTCCAATTGGGGTTTTCTAGGCCCCACTCCAAAGCGAGAGTGGGATTTGAGAAATTTGGCAAATTAGTTATATTTAAGGGTATAACTATTTATTTGGTATTTAAGCGTCTAGGAAATATTAAAATAGTATTTTATTTATGATTAATTTAATGAACATAGGATTTTTGATTCAGGGTCCAGGTGAGCGCCGCAGGTATTTTTTAGGGTCTTTGTTGGTGTAGTTCAAGAAACCAAGTTAAGGGAAATTATATATTAAATCAGATTTTATGAAATTAAAGGTAATAATTTATGTCATATTATATGTATGTTTTGGTGTGAATTATTAAAATGTCAACCATGTAAAACTATGATTTCTGAGCCTAGGACCACTTATTTAGTTATGTATTTGTGGAAATTAACTGAAGAAAGTAGAAGGAATTTTCTGGATAATTATGTAAGAAATGGAAATTGTATTTTCAGTAATTAAATGCTAAATATGGGTTGGCCTATTTTATAGGAATATGTATGAATTTTACTGTTAAATTGTGTGGCATGAGATTATGTGCAAATATATGTTAAATGTATGAGATACAGGTTAAGTAAGTAAAGTATTGAGAATAAAATATGTTATGGACTATGTTGCTTGTGTATGCTAAATGCAACCATGTAAATGTAAGACAACTGAAAAACAGTCATGTTAATAGATTCTAAAAACACTTCTGTGTAGACTAACTGATGACAGCTGAAAAAAGCTATATACTAACTGATGATGGCTAAAGACCAGCTGTAGTACGAAGGAAATGAAATGAAAATGTTATGCAATGACAATGAAATGAAAATGGAATGAAAATGACAAATGTGAATGATTTAATATAGAAGATCACGTAAAACGAAATGCAATGCAATGTTTAAGCTATGAACATAAACAGAAAAGTATGATTGATTAATAACAAAGAGAATAATGCATTATGATATCAGAAGTACCTATGTACGTAGAACACATTATGATTGGGCAAGGTGTACTCTTCGCCTAAGGGCTTGCTGAGAAAGGCGAGTGCACTAGTAGCTTCAGATGTGGCGGTAGCTACATAACGTACTAGAGCAAAGGGAACCTACTTGCATGGGTGGGTAGATTTCCCTATCCTTAAGGCCTTTGCTGATAAGCTATTGTTGAACGGTGTGAGTACGAGATCAATTTAAGACTTGATGGCTTACTAAGTAAGGTAAGTGCCCTGGTATGCTTCAATTGTGACCTTTGGGTTGCCAAATGTACTAAAGCAGAGGGGTGCTACTTGTATGGGCAGGTAATTACCCCTATCCTTAGGTAATCTCCTAGGTTAAATCTTTTGCATGTGTTTGGTTAAGATAAGAGAATAATTTTAGAAATTATGTTAACGATTTTCAAATTTTAAATATTTTGTTGTTATATAGACTTATGTTGGCCACACACTCTTTTAATATATGATTTCTTCCAATACTGAGATGTGTCTCACCCAAATATGAATTTATCTTTTTCAGGATTTTCTCGAGATCGAGCTTAAAGAGCTCGAGGTTTTATAACATTTTTGGAAGATATAAGAAAAATGGTATAAACATTTTAATGATGTTTTTTGGGAATGTAGATATTTTATGTTTTATATTTTAAGTCTTCTAGATTTTATGAATGATTGTGAAACATACTGGTGTTGTGAATACTGGAAGTGTAGGTTATGTTTTTCTAAATATGTATATATTTGAATACAGGTGGATGATTAGTTTATTATGGTTGGTAGATAGATTTAGAAAACTGTGGTATTATATTTTTGGGAGATTATATTTATGCTTTCCGCTGCGTACATGATGTTAGTGTGTGGATTATCAAGGAAATGAATGGATTAGTAGCACTTCGGGCCCACGTAGAAGGTCGGGGCATTACAAACACCAAGTTCTATCCAAGGATGCCAATGAAAGGGAGTTGCATGGCGACCCCCAAATACGAAACCTAAAGGGAAAGAAAGATGTTGTTTACTAGAAACGAATGATTAAAAAAAAATGGATATGCCACCTTCATTTTTGCTAAAAAAAAATGGGGGAAGCAAAGAAAAAAAAAACCGCTAATAGATCTATGAATCAAATAAAAGGGTTCGAGAGTACACTTGTACATAAAGAAGGTGGTTAACCAACCATTCTAAGGGAAATCGGTCAACTAGCACATCTATCAACACCCATTCTAAAACAGTTATTGTTGAGTGTGTGTGTGTGTGTGTGTTAAATGAAAAAAAAAATGAATAAACTCCATTTTCCTGTCACCTGATGAAATATTGTTGTCCAAGAGTCTCAAACAATAGGGTTAGAAAACCTAATATGCTCTTGTTTGAAAAAAAAAAAATGCTAGTCTCAGGAAACCCTAATTTATTATTTTTTTTAAATTAGAGAAATTAAAAATGAGTGGAAAAAAGATTTTATTGATTGCAATCAATGAGTTCAAAGATGATTGGATTTCAAAACCAAATTTTTTTAAAAGAAATGAAAAATGGAGAATTTTGGTTTGTTATCAAATTCAAAATGAGGTTTGTCTTTACTGAAGAAGATGAGTGGATTTTAAAACAATTTTTTTAGAAAATAGATGTGATGGAACTTGATTTACAACCGAATGAAAAGGGGCTTGATTTAATCTTAAATCGGGGATTAACAACGATTACAATTGGAATCTCTTGATTAAAATTAGGGATTGAATGTGTAGACACCCAATTTTAACTGGGGCCTTAAAAAATAACAAATTCTTCATTAATGTTTGTAAAAATACATGGAAATACATCAAAATACAAGGAAACACATTAGAATACAGAGAAATATATTAAAAAAATATAGGGGAAATATAAAAATACACAGAAATATAGGGGCAAATAGAAAAACACAGGCAGACAAAAGGAATATCCAACGGATCTTCAAGAGCTACAGCTAGCACCTACACACGAATTCAGAACAAAATCAAGCAATAAAGAGAGAAATTTTGATTGATTCTATAAATTAATTGGAGGATTTGCATGTTTGATATGTTTCCAATCCCAACATTCAGCCAAAGAACCCATATGGAAAGCAATTAGCTCAAATAAATTGATTTCAATGAGCCATGGCCGATGATGGGAATTTTGTTGTAGGAAGGAAAGCACATACATAGGAAACTTAATACGAGAAAAGGATGGGAAAGGGAAGGTTGGTTTGTTACCTATGCTGGCTGAGGCCCCAACCCTATAAATAAGGGGCCTTCACAGATAGTAAAGGATGCGAAGAAAAGGAGAAATCAAGAAAGAAAAAAAAAAAAAGACAAGATAATAGTGAGAGTTGGGGTGAGAAACCCTAGTTGAAAGAAAAGGGTAATATCATACCTTTCTTAAGAAAAAGAAAGGGTCAGAGCTGAAGAGTCCATAGCCTAGGGGTTCCCACAACTGAAAGGGAGTCGTAGCCAAAAAAAACCCTATAGCCAGAAGGGTTCCCACAACAAGAGGAGGTAGAGGCTAAGACCTAAGCACGTCCCAAACACTAGAGAAGGAGCAACAAAAAGGGCAGAAAGTAAGAATAGAAGACTCGAAGGAGTGGAAGACCTAAGGTAAGTTCGGTTACATGTTTGCTTTACTTCCATGATTTTGCTATAAATATTAGGTCAAAACAGAAGGGAGTATCTCCCATACAGACCAACATATAAGCCCCAGCTTAAAGGAAACCCATGTCTAAAAAGAAAAACCCTAAGCCCCAATGCTCAAAAGGAAAGGCCCAGAGCCCATGTTTTAAAACTCCCAAGCCCAAGACCAAAACAAAAGCTCCAGGCCTATTTTTTTTTTTTTTTCAACCTAGAGGCATGGGCCTAAGTTTTTTTTTTTAACCAAAAAAAAACCCAACCCTAATTTTAAAATCTAGAGGACCCTGGGCCCAATGTTAAAACCAGCCCATTTTTAAAAAGCCCAAAGGGCCATGGGCCACTTTTAAAACCAGCCACATTTTTAAAACACAGAGGGCCCTAGGCCCAATGTTAAAACCAACCCATTTTTAAAACCAAAAGTTCCTGTGCCTCATTTTAAAACTAGCCCATTTTAAAAACCTGAATAGCCCAGGGCCCACTTTTAAAACGAGCCCTATTTTTAAAACCCAGAGGGCCTTGGGCCTAATTTTAAAATTTGACCCCATATAAAAAAAAAGAAACCAAAAGTCCCAAGGCCCAATTTTAAAAACCTAGATCCAACCCACTGGGTTGACTCACAATTAGTCAACCCAAACCTTCACCCGTTAAGCGGACTCACCTAAGTCAACTAGTAACCCCCCCCCCCCCAACACACTAAGTTTGGCGAGTTAACTCACCAACAAAACATATCTCAAAGCAAGCCCAACCAAAACGCAAATCGGTTAGATCTATCTAGTCTAAACATAAATAAGAAAATAAAATAGAAAAAAGGGGGGTTGACTTATCGTTATCCTCGAACAAATCCAATCGATTATCCTCCCCAAATTATGATTTGCAAAAAATAGTAAAACACAACATGGGTTAGAAACATCATAACTTTGAAAAGAGAAAGCGCCTAGAAAAAGAGAGAGAATAGTATATCAAAGAGTAGATAAGAGAAAACAGTAGATCAGAGAGTAGATCAAGGAAGAGCTTTATAGTAGACCAAAGAAGAGAGATAATATTATATCATAGAAAAGAGAGAGAACAATAAGATTAGAGAGTGGATCAGAGAGTATAAAGAAAAAATAGATCAGAAAAGAGAGAGATTAGATCAATGATGAGAGAAAATAGATCAAAGAATAGATCAGGGAAGAGAAGGAGAAGAGAAACAGACAGAGAAAGAGGAGAGAGAAAGAGAAGAGAGAATAGAGAGGAACTCGCAAAAGAAGAGATAAAATGAACAAGAAATTTTTTTTTTTTTTTTTTAAAAAAAAGGCAAATGGAGGCTTTTATTCCCTAAAGTAAAATGGGATACGTGTCATCACCTGAGTGGTGACATGTGGCTCAATCTAGGCCAAGTTTCACTTGAGAGACGTGGAGAGATATGAATAGTTCGATTTGTGTTTTTTCTAAATGACTAGATTTACGCCATGTCGACAATCTTAGGCAACTTCTTTAGGTCAACCGTAGGTTGGCACGTGGTTGGATGACGTCACCCTACTACAATAATTCAAAAATAATAAATAAATAAATAAATTAGAGTGGGCCACGTGTCACCCCCGCAGGGTGACACATGGCACAATTTGGTCCAAGTTCGTACAGGCGACGTGCCTGCATCTCAACTATCTGATTATTGTTTCAGTGAATGGTCTAGATCATGTCTCCTTAGCAATCCGTGTCATTCCCTAAGGGCCACTCTATGTTTGCCACTTGTCAGGGTGACGTCTCAAGTAGAATACATATATATAAAATAAAATAAAAAAACATTTTGCCACGCGTCACCATTCGAGGGTGACACATGGACCCCACTACCCTGAACCGGTTGATCTTATTTAGAACGATCAAAACAGTCCATTTTTTGAATTGCTTTTCTTCATTTATTTATTTTATTTTGATTTTTAATTATTTTTCTAATTGGAAAAATAAAATAATTATAAAAATATAGGAAAATCTCATAAAAAGTAGAAAACTTGGGGAAAATTAGGGAAAATATTTTTAAAGTCATAAAAATAGGAAAAAAAAATATGTTTGGGCTGCTTGGAGCCAAAATAAATGAGAAAAAAGTTTTTAAAAACCCCAAAAAATTTTAGAAAAATTTTGAAACAAAATTCAAATTTCTACAAAAATTTTGAAAAATATATGGATGTTTTTAAAGATTCTCTTGCCTATATTTCGACATTTTCCCAATTTTTGCTTGCATGTGTCCCTATGATTTGAAAAAGGGCAATGATGTATTTTAGATGTCACCTGTATTAGCTCTGAGGGGGGTTTATCTAACAAAATCCCCTCGTTTGGAGATCTTATTAGATATTCCTAAATCACACCTAGATTTTTAATCTTCTTCTAATTTGTTCATTTATTTATTTACTGGTTTATTTATTTGTTTTAAAAGGAGATAATTAAATATTATTAAATTCAATATGGGGATAATTCATAATTAATTAGGTACAATTTGTTGAACGAGTGTGTAGGGGGTGCGAATACCTTCCCCTCGCAAAACTATACTCTCGATCCCAACTCTAGTATAAGCAGATCGAGACTACTGGTTCCCTAGCCTATGTCTAGTCTAGGGACCAATCAAATGAGTAGTGATTAGGTGTTTTAACCGTACCTAGGTAAATAAGAGGTTAATGGCAACTCCAACTTCAAAATTTTCAAAAATCATATTTTATCACCTCGCGGTCCTGGGCCCTGCTCTGGGAGGTCACGACAGAATGATTGACATAAAAAAAAATCCATTGATTGGAATTAAGGATTAATGGTGATTAAAATTTGAAATCCATAATTGGAATCTTATGTAAAGGGTGCTTAATAAGAAAAAAAAAAACTATTGATCGAAATCAAGTATTAATGATGATTGAGATTTGAAGTGATTGAAGTCAAGGATTAAATGATGAATGATATGAAAATCCATTGATTAAGATCAATGATTTAATATTGATTAAGAGCAAACCTGTAACGCCCCGAAATCTTAATCCCGGGTCCAGTGCGTTATACCTAATAAAATCCTGATAATCCATAAATCAAAACATACGTAGTGAAAAACATAAACATAATCTCCATAAACAATACCAGAGTCTACTATTTCCTATCTATAATCCATATTATTCATTCATCACCTGCATTTCCATATATACATATATCTCCAAAACATTTCAATATTCACAATCATTCCTTTCTCAGCAAACTAAAAACATAAAAACATAACTTAAACTTTATACAACCCAACAATGTTATAAACCCTCAAGCTCTCTAAGCTCAACCTTGAGGATGTCCTGAAAAAGAAATAGTTATATTCGGGTGAGACACATCTCAATAAGGGAAGAAACAATATATCAAAAACAGCATGTGGCTAAGATGAGGTTTATAAATATCATTTTAATAACATTTGCAAAACATTATCATAAACACTGAAACCATTCTCTAAACCTAATCAATCACATGCAAAAGATTTAACCCACGAGATTACCCAAGTATAGGGGTGATTATCCGCCCATACAAGTAGCACCCCTCTGCTCTGATACTTAGGCAACCCAAAGGTCACTACTGAAGCATATCAGGGCATTCACTTTACTCAGTAAGCCCTCTAGTGTTAGATTGATCTTGTACTCACACAGTTCATACGAAGGTTTACCAGTGAAGGATCCCAAGAATAGGGAAATCTACCCACGCATACAAGTAGTTTCCCTCTGCCCTAGCATGTTATGTAGCCTATTGCTACACATGATATGACCAGGGCACTCACCTTTCTCGGCAAGCCCTCAAGTGAAGAGTTTGCCTCACCCAAACGTAACATGTTCTATTAGCATAAATACTTCTAATATCATAATACATTATTCTTTCTATCATTATTCAATCATTCACTTCTATTCATGTTCATAGCTTTAACAATGCATTACATTTCACTTTAAATGACTCTTTCCCATTTACATCGTTCACATTTCACATTTTATTCCATTTTCATTCATTCATTCGTACTACAGCTGCTTTTTAGCCGTCATAAGTTAGTATACATAGAAATGCGCTAAAATCTTCTAACGCAGCTCCTTTTAGCTGTCATCAGTTAGTCCACATAGAAATGCGCTAAAATCTGCTAACACGGCTTTCAGCTGTCATACATTTACATGGTTGCATTAACATACACAAGCAACATAGTTCATATCATATTTCATTCTTATTGCTTTACTTACTTAGCCTGCATCTCATACATTTAGCATATATTTGCACATAACTTACATGTACACATGCCACACAATTTAGCAGTAAAATTCATACATATTCCTATAAAATAGGCCAATCAACTTTTAATGTTCATATACTAAAAATATACCTTTCATTTCTTACATAATAATCCTGAAAATATTATCACTTTCATTGGTTCATTTTCACATATACATAGCTAAATAAGCAGTCCTAAGCTAAAAAAAAACATAATTTACATGATTGACATTTTATACCCACATAAATACTCGTATACATAGATAACATAGTCCATTTTTATTTAATTCATAAAAACATGATTTAATATATAATTTTCCCCTACCTGACTTCGTGAACTACGCTAGTAGGATCCCAGAACCGATACCCACGACGTTTACTTGGACCCTGAATGAAAACCCCAGTTTAGTAAGATATACCCTAAATAACCCGTTATTTCAACATTTTATCAACTTTTAAATCTCAAATAAGCATTTAAAACCCCCCAAAACTAAGAAATCTAGCCCTTACCTTAACTTAGGAGCATTCCCCAAAAAGCCCAGTTTAAGAAACTGATTCGCTAGATGTGTAGATAATCCTCCCTATAACACTATAGCGGCTTCCGTTCAGCGATTTGGGCTAAATCCGGGCTGGATCTGAAAAGAGAAGAGAGAGAAATGAAGAAAACCTATTTTCTTCGCATGGAAGCAACCTTAAATCTTTTTATAGACGCTGCTGCCATGTGGATTCGTCGACGAGACATGTGGGTTCGTCGACAAACCACTGAAGAGACTTCATCAACGAGAAGATACATTCGTCGACGAAACTCAGAGTTTAAAATTTAATCTCTCGAGATTCCTTCTTCGATGAGGAACTAGAAATCATCCACGATCTCTAGAAGGACACTCGTCGACAAAAACAGAACATTCGTCAAGGAGGCCTGCTATTCCTTCCTCTAAAATCTTTCCTTTTTCTACCTATCCATTAATCCATTTCATTTATTATACTTCCCAAGTATTTTATAGTTTTAATTTCTGGGTCATTACAAAACCCACTAATTGAAACCCATAATTTGATGATGATTGGTACTAAATCCACTTATTGAAATCCATGATTTAATGATGATTAGGAGTGAGTCCCCTAATTGAAAACCATAATTTATAATAATTGAAATCAATTATTTAATGATGATCGATAGTGATTCCACTAATTGAAATCCATTATTTAATGATTATCAAGACGAATTTCTATTTGCAACCAATCAAAGAGACGATGGATTGAGAGAGAAAATATTTGATTGGATATAGGATCCAATAATGGAATTTTTTATTTTTTAAAATGAGAATTTTGACAAAAAGGAGTTTTTTTTTAATTCTAAAAATGCTACTAGGGTTTCATCATTGGTCAAAAAAGGAAACAATTCAAAATCCATTTGAAAAAGTCTTTTTAGAAAGACGACACTTTGAAAAATGGAAGAAGAATTCCAAGTTTTCTCTTCACATTTTAAATCCATGGTGCAAACACCTACTATCATTTACCCATACGAGCTTAAGGGAGGGTACTCACACTAAGCCTAGGGAAGCAAAAGAGAAAGGCACCATATGGTGAAATTTTCTCTCCCGCCCCTTATAAGCACACAAATCAAACCACATTATATGCAAGTCAAAAGGTGCCCCATCATACTTTTTAAAATAAACTTTGTCATCTTTGACCACTCTTTTTTATTAACCATTTTCAATTTTGTATTTGTTAAAACCTTCAAAGTTTTTTTAAAAAAAAAAGGAAATATTTTATTTTGTTACATAGTACTATATAGTAATAATATTAGATACCATAAATATTAAGATACTAATAATAGCTAATAATAATGATAATAAGTAGATAAAAAAGGACTTTGTTTAATCGAAGAGAAATATATATATATATATATATATATTCTGAAAAATAAAAATAAAAATAAAACAATAGGCTAGTCGACCAATCAATTGACCCAATCGACCGGATTACATAAAGAAGGGAAGCAATCAAATGATCCAGTAGATCGGTCAATTAATCAATTAAAAATTGGGGAGAAGTTGCATTGTTTTTTCATCGTCTTGCACGCGTGCTAGGGTTTCTGCAAACCCTATCCGCGAATTACGCCATCGCGTCTCCCATCACTTATACTCCTTTTTCCCACATTCTTTTTCCTTATGTTCCTTCAATTACTTATTCGATTCATTTTTCCTTTAACACAAGATTTTAAACACCATAACAAAACTAACGAATCCAATGAAATATGATCATTTGAGTTCATCCTGACAAGACTACGAGATCTTTTACATAATTTACAAGAAGGAAACCAACAAACAACTTTGACATGCTAATACACAATAATATTTTTCAAAGAAATGACAATGATAGTCATGCTAAATTTGAAAGAAAACCAACCTTGAATGTGTTCCTTATAGAAAGAATTAGGAAAAAGGCCAACAAAATCTTTAATCACACAAGGCTTGGGATGGCCCGAATGATTATTGTATAGAAGAGAAATTGATGAATCCAAGTGGGACATTCAAGCACCCGCAAGATCTACTTCCCATGTGTGCCTCCTTTCTTCCAAGAATGCAACGCATGCTACCCTCTACTTCCTCCTTCCTACTTTCTCCCATTAAGCTCTTGAACATATGTTCATGTGTTCTCACTCTCTCTCTCTCTCTCTCTCACTCTCTCTCTCTAGCATCTCTCTCACACTCATGTGGGGAAACTTTATCCACATTTCCACCTCTAGGTCTCCTCCACCCTAACATCATATTTATAAGAAAAGTCTAGAAGGTAAAATAAATTCCCAAGAGTACCCCCGATAGCAAAGAAAACTTACCTTCTTGCCCTTCAGGGTGTTTGGGCACGCAAATAGAGCTCAAATTAATCCAAAAAGGTCAATCCAATTAGGAAAATGCCTCACCATCCCAAAGTGAAGCACTAAGAGGCTCCCAAAATGCAATTACATGGGAGAAAAAGCCAAAAAGGGGTACAAAATCTCCTTCTACATCTGTCGAGCTAAGGAAAAAAGGAAACCTGCTTAAAATGGGCATTGGCAAATTCCACATGCTCATGGACCAAATAGATCTATGCCTCACCCCCAATGAGTTGAAGGATTACTACAAGGAGTTCTAGGCTAGAAAACAACACTATCATCAGGGATGGAAGGGAAAGGTGATCTGGTTGAAGGAATTAAAGAGGAAGATGGACAATATGTTGAGGAGAGAAGTTGAAGAAGGGGAAGCTCTGTGAGCCCGAGTCTTTGAGCTAGACATGTTAGTTGATAGTTTGGAGAAATCTTGGGAAATAGCTATGGGAAAGAAGATGAAACACAAGGTAGCCAAGTGGAAGCTTCAAGATGAAGTGAACAATTTGACTAAAGCTAACTAGGAGCTAAAGAGACAAAAGATTGAGTGGGAAGTTGAGAAGGTTAAATTAGTAAAATGGGCATGAAAGAAGGAATAGTCAAAAAGACAAATCCACTGACTTCTAGCCTTGAACCAAGACTTGGGAAACAATCCATGGGAGGCTAAGGCAAACATACATAGGCAACAAGAGGAGATGGTAGCACGACAAATGCATATTCAAGAGTTGGAATGGATCAATATGCACAAAGGAAAAATAGTTGTCATAGTTTTTGGCATATAAGGAGGAACCTTAAGACAAGTCGCAGATTATCATACAGGTTCATTATACGATGTAGGAGAGGTTCTTGGCCTTAGATCCCATCCTTCAGCAAGCAAGCATAGAAGCTAAGGAGTTATACCCTATGGTCAAGGATACAATTGATAGGTTGATCTACTAAATCTTTCGACGTATGTGAAGTATTGACTCATGTTCTAGCCTATTTTTAAAAAGCCTAACTATGTATATGATGAGGAGAAGGCAAAATCTTTCCCCTCCAATGAATAGATGTTGTATTGGAACTTCAAATGGAATAAAAAAGTATTTTCCTCTCACCAAAGTAAGGATCTACTTGGCATGTTGTCCCCATTATACAATTCAATTCTATGTGTGTTGTGTGCCTCATGTTTTATTCTTTTCCTTTCCATTTATCTTAATTTATGTCATATATTCAATATGGTCAATCAAAATTCCATGAAGGAATAAAATTATCAAGCAATCCTTGACCAAATCATTACAAGAGCTTAGTCACAAAGCATGGAGATACCAGAATATAGCCAATATGAAGAGTCTCGTATGGACAAAAGAATTGAGGCTTTGGAAAAATTAGTAGTGAGCCTAGTCCAACTCATCAAGAGAAAGGCACCCTTTGTTGATGAAACTCAACCCTCAACTACACAACTGGTTCCATAAGATATAATATTCATCAACATAACTGGGCAAGGAATGAACATTGAACTAGAAAAAAATGAAGAAATCAAGTCAGAAGGAGACAAAGATCATATGGCATATATTAAGGAGCAATTGAGATCAATCCAAGGACTACAAGAAAAATGAGTATGTGACTTTGAAGATCTCTGTCTCTTCAAATATATGCAAATAAGACGGCACTACATGCAAAGAACCAAAATTGATTATGCATGTGTTCCATGAAAGTTTAACTGGGCCCTCTTTGAGGTGGTATGCTTCATTCGATAAAAGCAAAGTTTAGAAATAAAGGGATCTAGCTAGTTTATTCGCAATGTCAATTCAATGTCGACGTTGCCATAGACCAAATTATCTATAGAAAATGGAGAGTAAAGGTTCTAAAATCTTGAAAGATTATGCACAAAGATGGAGAGAGGCTAAAGCACAAGTGAATCCACCATTATTCAACATAGAGATTGTGAATACTTTGTGAGAACACTAAAAGAAATGTACTACGATAAGCTAATCCCACAAAGTCATTTCAACTTCGTAACAGCGGTGGCAATTCCTGAAAGGATTAAAGGTGGTTCAAAGTCAGAAAAACTTAATGACTATACTACTCTAAAAACAACTAATAAGTCACTACAAAAAGGACTTTCATCAAGAAAGATAAGAAGATACATAAGTCAATGTGCATAGAACCAAACTAGCCAAACCATTTCCACCTATACCACTCAGCCTATTATTTATTAGCCAACTAAAACTCCAAATCCACCAATCCTTGGCCCAAAAGAGAATTCACAACATTATCAATACCTTTAGTTGATCTTTACCATCAATTAGTGTCCCAAAGGAAGATTGTCCTTATTAGCATAGCTGTAAATAACCCTTATGAAGCACCATAACAAAATCTGAAACTACAGGAATCTCTCTATTATTCTCTCCAACTATGTAACAAACTTGATTCTCTTTTACTTGTATATATACTTGATAAATATCAATGATAATCAGTGAGCACATTTTAGCCACAATGATTTCCTGACAAGGTATTAGAGCTCAATCCAAACCTCCGCCTCAAATGGCCGACGCCTCTACTACAAGTATCTCTTCCTTTGCACCCTCCTTCTCTCACATTGTAACCTGCAAGCTCACCTACCACAACTTTCCTCTCTGGAAAGTTCAGATCAGTGCCTATCTCCATGGGCAAGACCTGTATCAATATGTCGATGGCACCCTCCCTTCTCCTCCTTAATTTATCCCTAACCAAACCACTACTAATCCTAAATACTCTGCCTGGATGAAGTTAGACCAGCTTGTACTGAGCATTTTATTTTCTTCCTTTTTAGAATCCATTCTTCATCATATTCTTTCTTCCTCAACTTCCCATGAACTCTAACGCTATCTTGATTCCCTATTTACCTCTGAATCCCAAGCCCAATAATTCTAGGTTTGTTCTCAAATAGTTAACCTTGCTTAAGGTGAGATCTCCATCACCGATTACTTCTCAAAAGTCTATGCACAATCAAATGTCTTGGCCTTAACTGGAAGTCCTTTTAATGACCAGGATCTTGTCACTCACTTACTCACTGGCCTTCGTCCCTCTTATGAATCCTTCATGACATCCATCGCCACAAGGTCCACTTCCATCTCCTCCTAAGAATTGTTTCAGCTTCTACTCGTTCATGAAAGTAGGTTAGCTCACTCAACCAAGAACACATTTCCTACTGACCCTTCGGTGAACGTCACTGTAGTTGGCAGTCATGACCAATGTGGTTGAGGCTACTCCGACAACAGAGAAGGAAAATCTAGCCGAAATGGATATTTTAGAGGATGCTCCACCTCCTATCACAGAAGAGGTCTCAGCGACAGCTGCCCCAACTCACCCTCATTTACCTTCCCTTCACCCTCAAATGCTCGCCTAACTTGTCAAGTGGGTGGTAAGCCAAACCATGTCGCCCTACAATGCTGACACCACTTTAATCACTCCTACCAATATGAGGCTCCCCCATCTCTTTCGGCCAATTTCACAAACACTTTCCAGCCATCCTCTACCTACCTAGACACCATCTAGTATCCTGACTCGACCGCTACCCACCACACCAACAACCTTGACAACCTCAATCTCTCCTCCCAAGCCTATACCGATGGTGATCAAGTTCAAGTAGGTGACGAATCTACCCTCTCCATCCATAACATCAGTGACTCATACTTTCTCTCTTCCTTTTCTTATTTTACCTTAAATAATTTGCTTAATGTTCCCTCAATCACTAAATATCTTATTTTCGTTTGTAAATTTTGCTTAGATAATAATTGCTTCTTTGAATTTCACTCCTCCTATTTCTCTATGAAGGATAGCTTAATCAGGAAACTCATCCTCACCAGTCCAAACATTAATGGACTATATGTCTTTACCCCCGCACCAACGCCCTCGTCTTCCCCTTCCACACACATCAGTGAAAATACTTCCACTACTCAATGGCATTGTCGCTTCGTCCACTCTTCGCTTTAGCTTGTGTCTCATATCCTTCATCGCCACCGCTTGATCTCTACTCGCACAGACCCCTCCTATGTTTGCCTAGACTGCCCCTTGGCCAAAAGTCATCAACTGCCCTTCTTACCAAATCAGGCCCAAGCCTCATAACCTCTTGAACTTATTTGTGCTCATGTTTGGGGCCTAACCCCGTATTTTTCCAAATGTGGTTTTTGTTATTACTTATCTCTTGTTGATCAATATACTCAATTCTATTGGTTTTTCCCACTCAAACTTAAATATGATGTTTTTCATGTTTTCACTACTTTCATACCCTATGTTGAACATTTATTCAATTCCAAATTGATTTCTATTCAAACCGATGGTGATGGTGAATTCAAGTCACTCACTCCCTTTTGCCAAAAACTTGGCATCACACATCATATAACTTGCCCCCCACACCCATCAACAAAATGGATTTGTCGAATGCAAACATAGACACATTGTTGAAACCAGATTTCCCTTAATGACTCATGCAAAATTACCTTACAAATATTGGGCCGACGCTTTTAAAATTGTCGTTTACCTCATAAATCATCTTCCCTCTACTACCTTACACAATAAATCTCCTTATTCCCTGGTGTTTAATAAAGACCCGGACTACAAATTTCTTAAAGTTTTTGGTTGTGAATGTTGGCCAAATCTTCGGGCTTTTAATAATCGAAAAATGCATTTTAGATCCAAATCTTGTCTTTTTCTGGGCTACAATCCCTCACACAAAGGCTATAAATTTTGGAACTCTCCTCAAATAGGTTGTATATCTCTCGAGATGTCTTATTCAACGAGGCCTCTTTTCCACATACACACCTCTCGGCCTAGCCCACTCTCTCCTCTCTGAAACCATTTGAAGCTCTTCTTCCCCTCATTCCTACCTCTATTCTAGACCCAAGCCCATCCACCTCACATTCTCTCCATTCGGCCCCTTCCCCTTCTAACCTATCACCTATCTTACCCACTTCTACGCCTTCTCCCTCAAATCCCTCCCCAATTTCACCATCTAACCCTAATCCCATTCCTCCCACTCGCACTTCTCATCACAATATCATTCCACCTCATTCTTTCATCATCACCAGAGCCCACACCCACTCGTCTCATCCCCGCATATTCACCGATGGTATCATTCCTTATTTTGTTGACCACTATCTCACCACTACAACCACTTCTCTTAACACCCCTCTCAGCTACTTCGCTGCCTCCATGCTTCCCAAATGGTGCTCTACCATGAATGAAGAGTACAATACTCACATTCAAAACAACATTTGGACCCTGGTTCCTCCTAGCCCCACTTGTAATATTCTTGGTTGTAGGTGGACTTATTGGACGAAATACAACTCTGATGCTCGATCCAACGATGGAAAGTGCACTTAGTCGCAAAGGTGTTCCATCAAAGAGAAGGGGTTGATTATCATAAACCCTTTAGTCCAGTTATCAAAACTCCCACCATCTGACTGATTCTATCTCCCCTTGTTGCCCAACAGTGGTCCATGTGCCAACTAGATGTTCAAAACGCCTTTCTTCATGCCGATTTGAATGATACTATTTATATGTAGCAACCTCAAGGTTTCATTGATCCCCTACATCCACATTATGTTTGCAAATTGGAGAAGGTGTTCTATGGGCTCAAACAAGCCCCACGAGTGTGGTTTGCACAACTAAGCTTATGGCTACTTGGGTATGGTTTCTTTGCCTCTAAAGCTGATCCATCATTATTTATATTTGCTCATGGTGACATCTAAATCTATCTACTAGTTTACGTTGATGACATTGTTATCATATCATCTCATGACACTACAATTGATTCCCTCATTGCTGCCCAAAGTCAAGCATTTCCTCTTAAGGACTTAAGCTTGTTGTCTTACTTTTTGAGTTTGGAAATTGATTATCTAAGGAATAATATTCTACTCACTTAGAGGAAATACATTAAGGACTTGCTACTTCATAGTAATATGTTGCACGCCAAAACCATGTCCTCCCCCATGGCAGCTTCCTTAAAACTATCATCCTTTGATTCTCCTATGTTTTATGATCCAACCCTTTTCAGAAGCACTGTTGGGACCCTTCAATACCTATCACACACTTGGCCAAACATCAATTTCTTAGTAAATCAAGTATGTCAATTCATGCATGACCCAAAGTTTCCCATTGGAGTGATATCAAACGAATTCCAAGGTACCTTAGGGGCACTATCAATTTATGGTATCTTGTTTCCCTTCAAAACCTCCCTAACACTTCAAACCTATTTCGATGTCGATTGGGCTAGATGCCCTGATGACAAAAGATCAATCGGTGGTTATTTTATTTTTATTGGCAACTATTTGATTTTATAGAGTTCCAAAAAGTAGAAAACAGTAACTCGTTCGAGCACCAAGGTTGAGTACAACTCCATTGCCACTACTGCAGATGAGACAATCTGGTTACGAATAGTTTTGCGTGAGCTACGAATATCTCTCTCGCATGCTCCAACCTTATGGTGTGACAACATTGGAGTAGCCTACCTTGTATGATTTTCATTTTGTCCATGACCGAGTGGCAACAAAATCTCTGACGGTCACTTTTATCAACTCAAAGGACCAAATTGCGGATATCTTTACTAAGCCCTTGGTCTCTGAAAAATTTCTTCTCTTTCGGTCGAGTCTCAATGTTCTTGACACACCATTGGACTTGAGGGGGCGTATTAGCATAGCTATAAATAACCCTTGTGAAGCACCATAACAAAATCTATAATTACAGGAATCTCTCTGTTATTCTCTCCAACTATGTAACAAACTTGATTCTCTTTTACTTGTATATATACTTGAGAAATATCAATGATAGTTAGTGAGCACATTTTAGCAACAATGATTTCCTAATAGTCCTCATACCTCTAAAACTGAGGTAGAAAATTAGGTTCCATAATCCAAATATTTCATGTGAGTATTATATAAGCACAATTGGTCACGCTATAAATATTTGCCTTCCTCTCCAATGCAAAATATAGGATCTAACTGATACTAATATCCTAAAATTCCAACCCACTAGAGATGTTGCCACTCCTAATATCAAAACCAATCCCTTGCCATCTTATGGAAGCACTCTTATCTATGCTCTAGAAGTCTATGAAGTCCAAAATTTCATACCATCCATCACCATTACCTACACAGCAATGTACATTCAATACTATGTACCATCTCCAACTAGTGTGGAATCCATAACTATCAAACCACCTACACCATTTCCATATTCCTTAAACCAAGTTGTGCCATGGAAGTCTAAAATAGAAGTAATGAGTTCAAATGGGCAAACCAATGCAGCCAATTTGTTAGGTGTGGGAGGAACGACAAGAAATGAGTGATGTTATACCAAAAGAGCTAGAAATAAGAAAGAAGAGAAAAGATAATGTTGTCAAATATATAGAGAAGGAACTTGAGAAAGAAAATAGCAAAGAAGTTAGCGATGAAGAAGTGGTCAAGTTCTTACAATTTAAGATTAGTAACTATGGTATTGTGAAGTAGTTCAATAGGACTTTAGCCAAGATCTCCAAACTCAATTTGTTTACATCTTTGTAGGGTCATAAAAATGCATTGGTGAAGGTTCTAATTAAAACTCACGTGCCTTAAAATATGTCCATTGAACAATTTAGGGACCTCATTAACCCCATATTAACAATTAACAACATAGTATGTACTAATGATGAAATACTAGTAGAAGGAAGAGGTCAAATGAATCCTCTACACATTGTAGTGAAACATGGTCAAATGATCATACTAAATGTACAAGTTGATAAAGGATCAACATTGAACATGTGTCCATACTCAACATTGGGAAAACTAGGAATTAACAAGTCTGAAATAAAGAGCCTTTAATTTGACCATGAGAGAGATAATAGGAGAAGTTGTTCTCAATATTGAAATCAAGCCTTGTACCTTTGAGGTAGCATTTCAAATACTAGAGATTGCGCCTTCATTCAACATACTATTAGGGAGGCCATGGATCCATACAGTTGGGGCAGTGCCTTCATCTTTATGTTAGAAGTTGAAATTTGTTTCTAGATATTATTTGATCACTATAAAGGGTGAACAGGGCATCAAGGCAGTTAAACTTGGAATAGTACCTTACATTAGAATTAAAATAGATTATCCTTTCAATATGACAAAAATTACATCTTTTATGACAAAGGTGACCATGAGTTACAGAAGTTAGCATGATGACCACAAAAAAAGTGCTAAAGCAAAAATATGAACTTGGAAAAGCATTGGGGAAACATTATGAGGTATAACAAAACCAATTACATTGAAAAGCCACAAGGATACATTTGGAATGGGTTTCCAACCAAAAAAAAAAAAAAACAAGACAGAAGCATGCATCCAATATAAATAAAGAAGGTTGGCCAAAACTGAAAGAAGAAATCATATTGAGCCCAAATTACTGATTCCACACATATGTTATACATTTCCAAAGCCATCATGCGTGTTGCACCACAAATTGGGGACAATTCCTAAGGAGGAGATCGAGCTAACAACATCGTTTCAAAATCAATGTCCATTAATATGGTTGATTGAGAAAAGAATTGGTTGGATGTTTCTAAATTTGCATTAGGGTCACTTAATAACTAGATTGCTGAGGTTTTGCCTATGTACACATAATTTGTTGAATAAAACACTATCACTAGTTTGACTTATGGAAAAAGATAAATAATTCATCAGTGGGCTTATCTTTCTTGTTTTATCTTTTTAGTAATTCATTTAATCCCTGTAGAAAACCCATATTGTGCCTTGAGAACTTAGTTGATTGCAATGAAAATGATTTTTCGAATCCAAGTGAAGGAGATGAGGAGTCAAAACCATCAAAATAACTTTTAAGAACGTTGGAGCACGGGAAAAGTAGATTAAGCCACACAAAAATGGAATAGAAGTGGTGAATTTGGGAATCAAGGAAGCCTCATAGGAAGTGAAGATTGGTACCCCGATGAATTCATAAGTAAGACAAGAAGTAGTGAATTTACTCCATAAATACAAGGACATATTCACTTGGTCTTACTAAGACGTGCCAAGTTTGGATAACAACATGGTAACTCATTAGATATCTATGATATAAAATCTTAGAAGAATGCATTCAGAATAATAAGTAAATATCAAAGAAGAGGTCAAGAAACAATTTGATGCAAGTTTCTCAAAAGTATGCAACTATCCAAAATGAGTAGTTAACATTGTTCCAATTCCCATGAAGGATTGAAAAGTAAGAATGTGCGTCGATTATCGAGATATAAACAAAGTTATCCTAAAGAATGATTTTCTATTACACCACATTGACTCATTGGTAGATAATAGAGGTAGACATAAGTTATTTTCATTCATGGATAGTTTCTCTAAATATAATCAAATCAATATGGTAGAAGAAGATAAAGTAAGGACCATATTCATAACTCAATGCCTTTTGGGTTAAAGAATATTGGTGCTACATATCAAAGAGTCATGGTTATACTATTCTATGACATGATGCACAAGGAAGCTGAAGTGTATGTAGATGACATGGTTGAAAAGTTGAAAGCTGATGAAAAACACCCTCAAATGCTGAAAAAGTTATTTGAAAGATTGATAAAATACAAGTTGAGGCTAAAGCTAGCTAGATGCACTTTTTCAACAAATTCTAGCAATCTTTTAAGATTTATATCAAGTTAAAAAAAATTGAAGTGGATATAGCTAATATCTCAGCCATAGAGAAGTTGGAGCCTTCATCCATCAAAAAACAAGTACAAGGATTTTTGGGCAGATTGAACCACATTTCTTGGTTTACAGCTCAGTTAACACTTGTGAATCATTCTTCAAACTATTAAATAAGGATAATTCTTTTATTTGAAATAAAGAATGCCAACTAGCCTTAGACAAAATCAAAGAGTATCTGAAGAATCCACGAGTATTGATGTCATTGATACTTAAAAAGCCATTAATCCTTTATTTGACTATACCAGAGGAAGCTATGGGATGCATGTTGTGTCAAAATGATGAGATAGAGAAGAAGGAAAGAGCAATGCACTATCTTAGCAAAAAGTTCAAATAGTGTGAGTCTAAATATTCAACAATGGATAAAAGATATTGTGCCTTAGCCTAGATTGTTCATAGGTTAAGACAATACATGTATCACACAACTCACTTGATTTCTTATGTGGATTCATTAAAGTACATCTTTGAAAGTCAGCATTGTCAATAAGAATATCTTGGTGGAATATGTTACAATCTAAGTATAACATTGTCTTCAAATCAACTAAGGCAATCAAGCAATAAGTGGTAGCTGACCATTTGGCCAATCATGTAATAAAAGAAGAATGAATGTCTAATTTGAGTTTCCCTAATGAATATGTCTTAACTACAGAAGAAGAAGAGAATAGATGGAAGATGTACTTTAACAGAACACCAAACATATATGGATGTGGAGTAGGGGCAATTTTGGTATCACTTGAAGGGGAGCAGTTTCCTATTGCAACAAAGTTAACTTTTCCTTGTATTAACAATATTGCTAAATATAAGGTTTACATAGTTGGATTTAAAGTTGCACAAAAAATGCCCCCATCAAAGATCTTGAAGTATATGGGGCTTCAGATTTTATTATGTTAAGTAGTCGGGGAATGGAACCAAAGACCAAAAGTTGATAGCTTATCAACAGTTCATGGAGAAGTTTGTTCAACAATCAAAATTCATATACTTTGAGCATGTGAAGGTCAAAGAAATGATTTGTGGATGCATTATAAACTTTGGCTTCTAAGATAAGAATTACTAATAAAGAAATGATCAACCCATTGAGTGTGGATGTACAAAGTGATCCTGCTCCTTGTATGGTCATTGAAGTAGAATTAGATGAGAAGCCATATTATTATGACATCAAGCAATATCTACAAACTTGGCAATATCTGTCTCACTATCTATAAATCGCAATTTATATATGGGATAGTAGCTTAGTGGAGATACCTTATACAATAAAGGATCAGATATGACTCTATTGAGATATGCGTATGCCAAAGAAGCAACTCAGATTATGGAAGAAGTTTATAGAGGGGTCTTTATTTACTCACTCAAATGAATAAATATTAGCAAAAACAATCTTAGGAGCTGACTACTATTGGACCACTATAGAGATCAATTGCATCGACTTTGCCAAAAGATGTTACAAGTGCCAACTATATGCTGATAAGCTAAAAGTTCTATCTATTCCATTGCATTCCATGGTGGCTCCTTGGCCATTCTTAATGTGGGAAATGGATGTAATTAGACCAATTCCATTTTAAACATCAAATGGTTATTGCTTCATTTTAGTGTTATTGGTTACTTAAAAAAAATGGGTTAAAGCAGCATCATGTGCAAGCAAAACACGAAAGGTGGAAATCAAATTCATTAAGAAAAAAATAATCTACAAGTATGATATACTAGAACATATCATTTCAGACAATGCCCCAATGCTAACAATAAGATGATAAAGGACTTACGTAAGCAATTCAAGATCTAGTATCACAATTCTTCCACTTATCATCCCAAAATGAATGGAGTTGTTGAAGCTCCAAATAAGAATATTAAGAAGATTATGGAGTAAATGACTATTACCTATAGGGATTGGCACAAGATGTTACCATTTGCATTACATGCTAATCGCATAGTTGTTAGAGCATCAACAAGGACAACTCCATATTTACTAGTATATGGTATGGATGTAGTGGTTCCAATATAGGTAGAGATACCATCTCTTAGAATCCTAATAAAATATAAATTGACTAAGGCTGAATAGGTACAAAACTAATTTGATCAATTAAACTTCATTAATAAAAAAAGGTTGAAAGCCATACACCATGCACAATTGTATCAGCAAAGAATTTCCAAAGCTTACAACAAGAAAGTCTTACCTCGGAACTTCCAAAAAGGGGACTTGATGTTGAAGAAGATCTCAGTTAACAAAAATGACCCTAGAGGAAAGTTTACCCTGAAGTAAAATCAGCCCTATGTAGTTAGGATGGGTTTCTCAAGAGGTGTAGTGATTTTAGTTGACATGGACAATGGAATGATTGACCAACCTTGTAATTCAGATGTAATTAAAAGGTTTTAACCTTAAGCCTTGTATTGTACCCATGAAACAATGTAATACTCATTTCATTGATCAATAAAAATTGCAAGTTTCTCTATTACTCTAAGTCTTCTAGTGTCATATGACTTTGAAAAAAAAAAAAAACAACACTAAAATGGCATCTAAGCTATGGATGGACTTAATCCCCAAAAGTGGAGCACATAGGCAACTTATCAAATGAAATGATAGGTTCATTCTAGTAGTCACAAGTGCGGGTTTAAGGGAAATAACTTGCATAAAAACAAAGATTCTAGGATAATAAAATATTAAAGATAAACTTTTCCAAAAATGTTGGATTAATAAATATTCGATTAAGATTTGAATGTATTCATACTGGGGCAGCTTTGGAGAAGTATTCACAAGTTTCTTGAAAAGTGTTTTTCGTGGTCAAGATTCCTTGTCTCCTATCATAAGGAATAACAAAGTGTTTTTAACATGATCAACAATGATTTCATTCTCACTTTTGATAACCCTTGACGCCTTTTCAAAACCTTTTACAAACCAAATACCAATTTTGTTCAACATTATATGCTTTAAAATGGTGCAAATTTTAGAAAAAAAATACATTAAATGAAGGATTTCATGGAAAATACTAGTAGATGCAGCTAAACTCCAACTCAAGTAATGATTGGAACTAAATGAAAAAGCTCAACATAAATGCTATTTTCTTTATAAGAAGGTCAAAATCAGAAATGTCCAGTTCATAACCAACTATCACTATGGAGCCAATGTCACTTTTTGGCACCTTTGTGTGGCAACTGCAAGTTAAGGTACTCTAGATTTGTTATAGCGCCACCATACATCACTATCTTTTCCTAACATTTTATACCAAAATGTTTGTAAAAGAGGTATAAAATATTAGGACAAGATGGGCAATTGTTGAAGTCCTTTTTTTTTTCCTTATATATGGAAAAATTAAGGTAAAATTCAAAAAGAGAAAAGAAAATAGCTAAGGTGGTTGACTAGCCACTTTGGGCGATCGATCAACCCTTTCCAACCAATTTTCGCTTGGCATCCCAATAAGCGAACAACTGGCCCCAGTAAAATTCAAAATTTTGAGTTGTCTTATTGTGATTGACTGGGGAATTTGGGCATTCCATGCTTGTTTCAATGATGTCACACGTCAACCAATGACATTTGCAGTTAATTTTGAATTTGAATTTTCAAAATTCAAATTCAAAAGGGTTTTCCCTCCCTTCCATTGGAGGTCTACAAAAAGGGCTATATAGGAGAGATAAATGGGTACGTCCAAGTGTAGGCAAGGAGAGTTTTTTCAATTGTTCTAAGTAGTTTACATTGGGGGAGTGATTGAAGAAAAGAAAGTGAGATTCTTATATCTCAACTTTGATTTTGGGGGTACTTGGAGAGTGATTTGAAAGAAAAGGGTCCCCCACTTGATCTATAGAGTTGGATTTTTCATCAAAGTCAGTGTCTAACCCTTCTCTTTCATAATTTTCTCTCCCTTCCATTGGAGGTCTATAAAAAAACCATGTAAGAGAGATAAATGGAAATGTCCAAGTGTGGGCAAGCAGATTTTTGTAAAGTGTTCTAAGGAGTTAACATTGAGGAAGTGATTGAAGAAACTAAAACAAGATACTTACATCTCAACTTTGATTTTAGGGGGACGTGGGGAGTGATTTGAAAGAGAGGGGGTTCTCCATTTGATTCATAAAGTTGTTTTTTCATCAAAGTCAGTGCCTAACCTCTTTCATAATTTACATTCATTTTTATGAATGGTTAAATGCATGATGTATGAAGGCTTTTGTATGTTTATGATATGGTGCGTTATGTTTTCATCATCATTTTATGTTGATAATAACATGAAAGTGGTGTTAGGATTGTTGGCACCCTATTTTGTCTGGGGTGAATTTAGCAAGAATTGGGGCTAATTGAAAATTAGAAGAGCAATTTAAGAGGGTCAATTGAAGTTTAGGAGCAGTTAAATTGAGGTTTTTTATCTTTACTTGCATTTCATTATGCAAATCTTGCATTCAGATTAGTATTAAGTCTTAATTTTTGTGATTTGATGCCTATTTAATCAAGAAAGGAGGCTTATCTTCATTTTAATGAAAAAAATGGACAAGGATGTTAATTTAGGTGTAATCCCAATAGGGGGTGAATTGGGTATTTTAAAATCTAGGTCACTCAAGTCCTAATTTTGAAAACTTACAACCATACACGTACAACCTAGATGACAAGCAATTCAGTATTTCCCAACTTATCAATTTAACGTGTGACATAATTAAGCAAACTAAATTACCCAATTACTTAACATACACAACAAACAGATAAATAAGTGCAGGTGGAAATTAAAAGAGTTAAGGGAAAAAGAGATGCAAATGCCAGATTTTTACGAGGTTCGGCCTACCTTGGCCTATGTCCTCGCCTTGAGCAACCCCTTCAAGGATTCCACTAATCTGCTCCTTTAACTGGGACGGAACTTCCCTTTACAGTCCGCTGCTTACAAAAGACATAGCCTCCTCCTCACCCTGGTTCACAACCCAAACCATCAATATAATAGACAAATTAAGATTCCTGAAAAACTCATATGCTTCTCACAAGCTAATGAGTACAATAAAATCCTAATACATACTCAGATGATAAAACTCGAAGCTCAGTTGAGTGTATGTAATATGTTCAATGAAATCTTTTGCAATAAACGATGAATGATCGTTGTATAGAAATATGTATGACAAATATGCTCCAAAGATCTAATCAAATGTATAATCTTTATTAAAATATTTGAACGACAAGTTTGCTTCAAAAATCTAATCAAATATTTGATCTTTATAAAAATATTTGAACAAGAAGTTTGCTTCAAAGATTTAAATCAAATATATTTTGCTTAATAAAGTTGTGATGAAATCTTTGAATAAAGAATAGAAATGATATTTTTCAAAGATTCAAAACTTTAGCAAAGCCTTTTCTCAAAGAAGATCTTCACATAACACACACACACACACACACACACACACACACACACACACACACACACATATATATATATATATATATATATATATATAAAATATTTAACAACAAGTTTGTGAGAGACTAAAAGCTTTGAGAATAAGATTGAATATCAAAATGCGATACTTTGTTTACCAAACCTCCAAGAACATTATCTTGATTGCAACAATATGAATGAATGCCCTTTGATATTTAAAATCAACATAGAGAATGCCCCAAAAGAGTTTGAATCTGATAGAGTGTAGGCAAGAGTGTTCAAGAGTTTTTTTTCTAGGGTTTAGAGTTTGGTATATATAAGTACTTTCGGCCTTTGATTAGATTTCAACCGTTGGATCATTTAATTAAGAAGTTCTCGTGCATTTCTACGCTGAAGCATTGTTCTTCACTATGGATTCCTTGACTTGTTGGACACATTCGTCGACAAGTGTTCAACACTTATTCGGCGATGAAACCAGAGGATTCGTCGATAGGTGGACTATATGAGATTTTTGAGCTCTTGGTATTTTCTCATCGACAAGAGCAAAGCGTTTGGTGACGAGTGGCCTTCAGTCATTTGTCTATGAGACCATGGGAATTGTCGGCGAGGCCTCTAATTTTTAGAGTTATTTTGCCTCTAATGTGTCCATCCAACCTAGAACTAATGTAAATAAATTTTTCATGCAATGCAGAAGTCCGAATGTCAATCTAGGATCTTTTGAGCTTCTAACTACATCATATGAGACATGTAAATGCGAACAATACTAAATACCCATTACAATTTAAAACTTTGAGCTTCTTTATCCTTTTTCTCTTCTAATTTCATGGAGTGTGCCAAGTTGTATACACTTTAAGTTCCTCATGGCTTCCATGACATCCTTACTTTCTGTGCATGCTAAGTAATGATCATGTTCACAATCTCAATGCACAGGTAAGATACAATGTGATTTGTCATTATCAAAACGGGATTAGACTCATAGAGTCAATAATGTCCCCCTTTTTGATGATGACAAATACATGAGCAAAAATATGTTAAGTTTAATAATATGGTAATGTAATCCAAAAAAATATAACAAAAAAATAATTCTCTAATAAATATCCTCTTCCCCTTTTGACATCAATTAAAAAGGTATACAAAAATATACAAAGTTAAATATTTCTCCCCTTTGTTAAAAGAAAATTTATCTCTCCCCCTGTGTTAAACAATTTATCTCTCCCCTTTCTAAAGATACAGTTGTTTTGTGAAATCAAATTTCATGTTTAACATACAACAACATTTCAATCGACATTGATATAGGTAAGCAATTTAGTTCATTAAAGTTCAAAGATCAGCATATCAACATGTATCATATATCTATAAAATATTTAACATGCAATAGTCATAACCAAATTTTAATTTAAGTTGCACCCCCTCAGTTATGTATTCTAATATATCTCTAGGCAACTTCTTTACTGTGCATTAGGCCTAATTCACGTCTAATTTGGATAAACCTATCCTCCAAAAGTGGTTTCGTGAATATATCTGCCCATTGTTCATTTGTGCACACAAAGTCAAGTGTCACATCTCCCTTTTGCACATGGTCTGTAATAACCCCAAAAAGGGCTATACAAGATTAGTAGAGTGATTCCTAAAAATAAAAAAATAAAAAGAAATAAAAAGAAGAAATAAATTAATTAATTAATTAATCAATCAGATTTTTAAAAAAAGAAAAAAATTAATTAAAAATTTATTTTTATTTTTATTAATAAAATATATTATTATTAATATTAATTAAATATATTATTATTATTATTATTATTATTATTATTATTATAACCTTACCTCCTGAAGCAGAAGCTTTCAGAAGGAAACAAAAAAAAAAAAATTTGCAAAGGCTGCGCAGAGCCCCCTCTCCCTCTGAAATTTATTTCTCTCTCCTCTCGTTCTCTCTCCCTCTCTCCTCAATTTTATGACGGATTTTCGCCCGATCGAAAATTGGAAGATACCGCTAGACTCCATTCTCCGTTGCCGTCATTTCTACCGGAGCGGATCGGTGGTAGGAGCGGCGTAAACGTATCTCTTAGGGTAAGCCAATTTCCCCTTTTTCTTTAATTTCTTGCAAATTATAAGTCCAATCGATGAACGGACACCACCATGAGAATCTAGGGATGATTCTTTACAAGTCTAGTGGGACAGAATTCTCATGGGCAAAACCCCAAATTTGGGGTACGGGGGTTATTAAAGGCTTATTTTTAATTAATTAGGATTAATTTGGAAATGCTAAAATGTTGAGCATCTGGGGTTGTAGTAGGATTTTTGAAATTTAGGGTTCGGGTGAGTGCCGCGGATGTAATTTTAGGACCCGCGGGTAAAATTCAGAAAATTAAGTGGGGTGTTAAATATTAGTTTAAATGTTAATTTGGGGTGTATGAAGCCTAGGGAAGGTTAGATAGGTATTATTTTGGAGAAATAGATTAATTAATTTGGGAAAAATGCAAATTGTATGAGTTAAATTTCGAGCACCAAAGGGGTAGGATCTAGGTGTCAATGAGACTCTCAGTAAGCCAGGTAAGGGGAATAAATTATAGCAGTGTTTTTAGAATTATTATTTGAATTAATATGTGAAAATGAGCATATGATATTTTGTCTAAAAATTATTATGATATAAATATTAGATAAATTGTGTGGCATTTGAGTAATTTTAAATTGTGATATTTTGGAGTGTGAAATATAACGATGAGTAATTTCTGAGAAAATATTGAAATGAGAATTATTGATGTGATTAGTGAAAAATAATGAAATGTAGTATTTATATGTGAGTAGAAATGTTTTGCCTGAAAAATGAGATTTTGTGAATTATTAATATTGGAAGATAATGAAATGTGGTATTTATTTGTGAGTGGAAATTATTTGCATGAGAAATAAGCTTGTACAAATTATTGATATGAGCATTTTGGAAAAATATGAAAAATACGTGAAATATGATATATGTTATTACGAGATGATGACATGTGCACAGAAAATGATGAGAATATTTATATTGAACTGAATTATGATATACTGGAATATGATTAATGAAATGCCAATACCGCATAATGATTGCGAGTATGTGGTAGTGAACCCTGATGGATGGTTATCATATTGAGCACAGTACTGTTGCTAGTGGTGTTAGTGCAACCACACAGACTCTTGGAGCGTGTGGCGTGACAGTCAACTGAGCCATTTTGTAAGGTTGTTGGGCCCCCTAAGTCTGGATCAGGGTTATAGGCCGGCCAGTCAAACTAAAGACGCGATATGTGATATGGTATTTGATCTAACCGGGTCGGCCAACCGCGATTAGATCCAGCCTTCGAACCGCACAACCTTGACCATGGGGGAAGCATGGCGTGGATAGAAAGATCCTTAGGGTGGCCATGAGTTACAGACACGATGTTGGTATTTGATACCGAGGATACTCATGAGCCGAAAAGTAAAATGGAAACGGAAAAATGAAAGAATAAAATTGGCTAAAATGAGAAATGAAAGGAAGAATGGAAATTGAGAAATAGAGAATGATAAAATTGAGAAATGGAACCGTGTGAGTTAATAATATAAATATTTGAGGCGAAGAGAATCTCTCCGCCTGAGGGCTTACTGAGTAAGGTGAGTGCCCTAATATGTATCAGATGTGGTCATACCTGCCTGCATAACGTGTTAGGGCAGAGGTAAGCTACCTGTATAGGCGGTTAATCTTCCCTATTCTCAGGAACTTCACAGATAATTATGTGTTGGAAATTATTGAATTTGAGAAATTATTTTTAAAGCTTATAAAAGCTTGTGTTGTATATCTATATGACTACGAGAATATATTTTCCAGTGTATTTTCTCAGGTGAAATGATGATTTGAAAAGTAAAGTGTATTATAATTGTACTCATATGGCCACACACTATAAATAATTTATTCCTTCTTACTGAGATGTGTCTCACCCAAATTATCTAAATTTTTTAGGGGACAGAGATAAGTCAAGCAATAGAGCTCCGTGACCATTGGGAGCTGAGACCCTGACACACAGGGTGAGTTTCTGGACTAGGAGAGGTGTAATTCCCCTAGTGTTGAGTAGTTTTTGAGTTTGTGATAATGATGTATGTGTGTGTATGTAGATACTCTAGGTATTGTATTCTGAATGATATAAATACACTGTCTTCTGCTGTTAGGTATTATAAATAAAATGGCTTTTTACCCAGTACCCAATGCAGGTTGGGTCGTACGAATGGTAGTAGCATTGTTGACGTGGCCGATTTGTGAATTTTATGGATGACGTGTGAATATTTAATTAACTTATTTATTATAAAAAAAATTGTATGAAAATAGGGGCATCACATGGTCACATAGAAAATGATGTCTAATTTCTATGTGCTTAGTTCATGAATGTGATATGGGGTTCTTTGAGATGTTTATTGCACTTGTTTTGTCACACTTTATAGGAACAGATTCATAGTGCAATCCATAGTCCATTAGTTTTTATTTCATGTAGAGTGTTTGAGCACAACAACTTCCAACCGCTATGTATTCTACCTCGGCTGTGGACAATGCAACTGAATTTTGTTTCTTGGAAAACCAAGAAACTAAGGAATGTCCTAAAAAGTGACAAGTGACGCTTGTACTTTTTCTATCTACTTTACTACTGACAAAGTCAACATCAGAATAACTGACAATCTCAAGAGAAGTGTACTTAGGATACCATAATTCAAGTTCAATAGTTCCAATAAGGTATCTAAGTATTCTTTTAACTACTAATAGATGTGACTCTTTAGGTGCAGCTTGAAATCTTGCATACAAGCATACACTAAACATAATATCAAGCCTGATAGTAGTCATATATAACAGGCTACCAATCATGCCACAATAGAGCTTAACATCTACCGGTATACCTTGCTCATTCTTATCTAATTTTGTGGAAGAGCTTATAGGTGTTCCTAAAAGTTTACCATCTTCCATGTTAAACTTTTTGACCAAATCTCTGATGTATTATGATTGGTTTCTTAAAATCTCATGTTTTTCTTGTTTGATCTGAAGTCCTAGAAAAAAATTAAGTTCACACATCATGCTCATTTCAAATTCACTTTGCACGCAAATGGCAAACTCATTACATAACTCTTCGTTTGTTGCTCCAAAAATGATGTCATCTACGTATATTTGTACTAGGAGCAAATTTCCATATTTAGTCTTTATGAAGAGTGTTGTGTCAATCTTCCCTCTAGTAAACCCATTATCTAGGGTAAAACTACTAAGCCTTTCATACCAAGTTCTAGGAGTTTGCTTCAATCCATACAAGGCTTTTGTTAATTTATAGACATGATTTGGAAATTTGTGGTTTTCAAATCCTGGGGGTTGTTCAACATAAACTTACTCATTAATATAGCCAATTAAAAATGTGTTTTTGACGTCCATTTGATATAATTTAAAATTATTAAATGCAGCATATGCTAGTAACATTCTTATGGCTTCCATTCTAACTTCAGGAGCAAATGTTTCCTCAAAATCTATGCCTTCCTCCTGGTTGTATCCTTGAGCTACTAGTCTAGCTTTGTTTCTCACTACTATTCCATTTTCATCTTTCTTGTTCTTGTATATCCATTTTGTTCCAATAATTGTGTGATTATCTGGTCCAGGAACTAATGTCCAGACTTTGTTTCTCTCAACTTGATTTAATTCTTCTTCCATAGATATTACCCATGATTCATCCTCAATTGCCTCACTCACATTCTTAGGTTTTTCTTGTGATAAGAATGCAAAGTGGCTAACCATAATTCTAAGTGAAGATCGTGTAGCTACTCCACATGATGGTTCACCTATGATTTGATAAATGAGGTGATTCCTTACATATTTCCATTCCCTAGGTAGCTCGTTAACCTCTCTTTCTACTTAATTATCTTCAGAAGATGTTTCATTAACTTCAACGTTCTTATCTAAGTTATTTTTAATAGATAGTTTTTCTAATCCCTTACTTATCTCAATCTCACCATCATCAGTTGTTTTGGAGAAAGGATTGGACTCATCAAACACTACATGGATGGATTCAATTACAGTCAACATTCTTTTGTTATACACCCGGTAAGCTTTACTATCTAAGGCATATCCTAGAAAGATACCCTCATCTGATTTGGTGTCAAATTTTCCTAAGTGTTCATTATCTCTAAGAATAAAACACATGTAGCCAATGACATGAAAATATGAAATATTTTGTCTATGGCCATTCCACAATTTGTAGGGAGTTTTATTTAGAGTGGGTCTAATCAGAACTCTATTCAATACATTGCAGGCGGTGTTCACTCCCTTAGCCCAAAAATACTTAGGTAATTTATATTCATTAAGCATAGTTCTAGCCATTTCCTATAAAGATCTATTCTTTCGCTTAACTACCCCATTTTGTTGTGAAATCTTAGGTGCTGAAAAGTTATGAGAAGTACCCTCTATGTCACAGTAGTTCTCTATACCCTCATTTTTAAATTATGTTCCCCTATCACTTCTAATGTGTGTTATTTTATATCCTTTTTCATTTTGGATTTTCTGCAAAGTCTAAAAAATTGTTCACAGGTTTCATCTTTATGTTTAAGAAATAGTACCCATGTGACCCTAGAATAGTCGTTAACAATGACGAAAGCATATAACTTACCACCTAGACTTTTAGTTGGATTAGGACCAAATAGATCTAAGTGCAACATTTGAAGTGGCCTAGTGGTGGAGATAACTTTATTCTTCTTAAAGCTAGATTTTACTTGTTTTCCTAGTTGACATGCATCACATATTTTATCTTTCACAAATTTTGTCTTAGGTAATCCCTTAACTAATTCTCCTTTAACTAGTTTAGATAATAAGTCCATGTTTGCTTGTCCTAATCTCCTATGCTAGAGCCAACTAGCTTCATTTATAGCAAAAAAGCAAGTTACATGTTGAGAAGCAAGATTATCCAAGCTAGTGGTGTGGACATTTTCATGACGATCAGCAGTAAACAATATTTTGTTTTTAGATTTATTCTCTACAGTGCTTTTTTTGTTGACTTTTTGAATCTGATCTCTGGTTTTGATGCTGACGAAACCCAAGAATCTTATGTGTGATCAAGTTTGTGTGCATGATAATACTAGCAAGATTATATTGATGGCATGTGACAACTTGAAGAAAAATGAAGACCCCGGTATATTTGTTTATTGTAATTTCTATTTGGGTCTATAATTTTAATTAAGAAAAGGTCTGTGATAGTAAAATAGGAATGATCCGTAATAATTGATGTGCATCATGCATGTAGGAACTGATAAGCTCAAGACCTTAGAAAGATCTTAGGGATTCGACTGACGCTAGGTTTTTGGGCTTAATTCAAAAGCTAAAAAAGGCCTTAGAAAAGACCCTAGGTCCCTTCACTTTGATGCATTATAATCAAGACCAAAATCACATAAGAGAAGCAAGTTCAGTCGACTGAACCGGTCCAGTTCAAATATGCTGGTCGACCGAACAGCTAGGGAGGTCAATGAGTTGACCATGATATGGTCGACCGAACCATTTTTAACTTCACCAACTTGGTCGACCGAATCCTCACATAGGAAACCTCAACGCTATGATCGATCGACCAAACCAGTTCATTTTTTCATGTTGGTCATCCAAAGTTGGGAATACAGTCAATCGAACAAGTTTCGGTGAACCAAACCGCGGACACTTTGGAATCGCCCTAAGTCTAGTCAACCATATATTTGGTTCAAAAATGAGCTAGTCAGGTGAACCACCCAAAGTGGTCGATCGGACCTTAAGTACAGTCGACTGAACCTCTCAGGTTGGTCCAAATTTTACCGCAGTTAAACATGGTTAATTTTATTAAGCATAATTAAAACATTTTTGAAAATTACCAACATGCTAGTGTGTCCCCAACGGTTAATTTTTCCCCCTTGTCTATATATACACATTCATTTGTCCTGATTAAGGGGGGATTAACAAAAATCATTAAGCAAAAACTCTCTAAATTTTTCCAATCCTATTTTGCTCATACTACTCCCAAATACTCTCCTACTTCATATTCCTTGATTATTCAAGCCTAGAGAGAGCATTTAAATTATTTTTGCTCCATTTTAAATAGCCATTAACTCTCATTTGAAATTTGTGTTGATTAATTTTTATCTTGAGAGTTAGGCTAGAGTTTTTCCCACAAATTTGAATAAATAAATCTTGTGTGGGAAAACTCATTGGCTTTAGGGTCTTTGCATTGATATTGCAAGATTCCTTAAGCAATATTTTTGCGTGCAAAATATTTTTTACAAGCTTGATTTCAAACAACTCTTGTGCTTGCTACATTGAGAAAATATTTTTGAGTTTGTTTGAATATTATTATTAGCATCTTTGAAACCCTAATCTGACATTGAGATTTAATATATCTTGTTTCAAAGAATAGCTAGTTTGAACACTCTTGTGCATATTTGAGATTATACATTATACTGAGTGTTGTTTGCACATATACGCCATTAAGCTTATAGTTCTTACATGATTGGTGTGTGTTGATTAGTGCTTGTGCTTAATTGGTACATAGTCTGTTTAGTTAAGAAGCATTTATTTGTACGCCAAATTTTTATATATGTTGTATTCCACGCGTAGGCCTGAAGAGGGAGACTAGCCCTGTTGAATAGTCTTATATTGGCTTAAACCCGGTTAGGAAATCTAGGTGCACCATCTTGGTAAGGTGTGTTTGTAGGTTGAGGTTAGCCCCGTTAATTGACCTAGTTGTAACCGGTGTCATTCCACCCATTAAGTGGGCATTAGTAGAATCCTTGTACTAGTGAGCTAAGTCGAGGACGTAGGCAGTATTGGCCGAACTCCGATAACATATTGTGTGTGCATTTTATTTTTTCGTAATTTATTTACCACACGTGTATGTTATATTATGAATGTTGCGCATGATTTAATTTTCGCACGTTTTATTTATCTGCGCATTTGGAACTGTATAGACATAACTTAGGTTGTGGATATATTACTGCTATTTAGTTTAACCTAGGAAGAAAGTTTAAAATTCCAATTCACCCCCTTCTTGGGAATACACTAAAGCTAACAGTCATGTTCAAAGGAAACCCTATAACCTTTATCACACAATTGACTTGTACATAATAGGTTATATTTTAGACCATCAACTAATAACACATTATCAATAACAAGGGAAGGTTTCTTACCAACCTTACCATCTCCAATGATTCTACCTTTTGTGTTGTTGCTGAACGTGACGAATCCTCCACCCTTAGGTGTGATGGACACGAACTTGGCTTTATCTCCGGTCATGTGTCAAGAGCATCCACTATCTACATACCATTTATCCTTTGAAGAGGATGATCTCAAGCACACCTGCAATGAACATTCAATTGACTAATTTTGGTACCCATATTTTCTTATGTCCATGGGGATTAGTGCTAGGCTCTCCTTTGACTTTCCAGATTTTCTTAATTTTAACGCCTTTGTTCTTAAAAGGATAGTCAAATTTTATGTAACCTAGCCTCACACATTTAAAACATGTAGTATATAAGAATCTTTAGTTGAAACATAAGATTTCGACTCTCTCACAATGTATCCCATGAAAAGATATTTCTGTTTGAGGTTTTCCTTTCCATAAAAACCAAGACCTTCCTTATCTAGGAAATTTTTTTGAGCTCCAAAAGGTCTTTCAAAATTATTTTGACCCTTTGTGGATTTATAGATAATTTTAGTTTTATTTTCCAAATTTCTTTCCAACTCCTCAATTTTCAAATCATTGTTTTTTATTAACGATGCATTAAATTCATTTTGTCTTTCCAACAACTTTGAAAATTCCTTTAATTTAAATTTCAAATCAGAATTTTTCTTAGTCATTTTCTCTAGAATTTTAAGAGTATACAGATATTCTTGTTGCAATTCATCATACGAAATCATGCTATCATCATTATCAAAATCACTAGAATAATACGATGAAACTGAACAAAACCTCATGGTCTTCGTGAGCCATAAGACACAAATTTGCAATCTAGTCGTCGTTAGATTCAAAGTTTGAACTGTTGGTGCTATGAGTATCCCAACCGACCTTTAGTGCCTTATTCTTCTTCTTGTTTGGACACTTTCTTCAACTGGGGACAATCTGACTTGATGTGCCCAACTTCTCTGCAGTTATAGCACGTAGGTGGATCATCCTTTTGCTTCCTTCTGCTTGACTCTCCCTTTCCTATTTTTGATTCCCGAAATTTTCTGGTAAACTTTCTGTTCTTTTTCAGGAACTTTCCACACTTCTTAGTTAGAAGAGCCATATTACCTTCTGATTCTGAACAACTCTCTTCACTAGAATTACTGGAGGATGCTTTGAGGGTTGTTACATTCTTAGTTTTATTCTGCTCACCCAACCTTTCATTTATTGTCAACTCATATGAGGTGAGCAACCCGATCAACTCATCTAGTGTCATTGCTTTTAGGTTTCTTCCTTCTGCTATGGTTGTAGCCTTTGCCTCCCAGACTGGTGGTAATCCCCTAAGAATTTTCCTGATCATTAAGTGGGGTAAGTTTTACCAAGAGCATGCAATGAATTCGTGATGTGAGTGAACCTGGTGTACATGCATTGGATTGATTCACTGGAAGACATTTTAAAAGATTCATATTCACTTGTTAGCATATCTATTCAACTGTCTTTTACATTATTAGTGCCTTCATATGTGACTTCTAATTTATCTCATATTTCCTTAGCAGTTGTACATGTCATGACCTTATTAAATTCATTTACATTTAAAGCACAATATAACAGATTCATTACAGTAGCATTTTTTGAAGAGCTTTCATGTCCTCATCTGTGCATTCATCTTCAATCTTAGGTATATTTTGTTTCTCTACAATTTTCATAGGAATATGATTTCCTCTAGAAACAACTTGTCATACTTTCCAATTAGAATTTTGAAGAAGATTATCATTCTTTGTTTCCAGAATGTGTAGTTAACACCACAAAAGATGGGTGGTCGTGTGGATGAGTGTCCCTCACTGAATGGGGTTACATCGATGTATTCCATTGTGATCTTTTATAAAAAAAAAAGTTTAAGTCTAGTGTAACCCCACTTTGATATCAAATGTTAATTTAGTTGTAATCCCAAAAGGGGGGTGAATTGGGTATTTTAAAATTTAGGTCACTCAAGTCCTAATTTTGAAAACTTACAACCATACACATACAACCTAGATGATAAGCAATTTAATATTTCTCAACTTATCAATTTAATGTGTGACTTAATTAAGCAAACTAAATTACCCAATTACTTAACATACACAACAAACAGATAAATAAGTGCAAACGGAAATAAAAGAGTTAAGGGAAAAAGAGAAGCAAACACTAGATTTTTACGAGGTTCAGCCTACCCCGGCCTACGTCCTCGCCTTGAGCAACCCACTCAAGGATTCCACTAATATGCTCCTTTAACTGGGACGGAACTTCCCTTTACAGTCCGTTGCTTACATGAGGTGTAGCTTCCTCCTCACCCCAGTTCACAACCCGAACCGTCAATACAATAGACAAATTAAGATTCTTGAAAAACTAAGATGCTTCTCACAAGCTAATGAGTACAATAAAATCCTAATACACACTCAGATGATATAACTCCAAGCTCAGTTGAGTGTATGTAATATGTTCAATGAAATCTTTTACAATAAACGATGAATGATTGTTGTATAAAAATATGTATGGCAAATATGCTCCAAAGATCTAATCAAATGTATGATCTTTATAAAAATATTTGAATGACAAGTTTGCTTCAAAAATATAATCAAATATTTGATCTTTATAAAAATATGTGAACAACAAGTTTGCTTCAAAGATTTAAATCAAATATATTTTGCAATAATAAAGTTGTGATGAAATCTTTGAATAAAGAATAGAAATGTTAATTTTCAAAATTCAAAACTTTAGCAAATCCTTTTCTCAAAGAAGATCTTCACATAACATATACATAAAAGAACTCAAGATCTGGCTCTCAAATAATATTTAAAAATAAGTTTGTGAGAGACTAAAAGCTTTGAGAATAAGATTGAATATCAAAATATGATACATTGTTTACCAAACCTCCAAGAACATGATCTTGATTACAACAATATGAATGAATGCCCTTTGATATTTAAAATCAGCTTAGAGAATGCCCCAAAAAAGTTTGAATCTGATAGAGTGTTCAAGAGTTGTTTTTCTAGGGTTTAGGGTTTGGTATATATAAGTACTTTCGGCCTTTGATTAGATTTCAACCGTTGGATCATTTAATTTAGAAGTTCTCATGCGTTTCTATGCTAAAGCACTGTTCTCCACCACGGATTCGTCTTCGTTGATGAGTATTCAACACTCATTCGGCGATGAAACTAGGGGATTCCTCGACTGGTGGACTGTATGAGATTTTTGAGCTCTCGTTATTTTCTCATTGACAAGAGCAAAGCGTTTGGTGACGAGTGGCCTTTTGTCATTCATCGACGAGACCAGGGGAATCATTGACGAGGCCTCTAATTTTCAGAGTTATTTTGCCTCTAATGTGTCCATCCAACCTAGAACTGATGTAAATAAATTTTTCATGAAATGCATGAGTCGTAAGGTCATTTTAGGGTCTTTTGAGCTTCCAACTACATCATATGAGATATGTAAATACAAGCAATACTAAATACCCATTACAATTGAAAACTTTGAGCTTCTTCATCCTTTTGCTCTTCTAATTCCATAGAGTGTGTCAAGTTGTATACGCTTTAAGTTCCTCATGGCTTCAATGACATCCTTACCTTCTATGCATGCTAAGTAATGATCCTGTTCACAATCTCAATGGATAGGTAAGATACTATGTAATTTGTCATTATCAAAACAAGATTAGACTCATAGAGTCAACAAAGGATGAGGTAGAAAGAGCAACCAAACACCCACTAAGCTCCTTTTAAGATGAGGGGCATTTTTTGAAGAGGAGAATGAAGGAAGCCCTAGCCTTACTCTATTTAAAGGGGCTTAAGTTTCAAAGAAGAGGGGAGGAAAGATATGTTCAACTCATAGAGGGGGCACACAAGGAAATTGGATACACAAAGAGGGGATTTTTTTAGGCAAAGGGGAGCCCATTGGAGCACAAAAGAAGGGTTATACACCCAAGCGAGGGAGAGAGAAGGGAGAGAGGGAGAGAAAGGAGGAAAGGAAGAAGGAGACTCTGCCAATATTAAGAGATTAGTTTGCAAAAAAACCCAGAATTTCTCAAAATTTAAAGTACCAAGATATGAGGTGAGTCTTTCAATATTGATTTCTCATTAAGATCCTGTGTTTGATACATTTAAACTTTGATTTGTAGCAGAAGACGATGATCAAACACACGCGGGGAGGTAAGATTGCTTAGGCTTTGATTCGTTGAAAGCTTGAATTTTTATGGCTTAAAATTTCAATTTTCTATGCTATGAAGTCTTGATTATGTGAGATATGCGATTTTTAGGTGGTTTGAAAAATTAGTGTTTTTGTATGCATGACACATCTAAAAGGTAGAAAATAGTGTAAAGAGAGTTCTTTAGTAAAAACTCACAAAAATACTAAGTTGAAACAACCATAGAAGCCAGTCATCACCATGGTCATTGTTGATAACCAACCAAACTTGAAACAAGTGTATTTAAAAAACAATTGATAATTTTCGGTTGAAAAAGATTTTGGGGTTGAAATAAATCGAACAAAATAAATGATGCAAAAATATGACCATTTGAAATTTGAGGGTTACAGTGTGCAGGGGTGTCTAATATTTTCTCTTCGCATGATTGAACTTCCGAACATGGCTTTAGAACGTAGACTAGAGACTATTGATTCCTTAGACCCTAAGATTAGGTAGAAACCAATTAATCGATAGAAAGTAGGTGAACTTAACCATACCTAGGTAAAAAAGGTTAGTGGCGACTCCTTGAACCTTAAAGTGTAAGATAAATGACATTAAACACATTCTTTGGATAGTCATTCTTGTCAAGGCTTTGGATCCCAATCCATACGTGTTGACAAGGATATTTTATTTCAATTTTATAAGAAAAAATATGATAAAAAATATTTTAAAAAAGCAATGTACACAATTTTATTCTGCAAGCGGTCGACTGGCTCCTTTAGGCGATCAACTGCCTCCTTAATGTTTGAAAAAGCAGTTGTTGGGCTACTAGGCAGCCAACCGCCCCTCTACAAAAGGTTGATTGTCGAATCCCAAAAGTGAATTTTTTGCACTTTTTTCAAGTTTTCCTCCAATATTCTTAGTGTTTTTGAGTTTCTACGCTCATTATTATGTAGTTAGAAAGTTGTATGCTATTTGGATGAAGGTTTTCATGGTTTTCCACAAAAAACCAAACTTTTTACTTCAAAAACAAATTCATTCAAGTTTTCTTAAAATTTTCAAGTTTACAAAGTGTTTCTTAAACTTCCTTGGAGTTATACATCCAAGTTTTCAAAGATTGATTTCAAGATGGGTTTGTGATTCTCCTACTATAGATCCACAACTTTTCCAAATTTAAATAATAAAAAAATTATTTTTCAAAGTAGTCAACCATAAAGTGGTTTGACAGCAGAAAAAGGAATTTCTTAATATTTTAACTTGATTTTAATCTCTGTATTATAGAGTTTTCATTGAAAAATCAATTTTCTAATCAAGAATAAATTATTTTTCAATAAGATTTCAAGTGTTTTCAAGGATTTCCAAATGATTTCAAGTATCCCAAAGCAAACACCAAAATATTTTCTAGAACTTGTTTTTGAAAATATTTTGAAACGACAAGTGGTTTGATTCCTCTAGTGGAGGATATTAGGTCATCTACCTTGGTAGATTCAGTTACAACTTAGAAACCTTAATGCTTTCTTTGTTTCTTTGTCTTATCTTTTCGTTTTTTATTTGATTTGTTTGAGGAATTTGTTAAGACATCGAAGTAGTGGAATTCCCATGGAGTTTATGCCTTTATATGAATTCCATGAAAGCCTTTCAGATGGGGTAAAGGATGAGAAATTTGAATTTCAACAAACAAAATAAAATGAAAATCAACAAGGGGCGATCGACCACTTGATCCTTCAAATGCATATTTGGACTGTTTTTCACTTCTTGTTCTTTTTTCCTAAAAAATTTTAATTTTTTAAGTGGATTACACATACTCACATAAGATAAGTGTTGCAACCATTCTTAGAATGGGTTGTTTAGGGTGTTAGACCTATTAAATCTTAAAATAAAGAAATTTAAAAGTCTACCTTTCTTATTTACAATGGTACTTATGAGTTAGATCTTTTGAAAAGAAAATTTTTTCTTCTGTTTACCTTTAAAATAACTAAAATAAAATGACGACTCCATTTAAAATAAAAAGGGTAAGTAAAAGAACTGAGGGATGATTATTTTTACTTGCTTTCATTTACTTAGGCCATCAAACTTTGGCAACCAAAATGGGTCCTTTAAACTCAATGTTGACACACATATACTTGAACCATTTTATTTTCCAAAAAAAAATCACCAACTTTGATGCAAGAATGGTTCAATGGAGCCTTCCATTTTCCCACATCTAATAGAATTCCCCATTCCTCTCCACCATTTGTCTCTGCAAAACTAAATGCATACCATAATCTACGAAATTGAATAAACAAATTTTTTTTAAAGAAAAAGTAGAATCTAATTAATATGTAATATCAATTTTAAAAAAATCAATAAACATAAAATTTTAATGAAAAATCTTGTAGACTTACATCAGGGAACGACATGGTGCAAAAAATCTACAGACATGACTTCTAAAATACACCAATGTGATATGAAACTTGTCAATTCAGTTGAGAAACAATAGAGTCATCACAAATAAAACTTCATAAAAAAAATTCTTTATTTTTTCACAAAAAAAGATTAAATTGAATACCCAATAACTTAAAAATAATATAGAGAGTCGGCGCTTACCCCATTGAAAAATAATAGAGAGAGAGAGAGAGAGAGAGAGATAGAGATCTTATCCTCATTGAATAAAAGTCCACATCTTGTCCCAATTCCCATTGCACTTGAAGAGCTAGAGTATTTAGATTTTTTGTGCAAACAAAAATGATCAAAAGTAGTACTTTCCATCCCAATGCTCCTTGAAGCAAATCATCTTCAAAGATGAAGACACCACAGTAGGCTTAATCGTCATATATGTATCTCTGTAAAGAAATTAATTTGTAGAATATTTTTACCAGAATATGAACTTAATCAAAAAAAATTAACAAAAGAAAGAGTGAGCTAACTTGCATTGCATCGATTCGCAATCACTTCAAGACTTCAAACACCTTCTCCTAATACACATTGCAACTGAAAATATTGAGCATGATAAGATTTTTGCAACAATAGTAAGCGACCTAAAACTATAAAGAAAGAAGAAAATGTATCTTCTCATTATATTCAACTGATCAATTATGAACCATTTATATTGATAGTTATGGTGCAACCTTAAGAGGGGGGTTGAATTGGGTATTTAAAAATTTGTTGCCAAGGTCTACTGATTTTAACAACAATGTAATTACCCTAGGGTTAGTCTATGCAATCATCAAACACACATACACGTGTAGTAAATGTAAATTGCAGAAATATAAAGAACACGCACGATATGTTATCGGGGTTCGGCCAACTGTGCCTACGTCCCCACCTTGGCCACACCAACACAAGGATTACCACTAAAATGCTCTCTTAAATGGGTGGAACGACACATATACAACCAGGTCAATTTAAGGGGCTGACCTCAACCGTCATGCCTTAACAGGATGGCGCCCCTAGTTTTCCTAACTGGGTCTAAGCCAATCCGGGACTATTCCACATGGCTAGTCTCCCTCTTCAGGCCCGTGCCTAGAATACAACCAATGTGTATAAGTTGTTTGTACACGTAAATGCGCTTCAACACAAGCAGATGTGTGCACCAATATAGCTCAGTCAATAATGCAAGCACGGATGATATGTAAATATGCTCAGTGCTCTAATATGTGCTAAACACTCAATCAAGAATATATTTTCAGTCCAGATCTAGAGTGTATATCTAAGCAAGATTTGAAACGCACTATTTGAATATCACAAAATCAGATCAAGGTTTCAAATATGCTAAGCAAGATAAATCAAACAAACTCAAGAGGATATTTCAATATATAAAACACAATGGAGTTGTTTGAAAGACTAGTTTTTTATAAAAGGATTTTTGCTCACAAAATCTAGGTTTAGGTAACTTGCAACAATAATACAAGAACCAAAAACCCTTAAAGTATTTCTACACTAGATTTATCAAATGAAATCGATGGAAGAACTTTAGGCTATACTCTCAAGTAAAATCAATTAATCAATATATCAAGAGAGAGTATAAGCTAGAGAGATTTAAGCACAATAGCCTTATAAAGATACTCACAATGCTTAGAGAAAGAGAATGAGGAGTTTGTGAGTGTTTGCAAGAAATATTTGGCTAATATGGGGTTTTTAGGGTTTTGAGAATTGAGAAAATTTTTGCCCTAATCAAGTTTGCTAATCCTTGCTAATTAGACAAATGAACTGGTATATATAGGCAAGGAGGATTTCTTGACCATTGGGGACACAATGGGTATAATTAGAAGTGTCTAAAAGACCATTAAGAAAATTAACCCGGTTTATCCCATTTAAAAAATTAGTAAAAATTATTTTAACTAGCAAGGTTTGGGTGCCCGGCCTGAGGTTCGGGTGCCCGAATAAACACAGTAAAAAATTCAACTTTAAGAGATTCGAGTACCCGAGTTGAGGACTGGTTGGCTGAACCAAAGTCAGTAGCCAAATGTCCGAGGTTCGGGTGCCCGAGGCTGAGTTTAGTTAACCAAACCAGGCACTTCGGTCGCCCGAGCCTCTATTTGAACGTAAACAAACGGCCGCCCGAGTAGTTGAAAAGTGCTTTGAGGAGCATTCAGGTGCCCGAGGAAGATATGTTCAAAATAGGTTCTGTCGCCCGAAGCTAAGTCAACATGTTGACTTGTTCAGTCGCCCAAGCCGCTTTACACAACATAGGTTCAGTCGCCCGAACCCTCTCAACCTTTTTAATTTTCAGTCAAATTTAGCCAATTGTAATTCCCCTAATATGAAGATGATAATGGGGAGTTTTTGTGCATTTGTTTAGAGACTTAAGGACAATCTATCCTCTTAACATTAACAATTTTAATGTTCTATACTCCCCTAATGGATGATTATGCAAGGATGAAGATTAATCTTTCATTTGGTTTTCACTCATCCTTTCAAAAATATTTTAAAGTTAATTTTATCATAATCATCTTTGGTTTCCAAAACAAACATGTATGCCCATAAGGTATAGTATAATAAACATGTGAGTCTGATACCAATCGTTATAACTACGTGGTAGAGAAGATACCAATTATTAAAACAATACTACTAGTTATAAGGACATATTATTAGTTTTGAAATGAACATGGTATCAAATATAGATTTACCAAGATGTGCTCATTGATACCAATTGTTATTATTTTACCAAAAGATATAGTTTGTATATATATATTTAGAGCCTAATGATTTTGAGATAATGGACTCCCCCTAAGAATATGCATTTTCTTTATAAATTAATTTGAGTAAAATTCAAAAAATTTCTTAGAAACACACTCAAGTTTTAAGGAGTTTAGCATTAAGAAAATGATATTAGGTTATGTGCAAAGGTTTCAAAAATTTTGGCAGCATTTTGTCTAAAGATGTAAGTAATCCATAAGAACCTGCCAGTATTCTAAATAAATATGCACAACCAGCCCCAAGGAGTTTTAACCATTAAATGCAAATGAGCCAAGTGTAAGTATTTAGACTTTAAGCATAAATCACATTTGCACACAACAAAGCAAATCATCTCAATTATTTTGGACAAATGTCTATAGAAAATTCGGCAGCATGCCGGCTGTAAATAGACATTTCTCAAAATCAACCTGCACAAAAACAATTCTCAAACAGCAATATTTCAAGAGTAAGGCAATTCTCAACCACTGCATCCGCCATGCAGAAGGCTTTCTATACTAAGCATGTATTTTAACAGAATAATCATTTAAACACAAACACATGCAAATCAAGGTACTGCATATATATATATATATATATATATATATATATATATATCATAACCAATTAGCACAGTCACCATATCGCAGTATCTCTGTGTGTGTGGTGAATGTGAAAGTCAAATAGGAACAGATATATAAGTTGTTTTAAGTATAGGTACAGACCAAATAAAAGAAATGTATCTGAATGAAATAACATAGATGATCAAATAAAAAGCTGTATAATGACGGACTTGATCCTCATGAAGCACTCCTACGTCTCTCTATCTTCATGATCATCATCTCCCTCCTCCCCACTCAGCTCCATCTGGTCGTCCTCACCAATATCCTTATCATTCATCTCTCGCAGTCGCTCACCAAGGATTAGCCCGCACCTCCAACCGAAAATCAATGAACTCGCTGTAAAAGGAGTCAAATCTAGCCTGAGAAGAAGATGCCTGCTCAGTTATGGAGACTCGGAACTCTTGAAACGAGGCAAGGAGATCGGTGATGGTTGTCATGATCTCAGTGGTAAATGGTACATGAGGCAGCTCCTACGGGACCTCCTAAGCTTCGAGCTCTCTCTCATGTGCAGTAGGCAACCACATGTTGCCAGTTTGCTCGTATCCCATCAACTTTAAGGTGGTGGAGTTGAAGACATCGAATGGTAGTACTTTCTTGATGGTGGCAAGTGGTGACCTATTTAACCTCTCCCTAACAAATATCCTAGATAAAATCCCACCGTAGGGTAAAATGATCCTCTTTCCCACGGTTTTGACAAACATCCACCGTAGGATCAATCTAGGCAGGTTTAGCTTCTTCTTGGTGAAGAGGCACCACATGACGAAGTAGTCCAAGTAGGACACATGATCCCTCGATCCTGACTTAGGCAAAATGTTATAGGGAATCAGGTGGTGTACCACCTTTGCCTCTAAAGTCAAGGATTTGTAGCTGTGGGTATGGGTCAAATCAGCTACTGGATGTGCCATGACCAAATTGAAAAAAGTACTCACAGTGAAGTCCTGCTCGACTATCCAGGTGGAGGAAGAATAGGGGCAGATGAAGTCACCACGCTAGATGTCAAAAGTCTCTGCTAGGTATGCGTTATCGAAGTGGATGTCTGTCTCCAGCACCCTGGTGTAGTAGCCTTGGCCGTCTTGGGCAAGATTGGCATAGAAAAGCCAAACAAGCAGCAGGTACATCCCTCTAGGCTGAAAGGCGATGAACTCGTACCATCCCTGATATCGAAACATGTCTACAACATTGTTGAAGTGGGTTTGCATGAATTTGATATCGAGGATTTTTCCCAGAATGGGATCCTTCAGACGAAACACACCCTTAAATTTTATTCGCCGATCAGGTGTGGGAAACCACTGATCCAATGGAACACCCGCGGCAACACATCTTTCTTCTCTTTCCATGGAAATAGATCTCACACAAAACTGGGAAGGATGTGAAAGAGAAAACTAGGAAGGCTCTCAAGGAAATGGAAGAAATGAATTGAAATTTGTAGAGAACCATATATATCAGCGCGGTTCGGGTGCCTGATCATTGGTTCGGTCGCTCGAACAACTTTAATTATGGAGGTCACTAAGTCTGTTCGGTAGCCCAAAGCAGGGTTCGGTCGACTGAATTTCAGGTGCCATTTTGTATTTTTGAGGGCCGGCCGCCCGAACAGATTTTGAACTAATACAATTGGTTGCCCGAAATGATCAGTTCGGTAGCCCGAGTATATATTCAGGGACTCGAAGATGGTTCGAAAGCCCGACATAATTTGACCTTGACAATTCAGCCACCTGAAGTGTGGTCAACGACCTAGTCAACCTTCTGGTTCAGTTGACCGAAGTACAAATGCACTGATGGATTCGGTCGCCTGACCATGGTCCACTTGTTCTTATTTGATATGATTATTAAAGCAAGAGACCCTATGGATTATCTGTAGGATTTAGGATAATGAAATGGCTTGAAGGTAAGATTAGGACAAGATTTATGACTTTAATTCCAAACCTCAGAGCTGAATAATGGACTAAGTATGCTTAATGTAAGATGTTCATATTTGAGCAGGGGTTAAGCAATTTGAGGTTTAAATGCAAGGCACTCATGCCATGTCCATTTAGGAGAGGATTTTTATTTAAACAGCCAATGATATATATTTAAACCAACAAGAATATTCATTTAGGCCAAATTGGTTTTGTGCTTCATTTTACATATTGGCTTAATTCTCTAAGATGCTTGGTATGCTTTTGAATGATGAAAGTACAAGATTTCATATTAATTAGTCCCAAGCCACTACCTAACCCTTTAGAGAATGCTACCCCCTACAACTAATCCTAACTACTAAGGAAGAGCTATGTGATCATGTAATTCTTGTTTAAGCAAGTCCTTCCTTTTCTTTCTTAACCATCCATACCATTTTTCTTCTTTTTACTTTTGATGGGTTAGGAGTTGGTGATTCTTTGGCTTTCCATACTTGTTTAGGTTTCACACCTTTTCTTTTAAACGGGCAATCAAATTTTGTGTGCCCCTTCTTTTTACATAAGATGCATGTGGTGTGAGTGTATGGACTAGAGGAGGTACTGGCATAGTGTTTTGATTCTTTTACAAAGTACTCCATGTATAGGTTCTTTCTTTTCTTATTTGTAATCCCAGTAAACCTATACCTTCTTTGTCTAAGGTCATCTTCTATGCACCTAGTAGTTTATCAAAGTTTTCCTTGCCTTTAGTGAACGTATAGATGATCTTAGATTGGTCTTCTATTTTCTTTTCTAGATCTTAAATTTTTGAGTTTTTCAAATTTTTGCAAACATTTTGAAGTTTCAAAAGTTCTTTAGCCATGTTGTTTGCTTTACTTTCAAGATCTGCTATCAGGTAATCTTTATTATCATCATTAGAAGTTTTAGATTTCAAAACAGTTAACTCATTTTCTAATGATTCATTCTTGCTTTCTAGTCTATTGATTTTCAAAGTATTTTCTCTTTTAGCAAGAGCTTTAGAGTCACATTCTTTCATGCACGTTTCATACTTGTTTTCCAAAGCAGAATATTTTTTGTTACATTTAATAAGTAACTTATGAGTCCTAAGATATTCAATTTGCAATTCCTCATAAGTAGGCATGCTTTCATTCTTAGTGCTATCATATGATTTAGTATTAGATGCAGTATTCAAATCGGCACAAGAATCATGCTCATATTCATCTACTAAGATAGATGGAACTGAAGTGACCTCATTATTGGTTAAAGCTACATAACATTGGTTACCTTCCTTAAGATCAGTGGAGCCTAAGTCGTATGGAGAGATGACACCCTTTTGCATGGACGCACCATATTTCCACTCAAGTTCATCCCAAATCTGCTTAGCACTACTACAAGCCATAACCTTACATAAAACGTTAGAATCTAAAGCATGCAGTAAGGTATTCATGGCATCAAAGTTTACCTGTACTAAGTCCCTATTATGATCATTCATTTCAAACTCAGATTTAGGAACATCAGTACACCAAATAAACTTCATAGACACACAATCACCCTAATCAATGACTTTCCAAAATTTCCAATTTAGAGCTTTTAAATACATACATAATAATTCTAAATTTCCATATAGCATAATAAATACCATAGATTACAGGCGAGTGTGTGACTAATCTTTCCTCATAGGAAGGGGACGCACTAACACGAGCCATCATGATCTTTTACAAAATAACTTCTAAGTCTAAGTAATGAGGCTCTGATACCAATTTATAGTTATCATGTAACCCCAAGAAGGGGGGGGGGGAGGTGAATTGGGTATTTAAAAATTTGTTGCCTATATCTATTGATTTTAACAACAATGTAATTTAGCCTAGGGTTAGTCTATGCAATCAACAAACACACATACACGTGCAGTAAATGTAAATTGTGGAAATGTAAAGAACACGCATGATATGTTATCGGGGTTCGGCCAACTGTGCCTACATCCCCGCCTTAGCCACACCAGCACAAGGATTACCACTAAAATGATCTCTTAAACGGGTGGAGCGGCACCTATACAACTAGGTCAATTCAAGGGGCTGACCTCAACCGTCACACCTTAACAGGATGGTGCACCTAGCTTTCCTAATCGGGTCTAAGCCAATCTAGGACTATTCCATAGGGCTAATCTCCCTCTTCAGGCTCGTGCCTAGAATACAACCAATGTGTATAAGTTGTTTGTACACGTAAATGCGCTTCAACACAAGCTGATGTGTGCACCAATATAACTCAGTTAATAATGCAAGCACGGATGATATGTAAATATGTTCAGTGCTCTAATGTGTGCTAAACACTCAATCAAGTATATATTTTCAGTCCAGATCTAGAGTGTATATCTAAGCAAGATTTGAAACACACTATTTGAATATCACAAAATCAGATCAAGGTTTCAAACATGCTAAGCAAGATAAATCAAACAAACTCAATAGGATATTTTGTTTGAAAGACTAGCTTTTTATAAAAGGATTTTTTCACACAAAATCTGGGTTTAGGTAACTTGCAACAATAATGCAAGAACCAAAAACCCTCAAAGTATTTCTACACTAGATTTATCAAATGAAATCGATGGAAGAACTTCAGGCTATACTCTCAAGTAAAATCAATTAATCAATATATCAAAAGAGAGTATATGCTAGAAAGATTTAAGCACAATAGCCTCATAAAGATACTCACAATGCTTAGAGAAAGAGAATGAGGAGTATGTGAGTGTTTGCAAGAAATATTTGGCTAATATAGGGTTTTTAGGGTTTTGAGAATTGAGAAAATTTTTGCCCTAATCAAGTTTGCTAATCCTTGCTAATTAGACAAATGAACTGGTATATATAGGCAAGGAGGATTTCTTGACCATTAGGGACACAATGGGTTTAATTAGAATTTTCTAAAAGACCATTAAGAAAATTAACCTTGTTTACCCCATTTGAAAATCAGTAAAAATTATTTTAACCCGCAAGGTTCGGGTGCTTAAACAAACAATCAAAAATTCAATTTTAAGAGGTTTGGGTGCCCGAGTTTAGGACCGGTTGGATGAACCAAAGTCAGTAGCCAAATGTCCAAGGTTCGGGTGCTCGAGGCTGAGTTTGGTTAACCAAACCAAGCAGTTTGGTCGCCCGAGCCTTTATTTGAACGTAAACAGACAATCGCTCGAGTAGTTGAAAAGTCCTTTGAGGAGCATTCGGGTGCCTGAGGAAGATATGTTCAAAAGAGGTTCGGTTGCCCGAAGCTAAGTCAACATGTTGGCTTGTTTGGTCGCCCGAGCCGCTTTACACAGCATTGGTTCGGTCGCAAGAACCCTCTTAACCTTTTCAGTTTTCAGTCCAATTATAGCCAATTGTAATTCCCCTGATATGAAGATGATAATGGGGACTTTTTGTGCATTTGTTTAGAGACCTAAGGACTTTCTATCCTACCAGAAAAAATCCGGTGTCGGTCGACCGAATGGTGATCCCTAAGGTCTGTGTAGGTACGTAAAGTCCAACTATGGTAGTTTTGAGCATACTTACCTACCATGCATGATGCAAATTATTACAAGTTATACACGCGCACAGCTCATAATAAATTACATCCCAGAATAAAGAAATATTCAAATGAATACAAAATACAACACATAAATCTTTATTCTTCAGCACGAACACCTCACGCCATCATGATACGTCTTTTGGTCCTAAAGCGCGCACAAGGTGAACCGGCATGCACTTCTCAATAGAATTATCAGTACCAAGAGTATTTGTCATAATCAAAATTAGGTGTGACCAATGAGCTCAACATATATAATGTAATGACATAAGTAATAACTGAAAGAATAACAAAATTATAGCAGAATTTGTTTTAACAAATACAACTGAAATTGGTTTTAAACAAAGAAAGCTGTTGGAGTACTCTAGCTTTTACTTCTGCAATTAATTGATAATTTTGTTACCATGGCAGCTCAACTTTTGTAGAAGTTTGATGAAGAAGCTGAGGTGAAGAAGTATCTTATCCACCCCCTCAAGATGGTAGTGGGGAATAAATATTCAACACGCCTAGCTTGCGTAAAAAATAATGAAAAACATCAGAGCCCAAAGCTTTTGTAAAAATATCAGCTATTTCATGATGTGTGGAGACATGAAGGAGATGTAAAAAACCAGCCTGAACATTGTCACGAACCAAGTGACAATCAATGTCAATATGTTTAGTTCGTTCATGAAAAACAGGATTAGAAGCAATGTGTATAGCAGCTTGATTATCACAAAATAAGGAAATGGGTAATGGAACTGAAACACCAAGATCACGAAGCAGAGTAACAAGCCAAGTAAGCTTACAAGAGGTAGTCGCCATGGCACGATATTTAGCTTCAGCTGAAGAACGCGAAATTGTAGTTTACTTCTTAGACCTCCATGAAAGAAGAGAATTACTAAGAAATATACAAAAAATAGTAACAGAGTGACGAGAATCAAGACAACTTGCCCAATCAGAGTCAGTGAAACCAGTGAGCTTGAGATTGGAATGAACAGGGAAAAATAGACCCTGGCCGGGAGAGGATTTCAAATATTTGAGCACACGATGAGCTGCATGAAGATGAGGCAATCGTGGTGCATCCATGAATTGAGAAAGAACTTGAATAGAAAAAGCAATATCAAGTCTAGTGATCGTTAGATATAGTAATCTGCCAACAAGATGACGATATTGTAGAGTATCAGTAAGCAGTACACCATCGGACCTGGAAAGCTTGAGATATTGAGTCATTAGGAATGAGACTGGCTTAGAACCAAGAAAACCAGTATCCTATAAAATATCCAAAGTATATTTATGTTGGCAAAGAAAGAATCCTTTAGAAGATCAAGCAACTTCAAGTCCTAAAAAATATCGTAAGCAGCCAAGATCCTTAATTTTGAAGTTGGAATGTAGAAATTGCTTAATGTCATTAATGGATGTCATACTGGAACTTGCAAGGATGATATCATCAACGTAGACTAGGAAAGCAGTAAAATGTGTGGCAGACTCCTGAATAAAAAGACAAGAATCAGATTTAGATTGAATAAATCCGTAATCAATAAGAGTTGTGGCAAGCTTCGAAAACCATTGTCGTGATGCTTGCTTTAAGCCGTAAAGGCTTTTATGAAGACGACACACCAAATCATTTTGTCCTTGAATTCTATAACCAGGAGATAACTTCATATAAACCTCTTCTGATAAATCACCATGAAGAAAGGCATTGTTTACATCAAGCTGATGAACAAACCAATGTTTTGTGGCAGCAACAGCTAATAAACAACGAATTGAAACCATTTTAGCAACCAAAGAGAATGTTTCAAAATAGTCAATACCTTCCTGTAGAGTGTATCGCTATGCTACTAAACGATCTTCAAATCTCTCAATGGAACCATTTGAATTATATATGATTCGATACACCCATTTGCAGCCAATAGGTTTGTGACCATGAGGTAATGACGTAGGTGACCAAGTTTTGTTCTCCTCAAGTGCTTGTAGCTAAGCATTCATAGCATTATGTCATTCAGGAAATTTTACAGCTTGATGATAATATTGAGGTTCAGAGTGCATAGAAACATTTAACACAAAGGAACGATAAATTGGAGAAAGATGAGAATATGACAAAACAGAGGATTAAGAATATGGTTTACCTGAAATATTCTGAACTGAGCTGTGAAGAGGAGAAGGAACTGAGGTAAAATTTCTGGCCAAAGAACAATGATAGTCACGAAGATAAGAAGGTGGATGTCTAGATCTTGTTGAATGTCGAAGAGGAATATCATGTGAACTAGATGGATTGGAAGATGAAGATAAGGGAATGCCTGAAGATGGAAAATTAGAAGAAAAATTGAATTTAGTAGGAACAATATCTGATGATTGAATAGGTAGAGGTATATCAGAAATTGATTGTTTTGTAAGATAATTAGATGGTAAAGTGGCAAAAGGAAAAACATTCTCATGAAAAATAACATCCCGGGAAACAAAAATTTGATGAGTTTGTAGATCAAATAATTTGTATCCTTTGATGCCAAAAGGATAACCAAGGAAAATAAAACAACGAGAACAAGCATCAAATTTATGATGATTAAAAGGAAGAGTACAAGCAAAACATAATGCACCAATAACTCGCATGTGAGAGCATGAAGGAGACTTACCAAATAAAACTTCATAGGGGGTTTTATTTGATAAAAGAGGAGTAGGTGTTCTATTAATAATATAAGCAACAGCCAAAACACAGTCAGACCAAAAAACTAGTGGTAAATGAGCTTGAAAACGAAGTGATCTAGCAACATTAAGCAAATGCTGATGTTTTCTTTCCACAACTGAGTTTTTTTGTGGAGTTGCAACACAAGATCTTTGATGTATAATACCATTTGAGTTATAAAATTCTGACATATCAAATTCAGAACCATTATCAGTTCGTATAATTTTAACTATGGTCTAAAATTGATTTTGAATGAATGAAAAGAAAGATTGAAGGAGTATACGAGTTTCAGATTTAGATTTCATAAGATATATCCACGCGCATCTGGAAAAATCATCAACAATGGACAAAAAATAACAAAACCTTGTAATGAATGAGTTGCAAATGGACCCCAAATATAAGCATGAATAAATTGAAAATTAAAAGTTGAGACAGATTTACTAAGTGGAAATGATAACCTGCGTTGTTTAGCAAGTAAACAAATATTACAAGATTCATGATTAGTTGATGGTGAAAAAGAAATACAATGGTGTAACATATGTAATCATTGAAAAGAAATATGTCCTAATCGTTGATGCCAAAGATCAAACAATTGGTGTACATTATTTGAAGAAAAAGAATTAACAGTTGATGAATCAGAATGAATTTTATTTGAGAAAGGAAGCAAGTAATATAGGCTATTAAATAGTTGGCCCAGTTCAATCGTCCTCCATAGCTTCAGGTCCTGAATATAACAAAAAGAGGAAGAAAAAATGAGACAACATGCTAAAGATGATGATAATTTGTTAGCAGAAATAAGATTGAAATTGAAGGAGGGAATACAAAGAACATCATGTAGAATAAGAGATGATGACAATGAGACAGTTCCTATATGAGTTATAGGAACACGAGTACGATTTGGTAGATTAACAAAAGACTGAACTGAAGAAGTTATAGTAGTTAACAAAGAAATATCACCAACCATATGATCAGTTGCACCTGTGTCTATAATCCAGGAAATGGAAGAAGATAAAAAAGAAGAACAATTTGAAGATATACCTGTTATAGACATCGAAGTTAAAGAAGGACTACCATTGAAAATTGTTGATTCAATCAGAGTTGAAGATGATGGAGGTGAAGGATGAAGTAGAGCCAACAATTGATTGCATTGTTCTTGAGTGAAAGGTAAAGTATGAACATATGAAGTGACTTGATTTGTAGAAGACACAATTCTTTTAGATTTTTGTGAATTTAAAACCTGGTGGAAAACCGTGAAGTCTGTAACACTTATTAACTGTATGGCCTGAAATTCCACAATGAGAGCACACAGGTTTGTCTTTCTTGAAAGATTTGGAGATGTTTAATGATGGTGAAGAAGTTGTAATCATAGCAGCAAAATTAAAAATTGGAGTTGAAACAGATGTAAGCTGCCGTTGGCCTTCATCTTGAAGAAGAAGAAGAGAAAATGCCTTGTTAATGGTGGGAAGAGGATCCATCATTAACAATTGTCCCCGTATGGCTGAAAAAGAATCGTTTAATCCCATGAGAAATTGAATAATGTAATCAAATTGCTCACAATAAAAAATTTTCTAAAGTGCTCCACAAGTATAGGACGGAGAACAAGAACAACATGGAGTTGGACAATAACTTTGAAGGTCATCCCAGAGATTTTCAATTGACTATAATATTGAGTGATGGATAATTGTCCTTGAGAAAGATTTGATATTGATTTCTTCAATTGATAAACCCGCGGTGCACTACTTCTCGAAAAACGCTGTTGCAGATCCAGCCATATGTTTCGTGCATTATCAGAGAACAAGACACTAGATACAATGTCTTTAGATGATGAATTCTTAATCCATGCAACAACCATGGAATTGCAGCGTCCTCAAGCAGATCTAAGAGGATCATTTACATCAGGTTGCAGAAGATATCCATCGATGAATTGGCATGGAGAGAAGTAATCATGGAACGACTCCATGTATGATAATTTGCTTCTGTAAGAGGTGAAGTTACAAGAGCAATTCCAGAATTTTCTCCATGATGCAGATAATATGGATTTGTGAAATCATCCACAGTAGGTGGGTTAGTAAATGTGGAAGAATTTGTGGATGCCATGAAACAGAGACTTCAAAAGAGTTCGCAGGAAAGCTCTGATACCATGTAAGAAAGAAGAAAATGTATCTTCTCATTATATTCAATGGAATAATTACAAACCATTTATATAATATAATTACAGAAGTAATAATAGAAAGAATAACAAAATTACAACAGAATTTGTTTTAACAAATACAACTAAAATTGGTTTTAAACAAAGAAAGCTGCTGGAGTATGCTGGCTTTTACTTCTGCAGTTAATTGATAATTCTATTACTGTGGCAGCTCAACTTTTGTAGAAGTTTGATGAAGAAGCTGAGGTGAAGAAGTATCTGATAAAAACACTCTCCATCTTAAAGCTCTTCGAAGTGACCCAAAAGCACTCTTTTTGAGTGAAATTTATGTGTGTGTGTGTGTGAGTGAGAGAGAATTGGTGATCATCAAACATTTTGTTGGTATTAGCGTCATTTAAGAATCATTTAATCATTAATGTTTTAGTCAAATGATATGAAGATAATTCGAACATTAGAAATTAACAAATCAAAAAATTAGTAATCAATTTAAAAAATCAAAATTTTAGAAAAATCAAAATCAACATTTGAAGGCCTATGAGGGGTGATTGACCTCTTTTAATATTGTAATATAGATTTGCCAATGCACATTACAATACGAGGTTAAATATTAAAGCATTTCTCATTTGCAAATTTCTTAAATTCAAATTCATTAATATTTTAGATTTTAGACAATACATAAATTTTTGAAATTCTTGAAATGCAACTGTCCTTGATTTTTTTTCTTTGAATTTTATGTTGTCCAAAATGCACAGCAAGATCTTTACCATTATAAGTATAAATGACTTATTAACCTCGAGACATGTTTGAGTCATTGTCATTCTCTTAAACCAAAACAGTCTTCTAATTATCCACAATTAGTTCATCAACAAGAATTTTATTATTAGTTCACTTTTCACGGACTCATTAACCGTCATAACATTATCATTAAAATAGAAAAACACTTAGAATAGTTCTTCTAATGTGAATTTTAGAATTCATATATTATATTAATGTTTGGTCTTGTTGAAATATTGTAAGGCTTACATTGTTAAGACTCGCAAGAATCTATATCTTTTATTTGTTCAAGTCCAAGACTCTAAGTGCTAATATGGACGGTGAATAGCTGCTTATGTCTTTTTAATCTAATGGTAATTTTCCATTAATAAAAAAAAAAGAACTTCATTTTCTTATCTTAGCCACCGGCAACCGGGAGATTCCGGAGGGTCTTCTTCGATCAAAGGAGCGGGAGCTCCGAAGGGCGGCTGCTGTCCCAATCGTCGGTCGTCTATGCAAAATAAGGAAAAAAAAAAAAAAAATGAAAAACTGTTGAATAACGTTTCCAGCACGAAGAGAGGGGTGGAGCGGGAGGCCTGTTTTTCTGCCATTTCGTCAAGCAGTGACGAGTGACGACCATGGCTTAGGTTTTCTACGCTCTCTCCCAAGTCCCTGCGTCTCTGCCATGACCATGAAGCGTTTTCTTGTTCTTCTGTGCTGCTTTGCTCAGCTTCACCTCTCCATCTCCGGTGGTGCGTTCTTTTCTCATATGTCTTTTACTCTCGGAAGATCAGCCTTTGTTGGTGTGCCGAGAAAATGAAGTAGAACAAACGAATATCTGTCTTCTACTGTTTCTGTTGTTCTGATATCGCAAAATTAATAAAAAAAAAAGTGTGCTTCAAGGGTGTTTAATATTTTCATTGGACGTAATCAAGTGTGGTTGTTTTTAATGTTTACTAATAGGGAACAATGTGAGATTCGTAATCTTAGTTTACAACAACAAAAAAATTATTCCATATATTTTGGCCGTCATAAAGGCAATTGGTCCTTATTCTTGTTTAATGTGTTCAACTTCTAGTTAGACAAGTGATAATTTGCGTCTTCATTGTAAGTGCATTTCCCAACTTTGGTGTAATTGGCTTGCCATTTTTTGGGATATGTGGGTGAGCTCAGCAATGTGAGTAAATTCACTAGGATGAAGTTTTGGGGTTTTGGTAAGACTAAGCAAGAAGCTGTTGTGGCAATGTGCTTGGGTTTTGTGTTATGTGGAAGGAAAGGAGTGATGGAATCTTTACACCTTGTTATTCCCTACAGGCATAGAGTGATTCTTCTACCTTCTTCTCAGTTCTCAGGTTCTAGTTTATGGTGTTTTCTGTGTTGTTTGTTCAATACTTGAATGGTTTTGGAAGGGGATTTGAGGAGGGCTCATTGGTTATCTGTCCTTTGGAAGACGTATTGTTCTCCTTTCTGTGCATTCTGTTCTTCTTTTAATATCTATCATTTTCTATAGATAAATTTATTGAAAAAACCTGACTCTTTTTAACTTTTTGAAAATTATATGTTTATGTTCATATTGCATATGTCAACATGTGTGGACTGGGATCCAATGTCTCGTCAAGGAATGGCGATCAAAAATATATATTTTGGTCTTAGTTTGTCTTTGTAGGTTCTACGGAGTTGTCACTAATCTTCATTTACTCTAGGTTAGATCACCTATCTACTATCATTTTAAAGAAAACCTAAGTTAAACCTAGATTTAGCTTATAAAAAGCAGGTTTCCATTTTGTTCACTAGAGTTGAGTTTCGGTGTATGGTTATGTGATGGGAAGGTACTAGCGCCCTGACACACGCGTTGAATCGTACCTACTTAGTCATATGATCACCAAATTGAATTGTTTATACTATGGTTAGAATTTATTATTTTGCCATTAAGTATTGAGTCACCTTACATTCCTCACAGTAGTCTGATTTGGAGATGCAAGGATTCTCTCACCGAAAAAAACCCTATTAGGGTACTAGTGCACCCATTTAGGGTTTGTTGTTTGATTAATTGAATTAGGTTTCAAGAGAAAATAAAATTCAATCATGTAGAATGCATGGAATGATGCAGAGAATCCGTTAATGAAACAATAAGAGCACGTGGTCATGCCAAAATAAGTAACAACTAGCAAAGGGTGGATAGAAATCTTTAATTCTTGATTTTCTGAATTTCATTCTTTTGTGCTTTAGCAAATTAAAAACCCTAAATCAAGAAAAAAACCTAAAAAAACCCTAGAAAGCCTAGGAAATTACTCCCCTGAATTTTTATAAAATTTGGGCAATTTTCTATTTTTTGGATTTTCTGGGAAGTTTTTTTGAAATAACTAAATACTAATTTGACTGATAATAATCTACAAAAAACTTAAATAATACTTATAATGAATGACAAATAAGAATCATGGTCCTTTTGTATTTTTTATTTTTATTTTTTGGATAAGCTAAACGATAATGATAATAATTGTAGTGTGGTGGTAGTAGTAGTAGTAATCTACCAAATGCAGAAAATTGCCAAGTAAAATAAATTATATATATTTTGTTTTTAAAACATTTTTTGGAATTTTTATTAAAACTAATTTAGAATGAATAATGAACTAATTTTAAAAATAAAAAAATTAGTTGGGTTGACTTTGCTGAGCTGTGACCTAGTTTCGCCTACCGCACCAGCATCTCCACTATCACTGTTTCCTCATCTCTCTCTCTTGAAGTCTCTTCAATTGTAGGGACTGCATGGTTCTGCGCTCTCGCCAGCGGCCACCTCTGTCTGCAAGTAGCTCTATGCCATAGCTAGTGGCCCATTGCTGCCAGTGTAGCTGCGTGCATTGGAAAACATTCTTCTCTCTCTTATCTCTCTCTCTCTCTTTCATGTTTCTGTGGGAATGATCCTGGATTTCAGGGAGCTATGCCCATGAGGTTGAGCCCTTGCTAGTGGCAACTAGCCGATTTTGGATGGTGCAGCCCCTGCCAGCTTGCCTGCCTACTGCCTCCCCTCTACCCTTTCTGTAATTGTATCTCCCTCTCTCTCTAGGCCTACAACTCCTTCTAGAAGTGGAGAAGAATTTAAATAGTGTTTCTTATTATTGTAAAATTAGGTTCAATTTGAATGTCTTATAGACTACAAGGATAATCTAAAAGGAAAGAATAGAAAAAAGGAAGGAATGACAATTGCTAACAAATCTCCTAGAATATATCCTAGAATATCTCCTAAGATTATTTACATAATCATAGAAATTTATCCTATAATCAAGGAAAGTAGATTTACATAATTACAAAAATTTCTCCTATAATCAAGGAGAGTTGACTGGATAAATTTTGGAACTTTCCAACACTCCCCCTCAAGCTGGTTTGAAGATGTCTTCCATAGCCAGCTTTCCGATCAAATTTTCAAATTGCTTCTTTGGTAGTCTTTTTGTAAGTATATCTGCAACTTGTTCAGTAGTAGAGATATATGGCAAACAAATCTGTCCAGCTTCTCCTTTATAAAATGCTTGTCGACCTCAACTTGTTTTGTTCTATCATGAAACTCTGGCTATGGCAGAATTGTTATCGCAATATAGTCTCATAGGTAGTGGATTAGTGACTTTCAATTCTTCCAATAATTTTTTAATCCACAACATTTCACAAACTCCATGAGCAACTGCTCTAAATTCTGCCTCCACACTACTCCTAGCTACCACATTTTGTCTTTTGCTTCGCCATGTAACCAAATTTCCACCAACAAAGGCACAATAGCTAGAAGTTGATCTTCGATTGGTTATACTCCCAGCCCAATCTGCATCAGTGTATACCTCAACTTGTAGATGTCTATGGTCTTCAAAAAATAGACCTTTTTCTGGAGTTCTCTTTAAATATCTCAATATTCTATAAACTGCATCAAAGTGGTCAGGCCCTCGTGAGTGCATGAATTGGCTTGCCATACTGAAAGCAAAGGCTATGTTAGGTCGTGAATGTGATAAATAAAGTATCCTTCCAACCAATCTTTGGTACTGGTCTCTATTGGTTACTTCCTCAGGCTTGGCAGGTTGTCGTTTAAGATCATGAATTGGCTTGCCATACTGAAAGCAAAGGCTACGTTAGGTCGTGAATGTGATAAATAAAGTATCCTTCCAACCAATCTTTGGTAATGGTCTCTATTGGTTACTTCCTCAGGCTTGGCAGGTTGTAGTTTAAGATTAGGCTCTATAGGTGTCTCAGCTGCTTTACACCCTAGTAAACCTATTTCTCCAAGCAAGTCAAGCACATATTTTCTTTGTGAAACAAAAATACCTTTTCTTGACCTTGCAAATTCCATACCGAGAAAATACTTCAAGTCACCCAAGTCTTTAATCTCAAATTCATTTGCAAGCATCTGTTTTAATTTCTTAAGTTCCTTGCTGTCATTAATTGTCAAAATAATATCGTCAACATAGACAATTAGAATAGCAACCTTTCCTTCACTTGAGTGCTTATAGAACATGGTGTGATCAGCTTGACCTTGGCTGTAACCATGACCCTTTACAGCCTTCCCAAAGCGTTCAAGCCAAGCTCTCGGAGATTGCTTGAGCCCATACAATGATTTTTTTCAATTTACACACCTTATCTCTGCCAAGATTACCTTCAAAACCTGGTGGTAATTTCATAAACACTTCATCCTCTAGATCTCCATTTAGAAAGGCATTCTTTAAATCCAACTGGTGTGAGGGCCAGTTAGAATGTACAGCTAAGGAGAGTAACACTTGGATTGAGTTTATCTTGGCCACTGGAGCAAAAGTTTCTTGATAGTCAATTCCGTATGTTTGTGTAAACCCTTTTGCAATGAGTCTTGCCTTATATCTCTCTATATTGCCGTCAGCCTTGCATTTAACTGTAAACACCCACTTGCAACCTACAGTTTTCTTGTCCTTTGGCAAATCAACAATTTCCCAAGTACTATTGTTCCGTAGAGCATTCATCTCTTCAAGAACTGCTAACTTGCAATCCTGATGATCCATAGCTTCCTAAATGGTCCTTGGAAGAAATAGGTGAGAAATATTGGATGTAAAGGCCTTATGATTATGAGAGAGTCTATGGTATGATAAATATTTGGCAATGGGATGTGCTAACTCCTTTCCTAATGGGTATAGGTACATCACGGTCAGTAGATTGATCAACTAGAAGTGTAGTAGAAGGATTACCTGGGATTTCCAAATGACCATTTTTTGGAGTTGATGATTGATTCTGCTATGAAATTGTGGGATGATCCTTAGTATTAGAACAATACCTGCCTCTCGTATAAACACGAAGCTCAGAAGAGGGAATATTCTGTAGCAATTCTCCCCCTGTTTGTGATTCCCTTATGCTTTGTACAGGCAGATTGGGATTTCCATTTTTTTTTTTTTCACTATTTAAAATTTCAGTTCCTTGAATGTTTTGTATAGGGATATCAATGTCAAGGAAAACATTAGGCATTGGTATAGAAGTTTGCCAAAACTGATCTTCACTACTCTCTTTCTCCCCATGAAGATTAGTTTGGTTAAAGTAAGACTGATTTTCAACAAAAACGAGATCCATACTGATGTGAATTTTTTTTTTTTTGGATTCAAACATTTATACTCTCTTTTATTGGGACCATATCCAAGAAACATACATTTTTCAGACCTAGGATCAAGTTTAGATCTAAGGTGAGCTGGAATATGAACAAAAACAGTGCATCCAAATACTTTTAGAGGCAGATCGGAAATTATCCTATTATCAGGAAAGGATTTTTTTAGGCATGCCAAAGGAGTGATATACTGCAGCACACTGGTAGGCATTCTATTAATAAGGTAACAAGCAGTTAGAATAGAATTCCCCCCACAAATATTTTGGAATATGCATTGAAAACATTATAGCCCGTGCAACCTCAAGTAAATGACGATTTTTTCTTTCAGTGATGCCATTTTGTTGTGGGGTGTCATGACAAGTGGATTGATGTTGAATCCCTATTTCTTTCAAAAAATTTCCAAAACTTGGTTGAAATATTATGTACCATTATCCGTATCAAGTATGCTTATTTTTGTGTGAAATTGGTTTTCAATCATACTATAAAAATTCTTGAATAATATTTCAACTTCAGATTTTCCATTCTTCAAATATACCCAACAAATCCGAGTATGATCATCTATAAAAGTCACCAACCATTTTTTTCCGGATAAGGTAGTAACCTTAAAGGTACCCCAAACATCACTATGAATGAAATAAAAAAGTTTTGATGCACGGTAGCCTTTTGAAATATAAGGAACTCGATGATATTTTGATAAATGACACGCGTCACGATGAAGAGAAGTACAATTCAAATTTTTAAACAGATTACGCAACAAATATTTTAAATAAGAAAAACTAAGATGCCCTAATCTAAGATGCCAAAGCATTATTTGATCACGCATAGGGATTGAACTAGTACTACCACTCAAGCCCTGACCTTGTTTATTGCTGAATAGGGTATCATCAAAATAATAAAGGCCATTGATCATCCTAGCACTACCAATCATCGCCCCCGAGTTCTGGTCCTGAAATTCACAGTGAGAATCAAAGAATATGATACGACAATTAGAATCACGGGATAATCTACTAACAGACAAAAGATTGCAAGTAAGTTTAGGAACATGAAGGATAGATTTTAATTCTTTTTTCCTGGAAATTTTAATTGAACCTGCTCCTGCAATGGATGAAAGACTCCCATTTGCAATCCTAACCTTTTTATTACCCAGACAAGGATAATAAGATTGAAACAATTGAGATGTACTAGTCATATGGTCGGATGCACCTGAATCAATAATCCATGGTGCAAAGGCTAAAGAGTTGGAATAGGCACTCGACATATTACCTGTTTGGGCCAAGGAACCAATAGAAGTACTGGATATCAGATTGGATTTTAGCAGTTGAAGAAGCTGATCCATCTGCTCTGAACTTAGAACATTGGTCTGGGCTTCATTTGCTCTAGGAATCACTTGGTTGTTTCTAGGTCCAGGTTTGCTGCTCTTTCAATTTGCTGGTTTTCCATGTAGTTTCCAGCAGGTTTCTTGGGTGTGGCGTGGCTTATTACAATAGTCACACCATACTTGAGATTTTTGATTGGGATATGACCTTTGTATAGAGGCATTAGCAGCAGCCAAAACAGTAGGAATAGAAGCAACCAAAGCTGACTTCTCGACTGTTCCATCAGCCCCTTTTTTCTTTAGCATAACGTTCTGGCGACAATCTTCACGTCTCACTTCAGAAAATACCTCTCCGATTGGAGGCAGAGGCTGTCTACCAAGAATCCTCCCCCTGACCTCATCATTGACTCCAGTCAAGAATTTGAAAATTCTTGCATTTTCCATTATCTTCTTAATGTAGTTGCAATCATCAGGGCTCGTCCATTCATAATCATTGAATAGATCCAAGTCCTGCCACAGTCCCTTAAGGACATTGAAATACTTTGTCACACTATCTTCCCCTTGTTGGGTCTTGCCAATTTTTTGCTGCAATTCATAAATCTGGGAATAATTTCCAAGGTCAGAATACATCTGACTAACATTATCCCAGAGTTCTTTTGCAGTAGGATAACACATGTAATTAGCACTAATATTTTCATTAATTGCATTCACAAGCCAAGCCATAATCATGAAATTTTCAGCATCCCATATAGCATATGATGGGTCTGCTTTGTCAGGGGCCTTGGTTTCACCAGTAAGGTACCCAATATTACCTCTCCTGCGGATATACATTCGAACTGACTGAGACCATCTTAAGAAGTTGGCTTCATTGAGACAGATATTTGTGATTTGGACTGAATGGGGTTCGGTATGGGCTACCTTGGTTTTAGTTTTGGTGTTGACCACAAGTTCAGGTCTGGCCATGGTGGAAGTTTCGGAAATTTCATACATAATGGAGGCTGAACATAGTTAAGGCAGTGAGGCCTAGGTTTTAGAGGCTATGATTGCCGAAAGGAAAAGAAAACCAATTTCTGATACCATCTAGAAGTGGAGAAAAATTGAAATAGTATTTCTTATTATTGTAAAATTAGGTACAATCTGAATGTCTTATAGACTACAAGGATAATTTCAAAGGAAAGAATAAAGGAAAGAATAGAAGAAAGGAAGGAATGACAATTGCTAACAAATCTCCTAGAATATCTCCTAAGAATATATCCTAGAATATCTCCTAAGATTATTTACATAATTACAAAAATTTCTCCTATAATCAAGGAGAGTTGACTAGATAAATTTTGAAACTTTCCAACACTCCTGCATACATACGCACAAATATGCTCATACACAAACACACAGGCTTACAAACATATCCAATTCATGTATGAGTTTACCCATGCCACCATTCTACTCTTCATTCTCTCTTTGGCAAATATTCATACCAACCTTGTGAACACCAATGACACATGAAATAAAGAGAAGAAGATGATGGAGAAGTATGAAGAAAGAAGAAGATGATGGAGAAGAAGAGAAAGAAAAATTCTCATTATAAAAACTTAAAGTGGCCAAATTTGCGTGTTGTTCATGTAGACTTATAAACCATAAAAACAATCATTCTAGGACCTGATCATTCGATATCAAAGAATGATGAAGAAGTCATATACCTTGATTTTCTCCTCGAAACTCACTCCCAAGAGTACCAAAACCACTTTCAAGAGTTTGCGATTGATTCCCATGCTCCCTTCTTGAAGACTCCTTGTTGTGTCCCCTAAAGCTTTTCCAATACTTTCTTTTATAGAACTTTAGGGGCTAGGATTTTTCCCTAATATCCTCCTTTTCCAAAAAATGCACTTGAAGATAAAGGGAGCTTCCTTCCTTGTCCAAAAGGAGTATTTGGACCCGCTAATTTCCTATCTTTAAACAAGAAAAGACTAATTGGGCTTGGGATACGCACCATGCTCCAATAAAAGGGTAAATCAAACCCTAATACATGAATTGAAGCCTTCAACTAGCTCAGACTCTAGTAGTGCTCACTAAGGGCTAGTAAAGGTAAGGAATCCTTATTTGATTGTTTTTGTTGATGGTTAGTCATTTAGCATTGTTAGTGTGTGTGTTATGTTAACAAGAGTTAGTAAGGGCATTATGGTCATTGGTATGTACTTTGACGTATATATTATAAATAAAGGGAGAGACCTATCATTCTGATTATGTCTTCCATTTCACCCAATTATTCAAAATGGTATCAGAGTAAGATTTTGAGACCTAAACCCTAATTTTCACTGCCAACATCAAAATGGAAGCCCAAAACCCTAAATCTGCTGCATGTCTACCATTGTAGAAGAATTTCCAGCAACACAATAGCCCTAAAAAAATAGCCAGCAGCTGCCGGAAGCCAGAGCACTCACTGGAAAATTCCTGGGCGACACTGCCAGTTTAGGAACACAAATCCACAATAGATTTTGCAAAAAACAACACCATAGTTACCGACAGACACTGCTGATCTGCCCCCCACTGAAATCTCATCTCTAGAAGCTTCCCCACGCACCCTCATGTGCTGGCCGAAGGCTGCCAAGGCCGACCTCATGCGCTGGCACATGAAGCGAATTTCAGGCATGTTTCTTGCCTGAATTCTTCCAGCAAGGCTCGAATCCCTCTATAAACATATTGTTGAAGTTTTTCGTGATGTTTTTTGTTCAAAGATCTTACCTTTTTGAGTTGCTTATTTACGACATTTGAGAAATGGTTGTTTGATGCTTCTCAAAGCTGTTTGTCAATGTTTATTGAGTTTATTGAGCCTGAAACAGTGGTATTTGCTGTTTTTTTTTATTGGTACGTTGTGGCCTTGTGTTTTGCTCAGTTGTCAAAGGTTGTGTATGTTGGGTTCAAGTTGGTGAATTCAAGAAACATGTTGCTCGCTGTGTGTTTTTGATTTGATGCTCTATCAAGGTTGTATTTGTGTTGGGATGGAGTTCCCAAATCCCAAAAGTGTGTTTCTTTCATTAGTCACTTGTTTGGGTGAACAACATACTATAGCTGTTTCAAAGGAAGAGTATTTAAAGTTCTTGTAGTATCAGGCATCCCAACAAGCATCTCATCACATTGCGTCTTTTGCTTAGAAAAGTTACCATACTGTCTGTATGTCATCCGGTATCTCTCCCATTAGTCCCTGGATTATTGATATTGTTGCTACTAACCATACACAGCTGTCACCAACTTCTTTCTACTCTCCATTATTCTACAAATCTACCTCGAGTTACCGTTGCTGATGGGTCCACTACTGCTGCTAAGGGAATAGGAACAGTAAATCCTACTCCCTCCATCTCTCTTTCTTTTGTCCACTGCATTCCTAAATCCCCCTTTAATCTCATGTTTGTTTGTAAATTACAAAGTCCCTTAATGCTAGTTAACCTTCTTTCCTAATTCTGTTCTTATTTAGGATTTGAAGACGAGGAAGATGATTAGTGCAGGACATAAGCTAGTGGGCTTTGCTACTTTGATTCTCTCTCTTCTCCTATTCCCTGTAGTGTTGCTGCCACACCACATCAAATCCATTGTCGTGTTGGTCATCCATCATTGGACAAGTTAAAACAGCTAGTTCCTACTTTGAGTTTCCATGTCTAACCTTGACTATGAGTCTTGTCAATTAGGAAAGCATCATTGTGCTTCCTTTGCCTCCTGAGTCAATAAAAGAGGTGTTAGCCCTTTTATGTTAGTCCATTTCGATGTTTGGAGTCCTAGTCGTGTCACATCAAAGTTGGGGTTTCATTTATTTATCACTTTTGTTGATGACTATTCTAGAATGACTTGGTTGTATTTGATGAAAGATCGTTCTGAGTTGTTTAATATATTTTGTGCCTTTTGTTCTCAAATAAGAACTCAATTTGATGTGCCAATTTGGATACTTCGTCATGATAATGTTAAAGAGTACTTCAATACTCAATTCATTCCCTATATGACAAACTGTGGCATGATTCATCTGTCATCTTGTGCTCACACTGCGTAACAAAATGGAGTTGCGGAGAGGGAAAACAGACATATTCTTGAAGTCACTGGAACCCTTTTGTATCAAATGAATGTTCGCAAAGTTTTTTGGAGTGATGCTGTGCTTAGCGCTTGCTTTCTCATCAATAAAATGCAATCTTCTGTTCTTGGTGGTAAAATCGCATATTCAATTATCTTCCCTAAGGGCCCTTTGTTCTCCCTTCCTCCTTGTATATTTGGCCGTGTCCTTCATTCATCAGTTAAATGCAAGAAGGGATAAATTGGATCCGCGTGCTATCAAATGTATTTTTTTGGGTTGTTCCTATACTTGAAAAGGATATCGATGTTATAGTCCCACTTTATATCGATTCTTTGTCTTTGCTGATGTCACCTTTTTTGAATCTATGCCGTTGTATTATGATTCCTTAAGTTTTTTTTATCTTGATGAGTCTCTTCCTTTGCCTAGCCTTCCTGAGCCTAACTTATTTCCTTCTTCCAGTCTTCCAGCATCTTCATCCAATTTGAGTCCTTCTTATCACTTGGATTGTCCCAATCTGCAATTGTACACATGACGACTCAAGGGAGGAGGGCCTCCTTTAGCTTCCACTTCGGCACCTCTAATTTCCTCAGGCCTCGTTAGATGATTTTCTTCCCTAAGTATTTGATCCTCCTATTGTTGTTTGAAAAATACGCACTTGTACCCAACATCCAATTTCTAGTTTTGTTTCTTGTGATTTCTTGTCACCTTTATACTACTGTTTTGTTAGTACCTTGTCTTCTATTGCTCATCCTAAGTCTATTTTTGAAGCCTTGTCCCATTCTAGGTGGAGGAATGCAATGATAAAAGAGTTGCATGCTCTACTGGATAATGATACTTGGGACTAGGTATGTATTCCTCTTGATAAGTTTGTGGTTAGTTGTCGTTGGGTGTCCATTGTGAAGGTTAATCCAGATGGTTCCTTGGTTTGATTGAAGGCCAACCTTGTTGCTAAGGGATATACTCAGGTCTATGGCTTGGACTATTCAAACACATTCACCCCTATAGCCAAACTTGCCTTATTACGTTTGTTCATTTCCTTAGCCACCACCTATCACTGGCCTTTACACCAGTTAGACGTGAAGAATGCTTTCCTACATGGTAATCTTCAAGAGGAGGTCTATATGGAGTAACCACTTGGGATTGTTGCTCAAGGGGAGTTGGGCTTAGTGTGTTGGCTTAAGAAGTCACTATATGATTTAAAACAGTCTTTCAAGGGCATGGTTTGGTAGCTTCAATGTTGTAGTACTTGAGTTTTTCCTTCAACGGTGTGTAGTAGATCATTCTGTATTTTATCGTCATACTCCATCTGGAAGGATTTTGCTTATTGTGTATGTGGATGGTATTGTGATTACTAGTGATGACGATCAAGGTATTTAGAGCCTAAAGCATTTTTGGTAGACTAAGTTTCAAACAAAGGATTTGGGACTGTTGAAGTGCTTCTTGGGTATGGAAATATCGAGATCTCATATCGGAACTGTCTTATCATAGAGGAATTATGTTCTTGATCTTTTAGATTAGACTAGACTATGGGGATCCAAACCTAGTTGATACACCTCGGACGATGTTAGAGACTTGTTGGAAAGATGGATTATCTCACAGTCACTTGACTGGATATATCTTTCTTAACAAGTTGTGTGTCAGTTTCTTGATTATCGGAGAACAAGTCACTGGGATGCAGTGATTCGCATCTTGAGATATCTCAAAGATGCACTTGGGAGAAGTCTCTTATATCAGGATTGAGGTCACAATCATTATTGATGCAGATTGAGCTGGGTGACCTTTTGATAGAAGATCTACAATTGGGTATTGTATTCTTTTTGGTGGAAATTTGTTTTGTTGGTGGAGTAAGAAACAAGCTGCGGCAGCTAGGTCAAGTGTTGAGTTAGAGCATAGGGCCATGGCTCACATTACATGTGAACTTGTTTGCCTGCAGAACATGTTGGAAGAACTGGGTTTTCCATATTCTTAGTCTATGGAGCTGATATGTGATAATGAAGCTGCCATTCATATTGCTTCCAACCTGGTCTTCCATGAGCAGACAAAACACATTGATGTTGATTGTCACTTTGTTTGGGAGAAACTTTTGCAGAAGCTCATTACCACCACTTATGTGAAGTCTGATTTGTAGCTTGCTGATTTATTTATAAAGCCTTGGAGGGTGCTTGTGTTAAATTCATTTGTAACAAGCTAGGAGCATATTGCTCCAATTTGAGGGTGAGTGTTGATGGTTATCTTAGTCATTTAGCATTGTTAGTTTGTGACTGTTATGTTAACAAGTAAGAGTTAGTAAGGGCATTATGGTCATTGGTATGTACTTTGACATATATTATAAATAAAGGGAGAGACCTATCATTGTGATTAGGTCTTCCATTTCACCCACTTATTCAAAATTTTGATTTAAAATAGGGTGTCAATAGTGTAATTTGAATCAAACACATTTATGAAAAGTATATTGATGGATTTCAGAGTTAGAGTTGGGATGGTAAAGTAAGTGCTTTTAGGTTTTTGTTCTTGATGGGTCAAAAGGATTTGGTTGGTGAGGATTTATACAAAAAATTTGTGTGATGGCTAAGGAATTTTGCGCAATGGCTAAGGATTCTGGTAATGGCAGTTTTGGGAAAGGACAAAAAACCAATGCTTGATCATGGAGTATGGTTGTGACAGCAGGAAGCAACAAGATTTGGTGATCGGTGTGGGGTTGCGATGCAGGTCATGGAGGCTGGTTGTGCATTAACGGCCGCTCATTCTCTATGTTTGGGGATACAAAGATTGCTTTAGATCTAGCTAGGATTTCTATGCGGCTGGTTATGTGATGATGATGTGGAATGGGCTAGGTTGCTTGAAAATTCGGGTGTGCAAGTCCAAGGGAATGGTGTGGTCTTGGAGTGGGTTGGGCCTAGTATTGTCAATATTACATTGCATTTGGGCTAGATATCAGGTATTTAGAAGTTAGATCTTGCAAAGTTTAGTGGAAGGATTCAGTTAGCCCATTGCATATTGGCCAGAAGCATACAATGCTTATTGTCTCCACTAGTCATGAGGCCTATATAGGTTTTGATCCTGAATTGGGTTTTTCTAGGTCAAAGAAGGGTTTTGCTCTTTGAAAAGGTAAGTGTTATTGGTGGAGGTTAGACTCCTCATTTGTAGATGAATGGAAGTCCAAGCTACCTAAGAGTGTTGTTTCATAACTAGTGGAGTGGTCAGCTACATATTTAGTGCAAGTAAGGGGTAATGGATCCATGGGTCTTGGATTCAAGGTTTGGTAAAAGCCAGAAATGGCTCAGGCAAGTTTGAGAGGTCAATTGATGTTTCTACTTCCTTGGTGGGTGAGAATTGTTGTCAGGATGAGGGATTGGCTGTCAAGAGTGTAGTGATAAGGGAAATAGCTGTGATAAGGCTTGGGGTGATGAGGTTTTTTTCTCATCAAATAGCATTGCATGCAGGTGTTAATGTTCAAAAGGGGGATATGGATGAAAATGTTTGTAACAGTAAGGAGAAAAAGCAATGGGGAGTTATGCTGGAGGAAGAGATTGATGTGGCCAATGAGTTTCTCTGCAATGATGGTTTGTAATTAGATGAGTTTTGGAGAAGGGAATTTCTTGGTTTTCTGTTAGATTTATTTTGTTCTTTGTCTTTATTTATTTATTTCATTTTTTGCCCTCTTTCTAAGGATTTCTTGCCCTTTCTTGGTTGTAATGCATTTCTCACTTAATACATTTTTTTTGATCTAAAAAATCCCTAGTAGCCCTAAACCACGATTTATTTTATTTATTTGTTTAGTATAAAAAGAAGAAAATCACTACTGAAAGGAGTTACAAAGAGGATTAGAGGATAAAACTTCCTCGAAAAGCAAAAGGAAATCAAAACAAAAGCTAGAAATTACAAAAAGCAAAAGCAAGAAACTAAACTGCCAACCAATCACACTAAATAACAGAGAAGGCAGTACTACCAAAGCACTAGTAGTCAACACCAAAAAGAGACGCAATCCTGTCCCTCAAATCAGATCTATGGATGAAGCACGATCCCAAAAGATCCAGGCATTCCTCTCCAGCCATATGACCCTTATAACTGCAAAGACTGCACATTGCCACAAAACCTTCGTTTTCTTTTGCTTCTTCTAGCAAACAACAAAGCTTACTCCATAAGCATTAAGCCACTGAGAAATGAAGAAATAAATGAATAAAGCAAAACGCTGAATTTATTTTGTTAATATTATTTCTTTCCAGTACTTTTCAATTTCATTTTTTTTTTAAATTTAGAGTTTTATGAGTATGATACTGAAATTTTATAACTTATGCAATAGAACTTCTTGGTCTACATTTATTTGATTTGGGAGACTTCAAATGATAATATAATGTAACTTTTTAAATGTATCATATATTTTATGTGCCTAATAGAATATTAATGATAGATACCATTTTATAGGTCTAATCTGTTTTGTTTCACTAATATATTAATCACTTGAATGATTTGTTAAGGCTTGATGTACATTGTTGGCCCACAACCAAACAGCTTAAGCTTTTAGTTAGAGTGGATATCTAAAATGATATGAGAGTCAAGGTTGCTAGGAGGTCCTAGGTTTTAGTTTTGTTGCCTGCATTTATTTTATAATTGTTAAAAAACTATCTTACTCCCTGTAGTGGGTGTTATTTATCATTTGTTTATCACTGCACATGCAGTTGGATTGATCGTGAAGGGAAGTTTCAAGGCTTGATATACATTTTTGGCCCAAAACCAAATAGCTTAAGCTTTTAGATATTGTGGAAATCTAACATGGTTAATCAATAATCTGTTTATGTTTATGGTTGTAAAGTAATGAAAAATGAAAAAGAAATATACTTTTCTGCTTATTGCATTTAACAACCAATATAAAATCAATTACCTTTACCAAACAAATAGGATCCATAGCACATTAAAAATCTTATAATGAGTGCTGAATTGTAGAAGTTCTGAAAGTCACAAGCACTGGTTGTGCGTAAAAAAGTGCTGAATATAAGTACTATTTGGATATTCACTTTTATTGCAAGTGTTGTGGGAATATATATTATTATTATATGACTAATATTATTATATTTCAACATATAATTTATATATTACACTGCATAAAAATTAATTATTACTTATGTTAACATTTTTAATTAATATTTTCTAATCAATATTTATAATTAAAAACTTATTTTTAGTTAAAAGTTAATTAATATTCATGTTAATTAACATTTTAAATATTGTCTAATTCACAAAGTAATTGAAATTTTCGATTCAAATTTTAATTTACAATTTAAATATTTTATAATTATTAAACTATGTAGCAATTTTAATTAATATTATGTAATTAAAAAAATTAATTAAAATTTTCCCTTCAGACCAACAAGGGGTAGCATAGGAATATTCACTTGTTGTCCATTGACTACGCCTTTCGGCTTGATCTTAGGCCCCGACTCACCTTTTGTGGTCGAACCTTGCAGAGGAACCTTTAGGTTTTCGGGGCATAGGGTTCTCACCATTGTTTGTCACTCAAGTCAACATTCTCACTTTCACTTTTTAGGGCCACTTTACCATATTTGTATAAATAGGTTATAAACAAAAAGTTATGAAAAATTTAAATATTTTTTTGATTAACATGTTAATTAAATTTTCAATTAAAATTTTATTATTAATGTATTTAATTAAAATTTTAAATGTTTTTGAATTAAAAAATAATTAATATTTGTCTTAATTTAACATTTTTAGTTCACATTTTTAAAATTTTCTATTAAATAAAACAATATATGATTTTTATTTATAATTAAAAATAATATTTTATTAATTTATAATGATAATATCTAATAACATTGTTTTTAATTTATTAATATTATTACCTTTTTTCTATAAAAATATTATTTTTATGTTTATAATATTAATAATTATATTTTTATAATTTGTCATTAATTATTAATTAATAAAATAACCTTCCTGCTCATAAATTGTTTAAATTTACATGTTTGCCACTGCCTATGAAAGATAGCTACTTATAAGTAGCCAAAAGTAATCCCTGATTGCTTCTCAAAGTACTTATTTTTGCTCCAAAGAAGTAGTTTTGGAAAAGTACTTCTCACAATAGTTACATTTTTGGGTGCAATCCAAACAACTCTTTTTTGCACAATAACTTATTTTAAGTACTTTTTGCAAAAAATACTTATTTTTTAAGTAGTTCCAAACAGGGGCTCAGATTGCTAGTCGAGGGATGAAGCTTGACATGGGCCTTTTTTGGGTTAACCTAGATAAGTATAAATATGGAGAAATGGAAGAGGGAAATATGGTTTTTTTTTTTTTTTTGGGGGGGGGGGGGGGGGGTGGGGGTGGGATGGTGAGCAGGGAGTGGCGTTGGAGAATTAAGGGCAAGATTTAGGAAGAAGTGGATGTTAAAATTTAAAGAGAAAGAAATAGAGGGAGATAAAGAAAATAAATATAAGAGAGGTTGGGGATAGTATAAGATCAAAGAGACCAACGCTCTTCAGCAAATTTGTAAAAGGTTTTATCCACAATATTTCTTTAATATAAATTTCTGTATAAAATAAAATCTTTAGTATAACTTGGCTTGAGCAGTCTGTGAACAACTTATATATTTTCATATTTTGTGACTATACAATATACACAATGCATTTATTAAGTTTTAATGAACTTAAATGGCAAAAAGCCAGAACAAGATTCCCTTGATATTACTTTCTTCTGCATCTACAATTGGTTATACCAATCATAGAAAGCCACACTGGAATCTATTATCATTTTCTTTGAAATTTGTTGTGAGAACTGAACTATTTATAATAATTTGTAAAAAAGGAATAGATTCTTATCCGTAGTAAATGCTGTAAGCAGGTCAGCTGCAGAAGAGTGGTAGGTACGTCATCATTTTACTTTCATTTTCAGTTTTGTTTCCTTCTTTTTATTTTCCTGTTTTAATTTTGTATCAATGAGATATTCCACTACATAGAGCAGTCCCTTTTTACCATATGTCCTTAATCAAGTCTCAACCACTATAAAAGTGACTGAAGTGATATAATAGCTGTGGACTGTTGAATTAGTTTGGAATTTCTTAGCCAAGCGCAAACAGCTTGAGCTTGTTTGGAGCTTGGGATGAGCTCTGAAATATAATATAATGCCCCAAGCTAAGCCCGGTAACCCAAGAACTTCTAAACAACTCCACAAGACCAAAAATCATAGAGCCAAATTGCTTGATATGAGGCTTTTCCTAGCTTATAATCCATGCAAGATTCCTCTCCATAATTGATGTGGGATTGGGAAGTTGGGGAATCATGATTTTGCCCCCTAAAATGCACAACTACCTTGTTGTGCAACATTGTACTTTGGGGTTGATATGCTAGCCCAAAATTCTTAAGCCAAGGGATGTGGTTGTAGTTTGGCCATATGTTTATAGGCCACACAAATACTCCTTCCTTCCCCTCCTTCCCCCAATCTCCCAAGTCCCTGTCTTACATTAGTGGTCGAAGGGATGCCCATAAGCTTGGGCAACCTATTGCCAATCGATTTGGCCTATCCATTTTGGGCTAGTTGATTAATCCAAAAGTTCTTGGGCTAGTGGGCTTGGCTCAGAGGCATTACAAGTAGCTCTAGTGACAGGGGTTGAGCCTCTAAACAACGACTTATCTTGGTTGGTCTTGTTGATTCATGCCATTATACATGATCTCACTTTGTTATGCATTACTTTTGTATGTCATAAGGCATGCATTTGTTTGGAAAAACATAGTTTAGATGAAGGTCAATCCAATGATTGTTTGTTGGGATATATGAGCTAGGCGATTGGTCTAGACTCATTATTGTGAGACATTCCTTGCTTTTAATGGGTAGGCATGTTTGTTTTTTTAGGTAGTTGGGTGACATTCCACATTTATGTGCTATAAAGAAATATGTTTACGAACTTTGGAAGCTCCCTTGGGGTTGTGGTTCTAAGTTTTAACTAATGCAAATCTTGTCATTTGAATATATGAAGTTAAATTTTTGTTCATTAATGTGTCATATTTGAATCTTTCGGGGAAAACACTTATTCTTCAATATTTACCTTCTTTGCATAAGAATATTTAAAAATTTTGTTGGTGCAGTGATTGAGAGTATATGCATCGAGTAAGAGTCGAACAAATTATTTCTATTTGAGCCTTGAGTTCTGCCTGAATGTTTTATTTTAATATCAGAGGGTCATATTACTCCCATTAATGCTTCTTTTTCTAATATTTCTATTTATTCTTATCCCTTTTTAGACTTCTTATCCCTTTTTAGACCTATGAGTGTTGCTAAGACATTGGAGAGGCTTATGAAAGACTCCCTATAGTTTGGTATGGGTGTTAATACAAGGGATCATCTTGTTAGTTGGGATATGAATCATTTGAGTAGGGTACATATATCATAAGGGGGTTTTTCGTGTCTGAAAAGATCTCTCCGATTGGGAAATAGTTATGGAGGTTCCCTATAGAGGCTATTTTCTATGGATAAGTTTATATGAAGTATAAAGTTCATCAGAAGGGATGAGAAAATAAAGATAGTGTTTCCCATGCGAGCCCATGGAAGTTCGTATCTTAGGTTGCTTATTTGTTCTTTCATCTTACTTGGTTCAAAGTTGCTAATGAAATAAGATTTGGTTTGGGAGGATCTTTGGGTGGGTGAGGTTTTGTTTGGGGGTTTTGGTCACTCGCCTTTTAAGATTGTCCTTCATTCATAATGCTCCAATCACATACCTTATTGTTTTTCCCTTTCAGAAAAGGGGGGGGGGGGGTCTCTTAAGATTTCCATTTCTTTAGGTGCCTTAATATAAAAGTTTAGGTTGATAAGCTTACTATTTGTTGAGAGTCTTGGATTCCTTATTCCCCAAATGAGGCGTGACATGAGTGCTTTGCTTGGGGATACATCTAATTCTTTTTCTTTAAAGCCATTCTTTCTTCATTCAATGAAACTTTTACTCTCTCGTTTTTTTCATTTGCAAAATGTCATTTGGAATGCTAAGGGCCTGTATAGTTATGGAGAATGAATTTTTATTTTATTTTATTTTTTGTTTTTTGAAGAGCTACAAAAATCTAGCTTATTTTTCAATTGTGCAAGTGCAATATTAGTATAAAAGAATTGGAAAAATATAAAATTTTTTGGCACGACTCACTTGTGAAAAATAGTTTTTTTTTTTCATTTCCATTTTTTCAACTAATTATAAAAGTGCTACTATTTTTTTTTTTTTTTCTAATTTTTGAATTTTGTATAGGGAAGTTGGAAAACATCCTATTATTATTATTATTATTATTATTATTATTATTATTATTATTATTAATGATTTTTTATTTTGTATATAATTTTTAGAAAATTGGAAAACAAGGTGTGACTTTGTAATTATTTGGAAATTTAGAAATGAAAATTAAAATCTATCTCTACAACTAAACAAATGCTTTATTTTCTACATTTTTAATACAAATTTTGAAAATATTGAAAATTGATTTGGCATTTCTATAATTCTTTGAAATACTAAAATACAGCAACAATAGAAAAAACCAAGCCTTCAGTCCCTCTAGGTGGAGTCAACTACATGAATCCTTTTTCGCCAATTTATGCGATCATGGAGAATTTTCTTTATCAAAATCAGGGCTTTTAAATCCTTACTCATTATCTCATTTCAAGTTATTTTAAGTCTACCCCTACCCCTTCTACTGCCTCTCACAGTAACTAATTCATTCTTCCTCATTGATACAGTATGTGACCTACGTTGCAAGTGCCCAAATCATTTGAGTCGTCCCTCCTTTATCTTATTGTCTACAGGAGCTACGCTGAACAAACAACAAATATGCTCATTTCTTAATTTATCTTTTAACGTTATACACTCAACCATCCAAGCATTCTCATCTCGACAACTTTTACTTTTTGGATATGTTGTTTCTTAGTTGCCCAAAATTCTGATCCATATAGCATAACTGGTCTTACAACCGCTCATAAAACTTCCCTTTTAATTTTAAGGGTATTCTACGATCATAAAGCACACTCGAAGCACTTTTCCATTTTACCCACTCTGCTTTAATTCTTATGTATTACATTTTCTTCAATTTTTATTTTAGCTTGCATAATATATCCAAGGTATCAAAGTCTACTAGTGCTATTGATTTTTTCATTATCAAGTTTAACTTTGCCTCCAATATTCCTTCTATTATTACTAAAATTATTTTTCATATATCCTATCTTATTTCTTCTTATCCTAAAACCTCTAGATTCTAAAGCTTCTCACCATAATTCTAACTTAGATTCTACTTCACCCCTAGTTTCATCAATCAAGACAATATCATCTGCAAACAACATACTCCATGAAACCTCTTTTTGGATTCTCCTAGTCAGTTCATCCATCATTGAAGCAAAAAGGTAAGGGCTCAAAGCAGATCCTTGATGTACACCTATTGTGATTGGAAATTCTCTAGTCTCTCCACCTATAGTTCTAACACTAGTCATTACTCCATCATACATATCCTTAATGACATCAGTATAGCTACTACGTACACCCTTTTTTGCTAAAACCCACCATAGAACTTCCCTAGGTATCCTATCATACGCTTTCTCTAAGTCAATAAATACCATATGCAAGTCCCTCTACTTTTCTTTTAAATTTTTCGTTGATCTTCTTAAAAGATATATATAGCTTTTGTAGTAGATCTCAAGCATAAAACCAGATTGATTTTCAGAGATCTTTATTTCTAGTCTTAATCATTGTTTAACTATTCTTTCCCACAAGTTCATTGTATGACTTATAAGTTTAATTCCATGATAGTTGTTACAATTTTGAACATCTCCTTTATTTTTGTATATAGGTATTAAAGTGTTTTTCCTCCACTCGTCTGACATTTTCTTAGTTTTCATAATTGTGTTAAATAAATTAGTTAACCATATAATTCCATTATCACCTAAGCATTTCCAAACTTCAATTGGGATGTTATCCAGTCCTATAACTTTTTCATTTTTCATATTTTTTAGTGCAAACTTAACATCATTAACTCTAATCTTACGAATAAATCTCATATTTTTAGTCTTTTCCTCATTTGTCAATTCTATGTTTAAGCCTTCTACTTGGTTTTCATTAAATAACTTACTACAGTAACTTCGTCATCTTTCTTTTATGCCTTCTTCCTTAACCAAGACAATATCATCCTCTCCTTTTTATACATTTTACATTATCTAGGTCCTTAAACTTTCTTTTTCTAGCTCTAGCAAGTTTAAATATGTCTCTTTCCCCATCTTTTGTATCTAGTCTAGCATACAAATTATTATATGTACTATGTTTAGCTCCACTAACTGTCTTTTTTGCATCTTTTCTCGCCTTTTTATACTTTTCACAGCTTTCCATGCTTTTACATTTTTGCCAAGTTTTATACTAAATTCTTTTTGTCTTTATAGCTTTTTGGATATCTTGATCCCACCACCAACTTTCTTTGCTATTCGAGAATCTTCCTCTTGACTCGCCTAAAATCTTTTTCGCTATCTTTTTAATAAAGCTAGTTATCCCACTCCAAAGAGTGTTTGTGACTACACCATCCTCTATAGTCCAATCTCCATCTTTGATCATTTTATCTTTAAATTTTATTATATTTTCTATGGTTCTACCTTTAGGTCCCACCACTTAGTTCTCTTACACTGGTTTATTTTATCCTTTCTTTTGCATTTTTTTAATGTATATATCTTACACGAACTCTATGTTGTGTTATTAAGCTTTCACCTGGGATAACTTTAGAATCTTTACATGATAAACGATCTACCCTCTTAGTTAAGAAAAAAATCTATTTGACTGTTATCCTGTCTACTTTTGAAGGTTATTAAGTGTTCTTCTCTCTTCTTAAAGCAAGTAGTCATTGTAATAAAATCATATGACATGGTGAAGTCTAAGATCTTCTCCCTAGGCTTATTTTTGTCTCCATATCCATATTCTCCACCTATCTTCTCATAACCTTTATTATCCCTTCCAACATGTCTATTCAGATTTGCTCCTATGAATATTTTCTCAGTCCCAGTTTCCCTGATATGCCTTCTATGATACTATCCATATCTTTGCGAAAGTGTCTCTTAAGTTTTTTTGCTAAGCCTACTTGAGGAGTATAAGCACTAGTAACATTTATTATCTTTTGGCCTAAGAACATCTTGATTTTTAAAATTCTATCCCCTACTCTTTTGACATCTACAATGCTATCTTTTAAGTTTTTGTCTATAATAATTCCTACCCCAAACTTATGTTTTTCTTTTCCAATGTACCAAAGTTTAAATTTTGATTTTTTAATTTCTTTAGCTTTCTCCCCCACCCACTTAGTTTCTTGAAGATAGATTAGATTAATTTTTTTCTAATCATTGTGTCCACAATTTCCATGCTTTTACTTACAAGTGTGCCTATATTCCAAGTTGCTAATCTAATCCTAGTCTCCTAAACTAACTTCTATACCTGTCCACGTCCAGAATGATACGGGAACCCTCCCATATTTGACACCGTACCCAGGTGCCGACATGACACGTTGCTTTGGGGTGACTACCTAGCCCACTCTCACCCACTTTTTGCTACACTCGGGTGGTATAAGTGAAATGCGTCGTTCGCAGGGGACGTCCCAGCAAAGAGTTGGTAAGGATTCATATCATAATGATCTAACAAGTTTTACGCTAGTTGTTAGCTACCTAACGGAACCCTCCTCCGTTACCCGGACTTAGGACTGGCTGTGTGTGAAAAGATGAGTACATTAAGCGCATCACAAGCGGAGTTCTTTGAAAAACTAAAATGGAAGATGAAAATAGTTCTCCACAACTAAATTGGGCCAAGGTTCCTTTTTGATATCAGAGCATTTGTTAGGATTTTAACTCTTAACATGATTAATAAGAATGACTTGTTACATGCAAATTAGGAGACTCTCTACAGCCATGAACCATCAGCCCCAATATCCAGTATTTGCCTGATGCGTATAGAGTCTAGTGATCAATACATATCTCTTTCTACATTTCAGGTGGCTAGATAGCTTTGGGTTGCCCTTTTCTCTATATTTGGTGAACTGTGGGTATTGATGACTGCTTGTCCTGTTCTAGGAGAAGCTAAAAAGGGCTGGTTTTGTGGACTTGTTTAGTGCATTCTATTCTTTGAACTTTATTGCTCGAGAGAAATGCTAGGATTTTTAATTCCAAAACAGCATCTTCCATTTGTTATGCAATAGAGTTGTTTACCTCGCTTTTTCTTTGGCACTCTTTCCCTATGTTTGGAGACGTCTTGGATTTGGAGTTGTATTGGATTTGGATAAGATGCAATATAAAAGTGGATTGAAATTTGTCTGAATCCACTCAAATCCAAATATAAGGTCTGAAACCCATGCTCCCAAACGCAGGGTTTGGGAATTTTTTGAGGGATTTCACTGTTTGATCTCCAAAAGGATTGGAGATCTGCCTTTTGTAATTGGTTTTTGTTGATCTTGGACCACGTCTTCACCCCTATGGTTTGTAATTCTCTCTCTTTTTTATTAATGAATTTCTTTTCCTATAAAAAAAGAATTCGTTTTGTTGTATGCCATTTTTTTGGCAATTGCGGTGTAGATTTCTAATTTGAGTGTTTGCTTTAGTTTTCAAGAGGAGCTTTTGTGTGGATTTGTTTCTAGTTTTTATGCAGTTTTTTTATTATTTTTATTGTTATTATTATTTTTATTTATTTATTTTTTAAAATAATTTTTGGCAGCTGCAGGAGCAATCAATTCATTTAAATCAGTTCCTGATCTTGAGAAGTCAATGTATATGGTTGTTGATGGATATCCTTGCGTACGGCTACTCAATATTTCCGGGGAGATTGGATGTTCTAGTGAGTTTTATTTTAGGATTGCATATTTTAAAGAAAAGTTTTACTTGCACTTTCTCTTATATATATATAAAAGCAATGCATAATTTCCTTTGGATTGCCCTGACATCCGTTATGACTGCTGCTCGATTCCAAAAATCACTGTTCCCAAAGAGTTTTATAAAATGTTCTTGGTGAAAAAAAATGTGAATGAAAGATCCCACTGAATTGAATTGGGTCCATGAATCTAAGAAATAGTGAGAATTCGTGATCTCGCTCAATATCTCTCTCAACAGATGAATAATTATCTGCTTCTCACGTTCCGTGAGGGACATTGAGGAATATCCAGAAAGGCATTTCAGGAATCGGTCTCATCTATTAGATTTTTGGTGCTATAGATATTTGCTTTAAATATTGTTGCTCTATCATGGTCTAATATATTTTGATATGTGTTTGCAGGTCCGGGACGTGCTCCAGTTGTGGCTCCAATTATAAGATTTAGGAATGCTATATCGCTGTCTCAGTCTTCTGCACTTTTATTGTCAATAGATGAAATGCCGAGCTTCTTTAGTAGGCATGCATAACCCCTTTTTTTATTTTGATGTTCTAAGATTTATGTTTTTAAAAAAAAAATTCATTTTTAAAATTTTGGACTTGGTTAGCTATCTATGTTAAATGTTATGTTCTATTTACATAGAATTATTTTGGAACTTAGCAATCAAATGTTTATGGACTGTTCTCTTTTTTCATTTTATAAGTATCTGTTGTCTATTATAGTTTTATTATGTGAAAAAACATTTTGGGGTGGGCTGGCATACATGTGAAAATTAGGATCGCAAATGAGCCGAGCCTAGCCTTGCCATGCTCAAGCTTGGTCATTAGCCGAGCTCAAGCTTGATTCGAGCTCAGACTGAGCTTTAATATACTTGCTCTAGTTTGTTTATTATGCAAATGAATGAACTCATGTACCTTATTGAGCTGAGCTACCGAGATGCTTACTAACAGTTTGATCCTTTTGAAACCTCTCATTTTGAGAGAAGAGAGGTTTTGCTAAGCAAAAAGGTGAAAAGTGGCTCTTACTAATGATCCCTTAAAATTTTTTTTGCCCCATCGCTAAATTTACCTTTTGAAACCTCTCATTTTGAGAGAGGAGAGGTTTTGTTAGGCAAAAAGATGAAAAATGGCTCTTACTAATACACTCTTTTTGGCCTTGAGTGTTAGTCTTATCACTAAATTCATGTTTTGGAGTTTGAGCTAAATAATTCTTTGCACAGTCCCTACTTTTAAACTCACTACTGTCTATCAAGCCTAATTAGACTGTATTAAACTATCCCATAAATGATTCTAATTCAAGCATATTAAACAAGCTCCAGCTGAGGCTGTAACGAGTCGAAATGTGCTGAGCCCATTCGTATTCAAGCCCACTCGTTTAATGTGTTGAAACTTCAAAGGCCAAAAACATTCAACTGTGTCCCACCCCTGCCTATGGGCAGGGAGTTTCACTTGATTTGTTATTGGAATTTTTTTTTTCTTTAATTTTTTGGTAACAATGGCTTTTAATCATATATAATGTAAGATTGGGGGGGGGGGGGGTAGATCATCAAATTTTTATTTTTATTTTATTTTTGTTTTTTTATTTTTGTACACAGATGTGGGGGAGTGAGTGCATTTTGTTGTCTGATATTGGTCATGACATATCGCATTTCGTATGGGACTGGATCATCTTCTAGTAAACTGGACTGAATATGTTGTCTGGAATCTTATTATCCTCCAATTGCAGTTCATTAATGGAGGTGCCAGAATTCTGTAGATGTATGTTTTATTAATACATGTATGGATGGTGCAAATTTGTCTTAGGTGCAGCAAATAATGTGTCAAGGATGGTGCTGTATCGATGTGCTTTGTTGTTCTTCTGTTTGTCATCGTTGTTGTTGCCATTAAGTGATATCATAATGTAAGTGTACAATAGATTTTAAATGATACTATTTTTTTTTTTTTTTTTCGTGCAGAATATCAAGTGATTCAAATTTTTCTAAGAATGTAGGTGGCGTTTTAGTTGAATCCAGAGCTGAAAGTGTAGGTAAATTAAAAGGTAATAATGCAGTTCCCATTCTTTGTTTTAGGAATATATTTCACTAGGATGCTATTAAACCTGGAATTTTCTCATCTTTGTAGGATTCTCTCCTGATGAAAAGTTTCCTCAAGCCAAGTTTGCTCCTTACCGTAGCATCGATTATGAGTGGAATCCAACTGTATGTTATGGATTGATTCTGGAAAAGACTCTTTAAAGTTCTAGTCACCGGTTAAAGTCTTTGTCAGCCACTAACTAATTATTCTCTCTGTTATTTTGTCTCATTTATAGTGGTCATTGATTCTTAATAGTATAATTTTTGTTGATAATCATCAACTGTTTTTGAACATTATTTTTCAACTGTTGGGAGTGTTTAAAATGGGATAACTGATTCGAGTCGGTATGAAATTTGGATTTATGTTCTCCAAAGGGGTATAACAATATCTGATTGTTAGATTTGATCATGTGAGATTGTTATACAAATATGTGTGTGTATATATATATATATATATATATGAAAAAGATAAATGATTTAAAAGTATTAAAGAAGTTAATTTCTTGATGACACCATACATTTGTTGATCTTAGTTGTCATAGGATTTCTATTTCTTCCCTAGAGGAACTAAAGCATTTGTCGTTGTTATTTGCAGGGTTCTGGTATAATGTGGAATACTTACAATTTTCCTATATTCTTACTCTCTGAAGAGAGCACAGTGCCCCTGCAGGAGGTATGCATTGTCTCCAATTTCTTTGAAATTTGGCATGATTTTGCTGGTATGATTGATTGATGCAATGGACTGTGTTTTACATTGTAAATTATTCCGGGGGGTCTATTTTTAGAAACTGAGGGTATGGTCTTGTTTCAGATCCTGAATACGGTTCTTTAGTTCCATCCTTTCAAAGGGTAGAACCAGAGCCAAAACTGTTACTAATGACTTTGAACCTTGGAACCAAAACTGTACTACCTGATTGCCAGTCCCTTACACATTTCCACACAAGTTTAGATGCTTATGCAAAGAAGACTTCAATAAATTTTTATTCTTTGGGTTGTTTACTTGCAATCTATTATATTTTTTGCTTCAGCATATATGGTGACTTAGAAACCAAATGCAGTGACTTGTGAGCCTCTACTAGATGGCATAGAGAGGAGGGAGGGGAATTTCATAATGAAGTAATGTTACTGATCCCTGTGTAAAAAGTTGTATAAAGGAGTTGCTGCCGAGAATGGATGTGGCTTGTGCAGAGTTGGGAATTGCTTCCCTATCAAATAGAATAAATGTTGCATTCCAGAAAGCATGATCGATCTGTGAAGAAGTAGAAACTTTGGGCGTTGTTGTTCTGACCCATTTGTCTTTGAAGGAAACCTGACACTAAACTGATGATTGAGATTGGGGAAACAGGGATGGGATTTCGAGAGGATTTTTACACTACATGGTTCTAGGCAGATTTTTTTGTTCCTTGATGGTTCTGGAGTGAGTGGGAGATTAGAACCAGAACTGGACAATGGTCCTGAAGCCTGAAGGTATACTGGAATGTGACCATTTATAAAAGGGTGAGATGGTTCTATTTATTTAAAAGTTTCATTTTCCGGTTCCTCATTCACAACCTACAGGTGTATTTCTTAAGGGAGAGATATATTATTGTGACTGATGATGATTCAGAACTATGGTAAATCATATGAGCAACCATGAAAAATCAAAATAAAGAGATCAAAATATTTTGTCTTGATTGAAATTCCTTATGTCATGATTCTTGTTAGAAGTTCATTTACATGCCATTTGTTTGCACTTTATAGCTGTTGAATAGATGCTAACACTTAGGTGGCGTTAGCTTACAGATAAAAAATACTCCCATGGAATGGCATTCTTAGGAATTTCATTCCTGGGAATGGAATACATGGGAGTATTTTTTTTTTTGGTTTGCATTGTAAAATGCCCAGGAATGTACGCAGGATGACTTTGTCAGTGTTTGGTTCAAAACAGTAATCGCATCTCAAGAATATGACTATTATACCCTTGGCTTTTGTATGGACAATAGATGAAGAATAATCATGTTTTCGGCACAGAAGCCTACTAAGGATGTGTAGCTAAGTTCATGTCCTAAAAATTCATACATCATAAATTAAAAAATTCATCCCTTAATAATCAAATTCATGGAAATAGTTGGGGGTGGTATGGTTTCAAAATTTCAACTATTATGTTACGTTACTGTAACACGATAATGATAATAATTTTATTTTCTTTACTTTATTTCTATTTTTTTATTGTAATAATTTGTTTGTATAATAATAGAGTTGGGTAGCAAGTGCGTCTTGCTTCAGATTATGGCTTTTTGATCAGGGCTTTGTCGTTAGATAAGAATATTTTGGGTCTGCTCTTTAGGGTGGAAGGAGGCTTTCTTCATTAGAAGCTACTTGGGAACATGTGGGAAAGGTTTCTGTGCTTGGAGAGGTACAGGGAGGGAGGTTGGAGCAGCCCTGTTTATGACCTTGAAGGGTTCAAAGCTGCTAGGTGGTGGAAGCTCCTCAAAATTTAAAGAATATTGCCGATCAAGAAGAGAGTAATTTGAAGCACTTTGATCAGTTTTGGGTTAGGTCACCATTGTTTCCAGACAAGACGGGGTTTGCAACTATTGGAACCTTATTGCAAAGTATCTAAGATCTTTGATCCTAGGCTGAAATGGTGGGAAGGGGAGGGATATGAGGATTTCGTTTGGGATTTCAATTTAAAATATTAGATACCACATAGGAAAGCTATAAAATTTCCTTTCCTTAGAAAAGACTTAAGCTTCTGTTCCAGAGCTTTGATGACAGATTTAGGCAGAAAGAGCAGATCCCCAATTGGCCTGTATACTCATTAAAACAGTTTTGACCAATTACCATCTGCCTGCAAGTCCAATTATGAATTCTTGAGGAAATTCTCTGTATAATAGCCTCACAATTAACCTTATTCACCCTTTTTAACACCCAAAGGAAATCCTAGATACTGTTCTAAGCCTCAGGTGAGAGGCGTTGTGAGAGATGATATGAGAGAGATGTACCAGAACCCACCATTGATTTAGATTGGTGATCTTCATTGTCATTTGGTTTTTGTTTTGATAGCTTTCTGTTTGTTCAGGGTTGTGGTGTTTGGGAGGTAACCATCATTGGAAGTCCAAACTTCCAGAAACCTCCATTGACTCCAGCATTTCTTTTGTCCTAATGAAAAATCTTCTTTCCGATTATTTTTCCACCTGACTACTTGATATGGAAATCCATTGATTATGGGCTTTTGTAACTATTTAAAAGCAGTTGGGAAGCTTTTCAATTTGAATTATTTGAAGATTGGCTTGTGCATATTGGGGTTTGCTGGTAGGTGTATTTCTTTCTTGCCGTTGGATGCAATGGAATTTCATTGGCTGCTGAATTGTATGAACAATTTCTGGTCTAGACCTTGTGAATTTGATCAGGGTTCGGGAGGACCAATTTTTAGGAATGAAGGGGGTTTTGTGACTGTTAAATTGCTGTGCAACCAAGGGGGTTGTTTCTTGTGTCTGGAAAAAGTGAAGGAAAAAAGGTGATATTTTTTCAGTCACAATTCCAGAAGGAAAAGAAGCAGAAAGTTGGTGCAAGTTTTGGAGGGCTTTGTCAAAGCTTTCCACTGGTAGGGAAGTGGAGACCAACAGAAATCTGGGAGTAGAATTGTTCTGTTGTCAGTGTGGTTCAAGAGCATCAGCTGTGAGGAATGGAGAAGGAAAATGTTTTCCAGATATTATCTTATGCTGACGTGCTTTGTCAATCTACACTGTTAGTTTCAGGTTTTCTGGCGAGTGAGCAACTGAACATGTTGGTTGGGATGGTGTGGTGAGATATCAGGGCAGAAATCAGTGATTTGGGTTTTGAAGGTAGAATTGTTGACGAGGTAGGAATCTAAATTTTAGGAGTTTTAAGCCGGAATTGGTCTAAATCTTGGGCTGGAGTTGAAAAACAAAGAGGTTTACGTAGAGCCCATGGAGTAGGTCATAAAACTTGGGTTGTGAAAGGGCGTCTTGGGCCTTAGATTTTTTAGTAATGCAAAACTGGGCCAGAAGGTTCTTACTGGGCTGGATAAGGTGGAAGCTGATGGAGCAGTTGGTTTGGATAATTTAATGGGTGAGGGGTCGGGCTTTTCAGGTAAGAATGGGTTGACTAAATCCCTTGAAGATGGATTGTGAATTTTTGAAGTACAAGGCTCAGGGGCTACAGATAGATATCGCTGATTGTTGCAGAGTTCAGAGAATCTGTTGAAAACACGAGAAGAATTGAAGACGAAGTGAACTAGAAATTGAACATGATTTGCAAGATGTGATAGGGATGGGGGAAGTGATGGTATGTAATTCATGAGGGTTTAAGGGTTCTTGCATTGGCTAGAGTCAGGAATTGGGGGAACTCATGGATTTCAGTCATGTTGATTATCAAAGAATCAAAAAGTTGCTGATAATACAAGAGGTCTTGAACACAATCAGAATAATGTTCTATACAGCAAGCAATGCATGCTTTATTATCTGCAATAGGAACACCAGGTAATCAAGAAGTCTTAAATTTTGGGGGGTTGTGATGTTAAGGAAGTGGTAGAATCAGAGGAAGATATGGGGAGTTTAAGTGATAATGATCAGGGTCTTTTACTGGATCAATTGATGGCTGAAAATGGGGTGGGGGATGTTGGTGAATTTTTAAATTCACATCGCAATTTATTTACAGATTGCAGTATGAAAGTGGGAGATGGCGAGGAAATGGGGGATGATGGAACCAGGGGTTCCTCTAAAGAAGAACAGACTAGTGTTTTCCAATTAAAGAAATGATCAAGTAGAAAATGTTTTTGCTTGTTTTTCTCACTTGGATTGTGGTCCTACTGCTGTTCCATCTAACTTGGATTGTGATCCTATTGATGCCCCTGATATATTTGGCTCTGGTAATGATGCGGATGATGCTGTAATGGAATCAATAGGGAAAATATAAGGGCTCAAAATTCTCAAAAAGGTATTCAACCCAATCCTAATATGCTGGAAATTTCTGAAATATTGTATGCCAGAGGGAGGATTCTTTTAAGGGGGATATCTTGGCCCTTTACTTATTGGGGAGTGAGAAGGACAACTGTGACCCTCAAGAACTCCTTGAGGGGATGGGTGTTCAGGTTGTGATCAGGGGAGGTTTTGAAGGTGGTGGTTTCTCCTAGGACCTATGAGAGGAAGAATAAAAAAAGGTGCAAAAGGAGTTGAATAAGTTAATCTATCAATTGTGGGGAGGTAAGGGTATAAATAAAGGGGGTATATTAGTTAAATTGTGAATATTTAGTTGGAATGTGAGAGGTCTAGGGGGATGTGAGGAAGTTTTGAGTTGAAGTGCTCCTGATATTGTTTTTATTTAGGAAACTAAGCTTCAGAAAAAAGTTTTTTTTTTGGGGAGGGGGGAGAGGTTTAAGGAATGGGATTTTCTTCCTTTGCAAGGGGCTTTTTGGGGTTGTTGGGGGATCAGGTGGGGTGGGATTATCATTATTTGGGACATTTGTTCCATTTGTAAGGTTGATGGTTTAGTGGGTTTCTTTCACTAGTTTGTTTTGTTAGATATTGGAAGTAGGGATCTGTGGCAGGTTTCATACTTTCATCCATGTATGGTCCTTCTAGGCCTGAGATTGGATAATTTATTTGGGAGGAGCTTTATGTGGTTTTTGGGCTTTGTTCGCCTGGGTTGGGGGGGAGGGGGGTTGAGATTTTAGTGTGGTTAGGTTCCCTAGATAGAAGAAAAGGGGGAGGGAGTCTTACTGCCAGCATGAGTAATTTTGATAGGTTTATTAGGGAGTGTGGATTAAGGGACTTTCAAATGGGTAATGGCTTAGTTTCTTGGTTAGTCGATGGGGAGAGGGACGCCGCTAATTGTCTGGATAGGTTTTTATTTTGTGGTGAGTGGGAAGAGGAATTTCAAATCTGTTACAGGAGGATCTTCTCAGATGGAGCAGTAGCTACCAGTAGTTGAAGGTCAAATTGAGGAGGATCGGAAGTTTCCTGCATTCCAAACCCAGAATTCTCCCATTAATTGGTGTAGGCAGGCAAGGGACTCAACAGGTATGCTGCCTTCAATGCAGATTCTGATTACAAACCCTACCTTGCAATTCTCAATTTCTAAGCAGATTTTTGATGGCCATGATGGTTTGCCATCTTGATTAAAAAGACAAGGGTTGTTTTTCCAATGCTTCCTTTTCTATTATTATCAATGGGGAGCCTAAGTTGTGGTTTACTGCTTTGAGTGGTGTCAGGCAAGGAAGTCCTTTGTCCCCTATTTTGTTTGTCTTGGTTGCCTGACCGTCTGAGTGGATTTATTCATATGGCGATGGATAGCAGGGTTAGTGATAGATAGGTATTCAAGTGGATAGTGAGAGGGTCATTGTGTCTAATCTTGAGTTAGCGATGATACTATCTTCTTCTTAGAGGATCATGGGAGATCTATTTTGAATGTGCTCACCATTTTACAACTTTTTTTGTGTTTGTGTTAAAAGTGAATTTAGGGAAAAGTGGGATTGTAGGTATCTATAGTAGGTGCTAGATCTTTGGAGTTTGCTCCTTTAGTGGGGTGTTCTACCCTTGATTGGCCTTTGACGTACTTAGAGGTTCCACTGGGTGCTAATCCCACATTTGTGGGCTTTTGGGCTCCTATGGTAAAGAAGGTGACTAAGTGTCTAGATGGGTGAAAGGGTGTTTTTTTTTTGGGTAGTTGGATAACTCTTATAAAATCTTGTGTTTCTAGTACCTATTTATTTATTCTCTATTTTTAAAGTTTGTGTTAGGATGGCTAGGACCAATGTTTTGAAAGGTAAAGGCATAAGGCGAGGTGTAAGCCTTTCGAGAATTTGTTTTTAAGGTAAAAAAATGTAAATATATTAGATATATTTTTAAAATAAGGAAACATTGTGAAAAAATCACAAATATAATGGAGAAAAGCAATGTTTTAAAAGGCGAAGGTGTAAGGCGAGGCGTTTTACCCTTTGCGAGGCGATGTGTAAGCCTGAAGATGTTGAGGCATAAGCGTTTTGGGACTATATTTTTTAAAATAATTAATAAATAAATAAATTTATATATAGTATAAAAATGAGAAAAAAAATTAGAATAATGGAGATAAAAATAAAAACGTAATTCTTAAGCATCATATAGGCCAAATTTAGCTAACTAACTCAAACAATGCATGTTAAAAATAAGCCATAAGTTTACAAAAAGAAGAGAAAAAGCCAAATTAAAGCATCACAATGTCTCATTATCCAAGATTCTAATTTCTAAGAATCTAAATCTAAATCAACAAAGTTCAGAGGGAACTATCAAGATCTTCATCAAAGTCCTCATCTTCATCAAAATCATCTATAGTAGGAGTTCTTCCACTAATAAATTCCTCCTCTCTCACTTCAACATTATTGCCTTCCTCCATTGTGACCAATGTTGGCCTTTTGCCTTTGTCTTGAGTGCCTAGATATTCAATAAAGTTATAGGTTAGGAGTTAGGAGAAATGGAGAATTATAAATTAGTAGATTCAAAAATGACTATTAATATGTATGTACTCAAGTTCTCACAATAATCATTAATCTTCTTTTTGCTAGGAAGATTAGAATGCGAGCTACTAGAAGCTTCTATTGCTTGAGCATCATCTCCTTCAAAAGGTACCATGGGCAAAGCTCTAATAGCATCAACATCTAGGAGATCTTCATCATGAAACCAAGAAGTATCTTTTGGGAGGATTGGTTCTTCCTTCTCTGTGATCCATTCATCATCTGAATCTACTTCCGGTACCAATATTTGATCATAATTTTGTCTTCTTCTTAGAGCTCTCTTCCTTAGTTTGGTGTTGTACTTCACGTAAACTAGAGCATTCAATCTTTTGTGCTCTAATTTATTCATTTTTTTTTTTGTATGAATCTACAATTGAGTTTAAGCCATTTAAATTTTTAGATATTAGAAGATATTTTCATATTTGAGTGAAACGATAATAACATGGCATTTGTAAGAAGTAAGAAGTAAGAACCTGTTCAAATGTGCTCCCATTCCTTTCACATCCACTAGCACTACATGTCAGGCTAAGAACACGAATAGCAAGCTTCGTCAATTCTGGGGTCTTTGTCCCAAAAGGCTTCCATCAATCAGCTACAAAAGAAAAAAAAACCTGTTTAAGTTTCAAGTTATAAGAAGAAACAACGATAGAGTACTACTAATTAACTAATTTTTACTAAAATATTATTTTTACCTGAGCTTCTCAACATTCTGGAGTCAACAGCCACTCAAGTCCCAAAATCCCCTCGTGCATTGTCAAACAAATCCAATTGGATGTCTGCAGCTAGCCTCTCCTCATATGTCAAACATTCTATCCATGCATTCAAATAGTCCTTTCTTCACTTCTTCACAATCAGATAAGTTCTCCTTATAACGCAATTGGGGATTTAAATAATATCCTGCAGCATATAAAGGGTGATGAAGTTGTGGAGTCCATCTATTATCTATTTTTATCCTAATGGGTCCATACTTCTTGGTATTTCTAGAAAAATTTGCAGCAATATTTTCCTTCGCCGAATCCATCATCTCATAGAGAAACCCCATGGTTGGTCTTTCCTCAGAATCAACTTCCCTTAGAACACACACAAGAGGGACAACACTCTTGATAACATAAGTCACATGAGGCCAAAATTGTTGGTCAAATAAAACTATTGAGCGAGTCCTTATACCTTCATGCTTTTTCACGTATGTAGAAGTGCAACACATCTCCGTAGAGAACATAGATTGAAGGCCTTGCTTTTGTTTGTAAATGCTTTGAAGTGTCAAAAATGCAATAGCAAAGTGCGTCACCGCAAGGCAGATGAGTTCTTTGTTGTTGGTGAAATGCTTCCTCATCATTGCAAGTACATAGGAATGATTATAAATGAATTTCACAACTTGCTTAGCCTTTGGGATTGTGCTTGCATGGATCTTCAATTTTGCAATATCCTCCAACATGAGATCCAAACAATGTGCAGCACATGGAGTCCAATAGAGCTTCTCCCTCTTTTCCATATGCTTTTTTCCACCATTTATCATGTTCTTCACATTATCAGTTATCACCTGCACTACATTCTCCTCACCAAATTTCTCAACCACCTCATCCATATACTTAAACATCAAATTACCATTTTTTATAGAATCAAAAGCATCAATGGATTTTAAAAACCATGTACTAGCAGGATTATTCACAAGGAAATTAATCAAGGGTAAATTAATCAAGACCCTTGAACACCCATCAATCCGTCCATCAATCACAATAGAATATCCATATTCCTTCCAAGATTTTTTGTGGTCTTTCAACATGCCATCGATGCCTTTCACTTCATCTTTAAGGATCCACGTCCTCATCTCTTGCATAGATGGAGGCTTCAAACCTAGCCTGTAATTAGCAATACCATCCACCATAACACGCCAATATACGTCATCCATCAAATGGTAGAGCATTGTTGAACACACAACAACCAACTTTCCTACACACTTCATTTCTTTCTTTCTTCTTCCATTTTGAGTTTAGAGTGGATTGTTTGGTCTGTGAAAATGAAAACTTATTCATTGGACCTCTAACCCTAGGATTAAGGCCAGTCTACTATTCTGTTGCTCAATATCTCTAACTAATGGAGACATAGCACTTTGAGTCCCTCCTCCTGGACCCATCCTAGTCTCTTCAAGAAGCTCATTTCTTTTACCCTTCTTTTCTTGGAATTTTTGAAGAGCAATCTTGCACTCATCTCTCATGTTTTGAGGAACTTTTGGGCAAGGTTTCATTCCCTTACTTGTCCCTGCCAAATGATGTTTAAATCTTGTGGTAGTCCCACTACAACTTTGATCACAAAATTTGCATCTAAAATATTTTTCTCCATCAACTTCTTTTATGTATTTCCAAACAAAATCGTTTTTTTGCCCCTTTGAATCACCTTCAGACATGTTTGTTTTTATTGAACAGGAACAATCAGCAGGTGCAGCAATAACTTAAAACTGAAAAATGAAAATTGAAATCTGAAACAAAAACCTCAGATTGAGATGAAATCTCGAAGCAGAGAGGTTGTAGAGGGTCGTTGCAAAGAGACGAGAGGCTTGAAGGAGTCGTCGGAGGCAGATCAAAGCTTGGAAGGGACCCTCGACCCGTCAGACAGAGATGAGAAGCTTGGAGGAATAGTCGGAAGCAATCGTGGAGTTGTCGGAGATGGACGAGAAGCTTGGACGAATCGTTGGAGGCAGTCGTTGAGTCATCAGAGAGGGAGAAGAAGCTTCGTCGAGAGAGGAGAAGACGTTGCTAGAGGAATCGTCGAGTGCGCAGAAGCTTCGTCGAAAGAAATCGTCAAGAGAGGAGAAGACGGGAGTCTTTGTCAAGAGAGCAGAAGCTTTGTCAAGAGAAGAGGCTTCGTCGAAGAGAGGGAGGAAAGGGTTTTAGATTTGGAGGAAATGGGTTTTAGATTCGGAGGAAAGGGTTTAGATTTAGAGTTTTGGATTTTTTTTTTTTGCATTTTTTTTTAAAATTTATGTTTTAAATCAAGTAGCCCAAAATGCGTATGCCTTTACATTTGAGGCATAAGAGGCGAGTATTTACACCTGAGGCATACGCCTTCTCCCCTGAGGCATAAGATTTTTTTGGATTTTCGAATTTCCACTTACGCCTTAGGGCATTTTAAGCCCAAAACCCCTCTGGTGCGCCTCAAGAATGCCTTTTAAAACACTGGAAAAAAAGAAAAATTATATATACTTTGCGATCTACATGTTGGCCATTCAAAAATTACTAACTTGAATGCATGACATAAATCTTGACAAGAGATAGTCAGACTATTACAAAGTTCAAACTATTTTCATGATCTAAGATACAACTCTTAGTTGTTTTGGAAAGGTTGAGGTTCAAGAGTTTTAGATATCAACTCATATTATGACATTCCTTTTATACAAACATGTAGTTAAAATTTTTTAACCAATTCTAACTAGAAAGTATGGTTTTAAATCGCAGTAGCGGGTAGCGTAACGTAACGGTAACGAGTGTAATAGGAAGCATGATTAGCGGATGTTACATAACAGGAAGCGGGTGTAATGGCCATGAATTTTTTTGAAGCACGCACAACCTTGTGCATATTAGCGTACTTGCATGTTTTAAACTTTTAGCAATTCTTAGAAAGAGTTTTAGTGTTTTTTGGATCCTTTAGTTCGAGTAACTAAGTTATTTGGTAAGGGTAACAAGTTTACATTTGCTTTAAGCCACCATTGATAGAAAATTACGTGTATGTGCGTATTTATACTTCTTATTGTTCTTATTTGTAATAAAGTCTTATGTGTGCTAAATTAATTAATAAAACAGAATACATTATACACTATTAATCTATTAGACACATAAGACATACGAATAATATAATATAAAATAGCTAGAAAAGAAAGAAGGTTGAAGTTGAAAAATATAGAACATAAATATCACATTACTAATATTAAAAAAAAAAAAAAAATTTCCTAACAAGTTAGTACTTTGAAATTGTTAATTAATGCATCTATTGTGAGTATTTAAAGAAATAGTAAATTTTGTATCATTGTCATCCTCATTATAATCTTTTCCCCCTCTTGCCACGTGGTATATTGAGAATGATATACGAAAGAGAGAAAAAAAAGTGAGAAGAAAAAGTAAAAAATAAAATATTTTTTTAGTGTAACAGTCTTGTAAAGGTTATGTAACAGCCATAGCAGCCTTTACGTAATGGTCGTGGTCTATAACGGCCGTTATGGCCGTGATTTTTCCTTCCCACCAATTTCGCAGTGTGTAACAGTATCGGTAACCCAAAAAACTGTTACGTAACGGCGTTATGTATTGGTCGCGGCCTTTATTTAAAACCATGCTAGAAAGGCACAAAACGTGTGGCTTTTTTAAAAATGCGTAAGCCTCAGCATTTAATGTGTTAGCCTTTTTGGAATTCGGTATTTTAGATCAAGCCAAGCTGTTTTAGGCATGCTTTGCCTAGGTGAGCCTCAATTGAGCCTTCTGACACTGGCTAGGATTATTGAGAGAATCATGAGAGGCTTTGTTTGGTCTGGTTTGGGGAGAAGAAAGATCATTTGGTTAGATGGGAGGTGGTGTGTAGGTTGAGAAAAAGAAGGTGGTTTGGGTGGGTCCTGGGAAATTGGTGTCTAAAAACATTGACTTAACGAGTAAATGGTTATAAATATTTTCTTTGGATGAGAACTCTCTTTGGCATAAAATAGTTGAAAGTAAATTTGCATTCAAGAAAAGGGTTGTGAAACTAATGTTGGTTTTAGATCTTCTGTTGAGAGTCCTTGGAGATTTATCCACATTTTATTCCTAACACCAAACTTGAGGTGGGCAATGGGATGCACTTTAGTTTTTGAAAAGACCCTTGAGTGGAGCGTTCAGCTCTTTTCATGTTATTTCCTCATTTGTATTGTGTTTCTTCACTACATAATGGGCCTGTCTATTCTTTTTTTTTCTCTTTCTGGCGGAGAGAAATTTTCATTGGATTTTCATTTCTGTAGACCTTTGATTGATAGAGAGGCAGAGGGGCTTGTGTCTTTGTTGAGTTTGTTGGAGGGTTGCTGTCCTAATAAGGAGGATGTGAAGCAGTGGATGCTGGAGTATTCAGGAAAAAATTTTCTTGCATTTATTTCTTTGATTTCTTCACCCAAGAGAATATGTCCTTTCTTTTCTATCGTATAATTTGGAAGGCCAAAGTTCCCTTTAAAATTAAGGCTTTTATTTGGTTGGTTGCTCTTAATAGAGTTAACACTAACAATCTGTTGCAGAGTAGGAAGCCATATAGGGCACTATCTCTGGATGTGTGTGCTTTGCTTCGAAAGTTCTCAATCTGCCTCTCATTTGTTTGTGCATTGTTCTTTTTCTTGGAGGATTTGGAACAAATTATTTGGTTTTAGTGGGGAAAGTTGGGGTGGTTGTCCAGAGTCTCTGGAGGATATATTGGCCCTTTTTTTTTTTTTGGTAGGAGCAAAGACAAGGCTGCTATTCAGAATTGTGGTTTGTTTGCTGTGTTGTGGGGTATGTGGATGGAAAGGGACATCCACATCTTAAAGGGAAGGAAGACTTCTTCAGTTTTGGTTTGGGATTAGATTCAGTATTTGGCTTCTTTATGGGCTGTTGCTGCTGATTGTTTCATTTGATTGTGTGGCTTGCTGTTTTGTATTAATGTTTTCCTATTTCAGTTTTTCTGTCTTTTGGGAGGATACTTTGTTCTCCTGTTTTGTACATACTTTATTAATATGATTTTTTTTCCTGATAAAAAAAGGTTAGGGGCCATTTGATATCACTATAAAAAATTATAAAAATGAATGATACTATCCTTTCTATATTTGACCATAGGGATTTATTTATTTATTTATTTTTTCGAATGCTACTTTTTACACATTTTTGAGAGGGTGGATTTGAAATTATTCTGCAATTAATTTGAGTCTGATCGGTCTTTTGAACTTGCTTCCTTAGTGGGTTGTGGAGTTTTAGATTGTCCTGTGACTTAGGTGTTGCTTTGGGCATCAAACCTCCGTATTTAGCTTTTTGAGACCCAGTTTTGGCTGCAGTGTTAAGTGTCTTTATTAGGCCATGTTACTTTAATTTAGGTGTATCCCACTACTATTCCCTATTTTTTTCTTTGTTTTGGATGCCTGTTGAGGTTGCAGGTATGATTGAGGAGATTACAAGGGATTTTCTTTGGTTTAGCGTGGTTGAGAAGATGAATCATATAGTTACTTGGGAGATTTTCTGTGGGCGTAAGCATGAGGGTGGATCTTTGTAAGTTGGTGTTTTAACAACATGGCTTTGAGAGAGAAATAGTTGTGCCCTACTACATACTGTTCGACTCTATCTTTGTCTTTGTTTAGGATGCCTGTTGAGGCAGCAGGTATGATAGAGTAGATTATGAGAGATTTTCTTTGGTTTGGTGTGGGTAAGAAGAGGAACCATATGGTTAGATGGGAGATTGTTTGTAGGTGTAAGCATGAACTTTGAAGGTGTATCTCAATAAGTTGGTCTCTAAGAATGCTGCTATGATAGGGAATGATTTGGTGTCTAATGACTTGTTTGGTTCGCAAAATAGCTATTTGTGGAAATCCCTACAAGTGTGAATGACGGCCACGGTTGGTGAATGACAGCCACCTACCATGAGATCTTGCCACAAGCCAGAGGCTATAAATTAAGACCCCCCACCGCAGCTAAACTACACGTCTCAACTGCAAGTTGTGTCCTCTTCTGTTTTTCCATACTTTATTCTTTTTGTACATGTTAAATAGGGACCCGAGTAAGTAAAGAATACACAATTTAATATACAATTGGTTCATTCTCATTCTCCACATGGTATTAGAGCTGGTTTTTTCCTAAAATAAGCTAACTATGGGGGACAACTCCATCAACAGTCGAGAGTCGACAACCTCAGAGACTCTAATGAGTCGAACCAATGCCATCATCAGTTCGAATGTACTAGATGGCTCTTCTGTCCAACTATCGGCAGAAAAACTCAACAGGAAGAATTTTTGAGAATGGTGCCCAGTCCGTGAAACTCGCAGTCGATGGTAGAGGAAAGCTTGGGTAACTTACCGGCGACTCAAAGAAACTTGATTCAACGAATGTTGTGGCACTCAGTCAATGGAGATCGGAGAATTCCTTGATTACCTCATGGCTTATCAACTCCATGAAGCCAACTATCGGGAAAACATATATGTTCCTGCCCAAAGGAAAAGAGGTGTGGGATGCAGTTTGAGAAACCTACTTTGATGAGGAGAATGTTTCCCAAGTCTTTGAACCTAAGACACACCTATGGCAGATGTAACAAGGCGAGAGGGAGGTGACAAACTATTACATGGAGATGCTGGCACTATGGCAAGAATTGGATTTAAGTAGCGAAGAAGAATGGGACTGTGCTGAGGACAATGCACTGTTCAACAAGACCTTGAAAAAGGAGAGAGTTTTTGATTTCCTAGCAGGCCTTAATGGAGATTTAGATGATGTATGAGGAAGGATTCTCAGCTGCAGACCTCCACTATCCACTCGAGAAGTGTTTGTTGAAGTGAGGCATGAAGAGGCAAGGCGCAAAGTCATGTTGAAGGAAGCTACAACCACGGTACTAGACGGCTCAACATTTGTATCCTGTGGGACCTCAAGCAACCAAAGGGCAATCTCTAGTGTGAACATTGCCGAAAGCGAGACCATTCCAAGGATACTTGTTGGGAGATTCATGGCAAGCTAGCTGATTAGAAACCATGGCAGAGCACCAAAACCAGAGGCTATCAAGCTTGTTCAGAGACTCATCCCAAGAGGCAACAAGTGGCGAGCAACCATTCTGAAAGTGGCAACAGCAGCACCTCCAGCCATGACCAACTATAGAAAATCATGGAGATGCTTTTTGGCCTCCAAGCCTCAGGTTAGACACCAAAAAATACTCCATTTGGTAATTTGGCATATAAAGGTAATTTCTCACAAGCCCTATACACCTTTCGTAACCATACACCCTAGATTATAGATTTTGGAGCCTCTGACCATATGACAGACTCTTATCACCTTTGCTTATCATATACCCCATGTGTTGGTAACCTAAGAGTCAAAATTGCTGACGGGTCTCTTGCTCCTGTTGCCGGCAAATGGAGTATTCGAATTTTTGGCTCGATTACTTTAGAGTCTGTTCTTCATGTTCCAAAATTATCTTGTAATCTTTTGTCTGTCAACCAACTCACTAAATAGTCCAATTGCTCTGCTAAATTTATTTCATCCCATTGTGTTTTTCAGGACTTGTCATCGAGGACGACGATTGGTAGTGCTAAGGAGTATGAGGGAATCTACTACTTCGAGGAAGCCAAAATGAGTGATCAGTGTCAAAGTAATTTTGTCTCTATCCTAAGAATAGTGACCTAATGTTATGGCATTCTCGGTTGGGTCACCCCAATTTTCAGTACATGTGTCATTTATTTCCTTCGCTATGTTTGAATAAAATGTCTCTTGATGTTCAGTGTGTAGTGTGTGAACTCGAAAAACACCGAAGAACTTATCTAGGGGTCTCGTTTGGGGGTAGTCCTAGATGTGCTGAATTTTGGAACCCAGTAGTGGAGAGAGTTGCTAAGAGGCTTGCCAGTTGGAAGGGAGCTCTTTTTTCCTTAGGGGGCAGCATCACTCTTATCTAGGCCTGCTTTTCTAGTATCCCCTTATATTATTTGTCTATTTTTAGAATGCTAGTAAGGATTGCTAATAAGATTGAGAAAATCATGAGGGATTCCTTGTGGTCCGGGGTTGGGGGTTTTAGGGATCATTTAGCAAGATGGGATGAGGTTTGTAGGTCTAAAGTGGAGGGAGGGCTGGGTCTTGGAAATTCGATGTCTAAAAACATCACCCTTTTAGCTAGTGTATGGATTTTTCCCTTAGAAGATCACTCCCTTTGGCATAGTGTGATTAGAAGCATGGGATGGGTGACAATGGTTGGGGTACCGGTGGTAGTTTGAGATGTTCATTGGAGAGCCCTTGGAGATCTATTTCTAAAATTTATCCCTTGTTTATGCCTCACATTAAATTTGTGGTGGGGATGGGATCTTGAATTTGATTTTGGAAAGATCTGTGGGTGGGGAATGATATTCTAGTCACATCTTTTGTCTCTTTCGTTTGTGCTGAAGGAAAGATAGTATGATTTCTTTCTTTGTGGTTGATTCGGATAGCCCTTTGGTTTCATGAAATTTTCAATTCAAAAGGCCTCTTAACAATAGAGAACTGTTTGAACTTTCATCCTTGTTATCGTTTTTGAACAACTATCATCTTTCTTTGGATAGGGATACTTGGTCGTTGGCTTTGTGTCATTCGTGGGTATATTCTTGTATATCTTTTTTGAGTTTTTGACCCATTCTAATTCTTGTTTTCCCCTATATTCATCTATTTGGAAGGCAAAAGCTCCCACAAAAATTAAGGCTTTTATATGGCTGATTATACATGATAAAATCAACACTAATAACCTGCTGCAGCTTAGGAGACCTTTGAAGGCCTCATCTCTATATATATGTGTGTTATGCTATGTGAATTCTGAAACAGCACCTCATTTATTTTTACATTGTGACTATGCTTGGAGAATTTGGAATAATTTATTTGGTGTGATGGGAGAATGTTGAGTCTGTCTGGCGTCGGTGGAAGAACTGTTGCCTATTTCTTTTGAGGGGTTTGGTAGAAGGGAGTAGAGGATGACACAATGAAAATGTGGTATTTTTGCTGTGTTGTGGGGATTATGGTTGGAGCATTATGCACGTATTTTTTCTGGGAGAAAATTAAATTGGTAGCTGGTTTGGGAGAACTGGAGAAGATTCATTACCTGGCTTCTTTATGCTGTGCTGGGTTCGGTTGCTATAAGGGAGTTAGTTTTTCGGATATTCAGTGAGATTGGAAGAATCTTCTGTTCTGAATTCTGTGTTTTTCTTTCCCAGTTTTGTTTTATTAGTTTGTGATTTCTGGAATTTTACCAGAATTTTGATGGGAGAAGTCTTTTTCTCCTTTTGGTAAATTCTTCTCTTATCAATGAAATCCCTTCTTTTGTTATATTAAAAAAAAAAATTTATTTCCATGAAATATGGGCTTGAACATAATGATTGGACCTCCCAAGCTGACAGTGGACCACATGGTGTAGGGGCGTGGAAATTCATCAGGAAAGTCTGTAATTATTTTTGGCATGATGTGTGGCATGACCAGGAAGCCCTTAATGTCTTATTTCCAGCCATTTATTGGCTTGTGACAAATATATGTGCATAAGTCAGCTCCTCCAAACCTCATATCAGGGGTTCTTTTGGAAGATCCCTTTCCTTGGAAATGTGGAAGACTGGGCCTTCAGCTCACGGTGTTATACGTTAATCTTTATAACTTCCAGCATCAAAATAATACAAATCATCCAGTTTGGACATTAGATAAGAAGGGGGTCGTCACTGTTAGATCCTTCGACAGGAATTTTTTTCCTTTGGAGTCAAACAGCAATAATTCCTCTTGGACTCGGATTTGGAAGACAGCTATCCCAACAAAAGTTCCCTTTCTTGCTTGGGAGGCAACACTTGGTAAGATTTCACTTTGGATAACTTGCAGAGAAGGGGATTTTCTGTCGCCAACAGAAGCCCCCTTGCGCGGTTGATGTAGAATCGGTTGAGCACATCCTCATTCATTGCCCTTGGACAAGGAATCTTTGGAATATGGCTCTGACTTTGATTGGACAATGGTGGGTTATTGCCAACTCTGTAGGAGGGAAACTCTGGGCTGGGTGAGGGATTTGGGCAACACAAAGGAGATGAAAAAAAGGCTCTCTCATTCCTATCACAATTTTCTGGTGCATTTGGAAAGAGGGAAACAGGAGTGTTTAAAAACTCAACCTCAGCACTCTAGATCAGCAAAGAGCGGTGGTCTACTGCGGTTACGAGCTGGCATAGTGGGATTGTTGTAAATGATTGTAATATAATGACACCCTTCAGCGTGGTTGACTTTTTGTATTTCAGGCTGGCATCCCCTTGATGCATTTTCAATAACTTAAAAAAAAATTCTTGCTTTATGGTATCAAGTATCAACATATTTTTTTGTATAACTAATAGTAATCTAACCTGTTATAACTAATCTATTCCTAGAATAGACTTTTTTTTTGCGTACAAAACATGGTGTAAGAACAGTGGTTTGGTAGGGGAATAGATGTGGTGGTTTCCATTAGAGGTGAACTCCCTTCGGCATTGATTGAAAGTAAATTTAGCTTTAAGGAGAATGTTGGGGGGGGGGGGGGGGAGGGTGCTAGTATGGGGATCAGAACTGTTGAGAGACCTTGGAGGTTTATTTCACAGTTATATTCATTGTTCTTCCATTTCACCAAGTATAAAATGGAGAACGGTTCTCTTTTTTTCTTTTGGCAGGATGCTTGGATGATGAAGGTTCTTTTTGTCTTTCTTCTTCCTATTCTCCATAACCCATGTACTCCTCCTTTTAAGTTAATTGTCAGTTATTCTATTTCTTGGGTCTCCATGTTCATCAAAATCTTTATGATTGGGATGATTATCTTTTGTCATTCCTTTCTTTGTTGGAGACTGTTCACCTATCAAATTCTCCATAGTCGTGGATGCTTCTAGGAAGTTTTCTTTTAAATTTCTTTTATATTGATTGGTTTGTCCCAGTCTTTTTCCCTTGATAGTAGACTATGGAGATGTGTGGTTTTTTCTGTTCTGTGGAGAATTTGATTGGAAAGGAATTCATATATTTTTTCTTGGAAAAGATTTATTGTTTTAATTACTTTGGGATAGAACCTGGTTTTTGGCATCTCTTTGGGATTTTTCTGCTGGTTGCTTTAGGGGGATTTGGAAGGTGGCTTAAAGTCTTTTTGTCAGGCTATTTTGATGTGATTTGTGTCTTATTGTTCTTTTTATTTTCCTTTTTGTTTTTTTTGGGGGATATCTTATACTAAGCTTTGTATTTTCTTTTCCCTCTTGATGAAATTTCTTTGTTTATCCCTGCCCACATCCAGCACCCCCCTCAAGAAAAAAGGATCATCTTTGAGTTGGTTACACTCTTACATTGCGGTCACTAGATGTAGTCATCAATATCATTGCACTGAATCAACCAACCAACAAAAGTTTCACCTAACCAAATCACCGCGACAAAAATCACTGCAATACATCATGCAAATCACAAAACCACCAATCAAATAACCAGATTATATAACCACCATATCACAGATACCAGCAATTCAAGAATTAAATCAAGTAGCCATCAAGCCCTCAATCCTTGATTCATGAAAACAGCCTACAAACCACTAAGAATTCCATAGGCTATTGTCCGGCACTATATTGGGAAAACAGTAGCTCCAAACCAAGCACTTCCAACATTGAACCTGAGCACCAGGACACTTGTAGCTGTATGTCAGCAAAGAATAGCAAAACAAAGCACGCTGAACAGCAGAAGTTTATTTATCACCACCAAATGGATGTATACAAACAGCAGCCAAATATGATCAGCAATTGAAAATATTAATCATGCAAAAGTGCTCCCAAAGACACCTAACAATTGCACAAACAGGATCTAGCCACTTCTGCAACATACCTCAAAAACAGCGTTTATGGCCTATGATAGGCCTTCAAGTCCTAAAACCAATTTTCGCACCCACATGTAGCAGAGGTAGGCACCGAAAACTAGAGCTTTTTAATGTCAGTGCCCATTGCTGACATCATCACTTTACCTTGCTAATATCAGCAATTTCCTCCCTCGTGTGACTAGGGTTTTCTTACTAGTCTCCTGAGAGAGAAAGAGGAAGAAGAAGGAAAAATACATAAGTAAAAAATTTGTTTTTTATGCACTGATGCCATGTAAGAGAGACAAGGAGATTCTATCTTACATATATACTTATATTGAAGAGAAAATGAAGTTGCAAACTGCCCTTTGAAGCATAATCAAATGTTCATACCATAACGGATGCAGAAAGTATCCTAATAATTTAGCCTGAAATATTATGTGGGCTTTTTACAGAGCCTTTTCACTTGACTATAATGGTGACTTTTGGTGTGCACCCAAAAAATGCAGGCTGCCATAAAGAATGAGAAGAAAAAGAAAACCTTTACTACAAATGTGGCTGAGTTTCATCTAGTGATGGAGGTATAAGGCTCTGCTGGTGCATCTTGACTATTTCATGCATTTTAATGATTATTTTTGTAACTTTTTAGACAGTTCATGTGATTTACTTTTTATTGATATATAATACACCTGGCCTTGATTAGACAACAAAATCTGGAACTCACGATTCAGAATCTTGTTTGAAAGAAGAAACTTGCCTTCCACTAGGCGGATATAGGTGCGTTTTCCAGGAATTGGTGATTTTCTTGACTCTGTTTATTTTCTTTATTTTATAATTTTAATTATTTTAGCTTGCTGATTAACTATGATGGTAGTCTTGAAGAAGGGTTCCTTGAATAAGTAGTCTTTTCTTCTTTCTTTTTCCCTTTGGCTTTGTTTATGAGTATATATCATCTCCTTTAGCTTTTAAGCTTTTACCCATCTCTTCTCTCCTTTTTACTAAATTTTCTTTGCTACCTTCCAATAAAAAAGAAGACCGTTTGTTGGGAATTTATAGTTTCTGTTGAAATGCGGAAAAGAAAACTGAACATTCCACTAACTTATGAAAAATATTACATTCCCCTTAAATAGATGATAATTCTCATCTAATTACTAGGGATATTTACAACCTACTGAAAATAGAATATCTTATTGAAAATGGAAAGCAGTAAAATAGGAAACACTATCTACAAAATCAGGTGACATGCTACCCAAATCCCCTAGGATCGTGAAACCAAAAATAGCTAACAAATCAACTAATTTGTTAGCAGTAAATCTCCTAAAGATCAGCCTCTAATAAAGGCTGACAGATATCTAATAATTCTACACTCCCAATCAAGTTGGGCTGTAAATATTGATTAGGCCCAACTTGGAACTCAAATCATCAAAATTCTTTCTTGGCAGAGCCTTGGTTAGGATATCGGCTGTTTAGAGACATGTAGGCACATACAACATCTTGATTATTCCTTTCTCTATTTTTTCTTTTATGAAATGTCGATCAATCTCCATGTGTTTTGTTCTACCATGATGCACTGGGTTCTTTGCAACGCTAATGGCTGACTGATTGTCACAGAGCATCTTCATGGGTTCTTCACCTGAAATCTTTAATTCCTTTAGAAGCCTTCTTAGCCATATTTGTTCACAGCTGTCGTGTGCCATTGCTCTGAAGTCAGCTTCTGCACTGCTTCTTGACACAACTCATTGCTTCTTACTTCGCCATGTAACTAGGTTTCCCCACACATATGTGCAGTACCCAGAAGTTGACCTTTGATCATGTATTGATCCTGCTTAATCCGCATCATTGAATACTTCTAAATCTCTTCTTTGATTCTTCTCAAAAACCAATCCTTTACCTAGTGTTAGCTTCAAATATCGTAGGAATCCATAAACTGCCTCCATATGTTCTTCATTGGGATTGTTCATGAATTGACTCACCATATTGACAAAGAAGCCAATATCAGGTCGGGTGTGAGACAAATATATAAGTTTTCCAACTAGTCTTTGATATCGGCCTTTATCCACTGTTACATTGTCTTCCTTGGCTCCTAGTTTGGTTGTTGAATCCTTAGGAGTATCTGCTCGCTTGGTTGTTGAATCCTTAGGAGTATCTGCTCGCTTGCATCCAAGCATCTCAGTCTCTTTCAAAAGATCCAAAACATATTTCCTTTGGGAGACAGATTCCATTCCTTGACTGTGCCACTTCCATGCCTAGGAAGTATTTGAGATTCCCAAAGTCCTTGATTTCAAATTCTTTAGCTAGAAGACTTTTGAGATTAGTCATTTCCTCTTCATAATCTCCTGGTAGAATGATGTCGTTCGGATATACAATGAGGATAGAAATTTTTCCTTCATTAACAAATAGTGTATGATCTGATTGACATTGAGAATAGCCATACCTCCTGACTACCTTTGTGAATCTCTCGAACCAGGCTCTTGGGGATTGCTTGAGCCTATAAAGGTGTTCTGAGTTTGTAGACTTTGTTGTGTGTAGCTTGTGTCTCAAATCCAAGAGGAATTTCCATGTAGACTTCTTCAGCTACGTCTCCATTGAGGAAGGCATTCTTGACATCTAGTTGGTGAAGTCTAAATTTGCTGCCAAAGATAAGAGGACCTGCACTGTATTTAACTAGGCTATAGGGGCAAATATCTCTTCGTATTCGATTCCATATGATGAGTGAATCCCCTTGCTACCATCCGAGCTTTGAATCGGTTAACACTTCCATCTTCATTGTAGTTCACAGTAAATATCCATTTGCAACCTATTGGACGTTTTCCAGTTGGTAATTCTGTGATCTCCCATGTTCCATTCTTTTCTAGTGCATTGATTTCTTCCCAGATAGCAGACTTCCATTCAGGTGTACCGAGAGCCCCTTGTATGTTATTAGGATTCTAGAATTTTTGAACGTTGGCAACAAAAGATCCAAAATTCGATGACAGCCCCTAATATAACACAAAAGCGTATATTGGCTGTTTTGTGCATGATCTCACACCTTTTCTCACAGCAATAGGACAATAACTATCATCATTAGTTAACTCATTATGGGAAATCTTGGGATTAGAGTTACCTGGTGTATTTTCACTTGATCTAGGGCTCGGATCAAACTCTTGGATTTGCTCAAGGGATGCTTGCTGTTCTAACTCCTTTTGGTTCCTTCTTCTCTGTGAATAGGTAATCAACTCATCATTTCTTGTTGGTTGAATAGTGTTTAGATGCTGATATTTCACGGGAAATTCTAAGGGATGTGAAGGAGAAATGGGGTCAGTAGTTGAAATAGATTCAGAAATTTGTGATAGGTGGGAAGGGCCAAAATCAGAAGAAGGGTGAGATAACTCTTCGTTATCCCAAAGCTGGAATTCCTATGTAATCTCCCCTTGAATTTTAGATTTGGGGTAATATGGTTGTTGCTTAAAAAAGGTGACATCTGTGGAGTGATAGTATCTTTTAGTAGCTGGTGAATAGCATTTATAACCCTTTTGGTTTGGAGAGTATCTGATAAAAATGGACTTAAGGGCTCTAGGATCAAGTTTACCCCGGTGTTGACTATGAACATAAACAAAAGCTAAGCTCCCGAATACTTTGAAGGGACTAGTGGAGATGAGTTGAGTATTGGGAATGGATTGAAGTAGAGTTTGACAGGGAGTTTGAAATTTGAGAACGCGAGAGGGCATCTTGTTTATGAGGTAGGCTGCAGGGAGAATGACTCCACCCCAAAAGTGTTTCAGTACATGTGTAGAGAACATGAGGGGGTGGGCAACATATAGTAGGTGCCGGTTCTTTCTTTCGGCAATTCCATTTTGCTGAGGAGTGTCGACACAAGAACTTTGGTATATTATACCTTGACTCAAGAGATAATCATCAAAAATGGATTTGAAATATTCTTTGGCATTATCAATTTTCACAATTTGTATTTTTGCTTGGAGTTATGTTTGGATCATGGTGTTAAAACTTTTGAAAATCTGACCTGCCTCTGACTTTTCTTTCATGAGGAATATCCAGGTAAGTCCAGTGTCATCATCTATAAAATATATAAACCAACAAGAGATCCAATAATATTCTTGATTCTAGATGGTCCCCACGTATCACTATGAATCATTGAAAAGGGTTGGGATGCTTTGTAGGGTCGGTTGGGATAAGAGATGCGAACATGTTTTGAAAATTGACACATCCTACACTGAAAATCATTTGGATTTTTATTATTGAATAATGAAGGAAAGAGTTTCTCGAGATCCAAGAAATTTGGATGTCCTAACCTATAGTGCCACAACATAATTGCACTATAATTATTAGAACGAATGATAGAAAAGTAACTTTGACTTCTAGACACTAAACAATTGGATTTGTGAGTTGTTCCTTGCAGAGGATCATTAACCTTGAGAAGATAGAGCCCCGAACACATCTTAACACTGCCAATCGTCTTCCCCGAATCCAAAACCTAAAATTCACACATATTTGGAAAAAATTAGTAACACAATTGAGATCCCGAGTGAGTTTACTAACAGACAGTAAATTGCAATCCAAATTTGGCACTAATAGAACTGAGTTGAGTGTTAGGTTCTCTGAAGTTTTAACAGAACCTGTACTAACAACCTTTGAGTGAACCATCTGCTATCTTGACTGTTAAATTTTCATAACAGCGACTATAATAGAAAAAAATTTTCCATCTCTGGTCATATGGTCTGATGCGACTATAAGTAGAAAAAATTTTTCCATCTCCGGTCGTATGGTCTGATGCTTTCGAGTCTATAATCCATGGACCTAATATAAGTAGAAAAAAATTTTCCATCTCCGGTCATATGGTCCGATGCTTTCGAGTCTATAATCCATGGACCTAACTTCTCCTTTTTAACAATAAGAGCACTTAAAAAATTACCTTTGTGTGCCAAAGAACTAGTACCAACCACAATAGTAGTGGCTTCTGAAGATTGGCTGAACATTTTCTGCAATAATTCTAGTTGCTCCTTGCTGAAGAGACTGGGCTTGGGTGGTGTTGGTTTTTCATCTACCAAGACGAAATTTCCCCATCCTTCTCTGTCGTTGGCAAAGCGGGAAGGTTTCCAATCTGCGGGTTTACAGTGGATTTTCCAACAGGTGTCTTTGGTGTGACTAGGACGTTGATAATGGTCACACCACAGCCTCCCTTTCTTTGGTCTAATGTCACTGTTGTTGTTGCCTGAGACCATGGCTTCCTAATTGGTGGTGACATTTGAGACTGAAGAGGTGGAGTCGCGTCTCCCGGTGGCTATACCGTATTTGGTCATATGGGAAGATTAGGGCTCAGAGGATGCTTTGATACCATGTTGAAATGTGGAATAGAAAACTAAATTTTCATTGACTTACAAAAAGGATTACATTACCTTTAAATAGATGATAATTCTCATCTAATTACTAGGGATATCTACAACCTATTGAAAATAGAATATCCCATTTAAAATGGAATGTAGTAAAATAGGATAAACTATATCTACAAAATCGGGTAACATGCTACCCAAATCCCCTAGGATCATGGAGCCAAAATGATTTGTTAGTTGTAAATCTCCTAAAGATCAGCCTCTAATAAAGGCTGACAGATATCTAATAATTCTACAGTTTCTAATCATGCATATTACTTTATGAACTATCACCCAAATGCACTTTGTTATCTTGATGCCTAAGAAATAGTCTATCCAAACAAATGGTGAGGGTCAAATGGTTGATTTTTGGGGACTAGGAAAAAAGTTGATGGCATTGGTAGTTTTAGGCAATTGAGCAGGTTGCTTGCAAGGAAGGGGAATGGGCGAGAGATTCTTGTTGCTGATCAAGCTTTGGCTTGCAACAATTGGCTGATTGAGGTTTGGCTTGTGATGGTGGTACCATGAGTGAGGACAAGATGTTGGTTGCTACACGATAATGGAGGATTGAAGATGAATATTGTTGATTGAGAGAAAATTTCAGTTTTGAGGGAAGTGTGAATAATGTTGATTGAGGGTCTGAGGAGCGTGGAAGATTCGGCTTTGTATCAGTCTTCGTCATTATCTTCAAGGCCTGAAAGAAGTCATCTAGAATACGAAGAGCCTTGTATCCCTCCTAAATCCTGATTCTTCAAACTTCTCCTAACAGAGGAATCTACCAATTTTATTCTCCACCAATTGCAGAAGGACATAAACCCAGCTGATCTTAGGTGTTTATCCCAAGGATTATTCCTATTATCCAATGGACCAGACTAGAATACATCAAGTTGCACCAGAAGCCATCCACATTTCTTTTCCTCTGGACACAGGAAGGATGATTTTCTCCCTTTGAAGTCTGTAGTACCTGAAGTGCATCTAGTATTAGAGAGCAAATCAAGATTGATGATTTCATTGCTAAATCATGATCATTAAATGAAAAAGCATCTAGAATGATTAGATTATTTCTCGTCAATAACAGCTTCCATTCTTCCTGCTTTGGCTGCTCTTGGGGAGGATCATTGCATCTTGGTACTGACTAATAGTTGTGGTCCATTATCTCTCTAAGCAGTGTCATCCCAACTCTGGACGAATCACAAGCAACGCCCCACTACAATTTGTAAGAAGAAGGAAAGGGGTCTGGAAGAAATAGATGGTGCACCAATTTAAGTTGTTATTTGCACCAACTTCTTTTAGTCAAATGCTTTTCCTTGATTTATGGAAAGTTTGTAGAGTATTGCCATTAAATTCAGAGGCTAATCTTGGAAGGTAGTGAAAATTCCATATAAACTTAGTTGACGAATCAAGTTTCCTCCACCTCCTTTTAAACCTGAAAACAAGCATGGCGACGTACCAACTTTGGATGATTCTAGAATATATCTTCTCCAAGATTGTGAAAACTTGAGAAATATAACGAAACATAGCCCAAACATTAACCTGCTAAAGTTATTCAGCTGGGTCAATTTGGTCAGATCAGTGTAATTTTTTTAAAAGAAAAAATTATATAGATTTTTTTTAAAATTTATATGCTGAAATATTACGTTTTACAATTAATTTGTAGATTACTTATATAAACCAATACTTCATTTTACATTACAACTTATTCTGCTTAACTTATATAATTTTTCTTTGAATATACAAAATATGTCATAAAATAATTTTTTTTATAGAGAATAATGTACACATATATGATTTCTTAATTTTACTATCATTGCATATGGACAGAACTTCGAAAATATTTTCTTTGGAAGTATATTATATTGTTCAAACGTTCAACTATGTAAAAGACATGTCAATGCACCCAGTTGAATCATTACATTTCTTTGCAGTTGATGTGAGGTTTAAATCTTTCAACACACATTTTCCCTTCAACTTTTTTAATGTGAGTGGACCAGGTTAACTCTTAGCGAGTACCAACCTGTCAGGTCAAGTTGAGTGAGCCTGGGTTGGCCCGGTTGACCCTTGATCAATGAATTTCCTAGTTTTGTGCTTGACTTGTACAGATAAATGAATCAGGTTTGGTCTGACCTGGTCAAAACAACCTGGTCAGGCTGGGTTTAAGACTATAATTTGAGCCTGAAAAATGGACATTGACCATGGTGTCTGTTTTGGTGCAACTGTGCTATCTGGAAAAGGTTTAAATATCATCGGCAAATATGTGAATCGTTAAGAGAAATTGTACTCAAGTTCTATATTTGATTCATGACCCTTGGAATCACTTTTTAAAAGATGGGATCAGTTGTGGTATTTATTTCCTAAAGGCCTTTGAACCGCTGGAATTTTGGATGAGTTACTTCTATTTATCTAAGTTTTTTCTCTTTTTTTTTTGGGTTTCATGTTGATTTTTATTTTTGTGCATGTTGAATATGATGGGGCTGCGTTTGGCCATCACTTCCTTGTATTAACTCTGGATCTCCGACAGCTGAGCTGACCTCAAGGGCAATCGCTTTCATTTATTAATCTATATTCATTTTCTTTCACACTGATTTTTAGTTCAATGTGTCTTGATTGTGGAGGGCAGTGTTTGGTCATCACTTCCACCAATTAATATTTCATCCTCGGAGCAGCGCAAGCCTATCATATTAACAGTGGCATCTATGGATTCTGCTTCATTTTTTCGTGACAAAAGTCTTGGCGCAGAGTCTCCTATATCTGTAAGTTCAAGTTTCTTGAGGCAATTTATTTAATTGTGACACTTCAAAGTTTTATATAATATTAGACACTTATATTTAGAATGCTGTTTAGGGACTTATATCACTGCTGGCAGCTGTTGATGCACTTTCTCATGTCAATGGTTTGAATGGTCTTGGAAAACAGGTGCGCATGAGATTAACATATTGCACTTTTTGTCTGTCCTTATATGGTTATATTCTAGAGTTGGTATCTTAAAAGTTAAAACCCAATTTCTTTGATAAGTTTTCTGTTAATCGGTTAATTACTAATATAGCACCAAAATTCTGTAGTTGCTATAATTTGCTTAATTTCAGGAATAAAGGTAGTGTTCTGATGTGGTGTTGAAAGCTTTGACAGAGTCTGAATTTATAGGTTGAAGCATTTTCCTTGAAAAGATATGAAAACATGAATGAAGAATATGAGCATGTGACTAAAGAGAGAAGCAAAGGAAAATTTTTGGCATAGAGAGATAGCTGAGGTTTATCAGGTTGATTGAGCTCATGCCACTTGGGTTGCGTTAAAGACCGACCTTATTCCAATAAGTAAAGTGGGAAGGATTTGCCCAAGAAGTAAGGAAGCATGCTTGGGTTCGGTCAAGTTTTGAGACCACAATAATCTTTTAGTTTTTTTTTTTTTTTTCAAATCATTTTATGCAATTTGTATCTTTGACACTTCCATTACAACACTATTCAAATATTCCTCCAAAGTTTGTAAATGAGCAAGTGGAATGAGTGAATAGAATCAACATTTCTTGGTTGGTTGAGGGGAAGTGCTGGGTGCAGAAACGTGAATGAATAAGCTTGATAATGTTAAAACAAAATTTTAACTTCTTCTGACAATCATTTGAAATTTAAAAAATGCCATTACCTTTCTTCTTGCTTAAGGTTGTCAAAAAATTTACAGAGTTTCATTTGCAGAACTTTACTCAAATCAATTGGCACTTCATTTATCCAAATAGAATTGTTTTTCATGTATTACAATTTTACTGGACGAGACAATAATAGATGTCATTTCCAAGATAAAACTTTGGAGGGAAACTCTAGAATGAGAAGGTTTTAGGGTGAGTAGGAATGTAGGATTATGAAAAAATGTATGCAATGTAAGTTTAGTAACGGTAGGCTAGTAAGTGGAATAATTGTTATTAATGGTCAATGCCTAAACATAATTGTTTTTTGTCCCTTGAGGAGGATATATTGCATAGAATAAAGTGAAATGATTTTGGAGTACTATGCCTAGTATTAGTGTAATATTGAAAGAAATATTTTTTAGGACATGGTAAGACTATCGTCCATGTTATATATGTCATTGGGCAATATAAAAAAATGCATCTTTGAACTCGAAGAATGTGTATAGATGTGAGAGTGGTATGGTGTATGAGCAGTGAAAGAGGACTGAACAAGAAATGATTGCATACAGGATAGGTTAGGGGTTACACTGTTTGAAGACGAGATATGATAAAAAGCTTTTATGATGGTTTGGGCTTTAGACATTTTTTGCATAGACTGCTGGATGCAAGAGCAAGTAAGACGGCGTTGTTAGGACAATACTAAGGTAACAAAGAAAATAGGTCAGGGCAGTAAAAAAATTATGAAATATAATTGTACACAAGCAGTTGCTTCAACATCCTATTTATTACCTCTCTTTGTTTAGAATCACCCTGAAAGTCGCTCTATCATTAGAGAGGTTGATGAGAGATTTCCTTTGATCAAGTCTTAGGGAGGGTAGGAGAGTCCATTTGGTTAGCTGGGATGTGGTTTGCAGATGTAGCAGACCTAAGTCTGAGAGGGTGTAGGCATTGGGAATGTCCCTTATAGGCAAGTGGCTTTGGAGGTTCCCTCTAGAAGTTGATTCCCTATTGTATAAGGTGATTAACAGCAAGTACGGGATCAAATGGAATGGGTGGGAGAAGGAGAGCAGTGGCATTCTCTCTCATGCGTGTCCATGGAAATTTGTGTCAGAGGTTGCTAGTTAGTTCTTTCCCATTATCTGGTTCAAAGTGGGTAACAGCAAAAATTTCATTTCTGGGAGGATGTGTGGGTGGGAGAGTCTTTGTTGGAGCTAGATGTTCCTTGTTTATTTAAGCTTTTATTACTTCATAATGCTCCCATCAGCTCTTTCATTTATTTGCGCCCACCCCCCCGGGGGGTGGGGTGGGGTGGATATTCGTCTTGGATTTCCATTTCTTTAGGAATCTCAACTAAAGGGAGGTTGATGAGCTCACTATCCTTATTGTTGGTCCCATAGGAAACCCAAGAAAGGGGTGGGGGGGTGAATTTGGTCTTTTTCTAATTTTTATGACACTTGCTCCTTTTATCTAACTCTTGATGAGTAATAGTCTAGTACGTATATTCTAGTAAATGCGTTGCAGAAGCTTAGATAAGAATAAGTTTATGTTCACTCACAACTCACCCTATATGCTTCAATAACCCAAGATAATGTATGAAATATGCACAAACAAAATTGAGCAATTAATTCAATCAAATAATAAGTAATGTATGATTGTAGGGAGAGAAATGCTTAGACTCTTTTATAATGGTTCAGTCTCCTTCACGAGCACCTACGTCCACTCTGATTTTCAGGTGAGATGATATATTTTATAAAATCACAAATGTTCATGTAAATACCAAATAAAATTCTATAAAAATTCATATTGACTTATCAACGAGTCTAGTTTCTGATGAAAAAAGAATCATGCCAATTGGAATAGCTGTTGAAGAAATAAAATTCAAACACTACAAATATGTTAAGTTGCTTTTATGACAGTGGTCAAAATCTGTTGGCTGATTTGTAAAATTCATAAAAAATAGAATATTTATTCAAATTAAATGTGCCACATCGTTTTGAAAGCCCCATAACATCTACTTTCATATAAAAAAAAAATGAAATATTTTCAAATTTTCTACAGTAAGATATGTCTAATTTACTGCAGCATACTTATTTCTAATTCTGACTTTATAGCAGTGTAGAATGACCATATTGTATTAATTATTATTCCTACATTATAGCTCCAAAATGTCTACATGAATTTTTTTTGGAGAGAATGATGAGTCTAGTTTTATATGAAATAATATATAATTTTTGGACTCATGTGGAATAAAATGTAGAACTAGATTCAAAAATAGTACACAATTATAGTCTGATTTTTTTTTTCAAAGACATAGGGTTCACTTTTACAAAAACACCCATTTTAGCTCTAAATATGTAATAGTCAGATTGAATGTTCTTGAAAAGATTTGTGAGTTAAATTTTTAAATATGAAGGGCCTTGTCACATTTGGAGCCTTCAATAAAAATATATGGTCATTTTACTATATGATACTCAAGTTGATATATTTGCTTTCTAATTAGATATTAACATACTTAGCCCTAAATACCAAAAATGATTTCCGTATATAACCATAAAAGAAAATAAATATCACGTAATAATTCATGGAGCACAAATTCATATAATACATGCACTAATTCTTATTTGTTTTGTCATCATCAAAGTCAACATGAAACCTAGTGGGCTAACACTTATTTCTTTGTTGGACTAGGATAACCTTTCTATCAGTGAGGATGAGAGAGTGTGGAAGGGTGATTCTTCAAGTATGTTTGCTTCTAAATCTTTTTTCTCACCTTTTGAGCCCACCTCCAAAATTTATCCTTGGAACTGCATCTTTTGGAGGGCAAAGGAGCCTAGGAAGATTTCAGGATTTTATTTGGACTGTGATCTTGGAAAAGATTAACATGCATGATTTGCGTCAGAGGAGAAGGCCCTCAGTCTTAACATTTGTATTATGTGTTGTGAAACCAATGAAACGAAATGCTTATCTCTTCATGCATTGCAGAGTGGCATTGCAGCTTTGTAATGCCCCTTTTTCATTGCCCGCCCGGGGCCGCGGGGGGGGGGGGGGGGGGGGGGTGAGAGTAGTGGGTGGCTCCATGAAAGGTGGGAGAGCTGCTTGTGGTCAACTTCGGGGGTTTTGGAAAGAATAGAAATGGTAGAGCTCTTTGGAGTGCAGCTGTTTTAGCCATTCTTTTGACCTTGTGGATGGAGAGGAATGCTAGGATCTTCAAAGGCCGTTCAACCTGTTCAGGGATTTTATGGGATAGAGTGTAATTCCTTGCCACTTTTGGTGTCTATCACTATCAGACGTCATAAGAGGCTGGAGGGCAGCACTTTTGTAATGGCTACTTGAGTTGGTTGGTTACAAATCCTACGTGGAGGAATTGTTCCTTCTGAGTATTTTTCCTTTACATGTTTGAAATATATTCCCCAACCTAATCTATCTTAATCTCATTTCTTTGTTATTTGGATATTTGATTGGAGATCCATCTTATAGAATGAAAAAATTGTCATTTTTTAATTGGATTAACCATGTGCTTCTGATAACTTGGACAGAGCCAGTAAGAAAAGGTTTTCATGGAAATTCAACTTTGAGAGGATGTTGCACTAGACCATGCAGACCCAGACCCACTTCAACTTCTAGGTTTTGCAATTATGGTATAAATTAAGACTAGGGTTTTGTGCAGTGAAATAACATGGATTTTTGGTAGCTAAGGTTAGGGTTTTATGGTAGTAAGGGCAAGAAAAAACTCTAGGGTTTTAGGGATTTTATTGGGTGGAATATGGAATAGTGATTAGGGTTGTAAATAGAAACAAAATAGAAGTTCAGATGCCATGTACCTAGAGAAGAAAAGAGGGGGCAGTAGGAGGATAAGAATCTTGTAAAAAAAACTCCTAAGATCTGTGAGAAACCCCCTTACAAGTTACAACCACCTTGAAAGTTGAAATCCACATGGCTAAGAGGAAACACTATGCTCTAGATTTCTTATTTATTCTTCTGTCAAATCCTAACAGATTGCAATTTTATAGTTTTTTTAAAAATTATTAATATGCTTCTGAAAGTGACCTAAAATTACGCTCTTTCTTTCTCCCTCCACCATGCTAAGAGATGGAGGACCTCAGTCTTAACTGAACGAAAATATTTGGCCTTGTGATAGAAGGGTAGAACATTAGTCCTCTTAGAATAATTGAGAGCCGAAAGGCAGAATTTCCATCGTTCTAGAGACAGGGAAATCGAGTGGCTCCTCTTGGTGATGGAAGTTTTTTGGAGAAGCTGCAAGGACAGATGCCTTCTCCCCTTTTGGAAGAGTTTTACAAGATCAAAGGAGAAGACCCTCCTGTTCCAACTCCAGTAAGTTTCTTGCCCTGACTGAGAGCAATGTCAGCAGATGGAGTCGTAGCCTTCCTAGAGGGCTTTGACTCGATTGGTTGGTTCCACGCCACCTCACAGATGGGAAGGAGAGTAATCCTGACTTTTTCTCCTAGCTCAAAGACATGGCCAGGGCAGACAAGGCCTTCAATTTGGCCTCTCCAGCCTCTACAGCTGAAAACCCAGGTCGTTCCTAAAGCACCTTCGCCAACAGCTTCTTCTGAGGTAAACTACATCTTCCCTGATTGCGGTGGTTGCCTCATTTTCTCCATTAAGAAGTTGCAGAGGATGGAGATGATGAGTGAGGATACACGCTTTTTCGTGAGTCTTGTTCGGGATGGAAGTCTGGTCAACAGGCAGTCAAGTGAAATCAATTTTGAATTTCCAACGTTTAATCCTCTTCTTCGCATTTTGATCTCTTGCTTCAAAGACTTAGGGTCTCATCCTCCTGTGGGCCCTTCAAATCCCAACCCACTTTTTTTTCAATTTCGAACTTTTTTGCCATCCAGGCCACCTCTCCATTGCTTCCTGTTGAACCCAAAGCCTCCTACCTTCTCTCCTCTAGCTTTGTCCCAACCAGTTCTCTGGGCTCTCAGGTTCACTTCACTTTGGTGCCCTTGTCTCATAGCAAGCTTAACTTGAGCTAGCGATGTCTTCCTTGGCTGACGAACACTCAAGGGGAGAGCCATTGAAGCCTAGGAGCTCAGAGGAAGACTTGGTGATTATCCTTGTAGATAACCCGGGTTGAACTCTGAGGATTGCTGCCCAACTTAAGTGATCTCAATAGGTTGGATGTCAGCAGCCCCAGCATCAAGTTGCAGGTATCAGATTGGGTTCTTAACAAAATGAGCCTAGTTAGCAAGTCAATTGGGGTTTCTTTTGAAGGCTCTGAAGAAAGAGCATTGTGTTTTGAGGAAATTGAGAAAAAAAGAGAAGGGAAAATTCTTGAGAAAAAACCACAAGGCAGTAGCCATAAGAAAGGAACTAGCAAGGAACTGAAGAGACTGGAATGTTCTGCAAGCTATGACAAGCCAGAAAGATTTTCAGACATGTGAGAGGCTGGAAACAGCGGGACTTTTTGGAACCTATGTTGAGAAAATTAATCACTTGGGAATGTAAGGGGGTTAAATGATAAAACCAAAAAGCGTTTTATAAGGTTGTTTCTCAATGATTGGAAATCAAGACGCCAAGGTTGAATCTCTAAATCACTGGTTGGTGCTTAGCATATGGGGATAATAAGCTGCAAAAGGATTCCGTTAAATGTCACAAGCATGGCAGGTGATATTTTCATCATGTGTAGTGATTTATTTGTGGATTTTTTGTATCATTCTGTTAAATACTATTTTGATGTCATGCAGTTCCTGTTTGTTCAGGACTTTGGATGACAAGTTTTCATGAATTTTCATTAGGGTTTATGGTCCAAGTGAAGGCTCATCCGGAACGAGCTCTTGGAAAATGGGATGCCCCTTGGGTCATTGAGGAAGATTTTAACCCGGTTTTATATTCTCACAAATGAAGTGAGAGATCCTCTAGTCTTCCAGCATTTTGGAGTTTCTTGACTTCGTGAATGATTATGCCCTCATTGACCTTCTCCTCATTGGCAATTCTTTGACGTTGTCAAACTCAAGAGAGTGTCCTACTTACTCAAGGATTGACAAATCTCTAATTTCCTTTGATTGGGAGGAGAATTACATGAAAGCTACACAATCCCTTACTACCTTGGGCCATCTCGGATCACTATCACATCTTACTTGATACAGAAGGAACTAAGTGGGGGCCAACCCCCTTCCATTTGGAGAACATGTGTTCTAAACATTAAGGTTTTGATGATTTGGTTAAGAATTGGTTGTACGACATGCAAGTTGAAGGGAATGGCAGCTTTGTGGTCGCCTCAAAATTGAAATTGCTGAAAGATAAGGTGAAGTGGTGGAACAAAACTATTTTAGGCAATATTACTCTAAGGAAGAATGAGGTCCTAAACAACATTAAGGAGTTGGATGACTAGGTTCTTAGAGGGGACCTAAATGTAGAGAATGAATCCAGAATAGTTGCTCTTAGAAAAGCCCTTGCCGAATTCATTACTACGGAGGAAATCAGTTGGAGACAGAAATCTAAGGCCTTTTGATTGAAGGAAGGAGATAAGGATACCTATTTTTTCCACTGAGCTGCTAATGTGCATTGTGGATTCAACTTGTTAACTAAAGTAGAAGTGGAGGGTGAGCTTCTTGTGGAAGAAGAGAATATTAAAAGGCGAATTTGCAGTTTATACAGGGATCTGTATACTGAGCAGGATTCCTAGAAACCAATGTTTAACTATTATCTCTTTCAAAATGCTTGGCTTCTCCACGACTTGGTGACTCGAGAGGCATTTTGAGGAAGAGGAAATTCTAATAGCCTCCAAGAGCTGCAATGGGGACGAAACCCCTCGTCCCGATGGCTTTAATATGGCATTCTTCCAAAGGAACTGGGACATTCTCAAAAAGGATATAATTGGAGTCTTCAAAGATTTTCACAGTTCAAGTAGATTTGTCTTTCGCATTAATTCAACCTTTATCTCTTTGATCCCTAAAAGAGTGGGGGCCTTAAACATCAAATATTTCTGTCCCATCAACCTTGTTTGCAACTTGTATAAATTTCTTTCCAAAATTCTTGCTGGTAGGCTCAAGTTGGCAATTTAAAGGCCACTGGGAAACACTAGCATGCTTTTGTTGCAGGCAGACAGATCATGGATGCTTCCCTTATTGTGAAACGTGAACAAAGTTGTTGATGGCTACTTATAGGGTGGAAAAAAGGAGCGATTTGTAAACTGGATATGGAAAGGCATTTGACCCTGTGAACTGGAAATGTATGCTTTATATCCTCAAGTGGATTCGTTTGGGGGAAATCTGGTGCTATTGGATTAATCTATGCATCTCTATAACCTCGTTCTTAGTGCTCATAAATGCTTCCCTACCAAGTTCTTCAGATCTTCGTGCAGTTTGAGACAAGGGGATCCCTTCTGTCCCCTTTTATTTATCACGGTTATGGATGTTTTGATCCATATGATAATCATAGCCAACAAAGAAGGCCTGTTGAAGGGGCTCACCATTAGAAGAAATAGCAAAAATTTGGTAGTCTCCTATCTTCTTTTTGAAGATGACACTACTATTTTCTACAAAGATGAATCTGATCAAATTCTTAATCTTAGATGCATCCTACTAGGTCTGAAACAGTTCTTGGATTAGAAGTGGATATGGGAAAAAGTGAAATCATTCCTATGGGGCCTTGTGATTTTGGCTTTTACTTGCAGGCCTTTTAGGATGCAACTTGGAGCCTTTCCTATTACTTACCTTGTTCTCCCCTTGGGGGCCAAGTTCAAAGATAAGGGTTTGGGACCCTATAATTGGAAGATTTGAAAGGAAACTGGCCAATTGGAAAAGGAACTTCCTCTCAAGGGGTGGCAAATTTTAACACCAAAGGAGTCCATGAATGGGCTTGATAAACATGGGTGAACACCAACTTTACCCAAAATCTTAAGCCTATTGGGTCTTGGGCCCAACCATGTATATAAACACCCATTATCCACTCAATTTACAAACTCACAAGTGGAATTCTCAACAATCTCCCCCTCACTTGTGAGTTCCAGCTGCTCCCCATTGAACGGAAATTATCTCCCTCATGGCAGTAAAGCCCAATTCTCCAACAGTTACTCAAGTGGGTCTTACCACTGCGTCTTACGTGCCTCGGATTGCATTCAACATGCCTTCGAACCAATCCTATCTCCCACGTCTTGACCCTATTCGAATCCATCTTCTAGGCCTAGATGATCCGTATTGGCCTTAATCACACACTTGATCTTTGAACTGTTAACATTTCAGGAGAATTAACTTCATGCTTCGACTTTTTTTTTTACAATGTCGCTCACCCATAGTTACGAACCGTTGGCTTTGATACCACTTGTTAGCACCCGAGGAGTCCATGAATGGGCTTGATACACATGGGTGAACACCAACTTGACCCAAAAGCTTAAGCCTATTGGGTCTTGGGCCCAACCATGTATATAAACATCCATCATCCACTCAATTTTTTCAATGTGGGACAAACTCACAAGTGAATTTCTCAACAGTAGACTCACACTCATTAGGAGTACCTTGGCCAACCTTCCTTTTTATTTTGTTACTTTTTCCCATCGCTATTGTCATTGCCGAGAGAATAGAAGGTATTCAAAGAAGATCCCTATGGGGAGCATGGGAGAGGAATCTAAAGATAATCTTGTTAGATGGGGATGTTACAATGCATGAAAAAGGGGAGGTGGTGTCTTGGACTCAGATCCCTTCTTACTTTTAATAAGGCACTCTTGGGGAAGTGAGTTTTGAAGTTCACGTATGCGAAGAATTTTTTCTGGTGGGAAGTTATTGCTGCTAAATATGACGTCCATCATAATGGTTGGGCCTCAAAAGAGGTGAATGAAGGCTATGGTACAAGTTTTTGGGAATTCAGCAAGGAAGGGTGGGAGAATATCTTCTTACATTCATTTTCTCGTGGGGAATGGGGAGGATGTGTTTCTTTGGCATGATATTTGGTGTGGTGAGTCCCAACTCAGTGCCAAGTACCCATCTATGATCTATGTATAGGCATCCATATGATAAAGATGGCCTCATTTGTCAGCACCTAGCCAAATAACTAAAGAAACCAAGATAACATCTCACGCTAGTATATGTTATATATTGACTGGTAAATTTACTAAAAATCAGTTAATGCATTAGTATGAAGGATTCTGGGATCAAAATATGTGAACCTATGTGTTGTTAACAAGTATGCTAATGTGAAAAATAATTTCATGAACGTGATATCTAACGTAACATTCATGATGGTTATGACTGCCACAATTTTTTAAATCAAACTCGCTTCAGTCAATCTTGATTGCTAAGCATGCAGCCCCCATATAAATTATATACCAAGCATAGGGTTTGTACTGACTTCCAAACTTCACTTGGAAGTTAATGAGGAAATGAAATTGCGAATTTGTGGTGCCATCTTATCAATACGGAATTGCTGCATGATCTTTTCACTAATCCATAATTATAGAAACAAGAAAATGCTTTGCATGTTGTACTAAAAATAGTCCTAATAAAATTCCTTGCATTTGTAGAAAACAAGAATGAAAGGGGAAAGAGTGGGATTCATTGAAATAACCTTGAAGATTTCTTTTGATTTACTTTTGCATGTATATGTTGCAGTCTTCTGACAGCTATTTAATAGGATTGATAAATGCATTGTCTCCTGTATTTGTTTCAAATTCTGGTTGTGTTTTTGCAATGGCTAGTTATGCCTTCTCCTCTTGGTTATATGGTCATTCATCCATTTGAGCCTCTGTACATCATCTGGATTACTTATTTTTCTATTGATAGACCTCTGAATTTTGTTGCAGCTTGTTTTTATGGTTTTCACTGGAGAATCATGGGGTTATCTTGGCAGCCGGCGATTTTTACTTGAACTGGATCTACATTCTGATGCTGTTAATGGTCTTAATAGTACTTTGATTGAGTCGGTATTATTCTTCTCTTAATCCTATAATGTAGTTAAAATTTATCTATACTCAGAAGCATTTAAATTTCTAGTTGTCCTGAATTTACAACCTACTAGCTATGCTCTTTATTACTTGGTCTGTTATTATGAGTAGCAGTATAACTATCTTCCACTGAAATAGTCATGTTGCAACTCCATAAAGGATTTCTTTGGGTCCAAGGTGTTAAGTTTTGATTCTCTGTAATATTTTGCTCTTGAAAATGTGAATTTCATTGTTCTACTATCATCTTTTATCTGGGGTGATATTTCTCTGAGTTGGTGAAAGATTAGGAACTGTGTAAAGACCTTGACTTTACCATTAGGTAGTTCTAGAGCTTACATGTAGTAATTTTTATGTTGGTCCTTAAGCCCAAACCAAAGGGGTATCCCAATTTATCATGCCATCTGCCTCTTGCTTAAGACAATTTTGTTTATAAGTAATTTCCGAGTAGACTATTAATTATAGTTGAGGCTTGATATATCTTTTACATAAAGTGGTAATATAGCATAGTATCAGAGCTAAGGTTGCTGGAGGGCTTGGGTTCTAGCCTTGTTGCCCACATATATTATGTGGTGGTTAAAAATTATGTTTTCCCTAAGTGTTATTTATTGTTTGTTTCTAACTCCACATGCAATCGGGCTGCTCACGGAGTGTTAAAGCTTGAGATATACATTGTTGGCTCACAACCTAGCAGCTTAAGCATAAGGTGGCAATCTAACGATCATGGTATTGGATGCCATAATTAATAATGTGGGAAGAAAATTGTGGATCCTGTAGGTTCCTGATTAATAATTCTTAATAAATATCTTAATTGTAGAATATCTAGCTTGATTTTCAAGGAAGTTCTTTTTCATAGGAAGTGAGTTGTGCCTAGGTGTACCATTTATTTTCAATGTGTTTATAAATTCCATTAGTGAATAAAAAAGTAAGGAGTCTTGGATTTGCCATTTTACATGCTTTATGGGTGATGATTACCTCTCTAATCAAGCATAAAGCTTGGTCACACTGAGTTGTGGCAGTAATAGCTGATTTTGTTGCTTGCTCGAATTCCTACTCCACCTGTATCCAATTTCCTAAGCTGGAAATTTAGCATGCAATGTTTTCAGGGACTAGCTGAAATTGTGGTTTTAGTGGTTATGGCATTTCTGTTTGGAAACTAGTTCTATGAAATGAAATGATAAAGAGTAAATTAAGTTTGCATGGAATGGATAGGATGCTAATGTGGAAATAGAGTTCATCATGAAAATTCATGAAAATTTATCTTGCAGATTTCACCTTTTTTATTTCCTTATTCTAAATAAAAAGGGATGGTGGACCTTTGGTGTGTGAACATTTTCTTTTTTACAGCCGTGCTTTTCCTTCTCTTTTTTGCATTACTTTGTGTCTACATTCTCTATCTAATTTTCTGGTTATCAGTGAAGATTGTGTATTGTGGGATTTTCATTTTCGTAGGAACCTTGATGACAGTGAGACTGAGGGGCTCTCTCTGCTTTTTTGTTGGATTCATATAAACCCTCCTATGAAGGAGGTTGTAGGATTTGGAATTTGGATGTTTCCAGTCTCTTCTCTTGTAAATATTTTTATTCTCGTTAGATTGCTTCATCGAATTCCTTTCATCTTACTAATTTTTTTTAGAAAATTGAGGCTTCCTTTAAGGGGTAAGGCTTTTATGTTGATGGCCATTCTTTATGGAGTTAATTCAAACTAGAAGGCCTTACAAGGCCTTGTCTATGAATGTTTGTGGAATGTGCTTGTGCATGTTATGAGATTCATGTTCTTCACTGTGCTGATGCTTGGAGTTTATGGAACAAAATTCTTGGTTTATTTGGTGAGTGTTGGGTATGCCCTAGTTCTTTGGAGGCTTTTCTGTTGACTGCTTTTAGAATATGTTGGCATAAAATGAAAAGTGAGGAGATTATGGTGGTGTACAGTTTTTGTTATCTCATGGGTCATTTAACTGGTGTGAAAGCCTCGCATTTTCTATAATCATTAGTTCTAATGATTTCACGAGCGACAAAAATATGATGATTAGCTCTACTGATTTGATGTGGTACAAAAACATATTTTCCCATCATATGGGCCTTCGCTTCCATATGTTTTGGTTTCTTTGATCTTTAGTGTGATTGCTTGGTGATGTTTTCTTGGGCATGTTTCATTTTTCTTTTGTTTTGCATCTTTTTGTACCTTTTAGGAGGATTTTTATCCCTCCTTGTATATTCTTTCCTCTATAAATAAAATTCTCATTTTCCATGAAAAAATTTAAGCTGATTTCACTAGTTCCATGTACTTTACATTTTAGCGGACTTCTTTTTATAACAAATTAGAGAATGGTTCCCCTGGGTGTGCTGGGGTGGCAACTAGGTCCACTACCGTGTTGCCCACTACCCAAGTGCCCAAACAAGGTTTTAAATTTCATTTTTGACTAAAATTTTGAGATGTCAAAAGTACACTAATTGCAATGAAGATTTGAGTGTCAATTTTCAATTTAGATATTGATGGAAACTAGTACTGAAACATGGACTTTTTATGAAAGTTTAGAGGCTATTACTAACCATAAGAATGCAAGAATTAGCACATAAACTAGTTAAGTATTAGTTATTATGCAAATACGGCTAATTTAGACATAAAAAGAACGAATAAAATCATGTGTCTCAGATCTAAGGTCAATTTTTGTTGAATTTCAAAGGTCAAAAGGCCAGCATTCATATCCTTGTAATATTTTTTCAATAAAAGAAAGAAGATTTATTAGAATGGAAATTACTATCTTTGTTTTGAATCTCAAATTTTAATTTCAAGGAAATTTTGTTCCATGGACAAATTTTCGACAAATTTAATTTAAAATTTGAGATTTTGCTATATTTTGGATAATTTGTTGGAATTTTGATGGGAATTTTATAAGATAGAATTTGATTGGCATTTGATTTTTCAGGATAGTGGAAAGCAGAGACAATTTTGTGTACCATAGGCCCTACTTCCCCTTTCCCATTCATCTGTCAAAAAAAAAAAAAAAAAAAAAAATGAAAGAAAAGTATGATATTTTTTGTCGTCCGTAGTCATGAATTCTTGCCCAGTTAGTTTGGCCATGGCTGCTTTCAGTTTCACTGTCATTCTAGCCAACAAGGAAGCTCTTTGGCTCAGGGAAGTGATTACCATGTTGGCCTTGAGTTTTAAATAGGAATATAGATCCTGACATTTGGCCCACTTGGTTTATGTTCATTTCTATTTGTTCTTTCATCAATGTATTTGGTTTCTTTGTAGTTAGAAAAGAGAGATAAATCAGCACGTAATGCCCCCATGGCTTTCATATTTTAATAATATCTTGAAAGACAATCTCATTTGTAGCGTATTTTTGCATCAGTGTTGTTTCTCACTTATAAATTTAAAATGTGCATTGTATTGTATTTTAGCCTTTAGACTTGCATGACATAATAATCAACCTTGAACCATCCAAATTTTGATTCTATTTTGTACTAATTGATAAGTTTGCCTTCCCTATAATTATGTAAATTCTGGCTGAACTGCCATTTTCTATTTGAAGATTTAGACTTGTGAAGATGCCAATATACTTCATTTGGAATTATGCCATTTCATGGAAGCCTTGTTGGGCATGCATTATACAATGACGAGCTTATCTGTGACAATTTCCGTTAAATTGGTTGACTTGAACTCTGTAGTGGAAAACTCTTTTTTAAGCATGCTACATGGATGCTCAGTCATCAAGTCGGTTGCAATATTGACATAGTAGGTTGTGTAGTGCATTTTTCCTTTTTCTGAAGACTTTTGAAGGGAACTTTTAGTTTAGCCATACATCTTCATTCTCACGAATGTTCTGGTACATTTGATGGACCATTAACATGACTTGCATTTATATTCCTCCCCACATCGTAGATACATTTTGGTGCATACATTTTTTCAAGCATTAGTTTTGAAGTTATTCATGGGAGCATATGTTGAGTTTATTGTTCCAGGAAAGTACTTAGTCTTCAAAATTTTAATCGTATTAGAGTTGAAAAGCAAAGTGGCCCTGCTTCCGCCGCCTATGTCTTGACGGATCTTTAGTTTTTTATCCTTCTGTATTTTTAAAATTTGAGGTCAAATTTTTACCAACTGGGGGAGAATGAGGCAGTGTGAGCTTCAAGGCCTGCAAGTCAACTTCAACACACTTGGAAGTTTCGAGATTTTTGGCAAACTTTAATTTTAATGTTTTCTATGATTTTTCTTATTTTCATAGCATTTTTATAACTGTATTTTTGTTAGGTGATAATCTAGTAGATTCTGGGTTTTTATTTATTAGGAAAGAAGTATCCTAATAGTATTAAGCAGAAAGCCCAAAGTTGTTTGCAACTTGTGTTTCTTTGGGCCTACAGGACAAATTCTTCCTTCGCCTGTTAAATATGGATAAGGTTTGTTTTATCCAAGGCTTTCAAGAAGGCAAGAAGATGATACAAAGAAAGAAAATGCAGAAATTTAAGAACAATTTGAAAATGAATACTTGGAAGTTAATAAAAAATACAATCAAAGATTTGAAACAAAAAACTGTCACCCAAGGCTAACACCTCCAGTTCCTAATTTTTATATTCTTTTTTCTCTAGCTTATTGGATATTTAAATCACTAGGTTATGTAATGGTTTTGAAGCTTGGATTGAATTGATTTATTGAGAATCTTCCCCTTTATTTCTTGTTTCTTCTTTTGATTTCTCGTCTGCAGTTTTCCTTTCCTTGTCTGACTATAAACTGGTAAATTAATATCTGAGGACCAATAAAGATGAGTTTTATGAGCAAGTTAACTGAACTGAAAATATCCTAAGAATTGTGATCAGCTGATATTCTCAGACTAGTCAACCAAATTAAGGGATCCTGAGGACATTCAAGATCTTTCTGTGAATCTCCCAGGACTGGCTAACTGATATTTAGTGATCTCTTAGAGAATACATCTCTAATCTAGATAGTTTTTGTTCTGGTTTGGTAGAATCACCAGAAAACACAATTAAACTTCTAGCAAAATCATGCTCATAAAAATGCAATACACCAAGTGGTAGACTCTACCACAGAAGTCCATGAACGCTGCAAGATAGAATTTATAACCTAAGTATGCTATGCAAGTTTAATTCAAAATCCTTGGATCATACTTGAAATTATGTATGTAATCAAAATTTCGGCTCTGCTTGAGAGTGGACTACCAGGTTTTTGCAGACATATTCTAGGATAAGAAAGAACCGCTATAATGCCCACTACATGTGTTTCACTCTCTTCTTTATACATTTGATTGCTTTTTATGAAGTTGCACTGGCAGCTACTGCTTGCTATCTAGGAGTTGTTCCATGGATCTCATTGGAAGTGTTTGATGCTTCCCGCTGCTTCTTTGGCAACCATGAAGTCATTGGATGAATTGATGACTAGATATCGGATCCAGATGCGGCTGTTCCTCCAAGTGATATGTACTGGACCCGCTCCCAGCCTTCCGCCCATGTGGGAACACTGCTAGCCAATTCTTTGGACTGATTAGATGATAATTGACGTCAGTGGGCCATTTTTGGCAGTTTTCTAGAGTATTTCATCTTTAAATGCCATTTCAACTAAAAAGGATACTTGAGTACAATATTGATAGTGACCTCCCTTGATTTCATTTTCCTTGATTTCATTAGCTCATCTTGTCATATTTTTCTCAAAATTTGAGCGACAGATGTTTGTTTACTCTTATGAGGGTATCTCACCCATATTTTCTTATTCATTTGAATTTGTGGTGTGGATCCAAGTAAACCTCTAGTAGATGCTCATAAAAGTTGCAATGTGTTCTTGTCTACTCTTTTCTCTTTTTTCTTTCTCGTTTTCTTGCTTTACCTATGCTGTTTATTGATTGAGTGCATTGCACCAGTTGCTTTTTAGTAAGAAGGGTTTTCTTGATTTTTAAAAAATTAAAAGTAAACCAATTTCAATCCTCCTCTTCAATTTCCTATGTAGGCGATAGAATGCCTGTTTCCATGTATCATTTTAACATGGATCTTTTATGGCTTTGGATGTTCATTTGCTTTGGCTGCATGATTACCAAGTCTCATGAAATGGCATTCTTTTAATCACAACAACAATGAACCAAGCCTTAAGTCCCATTAGGTGGGGTCGGTTACATGACTCCTTTTCTGCCAATTTATGCAATCATGACAATTTCCTCCAGCAATATTCATTTTATGACAAATGCGAAAAATCATCTTTCAAAATTTATCCTCTATAGTGTTAATATCTTGTCTTCATCAATGTCATTGAGTTCTTTGCTAATGCTGATTATTAGTTGTAATCAGCACCATCTCATATCTTTTACATTTTAATTGTAGGTAACACACCTCTTTCTGAGTTTCTTAGCATCTGCTCGAGGTTTTCTTTTAGTGTTGAAACTCAAGTCCAAATTCGCTACTCCTCAGCCCAGTTGTTGATTGACTGGACCAGTTGCATCTGGTACTCTTTTATGTTTGTAGTTGACCGCTGAGAGCCACAAACCAACTTCTTTTTTTTTTTTTTTTTGGTGGCTTTTTAGAATGTTGCCTTAGATATATTTCACCTGTTTGGTTCAAGGAAATAACTTGGCCTTGTCTATTATACTTGGAAATTGTCGTTCATTTCAAGAATTTGATAGCATACCACTTTTTGCCAAACTCTGCATCTTCCTATGTCTTGTTGCTTCTTGTATCACTGAAGCAAAACAAGGACGGGAATCTATCAAGCTTTTGTGCAAGAACAAGGAAACAATTGAAAGATTCTTAAGTCTAAATATACTGGCTAAAATTCGTGCAAGATGAGACTTCTTGAAGACATACCCATTCACTATCTGTATTCGCGTGATAATCAATTATAGAAGTTGTACGTAATAATCCGGCTATTAAAAGTCTTATATATGAGGCAATTTCATTGTATTTTTCACATGCAGAAAATGGCCAAGGTTTAGAATTATTTGATAATTTATTCAATGTGTTATTTCTTTGGGGGCTAATTTCAACTAGTGCAGCCTTTAATTGAACGCCTATCAACTTTATCAGCTATTTCAGTCCTTTCTATTGTCAGATAAATGATAACTATGTTCCCGTTAAAACTCTAAAATCTCTTGTTTTGTTCATCTTCCATTTTTAGTCATCCTAATTGTTTGATGCTATATAGCGTAACTCTTTAAATGAATTTCCAAAACTGTTCTCTTTGTGCATCAAGTGCAGTCCTCAAACTGTACAAATGCATGAGTATGGGGATCTGCTGCGTGTGCCATCTTTGGCATTCTTTGAAGTTGAGAATTAAAATTTTTAGGAGGTACAAGCTCAAATCACAATAATGAAGGCATTTATTTTGAAATTTTCTGTTCCTGATCCTTTTCTGAAGAACTCAGATTAATAAATGAAAGTTGCAGAGAGTTTATATTGTCATTGGGCTTTTCTTTTATAAGGTTTCACTAGTATCCTAAAGAAGTCCTCAAAAGGTTCATTTCACCCATCTAGAATTATAGATTTATTGTGCTATGAGTCGATTTACAATAAATTCAACTTGCCTTCTAGTCTGTTTAAATTCAATGGTGTTTTGTTCAAGGAGAAGTGCTTTAAGCCTTGATTCTGCCAAGCTGGATCAACTGGGACTAAAAAATATTTGGCTGTAGGTTCTGCTGAATAACAAGAACTGAAGTTTGCATCCCAAAGTAGCAGGAGAGCACTTTTCATCCTGCAAAAATGCTTTTCCAAGATCATTAAATGTTGTTCTGTGAAGCTTGTAGGACATGGTCAAAGGTCTAGTAGAACTTATTGATCATTATAACCAAAAATTTAATCCTCAAAATGTGATCGTGTGATAATATAAATTGATGTGTGAAACTGTGCAGGAGCATCTACCAAAGCTAGAATGATACATAACCCTTGTTGAAATGAACATAATTCCTATGGATGAAGAAAATGTGTTGCTCTTCTTAAGAAATTACACACGTGGGTTTTAATTGATGTTACGGAATTGTCTAGTGAGGACTATATGCCATGCTATATGGCAGACTCAGTTAGAGGAAAAGGATGTCCAGCAGTTTGGGGAATCCTTGACTCAATGATCTAGACCAATTATACTTGAGTAGTTAAATCAGAATATTTGACTTATATCATGCCTGTACACTGGTTTGGTTTATGTAGTATAAACTGGATGGTTTGTAATTCAGTTGGAGCAGTTTTATTTTTTTTATTTACATATTCTTTGAGTCTTCATATGCAATGCAATTATATATTATTACGTAATGCATGTTTTATAATTAGCTTGGAAATAATATATTTGGATGCTTCATAATTCTGCCGGAGCTTGTATGTTTTTATTTATAAATGGAAACCTTTCAATAAACAAGTTGCTTTTATGTTGAATGATTATTCATAGGTCATGGAAATTGGATCTGTCGGGAAGGCTTCAAGTCAAGGGCTTAAAAATTTTTTCGCTCATGCAGCAGGGGTGAGAAGTATTTGTTCTTGTAGCTTAATATCCTTTTTCTTTGCTCTTCCTTCTTGTAACTGAGTGAATTACCTACCTTTTTTTCGTGTTGTTCTGTGTCAATGTCTTGTCGGGGGCATTCATATTTATTTTTATTGTTTCTTTAGAAATTTTTTATGTGTATTGGAAATGAATGGTGGTGTCAAATATAACCAAGATGAAGGCACTGGTGGGTGTGAATGCTGATAACTGTGGTGGCATGGTTTTGGTTGTGGCACTTTGCATAGTGTACCCTAGTGGTAGTGTTGCTCAACTGTCTGCTTTAGTGTTATTTTTTATTTTTATTTTTATTTTTTTGCGTTTACTGGGGCTAGTAGTGATTTTGTGGCGGTAGCAGTGGCAGCTGGTGTGGTTTCATTGCATTCAAAAGATGGGTTACCCTGCTAGAACCTATTGTTTGTTTTACCTCTAACCAAGGCAGGGCACACTATTGATTTTCCCTGCTGAATTATCAAGGAGATATGCAGTAAGTTGCAGCACATCATTGATTTCCCCTGCTGACTTATCGACGGAGATTTGCAGGAGTTGGTTACCTTAATACAACCCATGGTTTGGTTTACTCCAAGTTCCAACCCATCGTAGATAATTATACACATTGTTCCTTTTCTGGTGTCTGATAAACTGATGGGGATTTTGAGAGATTTGGATATTTTTACTTTCAGAGAGAGCAACATGTCTTAATGATGGTGGGGGCATAGTAGCCATAATCTGCTGTGATTTCTGCTGCTGGCATCCTTCATGACTGTCAGCGGATCAAGTTTTATTTCTGATCACTTCATTTTTTTGTTGTTGAAACTTCTCTTTCAAATTTTGCTTCTTAATACTTCAATACCACAGATAACTGCTGCTGTTAGCCACCAGAAACCATCCCAACTGGTGCATTGCCAACCTCCATCTCCAGCCATCCGTTTTCTTCTCCAACCCTTTTGATTATTCAAGGAGATAGGGATGGAGAGAGCTTTGAGAGCTCTGCGGAGTGGGAGAGTCAGATAGGCATCTGGTTGTATCAGGCTGGTTGCCTTGAATGTGTTAGTCCTTGAATGCTTTAGGTATAAGTTTCAGATGGGATAGGGCATTAGTGTAGCATTCCCATATATACATATATGTGTGTATGTATATGTGTGTGTGTGTGTGTGTAGAGAGAGAGAGAGAGAGAGGGCATTGGTGTAGCATTCCCATATGTACATATATGTGTGTATGTATATGTATGTGTGTGTGTGTGTGTGTGTAGAGAGAGAGAGAAAGTTTCAGATGGGACAGGGCATTAGTGTAGCATTCCCATATATACATATGTGTGTGTGTGTGTGTGTGTGTGTGTGTGTGTGTTGAGAGAGAGAGAGAGAGGTTGGAGATTTTCAAAGTTTCCAGAAGTTGAGTCATTCATTAGAAGCACAGTCGCAGGAAATCTGATGTGGGATCTCTGCTCATTAAAGATATTCGTCTTTTACATATCAAAATGACATAATTTTGACACAGAAACTAAACATAACATGAATTGGTGTGTCCCACATCAGAAACTTGACGGGAGGGAGAAGCGAGAGCTTTGGACTCTCTAAATAGGTAGAGCAAAAATGCTCCAATTTTGGCTAGTTCAGGCACTCATATAGCATATGAATAGCTTTGTTAATCTCTCTTTTTCCTTTTCTTTTTCTCTTTTTTGTTTTCTTTTCCTTTTTTCTTTCACTGATAAGTTGAGGATGGGGATTACTGGGGTTTGAACTCTTCTCTAATGTCAGGTGAGATGAACTTTTTACCATTGAGCCATAGTGGATTTGGCTATCTTTCCCTTGGAAGTAGAAACCTTGTATGTTTGGTGGTGTTCTTGTTTCAAAACATCAATCTCATGCTTCTTACCCAAAACCTTGAGAACCTTCCTCTTATTATGGCAGAATGTCATTCTCATTATTACTTAACCTTGGTCTATCTATATAAGGAGTAATGAAAGACCAACATATTTAATTTTCATTCATTGATGTAACTATCATCCAGGTATAGAATGCCAACTCTAGTTAACTTATGTTCTAAGTGCAACTGAGAGGGACAATGTTGAGTTTTAAGAAAGCATGAAATTAGATTGCCTTCAACCATAAACAAACAACAACAAGAAGCCTAAAGTCCCACTAGGTGGGGTCAGCTACGTGAATCCTTTTCCGATCCAAAGCATTTTCCTCTATTAGATTAAGAGATATTAAATCCTTTCTCACTATCTCCTTCCAAGTTATTTTAGGCCTAATCCTACCCCTTTTCGTGCTAGAAACCATAACTAATTCACTCCTACTCTCCGGTGCTCTACTAGGCCTACGTTTCAAATGCCCAAACCATCTAAGTCGCCCCTCCTTTATCTTGTTTTCAGCTGGTGCTATGCGTAAATTATTACATATATGTTCATTTCTTACTTTTTTTTTTAAAGTTAAACCATTCTTCCACCTTAACATACACATCTCAGCAACTTTCATTTTCTGTACATTTTGTTTCTTAGTTGCCCAGCATTTTGAACCATAAAACATAGCTAGTCTTATAGCCCTCTTATAACTTTCCTTTTAATTTTAAGGGTATTCTACAATCACACAATACACTTGATGCACTCCTCCATTTTACCGAACCTATCTATCTTCTTCAATTCCCCTTTACCTTGCATAATAGATCCAAGATATCTAAATCTATCAGTGCTATTAATCTCTTGAGTATCAAGTTTAATCTTCTCTTTATTGCTACTCCTTGCATTATTGAAATTACGTTTCATATATTCAGTCTCATTCCTACTTATCCTAAACTTTTTAGACTCTAATGTGGCTCTCCAAATTTTTAACATAGATTCTACTCTGCTCCTATTATCATCAATCAACATGATATCATCTGAAAACAGCATACACCAAGGGATTTTTTGGATATTCCTAGTAATTTCATTAATTTCTAAAATAAAAAAATAAGGACTCAAAGTAGAACCTTGATGTACACCTAGTGTGATTGGAAGCTCTCTAGAATCGCCTCCTATAGTCCTAATGCTAATCACTACTCTATCATACATATCCTTAATGACCTCCGTATATCTACTGCGAACTTCCCTCTTTTCTAATACCCACTAAAGCACTTCCCTAGCAACTTTATCATATACTTTCTCTAGGTCAATAAAAACCATATGCAAGTCCTTTTCCCTAAACTTTTTTCATTAAACTTAAAAGATAAATAGCTTCTATTGTTGATCTCCCAGGCATAAAACCAAATTGATTTTCTGAAATCTTCATTTCTAATCTTATTCTATGTTCAGTAACCCTTTCCCATAATTTCATCGTATTACTCATAATCTTAATTCCGCGATGGTTATTACAATTTTGAATATTGCCTTTGTTCTTATACAAAGGTCCTAATGTACTTTTCCTCCATTATTTTGGCATTTTCTTGGTTTTTAACTTTTTATAATATTATTAAATAGATTAGATAACCAAATAAGTCCTTTATCACCTAAGCATTTCCAAACTTCAATTGGTATTTTATCTAATCCTATAAATTTCCCACTTTTCTTCTTTTTTAATGCCATCTTAACTTCAAGGATTCTAATTTTGCAAATAAACCTCCTATTTTTAATCTTCTCTTCATTATTCACTTCCAAGTTCAATCTTTCATTTTGGTTTTCATTAAACAACTTATCAAAGTATCTTCACCATCTCTCTTTTATCTTCTTATCTAAATTAGACATTATCATTCTCATCCTTTATATATTTTACATCACATAAATCGTTACATTTTTTTTCTCTAGCTCTAGCAAGTCTATGAATGTTTCCTTGTTTTGTCTAGTTTAGTATATAAAATATCATAAGCTCTACGTTTAGCTTCATTGATAGTCCTTTTTGCATTTTTCCTTGCTTCTTTATATATTTCAAGGTTTTCTATATTTCTACAATTTTGCCATATTTTATACCAGAATTCTTTTTGTCTTAATGACTTCTTGGACTTCTTGACCCCATCACCAACTTTCTTTACTATGCAAGTATCTTTCTTTGGACTCACCTAAAACCTCTTTTGCTATGGTTATGATAGAATCCATTTTATTCCAAATAGTATTTGCATCAACCTTATCCCTTACTGTCCAATCACACTCTTTGTTCATTTTATCTTTGAATTTTACTATATTATCTCCCTTCTAGTTCCACCATCTAGTCCTCTTGTGTTGATTTATGCTAATCATTCTCTTTCATTTTTTAGTATGAATATCTAATACTAAGATTCTATGTTGTGTAGCCAAACTTTCACCTTGAATAACTTTACAATCCTTACAAGATACACAATCCCGTTCTTAGTTAAAAAGAAATCTATTTGGCTTTTATTGTACCCACTCTTGAAAGTTGTCAAGTGTTCTTTTTTTATAAAGCAAGTATTCAATATAACCAAATCGTAAGCCATGGCAAAATCTAAGATTGTATCACTGGCCTCATTTTTATCTCCATATCCATGACCTCCATGTATCCTCTCATATCCTATATTATCCTTGCCAATGTGACCATTCAAATAAACTCCTATGAATGTATTTTTAGACCTTGGTATCCCTTCTAAAATATTATCCATATCTTCCTAAAATTGTTTTTTAAGATTTTATGCTAAGCCTATTTGGGGAGTATTCGCACTAATGACATTCATTATCTCAAGGCCTAAAGCTATCCCAATTTTAATGATCCAAACCCCTATTCTTTTAACATTTACTACGTTATCTTTTAGGTCTCTATCTATGATAATACCCACCCTGTTTTTATGTTTCTCTTTACTAGTGCACCAAAGTTTAAATCCTTATTTTTCAATTTCTCTAGCTTTCTCTCCTACCCATTTCGTCTCTTGAGGGCAGATTAAGTTAATTTTCTTTCTAAACATTATTTCCACTATTTCCGTACTTTTTCCTGTAAGAGTCCCTATATTCCAAGTTGCTACTCTTATCTTAATTTCTTGTGCCAACTTATTAACCCTCTTCCTTTTGTACTAGCTCGGTCTAATCCCTTGATATAGATGAATAACAAAATATCAATATGTGGTGTGCATTCATTATCTACTGCAAACAGAGTTTGATAAATTGGAGAAAATAACACAGTTATAGGTCTCACTTTTTATTTATGATATATCTTGGGTACATCATCATGGTCCTAAATTTTCCATGAAATTATCGAAATTTCAAAGATTTACGTAACCCTCGAAATCGAAATGGCAGTCGATTTCTTTTTTACATAATTTCCATCAACATTTCAATAGATCATCTAAAATTTATCGAAAGTTTGAAATTTTAGCAAAACTAGTTGAAATTTTAACTATAGAATGAAATTTCCTCAGGAATCAAATTAGAGATTTAGGAGCAAAGTGAAATTTCTCTTTTAATTTATTTTATTTTTTTATTGAAACAAAAATATTATTACAAAGGCTTTTGAAATTATATGAAAAAATAAACTTACAACAACATTTTTTATCTAGCCATTCATGTCTAAATTATCATTATTTGTATAATAAATAATATTTAAATGATTTAGGAATTTCATTTGTATTAATTGTTTATGTTTAATGCATATTATCTTACAAATATGTTTGATTCACTAATTATATTACAACTTTTCCACTTCATACACAGCATAATGTATTTAACTTGTAATATAGTAGTCCTAAAACTTATATTATTAAGCCTATTAACCATTTCTAAAGTTTCATAAAAGAATTTCATGCTTTACTACTAATTTCCATTATTTTTTCAAATCAAAATCAAAATTGACATCAAAATCGAAATTTAAGACCTCACACATCATAATGACCACCATGCCATTGCTAACTCACATGTGTTAACATACCATAATAACAGATAGTAATGGATACCACTCCCCCGCAATCTATTGCATAGTTATCATATGATTCATATGCTCCTAGCTTTTTACAAATGAATTTAACAGAGGCACTCCCCTCCCCAACATTTTAGTGAGTAAATGAGCTGGTTGGTACTCAACATCACAAGAGCAGTTGCAATAAACTTTTGCACAAGTTTGTCCTTAGCAAAATGACAACCAACCTCAAATTGTTTTGTCCTTGTGAAAAATTGGATACAATATGATTAGCAATTTGGTTAGTACTCAACAATTCCATAGACTAAGAATGTGGAAATCCAAGTTCTTCCTACATCTTCTTCAGCCTAGTTAGTTCATTTATAGTATAAGCATGGCCCTATACTCATATTAAGCACTTAACCATGCAACCGCTGTTTGTTTCTTGTTTTCCCAAGATATTAGGTTACCAACAGGAAACACATAGTACGATGTTGTGAATCTTTTGTTAAGAGGGTGTAGCCCAATCTACATCATTGTATCCCGAAACATGAGTATCCCTAATCTTGATATAGGAGACCCCTCCCATGTGCACCTTTCAAGTATCACAAGATACGAACAATACTATCCCGATGACTTTTTTAGGTAAAATCAATGAACTAGATGATAAGATTTGTTGCGAAATTTATGTTTGATCGAGTGACTGTGAGGTAGTTTAACTTCCCAACAAATCTATGGTACTATCTATGATTAGCCAACAGGTCACCCACACTTGACAATAATTTGATCTTGGAATTCATAGGTGTATCATCAGGTTTGGATCCTAATAACCCTGTCTCATTCCAAAGGTCTAGAACTTATACGAGATTTGGATATGTCTAGGAAGTATATCAATGCTCCCAAATCTTTATCTAACCACTGTCTATGCTATATACCTTGACAATTATAGCATGTAATAATAGTATCATACACAACCATCAAAAGCCTACCAACTGCAATACATGAGAGAAGACAAAGTGATCTACCAAATATCATTGAAGGTCAAACTCGAGCCTTATTACACTAAACCTACCAAATCATGCTCTAGGAGATTGCTTAAAAGTCAAAACCAAATGAAGATTTTTTTTAGACAATATACCAATATGACTCTCCCTAAGAAGTAGACCCAAGTGGTTGCTCAGTGTAAACCTCCTCCTGAAGACTACCATGTAGCAAGGCAGTCCTTACATCCAAATGATGCAAAAGCCAATGACAGATGGGAAATAAAGAGGTAAGAAGATGAATTGATGTAAGTTTGGTGATTAGGGAGAATGCAGAATAGTACACACCATACATTGAGTATACCCTTTGGCAATGAGGCAGGCCTTTAGGCAAGCCATAGAACCATTAGGATTGAGCTTCATGGTGCACGCTTACAACTGCTGACCACTTTTCAGCAGAAAGTGGCACAAGCTCCCAAGTATCATTAACCTATAATGCAAGCACTTTTCCATCCAGTGCAGCTCTCCAACAAGAATAGGATAAGGCTTCAAACACAAACTTGGGGAGAGTCATAGGATAAAATAGTAATAGAACGGCGATATGAAGGTGACAAAAGATTGTAATGTACATAGTTATAGGGTAGTGTGTTTACCTTGCGAAACAACAATAGGAAGATCAGTATTAGGAAGACAAGGAAAACAAAGGCACAATGGTAAGGTCTAGAGGAATCTCTCCTCCTTTGAATTGCCATTGTGTGTACACCATCAAATTAGGATGGTTCAAGCAAATACAACTCAATCAAGATGAAGATTCGAGAGAACAACTAGGTAGAGACAATAGGCCTAGATTAGGAAGACAAGGTAGAGAGAATGGATCTTGATCAATTTAGCACAACATTATCCAAGAAAAAAATGCTCTTAAAGAACTTGAAGATCCAACTTATCCACCCTTGGAGTTAATTGATGGGCAAAGGACACACACCCCAAATATATAAGGAGGAAGTGAGAAAAATGGAGCATCAAGGAAGAGAACATATACCCCAGTAGTCCGAGCCGTAAACAATGGATACTAGGCGCTGTGCATATCGACCTGGGCAGTGCTGTAGCTAACACGTTAAGTTTCTCACCTAGGGAGTACGTTCGTAAGAATGAAACTCAAAGGAATTGAGGGAGGGAGGGGGGGGGGGGGGGGAGGGAGGCGCACAAGGGGTGGAGCATGTGTTTTAATTTGATGCAAAGCGAAGAACCTTACTAGGGGTTGACATGCCGCGAATCCTTTTGAAAGAGAAGAGTGCCTTCGGGAACGCAGACATAGTTGGTGCGTGGTTGTCTTCAGCTCGTGCCGTAGTAAGGGTTAAGGGTTTTTTACCACCCAAAAGATGGCATTTTGTTGATAAGGGAGCTAGAGTGAGCACAACAATACTCTAAAACACTTTGGGAACAAATTCAACATAACAAGCTTTAAGTGACTTGACGGATGTTTGTTTTGCTCTTTGGATCTCCATTTTGTTGTGGAGTGCGGGAACAAGATGACTGGTGAATACGCCCACGTTTAGTAATATAGATAGTGAAGTGGGTGCTAAAATACTTCTTAGCATTATTATTACGAAGCACCTGCACTAGAACTTCTGAAGAAAGGGGGGATAGGTTGGTTGGAGCTGTATGACACAAGAGTGTCTACTCTTGAACTTAGTGAGCGAGACCTTAAAAAAAGTTCAAGAAGCTGTGAGGAGTGGTAGTGTCCAAAAGGAAATATGGAAAGAGAGGAGTAATAGCTCAAAAGTCAAGTCATTAGAATAGTCATCAAAAGATCTAACAAAGTAGCTGAAACCCAACTTTGAGAAGTCAGAACTTGGACCCAATCATTAAAATGGACTAACATAAAAGGGTCAATAGCTCGTTATTGAATCGAGAAGCAAATGGAACACGATGATGCTTTCCCGATTGACTAGACTCATGATTCAATCTAAAAACAGAACTCAAATAAAAAACCAGCTCTTTTAACTTGTCCACAAAGGATGACTGAGCCAAAAATTGAAGCAGTGTGACAACAGCAACACTGGCGGTAGGAGGAAACAGCAACTCAAAGAAGTAAAGTGCACCAGCCTCATGTTCTCTGTCAAACGTCTCGTCTTCACAGCATGTGCATCGTCAATAATTCATTATTCAATCAAATGTCTTCTATCTAGAACATAAAATACAAATTGAATAACCAAATTGAACTAGCTCAAGAGGAGTGGGCCAACATCCATTCTCTCTATGAACAAAAGACAATAATGTTTACTCAAATTGACCATCTCACACTCTAGACTAGGCACTTTCTGTTGGAAGGGATGAGATTCTTCAAAGATTTCAATGACGGATGACCAAGACAATAATAAAACTGAAAGGAAGATGCTTTGGCTATCAATGTTTGAGCTCTATTCTTAGGAGTCAGATCTGAGTAATCAAATCCCACTTTTTCACAACCTCCATAAATTATCCTGCCTTTAAGATCTGATAACATAATTAGAGGGGTAAAAATGTGCAGAACAACTGAGAAACAGAGTCAGTCAACTGATTGAATAGAAAATGAGAGATTAAATCATTGAAAGGAAACTGAATAATATACTGAACAGAAAATAGACAAGGAGAAGTCGGATGGGAAGCTAATGGGATTATCCGCTAAATGTGTTTGGTTTTTGTGAATCTCAATGTCTTATGTTGAGTACATCACATGATTTTTGTTCTCCCAATGCTTCCATGTAAGTTGAAACCAGAAAAGAGACTAGGAGAAGTAGGATGGGAAGTAATGGGGATTATCCACTAAATATGTTTGATTTTTGTGAAGTCTCAATGTTTTATGATGAGTACATTGCATGATTTTTGTTCTCCCAAGGCTTTCATGTAAGTCGAAACAAGTATTGGAAATATGACCTTTGGCTCCGCAATGAGAAGACCACCAAAAGTTGTTCCTGCCTCAACCGAGACCAGCCCGGCCTCTATATTTTTCCTACCATCACTTCACTTCATATGCCACAATAGTTTTATCCAAAACCTAAACTACTACCACCATGATAACTAGTGGAACTGGGCAAAGCATATATCCACCTGTCCCAGAAACCAACATAGGAGAACCATTTGATGCATGGACTAATCTAACATACACATTATTCAAGCTGATTCCCACATTTATTACTTCGCAATTGTTTTAGAGGGTCTTTGGTTTAAACAGAAATTTGAGGAAGAGTAGGTTTGCTTGTATGATTTGTGTATTCTAGATCTTTGGAGTTGTCCTATTAAGTTCGATGTGTATTCTGTGTTAGCCTCTGATTTATTTAGGTGTGCCTTTTGGTGGTAATCCGAGGTCAGTTGGGTTTTGGATTCCTCTGGTGGAGAAGGTGTCTAAGAGGTTGGATAGGTGGAAGGGTGCTTTATTTTCTTTAGGTGGTTGTAGTACACTTGTTCAAGCTTGCTTTGTTAGTATTCCTACTCATTTTTTGTCCACTTCTAGAATTCCTTTGAAGGTTGCCAATAATATTGAATCATGAGACTTTTTTTTGGGTCTAGGGTGGGGCAGAAAAAAATCACCCAGTTAACTGGGATGCTGTTTGTAGGTCTAAAATGGAGGGGGTTTGGGTCTTGGTAAGTTGATGTTGATGTCTAAGAACATTGCTTTAATGGGTAAATTATTGTGCTGTTTTTCCTGAGAGGAGTCTTCCTTTTTGCACAAAGTTATTAAGAGTAAATCTTTCTTGCAAGTTAATGGTCAGATGCTAAATTGGGGTTAAGATGTACTTTTGACAATCCTTAGAAGGTTATTTCGCAGTTATATCCTTTTCTATTCCTTATACTAACTTGGTTAGGGGATATAAGTACCGCATTTGGTTTTGGGAAGGCATTTGGGTGGGGGTTTCTTCACTTGCATATCTTTTCCTGGTTTGTATAGACTGTCCTCTTCATTTTTTTTTGGGAAGGGATTCTCTTTGGATTTTCTATTTTTGTACAACTCCTAATAATAGGAGATGTTGGAGCTTACATATAAGTTTTTTGGAGGGTAGCTTTTTTTATAGGAGGGACTACCATTTGTGGATTTTGGAGTCTTTGGGGGAATACTCTTTAAGTCTTTTTTTAAGGATTTAACCAATAAAGACATGTCTTGGTTGATGAAAGTAGGAGTTGTTTGGAATCTAATTTAGAACTTTGGAGAACCATTTTAGAGTCTAAAGGTTTTAGGATCAGTAAGAATAAGACAAAATATATGAAATGTAATTTCAGTAATGTAAGAGGCAGTATTGGAGAGAAAATTAAACTTGATGATCAAGAAATTAATAGCACTAGAGATTTTGATATTCTATTATGCAAATAGAAGGGGAAATTGAAGGGGATGTAACACATGGAATTAAAGCAGGTTGAGTAAAATAGAGTGCCTCAAGCATGTTGTGTGATCATAGAATACCCTTGAAATTAAAAGGAAAGTTCTATAAGAAATCTATAAGGCCAGTCATGCTTTATGGATCAAAATGTTGGACAACTAAGAAACATGTACAAAATTTTAAAGTTTCTAAAATACGAATGTTAAGATGGATAAGTGGTATAACATTAAAAGATAAATTAAGGACAAACATATACGAAATATATTAGGCATAATACCAGCCAAAGACAAGATAAAGGAGGGGTGACGTAGGTGGTGTAGGCATTTGAAACGCAAGCCTGGTAGTGCACCTGTGAAAAGGAGTGAGTTAGGTATTGCTTATGGTATTAAAAGGAGTAAGGGTAGACCTAAGATAACCTGGAATGAGGTAGTGAGGAAGGATTTAATAGCTCTTAAGCTAAAGGAGGAAAATGCTCTCGATCAGGTGAATTGACAGAAAAGGATTCATGTAGCCAACCCCGCCTAGTGGGACTTAAGGCTTGTGTTGTTGTTGTAACCAATAAAAATATTGCTTCCCTCATCGTTCTTCTATCTAAAAGGCTAAAGTCCCCTCAAAGATTAAGGCATTTATTGGGTTAGTTGTTCTTAATAGAGCTAACAATCTGTTGCAAAGTAGGAGGCCGTTAAAGGCTTTAGCCCCAAATGTTTGTTCCTTTCGTCTTGCAAGTTAAGAGTCTGTCTCTCACACATTCCTTCATTGCTCCTTTTTGCCGGGGTGGGACAATCCTGTTGGCATATTTGGAGAGTTGAATGTGTCCAGAATTGCTGGAGGTTTCATCAGCTATATCATTTTCAGGTTTTAGGAGGGTTAAAGATGGTTTGATGTTGTGGAGGTGTGGGATTTTTTCTTTCTAGGGGATTTGGTTGGAGTGGAATGCTTGAATTTTTTTTATGGGAAAGAGGATGTCCAGCTATGCTTTGGGATAGGATTCAGTATCTTGCTTTCTGAAGAGGATTTCTTATGCTCCATGTTGTGCTTCTTGTTCTCCTTGGCAAATCTCTTCTTTTTCAATAAAAAATACATATTCTAGGATGGAAGGCCTGTTCTCTGGCTAAGAACTGACCTTTGATAGGTTGGAGACTAGGAGTCAGGCCATTTAGAAACTTTGAAGCCAGGAACTTCTTGTTATCCAAGTTATTGGTGTGTGGGTGGTACTGATTCAGTTCATTAAGCATCCCTCTGAAAGTGCTATTATAATCAGCAAATGATTTGTCTTGTTGCAACTTAAATGTGTTCTTGTATAGATTATAATGCAAGACACATTATTATCAATGGAATTCATCTTAGTAATAGCATCCAGATCACTTGCAATATTTAAAAACATTACATTGAAACTTATAGATGATTCCCTTCTATTCCACTGCCATGACATGACACAATTTTCAGAGAAGAGCTCATCATAATCATGATTAGAACTTGCAGGAGGATCTTTCTAAGGAACATTAACTGCTTCCTTGCTCCAAGAATGACCTTCATGGCTTATGCTGAAGGTCATTCAATGCCAACTTTTTGTTATAATCTAAATTAGTAAATTTTAACTTGATCAATAGAAGATATCAACAGTGTGTTAGAGTCAGAATCCTGTATGCCAAATGCTCTCAAATTCATCAATAAACCAAATAAAAAGTACTATGCTTGCAAATTGTCACAATGGTAGATTTTAGCAATTGTAAAAAAATACATGCATACATACATACATGCATGCATACACATGGATACTTACATGCATTTAAGTGTGTGTTTGTGTGTATATGTGCATGTATATATATAAACCAAAAAAACTGACTTGAATCAGTCTGGAACACATTGCAGCATACCCCAAAAAGCCAAGACTGAGCTTCGAGCAGCATCCAGAGCACAGTTGTGCAGGGCAGCATAGAAACACCACAGAAAACCTTATACTATTTGTATGGAATGTATGGTTCTACAGATGTTGTGCTCCTACTGTCCCCCTATTCCTCTGATGCTTTCCCCACTTCCTTTGAGGTTTCCGCTTTGGTTCAGATGAGAAAGACTGTAGGATAAAAAATGGAAAACATAGAGGAAAGAAAAGTCTAAGCAATTCAATGGATCGAGTGCTCCAATACCATGTGGGAACAAAAGGATTAAAACCCTCCACACCCCACGCTAGATTTAAAGATTGAGGTTGATGTAAGAGAGAGAGGACTTCAGTCATAATATATTGAAGAGAATGTGTAAGTGTTAGTGAGTTGCACACCCCTCGTATAATTTGTAGCATAATAATCTGAAAACTATGTAGTTGCCCTTATTAATTAATACTACTCTCAATGAGTTGTAGGTTCTTGGAAGTTCTCCCTGTGGCACTTCTTCGTTGAGTGTTTTTGTTGTCTATCCAACAAAAAACAAAGAAAGTAATCTGTATGCTATGTTAAGGATTTTCTATTTGTGTTTCTTTTTCAAATTATGATACTTTATTTTTTTTCAATGCCTGTGCTTCTCTTATCATGTATCAGTTTGGCTGCTTAATACTTAGAACTGTAATATCTAGTATTAAACGTGGTCTATAAATCTCTGAAATGAAAGCACTTGAATTATGCCTGGTATTTGTAATTCCTGTTTTTTTGTGCATGTGGCCTTATCTTTAAGTTAACTGCCAGAACTACTTTTCTTGATTTATCTCCTTCTACTTGTTCAGTCTGCATTTTTAAATTTGCCTAACACATGCATGATTCATTATTTTAGACTTCATCAGCTACAAATGAGACATTAAAAGCCTTGCAACGTGCTCAAGAATCACTAAAGTCTGAGAGCGTTAATATCTCTATGGCTAATACTTCAAATCCTGGGCTGCCGCCATCATCATTGATGGCATTTATGAGAAAGGTCTGTAACACAAAAAAAAATTTCCTCTTTTGTGTTGTCAACATGCAGGTTTTGATTCTCTTATTTGTACTATCATATAAATAAAAATGATGCTTCCTTAGCTTCTTACTCTTCTTCAACTGCTGTTAATTCATGGTTATTTGTTTGCTCCGGACAGTTATCCTTAAACAAATGATTAATTTGGCCATTATTTCGCATTGGACTTGAAAGTACCGACTTGTAAGACTCCTGTCACTTTAACAGGGTCTGCCCTGTTTCTTATGGATGAAATTTGTTATTGGGAAAGCATCAGTTGATCTTTCATGTTTTCCGTTCCCCCCTTCAAAAATTTGAATTTGTCACTGAGACCTTTTCAAATATATTGTAGCCTATCACTTTGGACTACTTTAATTTTCCACAAACTATATGGTGGATTTTTCTTTACAGGAAACCAAGTAATTAAAAACCTCAAATTTAATAGAAATGTCCCTGCTGGACATTTTAATGCAGGGCTAGGAAGGGAGAAAAATGCTGTCCAGTGGCTGGGTACTGAACTGGCACAGCAATACAATACCAGGTAAAGGTAAAAAGGCTAAAGAATCCAAGAGGACTGAAGCAAACAAGGATTTGTAACTGGAATTTTAGGGCTTGTAAACCAAGAGAACACCCAAGTATGTATTTATTAAACCAAGTTCACTCCAATTGAAGGCACCACTCAAAAGATATAAAAGCTTAAAAAATAACTGAACTGCAGCAGGAGTGTGAAATGTACCTAGATAGATGTCTGAACTGTTAATCTTCTTGTTCCTCTCTTTTCGAAGACTCTTGTTTTTGCACCACATTTTTTTATGGAGCTCTGAGTGTATTTTATCTTGAAGATAAATTGCTTTCCCTAAATTTTTCATTTTATTCTAAAGACTAGCCTGTTCAACAAAGCGCCTTGTTCAATGAACTTTTGCCTGCTCAAATTCAAGAGAAAAAAATAAATAAATATATCCAACACTGAGTTGCTTTCTATCTGTAAGTTGTAACTAATTTGTTAAGTTAAATTTATTAAAATTTGAAGCAATAACATTATAAAAGCCTTATCTTTAGAAATTTTTTATCTTAGAGCTCAGATTGAAGCTGGCTGCACAAGACTGCTGGACAGGACTTCATGCAATAACATTATGACAATGACAAAAAATATGATGATGTTATGGTGACATGAATATATAGTTTTTAGTTTATTCATTACTAGTGTATTTTTTTATTTTTTTTTATTTTTTATAAGCATTCATTACTAGTTTGTAGTATCTGGTCAAGCTGCTTCTAAGCTCATCAGCTAAATACCAAAACGTCTGTGTATTCTTCCATACCCTGAAACCACTACCACCACCACCACCCATGATAAATAAATAAATGAAGAGAACTCCATTGAGATTAGGAAAAATAAACTAAAAATGTGATATTTATATTCTCTCGAGACAGTCATCATTTTCTAGTTGGCATCCTACATTTTTATAATTCATACAAACAAGTATTATTAATAGTTAATAACTTTGTCTCTGGAGCATAGTTAATATTTTCTCCAAGCTCACTGCACAATAGTTGGAAAGTGGCAAATGAATTAAAAGAAAAAACACAAACCTTTCTGAAACATATAAAAATTGAAATAAGTTTATAACTGCACCCCTTCAAAATGCAGGCAAAAAAAAAAAGTAGGTTTTGTTTAACTTCATCTAACGTGATTTTTATGTGATTATCTGTTTTCCCCCCTCTTGTAACAGAATTCTCTGACTTCTGGAGTTGTTTTAGAGGATTTTGATAGTGTTTTCTCCAACAAGTTCTACCATAGTCACCTTGATGATATATGTGAGTTGATATTTTTTTTTCTTGCTTTTCTGTTCAATGCTGTGCAAAAATTTTAAACTATTTTTCTATGATATTTTAATGCAGCAAATACAAACTCTTCCGCTATAGTGGCAGCTGCTACTCTTGTTGCTCGCACCCTTTACATTCTTGCCAGTGCTGACAAAGATTTAAGTATTTCATCCATCAGTAATATCAGTGCAAACATCTCTCTGGTTGAGGAGCTTATGGGTTGCCTGTTGAACTGTAATCCTGGTCTGTCATGCGAACTGGTGAAGAACTATATTGCATCAACCAGTACCTGCCCAAACAATTATGTTGGTGTTGTTCTGGGAGAACCTTCATCCACACCTTTTGCTGGGGTGATCAGTGATGTTTCCAGGTTTGTGTGGAATTTTTTGGCTGATCGGACATCTTTTCCAAGTGAGCATACTAGCTCCTATTGTCCCCAAGATTGCAGTAAAATAGGTGGTGTGTGCATCAGAGCAGAAACAGATGGAAAGGGAGATTGTGTCATCTCCACAACCAGGTATCTTTTTAAATGAAAATTTCGGGAATTTATTAGTTGATTTAGGCATGATAACAAGGTGTTGGCATGCTTGTGCAGTCATAAGCAAACCTTAGACTCACCTTTTCTGGACCTTTATTTTGGTTAGAAAATTCGAGCCTAATACACTCCTTGCGACTGGGATTGCAACTTTATATGAACAAAGGTTAAGAAAATGATTTTGATTTTTATATTGGCAGTATCCCAGTGGTGTAAGTGCATATGATCAATAGATTTTCTTAAGCATATTAAATATAACTATTAGTTGACTGCTGCTCAGAAGTCCTCTTGAGGGTGAGTTTGGCTGATTGAAATGAAGATAAGATGAGAAAAAAAATAGTTTCTCTCCGCCAATGGTATTTAGTTCATGTAGAGAGGAAAGAAGGGAAAAAGAATTGGAAACAAGTAGAAAGAAAAAGGGGTGAAAAACACCCATTTTTTTGCCTTCCAAAATCTGAGAAATTTGAAAACCACTCATAACTTCACAAAAATACAACTATGCCCCTTAACAAAACAAAAAAAAAAAAATCCTAAAATTATGAATCTTATTTAAGTTTATTTTTTATATGATTTGATTATCTCTAGAAAATCATGGCCAAAGTAAATATTGGGTCATGGAGTTCAATGTGCACATAGCTTTGTTCAGCATTTAATGGGATCTTGTGCAATTGGATTATTGTAAAAAAATTTGTATCTTGTTTTAATGTAAAAAAAAAATTATGTTATATAATGTTATTGCCTTATCTTGCTTTTTTTCTTTCAAAGATAATATTGTAAGATAACTATATATAGTTTCTTCTCTCTCTCTCTCTCATTAGTTCAAGCAAACAAGGAAAAATGGATTTCTTTGTGTTTTTCTCCTATTGAACCAAACATACACGAGGAACTAGTTTCTCTTCTTTCCTATTCTCTCCCGTTAAGTTGCCTTTCTCTTCCCTCTGCTTTTCCCTAACCAAATGCACTCAAGTGTGCGGATGGGTCATCTTGCAAATGAGGGGTAAAAGGTGGCTCATTTTCTTTTAATCTAAATGTTTTATTTTTTATTTCAGAGCCATTTTTGGGTGCATGGCACGCTGCTTTTGCTCATGAAGAAAGGGGTACTGAGTCCTTTATTAGTCAGTTTGGGATATCCAATGGCTTAAGTCATTCACCAATCTTAAAAATCTTATCTGATATGACTAGTCCAAATTAAACAACCAGGTAAAAAGATGGTTCTATTCTCAAATTGCAGAAGAACAAAGTTCTGCCCTAGTGACCGTGTTCTAGACAACAATCTCATCTTAATAGTGAAGTAGATGACCTAATGTACCCATTCCATAGGCCTGATCATGAAAAAGTTTGACGACTTCTATTTCATGGTACAACAAATTAGTTTGCTCAAAATCGATGCTAGTTTTAAAACCCAACTCGATAGTGGCACCTTTTCCCTTGCATATTGTGTGTACCTGCACCCAGTTCAATGGCTGGAATGGCCAATTTAAGTAATTGATTGATTGCCATTCAGCTTAACTCACTGATTATCTAGGTAAGCAATATTGTGCTTGGACTTCAGGCACATATTGAGCTTCCCACATTTTTCTCTTCTTTTTCATTCAACCACTTTTGATCATTTCAGGTATGTTCCAGCATATTCAACCCGTCTAAAGTTTGAGTCCAAGACATGGGTTGTGTTACCCCCCAACTCATCCGACATTACGGAAATGATGGATCCAGTATGGACTGAGAGCAACTGGGAGCAGATTAGCCTGCGGGCCTATGCAGTCCAAGATTTAGCATACGACCGTCTCATTATGCTGGGGGGGTTTGCTGTCACTGCCTCAGCTTATATAGCAATTGTAATTACAAGAGCATTCATCTCTAAGACCATGAAGGAGGACTGAGATGATCCTGGGTTATTAAAGGATCCCCCATACAAGGAGTTAAAAAAAAATGGATAACAAAAATTGATTAGATTGCTTGCAATTGTCAAAACTAGCTGTAAAATCCGCACTGGGATGAAGTGTTAATTGAGCTGCATCCTTGTGCTTTCCCCCATATTTGAGGAGCCACTGACGTTTCCAAGTTAGTGTTATTATTTCCAACTAAATGATGCTTATTTCTTTGGCTATTGAGTTATGGTGCTGCAACTTGAGTCCATTAATCTGGGGGATCTAATGGCTGTTTGGCACGCATGGTCTTCGTCTCCAACTTGCAAACCTGAAAAAATAATAATATACACCAAAGCAGTTTTTATTTGGATATCAAGCGAAAAGGGGAAGAATAGATCTATAGCAAATTAAAAAGGAAGTTTTTGATTCTATATGATGGTGCATCTTTTCAAATAAACTTTCATTGAGCTAAAGATGCAATAAGACAAGGAAAAAAAAAAAAAAAAAGGTCTAATTTTGCTTTTTAAACTTTCCTCGCTCAATTTTTCATTCAGCATTAAATGAGAATGTTGGGTTGATTGTAATTTGGTAGGATCAAGGGAATTTTCAGATACATGCTACCAGTTCTTTGACAAATGGCGAGGTGATGGCAGGATGATTAGAGATTTTAGTGCATGGTTAGTACATGAAAATAGAATAAACTTAAATACAACAAATCAAAATTTACCTACCTAATTCTTTCATGTTTTAATAAATTTTTTATTTCTATTTTGATTTATTTCGCAAATGAAATAAGAGGGAAGTGTCAATTTGAAGAAGAAACATACTATTAGCCTAGTGCTTCCACTGAAAGGGAGAGTGCTTTTGCATTGCCTCGATAATGGATGAAATTGTCATTGACAATCTTGGTAGTAAGGCTGTGTAGCTCATTCAATAGTGACAAGGTACTCGTTCTAGGTTTGTTTCTTATGAGAGAACAGGGAAGGCTATCAAATAAGAAGAAATTAGGATCTAAACCCTCATTTTTCTTTCTATACACAGATCAAACTGATTTAGTCGTATTTATTAATGGATACCTCATTTTGTCCGATCTTTGTATAGCAAAACCTTGGGTTTTGTTATATTCATTTCTTCTTTTTATATAATTTTAGTGTTATCTACGGTCTTTGCCTAGTGATCCCTCATTCTAATTCATTCATCCTCATCATCGTGATTCGCATATACATGCATTGGGCAATTTTACAGTACAATAAAAAAAATGATGAATACCTAAATAAATAAATAAATAACAAAACAAAAAACAAAAAGACAACAAAAAACCTTGGAGCTTCATTGGGTCAGCTTCCTAAAATCCTACACCTGCACACACAAAAGAGCCTGTTTTCCTCTTTAGGCTCCCGCCTTCCCTCAATAAATCAAGGCCCGATCAGGGCTCTTCTCCCTTCTTTTCCCTTGTTTATAAATAACAGGTTCACAAAGAAGAGAGTGGGGAAGGAAAACTGAGATTACTCAATAAGATCACTTAAAGAAGCAAGAGAAGTATAAGAGAGTAAAGAAGCTAGCAAAAGAGACATTTAAAGGAGCAGACATTGGAAGATTTTTGGGACAAAATACATTCAGAGAGCAGTTTAGCAAAAGTAGAAGGGGGGTAGTGCAAAATTATTAAAACCAAAGTCATGAGGCTACTAGAGAAGTTCATTTAGCATAAACAAAAAAGGAAAGATCAAGAGATTGGTACCACTTCCCCTAATTCTGCTTTATTTTGAATACATTGGCTTATTTAGCTGCATTTTAAAAAGGGTTTATAATTTTTGACTTGTTTAAAATTGTTGAATCTCAAAGTCCTAAAATAAAATTTAAATTCCCAAACATAGCACTTAATTCCCTCCCCCCCCCCCCCCCTCCCCAATAGACCCAAACAGAGCCTTTAAATTTCCCCAAACAAATCCAAACAAATCCCAGCAAAACTCCCAATTAGAACCCCAAAACCATACCAAAACCCTGCAAAAATAAAAAGGGGTCTGAATGAATTGACCCTAAAATTCAAGTCAAGAATGCTCATTTTGGACCTACATACCAAGATCCAATAACCTATACTCAGATTTGGGTCAACTTAACACGAGTTAACCCACAAACTCCTAGTTGTACCTAACCAACTCCCAAGCCTAATTGGGCTTGGGTCAAATTACCTAGACCTAGACCTAAACCCTAAGGCCTAGACCCCAATCTGAAGACCCAAGTGGGGACGTAACCCAAACTAAGCCCAATAACCTAAGACCCAACCTAACTAAGCCCATAATGTACAAGGCCCAATTGGACCTGACCCAAACCAAGCCCAATACCCAAAACTAACTTAACCCTAACCTGACCCACTATTTATCCCAATCAAATTAGCCCAGGCCCAAACCAATTTAGGCCCCAACCCAAACCAAGCCCATCCTAACCTAGCCCCAACCAACCTTAATCATACCCAACCCAAACCCTAGACAAACCCTAACCCAACTAGAAGTCAAAAACCCGACCTAGCCTTGGTTAACCGAACTTTGGTTAACCTAATTTAACACTAAACCTAACCCAAGTAAACACCCAGGTTACCCAAGCCACACTCCCTATTTAGACCACAAGAAACTGGCAAAAAAATCCTAAGAAACTTAGGGAAGAATCAAAAGAGAAAGGAAAAAGGGGTAGGTCTCTTTACCTTTGGGTGGTTAGGGCTCGGATTCGAGATGCCTCTGTGTGTTTGTGTAATGTGCAAAAAGAGTGTGAAGAAGAAAGGAAGAAAGAATCAAGGAGAGAGGATCGAATAAAGAGAGATTTGGGAAGTTAAAATCAAACATAAAGAGATCGAGGGAGAAAGAAAGAGGTTGAAGGAGACAGAAGAGAGATATAAGATAATAAAGACAGGAATGGAGAAATGAGAGAAAGAATAAAGAGCAAAGGAGGTAAGAAAGGGATCAAAAGAGAGAAAGAGGAGAGAAGGGAGTAGGAGGTCCTACTTGCATCGCCATTGGAGGTGGTAAGGGCCTCCGGAGTTGGTGGTGGCTGCTGGAGGGTGCAACAGCCATGGTGTAAAAGGCAGAAAGAGAGCAAAAGGGGGGAGAGAGATGAGAGACCTAGAGAGAGTGAGAGGGGAGAGCATAGAGAGAGAGCTTCGAGAGAACTCAGAAGAAAAGAAAGAAATGAAAAGAAAAAGAAAAAAGAGAAAATAAAATATATATTAATTTAAAAAAAAAATTATTCCATGTTGGACACGTGTAACCACTCAAGTGGTGACACATGACACAACCACATCTATGCATTCCGCTGACGTCACCTATAAACATGGCACGATCTTGAACGTCCCTTTTACGTTTTCTTTGGATGATAGGATCACAACCACATCAGCTATCTGTGTCCTTTCCTTTGGGCCTGTAATAGAGTGCCACATGGTGGGTGACATCATTATAACGTCACCTTGTGTCACGAATCGACTATTTTCACACCTTTGTGAAAGGGTTGTGCGGTGCTAGCTAAAGCACTCTAGCTTAACTAGGTAGCCATTCATTTACCAACATTCATCCGCAAAACACTTTCATTAGCATTCAATCAAATAGCAGCAGAAGTAGTAAGCAATTATGAAAGGAGTGGCAGGCAAGCAGTAAACATTTTAGAAACGAAAACAACAACTCCATTGACATTGTGTGTTTAGCAAGGGAGGCAAGTAGGCTAAACATGTTGAAAATAGCTAGTGAGTTTTACAAGACTAATGAATACTCACCCTCCCCTAAAGAGCTTTACATGCAAAATTCATCCTGACACTAGGAAACATCAAAGTGACTGAGGAGTCATACTGCCTTATTTGGAATACAATGAAACAAATAGTAGAAAATAACCCTACACTAGCATTTACATGATGGAAACCCATCCCAAGCACATGAAACAAGCGGTCATAGGCAAGCATAATGCCCTGAACAAGCTTAGCTCATGACACTCCCCCACTTATGTGGTCGATGTCCTTGTAGACTTTGGCACTAGGTACACTTCAACTTTTTCCATGAACGGTTGCATATCTTCCACTGAAATCCAGCTAATTTCTTCATCACCGCGGCCTTTCCACTTCACTAGGAACTCCTGCCACTTCTTCCTTGGGGATATGGACCCTCTGTCTGCAAGGATATCTTCAAATTCACGTCTGTCAGATTGCACTGTCTTCAACTCTACTCTATTTGACTGACTTCTGGTCGGATTGTTGGCGTTGGTGTTGAACAGCTTGAGCTAACTGACATAAGACACATAATGCACTACGTTGAAGTGTTGCAGTCTTCTACCCACTTCTTCATCTTCTTAGAAGCTTTCTCCAGATAAGATCAAGCAATCTCTACATTTTGTCTCCAATCTCTGGTGAAGATGTACTCCCTAGGACTCTTTCCTCTGTACAGCTCATCCACTCTGTGAGGTAACAACAATTACTGGCCTGTAACAAGCTCAAAAGGGCTCTTGTTGGTTGTTGAGCTCTTTTTGGCATTGAAACAAAACTGAGCCACATCAAGTAGTTGCACCCAATTCTTCTGGTTGTCATTGACAAAATGGCGCAAGTACTCTTCTAGCAGCCCATTGAATCTCTACATCTGTCCGTCTGTCTGGTGGTGAGAACTCGAAGAGATGTTAAGATGTGAGCCAAGGAACTTGAAAAAATCTATCAAAAAGTTGTTAGTAAATATTGAGTCTCTGTCATAAACAATGTCATAGGGAACACCCCAATATTTCACAACATTTAGAATGAATAATTGTGTTGTTTCCTTTGCCAAAAAGTATTTTGGTGTGGCTATGAATGTACCATACTTCAAAAACCTGTCTATAACCACAAGTATTGACCCTGCATCTCCCACTTTGGGCAGGTTAGTGATGAAGTATAGTGAGACACTTTTCCACGGTTTAGATAGTACTAGTAAGGGCTCCAGCAACCCTACATTCTTCCTTCGTTCCCCCTTGTCTTGTGGGAAAGTGAGAGAAGTCTAGGTATAATCAACCACATCATCAAACATGTATGGCCAATAATACCTCAGCCTAGCATTCTTCCTTCACTCCCTTTTGTCTTTTTGGCAAGTGAGACAAGTATGGTTATAATCAACCACATCATCACACATATGTGGCCAATAATACCTCTGCTCTAGTAGTCCTATCATTGGAGTCATTCTCCGTGAATACCCTTCAATGAATTTTTTGTAATAGCTGGTAAGGCCAAGAAAGGAACACAACTCTTTCACTGTCATGGGGATCTTCCATTCTTAAATCGCCCTTACCTTCTTCATACCCCTCCAAATATGACCTTGCTCAATCACATGACCAAGGAACTTGTTGCTCCACTGAGTGAAAAAGCACTTCTCTTTCTTCACATACAAATTATTTCCCCTTATCCTCTCGAACACCTTCCGTAGATGCTCTTTATGTTTCCTTTGAAACAACACTAATGCTCCTAGAGGTGCTTTGGAAAGGCCAACATATCCCGCTTCCAACTCGTCAAGTTGTTTCCTCCGTTCTGCTCTCTCTAGAGGCAACATCTAACATGACCCTTTAGCATATGGTTTTACTCATGGCAACAACTCGAACTCATGCTCCATAGTCTGTCATGGAGGCAAGTTATGAGGCAGCTTGTCCGGCATCACTTCCTTATACTTATCTAATATTGCTTGGATGGTTGTAGGAACTAGCTTTTGGCCTACTTCTTCATCTACCACCACCATGACTAAATGTGTCTACTCGCTCTTTCTCAATCTCTTCTTAAGTTGTATGACTAAAAGGGACTTCCCATCGTCTCCTTTTATTGCAACGGCTTGCACCATGCATGGGTAATCTCCCATCAAACACAGAGAACAAGTAGAAGGCATCAACATTGCCTTTGTCCCCCTTAGGAAATCCATTCCCAAAATGATTGGAAATTCATCCAATGGCACCACTATAAAATTCACATAACCTTCCCACTATCCAAGCTTCATGGTCACTTGCTTGGCCACTCCCAAAGCAGGCTAGGCTACAAAATTTACCGCTTTCATGCGTCACATATCCTTCTCCAAATCCTTCTCCAAGGATAAGTTGAGTCTCTATGCTTCCAATTGCGAAACAAAATTATGAGTAGCCTCGGTATCCACCATAGTGCAGAAACTCTTCCCATTGATCCGCAGGTCCACAAACATCAATCCTTTTGCTTGTGTAACTTTTGGAGCTCTCACCTACTTTTCCAATGCGCTCACTTGATGCATTGCACCCACCCTCGGGGTATCCTCCTCTTCCTCATCACTTTGCACCACTTGTCTCGAAGTGGAAGCTTGTAAGGCATTGAGGGATCCTTTGTGTGGGCACTCCATAACTCTGTGAGGGCCTCCACACAAGTAACACAAAATTTTACTCTTCCCCCTTCCATTGGGTGTGTTGATTCCTTTAGACAACGAAGCTTCCTTTAAGGTTGATGCTTTAGAGTCGACTCTCCCACTCTTGGGTTTGCCTTTCATGAAATATTTTCAACTATTTCTCACTCTACCAAACCCTTTAGATGAAGCAGGGTTATCCCTAGTGTAGTCAGTCAAGCATTCTGCAATAGCTTGTATAGTAGACAAGTCTTGAACTCTTTGTCTATGAAGTTCAGTTCTTGCCAACAATTTCATCCCATCTGGAAAATAAAACAGCTTGTATTTCTCCGACATGTCCCTAATATCCAACATCAAAGTAGAAAATTGTTTCATGTATTCCTTGATTGACCCACTATGCTTGAGATCGCTCATCTTCTTCCTAGCATTATACTCAACATTCTCAGGAAAGAATTAGATTTTGTGCTCTCTCTTCAAGTCTGCCCAATAATCCACTACACATCTTCCATTTTCAATTTCCTGGTACTTGGTACGCCACTACAGTATGGCGTCACCAACCAAGTGCATGGTCACAATATCCATCTTTACCTGTTTTGAGGTCATCCTCACAACTTGAAAGTATTGCTCCACATCAAACAAGAAGTTCTCCAACTCCTTGGCATCACGAGTACCCCTATATGTCTTGGGTTTTGGTACCTTGATCTTGCTAACTCCCGGAGTGCTGGAGTTCCCCATAATAAGAACCATCAAATTCATCTTTGCATCCAGATCAACTATCTGTGATTGCAAATTTTCCACTAAGTGGTGAACGTCCTCCGACATTTCACCTATCAAACTTGCTTGATGCTTTTGTGATCCCATCACTTCATCAACAAGTTCCCTCAGTTGGGCCATGTCTATGACCACATATTGTTGGATGTTGCCTCAGCCTGTGCTTCTAGCACGCTGATTCTCTCAGCATTGTTTGGTGCCATGATCACTTATTTAAGCTTTCCAAATCCCACAACAAAGGTAACTGAATTCATGTAGCGAATAACCTTTGCTCTAATACCAAGTGTCACGGGCCAACTATTTTCACACCTTTGTGAAAGGGTTGTGCTGTAGTGACCCAAAGTGTAGAGACCCAAACCTGTACGTCGACGAAGTCCTTCAGATCCTCATCAACAAAATTCAGAGCCTCGTCGATGAGCAAATACCGATCAAATCAAAGAGAATATCCGAAACTTGAACTCGGTGACAAAGGGATGGCCTCGTTGAAGAGCCGTGTGGCGGATTCATCGACGAAGATGCCGCCTCGTCGACGAGTTGGACTTGGTCAAAGACCCTATAAATATCCATTTTAATTGCTTAGAAGCTAAGTTTGCTTCCAAACTCTCTCTCTCTCTACCAACGAAATTTCTCTCTCTCTCTCTAAGATTCTTCGCCATTCGTCGTCCGTTTCCAAAAACGAAGGGTATTGCGTGGATCAGAAGAGGAAACTCTACAATTTTAGTCGATCGGATCGTAGTTTTGAAGATTTTTGGGTTTTCCCAAAAATCAAGGTAAGGATCTGATCTTAATTTTGATTGGATATTTGGATAGTAGTAGAAAATATAGTAAGATTATATTCTGTGGTTTTTAGGTTTTAGGGATCCCGAGTTGTCGGTTTGGATCGTTTTCATACGAAATTTCGTTTCGAGTTAAAGGTAAAGGGAAATTGATTACAACAACACTTTTTGGAAAACTAAACCACTAAAAAGCTAGTTTATATTTATATGTATGATTTAATTGTTTATTTGCTAAATTCTACCGAGTAGAAATGTCGGTTTTACGATTTTACGATTTTTGGTAAAAACGAGGATTTTTGCATATGATCTCCAAATCTTATGAAAATTTATTATTTGCATTTATATTGTAATAGGCGATGCTTGAATCCTTTACTTTTCTTTTTAAGTGATGATTACTAGATTTATATCATTTAGCGGCTTTTTGGACTAAACTTGTGTGATATATGTTGAAATAGAAACGTATGAATTTTCTATACTATTGATATAGATTATGGGAACGGAGTTCCAATTTGTTATACTGAAAATGTGGAAAACAGAGGCCGGTTATACACCAAGCTGTATATATGTAAAAAGGGTAAACTGAGTAGATAGGCACCAGTTTGAACCCGATGTGATTATCTAAATTTGTGAAAATACTAGAATTGCACAGGTTACTATATTTTGCTATAAATTGTATATATGATAAATGGAACTACAACTTGCCACTAAAGGAGTTGAAATATACTCCAATGTAAGAAGTTAAAAAAGCTTCAGTAATAGGAGTTGAAAGAAACTCCAATGGCAGGGAATATTCCTCAGTTGGAAGGGTACAGTGCAACCACTCATGTTTAAAATCAGTATGGGTACATAGATAGTCGGCTAGTAGGTGTAATGAAACCACTGGTGAAATAATAAACTAAATGGGGGTAGTCGGACTATATATAGATACTTGACATATGCCTGCACGAACAGGGCGTTGTTAAAGATATCAGTGCGCAACCCGTGCCACGGGGTAAAATAGGCAATACATATATGACAAGCTGGTCGTTGTTCTACTAATCATATGCATGATTTAAATACTTGATGTGCAAATATATGTTATATGATACAGTATTATAAACAAATGTTTCAAACGTATGAGTTTGTATGAAAATGTGCATATATGCAGTCACACACTGTTGTAACACTTTCTTCCTTACTGAGAAGTATCTCACCCTATTATATAACCTTTGTTTTCAGGTTCGTCAGTACGTCGGTCTTAGTAGTTAAAGGGCCTAGGGAGACTATTTTTGGTTTAGCTTACGTAAGCATTTGAATCCTGTATTAAACTTAGATGAAATTCTTTTCTAGAGGATTGTAATAACAGAATTTATCATATGTCTGTATTTATGTAATTGTGGATGTATTGGTAAGCTATGGTATAAGACTAATATAAATCCCAATGGATGTTTATGTTTTTTCACCACATTTACATCGATATTATGTATGATTTATACCCGTATGTCTCTGGTTAGGGCGGGTCATTTACGTATCTTGAACAGGTACATGTACTTAGTATGAATGAGTGACACCTGGGTCCGTATAAAGGGTCGGGTCATTACACAAAGAATTATGGTATTTAAATAATGGAAGAAGAAGGATAAAGGAATTAAAGAAGGTAATTAAACAGATCCTCGTCGATGAACACAGGAGATTCGTCGACGAGAGCTCATGAGGGGCTCGTCGGCGGGTTGTGTCCCATCGACAAGAAGATACCGAGAGGGGTTTTGGTGATTCTGAATTTCATCAACGAGAAGTGAGAGTTCGTTGACGAATTGCCTTCTTGACCTCGTCGATGAAGTGATGTGACTCGTCGACGAAGGCTAGTGTATAAATAGCCTAAATTTCATTTTTTTTTGCTGAATTTTGACCCACCAACTTCTCTCTCTCTCCTCCATTCGTCCCTCCTTCCTTCTCTCTAAGATTTTGGGCCTGATTCTCGCCAGTTCAACGATCTGAAACCACCACGACACTCTTGGAAAAGTTCTCTACAAATCCACTAGAGTGGATCGTCGGTGGGGTTATTTTGAAATTCATCCCAAATTCAAGGTAACACTTTTTATTTGAAATTTGGTCTTTCCATAGTTATAGGAAATTTTGTACTGGAAGAAATACTGAAGTTTAGTTTTGAGAGATGTTGGTTTCAGGGTATTGAATGGGGAACCCCGCGAGTGCAAGACAAGTATATTTCAGGGGGTTTTTTTTCAGGAACCAGGTAAGGGATAAACTAAAGAAGTCATCTTTTTATGAAAATATTATTAAACTACTAGTAGATTTATGTTCAGAAAGCATGTATTATATTTGAGTATTATTGATAAAATGCTTATTTGGGAAAATAATGCTGTTATATTGAAATGTATGTATTAGTATAAAATGCCAGAAGATATGATTTCAGTATAGAATGTATGGTCTTATTCGGCATTGTGTGGCATGAATACTATTTTACGTGAAAAGTATTATATTAAGGCAATTTTACAGATAAAGTATGTTTTTAGAAATTATGGAATAATGCAGCACATTACGATTTTATAATACATAATAAAAAATATGTTTATTCTAATCATTATGCATGAAATGTTCGGCGCAAAGTCGGGATTGCTAGCCGGCACCAGGCAGTGTATTATGCATGATTTTCACGTAAGGCCATATTTATGAAATGTTCGGCGCAGTAGATATGAAAGTAATCGGCACAAGGTCGTATTTATTTATGTTATTATAGAAAATGATATCAATCTATTTACGTTAAACAATATATTATCATGTATTATATGTTATCAGAACCCGGATAATAGTTCAGTTTAGTTTCAGGAGCACGGTACCGCAACTATACAGATTAGATTATTATGTTTTAGACTTGTGCTAACCGGCCTTACAAGTAGAGGGGGTGGGAGATGGATAGTCGATGTGGCATTCAGTGTAGAGTTGTAGACGTCCACCTATCAGTCCGGACCAGGGTATGGCGTGTCCATCATACTTACAGACATTTTTGACTCGGCAATGGTCGGCCAGCCATTGTCGGGTCCCGCCTTTGGGCTGTACAACCCGTTATAGGGGGTAATACATGACATCAACTAGCTATACATCCTGGGTAAATTTCAATATTACTAGACATATCAGACAATTCATGAACAGTACAATTTATTAGAAATATGGAAGTATATGTTTATGCAGATATGATATGATTAATGTTTTCTAGTATGTAAAATGTACTGTATATCTATTATAGCACTAAATATTCATGTTGTCACACAACTGTGTTTAGTTTATTTTCCCTTACTGAGAGGTGTCTCACCCCCAGCTTAAATAATTTTCAGGAAACCCAGATAGACCAAGGTTGCCGTTGAAGCAATAGTTGATACCCCGCTAGGAGGGTAAGTTTTGGACTAGGATCAGGGGATTTGTGTTATGAGATCCTATGTGTGTTTTTGTTGTTTTGGGAATTGTATATAAATACAGTGTTAATGTGGATTATAGTTAATTCTGGTATTATGCACTTTATGGTTTGGTGAATGTAATTTATTTTACTGCTGCTTAGGTTTCTGCTATGTATGATAGGTGTGTGTCCCCGTTACCCACAGGTTCGGGTTGACTTTATTAAATATGATTAATTGTATGGTAGTTAAGCGGGTCATTATAGTTTGGTATCAGAGCCTAGGGTGCTAGGTTCTGTAGACTCTAGAATGCAACAGTAATAATACCAGAGTATAGGATAAAGGAATTTGAGGTCTGGTTTTGTAGCCTAGATGTAGGACTTCTGTGATGGTTTGTGTGATTTTCCTAGGGTGATGATTTTAGGAAAGTCATGTTAAACTATCATCGGGTTGGATATCTAGGTTGTAGGATTGAACCTTGAATTGAGATCAGGAGTGATGAATTAATTAAGAAGAGAATTTGTACTAGTTGGATGATATGTTAAGGTGATAGGGTTCTAAATTAAGTTTATTGTCTTTTCAGGATGGGCCCTAGAGGCAGTAGTGCCCAGGCTAGTGGAAATGAGGGAGCTGGGCCCTCAAACGCTACAAGCGGTGATTTAGATGCAATTTTACACGGCGTGGCATAACAGGTTATGGTTGAAATTGTTAGGAATTCCAAGGAGCTGGGTGGTTCGTCTGCAGTCCACGACAGCTCGATTGAAAAATTCATTAAGATGAATCCTTCAGCTTTCTCAAGGGGAACTAATCTTGCTATTGCTGAAAACTGGGTGTAGGAGATTGAAAAGGTATTAGCAGTACTATAGTGTACTGAGGAGCAGAGGGTGTTGTTCGCTACATATAAACTTACTGGAGAGGCTGAGAGATGGTGGACGACAGTGAAACTCCTAGAGCAGCAGAGGATAGTACCTATGGAGATGACATGAGGGCGATTTAAGGAGATATTCTTTGATAGGTATTTTCCAGCCTCATCCAAGGAAGCTAAGATTGAGGAGTTCCTGAATCCGAAGCAGAGACAGAAGATAGTACAATAGTACGTGGCAAGGTTCATTGAACTATCTTGCTTTAACCCATACATTATTCCTGATGAGGTGAAAAAAGTACGACAGTTTGAAAGAGGTCTTAGGAGAGAAATATATAAGCAGGTGTCAATACTGAAGTTACAGGATTTTGCCAAGTTGGTTGATAGGGCCACTATAGCAAAAATTGGGGAGCGATTGGAGGTTGAGGAGCAGAAACAAAAGAAGAGATCCACACCTTCTGGTTCTCAGCAGGGGTTCTGTTGTGGTTTGTGGAAGAGAGGTGGCTACTATAGAGACCGGAGGCAAGAGATAAGGAATCATGGTTTTCAGGGTATGTAGCCACTGCCAGCTTGCCCGATTTGTGGAAAGAGGCACTCGGGGGAGTGTCGTGACGGGGGAGGTATTTGCTACCGGTATGGGGAGTCAGGGTATGTGATAAGAGATTATTAGGCTCAGATAGGTGCTGCTTCTGCCCCTAGACCTGCTCGAGGAGGCTATCAGGTGCCATGTGGAGGCTAGCAAAGGAACATGGCTCTAGCTAGGATTTTTTCTCTAATGCCAGGTGATGCTGAGGCAGCCTACGATGTGGTGACAGGTATGGTTAATATGTTTCTATTTAATATGTGGTGACAGGTATGGTTAATATGTTTCTATCCACACACTCGTTTGTGTCATTGAGATGTATTAAACTATGTGGGGCAGACACACAATTATTAGACATTGAACTACTAGTGACTACACTGACTAGGTTAGCAGTGAGGTGTAGTAGGGTGCTTCGTGGCTGTTCAATTGATATTCAAGGGAGAATTTTATCTATTGATTTGATAGTGTTGGACATGCATGGTTTTGATGTCATATTCAGCATGGATTGGCTAGCAGCTAACTATGCTAGTATAGATTGTCGTTTGAGAGAAGTGATATTTAGACCTTTAGGAAGACCAAAATTCAAATTTATAGGGTCACGAGTGCAATCTCTACCTCAATAGTTTCAGCTATTCAGGCAAGGAGATTGCTTCTAAGTGGTTGTCAGGGATTCATGGCCTTGGTGTAGGAAATAACAGGGAATGAAGTGAAACTCACTAGTACGCTAGTAGTAAAGGAGTTTATAGATGTGTTTCTAGATGAATTACTAGGTTTGCCACCTAATCGTAAGGTAGATTTTTCCATTGATCTGCTTCCAGATACATCACCGACTTCTAAAGAACCGTACCAAATGGCGCCAACAGAATTGGTAGAATTAAAAGATCAGTTACAAGATTTACTTTATAAGGGTTTCATACGACCTAGTGTATCTTCGTAGGGAGCTCTAGTATTATTTATGAAGAAGAAGGATGGGTCTATGATGAAGTGTATAGATTATAGGGAGATTAATAATGTGACAATCAAGAGCAAGTATCCTCTACCCCATATAAATGATTTATTTGACCAGCTCCAAGGTACATGGGTATATTCTAAAATTGACCTCAGATCAGGCTATTATCAGGTGAAAGTAAGGGCAGAAGATGTATCAAAGATGACCTTCAAGACCAGGTATGGACATTACGAGTTCCTTGTTATGCCATTTGGTTTGACAAATGCTCCTGCGATATTCATGGATTTAATGAATAGGATTTTCCATCCATTTTTAGACCAATTTGTTGTTGTTTTTATTGATGATGTACTAGTTTATTTAAGGAGCTATGAGGAGCATGAGATGCATTTGAGGCAAGTTTTGCAGACACTCAGTGAAAAGAAGTTGTACGCTAAGTTCAGTAAATGCAAGTTCTGGCTCGAGAAGGTTGTATTTTTAGGGCATATTATCTCAGGGGATGGAATTTTTGTGGATCCTAGTAAGATTGATGCGATAGTGAATTGGGCTAGACCGAGGAACATCCAAGAGATTAGGAGTTTCTTGGGGTTCGCTGGATATTACCGTCATTTTGTTGAGGGATTCTCAGCGTTATCAGGGCCTCTGACACAACTGACTAGGAAGAACGTCAAATTTGAATGGGACGACAGCTGTGAGTAGAGTTTTCAGGAATTGAAACAGAGACTTGTCACGGCCCCAGTGTTGATCATTCCGCAGTGTTGATCATTCCGTCAGGGGGCAAGGGTTATACTATATAGTGATGCGTCCTTGAAGGGACTTGGTTGTGTATTGATGCAGCATGGTAGAGTAGTAGCATATGCTTCCAGGAAATTGAAAGAATATGAAAAGAACTACCTACCCATGATCTAGAATTAGTTGCAGTGGTACATGCATTAAAGATTTGGAGGCATTATTTGTACGGCGAGCAATGTGAAATTTTCTTCTACCATAAGAGTTAAAAGTACTTCTTCACTCAGAAGGAATTGAATATAAGACAAAGAAGGTGGTTGGAGCTTATTAAATATTTCAATTGTACCATCAATTATCACCCAGGAAAATCAAATGTGATAGTTGATGCTTTGAGCAGGAAGTCTGTGAGACCAGTATTGGCAGTTATGGAGATCCAGTATCCGATCATGATGGATCTGGAGAGACTCAGCATAGAGTTGATGGAGAGTGATCCTCCAGTACATATTTCCAGTTTAGTGGTACAACCTACTCTGTAGGAAAGGATTAAAGCTGCTCAGAAGGAAGACCCAGAATTAGTATAGGTATTAGTTAGAGTGCAAAATGGACAGGGGGAGGAATTCTGTTTGTCAGATGATGGAGCTTTACGGTTCTGTTTTAGGTTATGTGTTCCTACCGATGTTGACATCAGAAAGACCATTTTAAAGGAGGCTCACAGATCTTTGTACACAGTTCATCCCGGCGGTACGAAAATGTACAGGGATCTGTGAGAGTTTTACTAATGAAGTGGTATGAAGAAGGGGATTACTGAGTATGTAGCACAGTGTCTGACGTGCCAGCAGATAAAGGCTGAGCATCTGAGGCCAACGGGTCAGTTGCAGCCGCTATTTATCCTAGAGTGGAAGTGGGATCATATATTTATGGACTTTGTTTTAGGGCTGCCATCGGCATTGCATGCCCAGAATGCAATTTTGGTGATTGTAGATCAGTTGACTAAGACCGCCCATTTCCTACCTATCAAGATCAGCTACTCCCTTAATCGTTTGGCAGAGATTTACATTCAGGAGATAGTCCGTTCTCACAGAGTGCCTGTGTCTATAGTGTAAGATTGAGACCCGCGTTTCACGTCACGTTTCTGGAGGATCTTGTAGGAGGCTATAGGGTCTCAGTTGTCTTTTAGCACGACATTCCATCCTCATTCAGACGGATAGACTCAGAGGACGATACAAATATTAGAAGATATGCTTTGAGCATGCATACTGGACTTTGGGGGTAATTAGACTCAGTTCATGTCGTTGGTAGAATTCGCGTATAATAACAGTTATTAGGCCAGCATTGATATGACACCGTTTGAAGCTCTGTACGATAGGAGATACCATTCTCCATTATATTGGGACGAGATGAGTAAGCAGAGAGTTGTGGGATCAGAGCTAGTGCAGCAGGCGTACGATAAGGTTCGACTCATTAGAGATAGAATTAGTACAACTCAGAGCCGACAGAAGAGTTATGCTGATAATCGCCGTAGGAAATTAGAATTTGATATTGGTGATCATGTATTTTTTAAGATAGCTCCATTAAAAGGGGTTATGAGGTTTGGAAGAAAGGGTAAACTTAGCCCTAAGTTTATCGGTCCATTTAAGATTCTAGAGAAAGTGGGACCGGTTGCCTACAGATTAGCTTTACCACCTATGTTATCTAGGATGCACAACGTATTCCATGTTTCCATGTTGAGAAAATACGTCCTAGACCCTTCTCATATAATCAGTTATAGTGAATTAGAGTTCAGTAACTCACTAGTTTATGAGGAAGTACCAGTACAGATTCTAGATAAAAGAGAACAGGAATTGTGCAATAAGAAGATTCATTTGGTAAAAGTTTTATGGAGGAATCATGCAATAAAATAGGCTTCTTAGGAACTCAAGGAACAGATCATACAGAAATACCCACAATTGTTCCAAGAAGTTCATATATAACCAGGAAAATGTAAGTAAATAAGTAGTATTTCTTTTGCAGGTACATGCAATAGTTTAGTTATGAATGGTCTTTTAGTTTTGGGAGAATTTTATTTTATATATGTAATCTCTTAGAACTTGAAATATAATCACGGTATTCTTCCGTCATAAGTTAGGGTAAGTAATAAAATAAGTAGACCATTTTGCCTTTAAGGGATGATGAGTTATATGGATAGTAAATTTCGAGGACAAAATTTTATAAGGAGGGGAGAATGTAGTGACCTAGAGAATTATAGTATTTAAATAATGGAAGAAGAAGGAGAAAGGAATTAAAGAAGGTAACTAAATAGAGCCTTGTCGATGAACACAGGAGATTCGTCGACGAGAGCTCATGAGGGGCTCATCGACGGGGTTGTGTCCCATCGATGAGAAGATACCGAGAAGGGTTTTGGCGATTCGGAATTTCGTCAATAAGGGGTGAGAGTTCGTCAACGAATTGCCTTCTTAACCTCATTGACGAAGTGATGCGGCTCGTCGACGAAGTCTAGTGTATAAATAGCCTAAATTTCATTTTTTGGCTGAATTTCGATGCACCAACTTCTCTCTCTCTCCTCTATTCGTCCATCCTTCCTTCTCTCTAAGATTTCGGGCCTGATTCTCACCGATTCGACGATCTGAAACCACCACGACACTCCTGGGAAAGTTTTCTGCAAATCCACTAAAGTGGATCGTCGATGGGGTTATTTTGAAATTCATCCCAAATTCAAGGTAACACTTTTTATTTGAAATTTGGTCTTTCCATAGTTATAGGAAATTTTGTACTCGAAGAAATACTGAAGTTTAGTTTTGAGAGATGTTGGTTTCAGGGTATTGAATGGGGAACCCCGCGAGTGCAAGACAAGTATATTTTAAGGGGTTTCTTTTCAGGAACCAGGTAAGGGAATAAACTAAAGAAGTCACCTTTTTATGAAAATATTATTAAACTACTAGTAGATTTATGTTTAGAAAGCATGTATTACATTTTAGTATTATTGGGAAAATGCTTATTTAGGAAAATACTGTTGTTATATTGAAATGTATGTATTAGTATAAAATGCCAGAAGATATAATTTCAGTATAGAATGTATGGTCTTACTCAACATTGTGTGGCATGAATATTATTTTACGTAAAAAGTATTATATTAAGTCAATTTTACAGATAAAGTATGTTTTTAGAAATTATGGAATAATGCAGTACATTACGATTTTATAATACATGATAAAAAATATGTTTATTAGATCATTATGCATGAAATGTTTGGCGCAAGGCCGTGATTGCTAGTTGGCACAAGGCTGTGTATTATGTATGATTTTAGCGCAAGGTCGTATTTATGAAATGTTCGGCGTAAGGCCGTAGATATGAAAGTAATCGGTGCAAAGCCATATTTATTTATGTTATTACATAAAATGCTATCAATCTATTTACGTTAAATAGTATATTAGCGTGTTTTATATGTTCTCAGAACCCGGATGACAGTTCAGTTCAGCTTCAAGAGCACGGTATTGTAGCTATACAGATCAAATTATTATGTTTCAGACTTGTACTAACTGGCCTTGCAAGTAGAGGGGGTGGGAGATGGATAGTCGATGTGGCTTTCAGTGTAGAGTTATAGACGTCCACCTAGCAGTACGAACCAGGGTGTGATGGGTCCATCGTACTTACAGATATTTTTGACTTGGTAGTGGTGTGCCAGCCATTGTCGGGTCTCGCCTTCGGGCTGCACAATCCGTCATGGGGGGTAATAAATGACATCTGCTAGCTATACATCCGGCGTAAATTTTAGTATTACTAGACATATCAAACAATTCATGAATACTACGATTTATTAAAAATATGGAAGTATATGTTTATACATATATGATATGATTAATGTTTTCTAGTATGTAAAATGTATTATATATCTATTATAGTACTAAATATTCATATTACTGCACAACTGTATTTAGTTTATTTTCCCTTACTGAGAGGTGTCTCACCCCCCGCTTAAATAATTTTCAGGAAACCCAAATAGACCGGCGAACCAAGGTTGCCGCTGAAGCAATAGTTGATACCCCGCTAGGAGGGTAAGTTTTGGACTAGGATCAGGGGATTTGTGTTATGAGATCCTAGGTGTGTTTTTGTTGTTTTGGGAATTGTATATAAATACGGTGTTAATGTGGATTGTAGTTAACTCTGGTATTATGCACTTTATGGTTTGGTGAATGTAATTTATTTTACTGCTACGTAGGTTTTCGCTGTGTATGACAGGTGTGTGTCCCCGTTACCCACGGGTTCGAGTTGACTTTATTAAATATAATTAATTGTATGGTAGTTAAGTGGGTCGTTACATGTGCAGCGCTAGCCAAAGCACTCTTGCTTAACTAGCCAGCCTATCATTTACCAACATTCATCCACGAAATATTTTCATTAGCATTCAATCAAATAGCAGCGGAAGTAGTAAGTAATTATGAAAGCAGTGGCAAACAAGCAGTAAACATTGAAGCAACACAATTCATTAACAACGCCTCCGTTGACATTGTGTGTTTAGAGAGGGAGGCAAGTAGGCTAGACACGTTGACAATAGCTAGTGAGTTTTACAAGATTGATGAACACTCACCCTCCCCTAAAGAGTTTTACATGCAAAATTCATCATGGCATTCGGAAACATCAAAGTGACCAAGGAGTCATACTGCCTTATATGGCATACAATGAAACAAATATTAGAAAATAATCCTACACTCGCATTTACATGATGGAAACGCATCCCAAGCACACAAGACAAGCGGTCACAAGCAAGCATAATGCCCTTAATAATTTTAGCTCGTGACGCTTTGCCACGTGTTACCTAAAAAAAAAGTGAATCAAGCTGCTCCTTGGCTGCCACATGTCACCACAAATGGGTGACACTTGGCAATCTTAGGTTGGTTTCCCGCCTTCCCTCTCTTAAATCGAGTCAACCCAATTTGACCCGAACCCTTCCAATTAACCTAGTAAAACTAGTTGACCCGGTTTGATCTAGTTCAATATCCTTGAACTGCTCCCTATTTTCTCTTATTTAAAAATAATTTTAAATTCATTAAAAATATAAAATAAAAAAAATAACTTTGAGTCTTTTTTTTTTTTTGACTTAGGGTGTCCAAAAAATGATAAAAAATAAAAAATTCCAAAAATAAATAAAAATAAAAGAAATTCCCTAAAAAATCTCAAAAAATTAAAAAAAATTGATAAAATTTATAGAAAATTTAGAAATTTTTCCTAAAAAGTAGGGTTTACTTTGGGCTCATTTTTGCTTCATTTTGATGCATTTATCTAATCATTTGACATGTTTAATATTTATATGCATAATATTTTGCATGTGTGTGTATGTGTGCGACCTAATGATAAAACAAAGGGTTTAGGTGTTTCTGACCTCACCTATATCAATTTTGAGGGAGGTTTATTTAGTAGACGCCTTACTTTAGAGGTCTTATTAGACCTTCCTAAATCGTACTTGGTTTTGCATTCTATTTTAAAATGTCAATGTTCATTTGATTATTTAGGAGCCAATTAAAGATTATCTTACTAAATTTGAGAAAACCCATAGTTAATTAGGTATCGTTTGTATAATGGGTATATAAGGGGTGCTAATACCTTCTCCTCGCATAACTGTACTCCTGAACTTATTTCTAGTAAAAATAGATCAAGAATCCTAGTTCCTTGGTCTTACAATTAGTTTAAAGATCAATCAATAAGAAGTAATTATGTGAACTAACCACACCTAGGTAAATAATTGGTTAGTGGCAATTCCACTAAACCTTCATTAACACAATTCTCTTACCCCTTGTCATTTTGGACCCTCCGGAAAGTTGTGACAGCTTGGCAACTCCACTAGAGACTTTGAGAGTCAAGCCAAGGATTAGCATCTGATTATCTTTAACAGTTAACCAATCATGACATTGTCTTCTTCTTTAATAACTTGTATGCTTATGTATATGTATGTATATGTGATTCTTTTATTACTTGCAGGTTGAATGGTTTATGGTTTTCCTAAGATTTCTCTTGCACACTTCACAAGTTCTATACCTAGGCTTTACCCTATTAGGAATAGATAGGAATTTAGTAGCGTTAGCTTTTGTGAGGCATGAGTCTAGGGGTGCACAAATCACTTCATTCAGTTTGTATCTTTTCCAAACCCTTATGAGAGGAGGATAGAAGACATTCTCGGAACCTCTCTTCAATAGGAATAGAGCTTAAGCTTCACGAGCTAAAACATTATCATCTTCCCTAGTATAAAGCCTCACAGATGACATGTGATCAATAAACCTACTCGTGTTGGGACAGAAGCTCCATCCTTCTTAGTAGACCATTTTTTACAATTTATCATTATTGCTTAGTGTAGTACAATTTTTTCCATTTGAGTTTGACTATATTAATTGTGCATGATTCTTCCCTCTTTCTTAAGAATTTTTCAATATAGTAGAGATGGCACTTCTTCCTACACTGAATCACGTCTCCCTAAATAAGGTTTGAAACTTAATCTTCCAAGGCTTGTTTCTTTCCTAGTTACTCATTAGTTCGTATAGGTGGGTTCATTCTTGTTGTCTATCGGCAGTTTTAGGTAAGGAATCTGTTAGACCAAGTGGTTAAAAGTCTTTCATCCCAACTATGTTTGATGACAACAACCCATTAATAGTTCTTTAAGGCTACTAACCTTTTTCTTTAGTCGTGTTCAGTTGCACAGAATGGAGCCAAAGCAAAAAAGTTTCAAATAAGCCAGAAGCAACTCGTGACAAGACCAAAAGTTCAGCCACTCAAAGCATTCATGGACACTACATCATATGCAAGTGTTCTAAAGATTGAGTGTGAAAGTGAGAGATATTATTTTGTAAATCCCTTGTATATAGAGTGACTCAAATAAAGTGTAAGAAATGGACATGTTGGAAGTCCCAACCCGGAGTATATAATCTAGAGGGGGGGTGAATAGACTCTTTTCGCGAAATACGTATTTTTCTACAAAATAAAAACTCTTGGCAAGATACAAGAAATTATATCGCAATATAAATATAAATCATGCACAAGATATAAAATAAAGAGTGTACAGTAGAGAAAGAACAACATCGGTATTTTTACGTGGTTCGGCACCAAGCCTATGCCCACGCCTTAGCACCAAGCCAAGGATTCTACAATCCACTATAATCGCTCCTTCTGCGGTGGAGCAAGCCTTACAAACTCGGGAACAAATCCCTACCGCTCACAAAGAGTCTTTACCGATTCGCTTCACAAAGAACCTTACAACTTGGTTCACAAAGAACCTTTCACAAGAAGATGGAAGATTACAAACAATGCTCCTTACAATGAGCAAATATTATTTACAACTCAAATCTCACACTATTCTCTCAAAAATTGAATCAAACACAATAAGTGAGCAAGAGAGAATGAGCACATGTAATGAAGAACTAATATGCAATGTGCTAGGTTTTGTATAAAATGATGTTTTTTACTAACAATGATCAAAGACCTTCAAAACCATGTTAATACAAGTCTAATAGCTTGCATTTATAGCCCAAGAGCCTTAGGAGCCATTAACTAGCCGTTGGGGGGAAGAAAAGATATTTTATTTGGCAAACTAGCCGTTTTTCGCCCGTTAGCATCATTCTACTCGTTGGACTTGTCGACGAATCCCCTGTGTTCGTCGACGAGATCCCTGAATCAAAAAAAGTCATAAAAATGAAAGTTGTGGAATTTTGTATTAGATTTCCAGGGACACCAAGATAGTCCCATTTGGAATTTTCTACCAAAAGTTATGCTCAAAATACCAAAGGGTGTTTAGGACTCAAGGCTGCACTACGGTAGTGACGATTGCTTTGTTTTTCCTTGTCAAAAAGCGTTTTAATGACTTAAAACATTCTTGGAAAAAAGTATATGAAATACATTGAGTCTAATGAAGATTAAAACTTGTCCAAGTGAATTTCCCCATAAATATAAGATATCTTGTTTTATGAAAACATATTTGAAAACTCGTTTCGATATCTTATATGCTTAGTATGTCCTTTATTGAAAATATGCTTGACTTTAGGACTTAAGGACGTAGAGCTAGTTTTGTAAAATCGGGACCAAGTTTTGAAAATGTTTATAACTCATATATTACTTAACACTTGTCCCATTTTGAAAACTTAATTGAGTATAGGATTCTTTTGACAACCTCTTTGTTTTTACTTTGAAAACTATGAATTGTGAGTTTGTTACTTTTGTGCAGATCCTATATGCTCATGTGTCCTAGTATGTTTATGCAATGGCTCAATTCTTACTCAAAAATCATGCAAGACACACACCGCAAGAGTTATAATACGCACTCACTCACACAACCCTTATTACAAGTAATTTATACACAATAAAAACTCCGGGATGTGCTTTGGTGCTTCTGAATCAATGTCCTTCCGATCTTTTCTATTTGATGTCTACTAGGTCTGATCTTTGCTTCCATTTTGGTATCGGTGTATCTGACACTTTGTACCTATACTAGATAAGATCTGCAAGGATGGAAAATACTAGAAACAACAAATAGGTTAATATCATCAAAACATATAAACCAAGATAGTGTAGCTGACAGGGCTAACATTCTCCCTCTTTTTGATGATGTCTAAAACATAAGGAGAATGATATGCTAGTCAAATTTATGTAGATGATATCATTTTCGGTGCCACCAATGAAACTTTATGTCAATATTTTGCTCAAACTATGCAGGAAACATTTGAGATGAGTATGATGGGTGAACTAACATTCTTTCTAGGATTATAAATTAAACAAATGAAACATGGAATCTTTATAAATCAAGCCAAATACGTTAAGAACATGTTAAAGAAATTCAGTCTTGAAATGGGTAAATCTAAGGTAACCCCTATGAGCATCACAACAAAGTTTGATGCTGATGAAAAAGGGAAAAATGTTGACCAAAAACTCAATTGTGGAATGATCGGTAGTTTGTTGTACCTCACTTCTAGCAGGCCTGATATAATGTTCAGTGTTTGCCTATGCGCTAGATTCCAATCTTGTACCAAAGAATCTTATATTCATGCAGTCAAAAGAATCTTTAGATACTTAGCAGGCACCCATGACTTAGGACTCTTCTATCCAAAGAATGCTCCCTTTGATCTCACATGCTACTCTAATGCTGACTACGGTGGTTGCAAAACCGATAGAAAAAGCACTAGTGGAACATGTCATTTCCTAGGACACTCTCTTGTGTCCTGGTTTTGCAAAAAACAAACCTCCATAGCTCTCTCAACCACCAAGGCTAAGTATATTGCAGCCAGTAGTTGCTGTGCTAAAGCCTTATACATGAAACAACAGCTTGAGGACTTCTAAATCTTAGTTAAGGGTACTCCAATCCATTTTGAAAATACTAGCACCATCAAAATTTCAAAAAATCCATGCCTCCATTCTAAAACTAAGCATATTGAAATTAGGCACCATTTATTCAAGACCATGTTCAAAAGGGAGACGTTGAGTTGGTTTACGTTCCTACTGAAAATCAACTCGCCAACATTCTAACTAAGCCACTCAATGAAGAAAGATTCCATAAAATCTGGCATGCCCTAGGCATGTGTACTCCTTCAGATATATCATATGATCCTTATATTGGTTCTTACTCCAGCTCATCCTACGCTTAACTCAATTTTTTCTGTCTCTTTCTGCTCTTGTCGACGAACACAGGGTATTCATCACCGAGAAGCCTGTCATATTTGTTGATGAACACAGGGGTCTCGTCGTCGAATTTGGCTTAATTTCATCGACGAACACAGGGCCTCGTCGACGAAATTTGTCAGGACACTTCATATTCCCGCTCGCACAACCCCTTCTTTTTGCCACCCCTAGCCATCATCTTTCAATCCCTCTCCTTCCTCTCAACGCTCTGTCTCTCTCTCCCCTCCTTCTCTCAACCCATCTTGTCCTAAGCACCCTCTCGACCCTCTACCTCATTCCACCTCTCTCTCTCTCTCTCTCTCTCTCTCTCTCTCTCTCTCTCTCACCACTACACATGCTCTCCCCAGCCTCCCCTCTCCTTGGCTCTCCTCTCATCGCCTACCATCTCTTCCATCTCTCCAGCTCTCCCCTTCCCCTTCATCCTTCAATGGCTCCTAGACTGAAGCGTTGTAATCTTCAAACCGATGCCGGTGAAGGCTTCTCTCATCGTCCTACCACCAGTCCTTCTCCGACTGCCCTCGCAAACTCTGACCCCCATTTTGTCTCTTCCGAGGCCGCCTATCGCTATCAGAATAACATTCTAAAGCGGCACATCGTTTATGGGAAGATTGTGCCCTCCGACTTCCTTTAGCTCCATTTTCCCACTCTCCTCTCCAAAATCAAAGCTCTCGGGTGGGATGCTCTTTTCGACCTAGATAAGCTTGTCTATGAGGACCTGGTTTGCGAATTCTACGCCAATTTTGTTCCCTCACATTGTGGCATTGCCGCCTACTCCACAGTTCACGGGACCATCATTCAAGTCTCCGAGGACACAGTCTCCACCGTGCTTGGTTGCACCAATTATCCACTCTGAGACCTCCTTAAGGCTTCTCGGCCCACACGGTTTGACTGGTTCGACTCGCATGCTGCACTTAAGCTCATTACTAGTAACCCTCACATTCCCTCCATTGCCCGCCCCAAATCCAAGGACCTCACCGTTGAATTTAGGGTCCTCCACCACATGATCACATACAATCTTTGCCCTTGCACTGGTGGATGGGATTGGGTCACATTGGGCGATATTTTCAGCATGTACTGCCTCTGGGTTGGGCGTGGTATTTACTTGCCCTCCATCATTGTTCAGAATATGGAAGAGAGCCTCAAAAGGCAGCGGGGTTGCCTTCCCTATGGTCGTCTTCTCACGACCTTTTTCGATCATTTCGAGCTCATTCGTGCTGGCTTGCCTTGCATTCTTCCTGCAACCGAGGATATATACACCGAGGTGACCCTTCGTCACATGCATTTTGAAAAGGACAAAGCAACCAACACGTGGGTCAAAGCCCACAAGCAGGGTCATGTTCTGATCGATGAAGTTGAGGCCGCCATGGAGGAAGAAGAAGAAGAAGGCGAGGATGAGGATACTTCCTATGGCCATATCCTGGAGTACCTAGACGACCTTCAACATGCCATGACGCAGTCTGAAATACGTCACTGCAACCATTTTGATTCCCTAGATGCGTCCCTTGCCCGACAAGAAAACACCAATCGCGCTCGTTTTGACACCATTGACGCTTCCTTTGCCGCCCTCTTCGACCGCCTTGGTCACCCGCGCGAGTAGCCCTCTGTTTCTGCTTTCCCCCAATTTTGATAATGGTAAAGGGGGGGAGATATAGGCTTTTATTTGGATGTATTTCTAGTTGGTGTAGTAGCTTAGTAGTCATTGCGAGTAATGTAGTAATTTTGTATTTCACTGAAATTATTGTACTTAGCAAGTATTGAAATTGTTGAACATAAATGCACTATCTTTGTACCAACATGCTTGAATACTACAATGATTGTTATACTGGACTATTACATCTCGATTTTATGCAGGATTACTTGGGAAATGTCTTACTTATAGACGACATGCTGCCGAAAATTTTTTTAAAAAAAATCTTCATTCATATAACGCAAACATTAAGGGGGAGAATTTATTTAAATTCTAAACCTATACATTTAGTAAGGGGGAGCATATATCTTTCAAAAAGAACACTAATGGATTGCCATCATCAAAAAGGGGGAGAATGTTAGACCAAGTGGTTAAGAGTCTTTCATTCCAACTATGTTTTGATAACAACAACCCATTAGCAGTTCTTTAAGGCTACTAACCTTTTTCTCTAGTCGTGTTCAGCTACACAGAATGGCACCAAAGCAAATAAGTTTCAAATAAGCCAGAAGCAACTCGTGACATGACCAAAAGTTCAGCCACTCAAAGAATTCATGGACTCTACATCATATGCAAGTGTTCTAAAGATTAAGTGTGAAAGTGAGAGAGATTATTTTGTAAATCCCTTGTATATGGAGTGACTCAAATAAAGAGCAAGAAATGGGCATATCACACACACACAACAAAAACAAGTAAAGCTACTTAAGGTGTCTAAAAACCCTTAAACAGACAAGGACCTTTCTTAGAACTTAAAAGGATTCTTTCTAAAGAAGTAAGAAGGGACTCGTTGATGAACACAGGGCTTCGTCGACGAGTATAACACATACCCTTGTCGACAAACATAGGGATCTCATTGACGAAAAGAAACCGAGACTTATCTGAATTCAGAACCAGCAACTCGTCGATGAACACAGGACTTCGTCGACGAATATATTGAAGAGCTCATCGACGAACACAGGGTTCTTGTCAACGAAAAGAAATTGAGACTTATCTGAATTCAAAACCAACAACTCATCAACGAACACAAGGCTTCGTCGACGAATACACTGAAGAGCTCATCGACAAAGTACAGATCTCGTCGACGAATGTCGGGCTGCAGGGTTCATTAAATGTAGCAGAACGGCTAGTTTTACCCTTATCTTGCATTAATAAATGTCCAACGACTCTCCAGCACCTAGCTCACCTATTTGGTGTTTAAATAAGGGTTATTGCATTTACTCCTATCCAAGAAAGCTCATTTACTTATTAAGATCATTTATTGTGCTTTCATTCTAGGGTTTCCCTTATACTCACTTGCCCTCTTCTTGCTGCTCTTGCTCTTGTTTTTACTCCATTGAAAAGAGGACATAATGTGAGGATATTGTGGTGATACTCAACTTAAAAGGAGTTTTTAATATTGTATTCACCTCTTATCGACTACTTGTAAAGAAAGGCCCTTTGTGAGCCATTGTAAGGTATCTCTAAGTGAGTAGCTTGTTGAAGATCTTTGTGAGCAGTTGTGTGTATTGGCTTCTCCGCCTGAAGGAGGATCGTATAGTGGATTTTTGGAATCCTTGAGTTGGTATCAAGGCATGGATGTAGACTGGGTGCTGAACCACATTAATATCGGCGTGTTAATTTTCTTTTCTCTCCTCTCTCTTTTATACTGCTCATTCATTACCATTTGCTGCACTTTTATATTGTGATATTATGCACTTGTTCTTGGCAAGATTTTTGTGTTTGTAGAAAATTTGCATATCCACAAGGAACGTCTATTCACCCCCCCTCTAGACGCTCAACCGGGCCAACAAAATCATTATCAATCTTAAGGTCATCATCCCATTTCCCTAGGTGACTCCTTTATCAGGGTATCCTTTCCCTTAATGGGAGTGATTTCTTTCTTTGCTTCCATTTGATTAGGTCACCATTGCTTACACAATTCTTTCATTCTTTTGATGTAAGGGCTCTTGTATACTCACCCACTCTGTGGTGTACATTCTAGGGTAGCATCCATTCAAGAAAACCCTAATTTAAGGAATCTCTTTAAGTCACCTTTAGGCTCTACTTCAGATCTTTTAACCACCTACTTGTAGTGTTGTTAAGCATTTTTCACTTCACTCCTTTACCTAGTTGCATCACTTGATATCATGCATCCCCTCATTACTATTCATTCTTAGGAAAGCCTACTCGAAGTGTGAGCTTCCTTCCATTTTTCCATCTATGGGCTAGAACGGACCCCTAACCCCTATCCCATCGTTTGCTTCCTCAAAATTCCTCCCCTTATCTCATGTGAAGATATTTCATTCATTTATGCAAACATGCAAGCATACTCATTTAATTTTTTTTAATCATTCTACATGAAGGCATTTGGGCATTCATTCATCCACTTGTGTGATCACTTATGTTCATAGTAGAATCATAGCTCTTAGCAAGATTTCTAGGAAGTGGCATTTGTGAATGCATCTCAATTGCCAAAGAAGATCCTTACCTTATGGGAATCTAATTACCTTAGTCTTAGAATCTTGGAAATATTACATGCATATCATATATCTATTATTTACATGCATAATCATCCCATTCATCATATCTCATGCAGAAGGTTCAATTTGCCTTTGATATTAGCCAATTAAGTCATTTCTCATCATTGTAGAATACTTGGTGAAGATCATGAGAGATTATATTCAGAATCAATTGGCTAAGATAATGCAAAGTTAGAAAGAGATTTGTGAAGACCCCATAATCCTTAAGCAACACATGGGTAAACTAATGGAGGTGCTAGAAATGATGAGCGCAAGAACTGGGGTACAAATTGATCCAATTAAGTCATTTCAAGGTCGGGATCTGTTATCATCATAGGAGCTTACATCTTCAAAGGCCCAATCTCTCTTGGCAACGCCTGTCACAGTTGGATATAGATCCGACGCTTGGCTATGTATGCTTAAGTCATGGGCCATCAAGTGGGGCATGAACATCTAGAGGGAGACCACGAACCCCAAACCTTGATGATGACATCAGAAATAAATAAGAGGCAAGTTTTGATAACCCGTCCATCGAGGACCCAGAAATGAAGCAAAAGTAAGAATTAATTGAGAAGATGACTAATTTTGTTGTGGAGGTAAGCCAATTTAAGCTTACCAACACATTTGATATACACTTGGCCCTTAATATGACAACTCCCCATGCAATCCAAATGCCATACTTTGACAAGTTTGATAGGAAACAATGCCTTACTACACACGTCTTAGGATTTCTTAAAAGGATGGTCATGTATACACTAGATGATAGCCTTCTTATCCAATATTTCCAAGATAGTTTAATTGGGGCACCTTTGTATTGGTACAAGCAATTGGACAAAACTTAAATTAGGACATGGGCTAATATGATAATGCCTTCCTCCCCCAATATAAGTCTATCTTGAAAGTGTTCCCTAATCAAGATGACTTTATGGGAGATTAGGAAGAAGGCCAATGAAAGCTTCAAAGAATATATAGATAAGTGGAACAAAGTAGCTGCACTAGTGTAACCTTCCCTCACTATTGATGAAGCAGTGCCAATTTTCATAAGTGCTCTCTTGGATGCTTATCACGAATGGATAGTTTGGGGCACATTTTCTGATTTTATAAAAGTAGAAAAGGTAAGGAAAATAATTGAGGCAACCATTCATGATGGGAGAATATTAGAGGAAGAATCCGATCAATGATCAAAGAAGAGCAAAGAAAAGAAAAGGGAATATGAAGTCCAAACCATAAAATACCAGAGGAGTTAGAAAAGGAGAAGGTGATGTAGTATATGGGTGCAATCATGTAGCCAGTAAGTGTGACGACCTACTTAATTCCATCATCATTTTTTTTAATATAATTAAATCAATATCATAAAACTCAGCAGATCATAATCCACCTGGACCCATGGGTACTAGGGATACATTAGAAACACATCACGGAAGCCCATGCATTAGGAAACATAAATCATAAACACCTCATTATACCATACATCACAATACCAGAGTTACTACAATCATTGTATATATATGTACACAATACACAACCCAAAAGATATCTAGGGCCATCCCACAAAATACATTCGACCCTATCAAAACACTTACCCTTCTGGAAGGGCAGACCAACCGTACTAGATCAGCGGGGCTTTACCCGCTCTCCTATCAAGGGCTCCTGAAATGTTTATAAAATTTGGGGTGAGACACCTCTCAGTAAGAGAAACAAACTAATACTAGTGTGTGGCAACATGTATATTCGATATTATATGTATACCATACAGAACATATTCAGTAAACTGTTATGTCAAATCTAGGAAAACATATATATCATCAAAACATGGCAGAACACACAATATTTTCATAAACATATATCATCTCATACAATAATAATACGAAAACAATCCTGATAGGTTAGCTGGTAGGTTAGCTGGCCGTTGTCACGTATTAACCCCACATGACTAGGTTGTGTGGTCCGAAGGCAGGACCTGACAATGGTTGGCTGACCACTGCCAAGTCAAAAGTACAGTCTGTAAGTCTGATGGGTCTGCCAAACCTAGTCCGTACACCAGGGGCGCTCACACACTTCTTAAAAACCATATCGACCATCCAATCTCACACCACTCCATACAACGGTGTTAACACAAATATCATGATCATAATGACCATGGACACATAGCAACGGTACCGTGCAAGTGCTAGCCTAAACCAAGCCAACCAAGTTCTGATATCATATAACATATACTGAAACTGTGATACATGGATATTTCATATCATTAATTATCAAATCAATCATATCATTTTTGTATATATACGTATATCATGAAAATCATTGGCCTGTATGCCGGTATTTCACATTTTACCATAGCTTGGCCCATACGCCGGCAAGTCATATCCATAGCATAGCCCATACGCTGGCAAATCACATCCATAACTCGGCCCGTACACCGGCAAATCACATCCATAGCTCGGCCCATACGCCAGCAAATCACATCCATAGCACGGCCCGTACGCCGGCAAAATATATCCATAGCTTAACCAGTACGCTGGCAAATCATACACATAACACGGCCCGTACGCTGGCAAAACATATAAAAATCTCGGCCGGCACGCCGATTTTCCATTATAAAAATATGTATCATTAACACATTCCCAGAAACAATTTTTCATTATAATTTCTACTTATGCCACACGAATAGGTTTTTCTTATATTTAACATACCATCATTTTCAACAGTATTTCCCAAATATAAATCATATATAAATATATTTATTTTCCTGAAATCAGATGTTGTAATAATAAACATATATTCATAAAATACTAGCTTAGTTTATCCCCTTACCTGAGTCCTGAAAAAGCCCATAAGAAAATCTGTCTCGAACCCGCAGGGTTCCCTGCTCAACAACCTGAAAACAACATTCCTAAAACTAAAGTTCAATATTTTTACGCGTACTACGCTTTCTACAACTATCAAATAACCTAATACTGAGTAGAAAGTCTTACCCTGAATTTGGGATGGTTTCAAACTCAGCCCCACCGATGATCCACTCTGGCAGACTTGTAGAGAAATTTCCCATGAGCATTGTGGTGGCTTCAGATCGTCGAATCGGCGAGAATCCGGTCCAAGATTGTAAAGAGAAGGTAGGAGGGCGTAGAGAAGAGAGAAGGAGGAATACTTGCACAGGTTTTTGGCCAAAAATGAATTTTAGGCCTATTTATACTGTGGCCTTCATCGACGAGCCACGTCATCTCATCGACGAGGTCTTGAAGAAGACTCATCGACGAAATCTCTCCTCGTCAACGAAATTCAGAATCCCTCAAACCCTTGCTTGGTATTTTCTCATCGACGAATTCTGTCTTCGTTGACAAGCTCCTCTTATACCCTCATCGACAAATCCCCTGTGTTCGTCGACGAGGCCTGGAGAATTTCTTGGGGTTATCCCATCCAAAATGCAACATCGTCGACAAACACAGAGTGTTTGTCGACAAAGTCGGCTGCCTCCTTATGTTCCTCTTTCCATTTCTCTTTTCTTTTATTATTTAAATACCATTATTCTTCGGGTCATAACATTTTCTTCTCCTTAAAAACTTTCGTCCTCGAAATTTACTTTTCACGTAACTCATCATCCCTAAACAGGAAAAGGGTCTACTTATTTTATTACTCACCCTCACTTATGGCGAAGGAATACTGTGGTTACATTCCGAGTCCTGGGAAGTTATATATACAAAAGAAAAATTCTCCCAAAACTAAAATGCTACATTAATTAAATCATTACATGTATTTGCAAAAAAAATATTACCTAACTACTTAAGTTTCTTGAAATAGTTGTGGGTACTTCTATTTCATCTGCTCCTTGGACTCCTAAGAAGCCTATTCTATCGCATGATTCTTCCACAAAACTTTTACTTGAGGAATCTTCTTGTTATGTAGCTCTTGTACTTTCCTATTTAGAATCTGTACTGATACCTCCTCATACACCAGTGAATCACTAAGCTCTAATTCATCACAACTAATGATATGAGAAGGATCTGAGACGTATTTCCTTAACATAGCAACATGGAATACGTCATGGATCCTAGACAATACAGGTGGCAAAGCTAGCCTGTAAGCTATCGGCCCCACTTTGTCTAGAATCTCAAATGGACCGATAAACCTAGGACTAAGTTTACCCTTCTTCTCGAACCTTATAACCCCTTTCAATAGAACTATCTTCAAAAACACATGATTACCCACATCAAATTCCAGATTCCCACGATGATTATCAGCATAACTTTTCTGTCGGTTATGAGCTACACTAATTCTGTCTCTGATAAGCCGAACCTTATCACGCGATTGCTAAACAAGCTCTGACCCTACTGCTAAACCGCTCACCCACTTCATCCCAAAATAAAGGAGAACGACATCTCCTACCGTATAAAGCCTCAAATGGTGCCATGCCAATACTAGTATGATAACTTCTATTATACGCAAATTCCACCAGCGACATGAACTGAGTCCAACTACCCCCAAAATCCAACACGCACGTTCGGAGCATATCCTCCAATATATGTATCGTCCTCTCAGTCTGCCCATCTAACTGAGGATGGAATGTCGTGCTAAACGATAACTGAGACCTTAAAGCTTCCTACAAGCTCCTCCAAAAACGTGATCTAAAACACGGGTCTCGATCTGACACAATCGATACTGGCTCCCCATGAGAACGAACTATCTTCTGAATGTAGATCTCCGCCAACCGGTTAAGGGAGTAGCTGATCTTCATAGGTAAAAAGTGGGCGATCTTAGTCAAATGATCAACAATCACCCAGATGACATTTTGACCATGTAACACCGTCAGCAGTCCTAACACGAAGTCCATAGATATATGATCCCACTCCCACTCTGGGATAAAGAGTGGTTGCAACTGCCCTGTCGACCTCTGGTGCTTAGCTTTTACCTACTAGCACGTCAGACACTGGGCTACATACTCGGCGATCTCTCTCTTCATACCACTCCACCAATACGACTCTCGCAGATCCATGTACATCTTCATATTACCAGGGTGAACTATATACAAAGATCTGTGAGCCTCCTCTAAAATAGTCTTTCTGATCTCAGTATCGGCAGGAACACATGATCTGGAACGAAACCACAAAGCCCCATCATCTGCAATATTGAATTCCTCCCCTTGACCACTTTGTACTCTGTCTATCACCTCTGCTAACTCTAGGTCTTCCTTCTAGGCGACTTTAATCCTCTCATGCAGAATAAGTTGCACTACTAAACTGGCAATGCAAGCCTGAGAACCACTTTCAATTAATTTGATGTCGAGTCTCTCCAGATCCATCATGATTGGATGCTGAATTTCCATAGTCGCCAATACTAATTCCTTGGACTTCCTGCTCAACGCATCAGTTACCACGTTTATTTTCCCTGGGTGGTAACTGATAGTATAATTGAAATCTTTAATTAACTCCAACTACCTTCTCTGTATCATATTCAATTCCTCCTAGGTGAAGAAATACTTTAAGCTCTTGTGGTTAGAGAAAATCTCACACTACTCGCCATACAGGTTATGCCTCCAAATTTTCAATGTGTGTACCACCGTAGCCAATTCAATATCATGGGTAGGGTAGTTCTTTTCGTATTCTTTCAACTGTCTAGATGCATATGCCACCACCCTGCCATGCTGCATCAATACACAGCCAAGTCCCTTCAAGGATGCATCACTGAAAATAGTATAACCCTCACCCCCAGACAGGATGATCAGTACTGGCACTATAACTAGCCTATGCTTTAATCCCTAAAAACCCTGCTCATAACTGTCATCCCATTCAAATCTGGCATTCTTCCTAGTCAGTCATGTCAGGGGCCCTGATAAAGTTGAGAATCCCTCAACAAAACGATGGTAATATCCAGCTAACCCCAAGAAACTCTTGATCTCCTAGACGTTCCTCGATCTAGCCCAATTCATTACCGCCTCAATTTTACTAGGATCCATAGAAATTTCGTCTCCTGAGATAACGTGCCCCAAAAACACAACTTTCTCTAGCTAGAAGTTGCATTTACTGAACTTGGCATACAACTTCTTTCCCTTGAGCATCTGCAAAACCTGACTCAAATGTATCTTGTGCTCCTTATAACTCATCGAATAGACCAGTACATCATCAATAAAAACAATAACAAACTGGTCTAAAAATGGATGAAAAATCCTATTCATCAAATCCATAAATATCACAGGAGCATTTGTCAGACCAAATGGCATAACAAGGAACTCGTAATGCCTATATTTGGTCATGAAAGCCGACTTCGATACATCTTCTGCTTTCACCTTTACCTGATGGTAACCTTACCTGAGGTCAATCTTAGAATATACCTGTCTACCCTGGAGCTAGTCAAACAAGTCATCTATACTAGGTAGAGGATACTTGTTCTTGATGGTCACTTTATTAATCTCCTTGTAATCTATGCACATCCTCATAGACCCATCCTTCTTCTTCACGAACAGCACTAGAGCTCCCCATAGAGATACACTAGGTCGTATAAAGCCCTTATCAAGCAAATCTTGCAACTGATCTTTTAGTTCTGCCAACTCTGCTGGCACCATTCGATACGGTGCTTTAGAGATCGGTGTTGCACCCGGAAGTAGATCAATAGGAAAATCTACCTCATGATCAGGTGGCAAACCCGACAATTCATCTGGAAACACATCAGTAAACTCCTTTACTACTGGCGTACTGGTGAGCTTCATTCCCTATTGTTTCCTTTACGAAGGCCACAAATCCCTGACAACCACTCAAGAGCAATCTCCTCGCTTGAACAGCTGAAACCATCTAAGGTAGAGATTGCACTCGTGACCCTGTAAATCTGAATTCTGATCTTCCTTGTGGTCTAAAAATTACTTCTCTCTCATGGCAGTCTATACTAGCAAAATTAGCTGCTAGCCAATCCATGCCGAAAATAATATCAAACCCATGCATTTCTAACACTACCAAATCAGTAAATAGAATCCTCCCTTGAACATCAACTGGACAACCACGTGGTATCCTACTACATCTCATCGCTGACCCAGTAGGCATAGCTACTAATAATTCAGCATCTAATGTTTGTGTTTCAGCCCCACATAGTTTAACACATTCCACAGATGCAAACGAATGCATGGCTGCTGAGTCAAATAGTGCAATAAATTAAAATGAAAACATAATAACCATACTTGTCACCATGTCACCTGTCGTCTCAGCCTCACCCGGCATCAAAGTAAACACCCTGGCTGGAGCCGTATTCCTTTGCTGGCCCCCACATGGCACCTGATAACCTCCCCGGTATGGTTTAGGAGCTGGAACTGTATCGGGTGGGGTAGGGCAATCTCGCACCATGTGCCCCGGTCTACCATAGCGATAGCAGACCACACCACCAGCTCGACACTCTCCCTAGTGCCTCCTACCACAAGTCTGACAGACTGGAGGACCCTGCACTGCTTAAACATCACATCCTCCTATCTCCTGTCTCCGCCCTCTGCCATGGTTACCCCCCCTCCACTGGCCCTATCTAGGACCCTTCTGGTAGCCCGTAGATGCAGATCTCTTCCTCTGTCCATGCTCCTTTGCATCAAGACACTCACCAATCTCTGCCAAGGTTGCCCTATTGACTAGCTCAACAAAATCCTGGATCCGCAGCACTACCACCTGCTTGAATATACTCCGCCTCAAACCTCTCTCAAACTGGCTCGCCTTCTTCGCTTCATCAGGGACAATATACAGGGCAAAATGAGAGAGCTCGATGAAACGCGCCGCATACTGTTGGATGGATAACTGTCCCTATTTCAGACTCAAGAGCTCTTCTACTTTAGCCTCCCTGACAGTAGTTAGAAAATATCTATCGAATAACAACTCTTTAAACTGGTTCCATGTCATGGCCATTGGAGTCGCCCTCTACTGCTCCAATAGTCTCATCGCAGTCCACCACCTCTCGGCCTCTCCCGTCAGTCTATAAGTGGCAAAGAAGACCCTCTGTTCCTCAGTACACTGCAACACAGCCAAAACATTCTCGGTCTCCTACATTCAGTTCTCAGCGGCTGTAGGATCAACTCCACCTGAGAATATCAGAGGATTCATCTTCGTAAACTTCTCAATAGTGCACCCATGGCCAATTGACGGACCACCCTGCTCCCTCAAGCTCCTAGCAATCTCAGCCATAACCTTCTGAGCCACGCTACGAAATACCACATCAGAGTCGGTCGCAACTGCACCTGATGGCCCTACTCCATCACTGCCACTCGCATGAGCACTACTTCCTCCTAGATCCATCCTGAAAACAACAAACGTAACTTAGAAATTCTATCCTTATAATTTACCCACCTATCCTTACCACTTATCTTAACATTCCCAACTTATTCAAAACCCCTAGTCCTACCTTCTAGGAACACAACCCGACAATAGCTTACTATGATTTTCCTGAAATCGTCACCCCAGGAAAAATATAGAAACTACCATGGAAATCCTGCCTCTAGACTGTAGAACAAAACCTTAAATCATTTCCTATACTCTGATATTGTTTCCGCTACATTCTAAAGTCTACAGAACCTAGCAACCTAGGCTTTGATACCAAACCATGACGACCTGCTTACTTTTCTCATCATGTTTTTAATATAATTAAATCAATATCATAAAACTCAGGATATCATAATCCTCTTAGACCCGTGGGTACTAGGGATATATCAAAAACACATCACGGAAGCCTATGCAGCAGGAAACATAAATCATAAACACCTTGTTATACCATACATCACAATACCAGAGTTAATATAATCATTGTATATATATGTACACAATACACAACTCAAAAGATATCTAGGGTCATCCCACAAAATACATTCAACCCTATCAAAACACTAACCATTCTGGAAGGGCAGACCAACCGTACTAGATCAGCGGGGCTTTACCCGCTCTCCTATCAGGGGCTCCTGAAATGTTTATAAAATTCGGGGCAAGACATCTCTCAGTAAGGGAAGTAAACTAATACTAGTATGTGACAACATGAGTATTCCGTGTTATATGTATACCATATAGAACATATTCAGTAAATTGTTATGTCAAATTTGGGAAAACATATATATCATCAAAACATGGTAGAACAACTGCATTTTCATAAACATATATCATCTCATATAATAATAATAATACGAAAACAATCCGGGTTGGTTAGCTGGCTGTTGTCATGTATTACCCCCACATGACTGGGTTGTGTGACCCGAAGGCGGGACCTGACAATGGTTGGCCGACCACTTTCAAGTCAAAAGTACAGTCTGTAAGTCTGATGGGTCTGCCACACCTAGTCCGTACACCAGGGGTGCTCACACACTTCTTAAAAACCACATCAACCATCTAATCTCACATCATTCCGTACAGCGGCGTTAACACAAATATCATGATCATAATGACCATGAACACATAGCAACGATACCATGCAAGTGCTAGCCTAGACCAAGCTAACTAGGTTTTGATATCATATAACATATACTGAAACTATGATACTTGGATATTTCATATCATTAATTATCAAATCAATCATATCATTTTTGCATATATACGTATATCATGAAAATCAATGGCCCGTACGTCGATATTTCACATTTTACCATAGCTTAACCCGTACGCCGGCAAATCATATCCATAGCACAGCCCGTACGCTAGCAAATCACATCCATAGCTTGGCTTGTACGCCAGCAAATCACATCCATAGCTCGGTCCGTACGCTGACAAATCACATCCATAGCACGGCTCGTACGCCGACAAAATATATCCATAACTTAACCTATACGTTGGCAAATCATACACATAGCACGACCCGTACGCCGACAAAACATATAAAAATCTCAGCCCGCACACTGGTTTTCCATTATAAAATTCTATATCATTAACACATTCCCAGAAAACAATTTTTTATTATAATTTCTACTCATGCCACACACACATGTTTTTCTTATATTTAACATACCATCATTTTCAATAGTATTTCCCAAATATAAATTATATATAAATATATTTATTTTCCTAAAATCAGATGTTGTAATAATAAACATATATTCATAAAATACTAGCTTAGTTTATCTCCTTACCTGAGTCCTGAAAAAGCCCCTAAGAAAATCTGTCTTGCACCCGTAGGGTTCCCTACTCAACACCCTGGAAACAACATTCCCCAGAACTAAAGTTTAGTATTTATACGCGTACTACGCTTTCTACAACTATCAAATAACCAAATACTGAGTAGAAAGTCTTACCCTAGATTTGGATGGTTTCCAACCCAGCCCCACCAACGATCCGCTCCGGCAGACTTGTAGCGAAATTTTCCAAGAGCATCGTGGTGGCTTCAGATCGTTGAACCGGTGAGAATCCGGTCCGAAATCGTAGAGAGAAGGTAGAAGGGGCGTAGAGGAGAGAGAATAAGGAATATTTTCGCAGGTTTTTGGCCAAAAATGAATTTTAGGCCTATTTATATTGTGGCCTTCGTTGACGAGCCACGTCATCTCGTTGACGAGGTCATGAAGAAGACTCGTCGACGAAATCTCTCCTCATCAACGAAATTCAGAATCCCTCAAACCATTACTCGGTATTTTCTCATCGACAAATTCTGTCTTCGTCGACGAGCTCCTCTTATACCCTCGTCGACGAATCCCCTATGTTCGTCAACGAGGCTTGGAGAATTTCTTGGGGTTATCCCATCTAAAATGCAACGTCTTCAATGAACACTCTGCGTTCGTCAACGAAGTCGGCTGCCTCCTTCTGTTAATGTTTCCATTTCCCTTTTCTTTTATTATTTAAATACTATTATTCTTCGGGTCAATATAGTAAGTCTGTCTTCCATGCCTTGTGATATCCAAGCCAGTTAGTGTGTGATGCCAATGGGTCAGGGGAAAATAAAAGGGATAGGAAGGTTATCGAATCCATCCCAATGTTGCATGCAAAATTGTTCCTTCAATTGGTCAGTAATCAATTAATTATGCCACAACCTCTGATTCTTGTAAAAGCGCCTTACCTAAATTGGTATGATCCTTGTGTAATATGTGATTACCATGCTGGCAATTGTGGCCATTCAATAGAAAGCTGCCGGCGGTTCAAGCACAAGGTTCAATCCTTACGGGCAACAGGATAGCTAAGTTTTAAGGATGACCAAGAGTTTGAAAGGAATAAAGTTTGGAAGTTAGTTCCTAGGCTAGATGATCATTTGGCCATTGGGACACAATGAGTTTATTGAAACAAAAAGGATGAAAATAACATTGTTGTCCGTAACAAGGCTCTAGACTAGTAGCACAAGGTTTTAATCAAGAGGAAGGAATTGATTTTGAGGAAACCTATGCACCAGTAGCTAGAATGGAAGTTATTAGCATGCTACTTGCCTATGCATCCCACAAAAATTTCAAACTCTATCAAATGGATGTGAAGAGTGGATTTCTAAATAGTTTCATAAATTTAAAAGTCTATGTCGAACAACCCCTCGGTTTTGAATATTTTCATTTTCCAAACCATGTGTTTAAATTGTTGAAAGTTTTATATGGTTTAAAGCAAGCTCCTAGAGCTTGATATAAAAGTCTGAGTGGTTTTTTTCTAGAAAATGGATTCTTAAGAGGAAAGATGGATAGTACTTTCTTTATCAAAACCTTGGCCGATGATATGCTTATCATTCAAATCTATGTTGATGATATCATATTTGGTGCTATGAATGAGGATCTATACAAAGAGTTTTCTCAATATATGCAAGACGAATTTGAGATGAGTATGATGGGTGAACTTACATTTTTTATTGGTCTTCAAATCAAGCAAGTCAAAAATGACACATTCATAAACTAGTCTAAGTACATAAAAGACATGCTCAAGAAATTTGATATAGAAGGTGGCAAGGCATTAGGAACACCAATGACCATCTCCACTAATCTTGATAAGGATGAGCAAGGGAAATCAATAGATATCAAGTACTACTGATGCATGATGTGGATGAAAGCTCAGAATGACCATAGATTGACCTCAAGGGACCTAACCTTTCATACTAAACCTTTTTCAAAATTGCCTACCTCACAAAGGTTTTAAAATATTTTAAGAATAAAAAGAGGGTGAAATTAGGAATAGCTTCCCAAGAGGGGGGGTGAATTGGCTTTTAAAATTTTTTTTTAATTCCTTTTGAGATACCTTAAACTTCCTTTATTTCTTTTAACCAATTTTTGACTTGTTTGTTTAATTCTTTAATCAATCGAGAACTTAGTTCCTTTATCCAATCAATAACACAATTAAACAACCAATCAATTAAACAATATCTTCAAGCCAAACAATCAATTTATTTGCCAAGTACAAGTTAAACAACAAACAACCAAATCAAGATATAAAGTATTCAGCACTTTGGTAATATAACAACTCAAGATGGTTGTTTGTTTATATTTTCCAAATTTGAACCAAACCCAGTAGTGAATGAGAATTTATGCTTGCTGATGTAAAGCCCTGTATAGATCAATCAAATCACTCTTTCCAAATATTTAGAACTCAAATAAACTTTTGGTAAATTTATCTTTGGGATGTTAACCAAGTAACGTACTCCCGTAAGGTTTTCGCAAGATATGGTGTAACCAACGTACTCCCTTTCGGTTTCCGCAACCCAAATCAAAATTAAACCTTAAGTTTGTTTGATTTCCAAATATATGTAGTTTATATGATTTTCAAATTTAAACCATCCATGCAATTTAAATATGCTGAAAATAAAGAGTAGGGGAAAGAGAGAATGAGACGGAGATTTTTACGAGGTTCGGCTTATACCCAGCCTACATCCTCGCCTTTGGCAAACCACCAAAGGATTCACTAGTTCAGTTCCGTTGACGAGTGGAACAACACCGATTACAACACTCCTTGGTTAAGGCTAAAGCCCGCCTTCTCCAAACGATATTCCCTCGCTCGGTTACTCCTTACATAGGTTAAAGCCCGCCTCTCTAAGCAATATTTCCTTGATTAGCCAATGATCCAAACAACCCTTGGAATCATCAAAGAACTACAAGAAATAAGATATAATCTGCGTACAAGTATACTCTCTCAAAGAGCAAGTTAATACAATTTCAGCACTATATACTTTGAATGTAAAATATCAATATGAAATACAATGAAGCTCAAGTGTAGAATTCACCAATATCCTTCTTAGAAGAGGATTAGAAGCAGGAACTCAGAGAAAGAAGGATCAGCACTTCAGAATTCTCAGCAAAAGAATTTTTTAATGAGTGAACAAGAGAGCTTTGGAAGAACAAGAGTGCTTTCAGCTTTACAAGCAATTTTTTCAATTCTTGGATGAGTTTTGATTTGCAAAACCATGTATTTATAGGCTTTCAAACTTGTTTCCATGTTACAAAAGTTTCCTTTAAGTGTCTCCAAAAATTTTAGAAAGTTTGGAGCTCAAACGGCTATATTTTAAAATATTAGAATTTGAAAAAATTTCCCGTTGAACAGTGTTCAGATGACTGAAGGTTCGAGTTTAGTCATCTGAAGTTCCTGAACCCCCTTTAAAATAGAACTAGATATAGGGTTAGATGTCTGAAGTTAGGTTCAGACGTCTAATGTCACAGGTTCAGTCGACTAAAGTTGCAAGTTCAGTCGTCTGAACTTGTTGCTGTAACTCTCTGCCTATTCTGTCTTGTTCTCTGTCAACAGTGACCCCACTTCAATGTTTTGACCATAATTTTTTTTTATAACTCCAAATTAGGTGTTCTTGATGTCAAATGAAATCTAAGAGAAAATACTACAACTTTAATGTTAACCACTTTTCAAAATAATAAGGTTTTGATAGTGAAAAATGCACCTTAATGTGACTGTATAAAAATTGACAGCAAATAGAAATACCCTTTTTGGTGCTTTTTATTCCAAAAATGATTCTAACCCTTTTAAAATAATTTTTAGCCTTAAAAATATTTTCCAGGTATTTTAAAAAGTATCTAGGTCTAAGCTAACCTAAGAGTTTCAAAATATTTCAAACAATATTTTAAACATTAAAAGTACTTACATGAAAACTTCTAAAACTTTTCTCATTCTTGAGTCTTCATGTTTTGTTTCTTCAAGCTTCCATCTTTTCTTCAAGCTTTCATATTCTTTGAGCTTTATCACTTTGCCTTTCCTTGGATCTTTTAATATTCCTTGGCTTTCAACAACTCATTCATGTTTTCTTATTCTTCAAGGTTTAATATATCATCTTTAAATCCATGCTTGGACTCTTTTAAGCTTCATTTGATCCTCTTGAGCACTTTGACCTTTGTTTTCTCATATATGAGCCCTGAAATATCATTACTCACACAAATACATTAAATTTCACTTGTTTGTTAGCATCAAAACAAGATAACAAGGTTTTAAGCCTTGTAAGGCCAACAGAGGGCTAAAATTTATTTTTACACTATGCTCAGTCGACCAGCCATTTCTAGTTCAAAATGCCCCAATCGACTAAGAGGGAAAAATTGTAATTTTATATAGCCCAACTGACCGACCCATTTTACACTACAATGCCCAACCGATCAGCCTTAAAATTTGAGGTGTTTTGCATACCTCAGCCGACTAGCCATTTTAGTTCAAAAAGCCCTCAGCTAACCGACCTACAATGCTCAGCAGACTGTTCTTAGGGCCAGCCGACCGAACCTATGAAGGGTTAGAAATCACCTTTTGGCTAGCCAACCAGCGCCTCCCTGGGTTGACCGAACCCCTTTTTAGAAATTTGAATCTTACACAGAGGCCAGCCAATCAACGAAGTCAACGGTCGACCGAACCTCTTGAGTTAAACCAATTTTAAGCGCTTAAAAGTGTTTAATTTTTACTTAAACAATTTTAAAAATTCCCTTTGTGTCCCTAACAGTCAGATTTTTTAGAAATTCTATAAATACCCCTTCCATAAGTAGAATTATTATTGACCTGATTGATCATATCCCGTTTTGATAATGACAAATACCTTGGTACTAATCCTTGCCTTAAGATTGCATACAGGTTCACTTTACACATGAAGTTGAAAAGAATTCTATATCATGATGGTGTATGGTGACCCCCAAGTAAGAATGAAGATTATTGTGTTTCATTTGTAATTGTATTTTTATATTCTTCATTTTGGATTGTAATTCAATATGGTGTGTAATAACTGCATCATGTATGATAGGACTGTATGCTTAGGTTGCCCTAATTTGACCTTAGGTTCCTACACACTTAGTGCACAAGACCCCACTGCACTCATATGTCATCAGAGGTAAATTTAAATTAAAGAATGGAATTTAAGCTTAAAATCATTAGGGCTTCGGGGCGACCGAACCAGGCAAGTCAAATTGCCTCAGTCGACTGAACTATTGATTAGTTAAATAATTGACTTGACTTCAGGAGACCGAACTCAAATGACTTGAGTGTCCACGATCGATCGAACTCATACCCTTACTTTTTCCAATGTCCTCAGGAGCCCGAACTTGTAGTTCATTTTCACCTCGGGCGATTGAACTTGGCAGTTTGGTAGGCTGAACTTTATTTCAGGCAACCGAACCGTGGACATTTTGAAAAATCATCTTGAATAGCAAACCAAACTTAAATTCAGGCACTCGAACATGAAAAATTCACTTTTCCCATGTGTTTGTTCGGGCAACTAAACCTATGGCTCGATCGACCGAAACTCTCGGATTGGCCTAATTTTTACCATTGTTAATTGGGGTTGAACAAGGTTATTCTTAAACACATTTTAAATAATTTTAATAATTTCTTGAGTATCCTTGACTGTAACGACCTAGAAAATACTGATATTTAAATATTAAAGAAAGAGGAAAATGGAAACAAGAACAAAAAGAGACAGTAGACTTCATCGATGAATACAGGGCCTCGTCGATGAGAAAATACTGAGAGAGGGTCTGGGGCAATCTGAATTTCGTCAATGAATACAGGGCTTCGTCGACGAATATACTGAAGGATTTGTCAACGAAGTGACGTGTCTCGTCGACGAATCTGGCCCTATAAATAGTGGAAAATCAGGATTTTATCTATTTATCCGTGCTCTCTCTCTTTCCTCTCTCTCTAAGACTTTCTCTCCCTTCTCTCTTCGATTCCAGCCCCACCAGTCACCGGATCGATGATCCAAAGCCACCATGATGCTCCTGACAGAGTTCTCTACAAGTTTGCTTGAGCGGATCGTCGGGAAAACGAAGTTGTATTTCATCCCAAATCCAGAGTAAGGTCTTTTATTTAGTTTTTGACTTCCTGGTAGTTATAGGAAATGATGTAGACTAAGAAATACTGATGTTTTGTTCTGGGTGATTGTGTTTTCGGGATGTTAAGTTAGGAACCTTGCGGGTATAGAGCCAGAATTTTATAGGGGCTTTTCAGAGTTAAGGTAAGGGAAATATACTATGCTAGGAGTTTTTATAATGTTAACAGAGACTTCATAAACGCATATTTATTCTAGTTTATTATACAGTATTTATAGAATATGAATTTAAATGCTTGTGTAGCCTGAGTAGATTTTCATGTGATGAAGGAATTTATATAGTTTTTATGAAATATCATACTATACTAAATACAAAGATACAGATAGATAGTATATACATTTTATATAGTTTTCCAATATGTGAGATTGTACAGATTATGGAGATATAGATTTATATTTACAGAGATTATACAAAGAAATTTACATGCATATACAGTCTTTATATGAATAGTCTTATGAAACAGATAAATACATATATACATATACATGAATACAGTTTTGCTTAGATCACTATTTATATTACAGCTTTATACAAAACAGTATATCCAGAGTTATATTATACCATGTTTCCTATTACCATAACATACATAGTATTCAGATAGAGTATATAGACAGAGTATACAGATAGATATACAGAGGTAGCATCAAGATGCTACGGATACAGTATATTGAGATTACATCATTTACAGTACGGGAGGATAGAGTTATGGTAATTTTGGAAACATGATGAAGAAAACAGTAAAAGAATATAGATATGAATATATATATATATATATATATATATATAGTATCAGATCCGTGTGGAAAGATTACAGATAGATACAGTACAGATATAGAATACAGAGCACGGTACCGTTGCTAGATACAGATAGAGTGCAACCACATATCTCAGATAGTATGTGGGTACCGTCTAACCGAGCTTGGAGAGGATGCAGCTCCCCAGTACACTAGGTAAAGGGGGGCCGGTTAGACGTGGTAGCAGCCAGTCTCGCGCCTAGGAGAGGACGCAGTTTGGCCGGGCTGAGGTAGTGTAGAGTATATTGGCTTATCTGGAGGGCCGACCAGATAGAGTCCCGCCTACGGGCCGCACAACCCTGTCATGAGGGGTCAAATCATAACGTACAGAGTTCCAGGGATAAAAGCACAGTTATATATATATATGTTTACAGTTTTATAGTATATGATGAGTATAGTATGATATTACCAGTATGAAAAGTAAAAAAACAGACGATACAATATGTTTTAAATTGAGAAAGAATGATATGTTTTACAGATGATTTATTACATTACAGTTCAGTTATCATTTTTAAAAATATCTTTAACTTAGTTGCCACACACTAGTAATAGCATATTTCCACTTACTGAGCGTCGACTCACCCCATTACTCTAACATTTTTCAGGTGAGCCAGATAGGCGAGCAGATCAGGCTCGCGGATAGAGAGAGTGTTTGGTCGCCCTGGTTTAGGGTGAGTTTTTGGCAGAATTGGGTATATTTTTTAGTAGATGATGATAGAAGGGTATTTTTGTACGACTATAGTCTGTATAACCTGGATTCTGGTATTGTATAGTAAACATGTGAATGGTTGTATGATATATGTTTCCACTGCTTAGGGATGGATGTGAATACACAGATATATATATATGTATATATATATATAATGGTATAAATTTTGAGGTCATCACAATTTGGTATCGGAGCCTAGGTTGCTAGGTTCTGTAGACTCTAAAGTGCAGCGAAAAACAATACCAGAATATAGGAAAAGATTTGAGGTTTTGTTCTGTGATCCGAATACGGGATTTCGTGATTGTTTCTGTTTTTTTCCTGGGGTAACGATTCCAGGAAAATCATAGTAAATTGTCGACGAGTCATGTGTTTGGGTTGCAGGAGTAGATTTTGGGGTTAGAAACATGAGGGATATTTAATAGGGGATTTGGAGTTTAGTGGAATAAGTTGGGTCTGTAGGAAGACAAAATTTTGAAACAGTGTTCTATGTGTTTGCAGGATGGACCTAGGAGGCAATAGCCCTCACGCCAGTGGGGATGATGGTGCTGGTTCTTCTGGAGCAGCAAGTGGGGATTCAAATGCTGTGCTACGCAATGCAGCTCAGCAAGTCATGGCTGAGATAGCACGGAGTTCTAGAGAACAGGGAGGTCCATCCTTAGCTCAGGGATTTACCATAGAAAAATTTATGAAGATGAATCCGCCAGCTTTTTCTGGAGCGACTGATCCTGCAGTTGCAGAGAACTGGGTGCAGAAGGTAGAAAAGATTCTGACAGTACTACATCGCACTGACGAGCAGAGAGTTTTATATGCTACATATAGGCTGGCAGGGGAGGTCGAGAGATGGTGGGCAGCCACCAGATTACTAGAGGAGCGAAGGTCTATACCAGTGCAAATGACCTGGGCCCGATTCAGGGACATGTTCTTTGATAGATATTACCCTGCTTCAGTTAGAGATGCTCGAGTGCAGGAGTTCCTGAGTTTGTCCCAGGGGTCGTTGACTGTTTCACAGTATGCAACGAGATTTATTAAGCTCTCTCGTTTCTACCCCTATGTTGTCCTAGATGAAGCAAAGAAGGCTAGAATGTTTGAGAGAAACTTGAGGCGTGATATTTACAGGCAAGTGGCGGTACTGAGGATCCAGGATTTTTCAGAATTGGTTGATAGGGCCACTATAGAGGAGGAGAGTCTATCTTGAGAGACGGAGATACCAAGTCAGAAGAAGAGGGCTGCGCCCTCAAGTTTTCAGGCCAGTCCCAGCCGAGGCCCTTGGAGAGGAGGTAGATCTGGTGGAGGTCAGAGACAGATGGCAAGGCACAGGGGATTTCAGGGTGGTCAGTTTCCTGCCGTTTGTCCTAGATGTGGATGGAGACATCCTTGGTGAGTGCCGATTTGGGGAGAATGTTTGTTATAGCTGTGGAAGGCCGAGTCATATGGCTCGATCATGTCAGATGCTGTTGAATTATGCACAGACTTCTAGACCATTTCGAGGTGGATATCAGGCGCCCCGCGGTGGTCAGCAGAGGAACACTGCGCTGATGAGGGTCTATGCGTTGACACTAGAAGAAGCTGAGACGATTGGAGACGTGGTCACAGGTACTCTTATTGCTTTACCATATATAATGATTTTTTTGTTTGACATAGGTGCCACACACTCTTTTATATTGGCGAGATATGTGAAAATAGCTGGAATAGAGACACAACCATTAGATATAGAATTGTCAGTGGGCACACCAATGGGATCTGTGATTAGATGCAGGAGGCTACTTCGAAATTTTCTAGTAAGTATTTAGGAGAGAGTACTGCTAGCCGATCTTGTGGTCCTAGATATGCAAGGTTTTGATGTGATATTGGGCATGGATTGGTTAGCCATTTATCATGCTAGCATAGATTGCCATTAGAAATAAGTAATTTTCAAACCCCTGAGTGAGCCAGAATTTAGATTTACGGGTTCGCATGTGCGTGCCTCGCCATAGCTGGTGTCGGCTATTCAGGTGAGGAGACTATTACAAGATGGTTGTCATGGGTATGTTGCATACATAAAAGAATTTTCAAAAGAAATATTGAGACAAGCTGACATACCAGTAGTGAGGGAATTCCCAGATGTATTCCCAGAAGAATTGCCTAGTTTACCACCAGATCATGAGATTGAGTTCACTATAGACTTGTTGCTAGGGTCTGCACCAGCATCTAAAGCACCATACCATATGGCACCAATCGAGTTAAAAGAACTAAAAGACCAGCTACATGAATTACTGGATAAGGGTTTTATTAGGCCCAGTGTGTCGCCTTAGGGTGCGCCAGTTTTGTTCATGAAAAAGAAAGATGGAACCATGAGATTGTGCATTGATTATAGGGAGATAAATAAACTGACAATCAAGAATAAATATCCTCTCCCTAGGATCGATGATTTATTTGATCAGCTTTAGGGGACCTAGGTTTACTCAAAGATTGATCTGCGGTCAAGTTACCACCAGGTGAAGGTTAAAGCGGAGGACATTCCAAAGACTGCTTTTCGTTCCCGATATGGGCATTACGAGTTCTTAGTGATGCCATTTGGGTTGACTAATGCACCAGCAGTTTTTATGGATCTGATGAATCGAGTATTTCACCAGTATTTGGACCAATTTGTGATTGTGTTCATTGATGATATACTGGTCTACTCGAGGAGTGTTGAGGAGCACGAGCATCATTTAAGGCTGGTGTTGCAGGTATTGAGAGAAAGGAAATTATATGCAAAATTCAAGAAATGTGAGTTCTGGTTAAGGCAGGTTACTTTTTTCGGCCATGTGATCTCAGAAGCAGGAGTATCAGTGGATCCGAGCAAGATAGAGGCAGTGGTGAATTGGGAGAGGCCGGGAAATGTTCAAGAAGTCAGGAGTTTTTTGGGGTTAGCAGGTTATTACTGGAGTTTTGTGGATGGCTTCTCCAGGCTATCAGGTCCATTGACACGACTTAAACGAGAAAAAATGTAAAATTTGAATGGACTGATGACTGTGAGCAGAGCTTTCAAGAGTTAAAGCAGCGGTTAGTTTTAGCTCTAGTACTAACTATTCCATCAGGGGAGGATTGTTTTGTGATATATAGTGATGCCTCTTTGAAGGGTCTTGGATGCGTGTTGATGCAGCACGGTAAGGTCATTGCTTATGCGTCCAGACAGCTTAAAGAATATGAGAAAAATTATCCTGTCCATGATTTAGAGCTTGCTGCAGTGGTGTATGCTCTTAAAATCTGGAGGCATTATTTATATGGTGGAAAGTGCAAGATTTTCACGGATCACAAGAGCCTGAAATATTTCTTCACTCAGAAAGAGTTGAATATGTGGCAAAGAAGGTGGCTGGAACTTATTAAAGATTATGATTGCACAATTAGCTACCACCTAGGAAAAACAAATGTAGTGGCAGATGCCCTGAGCAGAAAATCAGGGGGATCCATGTTGGCAACCATGGAGATTCAGCACTCGATTCTGGTGGACTTAGAGAGGCTCAGTATAGAATTGGTGGAGGAAAGTCCTCAGACAGTTATTGCCAGTCTTGTAGTGCATCCCACGCTTTACGAGAGGATTAAAGTAGCTCAAGGTGACGATGCAAAGTTGGCCGCGGTGATGGCCAGAGTACGTGATGGTCAGGGGGATGAGTTTAGCATATCGGATGATGGAGCTCTGCAATTTCGTACTAGGCTATGTGTTCCAGCAGATACTGAGATTAGGAGGACTATACTGGAGGAGGCTCACAGATCCCTATACACGATCCATCCCGGCAGTACTAAAATGTACAGGGATCTACGAGAGTATTTCTGGTGGAGTGGAATGAAGAGGGAGATAGTTGAGTTTGTTCAGTAATGTTTGACATGTCAGTAGGTTAAAGCTGAGCACCAGAGGCCAACAGGGCAGCTGCAGCCATTATTTATCATAGAATGGAAATAGGACCATGTTTCGATGGATTTTGTTACGGGGTTACCACTGGTGCGGTAGGGATTGAATGCAATTTGGGTAGTTGTTGATCGGTTGACGAAAACCGCTCATTTCATCCCTATTAAAATTGGTTATTCCATGAACAGATTGGCAAAGATATATGTTCAAGAGATAGTTCGTGTTCATAGAGTACCAGTATCCATAGTCTCAGACCGAGATCCTCGGTTTACTTCATGATTCTGAAAAAGTTTTCAGGAGGCTATGGGTACGCAGCTAGCTTTTAGCACTGCTTTCCATCCCACAAACTGATGGTTAGACGGAGAGGACCATTCAGATATTAGAAGATATGCTTCGTGCTTATGTGCTTGATTTTGGAGGCAACTAGATTCAGTTTATGCCGTTAGTTGAGTTCGCTTACAATAATAGCTATTAGGCTAGTATCGGCATGGCTCCATACGAAGCATTATATGGCAGGAGATGTTGTTTTCCTCTTTTTTGGGATGAAGTAGGTGAAAGGTGAGTTTTGGGTCCATATATTATACAACAGGCGTCCGACAAAGTCCGGTTTATTAGAGAAAGAATCAATACAGCACAGAGTAGGCAGAAAGTTATGCAGACACTCGCCGCCGAGAGTTGGAATTCGATGTGGGAGATCGAGTATTTTTTAAGATAGCTCCACTGAAAGGAGTTATGAGGTTTGGAAAGAAGGGCAAGTTGAGCCCTAGGTATATTGGCCCTTTTGAGATACTTGAGAGAATAGGGTCAGTTGCTTACAGGTTAGCCTTGCCACCAGCTTTGGCTCGTATTCATGATGTGTTTCATGTTGTCATGTTACGGAAATACGTCCCAAACCCATCCCACATCATTAGCTATGCAGAGATAGAGCTTAAATATTCATTAGCATATGAAGAAGTACCAGTAAAAATTTTGGACACGAAGGTTCAGACTTTACGTACTAAAGAAATACAGTTAGTAAAAGTTTTGTGGAGGAATCACGCTATAGAGGAAGCTTCTTGGGAGCTCGAGGAGCAGATTAGACAGAGATAGTCGTAGTTGTTCCAAGAGGTATAGAGGTACTCAGGTACAGTATAATAGTTAGATAGGTTTCTTTTGTAGGTACATGTATTGATTTTAGTTAGCAGATGGTTTTGGTTTTATATATGTAATTTTCCCAGAACGTAAATGTAACCACGGTATTCCTCCGCCGCAAGCGAGGGCAGGAAATAAAATAAGTAGACCCTTTTTCTTCTATGAAATGACGAAGTGTATAAATGGGGATACAGATAGTAAATTTCGAGGACGAAATTTTATAAGGAGGGGAGGATGTAACGACCCGGAAAATACTGATATTTAAATATTAAAGAGAGAGGAAAATTGAAACAAGAACAGAAAGAGGCAGTAGACTTCATCGACAAATATAGGGCTTCGTCAATGAGTACATAAGAAAATTCGTCGACGAATATAGAGCCTCGTCGACGAGAAAATACCGAGAGACGGTTTGGGGCAGTCTGAATTTTGTCGATGAAGTGACGTGCCTCGCCAAAGAATCTGGCCCTATAAATAATGAAAAATCGGGATTTTATCCATTTATCCGCGCCCTCTCTCTCTCCTCTCTCTCTCTCTCTCTCTCTCTCTCTCTCTCTCTATGACTATCTCTCCCTTCTCTCTTCGATTTCAGCCCCACCAGTTGCCGAATCGACGATCCAAAGTTACCACGACGCTCCTGGCGGAGTTCTCTACAAGTTTGCCAAAGCGGATCGTCGAGAAAATGAAGTTGGATTTCATCCCAAATCTAGGGTAAGGTCTTTTATTCAGTTTTTGACTTCCTGGTAGTTATAGGAAATGATGTAGACTAAGAAATACTGATGTTTTGTTCTGGGTGATTGTGTTTTCAGGATGTTGAGTTAGGAACCCTGCGGGTATAGAGCCAGAATTTTATAAGGGCTTTTTAGAGTTAAGGTAAGGGAAATATACTATACTAGGAGTTTTTATAATGTTAATATAGACTTCATAAACGCATATTTATTCCAGTTTATTATACAATATTTACAAAATATGAATTTAAATGCTTGTGTGGCCTGAGTAGATTTTCATGTGATGAAGGAATTTATATAGTTTTTATGAAATATTATACTATACTAAATACAAAATATAGATAGATAGTATATACATTTTATATAGTTTTCCAGTATATGAGATTGTACAAATTATGGAGATATAGATTTATATTTATAGAGATTATACAGAGAAATTTACATGCATATACAGTCTTTATATGAATAGTCTTATGAAACAGATAAATACATATATACATATACATGCATACATTTTTACTTAGATCACTATTTATATTACAGCTTTATACAAAACAGTATATCCAAAGTTATAGTATACCATGTTTCCTATTACCATAACGTACATAGTATTCAGACAGAGTATATAGACAGTGTATATAGATAGATATACAGAGGTAGCATCAAGATGCTACGGATACAGTATATAGAGATTACATCATTTACAGTACGGGAAGATAGAGTTATGGTAATTTTGGAAACATGATGAAGAAAACAGTAAAAGAATATATATGTATATATGTATATAGTATCAGATTCGTGTGGAAAGATTACAGACAGATACAGTACAAATATAGAATATAGAGTAGGGTATTGTTGCTAGATACAGATAGAATGCAACCACATATCTCTGATAGTATGTGGGTACCGTCTAACCGAGCTCGGAGAGGATGCAGCTCCCCAGTACATTGGGTAGAGGGAGGCCGGTTAGACGAGGTAGCAGCCAGTCCCACGCCTAGGAGAGGATGCAGTTTGGCCGGACTGAGGTAGTGTAGAGTATATTGACTTATCTAGAGGGCCAACCAAATAGAGTCCCGCCTATGGGCCGCACAACCCTATCATGAGGGGTCAAATCATGACGTACAGAGTCCCAGGGATAAAAGCACAGTTATATATATATGTTTACAGTTTTACAGTATATGATGAGTATAGTATGATATTACCAGTATGAAAAGTAGAAAAACAGACGATACAGTATGTTTTAAATTGAGAAAGAAAGATATGTTTTACAAATGATTTATTACATTATAGTTTAGTTATCATTTTTAAAAGTATCTTTAACTTAGTTGCCACACACTAGTAATAGCATATTTCCACTTATTGAGCATCGACTCACCCCACTACTCTAACATTTTTCAGGTGAGCCAGATAGGCGAGCAAATCAGGCTCGCGGATAGAGAGAGGGTTTTGTCGCCATGGTTTAGGGTGAGTTTTTGGCAGAATTGGGTATATTTTTTAGTAGATGATGATAGAAGGGTATTTTTGTATGACTATAGTCTGTATAACCTGGATTCTGGTATTGTATAGTAAAGATGTGAATGGTTGTATGAAATATGTTGCCACTGCTTAGGGATGGATGTGAATACACAGATATATATATATAATGGTATGAATTTTGAGGTCGTCACATCGACGGTTATAATTTTGGCCTTCTCTATATATATGAGTTCATTTGCACAATTAATAAAAAGATTAGCATTTTGGATTAGCCTAAAAATTGTCTGATTTTTTGAGTGCATATTTATCAAATCCAAAGCCCATACACTCTTCCTTTGCCATTCCTTTGAAAAATCAAGCTTCCTAAGAGTGTTCTTGAGTGATTCTATTTGCTTAAAAAACTCTCCTTTGTTCTAGATTGATTGGTTGTTTTTATTGAGAGTTTTAGCCAAGGTTTTTCTCCTGGTTTAACTAATAAATCTTTGTGTGGGAAAACCTTTGTAGCTAGTGAGTTTTTGCATCTTTGTTGCAAAACTTATCAAGTTTGTGTGTTTAGATTATGCAAAATCTTTTTCACAAGCATACTTTTCAAATATCTCTTGAGCTATTATTTTAAGAAAATTATATTTCAAATATTTTGAATACTCTAGTTTGAACTCTTTGAAACTTGTGGTGATTGATTAATATTGATATTTTGTTTCAAATATTGTTTAAAAATATATTCTAGGACTTGATTGTATATTTACATTAGATTGTGTGTTAGCACATTTCATTTGCATTGAGCATAATTACTATTGTTTGTGAGTGCATATTTATCTAGACTGTATTGTAGTACATATATGCTTGTGTAGAAGTGGTTAAATTGTACGCAAAATTTCGTATCTGATTGTATACTCGATGTGCGTTTAGAAGAGGGAGACTTGTCTTGTGAAAAGTCTCGGATTGGCTTTGACCCAGTTAGGAAAGTTAGGTGCACCATCTTAGTAAGGTGTTGTATACGATGCCGCTCCACTTGTGAAGTAAGCTTTAGTAGAATCTTTGTGCTTGTGAGCCAAGGCGGAGACATAGCCAGTATTGGCCGAACCCCGATAACGTTTCTTGTGCCTGCTTTTAATTTCCACACTTAAATTTACACACTTGAATGTTGTCATTTTAATTACAGTGTTTGGTTGATAAATACTGAGATTGCTTTAATTGCTTTACATTTCTACTCAGTTTGATTTTTGCTGAGTTGGATACTGTTTAGAAAGACCCTAGGTTGTGTAATACTGTTGCTGGATTAGTTGAACCTAGGAAAAAATTTTCCAATTCACCCCCCTCTTGGGATTGCACCAAAGTCAACAATTAATGACTTTGATTAGCCAAAAACTCTCTCAAAATTTTTGGACATTTATTTTATAAATCAAAGTTCCGCACATCTTTTTTATTTCAAAAACTCTTTTGGGGCAAAAATCTCACTCTCATACTCTTTTATATTATTCCTTTGAAATTTTTTTAAGAGAGATTTGATTTGATTTTTCACTTTATTCATTTGCAAATGTTATTGCTCTTGAAGATTGTTGAATACTTATTGGGATTTTATTTCATTCAAAGTATTTATTCTCACTTAGCCTTTATTCTTGAAAATCATTCTTTAGAGTATGCTTAAGAGTTTTTCCCATATATTTTCCTTGATAAATATGCTTGAGAAAAACCTATTTTAGCTCTTGAATCTTTGTACATTCATTGTAAAATTCAAAAGCTCATAGTCTTAATTGCAAAAATCATTTTTGAGCACAATCCTTAACTTCCCTTGAACTATATTTATTAATATCATTTTTGGAAAAATTATTTGAGGGTTTAAAATCTTTGAAGTTTCCGTTGCATACTCCATTTTTTAATCAAAGATCATATATTTGCAAAAATCTTTTTAAAAAGCAAATACCCTAGGTTCTCTTACTCTTTATTGAAAAATATTTTGGAGAAATACTATTGGGGTTTGAATCTTTGAGTTTTCATCATACACATCTTATTTAAAGATTGGAAATACTTTGAGAAAATTACCATACTCTACTGAGCAAAATTTCACATCATACTAGAGTGCATTCATTGAGCTTTATTGTGTACAAACCTTGCTTTTGAGAAGCTTTTTATTTTGTACAAAATTATTATATTTTTTGTATTCCAAGCGTGACCCTGAAGAGGAAGACTTGCCTTGTAAGGAGTCCCGAATTGGTTCAGACCTAGTTAGGAAAGTTAAGATTTATATCATCCTGTAAAGTGTGCACAATTTGGCTTAATCTCGTAATTGAGTTAAGGTGTTTACGTCTCGTAAAGAGAATTAGTTGTGGCTCAGTCCTGTAATTTGAGTTGGAGAGTCTCCACTGTAACGAGAATGTAAATGGTGTCGCTCTGCCTGGTTAAAATGAGCATTTAGTGAATTCTTTAGCTGTGGCTTAAGGCGGGAACGTATGCAGTATTGACCGAATCTTGATAATAAATATCGTGTTGCGTTTTCTCTTCCCTTACACTTCTTAATCTCCGCACTCATATGCTTCTATTTTAATTACTATAAATGATTGAGAAATTTTGAGATTGCTTTAATTCCATAAAATCAAAATTTTAAATTTTTCATAAATGACCAAAAAGTGGTTATAGAAACAAAAAATGGACAACCTAAACAAATGTATATTCATAATTTTTTTCCACAATATAAAAATAAAAACAAAAAATATAAAATATAAATAGTACCAAATATATCCTTATGTTAAGTTACGTCAACTTAGAGGAGAATGCACTTAACATAATGTTTAATTTGTAGAATGAAATGGGACAAAAAAGAAAATAAAATGAAAATTTAAATGGAGAGTATGAAGATATCAAAAGATAAGTTAAAAAAAAAATAACATTCTTGAAAAGGTTTACATTTAGTTTGCGGAAAAGTTATTTGTTGAAATAAGATAAAATATAGCCAAAAATTTAAGAATGGAGGTAATAATTATCTGTTATATATTGCTTATTATTTCATTCAACATGTAATAAAAAAGCATAGACATTTCTATTGTGAATTTTGAAATATTTATTTTTTTATTTATTCCTCGTTACGGACTCATAAGAAATAATATTATTTTAATTTTTAATAATAATAATATATATTTTATAACTAAATGTAATTAACCTATTATAATTAATTTACTCCTTACAAATGAGGATTTTGCAAACCAACGATTTCTTAGGGTTTTTTTTAGTGCCATTGTTGTTTCTTTTTTTTTTATTTTTGTTTTTGCACAATGAAGAAACAACTTATAAAGATGCATTTGTTTGTGTTACTGGTTTTCTATTACTGGTTTTCTATTTCAGTTTTTAGTTTTCTATTGTTTGTAGAAAAACTAAAGTCAAGATTTTATGATTTTTAGTTATTTGGTAACATGTTCATAGAAATTTTAAAATCTAGAAATAATTTTTTTTGAATTAAATTATTCATTTTATATACTTTAAAATAAAAATAAAGAATAAAATGAACATGCAAATTTTAAGTGTAATCAAAATAAAAATATACACAATTTTTTGAAAAAAAAAATAATAAAGCTAATTACAAAAGATTTTTAATATTTTTTTAATTATTATGCACAGTAAAATTTGTATTGTAAAGTAAAATTTGAAAGCATAATAATTAAGTAAAATAAATTTAGTAATTTTAACTTTTATTATGATATTTTTTAATGTGTATTTTTTTGAAATTATATTATTTTATTCATATTTTTGTAATATGATTTGATTTAAAGATAAAAATGAATATTTTTTTATTAAAATTTTAATTTATTTCAGTTTTGCAAATATGAATTGAATAGGTTGTTATTTTTAAATTTTTTAATTTTTATTTTTAATTTTTGGTTCTCATTCCTAATTTATTTTTAAAGGATGTTAACGGCTGGGAAGAGAGATGCACGTGTTATGCACATGCCACCACCTCCGCCGGCTGTTAAAAATGTTCATCTCCGGTATCGTGTTAAAAAGAGCTCGTGGCCTACCCCAGGGTGTGGTTCAAGTGGTAGTGCGAGTTGCGGGAGTGCCTCTCACGAGGTCAAGTGTTTAAATCCTTTCAAGTTCGTTGCTGCCCTTGGACTCCTGAATTTACTCTCCTTTTAGAGTTGTGGGGTCAACTTCAAGGGGCGTACGATTAGTTACGTGAATCGTAAAACGGACACGTAAATACGCGATGCGTAATTAAAAAAAAATAAAAAATAAAAAAATACAAAGAGCTCGTGGCCGATATCAGCCGGTGGCTTACAAAGCACCTCAAATGAGGTAAGGAAAAAAAATTTAAATAAAAAACGTGATAAAATTAAGTGAGAAATTCAATTCGTTTTCTGCAGTCATGGAATGAAATGAGAGTCCGATCTATGGACACAGCCTGAATCAACCATTCCAAAAACTGAGTGTGTGTTGCACACACGCAGTGTAGAGAGAGAGAGAGAGAGAGAGAGAGAGAGATGGGGTTGGGCTTTCTAGCTTCGAGAGCCTTGCGAACGACCATCCTCCATAGATCGTCCTCCAGTGTTGTTCTCAAATCTCAGAACCCTAGCAATGCTCTTCGAACAATCGTCTCAACGCCAGAACTCCAAACCCCAGAGTCTTCTGCAGCTGCGGCGCAACCAGAATCCGCACCGGACTTCCCTCCCCGGAGCCCCGTCGCCGGCGCCAGAGTCCACTTTCCGAACCCCGCCGATGCCATCGAGGTGTTCGTTGATGGGTACCCTGTGAAGATCCCCAAGGGCTTTACGGTGCTGCAGGCCTGCGAGGTTGCTGGCGTTGACATTCCCCGATTCTGCTACCACAGCCGCCTCTCCATCGCGGGCAACTGTCGCATGTGCCTCGTTGAGGTTGAGAAGTCCCCCAAGCCTGTTGCCTCTTGCGCCATGCCCGCCCTCCCAGGTAAACTGCGGGTTTAAGGATTTTATTACTATTTCACTTGGGTTTTGATATTACTTTCTTAGTAGCTCTGGTTAATTTTTTCGGTTTTTTTTCTCCGTAACCTTTATTTTGTTATTCACTTTGTGTGTTTTTAGTCTATATCATGTAATTCAAATGCATTTGATTTTATATTCTTTACTATCGATTTGATTTCAGTCTTCTTTTATCATCCGTTGATTTTATCGGCAGCACTGTATGATACAGTTGGGTTTGCCTCAATTTGTAATTTTATTTTTATTTGTTTTTGACATTTGAAAATTGCCATTTTCGTTCATAATCTTTTGTTTATTCTTTTCTAATCTATACCGTACAGGTTTTATGCACTGAATTCTACACACATATACGCATTTCTTTTTGACTTTGTACAATGATTTATTTGCAATGTTCTATATTCCATGCAGTATAACTTGTATAGGTTTGATTCTTTCCTTACTGTTTCTTTAGAGCTCTATGATCTATAGTGTACTTGTTCATTTTTTATTTTCATGTGTTCAGTTTGTCCTTAATTTATTGGGAGTTTTCAGGGATGAAGATTAAGACAGATACGCCATTGGCAAAGAAGGCACGAGAAGGGGTGATGGAGTTTTTGCTGATGAATCATCCTTTAGACTGCCCAATTTGTGACCAGGGGGGAGAATGTGATCTCCAGGATCAGTCTATGGCTTTTGGATCTGATCGTGGTCGGTTCACTGAAATGAAGAGATCTGTGGTTGATAAGAATCTGGGACCATTGGTAAAAACTGTGATGACTAGGTGTATTCAATGTACAAGGTCAGAATCTTGCGTCACTCGTTTGTTTTCTAAATACTGTTTTGAACAACTTGGGATGTTGACATCCTTGTTGATGTAGATGTGATTTTTTTTTTTGTTTTAACTGATTACTCAATGGTTATGCTGGATATCAAATCCCGTTTTATGTTCTTTTTCTCAGGCAGTCAAAATATGGAGAGCATTTAAAATTATAGATTTGCATTTAAGGGGCCATTATTTTTCAAAGCTGATTTAATTTTGCAGAAATTTATACAATTTTAGAAATCTAAATATGATCAAATATTGGTATATTTTATGCTGCAACAATGTAGAAAGGTAAAATGTTGAAGAATGTGAAGAGGACAGACAATTTGCATTTTTTTTTTTTTGGTGATGTGAACAATAATTTGTTTTTTCTATATGAGAAATGTGCAGACTTGCTAGGGATAGAGACTGAAAATATTAATGTTTAAAAAAGTCAGGGTGGTGGATATGTAATAATTTTCAGTCCAGATTGCATGTACACATGTTGTATATAGTAAAATACAATGACCTGTCCTGAGTTTTGCCAAAAAAGACATTGATCTCCCTCGACTTTTTAAAAATTCTACAGAACTCCATATACGTTTGTTTTTAGTATCATTACTACCCATCTTTTGGTAAAATATTAATAACTTAAATGGAATATGATGGCGTAACTCTTTAATTTTTTTTTAAGTACTTTATCTACCCTTCTTAATTTTTTGGGCAATGTTTTAACATTCACTCTCTTCATCATTTTCTTCTTCTTCTTCATCTTATTTTTGTCCTGAAAATACCCAAAACGAGGTTTATAATGCCACATTGAAACCATAAGTAGACCACACAGTGGTAAAGCTCTTGAAAAGTTATGGGATTGGGACTTCGTTTAAGATGGTGGTCTTGTCCTGGAAAATTCATTTTCACTGTTTGCGCATGAATTGAAACCATTAGAGGTATAGAACACGCATGTTGTACAGCTTTAAACCCCAACCAGATGCTAGAGTAAGAGGGACAAATTGATTTGAGAAATTTGTAAAAGAAATGAATTGGATTAGGCCCATTCTGAATGCCAGCACCTCCATTGTTGAATGCTGGCACAATTTTTCCACTGGCCATTGCCAATTTCAAGCATCACTATAACTGCCTATGAGCTGTTCTTCACACACCATACCATGCGCAAATCCCCCTAGAGCATACACTTCTTCCCTCACAGCTGACCCTTTATGATGCTCTGCCACTGCCACTTCTATGGTGGTTGACCACTCCTAATTATCAAACATGCTGCCTTTATTCCTATGGAACTATGGGAGTAGTTTAGAAAATTTGCCAACCACACAAATCATCATTGGGTGTACCCAGCATTACCAGTCAACAGGAGGCCATGCACTGATAGCTTGAGAGGGAAACAGCTCGGATCACCAGCTAAGGCCCCTAAATGACCGCTCAGTGACAGAGGATGTAGGGGTGCAGAGACAGCCAAGAGGTTTGTTGAGCTGCTTCTCTTTTCCTAGTTTTTTACCAGCTCACCACCCTTGACCACCATCAAAATGCCCATACATGGCTGCCACCCCAACCCATGCGTCCGCTTCATTTCTTTCTTCTGTTACTGCTGATTGTAGTGCTGAGGTTGGTGTCATCATTGACCATCTGGCACTGGCTCCATATTCACTGTTGTTGGCTGTAGATGCTTATATGGGTTGCAGAGGGCAGACTGCAGCTCTGAAAGGAGTAATGCAACTGCTGTCCTGGAATTTGTAGGGGTTTAGACTGTCCTTCTACAGTTCAATATATTGCCATATTTCTTTTGCAACACCGGCTTAATATTTGTTCTCTAATGGATGTTATAGTTGCAAGATGCTCCTCAAAGGTTATCTTAAGCATGGTGGTTTTAAAAATTTTGCCTTCAAACACATGATGCTCGTAATCTCTTGGTTCTTTTCTCAAACAGCCTGTCTCAACCCCAATAAAGGAGGAAGGTTGTTTTAAGTAGCTAACAACCATTGTAACACATCAAATCTCTGATTCTCTATGATATAAATTCTTATCGAGTGTCGCCTACAAGCAATGCGTTGCACTTATATCACTCAGGTCTAGTGATAAATGCAAGGCTGGGCTAGGTTGTTGCCCTGAAGTGCTGTGCCTTGTTGTTGCCTATGTATGGTATGTGTGGGACCTTGCATCATGCTGGTGGGCAGGTAAAGAAGGTAGTTCAAGAGACTAGGGTTATATTAGCAACTTAAAGCTCTGGGATACTTACTCATAATAGCATGGAGATAGTTGACACACTGATTAAGAGAAAAAAGAACATAATATGCTTTTAAGAAACTAAGTGGTTGGGAGAAAACTTAGAAAAAATTAGGATTTAATCTTTGGTAATTGGGGAAGAAAAACATAACAATGGTTTAGGAACCAATGTAGACAAAGACTGAAAACATAATGTAATGTTAAAAGAGTAGGGGATAGAACTATAAAAATTAAGATGGTCTTAGGACGAGATAATAAATTTTGTAATTAATGATTATGCTCCTCAAATAGGCTCATGGAGAACCTTAGAAGGCACTTTTGGGAAGATATAGATAATAATATGCACGAAATATTAGGGATTGAGAGATTCATAGGAGCAGATTTGAATGTTCACATTGGAATGAACAATAAAGGTTATGAGAGGAGACATGGATATGGAGATAAAAATGAGCCCAATGATATGATGGGAAAAACCAATGGTGCCGAAAAACCTCAAACATGGTATTCCACATACCTGGAAAGAAGGACAATGAAAGAACAAGCAGCACACAAACATCATGAGACACTGATATATTTGCTCCTCTCCTTTGAAGCAAATTATTTAGTCTTTATTTTATTAAGGACTGTTGTAAGATACACCTTTATCCTAGAGGGTAATTTAATTTTCCAGGTGGAAGGATTCGGCAGAAAGGGAAGAGCACTTGGAACATGAATCAAATGAGCAAAAAAATTTTTTCATTAGAAGTACCTAGAAGCATCCAGATTCCAGAATCTAACTCACTTTATTCGCTCCTTAGAAAGCAAACAAAAGAACCCAACACATTCAACAAGAGGATTTGATCTTTAGTCTCCCTCTTACTCAGATTTCTTGTGACATAAAAGTCCCTCCCAGATGTAAAGAAGAAATAAGAAGCTGAAGCATTATGAAAGTTGGATAATCAAAAGAGATGGGGAATGCTGGAATCAAAGAGGCATCACCATCCTCCCAAAAGCAGACCTTCTACCCATTCCTAATTCTATATCAAACATGTGGAAAGAAGAGATGAGAAACCTATGAAACAAATTTCAAGGGGCTCACATGAGTAATGTTTCTTTCAACTATAGCATCCCACTCATTCTGTTGAAACTCCATACTTACTATGAATTACCTTTGTCTCAGTGTTCCTCTTTTCCAAGAAACGATTGGAGGTGATTGTATTTTGGCCTAGTATATTTATATATAAAAATTCTTTATCCCAGATGTTCTTTGTGGCACTTGTTTGTTAAATAAGGTTGTTGAGGATTAGTCTTAGCTTATGGTTTCAGCTGATTGTTGTGAGTGTATGTTTCAATGCTATCAACTTGTTTGTTTCTTCCCTGAATTACTATGTTAACTCCCAGGAGTGTTTCTCTTTGAGAGTAGCCTTGGACAGAATGCAATGAACTCGAATGTATTCTGCAGTTTTGCAAATGATGAAATAAAGAATATAGTATTTACATTTGATGCATGCAATGGTGTACAAATTGTTTGTAGCTGTGGCTTTAGACAAGCTTCTGAGGTGTACAATATCTGCTGACAGATGCGTGAGGTTTGCAACTGAGGTTGCAGGGGTTCAGGATCTTGGCATGTTAGGTCGCGGCAGTGGAGAAGAAATTGGGACTTATGTTGAAAAGCTAATGACAAGTGAACTTTCTGGAAATGTAATAGATATCTGTCCTGTTGGGGCACTTACGTCGAAACCTTTTGCTTTTAAAGCCAGGAATTGGGAGTTAAAGGGGACAGAGACAATTGATGTTACAGATGCGGTTGGTTCCAACATTCGAATTGATAGCAGAGGTCCAGAGGTTATGCGCATCCTCCCAAGGTTAAATGAGGTAGCTTCCTACAATGCATATATTTGTTATCTTTGTTTTCACTGGGTTCTTTCTTGTTAGCTTCCTGCCAATGCTTGGCTTCCTACCGTTTGTCATAATGTTTGTTCTATAAAAAAGGTAATATATATTTTAAATAGGATTACTTATGAAGCAAAAGAACTGTGAAAATGCATATGAATACTGAAAATGGAATTTGACAAAAATTGAGTGTTCAAATAGATACTAATAAGACTAAAGCTTTTGAATAGTTGTCTGTTCTAACCAGTTCGTGTAAAAGACCATGTGTATTACTCTCCAAGAAATTGGTTTTATTGTGGTGTTGTTTTGTGCAAACTAGAAAAGAAAATTAAGAAATATCTGATATTATTATTTTTTAATAATCAAGAAAATATATTAATTGATAAAAGAAAGTATATAAAAGGGAGAATGAGGTTGGAATCAGAAAAAAAAAAAAGGAAGGGAGAATGAGGCATCCTCCCTGGTGAAAAGAAAAAAACAAAAAAGAAGTAAAAACTTGTAAAAATATGATATTATATTTGGCGTTTGTTAGAGTGATTCCCTATCCTCTCCTGTCTTACTAGAATTAGCTTATGTCATGATTAGCGATGTTGATTTACTGGTTATTTGGGTAATGTATGGAAGGATGGCAGCCATCATTAAGAAATTGCCCTCACTCCAAAAAGAAGGATAGATGTGTGCTTATTTACCCTATTTTAGGTTCACAATAAGATCATCTGTGCTGATTTTTAGCTGGAAGCTGTTGATGACCTGCAGTTGACGTTTAGAGCGGAGTGAAATGTTTCACATTTATGTTCTATGAGCCAACATCAATCCTTTTCTTTTGGTGCGTTTCCTTTAGTGTTTTTTTTTTTTTTTGGAAAGGGAAAATGTAGGGTAGAGTTGTGTGGGATTGCCAAAGGCACAAAGCTTCTAAAATTTTGTATATTTTCATACTAAAGAGTTGATTTGTTCAGTTTTTATTTTTTTGAAGCCTCTCTTTTTCTTTTTCTTTTTCTTTTTGAGCACGCAAACCAGAATGAACCTGTTATTGGAGTTCCCCAAAAGATTTTTAATTTATTTGTGGAGCAATATGGAGATGACTCTTAAATATTATTTTATAGAGATGAGGGAATGTTATCTCCCTCAAGGTCCCTCAAGGGATAGCAGTTTGATCATTAAGTTTTGCCTTCTCCTTTACATGAATGGGGAGGCTCTAATTGTGTGAACGATAATGGTGGTTTATCTCCCCCTTCAGGAAGGGAGGGTGTTTAGGCTTTGTTTGATCCCACTTGCATCGATCTATTTAATCCTAATTAGTACTTTTTGGCTGTTAGTGAAAATTAAGAGCATAGTTTGGTAATGTTAGAAAATAAGTATTGATTTGACCAATAATATTCTCACAACAATTTTATACTACTATTACTACTATATTGGTATGTCATAATGTAATTTGTTGTCGAATATTTAGTTACAAAACTATAATAATCTAATATTATTTAAATATAATACAACAATACATAAAGATATTTATTTTAATATTATAATATTATGCTATTTTATTAGATCATCTGCCACCATTTCTCCCCAAGGTGGCACTACACCTCCACAGTTCTTGCACTGCCTCTTAGCCTGCTGGTTATTTGGCATTGAACCTTCCACCAACACATCCTTCAAGTCTGGCAATCATAAGCACCTACAGATTTGTTTGCTATCAAATTCTGGCAACCACTACCCTTCTTTGCATCTATCACTGACTCCAATGCATATACCTTCGCCAAGTCTCTCCACTATAGCTCTCTGCTATAAAAATTGAATTACCCTCACCATTCTATTGCAACCACAATTCCAAGAATCTGCCTTTTATGATTCGTCTCATCACCTCCCAATACAGGATTTTGCTCAACTTCTTGTATCAAATGAACTGTGGTAATCTTGAGAGAAATGCAATTGCATGCCAATCATGCAGCCGAAATTGTGATCCAAATCCACCTGCTTCTGTGTTGGGATTTCTCCTCCAATTAAACTAAATCCCCCTCCCTAATCTATTTCAAAGGCAGATCGAAAGTCTTACTTTCAATCTGGGTGGACTTGATGAGAGTTCTCCTCCATCTCTAACTATGATAACGTCCATGGAAAAGGAAAGAAAAAAATGATGTGAGAGACTAAAGTGGGAGCGAGAGAGAGGTTCTCATAAGGGATAGAGTGATCAGACTAACGTATAAATTTTTTTTTTCCCTTGGATTTTATCAAAGTTAGATATGGACTTGGAGTAGAATTTCCTCAAAGTCCTTGTAGATCAAAAGCCACAGTTTCGATTTGTGTTTGGAAAAGATTGGGAAGGGTTTTGGTTTTGTTCAATTGGAAAAGAAATCCTGACATAGGAGCAGGTGGATTAGGATCATGATAACGACTGCACAGTGGGTCTGCAATTGCTTCTTCACTCACTTCTTGACATTCGGATGTTTCATTCAAAATATGGGGAGTTTGGAAAAATGCTTGCTCTCTTTCTAAAAGAAGTGTGAGACTCCCTAAGATTTGTAATTAGTTTCTGAGAGGATAAAGCTACTTTCTCTAAGGGTTTGTGTGAGGGTGGCTTTGAAGAGAAACTATGGTTATTTATTGTGGTGGGTTTGAATCAGTAAATATAAGAATGAGGAGTTGGTTTTCCACGAGCAGAAGAAGAATTTTCTCTACTCTATATTTTTAACAATCTTCGGCAAGATGAGTGGAAATATTTGTTGATTTCTGTTGTCTCTTCAGACTTTCTACATCCTTGTATATCTTATTTTCGTTATCCTTTACATGTTCATGGGAGTAGTCTTTCTGTTCTTTATCAAATTTATTTATGGATAATGACTTCTTGAAACTTGCTTTAGAATAAAGTTAATTGTTTTGCTTGTTTTTGGGTCCATTATTTCGGGATTTTTGGGGTTGTCTAGCTGTCTGATATCCAAAGGTATTGGAAGGCTGCTCTGATGTAATTCTTATCTTATTTTTTGCTTTCTTTTTAGGAGGATTCCAATTGTGGTCTGTCCCTTTCCTGGACCCCACATGCGTAGGGAGGTTTGCGCACTGGGCTGCCTTTTTTTATTTTTCCTCTCTATTTGAGGGCTTTAGCATTGGCCTGCTTTCCTAATGTGGCAAAAAAAAAATACAAAACTCAATTTATCATAATTAATTAACTGGAACACTTTAGGGTGTGTTAGTTGTGTAGAATTTGGAAAAATGCCATCTATGTGTTTAGTTTTCCAGCATTTATCTGGAGAACTTGGATAACAATAAAGTGACATTTTCCAAATTTTCTGTAAGATGTTGAAAATTGAATCCAGCATCATAGCATTTTTACAATTCTTTAGAAATTGGACATGGAAAATGAAAATGAGTTTCCACAAATAAACATGGCGTATTTAACTCAAAATATTCCTAATTTTAAGGACTCTGAATTGATGGCTAAAAACTACCGGCCAATCATTTGTGTGAAATAATCCAATTCTGTAAAATGAATTATTGTTCCAATCATGAGCCCAATCTCTACATAATTGCCCATACGATCAAAAAATTATGATCACTGGATTTTAGGCATACCATGTCCATCTATGGTCAAATAAATCTAACCCCCAAAGTGCAATTTGTGTGTGGCATGGCTTTTCTTTTTCTGTTTCTCTGTCTTTTTAATGAGTATATCTTTGATGTTTTGAACTTGTAATTGTGGTGAATTTCTTGGATTATGTGGAGGTGTATGCGAGTTTGTAGGAGTGAGGTTTTAATCTTGGTGTTTGATGGTGAACTTGTGTGCATGTGTGATAATAAGGTGATTACTGACTAGAAGAATGGTTTGAGCATGGGATATCTGTGTTTGGAGGGCCTGGGTTGAAATTCTCAGTAGGGATGGGGAGGGGAGGGTTTTGAGATGGGGATGTGCTAAGACTAAAAAAAGGAAAGGTTTTGTGCAATCATCTTTAGAATAGAAGTGTTGCAGCTAAGCTGACTAATGTTCATCCGTTAAATAGAGAACTAACCAAGTTAACTCTTTTATTGTTTAGTTGAGGAACACTTATTATTTTTTAGTTTGCTGATGTGGTTTATTTATTTATTTAAATTTTCAAATTCATTTATCCTATGTTTGGGAGCTTGGGTTTGAGGCCTTGGATTTGGATTTGTGTGGATTTGGAAAAAACACAATATAAAATTGTCTTGAATTTTTGTTCAAATCCACACAGATCCAAATCCAAGGCCCCAAATCCATGCTCCCAACACTAGCTTAATGTAAGTAGATGGAAGTCCCTTAATTGCAGCAACAATGAACTTTAATCCCCCAAATAGAAGAAAATTAAATTTGCTCCCTTAAATAGAAAATGGGTAGAGTTGGTCCCTAACTCCCATTAGGTGTATTTACCCTTCTCTTTTGATAAGCGAGTATTCATTAAATGGAGTTAAAGGTGGAGTTGTACAAAAGCCAAAATGTAATTTGAATTATTAAAAAAATTCCAGAAATTGGATTAGAGAAACACTGTCTGCTCAAAATTTGCCTGTCAATCAAAAGTGCATGTGAGGAATCACTCCTTTTGTCTTGCAAAAGAAGTCTCTCCATACTCTTCATGCCAACAGCTCCCCATCATGGTTAGAATCACGATTCAGATCATAGTTTTTAAATTGGTAGGCTTGGAGTAGGATCATATTAGAATGGATCGGTGGGATTGGTCTGTTCGTAGATCCCACAATAAGTCATAGTTTTTAAATTTTTACCAAATTTCTTGTATTACAAGCTTGGTGTTTGTCCTATATAACTTGTACAAGGACTGCACAAAGTAGGAACTAATTTGGTTCTTCTAATATTAACAAGTAGTTAGAAAAATATGGACTCATTTATTTTTAGATTGATGTTCATTTAGAGGGACTTTGGTGTTTGTCCTGTATAGTGTGCAAATATTACACAGCATTGGAAGTCATTTGGTTCACTAGTATTAACAAAAAGTAACAAATTATGGGCTCAAAAATTTATTTTTAGGTTGATGTTCATTAAGTGGTTCAAAAGGCTAAACATTAATATTTAGGTTAATAAGGATTAGAATGATGATCATGATGATGATTTTAATGATGGGCTTGATTATGTCATCCATGACAATTTTGGTGACATTGACATTAATTTTATGAGCTAGCTTGATAGTTTGGCTTTTTGTTATTTATTGTATAGTTTTTTGCTTACTAATGTTGTTAAAACTGCTAATAATTTTTAATACTATGGGAGTGTAAGTTGAATATTTTCAACTCTGTTAAAAATAGGTGGTCTAGTGCTAGTTGCATATTTCCTTGAAACATGAGATGAAAAATTTGTCTGCCACATTGCTTTATTGCAGGACATAAATGAAGAATGGATATCAGACAAAACTCGATTCTGTTATGATGGTCTGAAGAGGCAGAGGCTGAATGACCCAATGATTCGTGGTCCTGATGGACGGTTTAAGGCTGTGAGCTGGCGCGATGCCCTCGCTGTAGTTGCTGAGGTTGTTGATCAAGTAAAACCAGAGGAAATTGTTGGTATAGCTGGTCAGCTGTCTGATGCAGAATCCATGATAGCCCTGAAGGATTTCTTAAATCAGATGGGTTCAAATAATGTATTTTGTGAAGGAAATGGCATGCATCCATGTGTTGATCTGCGTTCCGGATACCTTTTGAATAGTAGCATTTCTGGTTTGGAGAAGGCGGATGTTTTCCTTTTAGTTGGTACCCAGGTAATGCTGTGACGACACTTCTTTTTAATAGCATACATCTGATTTGAGTAATGCTCTATTTTTATTGTTTTTTTTTTTTCTGCATAATCATAGAGATAAGAAATGCGAACGCCCTAGCAAACCATGAGCTGGTATGAAAATTTATGAAACATGTTGCTTTTTTGTTCGAGAACACTAAATCTTGCAATCCAAAGTTTTATTACCATACTTTCCACATGACATGTTTTTATTTGTACAAGTAGAGCATTATCACATTATAATTTTATTTCGGTCGTTATTAATCTCTTCACCAAAGAAAATCTAGTTATAGATTTTGATTATAGATTTTGAAAAGCCTCAACATCCTCCCTTAAATATATAGATTCTATTATACATATTTCATTCATATGTCTATAGAAGGGGGCATTTGGTTTGCATTATCTTGAAGAATTCATGAAAGTATGGCCCCCAGAGCGGTGGATGCCCATGTTTGTGAACCATAGGAATGCTGTGTGGCAAGAATCTTGGCTTCTTGGAAATGCAATATACCCTTTAAATATGGGCATGTGAAACTGACCTCCCCTGTTGTAATCTTGGATTCCCATGGGAATTCAACTTCATAGGACAAAAATGTCCTTGGTATTTGTTACTCCTGGACAAAATTGCCCTTTCTTGTTTTATTATTATTAGTAGTATTATGATTACATGATTATTGTTGTTATTGATGTTAATATTGTTTGTTGTTGTCCGTATTATTATTATTATTAAAAATTATTAGTATTATTATTATTATTATTATTATTATTGTTATTATTGCTACGGCTACTACTAATACGACTAGTGCTACTACTACAATGGATGTATGCTTTGAGAAGAGATATCGTTTATAAAGAAATAAATTTTCATGTAAGGATCTCTTCTCAAAGCATTCCCCCTTCCCCACTATCTTTTTCTGTTTCTTCTCCTTTTTTGGTTCCCATGTTACTTCAATAGAACTGTCATGAGATGCCTGTTGTGAGAAAAACACGGGGTGCTTTGGGTGTAGATAATATGTATTTTAGGTTTGGTTTGTGACTTTTGGTTCTCTAATTCAAATTTTTTGATAAAATGCCAGCCAAGGGTAGAAGCTCCTATGGTAAATGCCAGAATACGGAAAACAGTCCGTGCTACCCAAGCAAAGGTGGGTTACATTGGCCCGATCACTGATTTCAACTATGATCACCAGCATCTTGGCAACGGCCCTCAAACACTTATTGATATTGCTGAGGGTCGCCACCCATTTTGCTCAGTCCTCTTGAATGCTAAGAGCCCAGCCATCATTATTGGTTCGGGGCTGTTTGAACGCAAGGACAAGGATGCCATTCTCTCTGCCATTGAAACCATTGCGGAACTGGGAAATGCTGTCAGATCTGACTGGAATGGTCTTAATGTGTTGCTTCTCAATGCTGCGCAAGCTGCAGCATATGACCTTGGTCTTGTGCCACAATCCAGAAAAACCTTGGAATCCGCAAAGTTTTTATATTTGATGGGCGCTGATGATGTTAAATTGGAGAAGCTTCCAAATGATGCATTTGTAGTTTATCAGGGTCACCATGGAGACAGGAGTGTGTATCGTGCCAATGTCATTTTGCCAGCAGCAGCCTTTAGTGAGAAGGAAGGGACTTACGAAAATACAGAAGGGTGCACTCAAGAAACTTTGCCAGCTGTTCCAACTGTTGGTGATGCCAGGGATGATTGGAAGATAATTCGGGCTCTATCTGAGGTTGCAGGAATGCGATTGCCTTATGATAACCTTGGTGCTGTCAGATCACGGATAAGGACTGTGGCAGCAAACCTCTTGCACTTGGATGAGAGAGAACCTGCTACATTTTCTGCTTCAGCAAAGCCCAAGTTTCGTGAAAAAATGAATTTGACATCATTTGGTGTTGCTGTTGAGAATTTCTACATGACTGATTCAATCACCAGAGCATCCAAGATAATGGCACAATGCAGTGCCATGCTGAAGACCTGACTGAAATGCCGTAAAACATTGTAATAAAGCTGCGGATTCACTTGTTTTGATTTGATTATCCTTATTCAAGCTGTGTAGGGTTTTTTTTTTTTTTTTTTTTTGTAATATACACATTTCAATGCCATGAGATTTGTGCTCGCTGAAGGCAGCACAAAATTTGGTTTGTAACTTGTCTAATTTAATGAGTATTCTGGCCGTTGTGACCTCAACAGATGCAATAGCCTGTCTTTTACGCTCCAAAATTGCTCTATGAAAGGGTTTTAATTTTTTAAATATTTCCTGGAAATAATATTGCAGTGTTCATTATTTGCAATTACAATGTCACTTTCTTCCACTACGCTCTTTTTTTTTTTCAAGGGTTGGCCGTGGTGGTTGGATTTGGGTTGGTTGGCTACGTTAATCCGATAAAAATATTGATCCTGAGGCTTCCAAGAGCATTTACCTCTTCTAAGATATTGAGAATTTTACAAATCTCCCTTCTAAAAAGATACTAGTCTCATATTTTGTAAAATAATAAAATTTTGAAGTGTTGGTGTCCTAAAAATCAGATATAAGGAGAGGTTTGAAAAATTTTGCAACTTAAAGAAAGGTTCATGAAATTTTCAAAATTTTAGGAAATGACAGTATCTTTTTACTAGATCTTAGGAAAGATTAGTGTCTTTTATTCTTAAAAATATTTTCTTTTTATTTCTAGAAACTATCATGTCCATACACAACTCTACTAGTTTATTTCTATTATATCCTATACAACAAACTAAACCAACGTAAATGGTAATGTAAATGATTCAAGAAGGTGCAATTGAGTTTAATTGAGTGGAAATAGTGAACTAGCTCCAAGATTGCTTTTCAAACTAAACTACAGAACTTACCATGCATAATTAAATAATAATTAAACTAAAATGCTAGTATGTATGTATGTATGAATTACTTAAAATATATTGAAAGTTGATCACTTGAATGCACATATGATTTTAGCTCAGGTAAACATGCTCAGAATCGATCCTTTAGAGGGACCAACCACACAAAAAAAATCCTTCTCAGAATAAAATATGGAAAAATGCGGCTAAGGCTGGGTGTTTTGCTTTCTATAATAAGGAGGTAAGTTTTTGTGAGCCCATGAATTCTCGCAGCCTTTTTTATTTTTTTATTTTTTTTATCCGTAAATGTAAAATATATTGATAAAAAAATGGATATGTACAGAAGCAAAGCTCCCAAACAACACAAAAAAGTAATTACAGTCAACCGGGGCATCCCCGGGGGCACAAAGGCCTAACTAATCATAACAGTCAAAAGACAAAAAATAAGTAAAACTTAAAAGGCCCAAAGAGGTACCATCAAAACTGCTCGAGCCACCTTCAGAAAGAGATCCATGTTGATAAAGGAAAACCATCAAGGAAGCAGCAGAAACAGAAAAATCAGAGCAGCAAATGGCTCAGACCACAATCAGAACTGTATCTTCAAATCAGCTAAAGCCACCAATTAATGACAGGTACTGAACTTCACCCCAAACAGCACAATCAGCACCAAAATCAAAGCTGCAATACTAGGACCTGCAGAAATGTATCAGCAGGAAGACCATCACAGCAGAGTCCAACAGACTCCAAAAACCAACCCAAAACCTGAAGCTGCAAATTCAGAAATACAGAATCTGAAGCTGCAGGAAGTCAACTCTGTAACCAGCTATATTCCCAGAATATCAGACAAACACAGCCCTACAACCCACTACTCAAACAGTATAATCCCCTTGTAACACAGCAATCAGAGCACAGTACTGTAGGCAGGATGTACTGCTCATCACCCCAAATCAGCTCAATCAGCACTGTAGGAAACAGTACCTTACAGACAATCTTCAATGCGACTAGTCCCCCAACCAGTAGAAAAATGAGGAAATTTGTCATACACTGTTCTATACGTGTGAACCTGTGTCACTTTGAACACAGCTTCAGGTAAGATGATTTTTTTGTCAAATTTCTTTTTATTTCGGAAATGCCAAATGTGATACACCACAACTGCTAGACAGATTTAATTAGCCACAGATTGAACACCTGTGCCTTTTGCTTCTTTGTGCATTCATTTAAGAGCAGCTTTCAGAGAAGTCATGCAGCCTTTGATCCAACCTTACTGAACTTTATGATTCAAGTCAAATCTACAGAAATTAAAACTTAGTTTGATCCCCAATTTCTTTTTAAAAAGATGTCTAAAAAGCAGCAGATGAAAAGAAACTTTTTGATATTATTTTAATAATATTTAGTTTCCCAAGTGAAAAAAGGATTGTTAGAAAGAAAAAATTAGCTTTAAATATTTGATAAAATATTTATAAGGTGCCTAAAAGCATTTGAAACGACTAAAATAGATATGTATTTTTAGAAAATTTAATTAATACATTGAAATTTTTATAATATTTTAAAAAAATTAAGGACAACAATGAAATATAATAATTTCTTAGAGAAAAAGCTAACTTTTAACTTAAGTTTCAAATTTGTAATTTTTAAAAGCTAAAAAAAAAAAGTTAAAAGCTGACTTTTAGAAGTTGGAAAAACTGTATACCAAACACATGTGACTCAGCTTTTACTTTTAGAATTAGAGGTTTAGGCAAAAAAATGGAAAGTCAAACTCACCCTAAATAAAGTAAAGGAGAAATATGTTCTCTTAGGTGAAAACGCGCCATAAAACAATTACTATGCAGGAATAACACACTTAACCTAAAGTGACACCAATATTCATTCGTTGCCTTCTGCAATATTTGAACGTGTATGTTTCTAATGGGCTTCCAACCAATATTGTATGCTTAAACAAACTTTTATGGACAGATCAATTTATTCCTGCAGTCTCAACCTTTGAACATGAAGTGATGCATGTCTCATTGTATGAGCTTTCCCAATTCTTCGCATCAAAATGCTTAATCTCAACATGGGTACGTGTCCCAGGGTCCACGCATCTGAATGTGACAGCAAGCCCATCTGGGTTTCTTCTCGGAATATAAAAGGAGGTTATGCCACAAACTTTACAGAAGATTTGTTTTGCAGTGTGAGTGCCAAAGGTGTAGGTTGTAAGGAACTCTTCAGAACTTCCCAAAAGCTCAAAAACTTTTAGAAAGGGACTATGAAGTGAGTGTTGCCCCTCATGGAGCAGTTCCTGCAGCTGCAGTTCCAAGCTATAACATGAGTTGGTGCTTGCACTCACCATCTTACAATTTTGCAATGGCATCCACCATTGTGTATGACCATCTCTGTTCATCTCCCAGACTTCTATTTAGTTAAGAGGAATATGCTGCCGGCGGGAATCTGTCAACAAGTTCACAACTCTAAAGTGCAAGTATGAAAATGAAATGCTTTATTCCCCACCCAAAGACAACTACTATTTACCATTTTGACAAAAACACACATTGCAAGTGGTTTGAATACTCTATGGAGTAAAACTGCCAGGGAAATACAAAGTGAGGATCTCATGAGGGCAACAAATCAGGAGGCAACACCATTTAATCAGATGCAGAAAGTATGCCTACATTTGACATGCAAACTGAAGGAGTGGCTTTTAGGTGGCTTACTCATAATTACTCCATTGCATATGGAGGAATAATTGTACAGTGAGGGAATAGTTCAGAGAAAATTTTAAAATCAGATAAAACACCTTTTATGAAAAACCACATGCTACAACATGCAGATTGAAGCATATCAAATCACACAAGCGATTGATCAAGCAAAGCATCCACACAACATTTCAAGCATTTTGGGCTTTCCACTTGGCCTACTTCTATGAATGAGAGAGAATGTCCACTTGTTAGAAAATCACACTACACTTGGTAGGGAAGTCACCTACACAATCTCAACTATGCAACAAAATGCATTTTCCTTTGATTAAAATGAGCAGTCAACCACGAATGTAAAAATTTAGAACTAATAAGAAACATTTCAGTGACTCCATAAATCGACAAGGTACAAGATTTTGCAGCTGTTTGTTGCAACATGATTGGCGGGCATCACTGTTTTGATATTTTCTGTTTTAAGGAGGATTTTCTTATGCTCCTATTAGTATTTTTTTTCTTTTCAATAGATCTCGATTTTTTCCATCCAAAAAGAAAACGAGGTACAAGATTTTTATGCAGAAAGCCCTTTATTATGAAAAGGAAACAAAAAACCATGGGACAATGGTTCGGCTAAAATTTCCCCATCTCCAAATAACGGGATTAATAGTTCCACGTTAGACAAGACTAGATGCTCAGAATAACATCAAGATAGAAATTTTGGCTTTTAGACATAAAATATATCACTAAAATATTGACAATAAATAACAAGAAAATGTGCAAAGGTAGTGTAGCAAATCCACAGCAGAAAACTGTAGGATTCAGAGCACAACATTCCAGAGATTTTGTTCCAAACACGATTGAAATTACCATCCAGTCAGAGCCAACTAATGCATGCAGACCTAAACCGCACTTCTACAGTGGCCCCAACCCTCTGTTTCTTTCAAGACACTGTTTCTTCAACAACAAAAAAAGTGTTTCTAGAATGAGATAGCTTCTTGTGAAAATAATTCTCATTTGTCATAACATAGGTATAGGTCTGTATAAATAGATGTACAGCAGAAGAATAGAAGGAAAGAACCAAGAAGGAAAGAACCAAAGATGCTAACTTCTAAAAAAACTAAATATTCTAGGATATTCACACATTTACAGCCGAGAGTCTCTTAGAAAAATAGTGACTAGCTTGTCCAAGATTGACTTTCCATACTGAAAACTAAGAACTTGATGAAATTATAACAAAACTGATATGCCATTTTGTGTTGTACACCCACACAAAATATATGTATGCATGCACTATTTAAAATATATTGAAAAATTGATCACTTGAATGCAAATACGATTTTAGCGCAACCAGAGCATTTAGCCAGTAAGCCTTATTCATTGTATCCTGGCACGCTTAGAATTGATCCTTTAGAAGGAGAGTACAATAGAAAAACTTAGCTCAGAATAAAATATGAAAAATGAGACTATGGCTGTATGTTTTACTCTTAACAAGGAGGTTCAAATTCTTGAGACCATGAATCGAGAAAGTCTTTGATCCAACCGTACTAAATTTAATGATTCAAACCAAATGTTCAGAAATGAAATAACACAAAGCCCCACTAAAAAGAGGCTGTTTTCTTAGGTGAAAACACACATGCATAATACAATTACAGTGCAGAAATAAAAGACAGTCGGCCAAAAGTGACACCCAATATTCATTCCAGACTTCCATTGTTGTCGCCTGCAATATTTGAACACGTACACTTCTAATGGACTTCCAACCAATATCGTATGCTTAAACCTACTTATATGCTTATAATGCGAACAAAATCTGTGATACTGTTTTGGTCTTCAACCAACTTATATGCTTCTGATGGACAGATCAATTTATCCCTGTAGTCTCAACCTTTGAACACGAAGCAATGCCCGTCTGACTGTATGAGCTTTCCCAATTCTTCCCATCAAAATGCTTAATCTCAACATGGGTAAGTGTCCCAGGGTCCACGCATCTGAATGTAACAGCAATCCCATCTGGGTTTGATCTTGGAATATAAAAGGAGGTTATGCCACATACTTTACAGAACAAGTGCTTTGCAGTGTGAGTACCAAAGGTGTAGGTTGTAAGAAACTCTTCAGAGTTTCCCAGAAGCTCAAAACTTTTAGAAGGGACTATGAAGTGAGTGTTGCCCCTCATGGAGCAGTCACCGCAGCTGCAGTTCCAAGCTATAACATGAGTTGGTGCTTGCACTTGCCATTTCACTCTTCTGCAATGACATCCACCATTGTGTATGACCATCTTAGAATCCATCTCCCAGAATTCTATTTAGTTAGAGGCATATGCTGCCGCCAGCAATCTGTGAACAAGTTCACAATGCTTAAGCGCAATTATGAAAATGAAATGCTTTTTTCCCCGCCCAAGGACCACTACTCATTACCATTCAGGAAAAAAAAAAAAAAAATACAATGCAATTGGTTTGAATACTCTATGGAGTAAGACTGCCAGGGAAATACAAAGTGAGGATCTCATGAGTGCAACAAATCATGAGGCAACACCATTTAATCAGATGCAGAAAGTATGCCTACATTTGACATGCAAACTGAAGGAGTGGCTTTTACTCATAATTTCTCCGTTGCATATGGAGGAATAAATGTACAGTCACAGAATAGTATAGAGAAATTTAAATAATTATTGAAAAATCAGACAACACATTCTGTGAAAAACATGCAGATTGAAGCATCAGCACGATATTTCAAGCATTTCAGCTTATCTACTTGGCCTACTGCTATGAATGAGAGAGAATGTCCCCTTGTTAGAAAATCACACTACACTTGGTAGGGAAGTGACCTAGACAATCACAACAATGCAACAAAGATGCTTTTTCCTTTGACTAAAATAAGCACTCAACGACAAATGTAAAAATGAAATAATAAGAAAAAGTTCAGCCACTCCACAAATTGACAAGGTACAAAATTTTACAGCTGATTGTTTCAAAGGCTTGTCTTTTTTAGACTTGAAGTGAGATTGGTGGGCATCGCTGTTTCGATATTTTTCTGTTTTGAGGATTTTCTTATGCTCCTCTTAGTACTTTCTTTCTTTTCAATAAATCTCTCCTTTTTTTCTTTTAATCCAAAAAGAAAAAAAGAAAACAAGGTACAACAATTTTATGCAGAAAGCCCTTTAGTGAAGGGGGGAAAAAAACATGGAATCATGGTTCAGCTAAAATTTTCCCATCTCTAAATAATGGGATTAATAGTTCTATTAAAGCTTGATACACATTGTTGGCCCACAGCCTAACAACTTAAGGTTTTAGGTAAAGTGGGAATCTAACATACTATTGACGCTGATTACTAGGTCTTGGGTTCCAGTTTTATTGCCTGCATTTATTTAGTAGAGCTTAAAAGATAATTGCATTCCCTATAATTGGTATTTATCATTTGTTTATCTATCCACATGCTGTCAGACTGCATGTGGAAGGGAGTGTTAAAGCTTGATATACATTGTTGGCCGACCTACCAGCTTGAGCTTTTAGGTAAAGTGGTAATCCAACAAGTGCCTCATTAGACAAGCTAGATGCTCAGAATAACATAAAGATAGCAATTTTAGCTAACCAAGACAGAAAATATATCACTAAAGATTGGCGACAAATAATGAGAAAAGTTTGCAAAGAAGGTGGTTCTAGCAAATCCACAGCAGAGGTGGCAAAACTCTAGGATTTGGAGCACAACACTCCAGCAAAATACCCTTCAAGATTTTGTTTCAAACAGGGTTGAAATTACCATCCAATCAGAGCCAACTAATGCATGCAAACCAAAAACCGCCCTTCTACAGTGGCCAAAACCCTCTGTTTCTTTCAAGCTAAACACTGTCTCTCACCCTTCCCTCTTCTACTGACTTTGGTGGGTTGCAAAAGCAAACCAAACTTTATTTTTCCATTTTCAAATGAATTTTGGGTCCCATATGAGGAGGGACTGACAATAACTTTCAAGTTAATCAACAATTTCATATTAATACATTTTAAATTCAATTATATCTGATAGCAATATGTGTGGATCTGTCATGAAGGATTCAATTCTTTGAGACATCAGTGATGCCTTAATTATCACAATTGACAATATTTTCTCACGCTATAAGCATGGTAGTTCAGGGAACCATTTTGTCAAAAACAATACAAGAAGCACAACAAACCACACAACAAATTAACAAGAAAATATTTGCATACCACACAATATTTAGCGTCGTTTGGAACTTCCGCTTGGCCCATGTCCATAGGTGAAAATGAAAATTGACTAACATCAACAAAGATCTAGGCTACAACGAGTACCAAAACAAAAATCCTCAGCCTCGGTTCTCTGCCCAACCCAGACAAACCCTCAAATCTGTGCCCTTCAAATGTTTGACCTCTATCGCATACCCTCAATATTCATATTTATAGAGCCATAAAACCTAAAATTCCCCTGATCTAAGAATCTCTAGTCCCTCAAACACAAATTAAAATTAGGAACCTCATACTCAACAAGAATAATTAAAATTTGAAAATTTCAAAACTAGCTTCCCTAGTCAAATTAGGAATTTGAGGCATATTCAAAGATCCTCGCAGAGACAATGGGGGAAAAACAGATGAAACACACGACATATATTCAGGCTAGTAAACAGGTCAAATCACGTCCAATCTACCTTTTAAGAAGAATCGTCCATGAAATCCATATTAAAGAAGACTAGGGAACAACAGTAGAAGTCGTGAGTTTTCTTTACTTCCATATAGTCGAGACCAAAGTCTTAGGGATCAACATAGAGAAGCCAAGACAAGAATTACAGTTTCTTAAAATTGCCATCCATCAATGATCCCATCCCAATCACCTCCCTTCGCCCAAATTTGGTTTTCTATTCCATGTGCTGCTGATCTGCGTTCAGGATACCTTTCGAATAGTAGCATTCTGGTCTGGAGTAGGAAGATGTTTTCCTTTTAGTTGGTACCCAGGCCATATCATTTTAAGAGCAGTCTGATTCGAGTGGTGCTCTATTTTGATCTTTCTTTTTTTCATAAACGTAGTTACAAGAAATGGTAACACCCTAATCAACCGTAACGCTAAATCTAGCAATTCAAAGTTTTATTACAATACTTTCCCCATGACATGTTTTTAATAGTCCAAGTGGAGCATTATCACATTATAATTTGAAATATCATAATTTGTGCAGCCATTTATTAAAAAATATTATTTTCTTTTTGCTTTTTTAAATTATTATATCCATACATAACAACTAATTTATTTTTATTATATTCTGTACCACAAAATGAACCAACGCTGCAATTGAGTTGAATTGACTGGGAATAGTGACTAGCTTGTCCAAGATTGAGTTTCCATACTGAAAACTAAGAACTTGATGAAATTATAACAAAACTGAAATGCCATTTTGTGTTGTACACGCACACAAAATATATGTGTGCATGCACTATTTAAAATATATTGAAAAATTGATCACTTGAATGCAAATACGATTTTAGCGCAACCAGAGCATTTAGCCAGTAAGCCTTATTCATTTTATCCTGGCACGCTTAGAATTGATCCTTTAGAGGGAGAGTACAATAGAATAACCTAGCTCAGAATAAAATTTGAAAAATGAGACTATGGTTGTATGTTTTGCTCTTAACAAGGAGGTTCAAATTCTTGAGACCATGAATCGAGAAAGTCTTTGATCCAACCGTACAAAATTTAATGATTCAAACTAAATGTTCAGAAATGAAATAGCACAAAGCCCCACTAAAAGGAGGCTGTTTTATTAGGTGAAAACACACATGCATAAAACAATTACAGTGCAGAAATAAAAAGACAGTCGGCCAAAAGTGACACCCAATATTCATTCCAGACTTCCATTGTTGCCGCCTGCAATATTTGAACACGTACACTTCTAATGGACTTCCAACCAATATCGTATGCTTAAACCAACTCATATGCTTATAATGCGAACAAAATCTGTGATACTGTTTTGGTCTTCAACCAACTTATATGCTTCTGATGGACAGATCAATTTATCCCTGTAGTCTCAACCTTCGAACACGAAGCAATGCCCGTCTGACTGTATGAGCTTTCCCAATTCTTCCCATCAAAATGCTTAATCTCAACATGGGTAAGTGTCCCAGGGTCCACGCATCTGAATGTAACAGCAATCCCATCTGGGTTTGATCTTGGTATAAAAAAGGAGGATATGCCACAAACTTTACAGAACAAGTGCTTTGCAGTGTGAGTACCAAAGGTGTAGGTTGTAAGGAACTCTTCAGATTTTCCCAAAAGCTCAAAACTTTTAGAAGGGACTACGAAGTTAGTGTTGCCCCTCATGGAGCAGTCACTGCAGCTGCAGTTCCAAGCTATAACATGAGTTGGTGCTTGCACTTGCCATCTCACACTTCTGCAATGACATCCACCATTTTGTATGACCATCTTAGAATCCATCTCCCAGAATTCTATTTAGTTAGAGGCATATGCTGCCGCCGGCAATCTGTGAACAAGATCACAATGCTTAAGTGCAATTATGAAAATGAAATGCCCTTTTCCCCACCCAAGGACCACTACTCATTACCATTCAGGAAAAAAATATATATATACAATGCAATTGGTTTGAATTTTAGCGCAACCAGAGCATTTAGCCAGTAAGCCTTATTCATTGTATCCTGGCACGCTTAGAATTGAGATCCTTTAGAGGGAGAGTACAATAGAATAACTTAGCTCAGAATAAAATATGAAAAATGAGACTGGCTGTATGTTTTGCTCTTAACAAGGAGGTTCAAATTCTTGAGACCATGAATCGAGAAAGTCTTTGATCCAACCGTACTAAATTTAATGATTCAAACCAAATGTTCAGAAATGAAATAGCACAAAACCCCACTAAAAAGAGGCTGTTTTCTTAGGTGAAAACACACATGCATAAAACAATTACAGTGCAGAAATAAAAAGACAGTCGGCCAAAAGTGACACCCAATATTCATTCCAGACTTCCATTGTTGCTGCCTGCAATATTTGAACACGTACACTTCTAATGGACTTCCAACCAATATCGTATGCTTAAACCAACTTATATGCTTATAATGCGAACAAAATCTGTGATACTGTTTTGGTCTTCAACCAACTTATATGCTTCTGATGGACAGATCAATTTATCCCTGTAGTCTCAACCTTCGAACACGAAGCAATGCCCGTCTGACTCTGTGAGCTTTCCCAATTCTTCCCATCAAAATGCTTAATCTCAACATGGGCAAGTGTCCCAGGGTCCACGCATCTGAATGTAACAGCAATCCCATCTGGGTTTATTCTTGGAATAAAAAAGGAGGTTATGCCACATACTTTACAGAACAAGTGCTTTGCAGTGTGAGTACCAAAGGTGTAGGTTGTAAGGAACTCTTCAGAGTTTCCCAGAAGCTCAAAACTTTTAGAAGGGACTATGAAGTGAGTGTTGCCCCTCATGGAGCAGTTACTGCAGTTGCAGTTCCAAGCTATAACATGAGTTGGTGCTTGCACTTGCCATTTCACACTTCTGCAATGACATCCACCATTGTGTATGACCATCTTTGAATCCATCTCCCAGAATTCTATTTAGTTAGAGGGATATGCTGCCGCCAGCAATCTGTGAACAAGTTCACAATGCTTAAGCGCAATTATGAAAATGAAATGCCTTTTTCCCCACCCAAGGACCACAACTCATTACCATTCAGGAAAAAAAAAAATAATACAATGCAATTGGTTTGACTACTCCATGGAGTAACTGCCAGGGAAATACAAAGTGAGGATCTCATGAGTGCAACAAATCATGAGGTAACACCATTAAATCAGATGCACCTACATTTGACATGCAAACTGAAGGAGTGGCTTTTACTCATAATTTCTCCGTTGCATATGGAGGAATAAATGTACAGTTACGAAATAGTGTAGAGAAATTTAAATAATTATTGAAAAATCAGACAACACATTCTGTGAAAAACATGCAGATTGAAGCATCAGCACGATATTTCAAGCATTTCAGTCTATCTACTTGGCCTACTTCTATGAATGAGAGAGAATGTCCCCTTGTTAGAAAATCACACTATACTTGGTAGGGAAGTTACCTAGACAATCACAACAATGCAACAAAAACGCTTTTTCCTTTTGACTAAAATACCACAAATGTAAATATTCAAAAATAATAAGAAAAAGTTCAGCCACTCCACAAATTGACAAGGTACAAAATTCTAGAGCTGTTTGTTTCAAAGGGTTGTCTTTTTTAGTGTGAGCTGAATTCAATTCTATTCAATTCTGAATTAAACATTATGTACATCTCAATCTTATAATACAATCACCTATTCTAATAAGGAAACAATCCCCCTACAGAATAATATATAATCTTCTACATTTACCCACTTTCCTAATTTACTCATTATACACAAAAATACTATGGATTTTAACACTCCTCCTCAAGTTGGATCATAGATATTAATCATCTCCAACTTGCTAATGAGATCATCAAAGTTCTGTCGTGCCAACCCTTTCGTTAAGATATCTGCAGTTTGTTCCTTGGTAGGTACATAAGTCATACTGATAGTTCCTTCTTCAACTTTCTCTTGGATAAAATGTCGGTCCACTTCTACATGTTTAGTCCTATCATGTTGAACTGGATTGAGAGAGATACCGATGGCTTCTTTGTTGTCACAATAGAGTTTGATAAGAAATTTTACTAGAACCTATAGTTCATCCAAGAGCTTTCGTAACCGCAGTCCTTCACATATTCCTTGAGCAACTGCTCTGAACTTAGTTTCGACACTACTATGAGCCACTACATTTTGTTTTTTGCTTCTCCAAGTTACCAAATTTTCCCAGACAAATGTGCAATAACCGGTGGTGGACCTTCTATCTTCCACTGATCCTGTCAAATCTGCATCTGTAAAGATCTCTACTTCCTTACTTTCACATTTCTTGAAGAAGAGTCATTTGCCTAGGGAGCCTTTGAGATATTGAAGGATCTTGTATACAACATCTAAATGAGCTTCTTTTGGTGAATGCACGTGTTGACTTACCACACTAACCGCAAATGCAATATCTGGTTTGGTATGTGATAAGTAGATTAGCTTACCAACCAACCTCTGATACCTCTCCTTTTCAACAGGTATTCCACAGTCTTCGACCCTCTTTACTGCTTCAATCGGGGTTTTACTAGGTTTGCATCCTAGCAAACCATTTTCAATTAGGAGATCAGTAATATACTTTCGTTGAGAGACACTAATACCCTTTTTCATTCTAGCAACTTCCATGACCAAGAAGTACCGCATTTGTCCCAAGTCTTTAACTTCAAATTCAATAGCTAGAACTTTTTTCAATCTTTCCATCTCTACTATATCATCCCCATTTAAGATTATATCGTCAACATACACTATTAAAATTGTTCTTTTTACCTCTTTTAGACTATTGGAAGAACAGGGTGTGATCAGATTGCCCTTGTCAATATCCTTGGTTCTTTATTATTTTTGCAAATGTGTCGAACCATGCCCTGGGAGATTGCTCGAGTCCATACAAGGACTTCTTGAGTTTACACACTCTGTTTTCTTCACCTTTCTTGCTAAAGTCTGGTAGTATTGTCATGTAGACTTCTTCTTCTAACTGGCCATTTAGAAATGCATTTTTAATGTCAAGTTGTTGTAGTGGCCAATCTAAGTTGGTTGCCAAGGATAAGAGGACCCGAACTGAATTCAAGTTTGCCACCAATGCAAATGTCTCCGTATAGTCAATGCCATAAGTCTGTGTAAATCCTTTTGCAACGAGTCGGGCTTTATATCATTCAACTGTCCCATCAGATTTATATTTCACCGTGAAGACTCATTTACAACCAACTGGCTTCTTCCCTCTCAGAAAATTCATTACATCCTAAGTCCCATTTTTCTCCAGAGCCCACATTTCCTCCACGACAACCTCCCTCCATTTAGGTATTTCTAGAGCTTCCTGAATATTCTTTGGAATTCTCATCCTATCAAGGTTAGAGGCAAAAACACAATATCCTGTAGACAAACTTTAATAAGACATGTATTTAGACTAGGGATATTAAGTACATGACTTGATTTGTTTTTTGACTGCAATAGGTAAATTTATGTCATCAGGTATAGGATTATCAGAAGAGAGCGCATGACTATCTATTACCACATCGGGATTGGGCGTGGACTCCTGGTTGTTCGGAGCCATCACCGGTTCCAACGCTTTTGGTGCCTCAGGTATGAGATTATCCCAGTTCTTTGTGTTTGCCTTTCTTGAGTAAACAAGTATGTCTGTATTGTTTTGCTTTCCTGCATCTCCCCCTGAGGTTAAGTGCTCTTTTGTGTTTGACAGGTCAGGAAGTGATGCAATGGGAGGCTCAGTAGATGGGTTAGGGAATGAAGTAATAGGAGACTCAATAGATGGCACAGAGTCAGTGGTAAGGAAGTCAAAGAACCGATCTTCACTCCATTGTTCCCCCTAAAGAGAGGGCTTTGGGAAATAAGGAGTGGTTTCAAAGAATGTGACATCAAGGCTAACAAACATTCTCTTTGAGACAGGGTCATAGCATTTGTAGCCTTTCTGGGTAGGGGAGTAACCAATAAAGACACATTTAACGGCACGAGGATCCAATTTATCTTGATGGTGAGCATGAACATGAATAAATGTCGTACAGCCAAAGATTTTCAGCGGAATACTGCTGGGGAGTCCAGAGGTAGGAAAATGTTCCTGGAATTTCTGGAGGGAGTGGCAAAGGAAAGTACTCGACTCGGCATTCGATAAATGAGATGTGTAGCTGTTAAGATGGCATCTCCCCTAAAATAGTTTTTCATGTTTGTAGTGAACATCAATGCCCGGGCTACTTCAAGTATATGTCTGTTTTTTCGTTCAGCAACCCCATTTTGTTGAGGGGTATCCACACAAGAACTCTGATGAACAATCCCATTTTCTTGAAGATAAGTTCCCAGAATATCATTAAAATATTCCGTACCATTATCAGTACGTAAATTTTGAATGTGAGTCTGGAATTGTGTTTGAATCATGGAATGAAAACTGACAAAAATGGAACGGACTTCAGTTTTATTTTTCAACAAGTAAACCCAACAAAGACGAGTATGGTCATCAATAAAAGTAACAAACCATTTCGTATGGGTGCGATTGAGGTTGAAGATCCCCACAAATCACTGTTGAATCATAGTAAATGGATGAGATGATTTGTATATGGATGTTGGGAAAGAAGCACGTCGATGTTTTGCAAGCTCACACACTTCACATTGAAACTCAGAAGACATTTTATTTGAACAGATAGAAGGAAACAAACATTTTAAATATTGAAAATTTGGGTGACCCATCCTAGAATGTCATAACAAAAGTTCATTATCTCTAAAAATAGATGCAGAATCACAAATTGCAATAATCATTGTTCACTCAAGCTTGCCTCCTCAAAGTAGTGGAGTCCCTCATACGCCTTAACAATGCCAATCGTCTTCCCCCATGATAGGTCCTGAAAAACACAATGTAATGAAACAAATTTAGCAGAGCAATTGGAGTCTTTTGTTAACTAGCTGATGGATAACAAGTTGCAAGATAACTTGGGAACATGCAAGACATATTTTAAGGTTACGGAGTCAGATATGCGAATACTTCCTTTACCGGCAACTGGTGAGAGAGAACCATCTACAATTTTGACTCTCAGATTTCCAGCATATGGTGAATAGGATGAAAACAATTGATAAGAACCAGTCATATGATCAGATGCACTCGAGTCAATTATCCATGGTGATTTGTGACAGGATATAGTATTTAAGGCTGATAAATAATTACCTCGGTGAGCTAGAGAACCAGTGAAAGACTGACCTGATGTTTGAATTGAGGTAATCACTTTATATAGCCGATCCAACTGCTCAGGGCTGAATGCACTACTTGGAGTGGTATTATTGGATTTTTCGCCTTGTAATTTTTCAGTTGAACTATCAGTAGTAGCTTGATACGCACGATTTTTTTGATATTGTCTTGACTTCCAATCTGCAGGTTTTCCATGAATCTCGCAGCAGGTATCTTTTGAATGACCTGGCTTTCGACAGTGCTCGCACCATAATTTGCCTTTTTGTGATCTTTGCCCATATCCTGCCAGGCCTTTTGAAGTTAGGGCCGAGACGTCAGGCCTATTCGGATTTAGGGCTGGTATTTCAGGCCCAACATGATCCGCCTGTGGCTTCAGCATCACACGTCGTCGGCTCTCCTCCCTCCTTACTTCGGCAAACACCTCTCAAGTTGATGACAGAGGTCATCGGCCAAGAATTCTTCCCCGTACGTCATCCATATCTCGGTTGAGGCCGACCAAGAACTTGAAGACCCGTTCGTTTTCGAGTCATTTTTTGTATTGTGCACTATCGCCGGAGCACTCCCATTCTTCTTCGATGCTCAGGTCAAACTCCTGCCAGAGATGAGTCTTCTCCATGAAATACTCAGTAACGCCTCTATCGCCCTACCTCATCTGCCACAACCGGGTCTTGATCTTGAAAATCTACGAGTAACTCTCGACGTCGGAATATGTCTCATGAACGGCATCCTAGATGTCCTTCGTCATCGGCAAAAACAAGTAAATTTTCCCGATTGAAGGCTACATCGAGTTGACAAGCCAAGCGGTGACCATGGAGTTTTCAGACCTCCAGTTTTGCAAGGCTACAACGTCGGTGGAGTCTGGTTTCCTCCATTCGCCGGTAAGATAACCTAGCCTCCCTTTTCCTTCAATTACCAATTTTATGAACTGAGCCCACTCACGGAAATTTTTTCCGTTTAATTTCTCCACTGCGAGTGGAAAGGCTGTGTTGTCTAGCCCATTAGAACCCCTAACATATGTGGCCTCTAAGTTGCCGTCGATATTTTCAGAAGAGGTCGAACCTTTGCCGTTGATGGTGCCGCTGACCATAATTAGCTAAGGTTGAGAAACCCAACTCTGATACCATGTGAGCTAAATTCAATTCTATTCAATTCTGAATTAAACATTATGTACATCCCAATCTTATAATACAATCACCTATTCTAATAAGGAAACAATCCCCTTACAGAATAATATATAATCTTCTACATTTACCCACTATCCTAGTTTACTCATTATACACAAAAATACTTGGGATTTTAACATTTATACTTGAAGTGAGATTGGTGGGCATTGTTGTTTCGATATTTTTCTATTTTGAGGATTTTCTTATGCTCTTCTTAGTACTTTCTTCCTTTTCAATAAATCTCTCCTTTTTTTCTTTTAATCCAAAAAGAAAAAAAAAAGAAAACAAGGTACAACAATTTTATGCAAAAAGCCCTTTAGTGGAGGGGGAAAAAAAACCATGGAATCATGGTTCAGCTAAAATTTTCCCACCTCTAAATAATGGGATTAATAGTTCTGTTAAAGCTTGATAAACATTGTTGGCCCACAGCCTAACAGCTTAAGGTTTTAAGTAAAGTGGGAATCTAACATAATATCGAAGCTGGTTACCAGGTCTTGGGTTCTAGTTTTATAGCTTGCATTTATTTAGTGGAGTTTAAAAAATAACTCCATTCCCTATAATTGGTATTTATCATTTGTTTATCTATCCACGTGTTGTCAGGCTGCATGTGGAAGGGAGTGTTAAAGCTTGATATACATTGTTGGCCGACAACCTACCATCTTGAGCTTTTAGGTGAAGTGGTAATCCAACAAGTGCCTCATTAGACAAGCTAGATGCTCAGAGTAACATGTTCGTTTTCAAGTCGTTTTTTGTATCGTGCATTGTCGTCGGAGCACTCCAATTCCTCTTCGATGCTCAAATCAAGCTCCTGCCAGAGATGAGTCATCTCCATGAAATACTCAATAACGCCTCTCTTACCTTGCCTCATCTGCCACAATCGGGTCTTGATCTCGAAGATCTGCAAGTAACTCTCGACGTCGAAATATGTCTCACGAACAGCGTCCTAGATGTCCTTCGCCGTTGGCAAGAACAAGTAGATTTTCCTGATTGACGGTTGCATCGAGTTGACGAGCCAAGCGGTGACCATGGAGTTTTCTTACCTCCATTTTTGCAAGGCTACAACGTCGGTAGAGTTTGGTTTCCTCCGTTGGCCAATAAGATAACCTAGCCTCCCTTTTCCTTCAATTACCAATTTTATGGATTGAGCCCACTCACGAAAATTTTTTCCATTTAACTTCTCCACTGAGAGTGGAAAGGCTGTGTTGTCTAGCCCATTTGAACCCCCAAAGGATGTGGCCTATGGGTCGCCGTCAATATTTTCAGAAGAGGTCGACCCTCTGCTATTGACGGTGCCGCTAGCCATAGTTAGCTAAGATTGAGAAACCCTAGCTCTGATACCATGTAAACGGAATTCAATTCCTATATTTCTTGAATTCTAAATTATGTACATCCCAATCTTACAATATATAATACAATCAAATATTCTAAATAAGGAAACAATCTCCCAACAGAATAATATACAATCTTCTACTTTTACCCACTTTCCTAATTTACTCACCATTCCCACATATACTCAAAATGTATGATGGTGTTGTGAGAATCTTATGTGATGTAAGGCATGTACCGAATCTAAGGAAGAATGTGATTTCATTAGGCACTTTAAATTGTAACGGATATAGTTACAAGTCTGAAACTAAGGAAATGAAAGTGTGTGAAGGCGACTTGATGGTGATAAAAGGACAAAAGGTAGCGAGCAATATCTATGCACTGCAGGGCATCAAAGTTGTAGGTGGAGCTGCGGCTGTAGAATCTGAGTCAGATGTTTTGTGGCATATGTGATTAGGACATCTGGGTGAGTACATATATTCAGATGTTTGGGGACCGGTGATGGTAGCATCGAGGTAGACATATGTATTTTGTAGGTTTATCACGAAAAGTCTTGGTGTATCTTATGTGGCACAAGTCTGAGGTGTTTGCCAAATTTAACTTATAGTTGAGGTGGAGAGCCAGATCGGAAGAGAGATCCTCAGGTCAGACATTGGGACTGAGTATGCTGGTTTAGTTCAAGGAGTTTTGTGAGCAGGGCAGACTATATGCAAGGCTTGAAGAGAACTTCTTGGTAAAGTCAGTGAGTATTACGCATTTTGCATTTTTCGCATTTAACTAATCGCCAAAGGTATCACTAGATGGGAAAATTGTAGGAGAATTTTGGGCAGGTTTTGCAGTATACTACTCGGGTTTGAGTGGATGTCCATAGGTGCACATTTCTAGTGAAGTAGGATCTAAGCTTAGTGTTATGTCCGGACAGTACATCTTTTTGGGGTATAAGAAAGGTGAGTTCAAATTGGGTGATCTACGGCAAACAAGGTGGTGATCAATGGAGACATGACTTTTGGTGAGAACACCATGGGGTAGTGTACTCAAGTAAAAGAAGAGAAACAAATGCCAAAAAATAGCAGCAGCAGCAAACGTGTAATTCAAGTGGAGTTAGATACTCAGGACAAAAATACAGGGAGTTCTATCTTAGGTCAATAGTATCACAATATAAATGGGCATGTGATGCAGATGGAGCTACAGACTCAGGGCAGAAATGACATTATTCATATTGCAGCGAGTGTCAACTCATGAAACCAGCAAGATCACGATGAGCCCAGGTGCTATTGGACCACCATTCAGGTATAAATTTGGCATTCTGGTGTTTTATACATTCATTACTACCAGTAGTAAGGTTCCTACTATTTTTCAAATTGTCGTGCACAACAAAAGGAAAAATAGATGGATGAGTGTTATAGTGGAAGAAATGGAAGTATTGCATAAAAACCAGATGTAGGAGTTTGTGGAACTTCCAGGATGGAAGAGGGTGAGAGGGTGTAAGGGAATGATGTATCTGTTGTTTGTGAATGACATGTAATTGGCTAGGAAGGCATTGACTGAGGCTAATCAGTTGGGAACTCTGTTGAAATGTTTTGACATGAAGGTTTTGGTTACGGCAAAGAAAGGTTTTGGTTTGAAAATTCGCATGGACAGAATTGCAAGGAGATTAGTGTTATCTCAAGGTGGCTTTGTGGATAGAGCTGCAAGGAGATTGATGTATCTCAGGGTGGCTTGGTGGATAGAACTGCAAGGAGACTTTGTTTGCCATCTCAAGGGTTTCTGTGGAGAATCAATGTAAAATTTCTACCGCTTGGTACCCAAGGACAGACAGTGATATCAGGGATATGTCAAAGGTCCCCTATGCTAGTGCAATGGGGTGCTTCGGCAGGTAGTAGAGTGGTCCGTCAGTTGTGAGATTTGTTGAAGACTATGCAGGGGGCTTTGATGATAGAAGGTTTACAGCAGGTTTTGTGTTTACTATTGTGGGAATGCATTATTGGAAGCCCAAGGTGCAGTCTCAGGTTGCTACATTTACAACTGAATCAGAGCTGTTGGCAGAAGCCGAAGCTGCCACAAGCAAGTTCAAGCCTTGCTTGGACATGGTTTTTGTCTCCAATTGTTAGACGGGAGGTGGTCCCAACCTAATGTCCCAAGGTTAAGGTGGAGCAACGGGTTCACGTTTTCAATTTCTCCTAAGGGGCGTATGTTTGCCAAGGTGGAGATTGTTGTGATATGTAACTCACATACTGAGTGTAAAGCATACACAAAGGGAAAGTATAAAAGAAATCAAAGTGTAGCAGGACAAACCATCGGGCAATGTTTGAATGAATTATCATTCTGTCTAAAACCGTCGACGCTTTGGCTCAGAGAACCCAACGCAGATTTCAAAGTTGAATAAGGAAATGCTAATTTGGTTGGAGTTTGGAGGGAAAACCTACGGGAACTTTATATATACGTTGTCTCAAATGTATATGTAAGATAGTTGAGAGGGATGATGTATTGTTCATGTAATTTGGACAAGAAGATAGTGAATCTTTACCGTTTGCTCCTGTGAATGTATGCATTGTCGAACCACATAATTCCTTGTGTTATATGTTGTTATTGCTTTCATAAATTTCCTATGGTTGTGGATTGTTCTATATAGTCATCATTTAAGAACTGCATTGTGTGTTTGATCTTATAAATATTCCGCTGTGCAATTTGTTTTTCACAACAAGGGTTGCAGGGTGTATGGGATCAGAGAGAGCTACCTCCCATTGTGTATCCCAAGCCGGCAAAAAACCACAATCTTCCAATGAGAAGTAACGAAAGGATTGAAAATAAAAATAATACATCATAGCTAATTCATTTGATGCAGCACAACTCTGTGGAGCCCTTCTAATCTAGAGATGAGTGGATGATGCTAGTTGGAGCACGCTATTTAATATAAGAAATCATGAAGAACAATGTAGCAAGGCTAGGAATAGATAGAAGAATTGATACACATTATTAAAGAACAATAATTCCACACAAGACTGTTAACTTGTCCTAATAACTTCAGAATTTTTATTGTGTTGAGGCTTGTCATACTTTGTTCACAGTATGTAAGCATAAGCTTTCACGTTGTGTGGTGATCTAACAAGGTATTGTAACTGTGGTTGCCATGAAGACTTGGCCCATATTCCTTTTGCCTATTTTTATCATTGTTTATTTACTTTTCCAGCTTCAATTAGGTTGCACGTGCAGGAGAGTGCTATGACTTGATATACATTGTTGGCCCACAACCTATCAACTTAAATTTTTTAAGAGAAGAGCTGATCTAACAAGTGAGTGTATATGAATCTGCATGATAGATCACCAAAATGAGGTATTGATGGGTTGCCAGACAAAGAATATATTCTGAACATTTTGGGGAACTCAATTACAAGAATTTATTCTTCTTAGATAAACATTACCGAATTGTTGAATTACAAATATGAGACACAACCATGTACCATACCCGATACTCTTAACGAGTATCAAGTGCCCAAAAAGGGAGAAAAAATTTTCCTGAAAGAGTTGCTTGAAATACATTTAACAAGCAGAATTATGTTAGTTAATTGTGGTTAATAACCTAAAAATATTTCTATAGATAAATTAGTCACTTATCATGTTGTAAAATGTTCACATAGCTTGATATTTTAAAAATTAACATGCTTCTTCACCATGCCTGCAGGAGCTTGGTAGTATTAAATTCTTCAAGTAATGCTTTACATGCTGAGCAAGAAGTGAAATAACATTTTCATATATGATTCCCCAAACGTAACACTATACAGGGTCATTTGGTATCACTATCAAAAATTACGAAAATGAAAAGAAACCAAAATAAAAATTAAAAACCAAAAACTAGTAACGTATTTAGTTAATATTCTCAAAATTCAAAACTAAAAAAAAATTACAAAACTAATTGAACAAATGCTCATTTTTGTCCTTGAACTAAATAACAATTAAAAAGTTATTAAAATAATAAAAATACAAAAGAATACAAATTTTAAAAAACTACAATGAAGTAAAATTATTAAATTTTGTACTTAATTATTCTAAATCAAAACTCACCAAGAACTCCTATTTTACACAACAATTGAAAATAGAAAAAATAGTTTTTGAATAAATTAATATATTTTTAAATATTTTAGAAAATTTATGGATATTTTTATTTTAATATAACATAAATTAGTCTATTTATTTTAATTATAATTAATATTTATGTATAAAGTGAATGAATTTCCTAAAAGTAAATTTTAGATATTAAAGCACAGATTGCTAGAATAACTAAAAACTATAAAATCTGATTTTCAATTTTTGGCAAAACAGTTGAAAACCAACATCAACTATTACCTTAAATAGAAGGTTTTGGTAATTTATTCTTTTCTATAACATAAATAGAAAAAAAAAATTTACAAGAACCAGACCAAACAGCCCCTGCGTTTCTGTGTTTGGTCTATTTATGAGACACAACAGAAAAAGGAACGTCACGTCATATGCGAGGAAAAGAGGAGGAGACAAAAGTTATGCAGTATAGTTAAATTTATGATTCTAGATCTTCAATTTCTTCCTTTCCCTAAATATGATCATCAATAGAAGGAAAATTAAGTGCTGCTAACCAAAAAAAAAATCTTGCAAACCACAAGGCCCATAACTGAATGATAAATATTAATAAACCCACAAGCTAAAACAGACAGTTGATTGAGTATTGAGCTGTCGACACTTCTCAATCCACATGAGAATATAGAACGAGCGACGATGACGCAGAACAAACAATCCATTCAAATTAGATGAATGCTAGAGTAAAGAAAGCTGTAAAAGCAAACATCAGTGAATAAGGTAGAGTTACCAGCCGTTCAGGCGAGGCGTTACGCCGTTTGAGGGACTAGATCGGACTGGGAACTTGCCGGGACTTTCAGAGAGAGAGAGAGAGAGAGAGAGAGGGAGGGAGGCATTCGGAGTTTGAGTTGAGACAATATGGAGGGGACCGGCTTGGCGTTTGTAAAAGAAAGAAGCCTAGGATGACGGTGGTCGAGGCGGCTTGGCGTTTGCAAAAGAAAGAAGCCTAGGATGACGGTGGTCCATAGAGGCGGCTTGACGTTTGGTTTTTAGAGTAGAGAGATTCATTATAACAGCTTGTTTGCTTGAAAAAAATTTCTATTTCTACTGTTAATTTTCAATTATTTTTAAAAAAAATCATTTTCATGATTTTCAATTGTTTTAATAACTTGCTCTAGAATACTTTAATATGAAGTAACTTCTATGAGTTAAATAGTTCATTTTATGCATAATTTTGAATCAAAAATAAAATAAAATGATGATGTAGATTTAAATTATATTTAAAAAATATCCATAATATTTTTAAAATTTTGAAAAAAAATCATTTAAAAACATTTTTATTATTTTTCAATGTTCATATATAATAAAATTGTTCATGTAGCACTGGAAAATGACTTTCAAAATACGATAAATATTAAAATAATAATATGTTGAAATTTGTGTATTCCCCATGAGGAGAGGTGAATTGGGTATTTAAAAATTTCTCCTAGATTTGGTCCAAATTCCACAAACAGTGTTACACAAACTTAGAGTCTTTTTATATAATCATAAACTCGATCATTCACAATAAAAACACACAAACATTCAAGTGTTGAAATGTAAAATGCAAAAATTAAAAGCAGACACCAGAAATGTGATCGAGGTTCGTCCAATGCTGCCTACGTCCCCGCCATAACTCGCAAATCTAAGGATTATCAATATTACTCACTTAACGGGTAGAGCGGCACCGGTTACAATCAGGTCAAATTAACAAGGCTGACCTCAACCTTTATAAACTCCCTTTACGGAGCAGAGACGACCTTACCAATCCTTACGGGCTAGATCAACACTCCCTCGGGCCACGCTTGGAATACAACAGTTAAACAATACAAATTTCGTGTACAATACAAGTGCTTCTATGCTAAGCGGATTTATATCGATACGCATAAGAAGTAATTAATGCACTTCCAAATGATAAGAACTATAACCTCAATGAAGATATGTGAAATTACTCTCAATATTATATCAATGTGCAATCAATGTATGAGAGTGTGCTATCAAAGTTTCTTTGAAACAATTTACATAAATATATCAATCACAAATAATATTTCAAAGATTTCCAAAAGTATAATAAAATATCTCAAAATGATTTTCAAAAGATTAAGCATAAGAGATTTTTGCAAAGCAAGCTTGTAAAAAAACAAAAAAGTTCTTCAAAAAACACAAGCAAGCTCAAGAGTCTTGCAATAAAGTGCAAAGACTCACAAGCTTAACAAGTTTCCCCACAAAATGAATTTATAGAGTAAATCTATGGGGAGAACTTTTGAGCTTAAAAAAAAAAAAAAATCTTGCAAACCACAAGGCCCATAACTGAATGATAAATATTAATCAACCCACAAGCTAAAACAGACAGTTGATTGAGTATTGAGCTGTCGACACTTCTCAATCCACAGGAGAATATAGAACGAGCAATGATGACGCAGAACAAACAATCCATTCAAATTAGATGAATGTTAGAGTAATGAAAGTTGTAAAAGCAAACATCAGTGAATAAGGGAGAGTTACCAGCCGTTTAGGCGTTACACCGGTAGAGGGACTAGATCGGACTGGGAACTTGCCGGGACTTTCATAGAGAGAGAGAGAGAGAGAGAGGCACTTGGAGTTTGAGTTGAGACAATATGAAGGGATCGACTTGACGTTTGTAAAAGAGACAAAGTATAGGATGACGTTTATTCCATGAAAAAAAACAAGGTTGGAGAATAACTAGGTTGTTATAGATATATATATATATATATATATATATTGTTGACCTTATAGGTCACACCCGATTTTAATAATGACAAATATCCTTTGTATTTGATGGCTTTCAAGTGTATGTGCAAGATTATTTTAGCAATCAAGTAATGGCACATGAGAGTATGAAGATCCTAAAGAGTAGTTTCAAGTTGTAAATTCATTTGATGTAATATAGGTTTGTAATAGTAAGTAGGATATAAAGTCTGTAATAAGTACCTGCATGTCATGCATATAGGATATATTGTAAGCTCAGTAAGACCCTAGTAAGACCTTAAGACCCAACACTCATGCACAAATATCATTCATGATAAGGTGTATAAAAAGACATTAATTTGAACATAATAAGCACAAAATGAGTGAGGTTGAGTGACCGAACCCCAGGAGTTCGAAACTCCTCGGGAACCCGAACTGCTGGAAAGTCAACAGTTTGACTTGGGTTCGGGTTACCGAACCAAGAATGAACGCATCGCCCTCGGGCAACCGAACCCTTAGAAAGAGACTTCTCACCAACTCAGGCTGCAAAACTTCTCGGCTCAAATCAGGTCTCGGGCGGTCGAACTTAGCACCGGGCACCCGAACCGCATGTCAATGTTTTTGACTTTGGTTCAGCCAATCGAATCCAAACTTGAGCACCCAAACTGTTTAACATAGTTTTTTTAGCTGAGTCTGTTCGGGCGACCGAACTTACGTTCAACTACCTGAATCTTCTCGAGTTACTTAAATTTTACCGAGGTTAAAAAGCCCAAAGTAAGGTTAATTTTTCTAAAAACATTTTTAACATTTTCTAATAATACCCTATAGGTCCTAAACGGTTATATTTTTGCCTTGGTTTATAAATATGAGTTCATTTGTGTGGATTAAGAGTGATTAGCAAAAAATCATTAAGTGAAAATCCTCTCTACTTTCAAAAGCTCATGTTGCCCAAATACTCTCAAAATTCATTCCCTTGATACATTCTGATATTGTGAAAGCTTATTGAGTGTGCTTTTGATTACTAGATATTACCAATACTCCCACTATCATTGTTTGATTGTTTGAGTTATTCTTGGGGAGTTTTAGTTAAGTTTATCCCACAGAATTCATTATTATAAATCTTGTATAAGGATAAACTAACAAGTTTCAGGATATTTGTGTTGTTATTGCAAGTGTCATATAGCTTTGTTTTTGTGGTGCAAAAATATTTCCTACAAGTTAAAATATTTTCAAACTACTTTTGTACATATTTCATTGAAGTAAATCATTTAAGTTAGTTTGAGTATTTGATTTGCATATTTGAAACCTTGATTTGTTATTGAGATTTAATATAACTTGTTTCAAATATATAGTTTGTATTAAAACACTCTTGAACATTCTAGTGATAATATCTTGTTAAGTGTTATTTGCACAAATATTTACATCACTGAGCTTACATATTCTATATTGTCGATGTGCTTGTGATTGATTACATTTGGTACACATCTGCTTTACTGAGAAGCATAATCAATGTACCTTGTCATATTATGAAAATACTATTGTATTCTAGGTGTGGCCTGAAGGGGCGGTAATCCAGTCCGGTAAGGATTGTCTGTAAAGGTTGAGGTCAGCCCTGTACTAATTGACCTGATTGTTTAGGTGCCGCTCCACCTGTTAAGTGAGTCTTATAGTGGTAATCCTTGTGCTTGTTAGCTAAGGCAGGGATATAGGCTGTTTGTCAAACCTCGATAATATTTTTGGGTGTCATCTTTATTTACAACTTTCTCGTGCATGATTGGTTAATTTAATTGTGCTATTTAATTTTTGTTGTACATTTAAATTGAGTTAATTTATATGCACTAGATTGACCTTAAGGTTGTATAATACTGTTATTAAGGGATTGACTTGGGGCATCAATTTTGAAAATACCAATTTATCCCCCTCTTGGGATTACGGTAAAACTAACAATTGGTATCAAAGCCACGTAGCAAAGATTTAATAGTTATTTTGCAAAAGATCTTAGATGGTTCATAGCACCGTGACCCCTTTCCCTGAAGGACCATCTTCCACACGACCTTCGGTTTTCAATGGTGTTAATTACACATTCTGGAAACAGAGGATGCGCATTTACCTTCAAAATATAGATTTGAAGGTGTGGAGGATTGTCTCTAAGGGAAATTATGTTCCTATGAAAACAGAGGGCACAACTAAAGTTCCTAAAACTGAGGAAAAATATAATGATGATCATATGAAAGCTGTTAGTTTAAATGTCACTACTATGAATAATCTGTATTGTGGTCTTGATGTGAATGAGTTTAATAGAGTAATGACATGTACTTCTGCGAAAGAAATCTAGGATAAATTAGAAGTCACATATGAAGGTACTAGGGATGTGAAAGATAGTATGATAGATATGCTGACTAGTGAATATGAGGATTTTAGGATGAATGTAGGTGAGTCCATTCAAAGCATGTACACTAAATTCACACATATTATAAACTCACTACATGCATTAGGTAAGACCTATCCTACATATGAGATGATTAGGAAGATCCTTAAAGGCTTGCCTCCTGTTTGGGAAGTTAAGGCTACGACCATTTATGAGGGTAGAGACCTTAAGGCCATGACTCTAAATGAATTGATAGGTTCCCTAATTACTTATGAATTAATTATAAATGAGAAACTCAATGAACATAATAAGGTGAAAAATGTGACTGCATTGAAAACTTCGACTAATACATCTAGTGAATATAGCGAACTTGACTCTAAGGATAATATAACCATGCTAACTAGAAAATTCAGTAGATTTTTCAGGAAGAATATAAAATCATACAAAAGATACAAGAAGTCTGCATCCGATAACATATTTAACAATTAGATTTGAATTTAGTTATCGATATAAATTCATTTTTGGATATAGAATATGCAAATTCAATTTACTATTTTATTTTCAAAAACAATAATTTGGATAAAAGCTTTTGGATCTTAAGCAAATAGACACTAAAAATTTAGCACAAGTATATTAAAAAATAATTAATAAGAGTGATTAAAATAATAGAAACACTATACTTACCTTCCAAATATCACCTTTTTACTTCTCCATTACTATGTGCATGTAGTACAAATTATATAAAATGAGTAAGTAATAAATAAATAAAAAGTACAATATGTTATAGTTAAGCATAATAGCACTACTCTTAAAATAAACACATTCAAGTGGCAAACACTTAATTTAATACCAAGCATAGGATTGTGTGAAAGGAATAATCTCCCTTATAATTTTCAAAAAAAAAAAAATATTCAATCAAATTTGCACCAATGCTGACAAGGGACGGCTCTATGTTTCCTGAAGTATTACAAACTAAAAACTTGGTGCGTTCAATCTCGCACAAGGGACAAAATAATTTGGAAAAAAAATCTTCAATCATTCATAAAATCACACAGGCTTCAGCAGTACTATTTAGGCCCACTCTCTCCCTAGTGGAGATGAGGATAGCAATAATAATGATAATTAACAATAATAAAAAAAATCTTTATCCAAACAATAATTAAATAAAGACAACCAAAAGCCGTCGCCCTAATGGGACAATATTGGTACAAGATTAGTGTGTTGTGGTGGTTAGAAAGTGTTCATCTCCCATTCCTCATGATGATAGGGTGAAAGTTTCCAATATGCTTTAGTGTTACTCTAAAAGTGAGTAAATCGCAAGGTCAAATTATTAAAAGAATTAAAATTTATCTTCCATGTAAGAGTCACAGTCAATTGTACGTAGCATTCTAATTATGTATATGTTTAATTGTTAAATTTGACCGGTTACAATCAGGTCAAATTAACAGGGCTGATCTCAACCTATATAAACTCTCCTTACGGAGCGGATAACGCCTTACTAATCCTTACGGATTAGATCAACATCCCCTCGAGCTACGCCTGGAATACAACAGTTAAGCAATACAAATTTCATGTATAATACAAGTACTTCTATGCTAAGCAAATTTGTATCGATACGCATAAGAAGTAATTAATGCACTTCCAAATGATAAGAACTATAACCTCAGTGAAGATATGTGAAACTACTTTCAATATTATATCAATGTGCAATCAATGTATGAGAGTGTGCTAGCAAAGTTTCTTTGAAACAATCTACATAAATATATCAACCACAAATAATATTTCAAAGATTTCCAAAAGTATAATAAAATATCTCAAAATGATTTTCAAAAGATTAAGCACAAGAGATATTTGCAAAGCAAACTTGTAAAAAAAAATAAGTTCTTCAAAAAACACAAGCAAGTTCAAGAGTCTTGCAATAAAGTACAAAGACTCGCAAGCTCAACAAGTTTCCCCACAAAATAAAATTTATAGAGTAAATCTATGAGGAGAACTTTTGAGCTTAACTCTCCTAAAAGCAACAATCAATAGGAGAGTATAAGCTTGTAGATAATCTCAAAAATATTCTCACCAAATTGGTTTTAACAAAGGAATGAAAAAAGGTGGCGCATATGGGCTAGTATGTGGAAGTGAAGTTCTAACAAAATTTTTTAATCAAAAGTCCTAATCTTATGTTAACTTTTGCAAATGAACACACATATATAGACAGTGCCAAAATTATAACTGTTGGGGATACCACGGGAATTTTTAAAATTGTTTTAAATAAGTTTAATAAAAATAACCTCGTTTTAACCTCAGTAAAAATCAAGCAACCTAAGAGTTTCGGTTGATCATATTTGAGATTCGGTCGACAAAAACACTAAGTTCGGTCGACCATGGTATTTTTGAACTAAGGTTTTGGTCGACCAGATTAAGGCGATTTTGAACCTTCCGAGATTCGGTCGACCAGAGCATGTTCGGTTGACCAAATTCAGAGGTTCAATTGACCAAGTCAAAATTGAACTAAGATTTTGGTCAACTAAGGCTTTGGAAATTCCCCATGTGTCAGTTCGATCGACCATATAGTTCAAGTTCAAAAATGGTCGGTTGATCGTACGAAGTCAAATTGTTGACTTCTGTACGGTTTGGTCAACTGAATATTTTATACTGTATATGTTCGGTTGACCGAGGCTTAAGTTCCTCAGTCAACAGTGCTTCGGTCGACTAGCACATTATGACCAAGTTTGTGCGGTCGACCGAGGCCCTTTCAATGTTCATTTTAGGTCTTGATTTTATATTAAAGTTATGTGTAGGGACCTAGGGTCTATCTAAGGTCAATGCTCTTTAATTTAACTTAAAAAAACTGACGTGACCAAAGTTAGCCCTAAATTCTGTCTACAGTCATTACTGAGCTTATAGTCCTATTATGCATGCAGATGCATTAATTATTACAAACCTTGCATTATTATTACAGACCCGAAAGATATATATAAAAAAACAACTTTAAAAAAATCATTCTTCATGCGCTGCTCTTTTGCAGTTCCATGGAATACACTAGGGTATGCTCGTTTAGGTGCTATTTATGACTTCTAAATTGCATCATCATTTGTGCTAACTGAAACATAAACCTGTTCAAATACTCAAAACACACAAATGAGATACTGTGGTTGTTATAATCAAAACAAGGATCTGACCAAAAAGTCAACAATCTCCCCCCTTGTGATGATAACAAATGCAGGAGCAAAATATGCGTTTGCTTGACAAGGCTTCCTTTAACAATATGCACAAATACAAAATAATATTCAATAAAGTTTACAAACAAGCATGAAGACTTTAGAATGATTCAAGTTTGCATTAAAGTTCAGTTATCAATTGCCACATCTCCCCTTTTTGTCATTAGCAAAAGGGCATGTAAAAAAAAATATAACTGCTTTTTGAAAAATATGGCAATTAAGCACACACACAGTATAATTGATCATTTAAGGATTTAAATGACATGAAAACATAGTCAAACCAGAAATATCCTCAAACCATTGCAATTTAAACATTCCATAAGACCCGCAAAAAATTGGAATTTAAAGACATGCGACATATATAAAAAAGAGGTTTGAGCATAAACATGATCTATCTAGTTCCCATGCATTTTCATGTGAAGTTACTAAACCGGTTATGCAATTTAAAACTATATATGTATATAATAATAAATATATATCCCCCTTTGATATTTGCAAAAAATATTGGGGGTGCTTGCTGAAAAAGAAATTTTCATTTGAAACAAGCAAGCAATATTTTTTCTGGTTTGTCAATTAAGCACATACTTAAAATATAACCAGAAAAATACAGTCACGATGATCCTAAGGATGTCAGACAATTTAAAACAAGGATCACATGGCAAATACAAATAACATATGGTAAAGCAATATATATCAACTCAAGATTTTCACAAAGATCATTTCATTTAAGCACATGTCACAGTGAATTCAAAATAGATCTAAACTAAAAATATTTGTGAGCAAAAAAAAAAAAAAAAAGGGAATTTATGTTTAGATGCCCCCCTTTCGTTTTGAGTGATAGCTTAGATGCTTCTGTAACCCCCCAACCTGGATTTGCCAGGGAGCACTGTGTCTCTCTTCCTCCACCTAGACCAGACAACAAGGGGATAGGCCTATCGGACTAATGACTAGCCCCACAGACCAACATGTGTTCTTTTTAGTGTGTTTTGTCCTCACTCACACACTTCTTGAGAAAACTTCCCAGAAAGTCAATCATAAGGTGCACCTTGTTGATATGGGTAGTAACATCTAATCCTTTTAAACTTTTCTTCCACAGGGTATCGCATTCTCCCCCACTTACAGAATGCAACGTCCTCGTTGCAAACCTATATTTTCAAACCTAGGCGATGTGAATCTCATCACACTTCCGGTTGGGTAATTTCTCTGATACCATTTTGTAACATCCCAACCTGGATCTGTTAGGGAGCACTGCGTCTCTCCTCCTCCATGTAGACCAGACAACAAGGGGGCGAGCCTTATTGGACCAATGACTGGCCCTACAGACCAACACGTGTCCTTTTCAGTATGTTTTGTCCTCACTCACACACTTCTTGAGAAAACTTCTAGAAGGTCACTCATCTCAAGATTACTCCAAGTCGAGCACGCTTAACCGTGAAGTTCTTATGGGGAGTCTCCCGAAAAGAAATGTACACCTTTGTTGATATAGGTAGAAACAACTAATCCTTTTAAGTTTTTCTGCCACGGGGTATCACAGCTTCTAAGTGCTTATACATATCACAACTTACTTTCATTTAATGAGCCAACAGTATAAGCAGTTATATAAAATCTTTTAATATAACTATATAGGAAAATTAACTTATTTATTTCAAACATTGCAATCAGTATAGCCTCCTATAGTTCATACATGCATCAGAAAAGATATATTAAGGCATGATTTTGTGTTCATAACCAAGAACAATCCATATCTAAATATATAACTTTAAAAGCATGATATGATGTTCAGGGTTCTTAGAAGAGCCTCAACATTCAAAAAGTAAAGCACGATGCATATGACTTCTTTATGCTCTTTCTCTAGGGATGAAGCCGAGCTCCTCTAACTATTCGATGATTATGCTAGGATGAAATTTAATATTCAATAAGTTTTCAATCATCCTTTCAAAAATGTTTTTATCATTTATTTTAACATAATCATCCTTATACAAGGTTTTACTTTGGGAAAAACTCTACCAAAATTTTGGCTGCATGTCGTCTGTAAATTCGACGTTTTCCTATAAAATCTGTACCTGATATGTTCAAATAAGCAATTTATAATTCAGTTCAAGGCACTCGACAACCTATATCCACTACCAGCATACAGTTCACATCCACTACATCTGCCATGCATGAGGCATTTTAGACTACGCATGCAATCAGATAGCAATAAAAAATTCATAAAAATAAAATCTACCCATCAAAGAATATGAATAGTCAAGAATAGTGGATAGTTTTGAGTTCAGTGCAATGTTGTAATTCATAAAGGCATATGGGCACAGATGTTACAAGATAATGAGAGCATTTAATTTATATAGTCATGAAAGAGTAATGCTCCCCCTGAGTTATGCACTTAATCATCTTATGCCTTTTTCATCTTAAAATATCTTAGCGAAGGTTCTTAAGATTATCAATGATTTAATCTTGGCGGTGAATGCTTTAGGCTTATCGGACAAAAAAGTCACAATCAATATTGTAACGCCTCGAACCCTTAAACCCTGGGTCTGATGCGTTATACCTGATAAAATCCTGATAATCCATAATCCATAATATGCGCAGCGGAAAATATAAACATAATCTTCATATAATATAAAAACCATAATCAATAATACCGTAGTTTACTACCCCTATATAACTTCCATACTATCCATCCAACACCTACATTACCATAAATACATACCTCTCCAAACATTCCGGTATTTTCACAATCATTCCTTTCATAACTGACTTAAAACATAAAGACATAAGACATAAACATTTACATTCTCTAAAATTAACATAAAAATATACCCTCTTCTTTTTCTATTTCCCAATAATGTTATAAAAATCTTGAGCTCTCAAAGCTCAAGCTCGAGGAAATCCTAAAAAATATATATTTATATTCGGGTGAGACACATCTCAGTAAGGGAAGAAACCATATATTAAAACAGTGTGTGACCAACATGAGTCTATATAACAATAGAATATTTAACATTTGAAAATCATTAACATAATTTCTGAAATCATTCTCTGAACCTACTCAATCACATACAAAAGATTTAACCCACGAGATTACCCAAGGATAGAGGTGATTACCCGTCCATACAAGTAGCACCCCTATGCTCTGATACATTCGGCAACCCGAAGGTCACTACTGAAGCATATCAGGGCACTCACCTTATTCAGTAAACCCTCAAGTATTAAATCGATATCATACTCACATAGTTCAAACAAAGGTTTATCAGCGGAGGCTCCCAAGAATAGGGCAATCTACCCACTCCCATACAAGTAGGTTCCCTCTGCCCTAGTAGGTTATGCAGCTACTGCCACATCTAAAGTTACTAGAGCACTCGCCTTTCTCAGCAAGCCCTCAGGTAAAGAGTATGCCCCACCTAATCGTAACATGTTCTACGAGTATAGATACTTCTAGTATCATAATACATTGTTATTTCTGTCATTATTCAATCATTCACATATGTTCATGTTCATAATTTTAACATTTCATTTCATTTCACTTTAAGTGACTCTCCGTTGTTCACATTTCACATTTCATTTTCGTTTCATTTGTTTCCATTTTTATTTCATTTCATTGCATACCTAGCATCTTTTAGCTATTTTACCCAGCATCTTTCAGCTGTTTTACTCAACATTTTTCAGTTGTCATACATTTACCCAACATCTTTCAGCTATTTTACCCAGCATCTTTTAACTGTTTTAACCAGCATTTTTTAACTATTTTACCCAGCATCTTTCAACTGTTTTACCCAGCATCTTTCAGCTGTTTACATGGTTAATACACACAAGCAACATAGTTCATATCATATTTTATTCTCAATGCATTACTTACTTAACCATCATATCATACATTTAACATATATTTGCACAGAAACTCATGCCACACAATTTAACAGTAAAATTCATACATATTCCTGTAAAATAGGTCAACCCACATTTAGCATTTAATTATTGAAAATACAATTTCCATTTCTTACATAATTATTTAGAAAATTCCTTCCACTTTCTTCAATTCATTTCCACAAATACATAACTAAATAAGTGGTCATAAGCTCAGAAATCATAGTTTTACATGGTTGGCATTTTAATAATTCACACCAAAACATACATATAATATAATATAAATTATTACCTTTAATTTCATAAAATCTGATTTAATATATAATTTCCCCTTACTTGATTTCTTGAACTACGCTAACAAGGACCCCAAAAATACCTGCGACGCTCACCCGGACCCTGAATAAAAAATCCTAATTCTATTAAATTAATCCTAAATAAAATATTATTTTAATTTTTCTAAAACCCATACATTATAAATAAATAAATATACCCTTAAATTTAGCCAAATTAGAAAATTTCTCAAATCCCGCTATTGTTTTGGAGTAGGGCCTAGAAAGCCCCAATTGAAAAATTACCTATGCCAAAATGACGACGAAGACGACTAGGACCCTGTGGTGGTGTCTGATCGCCAATTTAACAGCAAATTTAATGAGAAATTGAGAAATTAGGGAAAATTTGCTTACCCCAGGAATGGTACCTACGCCACTCCCACGATAAATCCGCTCCAATAGAAATGTCGGTGGCGGTGTTATGAATCCAACGACACCTTCTGTTTTTCAATCAGCACTCGTTAGGCCGACGAAATCGAGGAGAGAGAGGAGGAGGACGGAGGAGAGATGCAGGACGTAACGGAGTTATAGAGAGAGAGATTGACGCTGAAGAAGGAGAAGAGGATGGAATTGGATTTAAAATTGAAATCCAATCCATCTTATTACATTTAATATATCTTATTTTAATATTATATATACATATATATATTTATTTCATTTTTTTTACTATTCCTTTTTATTTATTTATTTATTTAATTAATTCAATAATGATTAATTAATTAATTAATAATTAGTCTTAATTTTTTTTCATACTATTTCTTTTTATTTTTTTATTTAATACGTTAATTTAATAATGCTTAACTAATTAATTGATTAATAATTTTAATTAATTAATTTTTTCCCCGGTTATTACAAATATTTGTTAAAATGATAAGCCAATGTGTGCCTCTTTTCTTATGAATCTCAATGCGCGTGAGAGGCACATGATTAAGTACTCTTAAGGATTAAAATTTTTGTTAAGTTCGAAGAGTATTCATTATGAGTGGACATGTTCCAAAATATTTTCGTGCTTAGTAATCATGTCTAGGTATAAGCAAAGAGCGTCTAGAAGAGTATGAATTTTTGAATATAGCTCTTTGGACAGTGGTATGTATCCTTTAGATATGCAAGAATACAGCTGGTGAGTAGAAGGGATGTCTTATGATGAACACTCAATGTATATTAGTCATTTATGATCAATAGTGCTTCAAGCCTAGAGTGATGGCTAAACATTTTATTAGGCATTTTAGGATCTCAAGATGAGTTTAGGACAAGATGTTTAACTGGAAGGATTCATTTCCTAAAACTCAAACTAGTGCAATAGGCAGAGTATGCTTAACTTTAAATGATCATATTTAAGCATGAGTTAAGCAATTTGACCGATTTACCAAGCAAATAATGCTTTGTCCATTTGGAAGTGGACTTCATTTAATTATATTATAGCCAATGTTTTCATATTTTATCTAATCATTATGATATATATTCCTATTAAGTTTAGATTGGATATTTTATTTGAAATTTGGTATTGGCTAGATTTTCTAATGATCTTAGTGTATAATGATAGTGTATAATGAATGTGTATACTAAGATTTGACATTTTAAGTAAAGACCACTTCCTACCTTTTTGGTCATCACTACCCCTAAACCTAGGAACTAAGGATGAATTAAATAATTATGCAATATTAATTCATATCCATTTTACCTTAGGTCCTACAGGGTTTACTTTGCTGATTATCCATTTCATTTCTTTTTCCATGTCTTTGACACCTATAGCTAAACAATTAAACCCATTGTGCCCTTTTCTTTTATGTTGTAAACAAGTTTTGAATTTTTGAAAATGGCTATACTTACTAATCTTATGTTTCCATGATGAGGCATGATTATGAGATTTATATGATGACCCTGAATCATTTTCACAATTTTTTTTTCTTTTTTAACTCCTATGGATTTATCATCTCCCACTTCTCCCTTCTGGCAGATTAGTTTCAATATTTTTTAATCTTTTTCTTTTCAAGGATGACATTATACTCTTTTAATTTGTCTAATTATTTAGCCAACCTTTTATTTTGATTTTTCAGAAAATTTTTATGATAAGACATTCTAACTAGAGACTTACGAATTTTAAATGAATTTTTTTCTAGTTGTCTATTCAATGACATGCTCTCATCATAAAACTCATTGCATGATTCAATACAAAATTTATCTCTATACCTATCATATGAATTAATGCATACAGTATCATCATCAGAAACAATCGACGATTCATCATAAGATATATCACAAAATTTTTCATAAGAATCATCGCATGCATTATTAACATAACTATTAATATATTCAATAGATGATTCAGCATGTAATATATTATAGAATTCAACATAAGAATCATCACATGCTTCATTGCACGAATCAATAAATGAGGTAGAGTAAGAGTCATATACCTCATCGTCTACTAATGCAACCTGCTCATGATTAGCCACTACCTAATCATTTAGGCTTGGAGCATTTGAAGTGACAATCTTCTTTTCTTGGGTCTCTCCATATCTCTTTTCCAACTCAACCCAGATTTCCTGTGCACTTCTACATGCCATAATCTCATAAAAAATATTAGTCTCTAAAGTGCAATATAGTAAATCCATGGCATGTGAATTTGCATGCATTAAATTAATATCATTTTCTACTGGCATACAAATTCCCTTGACAATCACTTTCCAGACCCTCCAGTCCATTGATTTTATAAATATGCTAATTCTAATTTTTCAGACGGTGCAATCAACATAACAAAATAATGGAGGACTGGAAGGTGATTGTCCCTCTCCGAATGGGGATACACCAATGTGAACCATTGTGATCTTTTGAAAAAATGTTTAAGTCTATGCAACAAGGCTCTGATACCAATTGTTGGAATTGGTGTATTCCCAAGAGGAGTGGTGAATTGGGTTTTTAAAAATTTCTCCTAGGTTTGGCCCAAATTCCACAAAGAGTATTACACAAACCTAGGGTCTTTCTATACAATCATAAACCCAACCATTCACAATAATAACACACAAACATTCAAGTGCTAAAATGTAAAATGCAGAAATTAAAAGCAGGCACCAAAAATGTTATCAGGATTCAGCCAATACTGTCTACGTTCCCGCCTCAGCTTGCAAGCCAAAGGTTTATCATTATTGCTCATTTAACGGGTGGAGCAGCATCGGTTAGAATCAGGTTAAATTACCAAGGCTAACCTCAACCTTTATAAAATCTCCTTATAGGGTGGAGAAGGCCCTACCGATTCTTGCGGGCTAGATCAATACGCCCTTAGACCACGCCTTGAATACAACAGTTAAGCAATACAAATTTTGTGTATAGTACAAGTGTGACGCCCTGATTTCCATAAATTTTTTTTCTCAATAATAAATAAATAGTCAAATATTCACACGTCATCCATAACATTCACAAATCGGCCACATCAACAACCCTACTACCATTTGTACGACTCGACCCGCATTGGGTACCGGGTAAAAAGTCATTTTATTATACAACCTAATAGAGGAAGACAGTATGTACATATCAGTTAAAATACAATACCCAGAGTATTAATATACATCTATATACATCACCATAACAGACTCAAAAACAACTCAACTCTAGGGGAATTACACCTCCCCTAGTCCAGAAACTCACCCTGTGTGTCAGGGTCCCAGCTCCCTATGATCACAGAGCTCTATCACCTGGCCTATCCCTGTTCCCTAAAAAATTTAGATAATTTGGGTGAAACGCATCTCAGTAAGACGGAATAAATTATTTATAGTGTGTGACCATATGAGTTCAGTTATAACATGCTTTATTTTTCAAAACAACATATCATCTGAAAAAATACACTGATATTCACATTCACATAATCATATAGATATACAACACAAGCTTTTGTAAGCTTTAAAATCATTGCTCAAGTTTATTCATTTCCAACACACATAATTACCTGTGAAGTTCCTGAGAATAAGGAAGATTGTCCGCCCATACAGGTAGCTTCCCTTTGCCCTAACACATTATGTAGCCAAGAATGGCCACATCTAATACCTATCAAGGCACTCACCTTACTCAGTAAGCCCTCAGGCGGAGAGTTTCACTTCGCCTCAATTATTTATTTTATAAAACACACACTCTTTCATTTCTCATAATCATTTCCCATTTTAACTCATTATATATCTATGTATACATAAATTCACATTTATGTACTTTACATAATACATTAAATCACATAATTTCAATTCTCAACACATTCATGATTTCCATATTGAACATACCTCCCTAATGGCATCAGTAGAAATCTCACAACACAATTTCTATACTGAGCATACCTCCCCAACGTCATCAGTAGGAACTCTATGACACAATTTCCATACTGAGCATACCTCCCCAACGACATCAGTAGGAACTTCAAAACACAATTTTCGTACTGAGCCTACTTCCCCAACGACATTGGTAGGAACTTCACACATACACACAATCTCCATACTGAGCATATCTCCCCAACCGCACCAGTAGGAACTTCACACACACACACACACACATAGTCTCCATACTGAGCATACCTCCCCAACGACATTAGTAGGAACTTCGTACACACACACAGTCTCCATACTGAGCATACCTCCCCAACGACATTAGTAGGAACTTCACACACACACACACACACACACAATCTCCATACTGAGCGTACCTCCCCAACGACATTAGTAGGAATTTCACACACACACAATCTCTATACTGAGCATACCTCCCCAACGGCCTCAATAGGAAAGGAATATCACCTACCCGCAATCATTATGTGGTATTGGCATTTCATCAATCATGTTTTAGTAAATCACAGTTCAGTTCAATGTAAATATTCTCATCATTTTTTGTGCATATTTCATCATCTCATAATAATATATATCATATTTCACATATTTCCACATTTCCCAAAATACTCATATGAGTAATTTGTACAAACTTATTTTTCATGCAAATAATCTCTACTCGCGCATAAATATCATATTTCATTATTTTTCACTAATCACATTAATCATTCTCGTGTCAATATTTTCTCAGAAAATACATATCATTATATTTCACATTTTTCAATATAAGTCACATACCACACCATTTTCATTTAATATTCACAATTTAATATTACTCACATGCCACACAATTTATCTAATATTTATATCATAATAATTTTCAGGCAAAATACCATATGTTCATTTTCACAAATTAATTCACACAGTAATTCTAAAAATACTGTTGTAATTTATTCCCCTTCCTGACTTATTGAGAGTCTCATTAGGACCCAGATTCTACGCCCTTGGTGCCCGAAACTCAAATCCTGAAATTCACATTTTTCCTAGATTAATTAACTCATTTCCCCCAAAACAATACTCAACTAATCTTCCCTAAACTCCATATACCCCAAATTATCATTTAAACTATTATTTAACACCCTTACTTAATTTTTTGAATTTTGCCTATGGGTCCCAAAATTACATCCGCGGCGCTCACCCGGGCCTTAAATTTCAGAAATCCTACTTCAACCCCAGATGCTCAATATTTTAACATTTCTAAATTAATACTAATTAATTAAAAATAAGCCCCTTAATAACCCCCGTACCCTAAATTTGAGGTTTTGCCCATGACGAACCCACGAGAATTTCATCCCACTAGACTTGTAGAGAATCATCCGTAGATTCTCGTGGTGGTGTTCGTTCATCGATTGGGCTTATAATTTGTAAGAAATTAAAGAAAAAAAAATGGAAATTGGCTTACCCCAAGAGATGTGTCTACGCCGCTTCTACCACCGATCTGCTTCGGTAGAAATGACGGCAGCGAAAAATGGAGTCTAACGGTATCTTTCGATTTTCGATCGGACGAAAATCTACCACGAAATCGAGGAAAGAGGGAGAGAGAATAAGAGGAGAGAGAGAGAGTGTGTCTGCGATAGTAAAAGAAAAGAAGAAGAAGAAGAATAATGGAATCCTGAAGCTTCTAAGCTTTAGGAGGATAATAATAATAATAATAATAATAATAATAATAATAATAATAATAATAATAATAATAATAATAATAATAATAATAACAACAACAATAATAAATTTAATTAATATTAATAATAATATATTTGATTAATAAAAATAAAAATAAATTTTAATTATTTTGTTTTTTTTTCTTTTTTTATATCCGATTAATTAATTAATTAATTATTTTTGGAACCACTCCACTAATCTTCTATACTTCTTTTTGGGGTTATTACATTCTCCCCTCCTTATAAAAATTTCATCCTTGAAATTTTATATTCGTCTACTTCTCATTCTTAGCGAAAACACTTCCAATTTTTATTAATTACCCTCACTTATGGCGGAGGAATACCGTGGTTACAATGAGAATTATGGAAGATTACAACTATTCAAAATTCTCCCAAAACCATTCACATTTCAAAACTAAAAACCCTATCTATCCCACGTTACACTATACAAATAAAAATATACAATATTATTCCTGTTATTCTAACTGACTCAACTTTAAGCTTCACTGAATAAGTGTGGATATCTCTGGTGCATCTGATCCTCTAGTCTAGGAAGCCTCCTCAACAACATGATTGGGCCACAAAACTTTTACCAGTGGAATCTTCTTCGTGCGTAGCTTCTGTTCCTTCCAGTCAAGAATCTACACTAGCACTTCCTCATAAGCTAAAGTATCACCCAACTCCAGTGCTTCATATTTGATCACATGGGAGGGGTTTGGGATGTATTTCCTCAGCATAGAAATGTGGAAAACGTCATGGATCCTAGATAGGACCGATGGTAATGCCAAACGATAGGCAACTGGACCCACTCTTTCAAAAATCTCGAATGGTCCAATATACCTAGGGCTCAGCTTACCCTTCCTCCCGAACCTCATAACTCCCTTAATCGGCGCCACCTTCAGGAACACTTGATCTCCTGTATCAAACTCCAATGCTCGCCGATGAGTATCAGCGTAACTCTTCTACCGACTCTGTGCTGTCCTAATCCTGTCTTTGATGTGTTTGACTTTATCCCGAGTCTGCTGTATCAGCTCTGGCCCCAATACCTGTCTCTCTCCAATCTCATCCCAGCATAACGAGGATCGGCACCTCCTGCCATAAAGCGCCTCATACGGTGCCATCCCAATGTTGGTTTGGTAGCTATTGTTATGCGCAAACTTAACTAGTGTTAGATACTATATCCAACAACCTCCAAATTCTAGCACACATGCTCGCAGCATATCCTCCAGAATTTGTACCGTCCTCTCCGTCTACCCATTTGTCTGAGGATGAAAAGTTGTGTTGAATGACAACTGAGAACCCATGGCCCCTTGTAGACTCTTCCAAAAACGAGATGTGAACCGTGGGTCTCTATCTGAAACTATGGACACTGGGATGTTGTGGAGCCTAACTATCTCCTAGATGTATAACTCAACCAATCTGTCCATGGAGTAGCTATCTCTAATCGAAAAAAAGTGGGCAATCTTTATCAGTCAATCTACCACTACCCAAATAGCGTTCTGTCCATGCAATGCCGGCGGCAATCCTGTGATGAAATCCATCGCCATATGCTCCCACTTCCACTCAGGAATGTGGAGTGGCTGCAATGATCCCGCTAGTCTCTGATGCTTAGCCTTCACTTGCTGGCACGTCAAACACTGATCCACAAAGTGAGCTATCTCTCTCTTCATGTTGCTCCACCAGAAGGACTCTCGAAGATCCCTATACATTTTAGTGCTACCTGAATGTAAAATATATAAGGACCGATGTGCTTCCTTCAGAATGACCTTCTTTATCTTAGGATCAGCAAGAACACATAACCTGGTACGGAACCACAAGGCTCCATCATCTGAGATGCTAAACTCTAGTTCCTGACCATCCTGTACCTTTCCCATAAGCTTTACTAGTTCTATATCATTCCTCTGAGCTGCCTTAATCCTTTCCTGTAGAGTCGGCTGCAAAACCAAGTCAGCAATGAATGCCTGATGATTGCCCTCTACTAGCTCCAAGCCGAGCCTCTCCAGATCCATCTAGATCGGATGCTGAATCTCCACTGCAAATATAGATGCATCCACTGATTTTCGGCTCAACGCATCAGCGACCACATTAGCCTTTCCCGAGTGGTAGCTGATAGTGCAGTCACAATCCTTTATTAGTTCCAGCCACCTCCTTTGCCTCATATTTAATTCCTTCTGCGTGAAGAAATATTTTAAAATCTTATGGTCAGTAAATATCTCACACCTACCCCCCCATATAGATAGTGCCTCCAAATCTTCAGCGCGTAAACAACCGCCGCCAATTCCAGATCATGGGTAGAGTAGTTCTTCTCATATTCTTTCAATTGTCGTGAGACATAAGCTATCACTCTCCCTCGCTGCATCAACACGCATCCGAGCCCTTTATGGGAAGCATCACTGTAAATTACGAACCCCTCTTTTTTTGAAGGAATCATCAACACGGGCGTAGTGATGAGTAAATGCTTCAATTCCTGGAAGTTCTGTTCACATTCATCAGACCACTCGAACTTCACTCCCTTCCTGGTCAATCTGGTTAGCAGGCCTGACAATCTAGAGAAGCCCTTAACAAACCTACGATAGTACCCAATCAATCCCAAGAAACTCCTGATCTCGTGCACATGCTTTGGTCGTACCCAATTTACAACTGCATCTATCTTACTCGGATCAACAAAAATACCATCCTTGGATATAACATGTCCAAGGAAGGTAGCCTGTTCTAGTTAGAACTCGCACTTCTTGAGCTTGGTGTATAGTTTCTTCTCTCGTAACACCTGCAGCACTATACTCAGATGCTCCTCATGCTCCTCTGGGCTCTTCGAATACACTAGTATATCATCAATAAATACTACCACAAACTGGACCAAGTACTGGTGAAAGACCCTGTTCATCAAATCCATAAACACTGTAGGAGCATTCGTCAACCCAAACGACATAACTAGAAATTCATAATGGCCATACCATCTTTTAAATGTCGTCTTCGGAACATCTTTTACCTTGACTTTCACTTGATGGTACCCGGAGCATAAATCTGTCATGCCCCGAACTCACAGATGGGTCCCAGGTGTGAATATTGTAACCTAACTTGTCTCTATATCAATTCAAAACATACATGATACATTACCAAATGAGGGTCCAACCATGTGGGGTATACGGATGCCCTTAAAATATAAACATACACATCTATACTCATCAGATACGCAGCGGAATACGGTCTTTCTATGCATAAACGGTACCATACCAGAGTCTATACAAAACTAGGATATACATTCCCATAATTACAACATACTCTAGGCGCCTACAAAAACCATCCCGACAACCCGGATACAAAAACTCATACCTAACAAGCACTAGCAGTAGCTAATGACACCCCCGCTTCTGAATGCTAGGATGCTAAACATGGCTACCTGATGGAATTGAAAAACATTTGTACATACATTTCGGGTAAGACACCTTTCAGTAAGGAAGAAAGCAGGTTATATCAGTGTGTGGTATACCAGTGTTATTTTACATATAACATAATACTATACAATATGATACAGTTCCAAAACATTTTCATACAGTTCCATACAGCTCCATATAGTTCTAGTATTTTCATAAATGCATTCCAGTATATACGATACCAAAACATACGGATAGTGTCGTCACACTAACACGTAACTACGCTATGAAACCCGAAGCTTCAAGCGATTACATTGCCAATACGATGTAGCTCACAACAGTACGCAACTACTTCATGAATCCAAAGTTCCACAGCGATTACATTGCCAACATGCAACTACTCCATGAAACCCGAACTTCACAGTGATTACATTGCCAATACCGTGTAACTCACACCCCTCGGTGACCAATCGGGATACTTCACGCCCTAGGATACAGAGCTAGACACTCTCGCCCATTATTTTCACACCAGTACATGGCGCAGCGTACGGTAATTAGCCGCCACATAACTGTTTCAGCGTACGGTTATTAGCCGCCACTGGTCGATTTCACAAAATCTGGAATCATTTTGGAGCTCATACTCCTATACATATCAATGTACGGTAATAAGCCGTCACATAACTGTTTTACAACATACTTGGAACAATTACATACAACCATACATACCACACTTATTTGGTTTACGGTAAATCATATCGTTTTCCATTTCAAGCATACAGTTTATGCAAATATGGATAATAGTCATCTCGATAATACAATTTAAACAAAATGAACGGTTTCCAAACAAAGCAGAGATGATACACGAAATCCCCAATTTTGCATGAAAATCGTACCCCAATAATCTCGTATTTTACCCGATAGATTTCCCCAAATAAGTTACCAAAACATACATACGATCGTAACCAATAGGCTTACCCATCCTGATTTTGAAAATAAACTAATATAAACTGAATCCCCTTACCTTAACCCGAATTCCAACTACAAACTCTACAGTCCCCAAAACTACGAACCGAGACTCCAAAACCTACAAAACACAGTTCAATACATGCTTACAATCCACACTACTATACATATTCTAAATCAGAAACGAAAATCGAGCTTTACCTCGATTTTAGCCCAAAACCCAAAACTGCTCAAAATGAGATTCCGAACCACTATTCTTGAAGAGAATCCTCCCCTGATCTATGTGGTAATGTCGAACTTACAATTCAGGTAACTAATGGTGAAGAAATCAAGGAGAAAGAGAGAGAGCTCCGAATTCTAGAGAGAGAGAGAGAGAGAGAATTTCCAAATCTTAGCCAAGAAGCAACCCCAAAATATCTTTTAAAGGCCTTTAACTCAAGTGGATTCGTCAACAAATTGGCGTCCTCATCAATGAGTCCGCCATTACCTTCATTGACGAAGCGGTGGCCTCGTCGACGAGCTTGAGATTTTTCCAGTTTCCCGAAATCTCTCGGCTTCTCCTCGTCGACGAGCTTCTGAATTTCGTCGACAAAAACAGAAGGGACTTCGTTGACGAACTCTGACTTCATCAACGAAGTTCATCCAAATTACCATTTTACCCTTCTTTCAAATATCGAATCCATATACCACGGTTCGAGTTCTTATAAAATCTATCTTCGAAAAGATCTGTGTCCCCTGTAAGTGATCAAACAAATCATCGATACGCAGGAGCGGGTATTTATTCTTGATAGTTACTTTGTTTATTTCTCGACAGTTGATGCACAACCTCATCGAGCCATCTTTCTTCCTCACAAACAAAACCAGTGCTCCCCAGGGCGACACATTGGACCGAATAAACCCCTTATCTAATAGTTCCTGCAACTGCTCTTTCAATTATTTCAGCTCTGTCGATGCCATTCTATACGGTGCCTTCAAAATCGGCGCTATCCTCAGAATCAAATCAATAACGAACTCTACCTCACAATTAGGAGGTAGTCTTGGCAAATCCTTGGGGAATACATCAGGAAAATCCCTCACCACTGGGATCTCCTCCTCCCTTAGCTCCCCTTCTGATACTGCCTTCACACGGGGTAAATGCAACGACCCGAGTAATAATGGTATTTAAATAATAAAGAGGGAGGGAAATGGAATCAGTAATAGAAGGAGGTAGCCGCACGACATTGCATTTTGGATGGAATAACCCGAAAGATTTCCACAGGGCCTCATCAACGAACAAAGGGAGTTCATCGACGAGTGCATAATGGGTCCTCGTCGATGAAGCTACGACTCATCAACGAGAAGATATTGAGAGAAGAATTTGGGCTACTATGAATTTCTTCGACGAAGGGCAAGGTTCATCAACGAAGCCCGTAGTATAAATAGCCCTAAACTGATTTTAATCGCCGAAATTTGCCGCAGTCTCTCTATCTCTCTACCCTTATGGCTCCTCCCTATTCTTCCTTTGATTTAGGCCCCGTTAGTCATCAGATCGACGATCTGAGGCCATCACGACACTCGTGGCGGAGTTCTTTACAAGTCTGCCGGAGCGGATCGTCTGTGGGACGAAATTGGAATTCATCCCAAATCTAGGATAAGGTCTTTTATTCGAAATTTGGATTTTTGGCAGTTGTAAGAAAGAAATGTAGTAGACGTAGAAATAGTAATGTTTTGTTCTAAGATTTATGATTTTCAGGGTGTTGAGTAGAGAATCCTACGAGTGTAGGACCCGTTTCAGTAGGGTTTTAGCAGAAATCAGGTAAGGGAAATATGCTATGCTAAGTTATTCGAGTATGATTTCAGTATAAAATTATAAATGTTCTACCAGAGTATTATTGACTGTAAAGATTTATACAATTTATCAAGTATGATTAAAGTGTTTTAGAATTACTGTGTGGCTTGAGAATATATATATAGTATAGAAATATGTTTTACAGTATTTTCTAGAGTTATGTTTTACAGAATATACATACAGTGAATATATTTTATAGCAATTACAGAAATACCATGATTATACAATTTTACAGTACCATGACATACAGATTTACAGTTAATTACAAAAACACAGTTGATATAGATACAGTTTTCTATAGCGTCATGGTTTATACAGTTATTACAGAATCATGGTAAAACATATAGTTGTATATATAGAGATGAATTATATAGTATCAAATCCTGTTGGACCATACAGTTTACAGAACATGGTACCGTAGCTACATACAATATATAGAGTGCAACCACCTATTCAGATAATATGTGGTATAAAGGTCGATCGCATAGAGCCTACGAGTGGACAGGATCGCCATCAGATATAGGTTGAGGAGGGCTGATCAGACTATGGAGTATAAGGATTTATTCTTGGTTGGCCAGCCAAGGTAAATCCCGCCTACGGGCTGCACAACCCTGTCATGAGGGGTTAAATCATGACACACAGTTATCCACAGGGAAGTTTACAGTTATTACTATGTTCATACAGGTTTATAAAAATAGAATATATATATATATATATATATATATATATATTAGCAGTATTTTGAGTAGAAACCTAAAGTACAGAAATGTTAAACAACAAGTAAAAGATGATAATTATATTACTGGTATTGTACTTTACAGATTTAGTGATACATGATTATATAATAATAGATTTTCACAGTATTGTAACTTATTTGCCACACACCAGCAATAACATATTTTGTCTTTCTGAGCGTTGGCTCATCCCAAATATTTTAACATTTTTCAAGTGATCCAAATAGGTGAGCATATCAGGCGAGCAGATAGAGAGGCTTCAGTACTGCCCTGCCAGTAGAGTGAGTATTTTTTAGAGTATTTATGTATAACCCTAACCTAGTTGAGGGTATTTTGGGAAACAATCATATATGTATATTTTGAGGAACCTTTTAGCACTCTTGCATTGTATAATTTCTTGGTTATGTTTATTTGATTTCTGCTTCTCGTTGCTTAGGTTGATGATTGGGTTTAATCCAGTGTGGTATCAGAGTATTATAAATGTTATAGTAAAAAAAAAAAAAACCTAGTTAAATAGTAGGTCATTACATTAAATATCCCTGACAGCCTTCTGATAGCAATTTACATGCCTGAATAGCAGATAGTAACTGAGGTGGGGTGCGCACACGTGATCCCACAGATCTGTACTCCTGTCCCTCTGGAGGTCTAAATACTACCTCTCTCTGATGACAATCAATGCTAGCATAGTGGGCAGCTAGCGAATCTATACCCGAGAATACCCCAAACCCATGCATGTCTAAAACCACCAGATTAGCTAACAAAGACCTCCCTTGAATACCCACCGTGCAGTCTCTGAGCATCTTTCTACATATCCCTACAGCCCCAGTCGGCGTAGTAACAGAAAGACTAATATCTAACTACTGAGGTTAAAATCTATACAACTTCACATATTCTCGGGCGATAAAAGAATGAGTCGCCCTAGAATCAAATAAGACAGTAGCTTTAAATGACAGTATTGAAACAGTACCTATCACTACATCTCCCGCAGCCTCAGCATCTCCCGGCATCAGTGCATAAACTCGTGCCGGGGCAGTATTCCTTTACTATCCACCTCGAGGTGCCTGATAGCCTCCTCTGTATGGTTGAGGAGCAGCCGCTACCGCTGGTGGTGCCTAGCAATTCCTCGCAAAATGTCCAGGCTGGTGGCATTGATAGCAGATAACCTCCCTCGCTCGGCACTCTCCTAGGTATCTCCTCAAACATCTGGGACAAGGAGGGAGCATCTGTCTGCCTTGCACTGCTCGATCTCCTCTTCCCTGTCGTCATCCCCCTCGGCTATCAAATCTCCTCCACGACCCTCGACTAGACCCTGCCTGAAAATCAGAAGGTGTGGGCCTCTTCCTCTGGCTCTGTGCTACTGCGCCTCTATATATGCTGCTCACAATCATTGCAGCCCTATCCTTTATCTTCGAGAAGGTCTGAGCTTAGAAACCTACCTCCTACTCATAAAAGTTCTGTCTTAGGCCCTCCTCAAACTTCCTCGCCTTCCTTTCCTCATCTGGCACCATATATCGGGTGAGCCGGGACAACTCAACAAATATCGCTGCATACTACTGCACCGTCATAGACCTCTGTGTCAGATATAGAAACTTTGACGCCTTTGCACTCCTAACCGTAGCGGGAAAGTACCGCTCGAAGAAAATCTCCCTGAAGCGACTCCACGTCATCGCTATAGGGTCAGGCCTCTGCTCCTCAAGTAATCTCATTGACCTCCATCAGCGTTTTGCTTCCTCAGTCAATTTAAATGTGGTAAATAACACTTTCTGCTCGTCTGTACATGAGAGGACTGCCAGTATGTCCTCTATGTTCTGAACTCAGTTCTCTGCTACCAGTGGGTCCACTCCTCCGACAAAATACGGGGTTCGCATACACGTGAACTGCTCGATCGTGCAACTTCGCTCCCCCGAGCTCCTAGCCATCTCAGGCATCACCTGCTGAGTAACGCTATGCAACACTGCGTAAGGGTCTATACCACCCATAATGGAAGGTCCTACTCCATCACCTCTCGTATTCGTGTTACTGTTCCCCGGATCCATCCTACAAAGGGACCAACTAATCTTAGCATACAATTACTATCACACAACCCATACACCGCTATAACTTATAAATTACTCTTCTATCCACATCCTTAATCCCCATTTAGGATTCACCCCTACCACTCAGAAACAAGACCCAGAGGTAGTATCCATGATTTTCCTGAAATCATCACCTTAGGAAAAACACAGAAACAACCTTGATACTCCTGTCTCTAGGCCGCAAGATAGAAACCTAAATTATCACCTCATCCTCTAACAATCACCAACTCACATTTCAATCTACCCATCTCCTATTTCCCTCGAAATCCACTCCTATACTCTGGTATTGTATTCCACTGTTTTCTAAAGTCTACAGAACCTAGCAACCTAGGCTTAGATACCAAACTGTGACGCCCTGATTTCCATACAATTATTTTTCTCAATAATAAATAAATAGTCAAATATTCACACGTCATCCATACCATTCACAAATCGGCCACGTCAACAACCCTTCTACCATTTGTACGACCCAACTCGCATTGGGTACCGGGTAAAAAGTCATTTTATTATACAACCTAATAGCGGAAGATAGTATGTACATATCCATTAGAATACAACACCCAGAGTATCAATATACATCTATATACATCACCATAACAGACTCAAAAACAACTCAACTCTAGGGGAATTACACCTCCCGTAGTCCAGAAACTTACCCTGTGTGTTAAGGTCCTAACTCCCTATGATCACAGAGCTCTATCACCTGGCCTATCCATGTCCCCTAAAAAATTTAGATAATTCAGGTGAGACACATCTCAGTAAGACAGAATAAATTATTTACAGTGTGTGACCATATGAGTTCAGTTATAACATGTTTTATTTTTCAAAACAACATTTCATTTGAGAAAATACACTGATATTCACATTCATATAATCATATAGATATACAACACAAGCTTTTATAAGCTTTAAAACCATTTCTCAAGTTTATTCATTTCCAACACACATAATTACCCGCAAATTTCTTGAGAATAGGGAAGATTGCCCGCCCATAGAGGTAGCTTCCCTCTGCCCTAACACGTTATGCAGCCAAGAATGGCAACATTTGATACCTATCAGGGCACTCACCTTACTCAGTAAGCCCTCAGGCGGAGAATTTCACTTCGCCTCAATTATTTATTTTATAAAACACACTCTTTCATTTCTCATAATCATTTCCCATTTTAACTCATTACTATGTATACATAAATTCACATTTATGTATTTTACATAATACATTAAATCACATAATTCCAATTCTCAACACATTCACGATTTTCATATTGAGCATACCTCCCCAACGGCATGAGTAGAAATCTCAAAACACAATTTCCATACTGAGCATACCTCCCTAACGACATCAGTAGGAACTTCATGACACAATTTTCATACTGAGCATACCTCCCTAATGACATCAGTAGGAACTTCACAACACAATTTTCATACTGAGCATACGTCCCCAACGGCATTACGAGGAACTTCACAACACAATTTTCATACTGAGCATACCTCCTCAACGACATCAGTTGGAACTTCACACACACACACACAGTCTCCATACTGAGCATACCTCCCCAACAGCATCAATAGGAACTTCACACACACACACACACACACACAGTCTCCATACTGAGCATACCTCCCCAACGACATCAGTATGAACTTTGCACACACACACACAGTCTCCATACTGAGCATACCTCCCTAACAGCATCAGTAGGAACTTCACACACACACACACACAGTCTCCATACTGAGCATACCTCCGCAACGACATCAGTAGGAACTTCACACACACACATAGTCTCTATACTGAGCGTACCTCCCCAACGGCATCAGTAGGAACCTCACACAAACACAATCTCCATATTGAGCATACCTCCCCAACGACATCAGTAGGAAAGGAATATTACCTACCCGCAATCATTATGTGGTATTGGCATTTCATCAATCATGTTTCAGTAAATCACAATTCAGTTTAATATAATATTCTCATCATTTTCTATGTATATTTCATCATCTCATAATAATATATATTATATTTCACGTATTTCCACATTTCCCAAAATACTCATATGAGTAATTTGTACAAACTTATTTTTCATGCAAATAATCTCTACTCACGCATAAATATCACATTTCATTATTTTACACTAATCACATCAATCATTCTCATTTCAATATTTTCTTAGAAAATACACATCGTTATATTTCACATTTTTCAATATAAGTCACATACCACATAGTTTTCATTTAATATTCACAATTTAATATTACTCACATGCCATACAATTTATCTAATATTTATATCATAATAATTTTCAGGCAAAATACCATATGTTCATTTTCACATATTAATTCACACAGTAATTCTAAAAATACTGTTATATATTCCCCTTACCTGACTTACTGAGAGTCTCATTAGGACCCAGATTCTACGCCCTTGGCGCCCGAAACTCAAATCCTGAAATTCACATTTTTCCTAGATTAATTAACTCATTTCCCCCAAAACAATACTCAACTAACCTTCCCTAAGCTCCATATATCCAAAATTATCATTTAAACTATTATTTAATACCCCCACTTAATTTTTTGAATTTTTCCTGCGGGTCCCAAAATTACACCCGCAGCTCTCACTCGGGCCCTAAATTTCAGAAAATCCTACTTCAACCCCAGATGCTCAATATTTTTGCTTTTCTAAATTAATACTAATTAATTAAAAATAAGCCCCTTAATAACCCCCGTACTCCAAATTTGGGGTTTTGCCCATGATGACCTCACGAGAATTCCGTCCCGCTAGACTTGTAGAGAATCATCCGTAGATTCTCGTGGTGGTGTTCGTTCATTGATTGAGCTTATAATTTGGAAAAAATTAAAGGAAAAAATAAAATTAGCTAATCTCAAGAAATACGCCTACGCCGCTCCTACCACCGATCCACTTTGGTAGAAATGACGGCAACAAAAAATAGAGTCTAGCGGTATCTTCCGATTTTTGATCGGGCGAAAATCTGCCACCAAATCGAGGAGAGAGGGAGAGAGAATGAGAGGAGAGAGAGAGAGTGTGTCTGCGACAGTAGAGGAAAAGAAAAGAAAAGAAGAACAAGAAGAAGAACAAGAAGAAGAAGAATGGAATCCTGAAGCTTAGAAGCTTCAGGATAATAATAATAATAATAATAAATATTTAATTAATATTAATAATAATATATTTTATTAATAAAAATAAAAATAAATTATTATTTTTTTTCTTATTTTGTTTCTTTTGTTTTAAATCCAACTAATTAATTAATTAATTAAAATTTTTTTTTGGAACCACTCCACTAATCTTCTATATTCCTTTTTAGGGTTATTACAACAAGTGCTTCTATGCTAAGCAGATTTGTACCGATACACAGAAGAAATAATTAATGCACTTCCAAATGAAAAGAACTATAAGCTCAGTGAAGATATGTGAAACTACTCTCAATATTATGTTAATGTGCAATCAATGTATGAGAGTGTGATAGAAAAGTTTCTTTGAAACAATCTATATAAATATATCAACCATAAATAATGTTTCAAAGATTTCCAAGAGTATAATAAAATATCTCAAAATGATTTTCAAAAGATTAAGCATAAGAGATATTTGCAAAGCAAGCTTGTCAAAAAAAATGTTCTTCAAAAAACACAAGCAAGCTCAAGAGTCTTGCAATAAAGTGCAAAGACTCACAAGCTTAACAAGTTTCCCCACAAAACGAATTTTTAGATTAAATCTATGGAAAGAAATTTTGAGCTTAACTCTCCTAAAATCAACAATCAATATGAGAGTATAAGCTTGTAGATAATCTCAAAAATACTCTCACTATATTTGTTTTAACAATGGAATGAAAAAAGGGTGGAGTATATGGGCTAGTATGTGGAAGTGAAGCTTTAAAAATTTCAGAGAAAATTTTTTAATCAAAAATCCTAATCTTATGTTAATTTTTATAAATGAACACACACACACATATATATATATATATATATATATATATATATATATATATATATAGACAATGCCAAAATTATAACTGTTGGGGATACCACAGGGATTTTTAAAATTATTTTAAATGAGTTTAATAAAAATAACCCCCGTTTTAACCTTGGTAAAAATCAGGCAACTCGAGAATTTCGATCGACCATATTTGAAGTTCGGTTGACCAAAACACTAAATTCGGTCAACCAATGGCATTTTTGAACTAAGGTTTTGGTCGACCAGAGTAAGGAGATTTTGAACCCTTCGAGGTTCGGTCGACTAGAGCATGTTTGATTGAACAAATTCAGAGGTTCGGTTGACCAGGTCAAAATTGAACTAAGATTTCAGTCGACAAGGGCATTGGGAATTCCCTATGTGTCAGTTCGGTTGACCATATAGTTCAAGTTCAAAAATGGTCGGTCGACCATACGAATTCAAATTGTTGACTTTCGTACGGTTCGGTTGATCGAAGCTTAAGTTCCTCAGTCAACAGTGCTTCGGTCGACCAGCACATTATGACTAGGCTGCTTCGGTTGACCAAGGCCCTTTCAATGTTCATTTTAGGTCTTGATTTTGTATTAAAGTTACGTGCAGGGACCTAGGATCTATCTATGGTCAAGGCTCTTTAATTTATCTTAAAAAACCTGGCGTGACCGAAGCCAACCCTAAATTCTGTTTATAGTCATTACTGAGCTTATAGTCCTATTATGCATGTAGATTCATTAATTATTACAAACCTTGCATTATTAATACAGACCCGAAAGATAAATATAAAAATACAACTAAAAAAAAATCATTCTTCACGCGTTGCTCCTTTGCAGTTCCATGGAATACACTGGGGTATACTTGTTTAGGTGCTCTTTATGGTTTCCAAATTGCATCATCATATGTGTTAACTAAAACATAAACCTGCTCAAATACTCAAAACACACAGATGAGATACTGTGATTTGTCATAATCAAAACAGGGATTTGACCAAAAAGTCAACATAATAATAATAATAATAATAATAATAATAATAATAATGTGCATTTTCATTGAATTATTTTTTAATTTTTTATTTTTGTATCTTGTTATTTAAATCATATAATTTTTTAGTCATTATTTGATTCAAGGACAAAAGTGGCATTTTTTTTCAATCAGGTTTTTAATTTGTATTAGTTTTTAGGGGGTATAAAGAAACAAATAACCATAGGCAAAAATCAAACATAGGAAAACATAAGAAACAAACGGGAATAAGCCTAGGAGTACGTGTAATGACAAAATCCGTGCCTTAAAAATAAAGACATGAAAATTGATAAATAAAAAAAAAGATTTTGTATTGAATAAAAGACTGACTACAATTTACATGGATTTTTATAACAAACAAGGTACTGACTGCAATTTACATGGATTTTTATAACAAACAAGGTAAGTTTCCTCTGGTTCGATCTAATTGGAAGTTGATCCGCTGATTCGAGCAATAAGTGCATCTCTGAACAAAGCAATAGTGGATCTTTTGAATGATCAATTTGGCAATTTGCAAAAGATGGATTTGTTTGATCTTCATTTTACTTAACAATTTTTTTTTATTTGATCTCCTTGAAAGTGGATCTGCTAACTCGAGAAGCGTTAATAGATCTTTTGAATGATTTATTTGGCGATCTAAAAAAGATACATTTGTTTGAACTTCGATCTATTTAATAAGATTTGTTGATTTGAGAGCTCAATGAGCATGTTCTTGAATGACGTGGTGATGGATCTTCTGAAAGATCAATTTGTTAATATGTGGAAGACGAATTAGTTTGATCTTTGATATATTTTGACAAGATTTGTTGTTTTGATGGCTCGAAGAGCATGTTCTTGAATGAAGAAGTGGTGGATCTTCTAGATGATCAATTTGACGATCTACAGAAGATGTATTTTCATGATCTTTTATCTCTCTAAAAAGATCCATCGACTTGAGGGGTCGAGAACCGTATTCCCAAACATGACAATGGTGACAATTAGTGGAAGATGGATAGGTGTTTGATCTTCATACATGAGCTTAATCATGAAGAATGAGTGTTTGAATGAAAATTGGATCATGGAAGAATAATTGTAGACTTTTTGTTCTTCGATCATATGTTGATTTCATTATATTGGCAGCTGATTTTGGGAGAGCTGTTGAATAGTGGAGGCTTAGATTTTCTCCATTGATTGATATGTGGCTTATTGTTAGGAGCCCCTCTTTTTTGAAAAGTAAAGAAGACTATTTTTTGGACGGACTAGGGTTGAATGAAACCCTTGGACTCTAAATATCTTGACACATATCCCTTTGTAGGACATAGGCTCATGGGTTGGCCAACCTTATTTAATTAGTTATGCCTATATTTTGATGTTGAGCCAAAAGTCCATCGTTCTCAATAAGGCCTAATAGAAATTCTTATTAATTAATCAGACTCTTTAAAGAAAATAGTTAATTTTATATTTTATAAATTGACTAATTGAATTATTTTTAGGCATTGATTTTTTTAATGCCTACAAATGCCTCCATTTCAAAGCCGAGCCTTTTATAGGCTTGTTTATAGTAAGGATGGGATTTTAAGTATCACTACTTTTTTGGTAAATTTCCATGGGCTGCAGCATTGAATTCAAATATTTTGCTTTTTTTTTTTTTAAAATTCTTTCAATATTACATTCATTTATACCATCAATTGATTGGTGAATATTTTTTTTTTTTAATGGTGAATACTTTCTTTTTTTTTTTGCTTATGCTATGAGTTTGTAGGCATGAAGGAGCACATACTAATTCCTACTAGCCTCCTATCACCAATAAAAGGGTTTTATTCCCTATGCACACATACACACACACACACACACACCCCTCAATATTAGCATAAGAGGAGCCCATGGGTGGGTTTGATACACATGGGTGAACACCAATTTGACCTAAAAGTTTAAAACTATTGGGTCTTGGGTCCAACCATGTATATAAGCACCCATCATCCACTTAAATATTCCAATGTGGGACAAACGCACAAGTGGAATTCTCAACAATCTCCCCCTCACTTGTGAGTTCAAACAGCTCCCCCTTGAATGAAAACCGTTTCCCTTATAGGAGTAAGCCCAATTCCCCAGCAGTTGCTCGAGTGGGTCTTACCACTAGCGTCTTACATGCACGGATTGCATTTCACGTACCTTCGAACCAATCCTACCTCTCACATCTTAACCCTATTTGGATCCATTCCTAGCCTAGATGATCCTTATTGGCCTTGGTCACACACTTGGTCTTCCAACTGTCAGCATGTCAGGAGAATTAGTTTCACGTCTCGACTTTTTATTTTACGATGTCACTTACCTGAAGTTACGAATCGTCAGCTCTGATGCAACTTGTTAGAATCCGAGGAGCCCATAGGTGGGTTTGATATACATGGACGAATACTAACTTGACCTAAAAATTTAAGTCTATTGGGTCTTGGGCCTAACCATGTATATAAGCACCCATCATCCACTCAAATTTTCCAATGTGGGACAAACTCACAAATGGAATTCTCAATACTCAATACATGTATTTGTTGTCACTTTATAGGATAGAGTTTCATATCCATCTCTTTCAATCTCTTCATCTAGCAAAGAATTTCACACCCTTTCTTTATCCTTTTATGATTGATAAACCTTCATCATGGTATTATTTTAGCAACCCGTCAATCATCTTCTTGATTGCAAGGTTCAAAGAAATTATCAATTCACCTTTTTTCTTTTCTTTTCTTCCTCTTTTTTTTTTTTTTTTTTTGCTATGAAATTGTAGTGTTCAACGATCTAATATTGAAGATTTAGAATTCAAACTTACAGAAGATCTCTGATATTTAGAATTGTAATTGAAAATCATATTTAGACTCAAATTTATGGAATTCAAATTTCCCTTGGTGAATTTTGTTTTTCTTATAGAAGGTGGTTTGATCAAACCAATCCAACTCGACATTATTAGAGAGCTAGAACGAGTATAATAAGAGATCTATAGTGTAATAATCCAAAACAAAAGTAATTAATTAAATAATTATAATTATTAATTAAATAATATAATATTATATATATATATGTATATATATATATATATATATATATATATATGTAATGTATGGATCAGGAAGTTTCCTGATCCATCTTCAATTTCAATTTCAACCCCCCCTACAATCTCTCTCTCATTCTCTTTGTTCTTTCTCTCTCTCTCTCTCTCTCTCTCTCTCTCTCTCTCTCTCTCTCTCTCTCTCTCTCAATTTCTCTTCCACTTCTTTGCGAAATTGAAGAATATACATCATACCTAGGTCCCAATTTTGCTTTTCAAAGTTTTGACTGGGAAAATTTCATTTTCTGCACGTTGTAGGCACCACTCTAGAACTAGTGTAAGTAGACTAGATTATGTCAGATTTATTTTAAAATTTAATCGATTAAATTTGAGTATATAAATATGGTGATATCATGTCAGATTTTATTTTATAATTTGCTCGATTAAATTAAGTATATGAATAAGGTGATATTTATTTTATTTAAATATAAGCCTGAGCAAATTAAAATACATAGGTTTGATCATGTCCATTTTTATTTAAATATATTTGAGATAAATTAAATCGCAGAAATTTGATCATATCAGTTTTTTTTAATATATTGGAATTAAATTAAATACGTGGAATGTATCATACTCGCATTTTTATTTAAATCTACTAGATATATATTTATAAAAATTTCTCAGGTAATTTATGAAATTATAATTATTATACAAATCGTGTTGCATGAGTTTACTTTATTGTATCGTATAATTGAGACGGTTTGGGGATTTTTGTGATGTATGTTTAATATGTGATTTATTGCAAATATTGATGAGATTGGGAATAAGGTTAATATTTTTGTACAAATTTTATATTGGGAATTGATGAGATTATGTTATTGTTTTAATTGCATAAATTGCAATTATATGTTTTAAGAACCTTGATGGACCGGATGTGGTGGATGCTCGGTACCGTCGCTACAGAGGAATATTAGTGCAGTCACACTTTTGTGGAAGTGTTGACAGTGGATAGTCAATTTGGCTTGAGTAGGATTGTACCCACCTGTTTCCGGACCAGGATGTGGTAGGCAAATTGATCTTATAGACATAATATTTTGATTAAGATTTGATCAACCAACCAAGTTAAGTCCAGTTTTCAGACCGCAGAACCCGTCATAGGGGTTAAACATGACATGTATCAGCGAAAAAGGAGTCCTTTATATGGGTATTTATGTGATTATGACCTTTGATAGACATAAATGATGTTTTGAAAGAAAGTACGAATATTTATTCAAATATGTGATCTACAGTTTACAAATGAAATTTTTATTCAAATAAAATGATTATCAAATTATTTTCACACTAAAGCCCATTTTAATCACACACTGATAATAATCTAGTCCTTACTTATTGAGAGGTGTCTCACTCCAATAATTAATTCATATTTCAGGACGTATAGGAGACCAGGCCTAGCAAGCTTTTGGGCGGGGTTAGAAAAATGAGAAGTAAGGTGTACTCCCAAGAAGGGGGTGAATTGAGTTTTAAAAATTTCTTTATAAATATTTTTATTAAGTCTTTCCCAACTATTTTATATTCATCAATCACACAAGTATAATAGTTTTGCAATCACAAGTGTAGCTAATAATCAATTTGAGATTAAATCTTTATGAATAAAAAGATCAACTTGAATAAAATTTCAGAGATTTTATTTTACAACGCTTTGCAACTTTATCAATATTTCTTTCAGTAATTTAATTCAAAATCAGAACTCAATTTAGCTTTTGAATATGTCAATCCAATCAACAAGGTAAGCTTGATTTCACAACATGAAACAAAATAGAAATTTCAGCAAGCTTCCAAAATTCAGACTTTGATATAAAATAAGTTACTTGAATTTAAGCATGTAACTAATCAATAGGTTAATGAGCTTTAATATTTATCAATCAATGTACTCCCTTTAATTAAGGTTTCCGCAATTCCCAATAAGAAATTAATTTTCAGCAATTAACTAAGCATCCACGCAATTTATATATGCAGAAAATTAAAGAGAGTAGGGAAGAGAGAGAGAGAGAGAGAGAGAGAGAGAGAGAGAGAGAGAGAGAGAGAGACATCGAAGTTTTACAAGGTTCAGCCCAAGGCCTACATCCTTGCCCTAAGCAACCGCTGCAAGGATTCCAACTTTCTTTATTAAGCCAAAGTTACAACTTCTCTCCTTCTCAGGTGGAGTTCCCTCTTTAACGAGAATCCTCTCTCGTTAGGGAACAATTCAACCTCTTGAATCGTCAAAAACAATAAGAGAAATAAGAGCCTTGTGTACAAGAAACACTCTCAAACAAAAGCAGATTAGTACAAATGAATATTACAATATACTTTAACAATATAATCAATATAAAGATTTTGAAACTCAGATATATATATCATCGTGGATTTATTCTTAGATTTAAATTTCAATAGAAAACTCAAAGTATAGTGAGAATTGATCAGCAAGAACTCTGCAATGAACTTTTAGCAAAATGTATTCAATAAGAGAGCTTTGAGAGTATGAGTAAGCTTGGACGCTAATTGCTTATTGATTGTTGGGTGTGTAATTCTTGAAATCAAATTGTATTTATAGAGTTTAAAAAGTAATTTTCGTATTCCATAAGTTACTTGGTGTGTTTCCCAAGTTTTCTTATTGTTTGGGGTCCAAGCAATTAATTTTGGAAACATTCCCTCGTTGTTTTAAATTTAAATAATTGAAGGTTAGTCGATTGAACTATCGGGGCCAGTCGCTTGTGCCTTTATAAATTAGCGAAATTTTAAACACAGAATAGGGTCAGTTGCCTGATCCTGAGAGGTCAGTCGCCTGATGCTATTCTGTTTGTTTATTTTTCATCAGTATAAAATGTTAGTCACCTGATCAAACATGGTCAGTCGCCTGACGTTATTGATCGGTGTAAACTGCAAGTGCACAATATCGTAATTTTATAATATAATGATGTGTAGAGTATCGTCCTCAGGGATTGATGTTTTAATTTTACCAAGTACTGAATTTATAATAACCTTGATTTTATTTAGAAAAATTAATAATTTTAGACTTGCAAAATTTAATTAAAGTTACTTTAAATAAACTATTCAAGAGAATTTAAAATTGGATGCCGCTTATCAAATTATTGATGGTGAAAACTTTTAGGAAACCGATTTCACTTAGTTTTTCACTATGCTTTACTCATTTAGCTAATTCAATTTCGTTTTCTCTATTTGTTAGCAAATTACCAATTTTTCCAAAAACCTCTTTCGATAGTCAATCAGAACCTATTTTTGTTTATTATTTAACATAGGAGTTTGTAAATTAATAACGCAAGAATGCAATAAGACCCTCAATTTTTTAATTCTACGTAGGTTCGTACAATTCTTTCAATCTCTATTTTTTACCTATGCTGAATTATCCAAGATCTATCCTATGATCTCCCATTTTGGTAGCAAATCACAAGACTAATATCATTTAATTAATAGCCGATTAATTAAAAATATTAAGCACAAAATAACTCAAACAAACATAAATGAAAACTACTTCAAATTAGCTTCAAAGAGCAAGCATAGTTCGAAACTAATTACATCATTTTCTTAGAATACAAAAATTTAGTTCATTCCGAAAATTAAATTCAACATAACAGATTTCACCATATTTTCTTTTATTTGGAGCGTATGAGAAAAATCAACACTCGTAGTACTGCGGTTGCGTGTCGCGAACACCTTGAGCACTGCTGTTGTTCGCCGCCTTCCGATGCCAAAAATATTTTATTTTTTCTATGCCGCCAGCCTTCCTTTTACCGCTGTTCGTATTGTTTTTCAATGCAGTGCAGCACCTCTAAACGACTCTAAGAAAGAAGATCTCCTGGGACGGATGCCTCCACGACCTCAAAGAAGAGAGACGCCAAGAAAAGAGTCTCCAAGAAACCCCTCTGCGGCCTCCCCTATGTGTCTCACCAAAAAACAAAAATATTTTCAACCCTCCCGTGTGGTGCGGCCTCCCCCAGCCAAAAAAAAAAAAAAATTCGTCCTACCAAGACCTCCCCCAGCGCACCACCTTCTATTAGAAAACCTAGCTCCTTAAAAGAGCCTCCATGTTTGACTTTTCTCCCCCTCCTATCCTTTCTTTTCTTTTCTTTCTTTCTTTCCTTTCTTTGCCTTTCTCCCCCTCCTATCCGTGTGCATCTCACCCTGCGCCCCACCAAGAGGACCCGGCTGCATGGCCGGGGTCACATCTCACCTTTTTTTATTTTTATTATTATTATTATTTTTTCTTTTATTTTCCTTTTTTAACGGCACAAGGTCTGCCCTTCACCTTCAAGCCCAATTTCAACCCTTCTACAGCCCGTAACTCTCAAACCTCAAATCATGAAAGTTGTAAAACTCTTTCTCAGATTTCTCCAGAATTTTGAATCGTCCCAATCGGAATTCGGACGAGAAACTTACACCCAGATTACGGAAAATTGTCGAAATAGTCTATAAAACAACATATGGTAACTTCATGTCTGATTTCGACCTTGATGCAGTTAGTATTTCCCAAAATGAAAAACACAAAAATTGTAGGGCGTTTTTGTATCTTTCTATAGCATTCTGAATCATCTGAATCGGAGGTCGGATGAGAGAGTTATGTATAGATTACGAAGTGGTATAGAAAATGGCCTCTCTTTGCGTGCATGACTCGACTTCCGAAAATTATCCTTTAATTGTTCATTAAAATCCTAGATTCTCACGGTCTTGATTTGGACTTCGCCTCATATACACGGCATATCTTCATGCTCATGACCTGCGTACATTCTAATTTCAAATTTAATGTTAAAAAAAAAAACTATCTTGCAATAATCAAACACGAGTGTCCATAAATGTTCGGCAACGGATAGGATAATTATCTTAAAATTATCGGGTGAGCTCAATGATTAAACTATTATAGAAAATTGGGCATTTTAATTAAAATCATGATCTTGAATGCATGAAATTAAATGCATAATTACGCAACTGTGGCGCGTAATCAATTATCACTTTCCAAAAACTTTGATTCTCGAAAGTGTCAAACATGGTTAGTTGCCCGAACTTGCAATTTTTATGAATTTAAGAAATGTGTTTCCAAAATCTTGTTAGCTTTTAAACTTAGAATATTAAATTGAGATTTTGAAAATATATTTTCCGGGGTTTTCAAAATCAAGTCTCTAAGTCAATATTAAATCCTAAGTGCTCCAATCACTTATATTGAAAAATATGTGAAGTACTTACATAAGACTTTGAAACAACTATAACACTTCTAACTACTAAGTCTTCATGTATAACTTCTTTTCTTCATGTATAACTTAATTTCCAGCTTCAGTAGTCTATAACTTTATAAGATCTTCTTTCTTGAAGTATAAGATTTCAATAACACTTGTAAGCACTTGGTCTTGTATTTGCATACTTGAATAGTGAAACATCACTTAACCAAATACGTTAAGTTTCCTTGATGTGTTATCTTCAAAATAAGATTTGTAAGCCTTGTTAAGCTAACAAAAAATATAGTTTAGAGTAAGTGCTTGTGTAAAACTAGTTAAATAAGTTTTTGTTTCACGTGATGTAAATATTGTTACTTGGTGATACCCATGTACATTTGGTGGTTTAGTACTCTGGTATTAAATATTTGAGGTTTTAGATTATTTCTGTGGCTTGTATTGATTTTATTTATGGAAAGTGGCACCCTGGACCCCACCGGGTTCGGGGCATCACATATAATGTTCTTTAGGAGGTCAACATCCTACGGTGCTTGATGACTATTGGTGAGCATTTCATAAATGATTTTCCAATTGCAACTACCGCAGCATAAATTGAAAAGGGTGCTTAAATTGACTAGTAGCATCTACTTCCTCGAGTTTGAACCCAATCACTAAGATCTTGACATCATGGGTAGAGTTTTTTTTACTATTGACATTATCACTCTTAATGTTGCTAGTGATCTTCTAATTCTAAAGTCATTTGCTTGATCAACTCTCAATTATTTCAATATATTGATCCAACAAGATGCCAATATAGGAGAAAACAGAGTCTTATGCCATGGCACCAGGTCAAGGATGATGATTTTTGTTGTGTAAAACCCCCCAAATATGCCTAGTGGAATGTATATTTATATGTAAACAATCAAACACACACTGCGGCAATCTAATGGTGAATACAGAAATAATCCACAACCACAGTAAGTAAATGAATACAATAACAATAACAATGACACTAAGAATTATGTGATTTGACAATGCCTACATCCATGAGAGCAAAGGGCAAGGATTCATTATCTTCTTGTACAAATTACAAAAGTAATACAAGAACCCTCTCAATTCTCTCAACAATCATCAACCAACACCCTATATACATCAGAAATAACATATACATAGAGTTCCCAGAGGTTTTCCCTCCAAACCTCAACCATATTAACGTTCCCCATTCAAATTTTGAAATCTACGCTGGGTGTCCCGAGCCAAACCGATAGAATAAAAACACTGCCCAAATCGTCAATGGTTACAAGGCTAACATCGATGGTTTGCCCTGCTACACTACTGCACCGTAATTTCCTTCATGCTTCCTTGTAGGATGTGAGCCACATTCACAACAATCTCCACCTTGGTGAATATACGCCCCTTAAGAGAAACCAAAAACACCCTGTTGACTTTTTGAGCCCGATCTTTATTTTGATGCTGACGAAACACAGTGAACTTATGTGTGTATTTATCATGTGAACATGTCCACATTTGAGATCACCCATAAGGGTTAGGGAAATGAAAGCCAAGACGGTTCTTAAAGCTTATTTTGTGTGGCATATTCCATGGATGACAGATGAGAAAAAGAAGAAAGAAAAAGATAATTTATTTTTATTGTAATTAGATTTAGTTTTCTGGTCTGTAATAATGGTCTGTAATAATTGCATATCATGCATGATGGGGTGCATATGTTCAAGATGCCTTAGAATGACCATAGGATCCATCACCCATATATCTTAAATGCATCATGCTTATTCACATTGGGTTGATGTAGCATAGAGACCAAACATGACTTAAAAGCACATTTTAAGTGGTCTCAGTTAACTGAATCCTTGGCAGTATAAGTGCCTTGATCAACTGAACTGATTAGAAGTCAACAAGTTGACTTCTCATGGTCGACCGTTCTAAAATGAACATATCGTCCTTAGTCAACCGAACCGGAATGTGTATGTTCCCAACTACTAGGTCGACCAAACCTTGTAGTTCAAAGTAGCCTTGGTCGACCGAACCTCAAAGATGGTCAACTAAACCTAAGCCATGGTCGACCAAACCTACGAAGGGTTCAAAATTGCCCTTACACGGTCAACCAAATCCATAGTTCAAATTTGCCCTGATCGACCGAACTTGACAAAGTGGTCGACTGAACCTTGAATATGGTCGACGAACCTCTCGGGTTGGTCGATTTTTTACCGTAGGTAAATGAGGTTATTTTTAATTAAACATCATTAATCTTTTTATAAAATGACCTCTGTGTCCCACATGACTATTTTTTTATTTATGAATATCTATAAATACCCCCTCATTTGTCTTAATTAGTAAGAGATTAACAAAATCATTAGCAAAAAATTCTCTGAAATTCTCTTCACTCATAATACTCATATAGCTCATATTCTTCCAATCTTTTGAGACATATGACTCTTTCTCTTTGCTCCTTAATTTGCAAATCAATTGCAACTTGAAAGGAGTTTTGATATTCATTATTTAGCATATTCATATATATATCATCTCTTGGCATATACTCTCACATAAACTTACACATTTGAAAAACCTTCTTGAGAGTTTCTATGTGATTGTTCCCATATTATTTGATATAAATAAATATTGATTGGGAAAATCTCATCCTTGCTTTTGATTCTTAGCATCTTTATTGTAAGAGTCAAAAGCTTGCATATTGACTCACTCTAAAAATGAGCAGTTCGGAAGCTATCCCAAGTATAGGAGTTTAGTTGTGTAATACTTAACCCAAAGGCCATATCGTCTCCTCAGGGAATGTAGTTTAGTTCCAAATTTTGTGTAATTCCAAAAGAAAATAAGAAATTAAAAAGTTTACTGAATACAGTTTAGATTTAGTTCCTAGGGTGTTTGAAATTTTGTGACTAAATTAGAACGAAGCAAAACATAAACTATATTACTCAACTAAATGCTGAAAAACTGTCTTACATTAAACCATTCAGAAAGGAAACATATCCTACATTTAAAATTTCGGACAAAAGCCTAAAGATAAAAGCTTTATTAATGAACTTAAGCATTCAACCATAAAAAATAAAAACTCAATTAAACGCCTACTTAAAAACTAAACTTAACTCACTCAATAACGTAAACAAAAAAATTTAAATATAATCCGACAATGGTTTCATCGAAAACAAACTTGACTCTGCGACAATTTAAATAATAAATTAAAATACCATAATAACCAAGACTTCAACTAAACCAAACTCAAGATAAATAGAACTCAACAAAATATTTAAATTTTAAAGCAAAATTTTGAAAAGAACAAGCCAAACTTAATAATGTAAATATTCCAAACAAGAATTTAAACTCAACAATTAATTTAAAGAAAAAGAAGACAACTTGAAATTAACAATGCTCCAATATTAAAGTAACATAAGAGAGAGAGAGAGAGAGAGAGAGAGAGAGAGAGAGAGAGAGAGAGAGAGAGAGAGAGAGAGAGAGAGAGAGAGAGAGAGAGAGAGAGAGATATGAGGCCAAATGAGGGAGGCTTCACAGCTGCACTCTGCTTCCCTCTCCAAATGTTGCTCCTACCTACCTAAAAAAAAAAAAGCTAAAGAAACCCTACCTAAGCTACCCCCTTTGACTTGTCAAAATAAGCTCATAAATCCCCCTTTTTACAATTCCACCTCCAACAACTTGAAGACGAGTGCATGGCAAGGGCTACCATCACGTGGTCACATCACTTTTTTTTTTTTTTTTTCCTTTCTTCCTTTTGTTAACACATAGTCAGTTTTGACCTTCAAGCCTGATTTTGACCTTCTTACGCCCTGTAACTCTCAAAACTCAAAACACAAAAGTTGTGGATAATTTCCTTAGCCTTCCACAACATTTTGAATAGTCTCGATTGAAGCTTGGATGAGAAAGTTACGCATAAATTACGAAGTAGTGTTGATTTTAGCTTCTAATAATTGCCCTGCAATAGAAATTACCAAAAATTCATAAATTACTCAATAAAAGCCAAGTATTATAAATAGAACACAATGTTAAAATATTGAGAATAATTAGGTATTTAATTAAAAATTAAAAATATAAGCCTCAATACTTGAAATAAAATACATAATTACGCAATTTAGGTGCGTGATCACACCCCCCAACTAATGTTTTGCTAGTCTCTAGCAAATAAGTGAATGAATTTCAGGGTGGTGCCCACAAATTCTAACTCCAACAAACATGAAACGAATGCACATGAGACCCAATCATACCATATCACATACAAGAATATAACAAAATTTCACACAAACTCATCATATACAATGCACACAACTTCGAAGTAAGTCATTCATGCAAGTTTCATCATTAGATAATCGCTAATAATAGTATGCTTACATAGAATCAACCAGCAATTACAATTCAGAGTTAATGTAGCCATATAAATTCGAGTATAAATAGGAAAAATCTCGAGGCATGTGTAATATGTATGACTTGTTACACCTAGGGTATTCATGGACACCTATAGAACAGTCATTTTGACTCAACCTAACTGGTATACCCTCAAAAACACTTGAAAAGGATGGGTTGACTCGTCATATATGAAGATGAGTGTCGCGATCAAACATCTAACATATTGTAAGGAACAAATGCTAAATGTATGGAGTGGACTAGTTTGAGAAGGGTCTAGCCTATTTGTGAGGTGTTAGGCCCTTCACCCTTGCATCTTCTTACCTACTCGCCATATCCAACCAAGACCACCCTAGATCAACTTATTCACAAACTAGACGTGAATACATCTGAAGCATTAGGCAATTGAAGAGTCTTCATATATGGAGAACATGTGTCGTGTCCCTGACTTTTCGTGGTAGTTTGTATGGAGTAGGTATTAATTTTTCACCTCATTCTATTTCTCTTTTTCATTCTTCTGCCCATTCTTCAATTTATTTCTTTTCATGGTCAATTAGGATAATCATTACACTTTTTTTATCGTCTTCATACCACTCATGTAAATTGAGCTCGAACAGTAGCCTATGAAGTAAGTCTATCCTAGCGGTGGCTTAACCTTCACATCTTGAGTAGGCTACAAGACTTGGGTTTCTATCTCCCCACTGGATGTCATCTCTAGGCTAGCAAGTAAAAAACATAGACTAGTGTACAAAAAATATCCAGAAAAAAAAGGAAAGTTGAGTTTCATGAACTCAGAGCTAACGTCAAAAACTCAAAAGAATGATAAATGGCTCAAGAGTACCTCACATGGTGTCAAAGTCACCACAGGCGCTCTCTCAGTGCTCACAAGGAATCCTAAGTGCTACAAGTCACGTGAACATTTATTTTCAGTCTCATGAGATACCATGTAAATACACGAGTTTATATAACCAGATTAACATAAATGAACAACTAGTCAACCTACATAGAGTTACAATTCCTAGATTAGTCATATAAAGAGAAACTGCACGTAAATAACCCACTATATAGCTTAAGTGTGTAACTCCTAGGTTATATGCAAGTATGTAAAGGGTATAAGTCAGTGTTAATCATGACTTAATCATCCATATTCAATTTTTTTTCTTAATGTATTTTCTTATCCCCCCCCCCCCAAAACTAAAGTGTAACTTTGTCCTCAATGTGAAAGCATAGGGGAAGTAGAGCGTACTTAAGTGGAGAAGTAAGGGAAAAGAAAAACTGAAACTAAGGAAAAATGTACCTAAAGATTAACTAAAAATAAAACAAGGTAAAACAAAATGAAAAGAAAGGAAAAAAAACATCGTAATCTGCCTAGCGGAGGCTCTGGAAGAATTTCATCCGATGGGTGCAGGTCTATATATTGAACAAGCGAGTCTCCAAATTTGAGTTGCCACAATGAATTTGTCTTGTTACCTACACAAAAGTTAGCCTCAAATAAATCAATACGTTTTAAGGTTCCAGACAAAACATGTGCAGACTGCCTTCCTTGTTTTAATAAGAAAGGATCTTTATTCAGTATATTTTCCAATAAATTCACTTATTTAAGAACTGGTCTTTGAGGCAGAGTTGTTGGAGTAGTTACCTTTGGTTCTTTAGAAGCATCAACATTAAAATTTTTACCTGATTCTTTGAAAATTAAACTCTCACTAGTCAGCTCACCCTCTTTATCTGGTGTACCCATCACCATACCATTGCGGAGATTTGCTTCAGCATTGCACTCCTTGACATTTACTCCAGTAGGGAGTGATGGTTCCACGACTGTAAATCTCTGAGGGTAAAGTACCATAGGTTGGTACTCTTTACTGGTCTCGGTCTCCACGTTAACTGACTTCTCCAATACTGGGCTTGCTTCTTCTGGTTTTTCTTTGACCTCATCTATCCTAATTGTAACTTCAAGTTTCGGGACAACTGCTGGTATGTCAATGAGCATCTCAGGTTGGAAAACTTCTTTTCCACTTCTTGAAGCAATAATGGCCTCCACCGTCTCAAGAGAAATATTATGTATTTGTTGCTATTGGAGCTGGTATTCTTGAGGATTAGGTTGAGGTTCTACTTGAAATTTCCTTTTTTTTAAAGATATTCAACAGTGTGCTCATCTCATTAATGGTGTCCTACAATTCATTCATGGTCTGAGTATTAATTTGCATGAACTTCTGAAGAGCATCCTTAAGAAACTTCTCTGGTGGAGCAGGTGCTGCATTAGATTAAAATCTTGAAGGTGCATAACTCTGAGAGATTTGTTGTGGCTGACACTGATGCTGAAAGGCAACCTATTGATATTATGGCTGATAAGGGGGTGCATAGGACTGGGAAGGTTAATTCCAAAGTTGTTCTATACTAATCTTCTTTTCCATCTCCATAGCAGCCAATTTTCTGGTAAGGTCAGCCATACATGCCTCAATGGTTGAGCTGTATTTGGTCTTCTATAAATCCTAGTGTTCCACTGTTGAGCATAGTCAGCTAAATGATCCAGAAAATCCAATGCCTCATCAGGCTCCTTGTCAAAGAAATGTCCTGAACATATTGTATGAACAAACTGTTTCGATTCAGGAGTCAACAAAGTGTAGAAATAGTTGACCAGGCGTCATGATTCAAATCCATAGTCAGGACACATGTTAACTAGATCTCTAAATCTCTCCCAGCATTCATGAAATGTCTCATCAACTCCTTGCATAAATCGACTGATCTGTTCCTGCAAAAATTGAGTTCTTTGTAAGAAAAAAAAATTATGCAGAAATTCGTTTTGATATCAACTCAATTAGAGATAGAATTAGGCCTAAGAGAATTAAACTACGTCTTAGCCTTGTCTTTTAATGAAAAAGAAAATAGACGCAATATAATTGCCTAATTAGAAGCGGTCCCATCTATGAATGTGACACATGCAAGCTTAAAATCAATTAAATGTTGATACGAATTTTCACACTCCATCCCATAAAATTGAAGTATCATAGATATCATCCTAGGCTTAATGTTAAATTTTTGTGCATTCTCAGACAATATGATGCAAGATGGTTGTGTGGTTCGTGTAGGCTGTAAAAAATCCATAAGCGTGCATAGTGCAGGTGTAGCCATTTTTTCTTCAAAACTCATTTTTTTTTCTTTTTCTTTTTTTTTTCCTTTTTTATGAGAAAAAATTAAAATAACGGACAAAACACTAGTTTGAAATTAAAATTGACATTCCCTGGCAACGACGCCAAAAACTTAACTCACTCTAAAAATAAGCAGTTTAGAAGTTATCCCAAGTATAGGAGTTCACTTGTGTAATACTTAACCTAAAGACCAGATCATCTCATCAGGGAATGCAGTTTAGTTCCAAATTTTGTGTAATTCGAAAAGAAAATAAGAAAAGAAAAAGTTTACTGAACACAGTTCAGATTTAGTTCCTGGGATGTTTGAAATTTTGTGACTAAATTAAAATGAAGCAAAACATAAACTATATTACTCAACTGAATGCGGAAAAACAATCTTACGTTAAACCATTCAGAAAGGAAACATATCCTACGTTTAAAATTTTGGACAAAAACCTAAAGATAAAAAATTTATTAATGTACTTAAGCATTCAACCATAAAAAATAAAAACTCAATTAAATGCCTACTTAAAAACTAAACTTAACTCAATCAATAACGTAAACAAAAAAATTTAAATCTAATCCGACAATGGTTTCATCGAAAACAAACTTGGCTCTGTGACAATTTAAATAATAAATTAAAACACCATAATAACCAAGACTTCAACTAAACCAAACTCAAGATAAATAGAACTCAATAAAATATTTAAATTTTAAAGTAATATTTTAAAAAGAACAAGCTGAACTTAATAATGTAAATATTCCAAACAAGAATTTAAACTCGACAATTAATTTATAGAAAAAGAAGACAACTTGAAATTAACAATGCTCAAATATTAAAGTAGCATAAAAGAGAGAGAGAGAGAGAGAGAGAGAGAGAGAGAGAGAGAGAGAGAGAGAGAGAGAGAGAGAGAGAGAGAGAGAGAGAGAGAGAGAGAGAGAGAGAGAGATGAGGCTGAATGAGGGAGGCTTCACGGCTGCACGTTGCTTCCCTCTCCCATAGTTGTTCCTACCTACACACACAAAAAAAAAAAAAAAAAAAAGATAAAGAAAACTTAAAGAAACCTTACCTAAGCTACCCCCTTTGACTTGTCAAAATAAACTCATAAATCCCTCTTTTTTACAATTCTACCCTCAGCAACTTGAAGACCAGCACATGGCAAGGGCTACCATCATGTGGTCACATCACCTTTTTTTTTTCTCTCTTCCTCTTGTTAACACATAGTCGTTCTACACTTCAAGCCTGATTTTGACCTTCCTACATCCCGTGACTCAAAACTCAAAACATGAAAGTTGTAGATAATTTGATTTGCTTTCCACAGCATTTTGAATCATCTCGATCGAAATTCGGACGAGAAAGTTACGCATAGATTACAAAGTAGTATCGATTTTAGCTTCAAATAATTTCCTGCAGTAAAAAATACCAAAAATTCATAAATTACTCAATAAAAGCCAAATATTATAAATAGAAAACAATGTTAAAATATTAAGAATAATTAGGTATTTAATTAAAAATATAAGTCTCAATGCATGAATTAAAACACCTAATTACGCAATCTAGGCACGTAATCACATATTATTCTTTTGATAAAATCTTTTGCAAGCTTAAACCCTAAGATCTATTGTACTTGATACCCAAAAAGTATTTTGGAGATATTTGCTTAGGGTTTCTAAAGGTCTTTTGATTATTCATTTGTTGAATATATTATATTGAATCAAAGGTATCACTTTTACGTATATATAATATATACACAGTGGTTGAGAGTTGACATATAGCTTGACCTTATCTCACTTGAGCATAATTCCTTATCATAAATGAGTGTATTGAGCATACTATTGTACATCATTTGTTTAGTTTAGAAGCACATTTCCTTGTACATAAAAATTATGTGAATATCTTTTGTATTCCTGACGAGTAGTCAGAAGAGGGAGACTAGCCCTGTGAATAGTCCCGTATTGCTCTAACTCGGTTAGGAGAGCATAGGATTGGTTTAGACCCGATTAGGAGAACTAGGTGGCCTAGCCTGTAAGGTGTTGTAAATGGTGTCGCTCCACCTGTGAAGTGAGCAACTAGTGAAATTCTCTTACTTGTGAGCTTGAGGCGGGGACGTAGGCAGTATTTGTCGAATCCTGATATCATATCATGTGTTCCTTTATTTTACACACTTTAAATTTCCGTACATGTATGTTATTATTTATTGTCTAGATTATTTTACACACATGCTTTGAATGATTGAGAAATACTAAGTCTAATATAACTATTTTATTTATTTGCTCAGTTTATTGTGTTGGGTAATTGTCATATGTTTAGAAAGACCCTAGGTTGCGGTATACTATTGTTGGATTAGTTATACCTAGGAAGAAATGTTTTAATACCCAATTTACCCCCTATTGGGAATACACTAATTCCAACAATTGGTATCAGAGTCTTGTTGCACTAGGTTTAACAACTTTTGTAAAAGATCGCAATGATTCACATTGGTGTATCCCCATTCAGAGAGGGTCGATCACCTTCCAGTCCTCCATTATTTTGTGGTGTCGAATTCACCATCTAGAAAGATCAAAATGAGCATTTTTATAAAGTCAATGAATTGGAGGGCCTGACAAGTGATTGCTAAGGGAATTTGTATGTCTGTTAATGAAAATGATATAAATTTAATGCATGCAAATTCACATGCCATGGATTTATTATATTGCACTTTAGATTCTAACATTCTACTTGAGATTATGGCATGTTCTAGTGCAAAGGATATATGGGAAGAGTTGGAGAGAAAATATGGAGAGGCAAAAGAAAAGGAGACCATCACTCTAAAGGATCTAAGCTCAAATGGTCCTGAGGAGGTAAATCATGCATTACTAATGTTAATCAATGAAGAGGTATATGATTCACCTCCTATTTCAATTCATGATGCAGTTGATGATTATTGTGTTGATTGTTGCAAAATATCATGTGTTGAATCATCTATCAAACTTTGTGATAATACTGTAAATGATTCATGCGATGATTCTAGTAAAAAATTTTGTGATATAACTTCTGATGAATCATCTGCTAAATCTTATGATATACTGGTTGATCATTATGCATGCACTGATTCTGGTGACAATTCTTGTATTAAATTTTGCAATGAATCTGGTGCTAAATTGAATAATGAAGCATGCCTTCTTATGGGAAACTACAAAATGCTTTATTGAAAATGCATAAGCTTCTAGTTAGGATGAATAAATAGAAAACATTTTGGAAAAATAAGAATAAGGGGATAACTATACAATTAAAAGAACTAAATGAACATCATGCTATCCTTGAGAGGAAAAAGATTAAGAAGGTTTTGAAAATCGTTTGCTTGAAAAGAAAAATTGAAGACTACTCTGAAATGATTTTCAAACCCATAAATGAAAGAGATAACCGAAATCAACCCTTAGGAGTCAAAAGAAATAATATTTTCAAAAAGGGTTCATATTATAAGTCCCACAATCATACCTCAACGAGCAATCATAAGAATTGTAAGCATAATCTTTCACATATTTACAAAACTTGCTTACATTGTAAAAGAAAAAGGCACATTCAATTTACTTGCTCATCTAGAAGTGTCAGGGGCTTAGGAAAAGAAATGATGTGGGTAATCATGAAGGCAAACCCAGTAGGAGATGAGGAAGAATGGTTTCAATAGAAATTACACAATTATTTAATTCTTCCTTAGTTCCTAGGTTTAAGGGTTGTGATGACTAGAGGCTTGGGAAGTGGTGCGTGTGTAAAATTCCTAATCTTAGTATATGTAGTTGCCATACACTATTTGAATACTAAGAACTTTAGAGATATCATACCAATTTGAAAATTCAAGAAATTTATCCAGTTTGAACCTAATGCATATACAATATAATGATTGGGTAAAATATGAAAATATTGGTCAAAGTATGTTGAAGTAAAATCGATTTCCAAATGGACAAGGCATGTTTGCTTGGTAATTAATTCTAAATGCTTAACCCATGTTTTATTATGAACATCTTAATTTAAGCATATTTTGACCATTGCACATGTTTGGGACTTAGGGAATTTACTGTATATCATTTAACCCTAAGATTATTCTTGAGCATAAAAGTCTGATCAAAGTTTAGTCATCACTCTAGGTTTAAGCACTAATAACTATCGAGTTCCCATTCCATCAAGTGCTTATTTAAAACAAATCATTCATAACCAAATCTGGAGGCATCTTCTAATGGATTCATATTCCCTTTGAGCCTTAAATATAAAACTCTCTAATCTTGGTTCACCCATTTCCTCCATAGGAAATCCTTACCAAACCACGATCATATTCGAGAAGGTTTCACCCATTCCTTGGCTAGTATCCTTGCTTTATATCTGAAGGATACTTTCCACTCTCTAAAGAGCATTGTTCACAAAATTCATATACTCCTAAATACTCTTTGGTAAGATGGTTTGGACATATTCACTTGCACAAAAATATTTTGAATATTGTCCTGCTTCACCTGAATACTCTTCTGAATTGAAAGAAAATTTAATCCTTAAGAGTATTTATTTATCTTTTCTTCACAAGCTCTCAAATCGTTAAGTCATATCCTTTAGAGCTTCATTTCCTTAGAGACGATTTGAATGGCTAAGTTGGTCACACTAGGTCTTAAATTCAAGGAGACCTATGCACATGCATTTAAAATTTAAAGCCATTCGATCGTGTGCCTCTCACATGTATTATTATTCATAAGAAAAGAGGCAGACATTGGCTTATCTCCTTAACAAATATTCATTGTGACTTTTTTGGTCCGATAAGCCTAAAGCATTCATCGCCAAGATTAAATCATTGAAAATCTTAAAACACTTGGCTGAAAATTTGAGAAATCAAAAGGGCATAAAATGAATAAGTGCACAACTCAGGGGGAGCATTCATCTTTCATGAACATATAAATTAAAATGCTCTTTTGATCTTACATCATATTTTATGCCCATATGACTTTAAGAAATCAACATAGGTCTGAACTCAAATCCATCCACTGCTCTTTAGTGTTTATATTCTTTGATGGATAGATTATTATTTATGAACTGATAATTGCTACCTGATTGCATGCTTAGTCTAGAATGCCTCCTACATGGCGGATGCAGTGATGTGAACTGCATGCCTGTAGTTGATTTTAGGTTGTTGCATGATTGATATGAATATTTTGTTGAAAACAACCAGCTATTGGGTACAGGTTTATGGGAAAATGTCTAATTTACAGACAACATGCTACCAAAATTGCGACAGAAATTTTTTCCAAAATAAAACCTTGTACAAAGATGATTATGATAAATTAAATGTTAAAATATTTTTGAAAGGATGAGTGAAAATCAATTGAACATTAAAATTTTATCCTTACATAATCATCAGATATTTAGAGGAGCTGAGCTTCATCCCTATAGAAAGAACAAAATGGACTCATATGCATCATGCTTTGCTTTTTGGGTATTGAGGCTCTTCTGAAATCCCTAAACATTATATCGTGCGCTTACAACTTTACGATTTGATATGGAATGTTCTTGGATCATGAACTCTATAGCATGTCTTTATATACATTCCCCGATGCATCTATGGTCTATAGGAACAACTATTTTGATTAGGTAACAAAATATGGTTAATAAATATCCAGTATAGTTATTGAAGAATTGTTTGAGTGCTCGCTTATACTTTGGCATATTTAATGAAATCAACTCCTTGTAAAGTTTAAGCACATTATCTCATATAAGCTAAAGTTCAAATTGATAAGGGGAGAGTTCAAATTGATAAGGGGAGCATTCAAAATTAAATATTCATCTTGTTATGCTCTCAAATTCTTTTAGCTTAGATATGTTATGAACTCTTGTGGCTTGTGCTTAAATGTGAAAATTTTATTGAAAATCTTAATGTGAAATACATTGTTAGCCATTGTCACTCGTGTCACCATATGATATTGTCTTTGATTGTTAAATTCTTAAGATCTATATGGTTGTCCTATTCTAGTTATCTTATGAAATTATGCTTAAATGTTTAACCAAAATCATGTTGCTTGCTTGCAAGATCTTTAAAATTTTTTTTTGGCAAGCATCACCCCAGTATTTCTTGACAATATCATAAGGGTGATATATATATATATATATATACATATATATATTTATTTACATACATTTTTTTATTTGGCAAGAAATAATTTTACATGTGACACATCTTATTTTCTTGCTTATGTGTCTAAATGCTATTTGAAAAAGGGGGAAAATTTTTCTAAGCTTAAACGTTACAAAAAGGAAATTTAAAAAGGTTTCTTTTAAAATGACCAAATATATTTACTTAGCTTAGCCCTTTTGCTGATACCAAAAGGGGGAGAGGTTCATTGAGCAAAATGCATGAGTGCTTGTATCTTACTGCTAAAACTAAATCCATATGATTTTGAAATGTCTTCTTTCCTGAATATGCCTAAACTACATTGTTTATTTTTACGATATGCATATTCTTAGGGAGAGCCTTTTCAGGCTAGACCCATTTTGCTCCTGCGTGTTTGTCATCATCTAAAAGGGGAATATTGTCAACTTTTTGAGTCCGATCTTTGTTTTGATGATGATGAAACACAGTGACCTTATGTGTGTATTTAGCATGTGAATAGGTCCATATTTAAGATCACACATAAGGGTTAGGGAAATGAAAGCCAAGACAGTTGTTAAAGCTTATTTTGTGTGGCATATTCCATGGATGACAGATGAGCAAAAGAAGAAAGAAGAAGATAATTTATTTTTATTGTAATAACATTTGGTTTTCTGGTCTGTAATAATGGTTTGTAATATTTGCATATCATGTATGATGGGGTGCATATACTCAAGAGGCCTTAGAATGACCATAGGATCCATCATCCATATATCTTAAATGCCTTATGCTTATTCACATTGGGTTGATGAAGCATAGAGACCAAAACAAGACTTAAATGTACATTTTAAGTGGTCTCTGTTGGCCGAACCCTTGGTAGTATAAATGCCTCGGTCGACCGAACCGATCAGAAGTCAACAAGTTGACTTCTCATGATTGACCGTTCTAAAATGAACGTATCGTCCTTAGTCGACCGAATCGGAACATGTCTGTCCCCAACTACTTGGTCGACCGAACCTCAACGATGGTGAACCAAACCTAAGCCATAGTCTACCAAACCTACGAAGGGTTCAAAATTGCCCTTACATGGTTGACCAAATCCATAGTTCAAATTTGTTGTGGTTGATCAAACTTGGCAAAGTGGTCGACTGAACCTTGAATATGGTTGACCGAACCTCTTGGGTTGGTCGATTTTTTACCGCAAGTAAATGAGGTTATTTTTAATTAAACATCTTTAATCTTTAAATAAAATGACCTTTGTATCCCCAACAATTATTTTTCATGAATATCAATAAATACCCCCTCATTTGTCTTAATTAGTAAGAGACTAAAAAAATCATTAGTCAAAAATTCTCTAAAATTCTCTTCACTCATAATACTAATATAGCTCATATTCTTCCAATCTTTTGAGGCATATTACTTTTTTTTCTTGCTCCTTAATTTGCAAGTCAATTGCAACTTGAAAGGAGTTTTGATATTCATTATTTAGCATATTCATATATCATCTCTTGGCATATACTCTCATATAAACTTACACATTTGAAGAACCTTCTTAAGAGTTTTCTATTGTGATTGTTCCCATATTATTTGATATAGATAAATATTGATTGGGAAAATCTCATCCTTGCTTCTGATTCTTAGCATCTTTATTGCAAGAGTCAAAATCTTGCATATTATTCTTTTGATAAAATCTTTTGCAAGCTTAAACCCTAAGATCTATTGCGCTTGATACCTGAAAAATATTTTTTAGATATTTGCTTAGGGTTTCCGAAGGTCCATTGATTATTCATTTTTTGAATATATTATATTGAATAAAAAGTATCACTCTCACATATATACAATATATACACATTGGTTGAGAGTTGACATATAGCTTGACCTTATCTCACTTGAGCATAATTCCTTATCATACGTGAGTGTATTGAGCATATTGTTGTACATCATCTGCTTAGTTTAGAAGCACATTTCCTTGTACACAAAAATTATTTGAATATCTTTTGTATTCCCGACGAGTGGTCGGAAGAGGGAGACTAGCCTTATGAATAGTTCTGTATTGCTCTAACCCGGTTAGGAGAACACTAGATTGGTTCAGACCCAGTTAGGAGAACTAGGTGCACTAGCCTGTATGATATTGTAAACGGTGTTGCTCCACCTATGAAGTGAACAATTAGTGGAGTCCTCTTGCTTGTGAGCTTGAGGCGGGGACGTAGGCAGTATTTGTCGAACCCTGATATCATATCGTGTGTTCCTTTAATTTATGCACTTTAAATTTTCGTACATGTATGCTATTATTATTGTCTAGATTATTTTACATACATGCTTTGAATGATTGAGAAATACTGAGTCTAATATAACTATTTTATTTATCTACTCAATTTATTGTGTTGGGTTATTGGCATATGTTTGGAAAGACCCTAGGTTGCGTTATACTGCTGTTGGATTAGTTATACCTAGGAAGAAATTTTTTAATACCCAATTCACCCCCCTTTTGGGAATACACCAATTCCAAAAAAACTGCTGCTCCACCTTAAACTTGGGATGTCAAGTAGGGACTGCCTCCCATGTAGCAATTGGAGACAAACACCAAGTTCAAGCAATGCCGCTTGAACTTGCCTATGGCATTTTTGGCTTCTACCATAAACCCAGATTCAATTGTAGATGAAACACTTGGGACTTTACCCTAGGCTTCCAATAAGCCCTTCCCACAACAGTAAACACACAGGTTTCTACAAGCCTTCTATCACCAAAGCTCCCTACATAGTCTTCAACAAATCTCACAATTGACGGTCCACTTCATTGCCTGTCGAAACACCCCATTGCACCATCATGAGGGACCTTTGACATATCCCAGACATCATAGCTCATCCTTGGGTATCGAGAGATAGACATTCCATATCGATTCTCCATAAAACCCTCCTGAGACGGCAAACAAAGTCTCCTTGTGGTTCCGTCCACAAAGCCACCCTAAGATAACACCAATCTCTCTGCAGCCTTATTTATGCTAATCTTAAAACCAAGACCCTTCTTGGCCGTACCCAACATATTCATGTAAAAGGCTTCCAACAGAGTTCCCAACTAATAAGCCTCAGTCAAAGCCTTTCCAGCTGTCATTCACACACAACAGATACATCACTCTGTTGGATCCTCTCACCCTCTTTCATACTGGACGCCTCACCAACTCCTACACCTGATTCATATGCAATAACTTCATCTCCTCCACCATAGCACTTATTTATCTATTTTTCCCTATGCTATGCATGATAACTTGAAAATTTGTACGAACCTTATTGCTAGTAGCAATGAATACATAAAACACTAAAATGTCAAATTTATACTCGAGTGGTGGTCTGATAGTGCACATGGGCCCACTTTGATCTTGCTAGTATTCCGAGCTAAAACTCCCTGCAATATGAACTATGTCATCTCTGCACTGAGTCTATTGCTCCACCTGAATCACATGGCCATTTATACTATGATATCGTTGACCCGAGATAGAACTCCCTATATTTCTGCCTTGAGTATCTAACTCCGCATGAATTATATGTTTGCTTTTGCTACAGTTTTTTAGAAATTATTTCTCTTCTTTTACATGAGTACGTTGCTCGACGGTTTTATCATCAAAAGGTATGCTCTCAATCACCCCTTTGTTTTCCATAGGATCACTCAGCTTACACCACCTTTTTTATTCCCTAAAAAGATGCACTGTTAGGACATAACACCAAGCGTAGATCATCCATCACTAGAATAGTGCACCGGTGGACATCCACTCACAACCGAATAGTCTACCACAAAATCTGCTCATAATTCACCAACAACTCTCCCATCTAGCGATACCTTTGGCGATCGGTAACACAAGAAACGAGCCATACTCATTGACTTCACCAAGAAGTACCTTGCAAGCCTTGTATACAACCTGCACTGTTCACAAAATTTCTTAAACAAAACCAACGTACTCAGTCCCAATGTTTGACCTGAGGATCTCTCTCCCCGTCTGGTTCTCCACCTTAACCACAATTTAAACCTAGAAAACACATTAGGCTTGTGCCATATGAGATAAACCAAGACCTTTCATGATAAACCCACGAAATACTTATGACCAATCCCCAAATATTTGAATACATGTTGTCACCCATACGCCTTAACCACATATGTCACAAAATATCTAACTCAGATTCTGCAGCTGCAACTCTACCTATAATAGTAACACCCTGCAGTGCATAGATATTTCCTGCTACCTTTTCTCCTTTCATCACTATCGAGTTGCCTTCACACACTTTCATTTCCCCACTTTCAAAATTGTAACTATACTCGTTACAATCTAAAGTGTTCAATGAAATTACATTCTTCCTTAGACCTGGTACATGTCTTATATCACATATGGTTCTCATAACACCATCATACATTTGATTTTGACATTTCTAATACCAAGTATTTTGCATGAAATATCATTTCCCATCAAAACACAACCAGTATTAACTGACCTGTAGGTGTTGATCCATTTTCTATTTGCTGCCATGTGATAAGAACATCCGATATCTAGGATCCAAGAATCATCCGTGAGGTGGTCTAAACCCAATGAAACACATAACATATCACCAGCACTGCTTCCTAAGTCTCCTTCCACTACATTTTCAGATTTTGACGGACACTTACACATATATCGGCTTTCCAATTTTTGCCAAATTGCAGCCGGAGAATCCTCATCCATGACATGATACAACATGTCACCAGCCAACCACAGTTGGATGGTTGATACTGCTGTTGCCCCCATTTCATTCCAACTTGCTTCATCCATGACTTCCAGTTGAATTCCATATAAGGCCTTCACCATGCCTTGTGACACCAAGAGATCCTTCACCCTTCTCTGCTATAAATCGAAATTCACGGTTCTATCAAACTTGACAATGCCAAATTTTGCAGATTGAGATCTAGAGGTCATTACAACAATGCTCTAATACCAATTTGTGGTGTAAAACCCCCAAATATGGGTAACGGAATGTATATTTATATGTAAAGAATCAAACACACACTGCAACAGCCTAATGGTGAATACATAAATAATTTATAACCACAACAAGTAAATGAAAGCAATAGCAATAACAATGACACCAGGAATTACGTGGTTTGGCAATGCCTACATCCACGAGAGCAAACGACATGGATTCACTATCTTTTTTATGTAAATAACAAAAGTAATACAAGAACCCTCTCAATTCTCTCAACAATCATCAATCAACACCCTATATACATCAAATGTAACATATATATATATATATATATATATATAATTCCTAAAGGTTTTCCCTCCAAACCCTAACCATATTAACGTTCCCTATTCAAAATTTGAAATCTACATTGGATGTTCTGAGCCAAACTGTCAACAGTTTTAGAAAGAATAAAAACACTGCCCCAAATTGTTAATGGTTACATGGCTACTATTGATGGTTTGCCCTGCTGCACAGTTGCACCCTAACTTCCTTCATGTGTTTGATTTGCAAAATTGAAATTGATTTCTAAAAAATTGGCCAGTATCAACTTGATTATTAACCTAATTTTCCATTCAAACCTTACAAAAAATATTTACTAGGACATATGTCATTATATAGACGGTGACACGTGGCATCACTAAGACTGCATGTTCGACGCGCAATCTTAGCTATCCAAATTGTGTTTTCTCTGGATGGCCAAATAGCTACCTTGTCAATGATCCATTTCTAGCTCCCTTCTTCCATCGCCCTCTACCACTTGGCGAGTGACATCACGCTGACATCACCTTACCATGTGTTATTTCTTAATTTCAAAAAAATAAAATATAAAATAAAAGTTGCCTAGTTTTGCCATGTGCTAACTTGCTTGGTTCACACGAGATAGCAACATCCCTAAATCACCCCATTTTGTAAAATTATATTAATTCATTTTTAATTCAAAAAAATAGTAAAAAAAAAATTAGGAAAAATTAGAAACAATCAAGAAAAAAAGAGTTCTTTGAGCCATTTTTTACTCAAGGAACCCATAAAAAGGGAAAATCAAATGCTAAAAATAAATAAAATGGATAAAATTCTTTAAAAATCTTAGAAAATTGTAGAAAAATCTTGAAATTTTCAAAAAAAAAAAAAAAACTCTTAATTTTTTTTTTTTTTTGAAAATTTGGGAATGTTTCAAATATACTTGTTGCTTAAATTTTATGAATTTGTATGATCATTTTATACATTTAGTATCTGTATATATCTTATTTGGTGTATGTATGTGTTGGAATTAGTGTGTTCCCAAGATGGGGTGAATTGGAATTTTAAACTTTTTCCTAGGATTAACCAGACATTAACAGTATTTCACAACATAGGGTCTTTCTAAGTGCAATCTCAAATGTGCAGATAAATATAATGTGCGGAAATTAAATCATGCGCAACATTCACAGTCTATTGAAAATAGCATACATGTGCAATAAATAAACTTCTAAAATATAAAGTGCACACACGGTATGTTATTGGAGTTCGACCAATGCTGCCTACATCCCCGCCTCAGCTCGCAAGCCTAAGGATTCCACTACGACTCACTTAACGGGTGGAGTGGCACCAGTTAAAACCAAGTCAAATTATCAGGGCTGACCTTAGCCTTTACATACAATTCTTCCGGGCTGGATTATCATCCCTTCAGGCCATGCTTGGAATAGATTAAGTAATCAATACAAATTTCGTGTACAAAAATATGTGCTTATTCAATAAGTAGATTTGTACCAGTATAACCAATGCACTTCACAATGATAAGATCTATAAGCTTAGTGAAGACAATATTACAGCTCTGAAGATAATGTCAGTGTGGCAATCAAAATGTGAGAGTGTGCTATGATAATATCTTTGAAACAATATATATAAATATATTAACCAAAAATAGGGTTTCAAAGATTTCAAAAGTATAATCAAATATCTCAAAAGGATTTCCAGAAAATCAAGCACAAAAGATATTTAGAACAAAAGCTTGTCAAAAATTATTTTCTTCAAAGAAAACACAAGACAAGCTCAAGAGTCTTGTAATGAAAATGCAAAGACTCACAAGCTAATACAAGTTTCCCCACAAAAGGATTTATGAATTAAATCTATGGGGAAAAACTTTTCTGCTTAACTCTCAATAAAATCAACAAGCAATCACAACAGTGAGAGTATAAACTTGCAATACAAATGTAGGTAATCTCAAAATACTCTCACTCAATATGATTTTGCAATAGAATGAGTAAAAGGTGATGTATATGGCTTGTATAAGGATGTGTAGCTCAAAATATTTCAAATTTTCTTGATCAAAGTGCTAATCAATCCTTAATCTTTGCAGATGAGGGTATATATATAGCCTTTATAAAAAAAAAATGATCATTGGGACATAGATGGAATTATTAAATTTGTTTAATAAGCTTTTAATTGAATTTACCCTTAATTAACCTGAGTTGCCGCAATTAAAAATATGGCAACCTGAGAGCTTTGGTCGCCTGAACCTCAAGGTCAGTCGCCCGAACACTCACAACTGGAAAAGTTGAATTTTCAACTTTAGATGCCTGGGAATAGGTTCGGGTGGCTAAACCAATGCAATTTTGCAAACACTCGAGGTTCGGTCGCCTAGTTCATAGTTCGGTTTGCCAAACTTCTCATTTCAGTTGCCCGGGGTATATTTGAATGTAAAGTTCGGGCGCCCGGGGAAGGTGAAAAGTTAGCATTCATGGTTCAATCGACCGTGAACAGTGTGTTCATTTTGGTTTGGTTGTCCGGGCCAAGTAAACTATCTTGAATTTTCACCCATTCGGTTGACTGAGGCATTTTCAATGCACAAGGTTTGGTCGCCCGATGTCCCTTCAAACTTAACAACTAGGTTATGTTTTTAAGTATGATTTTCCCTTGTTTGCATAATTATAATCTGTAAGATTGAGGAGATTTATCAAAGTGATGTACAGGGACCTATGGTCAGTCTACGACTTAGGCTTTTTATTTTAGCCTAAAAACTTGGTGTTGGTCGATTGAAGTGTTTTCTATGGTCATTGATTTCCCTATGGTCATTTGAGCTTACAGTCCTACCATGCATGCAATGCATTAATTATTACAGAACCAAAATGATTAAAATATTAAATATAAATAAAAACAATTTGGTCTTCATTTCCCTTGTATATCCATATGCCACTATATGATGTGAGACTTTTCAATTTCATGCGAAGAGTGATCCTGCGCACAAACTTAGGGCATAGGTTAGATACTTTGCATTTGTCACAATCAAAATGAGAAAGGACTCAAAAAAGTCAACAGTATGCATCTCGATGATAAGGGTAAGGAGGTGTTTTAGACCTTACCTATATTGGTTCTGGGAGGAGGTTTTATTAGTTATTTTTAAATCACAATTAATTTTACATTTTTTTCTTAAAATTTCAATGTTCATGGATTGTTTAGGAGTTAATTAAAGACCATTTGATTCAATTTAATATAATTCATAGTTAATTTGATACCATTCATTGAATGGGTGTGTAGGAAGTGCTAATACCTTCCTATCACGTAACTGTACTCTCGATCCCAACCTTGGTAAATGCATATCAAGACTACTAGTTCCTTGACCTTAGGATTAGTTTAGAGACCAATCAATGAGTAGTAATTAGGTGAACTAACCATGCTTAGGAAAATAACATGTTAGTGGCAACTCCATTGAACAATTAATATTATTATCACCCATCACCATTATGGACCCTTCTTTAGGACGTTGCAACATTGACTTAACAATGTAGGGGTTGTGCAATCCACTTCGTCAAGCACTCTTTTTAGTCTGAGATGGGTAGGGTCCCTATAGACAATTCTTTGTTCCGAGAGACTTGACAATTTAGGGGTCTACAATTCCCCTCATCAAGTATTATATTCTAAAAGTTTTGGTAATGTAGGGTTCTACAATTCCCAACAGTACTCATGCCCACTAGGCACACCTTCATATGGATTAGTTGACCATGAATCACAAATATGACATAAAAGATAGGCTATTTAAGGAAAGCTAATACTTAAAGAAGCAATAAAAGATTTATAGGCAAATATTTCTTTTTGAAACTTGGATACCAAATACTCCCTATTAATTTGAGAAACTGAAAATGGAATGTGGATTCATTGAAATTACAAATGTGCCCCCATCATCTTCAACCTGAATTCCACTTCTTACTCTGTAGATGTTGAAGATCAAACATGTTTCCATATTTTGTAGATCAAATAGATATTTAATTGCTTAGATCATACTATCCTAAATTCTTCCTCTTTAGTTAATTTTCTTTTCTTTTCTTTTCTTTATTTTAGCTTCCATTTACCAATGGTTTTTATGGTAGCTTCTTTAACTTCAAAGCCTTGAGTAAATATTTACATCTTTTTTTCTTTTTTGGGTACTATTTACACCTAGTATTTATAGAAAAGATGCTTGTTAATTTCATATGCACTAAAATATATTCTAATATGCAATTTTTCATTACCAAACTTACCAATTCTTGTATAAGTTTTCAAATAGAAAGTTTATCCATAGAATTTTTTAAGCTAATTCATAAGTAATTTGGGGAACACTTGATTCTGAAAAGCTAAAGTGTACTCCCAAGAGGGGGGTGAATTGGTTTTTTTTTTTTAAAAAAAACTTTCTTTTTAAATTCTTGTTTTACAAGTTCTTTTAGTTAAGTATTAACCCCTTTTTAATTTGCATTATTTTATAATCACAACAATCAATTTCACAAGTACAATTGATTTGTAACAACCAACACTTAAACCAATCAATGAAATAAGCTTAATATTGCAATATGAAATAAAATAGAAAATACAACCAGGCTTCCAAAGTTCAAATATTGGTATCAATTAATTATCTTAAATTAAGTATGTAACCAACCAATATATTAATGAGCTTTGGTATTAATCAATCAACACACTCCCTTGTGGTTTCTGCAATATATTGATCAATCAACGTACTCCCTTATGGTTTCCACAATTCCCAAAGACAAATTAATATCAAGAAAATTAAGTACACAACCACGCAGTTTATAAGTGCTGAAATTTAAAGAGAGTAGGGAATAGAATGACACCGAGTTTTTATGAGATTTGGCTATACCCATCTACGTCCTCGCCTTAGGCAACACACCTAAGGATTCTACTATACCGCTCCTTTACAGGCGGAGCAAACCTTTGCAACACTCCTTCAATAGAATAGAGCCCTCCTCTCCAAGCAATACCCCACGCTCGATACAATGATTCAATAACCTGAACCATAAAAAAAGAAAAAGAAAAAGAAAAAGAAACAAGAACAAATTCTTATGTATAAAGACACTCTCACAATAGAGCTGATTAGTACAAGTTAGAGCACTAATATACTTCAAATTTAAATATCAATAAAGAATGAATTTGAAGCTCAAGAAATTAATCATCGGGTTCTTCTTTAGATTGAAAGTAGCTTGGTAAGAACACAAGACCCGAGTGGTTGTATCAGTAGGAATTTAGTATAACTTCAGCAAGAGTGAGTGAGCAAGAAAGCTTTGAGAATTAGAGACTTTGATTGCTTGATTACTTGTAGTTGTTGTATAAAAATACTTTGGTCTTCCATGTATAGAGTTCTAAAAGTAATTCCTTGTTACCCAAGTTTGCTTGAAATATTTCCCAAGTATTTACAAAGTTTGGAGCCCAAACAAAAACTTTTGAAGACTTTTCAACGCTATTTTATTTCAAAAAATACGAACGTCAGTCGCCTGACCAAAAGGTGTCAGTCACCTATCACGTTAAAAACTCAGCGTATTTCAAAAGTTAGTGCTCTGTCAGTCGCCTTGTAAGAACTTAAATCATGATAAATGGGTTCAAATAAATAAGAGAGGGGTAAAATTGGAATTTGAACAGGCTTTGTCGACGAAGCCAGAGTTCGCCAACGAAGGCCATGTATATCTCGTCAACGAAGTTCAGAGGCTTTTCGACGAGGAGAAGTCGAGGAGTTTTGGGAGCCGGTGATATCAGGATTTGTTAATGAATCCACCATCTCGTCGACGAGAAGACTATAGAGCCTCGTCGACGAGTACATCATCTCGTCGACGAAGACGCCCGAGTCAAAGGGCTATAAATATCAAATCTCTTTACTTCTTAACTAAGAAAACTAAATCCTATCTCTCTCTCTCTCTCTAGAACTCTCCTTACACTTCCTCTCTCTATATTTCTTCATCGATCGTCACAAGAATCGTGAATCTAAAGTTACCACGAGGATCGTGGAAGGATTCTCTACAAGTTCTACGGATTGGAATCCCGATTCGGAGATTTTCAGGTTTTGGTGAAAAATCGAGGTAAGGCTCAGTTTTCAATTCTGATCCGGTAATTTAGTAGAGAACAATCTTGTGAGTATATTATGTACTGTTGATTGTAGGTTCTAGAACTCGACTTGCTATTTAGGGGCCTTGGAGTTCGGGATTTGCTATTCGGGGAAAAGGTAAAGGGAACTGTATTTATATTGGTTATTTTTGAAATTAGACTCGGTGGAACTATGATTCACGGTCCTATGTGTGTTTTGGCTACTCATTTGGGGGGATCTAACAAGGAAAACTACAGGTTTTTCATGATTACAGTTTTGAGAAAAAGGGGGCGACGGGCTGCATCCTTGGTTTTTTTGAAAACCGAGCGTATATGTTGATTCATACTGTGTCATATGAATGACCGTGCCTTGACTTGTTTTAAACTGTATATGTTTGGAAAACCATGATTTTAGATTACCAAATAGGTGTGGTTTTGTTTGGTTATATGAGCATGCATGTGTTGTAATTTGGTGAAATAGGAAGGAGGTTCTGAATTGTTCTAGGTTTGAAAATTCGGCTTTTGCCGAAGAGTGTGCAATACCCCTAGATCGGCCGGCTTTTGAGCCAAAGGGTATGTGAACACCAGATCTGCACTGATTCAATGCTGATGCTATGCTAGGTTATCGGGGGCACCAGCATTTGTCGAAGAGTGTGAAATATCACCAGACTGCTGGCATTTGACGAAGGGTGTGAAATATCACTAGATCACCGATTTTTACCAAAGGGTGTGAAATACCACCAGAAATTCTGGCGTCGAGTTGAAGGGTGTGGTGAAACCAGATTATATTGCTTGTTTTGTGAAAATACTGGAACTGGTTTTGATTGTTTTGACTGTTGAACTGTGTATGTTAGTATGTCATGATAACACTTATATGCCACACACCAACATAATCTGTTTTCTTCCTTACTGAGAGGTGTCTCACCCCTGCTGTACGTACATTTTTACAAGTCCTTCGAGTAACCGAAACTAGCGTCCTGGTGTAGGGAGCGTAGAGGCCAGTGTACTGTGATTAGCACTTGGGTAAGTGCTAGGACTATATTTTGGAGGGTTGCCCTTTTTGGGATGTGGTTGGCACCCAATTGTACATTGTATGTTAGAGCCTGTTTCTACTCTTGTATACTGGTATGGTACTGCATGTATATATAGAATGATCTTTTTTCGCTACGTATATGATTGTGTTTGGATGTGTTTAGGGTGCCTAGGAACCTCACGAGGTCGGACCCTTATCCTTTGTTCTGTATCTTTGGATGTTTTGTATGATACAGGGACATGTTAGATTACTTTTTTACCCCTGGGTCCCATTTTCAGGTTCGAGGCGTGACAACTTGGTATTAAAGTTGACCAGGTTGTTAGGTCTTGTAGACTTGGTTAGGCTTAGCTATGAGTACATACCAGAGTATAGGATGTTGGATATGGGTAGAGTTGGTCATGGGTTGTTCAGTTGCTAGATCAGGATTTGTTGACGGTATTCCATGTTTTTCTTGGGATGTCGATTCTAGTAAAGGCAGGGCAGATCATTGATGACTTTCGTGTCGGTGTGATACGATAGTCCTGGACCTAGCAGGGAGTAGTTGACACGATTAGTTTAAATCATTGTGTTAATTGTCTGTGTTGTAAGGATACTAATAGATTCCTATTGTGCTGCAGAATGGAGCCCAAGGATAATGATCTGGGAAGTGGCACTGAGGAGACTGCGAGTGATGAGTCTCCCTTTATAATTCGAGGTTTGACAAGGCAGGTATTGCGGGAGATCAGGCAAAGTGTGAGGAGACGCGAGCACTCTCCTACTACTGCAGGGTGCACCATTGAGAGGTTCACACGTATGTATCCTCCGACGTTCTCTGGAGGACCTGACCCAACAATAGTAGAGGATTGGGTGGAGAAGACTGAGAGGATTCTAGAAGTCCCACACTGCACGGATAGGCAGTGAGTCCTATATGCTACCATCCAATTATCTGGGGAGGCGGATCGATGGTGGATTGCAGCGAATTTGCTCAAGAAGCAGAGGGGTGGTCCTGAGGAGATGTCATGGAGCCGTTTCAAGGAAGTGTTCTTCGACAGATACTTCCTGAATTTTGTACGTGATGCGAAGGCGGATGAGCTTTCTGCTCTGACTCAGGGGAGTATGACGGTGTAGGGGTATGCTGCTCGGTATATAGAGCTGTCCCAATTTGTGCCGTGTTTGATCTCGAGCGAGTATGATAAGAATCGGAGGTTTGAGAAGGGTTTGAGGAAGGATATCCACAGACTAGTGGGTATGCTTCAGATCCGCGAGTTCTCGATGTTGATGGATAAAGCCATGGTGATTGAGACCGGTATCTAAGAGGACGAGGTGGATCAGGAATCGAGGAAGAGGACAGTACCTTATGGTTCTCAGATGGGATCTCATTAGGGATCTTGGAAGAAGAGGAGTAGGGGCTCAGGTTACCGTCAGAATACTAAGCGTCAAGATTCTTAGATGAGCTAGATTAAGGGTTGTTGTAAAAAATGTCACAAATGGCACGAGGGTGAGTGCCAGTCATTTGGGGGTAACTACTATAACTATGGCCAGCCAGGTCACAAGTTTCATGATTGTCATGCACGAAGCGAGATGTGTCTGCATTCATTGGGAACTGAGGGAGAAACCAGATACCTCGGGTAACCGTTCAGACAAATAAAGCTCCGACCAGAGTATATTCTCTTACTCCAACGGACACTAAGCATGCAGGGAACGTGGTGATAGGTACCTTATTATTGCTTTCGAATAAGGCTTCAGTTTTCTTTGATTCAGGTGCAACACATTCTTTTGTATCTATGAATTTTATGGGACAGTGTGGGTTTGAGACCTGAGTCATGAACGAGGTGTTATCTGTTACTACACCATCTGAGAGTGTATCTTTCTGTAGGAAGATGTTGGAAGACTGCCCAGTGGTAATTCAGGGGAAGCTGCTACCGGCAAACCTTGTTGTATACGACATGTCGGGGTTCGACATTATTCTGGGGATGAATTGGTTGTTCTCCAGTTATGCCGTGATCAACTGTCATAGGAAAGTAGTAATGTTTAGACCTCCTAGGGAGCAGGAATATGAATTTGTGGGATCGTGTGTGCATTCAACGCCACTGATTCTATCGACATTGCAAGCGAGAAGGCTACTCTGGGACGGGTGTTAGGGGTACCTAGCTTGTGTGAAGGAACCACCACGGGATGAGTTGAGGCTCGAGGATATTTGGGTAGTCAGCAAGTTCTCGGATGTGTTTCCATATAATTTACTCGGTTTACCTCCGGATTGTGAGGTAGAGTTTGCGATAGAGTTGTTGCCTGGCAAGGCACTGATCTCTAAAGCTCCATACTGAATGGCTCCAGCGGAACTTTGAGAGTTGACGGAGCAGTTGCAGGAGTTACTGAAAAGGGGTTTCATTCGACCTAGTGTTTCACCCTGGGGAGCTCCAATATTGTTTGTGAAGAAGAAGGACGGGTCGAAGCGGATGTGTATTGATTACCATGAGATTAACAAGGTAATTATGAAGAATCTCTATCCTTTACCTCGTATAGATGATCTTTTTTACCAGTTGCAAGGGACATGAGTCTTTTCAAAAATTGACTTGTGGTCAGGATATCATTAGGTGAGGGTCAAATCAGAGGATGTAGCAAAGATGACTTTCTGAACCAGATATGGCCAGTACGAGTTCTTGGTCATGCCTTTTGGGCTGACGAATGCTCCGGCGGTGTTCATGGATCTGATGAACAGGGTTTTTCATGAGTACCTAGATCGGTTTGTAGTGGTATTCATTGATGATATTCTGGTATACTCGAGGTGTTTGGAAGAGCATGAGGACCATTTGAGGTTAGTGTTACAGATTCTGCAGGAGAAGAAGTTGTATGCTAAACTGAAGAAGTGTGAATTCTAGTTAAGTCAGATTGCGTTCTTAGGCCATGTTGTTATTGGGGATGGTATATCAGTTGATCCTAGCAAGATTGAAGCTGTGGTTGACTGGGTGAGGCTGAAGAATGTGCAGAAGGTTCGGAGTTTTCTAGGACTAGCAGGTTATTATCGTCGATTAGTGGAGGGGTTCTCTAAACTATCTGGGCCTCTGACTCGATTGACTAGGAAAGGAGTACAGTTTGACTGGATTAATGATTGCGAGTAGTGTTTTAAGGAGTTAAAGCACCGGCTGGTTACTGCTCCAGTGTTGACCATTCCTTCAGGGGATGGTGGGTTTGTTATTTATAGCGACGCGTCTCTGAGAGGTCTGGGATGTGTGCTTATGCAGCAGGGTAAGGTAGTAGCGTATGTTTCTCGGAAATTGAAAGATTATGAGAAGAATTATCCTACGTATGATCTAGAATTGGCTGCTGTTGTATATGCACTGAAGATCTGGCGACACTATTTGTATGGTGTGCAGTGTGAGATCTTCACTGATCATAAGTGCTTTACGTATTTCTTTACACAGAAAGAGTTGAATATGAGGCAGAGGTGGTGGCTAGAGTTAATTAAAGACTACGATTGCACGATCAGTTATCACCCGGGGAAGGCTAATGTGGTAGCTGATATGTTGAGTCGAAAGTCAAGACCTGTGGCTGTATCTGCAGTTGTAACTCAGTGTCACATCAGACGGGATTTGGAGAGTTCAGGTATAGAGTTGGTATCTGGTGATCATCAGGATTTCATTGCTAGCTTGGTGGTCCAGCCGACTTTGTTGGAGTGTATAAATGCCGTGCATGCTAGTGATGTAGAGTTGGCAGAGGTTATGGAAAAGGTACAGCAGGGTCTAGCTACAGAGTTTAACATCTCTAACAGAGGTGTGTTGAGGTTTGGGACCAGACTATGTGTTCCGAATGATGATGAGATCATAAGGACGATTCTGGAGGAAACGCATCGTTCTTTGTATACGGTACATTCTGGTAATACAAAGATGTATCGGGATTTGCGCGAGATCTTCTCGTGGTCTGGCATGAAAAGGCAGATTGCTCAGTTTGTGGAGCAATGTTTGACGTGTCAGCAGGTAAAAGCTGAACATCAGAGGCCAGCAGGGCCGTTGCAGCCTTTGCCTATTCTGGTGTGGAAATGGGAGCATATTTCCATGGATTTTGTGACCGGTTTGCCACCAGCGCTTCACTAGCAGAATTCTATTTGGGTGATTGTGGATAGATTGACGAAGTCTACTCATTTCATATCGATGAAAGTTGGCTATCCTTTGAGTAGGCTAGCAGATATGTACGTGAATGAGATTGTGAGAATGCACGGAGTTCCAATGTCCATTGTATCAGGTCAGGATCTGAGGTTTACTTCTCGATTCTGGATGAGCTTGTAGGAGGCATTGGGGATGAAACTTACTTTTAGTACAACGTTCCACCCCTAGATTGATGAACAGCCGGAGAGGATGATACAAATATTGGAAGATATGTTGCGAGCTTATGTGTTAGACTTTGGTGGTAGCTGGACCCCTAGATTGATGAACAGCCGGAGAGAATGATACAAATATTGGAAGATATGTTGCAAGCTTGTGTGTTAGACTTTGGTGGTAGCTGGATACAATTTATGCCACTTGTAGAGTTCGCTTATAATAACAACTTCCAATCTAGTATCGGGATGGCACCGTTCGAGGCTTTGTATGGTTGAAGGTGTCGATCTCTTTTGTGTTGGGATGAGATTGGTGAACGTCAGGTTTTAGGACCTGAACTTGTGCAGCAGGCGTCTGAGAAGGTAGGTTTGATCCGGGAGAGGATTAGATCAGCTCAGAGTCAGCAAAAGAGTTACGCAGATGTTTGCCGCTGTGAGTTAGAGTTTGAAGTGGGGGGTAGGGTATTTCTGTGTATCGCTCCGATGAAAGGGGTGATGAGATTTAGAAGGAAGGGCAAGCTGAGCCCAAGGTGTATCGGACCATACGAGGTTCTTGAGCGAGTGGGTCCGGTAGCCTACAACATTGCATTACCTCCAGCACTTTCGAGGGTCCATGATGTGTTTCACGTATCCATGTTGAGAAGGTACGTGTTGAATCCTTCACATGTTATCAATTACGATGAGTTGGAAATTGGGAATACTTTAGCATATGAGGAGATACCTGTTCAAGTCCTGGAAAGTAAAGTTCAGAAACTTCGTACTAAAGAAATACCGTTAGTGAAGGTATTGTGGCAGAACCACGAGGTTGAGGAAGCTTCTTGGGAATTGGAAACGGAAATATGCCGGAAGTATCCATAGTTGTTTTGAGCACTTGTATGTTATCCTACTTTAGGTTGAGATAGGTGGTTAGTCATCGGGAGTGTGTGTATTGTGAACTCCTAAGATGGTTGTATATGTAACCACGGTATTCCTCTGTTATAAGTGAGGGTATATATGTGTATGTGTATGATTTGTGAATGAGAGTTGGCAAATTTCGAGGACGAAATTTTTCTAAGGAGGGGAGATTGTAAGAACCTAAACCTTGATAAATGGGTTCAAATAAATAAGAGAGGGGTAAAATTGAAATTTGAACAGGCTTCGTCGACAAAGCCGCAGTTCGTCGACGAAGGCTATGCATATCTCGTAGACAATGTTCAGAAGCTCGTCGACGAGGAGAAGCCAAGGAGTTTTGGGAACCGGTGATATCAGGATTCGTCGACGAATCCACCATCTCGTCAATGAGAAGACTATAGAGCCTCATCGACAAGTATACCATCTCGTCGACAAAGACGCCCGAGTCAAAGGGCTATAAATATCAAATCTTTTTACTTCTCAACTAAGAAAACTAAATCCTATATCTCTCTCTAGAACTCTCCCTACACTTCCTCTCTCTAGATTTCTTCACTGATTGTTGCGAGAATCGTGAATCTGAAGTTACCATGAGGATCGTGGAAGGATTCTCTACAAGTTCTACAGATTGGAATCCCGATTCGGAGATTTTCAGGTTTTGGCAAAAAATCGAGGTAATGCTCGGTTTTCAATTTTGATCCAGTAGTTTAGTAGAGAACAATCTTGTGAGTATATTATGTACTGTTAATTGTAGGTTTTCGAACTCGGTTCCCTGTTTAGGGGCCTTGGAGTTTGGGATTTGCTATTTGGGAAAAAGGTAAGGGGAACTGTGTTTATATCGGTTATTTTTTAAATCGGACTCAATGGAACTGTGGTTCATGGTCCTATGTGTGTTTTGGCTACTTATTTGGGGGGATCCAATGGGGAAAACTATGGGTTTTTCATGATTACAGTTTTGGGAAAAAGGGGGCAACGAGCTGCATCCCTGATTTTTTTGAAAACCGAGCGTATATGTTGATTTATACTGTGTTATAGGGATGGCCGTGCCTTGACTTGTTTTAAACTGTATATGTTTGGAAAACCATGATTTTAGATTACCAAATGGGTGATGTTTTGTTTGGTTATATGAGCATGCATGTGTTGTAATTTGGTGAAATAGGAAAGAGGTTCCGAATTGTTCTAGGTTTGAAAATTCGGTTTTTTCCGAAGAGTGCGCAATACCACTAGATCGGCCGGCTTTCGAGCCGAAGGGTGTGTGAACACTAGATCTACATCGATTCAATGCTGATGCTATGCTAGGTTACTGGGGGCACCAGCATTTGCCGAAGGGCGTGAAATGTCACCAAACTACCAGCATTTGCTGAAGGGTGTGAAATATCACCAGACTACTGGAGTTTTCCGAAGGGTGTGAAATATCACCAGATCACCGGTTTTTACTGAAAGGTGTGAAATACCACCAGACAGTCTAGCTTTGAGCCCAAGGGTGTGACAACACCAGATTGTATTGCTTGTTTTGTGAAAATACTGGAACTAGTTTTGATTGTTTTTTACTGTTGAATTGTGCATGCTAGTATGTCATGATAATACTCGTATGCCACACACTGATATAACCCGTGTTCTTCCTTACTGAGAGGTGTCTCACCCCGACTATACGTACATTTTTACAGGTCCTTTGAGTAACCAGAACTAGTGTCCTGGTGTAAGGAGCGTAGTAGCCGGTGTACTTCGATTAGCACTTGGATAAGTGATAGGACTATATTTTGGTGGGTTGCCCTTTTTGGGATGTGTTGGGAACCTAATTGTACGTTGTATGTTAGAGCCTATTTCTGCTCTTGTATAGACTCTGGTATGGTACTGCATGTATATATAGAATGACCTTTTTTTGCTGTGTATATGATTGTATTTGGATGTTTTTAGGGTGCCTGGGAACCCCACGGGGTCGGACCCTCATCCTTTGTCCTATATCTTTGGATGTTTTGTATGATACAAGGACATGTTAAATTACTTTTTTACCCTTGGGTCCCATTTCCGGGTTTGGGGCATGACACGCCTGACAATGTTCTTTCAATCGCCTGACTACTATCAGTCACCTGAGAATGTTTTGTGAGGCACTTATCACAGTTTTGTTTTCCTTTCTTAAAAACCATATAATTTTTCAGTCGCCTGATGAAACCTAGTCAGTCGCCTGGGCATGCATTTTAACCATTTTTAAGATTTTGTTTCTGAAAACTCTTTTAGCTTTTAATCTTGGAATCTTTGATTTGAAATTTGAAAAATATATTTTCCAAGGTTTTAAAAATAGGTCTCTAGTCCGTAATCATTCCTAAAAGAGCTTCAAAGCATCTGTATTGATTTTAAATTGAAGTACTTACATAAGGCTTTCCTTAAGACTTAAAACTCTTTAAGTGTGAAGACTTCATGTATATCTTGCTTTGAGTTCATCTTGACTTTGAGCTTCAGAAGTCTTTAAACTTTCATAAGATTTGACAAACTTGATATGTTGACCTTTCTTTTGATCACTTGTTTGGAATGTAGGCTATCAATGCACTCTTAATCTTGAACTTTAATGCTTAATTTCTGAAACATCATCACTTTAACCAAAACATGTTAAATGCCCTTGATTTGTTATCATCAAAATAAGATTCGTAAGTCTTGTTAGACCAACAGATTCGATTTACACAGTTATCATATCCTTTAACCATTATAATTTTTCTATTAATATATTTGCAACCATTATTTTTCTATTAAATAAATTTTAGATTTGATGACTCTTCATAGTTTGTGAGTTTCTATCTAGCTTGAATTCTATAGATCCTTGTGAAGATTTCTATTATTTTTATTTTTATGTTTTTGATTGATTTTTTTTTTTCACAAACAATTGACAAAATTTGCTTTCCTTGGCTTGATTCTACTTTGCAACTCTACCACCTTTCCTCCAAAAGTAACAAAAGCCTAAAGTTTTTTTCTTTCAACAACCAATCTCATTATTGCTAGCACTCCCCACTCCAAAGAATAAATTCTGATAAGATCTCTCTCTCTCTCTCTCTCTCTCTCTCTCTCTCTCTCTTGCTCTAACATGCATTTTAATATGGCTACCTACTATGTTATATAAAATTTGATAAACTAGGATTAAAGTCATTGTTTTTACTAGAAATAAAAAGAATATTATTCATAATGAAAAATGGTAATAAATTACAGCATTTTTGTAAGATATCTTATCTTAAAAAGCTTATCCAATTACAACCAATATATCGTCCTACATTTTGGGTTTAAAATTTGAGAAATATTGTAAAATTAAAATTAATCCATTTCTAGAATTTTTTTTTTTTTGGTTTGATTGTCTTCATGCCAAAGACCTATATGTATAATGTTGCTTACCAAGACCATTTAACCCTCATCTTATGTTTGTACTCCAATATTTAGGAGCGTGTCACTTAAAATAATCTATAGGGAGCTCTTTAAGTTATCGTTCAGTTTGATCAAATTTCCTACCAAGCATTACGCTTTTTTAAAAATATTTGCACATTTAAGCACTGTTTTAACATTTTTTTTTGCTTTGTAAACCAAATGTCATTCTTCTTCATACTAGCAAACAAGATGTCATTATGCTATCTTGTGGCTTCCCTTTTTAGCAATTGAAGCATGGATTTGGCAAGCTTACAATTCCTCTTCACCTTTGAGCCCTTTTTATTTATATTTTGTTAGTTATACAAATAACTTTTGATGTAGTGACCCAAATAATAATTGTATTTAAATAATAAAGAGGGATAAAAATGGAAAAAGAAATAGAAGGAGACGATAGAGCGTTTGTTGACGACATTGCATTTTGGGGGGTAATAACCGAAAATTTTTCCTTGGTCCTCGTCAAAAAATATAGGGGATTCATCGACAAAGGTATAGTAGGACCTCATCGACCCTCATCGACGAGAAAATACCGAGAGGATGTTTGGGCGACTTTGAATTTCATCAATAAAGGGTAGGGTTCATCGACGAATTGTCTCTTTACCTCGTCGACGAGGTGACGTGGCTCATCGACAATGCCCGCAATATAAATAGCCTAAACTTGGTTTATACGTATAATTTTCAGTGTAAATCTCTCCTCTCTCTCTCTCTCTCTCTCTCTCTCTCTCTCTCTCTCTCTCTCTCTCTCTCTCTCTCTTTTTCTCTCTCTCCTCGACAGTTCTTCCTCCCTTTTTCTTTGATTTTGGTTTCATTAGTCGTTAGATCGACGATTTGAGGCCACCACGACGCTCTTAGCGGAGTTTTCTTTAAGTCTGCTGGGGCGAATCGTCGGTGGGATTGAGTTGAATTTCTCCCCAGAATCAGGGTAAGGTCTTTTATTCAGTTTTTGACCTTCTGGCAGTTGTAGGAAATGATGTAGGCCAAGAAATATTGATATTCTATTCGAGCAAATGTGGTTTTCAGGGTGTGGAATAGGAAGCCCTGCGGGTGTAGGATCAGTATACGATAGGGGCTTTTCGACAATTTGGTAAGGGAAACAAGCTATGCTAGGAAAACCTAGAATGATTTCAGTATGAAGTTTATGTTTTTATCAGATTATTATCCAGAGCAGAAATTTATGCAATTTATTATTGAAGTTAAAGTGTTTTAAATTATTGTGTGGCATGAGAGTATGAATACAGCTTAGAAACATGTTTATACAGTATTTTCAGGAATATGTTTTACAGAATATATAGACAGTGAAATGCGTTTATAGTATCTTTTAGAATACCATGATTTTATAGTTTTATAGCACCATAACAGGTAGATTTATAGTTTATCTCAGAAAGATACAGTTGATATAGTTACAGATTATTACAGAATCATGGTAAAACAGTTAGTTGTATATAGAAACGTATTATATAGTATCAAACCCTGATGGATCAGACAGCAAAGCACGGTACCGTAGCTACAAATATACAGATATTCAGTTCAGAGTGCAACCACTTAACTCAGATAATAAGTGGTATAAGGTCAATCGTGCCTAGTTGTGGACAGGCTCCCCATCAGATATGGGTTGAAGAGGGCCAATCTGACCGAGGAGTAGAGTGGTTTACCGTAGTAGGCTAACCAGGATAGATCCAACCTTCGAGTCGCACAACCCTATCATGAGGGGTTAAATCATGACATATAGCCATCCAGGGAAATATTCTCAGATATTATAGTATTATCAGATTTTCTGAAATAGTAGTATTATTAAGAAAAGTAATTTTATACAGTTTGACATGTTAAATTATGTAGTTAAAGTTTTTATAATATGTTATGCAGTATCAGCATTTTCAATTTTAGTTATTTGTACTACTCTTAACTCGGATTAATTTTTACAGATCTACATCTCATTAGCCACACACTAGTGATAACATGTTTTGTCTTACTGAGCTTTGGCTCATTCCAGTTTTGAATTATTTTTCAGGTGAGTCAGTTAGGCGAGCGCAGCACGCTCACAGATAGAGGAGCTGTTAGTTTGTCCTTTTTGAGGGTGAGTGTTTTTGGGGTACAATTTTGTCAGCCCTGGTATTAGTAAGAGTAATTCTTGTGAGTACAATGAAATATGTAATATTTGTGGAATATTTAGACACTCTAGTATTGTATATATATATATATATGAGGATGTGTTTCATGTTATTTGCTTTCCGTTGTGTAGGAAATTGTTTTAATTTAAAATAGTGGAGAATTTATCTTTATAAGGAGGTTGTTACATTTGAAATTTGGAGTTTTATTTTTGCTACAATCTATCTAAAATTTAATTCCATTAATTTGTGCCATATCCCACTAGTTTTTTTTTTTTTTTTTTAATTTTTTAATTTTTTATTTACCAACAAAAGATTTTGCATTTCAATGAAAAATGCATAAATTTCTTCACCTTGATTTCCCCACTATTGGCACTTTTCATTTTTTTTTATTTTTATTTTTTCAAAATATGTGTCATCTATTTACATATTTTTATATGAAAATAAAATTCTCAAATGGCTTATGCCTCGCCTATTAAGGGTTAAAATGTCTTACCTTACACCTTCACCTTTTAAAACATTGCAGATATTAACATTAAAATCATGACATAATCATTCATTAAATCCCTTGGTACCAATAATTTTTTAGCTTTTAGCAGTTCCAACATTGGCCTCTTTCGTTTATTATCTTTTTAACATCCCTTGAGCTTATTCTCACTACTGTCTATGTTTCATTGATCGAGTTCTCTTTACTTTAAGCTAATGGTTGTGCCAATAGTATGTCTTCCTCAAGCATGTTCTCATCATATTTGAAGGAAAAATTTGGAGGAATTTGCACAATGAAAATAATCATGTTTTATATACATTGCCTATAAAAGAAGATTCACTAGCATAAATTTCTCAATATTATTAAATTCGTTAATCTTTACCAAACTTAAAAGTAATTGTTGCCTCCAAAGTCTATCTCCCTTATGTCTAGTTAGAGGTTGCAGAATGTTCTTGTCATTCAAGTCATGCACAACAATTCTTGCACCACTTGGCAATGCACCCAAATATCATATCCATCAAAGAGGTTATAAGGATACCATTGCAATTCATGTTGCGATGGAGCTGTGTGAAAGAGGTGAGCTCTTTGATCATATTGCTCAACACAGTCATTATAAAGAGAGAGAAGTGGCCAAGTTGACTAAGATTGTAGTTGAGGTTGTAGAAGCTAGTCATTCTACTAGGATTCATGGATTAAGACCTAGCTTAAACTTGCAAATTTCCTTCTTATTAGCGATGAAGATGTTGGAGTATGTGGCTCATATTGAGTTGAATACATGCATAGGGAAAGCATGGTGAAGCAAGAACAAGGAAGTTAGACTGCAAGAAGAAATCATCAATAGTTTGGTCAAAGATTTACCCTCAGGAGATAACCGTCGACGGTTTGCTTGAAACCGTCCATGGTTTCAACTTTCACATTTCAGTCTCTACATTAAACCGTCGACGGCTTGCTAAAACCGTCGACGGCTTGCTAAAACCGTTGACGGCTTGCTAAAACAGTCGATGGTCTTGTTTGGCGCTGATTACGAATTTTGAATTAGGAAGATCAGTAGATTAGGGATTTCAGAGGATTTTCCTTTAGGGATTACTACAAGGATACTTTAGGAACTTTCTAAGCCTTCTATACATATATGATTAGCATATAAAAGATATTCTAATCGTTGTAAGAAACGAAAGTGAAAATTCAGTTGTGTAGGCACATTGCCGAACCACGTAATCTCTTGTGTCATTTATTATTTGCCTTCCTTTATTATTTTTTGTGTGATTGATTGTTTCTATATTATTCATCGTTGATTGCAGCATTACACAATCCGATTCAATTTGTGTTTCCGTTGTGCATTGGTATCTTTGCACAACAAATTGGTATCAAAGCTATTGGTTACAATGGCTGGGATTTCTTCTATGAAGTTTGACATTGTCAAGTTCGATGGATTGGGAACCTTCAGACTTTGGCAGAGGAGGGTTAAGGATTTGTTGGTGCCGCAAGGTATGGTGAAGGTATTATATGAGAGGCAATTGGAAGGCATGGGCGACATAAGTTGGAAGGAATTGGAAGCGAAGGCTGTAGCAACTATCAGGCTTTGTCTGGCCGATGACGTGATGTTGACTCACTCGAAAAATGAGCATCTCGAAATGGAAAAGTTATGCACAAAATACGGACAGGTGTCGGTTTTGATTCCTGGGAATTTTGCTGCGACAACAAATTACCAAAACTTTATAAATAGTGCAATAAAGTTCAAGAATGATGATTTTGGCACTTTATTAAAATATTGGACAATTTTGGACATTTAATTAAAAATATAAACCATAAAGCCTGGGTTAAGATGCCCAATTACGCAGTTTCGACGCGTAATCAGATGTATCACATCATGGATGAGAAATCGCCGGCAGCAGTTTGGCTAAAATTGGAGAACCAATATATGTTTAAATCATTGACAAACAAGTTGTATCTTAAACAAAAACTGCATGGGCTTAAGATGGCAGAGGGTTCAGATATAAATCAACACATCAATGTATTTAATCAAATCATCCATGATTTGAAGTGGTTTGATGTGAAGTTCGAGGATGAAGACAAGGCATTGGTGTTGCTGAATTCCCTACTTATGTCCCCTACATATGAGAATCTAGTTGCGACTCTGACATAAAGAAAGGAAACTGTGGAGTTGGAGGATATCACAAGTGCGCTGTTGGGTTCTCATAAGAGGAAGAAAGCCAGTGATGATAATTCTTAAGGTGAAGGGCTTGTGGTGAAAAGTAATCAGGATCTTGGGAGAAGTGAGTTTCGGAGTGGATCGAGTAATAATAAGGCTCGGTCCAATTCTAGGAAGAGGAAGGATGTACGGTGTTTTAAGTGCAGGAAAAAGTGGGACATAAAATCGGATTGTCCAGAGAGGAAGAAGGGGAATGCAGAAACTAAAGAAGGTTCATCAAACTCTGTGAATGCAGTGGAAGAAGGAGACACAGGGAGTGGTGATGGTGATATGCTTTTGGACTCATTCGGTTCAAGTGGTCACACGAATTCTTGGATCTTAGATTTGGCGTGATCTTATCATATGATGCCCAATAAAGACTGGTTCACCACTTACAGGTTGGTAAATTATGATTCTATTCTAATAGGGAATGATGCTTCATGAAAAATATTCAAAATAAGGAACATGAGAATCAAAATGTATGATGGTGTGGTGAGAACGTTATGTGATGTTAGGCACATACCAGAGTTAGTGAAGAATTTGATTTCACTGGGCACTTTAGATTGTAATAGATTTAGTTACAAGTCTGAAAGTGGGGTAATGGAGGTGAGTAAGGGTGTTCTAACCGTGATGAAGGGGCATAAAGTACTAGGGAATATCTATACACTGCTAGGCACCACAATTATAGGTGGAGCTGTAGCTGTAGAGACTAAGTCGGATAGTATTGTCTTGTGGCATATGTGGTTAGGGCATATGGGTGAGCGTGGAATGATGGAGATTTATAAGAGGTACCTTTTGAAGGGGGGTCAAATCATGCAAGTTGGATTTCAGTAGGCACTTTGTAGTTGGGAAACAGAATAGGGGTTCATGGTAGCCACACATAAGATGAAGGGAATCCTTGCCTACATTCATTATGATGTTTGGGGGCTGGTGAGAGTAGCACCACTAGGAAGGAATATGTATTTTGTGAGCTTTATTGATGATTACTCATGAAAGGTTTGGGTGTACTTCATGCGGCATAAGTCAGAGACGTTTGTCAAGTTAAATTTTGAAAAGCTAAGGTGGAAAGCCAGATCGGGAGAAAAATTAAATGCCTCAGGGACAGACAATGGAACTGAGTACACTAATTTGAGGTTCATAGAGTTGTGCGAGTAGCATGGCATAAGGAAACATTTCACAGTATGCAAGACACCACAATAAAATGGTGTGGTGGAAATGATTAACCGAACCATAGTTGAAAGGGCTCGGTGTCTCAGGTTGAATGTAGGGCTTGTGAAGAACTTATAGGCAAAGGTTAAAAATATGGCATGTTTCTTGATTAAAGGATCACCAAGGGCAGCACTGGATGGAAAAGTTACAGAGGAGGTTTGGACAGACATCGAGGTAGATTACTCCCGTTTAAGAGTATTTGGGTGTCCATATTTGCATGTTCCTAGAGAGGAGAGATCAAAGCTTGAGGTAAAGTCTAGATGGTGCATCTTTGTGGGGTATTTCTGGAATTGGTGTGACCCAAGAGGGGGGTGAATTGGGTTTTAATTCATTTATTGTAGAAAGGCATGGAACTTGTTGAGAAGCTAAGTTATCAAAACTAGTGGTATACACATTTTCATGACGTTCAACAGTATAAAGTACTTTGCTATCAGATTTACTCTCAACAATGCATTTATCATTTTCAAAAGATACTTTATACCCTTTATCACATAATTGGCTAATACTCAACAAATTATATTTCAATCCATCAACCAATAATACATTATCAATAACTAGGGAAGATTCCTTACCAACCTTTCCTACACTGATGATTCGGCCCTTGGCATTATCCCCAAATGTCACGTATTTTCCATCCTTGGGAGTGATGAATGCAAACTTGGCGTTGTCGCCGGTCATATGCCATAAGTAGCCACTATCCAAGTACCACTTGTCCTTAGAAGAGGACGATCTTAAGCACACGTGCAAGAAAATCCACCTATAAGAAAATCTAAGTAACTGACGCTGGTCCCCAAATTATGTTGGGTCCACAGAGGTTAGTGCCTAGATCACCATTGACTCTCCACATCTTTTTAATTCTTACATGTTTATTTCTAAGTGGACAGTCAAACTGAATGTGACCAATTTGTTTACATTTAAAACATATCATTCGACACCAAGGATCTTTAGGTGGAATTTGGGATTTTGATTCTCGAGTAAAATGTCCCAAGTAAAGATTAGGTCATTTCACATTTTCAATACCATTAAATCCAAGACCTTTTTTGTTAAAAGAGTTTCTTTGGGCCCCTAGAAGTTTTTCAAAATTGAGTTGGCCCTTGGTAAATTTATAAACAATTTTGGAGCTATCCTCTAATTTTCTCTCAAACTCAGCAATTTTCAAATCTTTTTCTTTAAGAATTGAGGCATTAGAATTCTTTGCAATTTCAAAAAGTTTAGACCAATTTTCACATTTCTTTTTCAAAACATCATTTTCCTTGGTCCTTTTGTTTAGTGATTTAGATACATGAATATATTATGTTGAGAATTTCACTTGTGATCTTGGTCCACATTGGAAAATTAGAGTGGATGATGGGTGCTTAAATACATGGATGGGCCTAAGACCGAGTAGGCTTAAGATTTTGGGTCAAGTTGGTGTTCACCTATGTGTATCAAGCCCACCCATGGGCTCCTCCGATCTTAACAAGTGGTATCAAAGCCGACGGTTCGTAACTCTAGGTGAGCGACATTGCAAAAAGTCGAGACGTGAAACTAATTCTCTTGACATGCTAACAGTTGGAGGACCAAGTGTGTGACCGAGGCCAATAAGGATCATGTAGGCTGGGGATGGATCTGAATAGGGTTAAGACGTGAGAGGTAGGATTCGTTCAAAGGCTCGTGGAATGCAATCCGACGCATATAAGGCACTAGTTGTAAGGCCCACTTGAGCAACTGGTGGGGAATTAAGCTTACTCCCATAAGGGAGATGGTTTCCGTTCAAGAGGGAGCAATTGGAACTCACAAATGAGGGGGAGATTGTTGAGAATTCCACTTGTGAGCTTGGCCCACATTGGAAAATTAGAGTGGATGATGGGTGCTTATATACATGGATGGGCCCAAGGCCCAATAGTCTTAAGCTTTTGGGTCAAGTTGGTGTTCACCCATGTGTATCAAGCCCACCCATGGGCTCCTCCGATCCTAACATATTCCTATTGCAATTCTTTAAATGTAGACATGCTATCAGAATCACAATCATCATTGAAATAATATGAATATAAGGAGCAAGAAGACAATACCTCATCATCCCATGCCATCAGACACAAATTGGCAATCTTAGAGTCACTGCAATCTGAATCTGAATCGCTACTGTTTTGTCTATCCCACGAGATACCTACTTTCATGGTTTTCTTTTTTTTTCCTAGACTCCTTTTTCAGCAATGAGCAATCAGGTTTGATATGCCCAACCTTGTTACAATTGTAGCACTTGGGAGCATTCGATTTTTCTTTTCTTTTACTAGACTCTCCCTTCTCAGATATAGAATCTCTAAACTTTCTGTATGGCCTACTGTTCTTTCTATAAAACCTGCTGAATTTACTGGTTAGCATGGCCATGTCATCTCCAAATTCAGGTTCACTGCACTCACTAGATGTATTAGTAGACGTTTGTAATGTAGTGACTTTTCTCATTCTATTGTGCTTATTCAGTATCTCATTAATAGCTAACTAATAGGTGATAAGTGAACCGATCAGTTCATCCAATGACATAGTGTTAAGATCTCTACCCTCAGATATGGTCGTAGCCTTTGCTTCCCAAATAGGAGGCAAACCCCTAAGGATTTTCCTAATCATTTCATACGTAGGATAGGTCTTACCTAATGCATGCAGTGAATTAATAATGTGTGTGAATCTAGTGTACATGCTTTATATGGACTCACCAGTGTTCATCCTAGATGTTTCATACTCACTGGTCAACATATCAATCCTACTATCCTTCACATCTCTAGTACCCTCATAGGTGACTTCTCACTTATCACATACCTCCTTATCAAAAGGACATGTCATAACTTTATAAATTCATTAACATCAAGTTCACATTAGAGATTATTCATGGCAGTAGCATTTATACTAAGAGCTTTCATATCATCATCAGTACATTCTTCTTCAGTCTTAGGAACTCTAGTTTCACCTTCAGTTTTCATAGGAACATAATTTCCCTTAGAGACAACTCTCCACACCTTCCAGTCAATATTCTGAAGATAAATATGCATCCTCTATTTCCAGAAGGTGTAATTGACACCACTAAAAACCGGAGGACGTGTGGAAGAGGGTCCCTCAGGGAAAGGGGTTACAGTGTTATGAACCATCTGGATCTTTTGCTGAAAAACGTTTAAGTCCAAACTACTAGGCTCTGATACCAATTTTTAGCTATACTGTAATCCCAATAGGGGGGTGAATTGGTATTTTAAAATTTCTCCCCTAGGTCAATTAGCCAGTAGTAGTATTACACAACCCTAGGGTCAATCTAGTGCAGATATAAAATAAATCAATATATGTGTTGATATTAAATTACATAAGTAAGCTAATTACAAATGCTAGGTAAAGTAGGTAAAGAGAGATAACACTAGATATGTTATCGAGATTAATGCCTATGTCCCCGCCTTGGCTCACAAGTACAAGGATTACACTAATGCTCACTTCACGGATGGAGCGGCCCCGAAATACAACAAAGTCAAATTAACATAGGGCTGACCTCAACCTTATACAACCAATCCTTCCGGTCTGGATCAACGCCCCCTCAGGCCATGCCTGGAATACAATAGAATCATAATACAATTTGTGTACAAAATATTTGCTTCTCAATCAAGTAGATTTGCACCAATAACAATCAATGCATACCAATAATGTAAGAACAATAAGCTCAGTGCTATATGTGTGCAATCAACACTCAACGGTAATAACTATATCCAATCAAGCACAAAAGTGTATCAACAAGCTAATCTTTGAAATTATGTATAAATGTAAATCTCAATAACAATTTAGGGTTTCAAATATTTCTACCAAGAGTATTCTAAATATCTCTAAAAAATATTTTCTCAATATTCAAGCACAAGAGATATTCGAAAAATGAGCTTGTGAAAATATTTTTGCACACCCAAAAATATAAGCTCAATGAGTCTTGCAATGAAGATGCAAAGACTCACTAGCTAAAAGATTTTTCCCACACACAGATTTATTAAATAAAATCTGAAAAAAAAATCTTTACTCAACTCTCAATCTGAAAAAAAAAAAAAACAACAACCAATACAATGAGAGTTTCTAGCAAAATAGAACAATGTATAATCACTCAAAGATCTCTCACAAAGATTGATTTAGCAAAGGAATGATTGTATGAGAGAGTATAGGCTTTGTATGAAGAAAAAGAGCTTAGAAAATTTCAGAGAATTGTGTTGCTAATCAAGGTGCTAATCTCCTTAATTGTGCAAATGAACCCATATATATATATATAGAAGACCTAAATTATAATCGTTGGGGATACATAGGGAATAATTAAATTTTTTTAAAAAGAGTTTAAGAAAATTAACCATGTTTAACCAATTAATCACGATAAATTTAGGCTAACCCAAGAGTTTCGGTCGTTCGAGTCATAGGTTCAATCGCCCAAACAGACAACAGAAAAAGTAACTTTTCTGTGTTCAGGTGCCTGAATAAGGTTTCGGTTGGCTGACCAATGTGATTTTCCAATTTGTCCGAGGTTCGGTTGCTTGGTCTCAAGTTTGGTATACAAAACTTGCTCATTCGGTAGCCCGAGGGTATTTTGAACGTGAAGTTCGAGCGTCCGAGTTGTTGGAAAAAGTTAGGGTAAATGTTCGGTTGATTGTGGACACTCAGTACATTATGGGTTCAGTCACTCGAAGTCAGGTCAACACGTTGACTATTCAACGATTCGATCAACCAAGGTGTTTTGAACACCATGGTTAATTCGCCTGAAGCCCTATAATTTTTATACCTTAAGTCCTATTTTGATTCAATAGTTTTCCTTGATAGTATATGTGATTTTGGGGACTAACCTAAGTACAAGTGCTAGGACCTAGAGTCTTTCTAAGGTCTTCGAGCTTATCAGTTCCAACATGCATGATATGCATTAATTATTACAGACCTTTCCTACTTAAATATTGTAGACCCAAATAAAACTTAATATAAATTACAACAAATAAATCTTCTAGGTCTTCTTTTGCTTCAAGATAATATATGTCATTATATAATCTTGCTAATATGAACCTACACACAAATTTGATAGACATTAAATAACGGAGTATTTGTCATAATCAAAACAGGGTATGACCTATAAGGTCAACAAGCATCATAAGCACCATTCCTGGGGTGAGGTAAGGGGAATAAATTATGTTAGGAATTTTTTATAAATCAACCAATTAAATTGTAGTATGAGATTACATGAATTATATACATATTTTTTTGAATATTCTAGCATATGAAAATTGGATTTTGCTTTATTATTATTATTATTATTATTATTATTATTATTATTATTATTATTATTATTATTATTATTAGTTTATTAAATTGGCGTTTGTGAGTTTAGGGATTTTTATAGTAATTGTATTTCAAAGTTTAACTGATTTAATTAAAGTATTTGATTTCTAGATTATTGAAGTAGACTTTTTGAATGATTTGACCGGTTAAAATTATTGGTTTGATTTATTATACGTATTTTGTAAAGAATTAAAGTGTAGGGTTGGTTATCTCCGTTTTTCCTTTAAATACATATTTGTAGTTAAATAAATGGCGGAGATAATTAAATCGTAGTTTTTCGGTAAAAAAGATACTGAAAATAGAACGACCAGTTTTCCAGTAATTTATATAATTATGAGAAACACCTAAATCATGTGGCATGAGAAAGAATATTATTGTTTAATTAAAATTATGAGTTTATATTATGATATATTGATATACTGAAATGTGTGGGCATTATACTATTTTTGGAATTGTGGAAAAGAAAATAAAGTATAGAGTATTATTAATGTTAAACTACAATGTATGGTTTAGGAACTCCGATGGACCATAGAACGCTCAGTACCGTAGCTACAGTAATGAAGAGTAGAGTGCAATCACACGTCTCGAGGAGAGTGTTGGTATTGAATAGTCGATTGGGCCAATGAAGTGTAGAGTTCCCCTTGGAGTCTAGACCAGCATGGGAAGACTAGTTGCACTAGCAGAGATGAAGTATAGTTGACTTAGCCAGCCTAGTGGCAGGCCGGCCATGGTTAAGTCCAGTGTCAGGATCAAGCGCTACCGATTCTTCTAAAACCAATTGGTGGTAGAAGGGGCGCAACCTTTTCCTTTAAACGGCAGCGCAGAGCCCCGCACTAAGCGTCTGGTGGACATGAGGGGTTGCACCCATTCTAAGTAGGGGACGGGCTGGCACGCCAAGCACTGTCGAGCTGGGGCCCACTGCTATGATCCCTCGTAAGAGGGTTGACTGCTGACTTCCCATAAAGCCAACAATCACCCCCCCCCCAAACAGCTATCTTGGGAGCGCTCGAACCCGTGACCTCGCTCTGATACCACTTGTCAGGATCAAGTACTACCGGTTCTTCTAAAACTAATTGGTGGTAGAAGGGGCGCAACCTTTTCCTTTAAACGGCAGCGCAGAGCCCCGCACTAAGCGTCGGGTGGACATGAGGGGCTGCACCCATTCTAAGTAGGGGTGCCGACGGGCTGGCACGCCAAGCACTGTCGAGCTGGGGCCCACTGCTATGATCCCTCGCAACAGGGTTGACTGCTAACTTTCCATAAAGCCAACAATTGAAATTAGGAATAGCTTCCCAAGAGGGGGGGTGAATTGGCTTTTAAAAGTTTCTTTTAACTTCTTTTAAGAATCCTTAACTTCTTTAAACACTTAACCAATTCTTTAACTTGTTTGTTTAATTTCACCAATCACACAAGAACTTAGTTCTTTTATCCAATCAATAACACAATTAAACGACCAATCAATTAAACACAATTTTCAAACCAAACAATCAATTTATTTGCCAAGTACAAGTTAAACATCAAACAACCAAACCAAGATATAAGGTATTCAGCACTTTGGTAATATAAGATCTTGAGATTGTTTGTTTATTTATATAAGCCCCATGATTATGAATTTGAAAACCTTGTGAAGAATGTAATTTAATATTCAACAATCCTTTCACAAACACAATAAAGCTTTTGTAGTCAGCCCTAGATATAAATTTTAATCAAGCCCTGTATATATGGATTTGCTTAATATGATGTTCAATACAACATTCAATCACTTTTTCCAAATATTTAAAACTCAAATAAACTTTCAGTTAATTTATCTTTGAGTGTTTAACCAAGAAACGTACTCCCATATGGTTTCCGCAAGATATGGTTTCACCAACGTACTCCCTTTCGGTTTCCGCAACCCAAATCAAAATTAATCTTTAAGTTTACTTGATTTTCAAATATGCATAGTATATTTGATTTTCAATTTAAATCATCCACGCAATTTAAATATGTACTGAAAATAAAGAATAGGGAAAGAGAGAGTGATGGAGATTTTTACGAGGTTCGACTTATACCCAGCCTACGTCCTCGCCTTTGGCAAACCACCAAAGGATTCACTAAACCTGTTCCGTTGACGAGTGGAACAAAACCGATTACAACATTCCTTGGTTAAGGCTAGAGCCTACCTTCTCCAAACAATACCTCGTTCGGTCACTCCTTACACAGGCTAGAGTCCGCCTCTCGAAGCAATATCCCCTTTCTTAGCCAATGATCCAAACACCTTGGAACGTCAATGAACTACAAGAAACATAAGATAAAATCTACATACAAGTATACTCTCTCAAAGAGCAAGTTTGTATAATTTCAGCACTATATACTTAAATGTAAAATATCAATAGGAAATAGAATGAAGCTCAAGTGCAGAATTCACCAATATCCTTCTTAGAAGAGGATTAGCAGTAGGAATTCAAAGGAAGAAGGATCAGCACTTTAGAATTCTCAGCAAAAGAATTTTTTAATGAGTGAGCAAGAGAACTTAGGAAGAACAAGAGTACTTTCAGCTCCTCAAAACAGATTTTTCAATTCTTTTTTTTTTATTTGTTTTGCAAAACCATGTATTTATAGGCTTTCAAACTTTTAAAAGTTTCCTTAAAGAATTTCCCTACTTATTAGAATATTTAAGGTTCAAACGGCTATGATTTAAAACATTAGAATTTTAAAAATTTGCCCGTTGAACAGTTTTTAAATGTCTAACAGTATTGACCCCATTTCAGTGTTTTGGCCATAACTTTTTTTGTATAACTCCAAATTAGATTTTCTTGGTGTCAAAATTAATATAAAAGAAAATGCTACAACTTTTATGTTTATCACTCTTTAAAATAATGAGTTTTTGATAGAGAAAAATTTGCCTCAATGCTGCTGTATAAAAACTGACAACATTTGGGAAAAAACTCTTTTTGGTGCTTTTTATTCCAAAAATGATTCTAACCTTTTTAAAATAAATTTTGACCTTATAAAAATATTTTTCAGGTATTTTAAAAATTATTTAGGTCTAATAATTTAACTTAAGAGTTTCAAAATATTTCAAACGATATTTTAAACATTAAAGCACTTACATGAGACTTCTAAAATATTAACATTCTAAGTTCTTGAGTCTTTATGCTTGGTCCTTGGATTGAATCCATCTTTTTTTCAAGCTTCCATATTCTTTTAGCTTTCTTACTTTGCCTTTCTTTGGCTCTTTTGACTTTAATATGCCTTGACTTTCAACAACTCATTCATGTCCTCATATTCTTCAACAAGTAATTCATGTCTTGGCTCATTTAAGCTTCATTTGATCCTTGTGAGCACTTTGACCTTAATTTCACATATGTGAACCCTGAAATATCATTACTCACACAAATACATTAAATTTCACTTGTTTGTTAGCATCAAAACAAGATAACAAAATTTTAAATCTTGTAAGGCCAACATCCAGCCTACGGGCCGCACAACCCGTCATGGGGGGAAGCATGTTGTTTATCCATTCAGGGTGAGTTCTTATACTCATATTTTGTAAATTTAACCAAAGTATAACAGAGTGAGTATATGAAAACAAAGCATATTTAACAGAGTATAACAGAGGAGAGTATTTTAGAGATTACAATTCACAGAGTATAGTTGCAAAATATTTATAGTACACAATTTATAGTTGCAAAAGTATTAATAGCTTACAGTTTATAGTATTTATATAGGTGTGAGTTATAGTTTGCATGTGAAAGTTATATATAGTAAAGTATTAAATGTATTTTATACTATGGCATTACATGTGATTGGAGTGAGGTAAACTCTTCGCCCAAGGGCTTGCTGAGTAAGACGAGTGCCTTGATAGGTATCATATGTAGCCACACCCAAGTTAAATAGGCAAGGTTATATAAGGTATTTGAGTAAAGAGGAGCTACATGTTATGGGCTTGTAATCTCCCCAATTCTCGGGAACTCTCGCTTATAAATAATGGTGTATGTGTGAGTATAGTTTATAAATGTATTAGCAATTGTTATTGTTTATTAACAAATGTTATTTTATGTGTACACTAAACTCATTGGCCACACACTAATTATTAATTTATTCCATCCTTACTGGGAAGTCTCTCACCCCATCATTATCAAATATTTTTTCGATGCCATGTGGAGTATGACAGTAATCAAAGTGCGCAACGGAAGCGTGGGTGGGGTTAGAAATAGTAGTGTAGATTAATTATTAAATTTGTTATTTATGATTTATTTTAAAATTTCCAAGGATGTATTAATTTTTTTATTGGAGATATTCTTGTAATAAAGGGTTTTTAGTACTCTGGTATATGAATATTGAGGTCTTCCATTGTGTAATTATTTTGGTATCAGAGATTTGTTTTTAAAATAACACTTCAGACCCTAATTTTGGGTTTGGGGTGTTACAGGATGTGTATTGATTATCGAGAAATAAACAAGGTGACAATTAAGAACAAGTATCCACTTCCTCATATAGATGATTTATTTGACCAACTCCGGGAAATACAAGTCTTCTCTAAGATCGATCTCCAATCTAGGTATCATCAGATGAAAGTCAATTCAGAGGATGTTCCCAAGACTGCATTCTAAACCAGATATGGTTACTATGAATTCTTGGTTATGCCATTCGGAGTGACTAATGCTCCTACTACATTTATGGACCTTATGAATAGGGTCTTCCATAAATATCTAGATCATTTTGTGGTGGTATTTATTGATGATATTTTGGTTTATTCGAAGAGTCCCAAGGAGCATGAGTATCATTTGAGGTTGGTACTTTAGGTGCCAAGGGAAAGGAAGCTTTAAGCCAAATTCAAGAAATGTGAGTTCTGGTTGGAAAAAGTTGCTTTCCTAGGACACATGATATCCAGGGATGATATTTCTATGGACCCAAGCAAGATAGAGGCAGTAGTGGACTGGGTGGGACCGAAAAATGTTCATGAGATCAAGAGTTTCTTAAGTCTGGATGGATATTACCTCCAATTCGTGGAAGGGTTTTTTAAATTATCAGGTCCTCTGACAAGACTGACAAAGAAGAATGTGAAGTATGAGTGGACATATGAATGTGAACAAAGCTTTTAGGAATTAAAGCAGTGAATCATCACTACGCCAGTACTGACAATTCCATCAGGGGAAGGAGGTTTTGTGATTTACAGTGATGCATCTCGGAAAGGATTTGAGTGCGTATTGATGCAATGGGAGAAGGTCATTGCATATGCTTCTCGGCAACTCAAGAAGTACAAGGAGAATTATCCTACACACGATTTGGAATTAGAGGCAGTGGTATTTGCATTGAAAATTTGGTGACATTATCTGTATGGTGAAAGGTGCGAGATTTTTATAGATCATAAAAGCATCAAGTACTTATTTATGCAAAAGGAACTGAATATGAGACAGAGGAAATGGCTAGAACTGATAAAAGACTACGATTGTACCATCAACTATCGCCCAGAGAAAGCCAATGTGGTAGCAGATGCATTAAGTCAGAAGTCATTGAAGGCATCAGTATCAACAGTAGTAACTCAACATCCAATCATGATGGATCTAGAAAGATTTAGGGTGGAAATAGTGGTGGGAAATCATCAGGCTTTCATTACTAGTTTGGTAATCCAACCGACCTTACTAGAAAAGACTAAGGCCGCATAGATGAAAGATGCAGAGTTGGTGAAGATTATGGGTAAGGTACAGAGTGACTTGAGGGTGGAGTTTAATATCTCAAATGATGGGGTTTTAAGATTTCACACCAGATTATGTGTACCCAATGATGTAGAGATTAAAAGAACAATTTTGGAAGAGGCCCATCGCTCCTTTTATACAGTGCATCCAAGAAGCACTAAGATATATCGGGATTTGTAAGAATCTTTCTAGTCGAACAACATGAAGAGAGAAATTTCCTGATTGGTAGAGCAGTGTCTTACGTGTCAGCAAATGAAGGCTGAACATCAGAGACTAGCGGGGCCATTGCAACCAATCCATATTCTTAAGTGGAAGTAGGAGCACATTTCTATGGATTTTGTCATAGGATTACCACTAGCACCTCATGGGCAATATTTTGTTTGGGTAGTTATCGACCGTCTAACAAGAACTACCCATTTTATTCCAATCAAAGTTAACTATTCCATGAATAGACTAGCAGAGTTGTAAGTTCAGGAGATAGTTAGACTACATGGCATATTGGTGTCCACCATATCAAATCGGGACCCATGGTTCACCTCCCAGTTTTGGAAAAAATTGTAGAAAACCTTAGGATCTCAACTTACCTTTAACACATCATTTCACCCCTAGACCGATGGACTATCAGAGAGAAAAATTCAGATATTGGAAGATATGTTATGGGCATGTGTGCTGGATTTCGAAGGAAGTTGTATTTAGTATTTGCCATTGGTTGAGTTAACCTACAACAATAGCTATTAGGTTAGTATCAAGATGGCACCGTACGAAGCGTTATGTGGTCGGAGGTGCCGATCTCCCTTGTATTGGGATGAGGTTGGTGAATGGAGAATTTTAGGACGAGAGATTATACAACAGACTTTTGAGAAAATCAAACTCATCTAGGAAAGAATTAAAACAACTCAAAGTCGACAGAAGAGTTATGCTAATACTGCCGATGGGAGCTAGAGTTTGATATAGGGGATAAGACATTTCTGAGGATTGTTCCAATGAAGGGAATTATGAGATTTGTGAAGAAGGGTAAGCTAAGCCCTAAGTATATTTGGTCATTCTAGTTATTGGAGAGGATTGGTTCTGTTGCTTATAGAATAGCGTGACCCCCGGTTTTATCTAGGATTCATGACGTGTTTCACGTGTCCATGCTCAAAAAGTACATGTCAGATCCTTTGCATGTGATAAGCTATGAGTCATTGGAAGTCAAGGAAACCTTATCATATGAAGAAGTGTCAGCTCAGATTCTAGATAGGAAGGATCAAGAGCTATGGACCAAGAAGATCCTGTTGGTGAAAGTACTCTGGTGTAATCATGCAATTGAGGAAGTCTCATGGGAATTAGAAGAGGAAATATGTCAGAGGTACCCACATTTATTCAACGAGGCCCAACGCTAGTTAGGTAGCTGTGACTGTTTAAGCAATTTCTTGGTTATTTTGAATATAGAATTGTTTAGTATAGGTCGTGTAGTTAGGGTCGTTTAGTTGTAATCTATCTGTTTTTGGTTTAAGGTTATGAGTGGTTTTTGGGAGAGTTTTAATTGACTATCTGTAATCTCCCAGAGGCCTTATATGTAACCACAGTATTCCTCCACCATATGTGAGGGTTATTAATAAATTTGGGACGAGACTGCTATGTGGGTGGCTACCGGCTCTTTCTAGAGTCGGGTGATCATTTCAAAAATTCCAGAGGTTGTAATAAGTGATGGTTAGCAAATTTCAAGGAAAAAATTTATATAAGGAGGGGAGGATGTAGTGATCCTAATAATAATAATAATAATAATAATAATAATAATAATAATAATAATAATAATAATAATAATAATAAATTTAAAATAATTAATTAATTAATAATTATTAATTACGTAATATAATATAATATATTAATATATTAATATAATATCATTTTATAATATTATATATATATATATATATGTATATAGGTTAAAAGTATCCTGAGAATTGAAGATTGAAAATCCCCCCTTAGCCAAATGCTCTCTCTCTCTCTCTCTCTTTCTTAATTTCTCCTCAATTTTTCGGCCAAATTGAAAAAGAACATCATTTTCGGGTCCCAATTCTGCTCTTCAACATTTTAACTAGAGAGATTTCGTCGTTTGGACGTTGTAGGCACCACTGCAAGGTTAAGGTAAGGGGAATAGATTATGTCAGTTTATTTTAGAAATTTAACCGATAAAATTTGAGTATGTGGATGATTTTAGTTTATTAAACATGTATTTGGGAAAAATTAAAGTGAGTTAGGGTGATCATCTTCTTTTTCTTGAAAAAAATATATTTTTGTGTTGAATGAGAATGGTGGAGGTGATCATACCTTTATTTTTAGCAAAATATGCCGATCATATTATGATATTAATACCCAAAATTTTGTGGCATGAGAAAAATTTATTATATTGCATAATTAAACCTGTTGGAATTTTTATGGTATTGTATGGTAAAAGTGGTGGTGTTATACTAGTTCTAGAATTTTTGAGAATATGTGTATATTGTGAAATGACTATTTAGAATTATGTGTTGAGAAAATTGAGATTATATTGAGAACACTGTATTGAGAAAATGAGATTGTGAATTCTATGTTGAAAAAGGAGATTCATGTTACTGTTTTATTATGTAAATTGCATTATATGGTTTAAGAACCCTGATGGACCAAATGTGTTGAGAGGTCGGTACTGTAGCTAGTGAAATTGTTCGTGTAGCCACACTGTTGTGAAAGTGTAGGCGATGGACAATTGATTTGGCCTAAGAAGGGTGGTGTACCCTCCTGGTGTCTGGACCAAGTTGCGGTAGGCAAATCGTACTACAGACATCTAACGCCCTGAACCCACAACTGGGGTCCAGAGTGTTATTTTAAATAAATCTCTAATACCACAACTATCATACAAGCAGCGGAAACAATTTAAAACTCCAATACATTACCAGAATACTAAAACTACCATAGACACATATGTATTTCCATGTTTATATATATATATATATATATATATATATATATTACATCTCAACATAAACAAAAACATGATAAACTAGCGTCTCGCTTACACTTACAATAACTACAAAATCTAAACCTAGCCCCGAAACTCGCTAAGCTAGATTCCCTGTAGGTCCTGAAAAATGAAAGTATTTATTAGAGTGAGACACTTTTCAGTAAGACAATAGATTATCATCAGTGTGTGGATAACATGAGTTTTAATGTAGATAAAATAAAACCGTTAATTTAACTTTAGATAATATTGCATTTATAACTGTAACTCACACCCATAATTGAAAATTACACATTTACCTACAAAACATAACTCTGGCTCAACAAACAATCCCATTTACATAAATTTATATAATAAATAGTAAAACGATGTCCTCATTTCCTACCAACGTTTTAGTGCACGTAATAAACAATATAACAACCTCTTCATTTTCTGCCAACGTTATATTGCAAATTACATACCAAACAGTATAACAACCTCCTCATTTCCTACCAATGTTATATTGCAAATTACATGTCAAATAGTATAATGACCTCATTTCCTACCAACATTATACTTCACAATATAACGACCTCCTCATTTCCTGCTAACGTTATATTGCAAACCTTTTCAACACTTCTAGAAAACTAGATCACCATGATTTTCACAATCCCCATATTATTCACAATATCTCAAGTACCCAGTGTAAGATCCATGCTCGGTATATAACCACATCTCTGTATACAATCATAACTCAGTATAAAAACACAACTCTATATATATATATATATATATTCATAACTCATTATAGAATCCATACTCAATATAAAATCACAATCCTATATAAAATCACCATTTCACTGTATAATATCATAAAGAGATCCCAACCGATTTAATTCTGCAATTATAACAAAGTATTCTCATGCTACATAATTTGAGTGATAATTCATAATATAATAAACTACCCAAGAAAAATATAATTTACTGAAAATAGGGGTATGATCATTTTCATAATTTTATTTAACTCGTAGGATAGGTTTTATAGGAAAAAAGGAGATGATTTCCCTAATTGCTTTAGTTTTCCTCAAATACATATATAATAAGTAAAATCATCATTTTCATACACCTAATTAAATCAGAAAACCATATAAGACATTTCTGTATCCAAATACTCCAGTTTAATCTATTCATATTTCAAAATAACTGACATAATCTAGTCCCTTTACTTTATCCCTGGAGTGGTGCCTACGATGCCCAAATAATAAATCCACTCCGGTTAAAACACTGAAACTCGGAGCTAAGATCCAAAAATGGTGTTTATCCTCTAATTTTGCTAAGAATTGGAGAGAGAGAGAGAGAGAGAGAGAGAGAGAGAGAGAGAGAGAGAGAGAGAGAGAGAGAAAGATATTTTTTCCCTAAAAATAAAAGCTAACTCTTATTTATAAGCATGTTGGCCTGGAGGAAATCGTCGACGGTTTGGTCACTTACCCCACCTTTTTACCGTGTTAGCCTTGGTGTATTCCCAAGAGGGGGGGTGAATTGGGTATTAAAAAAATTCTTCCCAGGTTCAACTAATCTAGCAACAGTAATACTCAACCTAGGGTCTGTCTCTATACACATAAACCCAAATGTGCAAATAAATGTAAGAAGCAAAAATTAAATCATGCGCAATATTCACATTATAACATACATGTGTAGAAATATAAATTGCAGAAATATAAACAGTGCACACACGATATGTTATCGGGGTTCGCCCAACTGTACCTACGTCCCCACCTCTAGCTCACAAGCCCAAGGATTCCACTAATGTTCACTTAATGGGTGAAGCGGCACCGGTTACAACCAGGTCAATTTACGGGGCTGACCTCAATCTACATCCACACCTGGATGGTGCACCTAACTTTCCTAACCGGGTCTAAGTCAATCTGAGACTATTCAATAGGGCTAGTCTCCTTCTTCAGGCCCACGCTTGGAATACAACAATCAATAAAATTTGTGTACAAACAAATGCTTCTTAACTAAGCAGACTATGTACCGATTCAGCACAAGCACTAATTAATGCACCTCAAATAGATAGGAACTAAGCTCAATGCAATACATGTGCAGTAACACTCAATCTAATATCAATGTTCAATCAAGCACAAGAGTGTATTGACAAGCTAATCTTTGAAACTAAGTAAAGATAAATCTCAATCAAGGTTTAGGGTTTCAAAGATTCAAGCCAATGGAAATTTAGAATATCTCAAAAATAGTTTTTCTCAATATCAAAGCACAAAGAGATATTCAAATATGATTTCATAAAGATATTTTTGCACACACAAAATACAAGCCCTAATAAGTCTTGCATTGATAATGCAAAGACCCACTTAGCTCTAAGAATTTTCCTAACCAATGATTTATCAAATAAAATCAAGGGGGAAAATTCTTTTCCTAACCCTCAAATAAAAATCAAGTGCACAATAACAAGTGAGGGTTTCTAGCAATAATACTCTATGAATAAAACACTCACAATGCTAGATATATGAAAGGAATGAAGGTATTTGAGTGTATGGGCTTAGTATAGAAAAATAGGGTTTAGGATTTTTTAGAGAGTTTTTTTTTTTATAATCAGTTTGCTAATCCTTAACTAATCCAAGCAAATGAGCCTCTATATATAGAGAAGGGCTAAATTTTGACCGTTGGGATATGATGGGAATAATTAAAAAAGTTTTAAACTAATTTAACCCAAATAACCCCGTGTTACCGCAATTAAAATTATTTCAACCCGACAGTTTCGGGCGCCCGACCCTTGGTTCGGTCACCCGAATAGACACACTCAGAAAAGTTCTTTTTGAAGTTTGGGTGCCCAAGTATGGGCTTGGTTTTCTGAACCGAAGGTGATTTCAAAAGACTACGGTTCGGTCACCTGATCCTGAGTTTGGTATGCCGAACTCATGTGTTCGGGTGCCCGAGGCTATTTTGACCATATAAGTTCGAGGTGTCGAGTTGTTGGGAAAATTCAGAATAGCGGTTTGGTCGCCCAAGGACGCTATGATCAAATTGGTTCAGTCGCCCGAAATTAAGTCAACACTCTAACTAGTTAAAGGTTCGGTCGCCCGAAGTGTTTTGAACACTAGGGGTTCGGTCGCCCGAAACCTGTTCATTTAGCCTTTTAAGTCCTGTTTTAATTTAATTGATTCCCATGATATTATATGTGATCTTGGGGACTATTTTACTTGTAATTGTCAAGACCTAAGGTCATTCTAAGGTCTTTGAGAGTGCGCCTAAAAACCTGGTGATCCTTAAGGTCATTTTAGCGGTCTTGAGCTTATCAGTTCCTATATGCATGATGTGTAGTGATTATTACAGACCTTTTCCTATATTACTATTACAGACCCAAATGAGCATAAATAAATTACAACAAATGAATCTTCAGGGTCTTTATATTCTTCAAGTCACTGTGTGCCGTATGATATTACCAATTGATCTTACACACAAACTCGACAAACATTTGTCATTATAAGAAATGAGATAGCACTCAAAAAGTCAACATACTGCGTTTTTATATTTAATAGGCCTCGGTAATTCAAAACCATCGATGGTTTTCCCTGAGCTTACAAAACCATCGACGGTTTGGTTATGTACCAAACCAAATTTCCCTTATTATTATTATTATTATTATTATTATTATTATTATTATTATTATTATTATTATATAGGTCTCTACAAGACATATTACTTTTGACTTAGTTTGGTGGTAAGCCAGTTAAGTCCAATCTTCGGACCGCACAACCCGATCATGGGGGTCATACATGATGTTAGTCCAATCAGGGAGCTTCTTGTATGTATGTATATATATATATATATATATATATATATATATATATATATTTATGCAAACAGGACTATTTATTGAGCCGAAGTATGTTTTGAGAAGAAAATATGTATTTTCAATTATATACGTGCGAGTACAGTTTACAAATGCTATTTCATTTAAAGTTAAATTAATTGTTGTATTTTGCTTACACTACAACTCATGTTAGTCACACACTGATGATAATCTATTCCATCTTACTGAGAGGTGTCTCACCCCAATATATATTTTCACATTTTAGGACATTCAGGGAGCCAAGCCTAGCGAGCTTTGGGGCGGGACTTAGATTATATAGTTGAAAGTAAGTGTTTGTATAAAACAAGTGACGTTTGTTATATGTTTTATGTGATGTAATATTAATACTGGGAGATACCTATGTATTTTGTGGAGATTTAGTACTCTGGTATGGAATTTGAGGTTTAGATTATTTTCCGCTACTGGTTTTAAATTAAGTTATGAAAAGGTGTACCCTATACCCCATTGGGTTTTCGGGTCACTATAGTTGTGATATCAGAGTTTATATTTATTATTATTATTATTTATTTTTAGGATCGTCACATTATGTATTCTTAATTAACAAGTTATTGCAACAAAAGTATGAATATATATTATACATCACACAAGTTAAAGAGTATTCTAATAATTTGAAATATCAATAGGATATCTACGTTAAATGAAACAAAAAATTGGCATCTTGCATTATCCATGCATATCCTATGACCTAAACAAAATAAAAATATTCCCATAAAATTTGTATCTTATTCTTGACATAAATTTCAAATGTTGCATTCTTAAAGAGTTTTTAAAATGTTATAAACCAAATCCTCTTTCCATAATAAGCCAAATACTTTACACTATGAATAAAGACTGTACAACAAGTTTAACTAGTCAATCAAGAGCAAAATGCTAGCTCACGACAAGAACAAATTCACAACCAAGTATACAGTAATGGAAGCATTAAACAAACAAAAAAGTATTCTTATTGTCACCCCTTTATGATTAAAGTGTGTACAATTACCTTTACTTAAAAAACTTTCTATGCCATTATCATTCTAATATAACGAAACATCAATGTGACCAATGTGTCGTAATTTTTATTTTCACTAGACAATATCCTACTCAAAAAATAAAAGTTATACTCAATTTTATATGATGACTATCCATTCCATTGGGACAAACAGTCATAAACAAGTATAATATCCTAAACAAGTTTGACTTGCAACATTAAAGAAAGATAAATTTATATTGACAAACCATAACAATATTTTTCCGTTCTATTTATCCCACACTTTTTTTTTATAGATATATTAGTTAGCTTATTGGGAAAATGTGCACAATGGGTTAACCTATCCCCCCATATGCATCCCCTAATCTTTATCCTATTACAAATCAACCCACAAAATTGGTGTCTCAAATTTGTAGGGTTGGTGTTGAAAATTCTACTTGTGAGTTTGTCTCATATTGGAAAATATAGTGGATGATGGGTGCTTATATATATGGTTGGACCCAAGACCCAATAGGTTTAAGCTTTTGGGTTAAGTTGGTGCTCATCCATGTGTATCAAGACTACCCATGGGCTCCTCCGGCATTATCAAGTGGTATCAAAGTCGATAGTTTGTAACTCTGGGTGAGTAATATCGTAAAAGTCGAGGCATGAAACTAATTTTGCTAACGTGCTAACAGTTGGAGAACCAAGTGTGTGACTAGGGCCAATAAGGATCATTTAGGCCTAGAAGATGGATCCGAATAGGGTCAAGACATGAGAGGTAGGATTGGTTCGAAGACACGTGGAATGCAATTTAAGACATGTAAGATGCGGGAGTAAGGCCGACTTGAGCAACTATTGGAGAATTAGGCTTGCTCCCATGGGAGAGAGAGACAGTTTCCGTTCGAGGAGGAGCAGTTGGAACTGACAAGTGATGGGGAGATTGTTGAGAATTTCACTTGTGATTTTTGTCCCACACTAGAAAAATAAAGTGGATAATGAATACTTATATACTTGGTTGGGCCCAAGACCCAATAGGTTTAAGCTTTTGGGTCAAGCTAGTGCTTACCCATGTGTATTAAGACTACCTATGGACTCCTCCAGCACTAACAAGTAGTATCAGAGCCTATGGTTCGTAACTCTGTACAAGTGACATCGTAAAAGTTGAAGCGTGAAGCTAATTCTCCATGCTAATAGTTGGAGGACTAAGTATAAGATGGATCCGAATAAGTTCAAGACGTGAGAGGAAAGATTGGTTCGGAGGCATGTGGAATGCAATTTGAGGTACGTAAGATGTGGAGGTAAGGCCCACTTGAGCAACTATTGAAGAATCAAGCTTGCTCCCATGAGAGAGACGATTTGTGTTCAAAGTGGAGCAGTTGAAACTCACAAGTGAGGGGGAGATTATTCCACTTGTGAGTTTGTCCTACATTGGAAAAATATAGTGGATGATGAGTGTTTATATATATGGTTGCTCCCAAGACCCAATAAGATTAAGCTTTTGGGTCAAAGGTGCACACCCATGTGTATCAAGACTACCCGTGAACTCCTCCAGTGCTAACAAGTAGTATCAAAGTCGATGGTTCGTAACTCTATGCGAGTGACATCGTAAAAGTTGAAGCGTGAAGCTAATTCTCCGTGCTAACAATTAGAGGACTAAGTGTGTGGGCAAGACCAATAAGGATTATCTAGGCTTGGAAGATAGATCCGAATAGAGTCAAGACATAAGGATCATCTAAGGCGTGGAAAATGGATTCAAATAAGGTCAAGACATGGGAAGTAGGATTGGTTCAGAAGTATGTGGAATTCAATCTGAGGCACGTAAGATGCCGTAGTAAGGCCCACTTGAGCAACTATTAGAAAATTAAGTTTGCTCCCATGAGAGAGACGGTTTTTGTTCAAGCAGGGCCGACCTGACCATAAGGTTATTGAGCATTTTTCCAAGGGCCCCAAAAATTTTGGGGCTCCCAAATTTTTTTTTTTTTTTAATGTTAACATTATTTATGATGTCATCTCTTCCAACACTCTTTTCTCTCACTGACAATTGACTTTCCCACTATCTCAAAAGTAAATGAAATTGTATTTTGAAAAGTAAAGTAAATGAAATTTAATTCTTTCTTTTTCAAGTCTCAATGTCTCATGACCGTTTGTCACAACTCTTAAAAGTTGAAATTGACTATATCTATTATATCTTTAAATATTCTATTGACTATTACACTGTCCCTCCCTCACACGATCTCAGGCGCTCTCTCTCAGTCATTCTCGTCTCTAACTCTCTATTACTCTCATCTCTTTCTCTCTATCTCTCTCACTCTTTTTGATATTTTATTTACACTTCAACATTTTCAGTTCTCTGATTTTCTATGATTTTGCATCCCAAAAAATTAGAAAAAATAATTTTAAATAAAAATAAAAATTAAACTAAATATAAAGAGGTTTTAATTAAAACATTTGCCTAAGGCCCTATATTGTGAAAATCAGACCCTGGTTCAAGGGGAAGCAGTTGAAACTCACAAATGAGAGATTATTGAGAATTCCAATTATGAGTTACACACTCAATTCTAGACTTTTGTTGGGGAATTTACAATCATTTTTCAACCCATAAATGAGTACATTCAAATAATTACGAGGTAGTTGCAATTAAAAAGAAATTGAAAAATATTATAAATAATATTCTCCCAACGCTCCCCACCAAAACCCAACCCACCCCCCCCCCCCCCCCCCCCCCCCCCCCCCCCCTTCCCTTGGCACCAACACAAAATGGAAGAAAAAAAACACTTTGGACCATATTTAAAAAGTTACAAAATATCAACTTTTCTTTTTAATATTTTTACATTTATATAAATTTTTTTTAAAAGAAAATTCCCAATGTAAGAATAAATATTCAAATAATAAATTTTAAAAATAATCATTCCATATCTATTCTATTTAATTAGAATAACAAAAAATTTTATAATCATGTTGAAATCAATTTTTCTTATCGTCGTTCCATTCATAGCCTTTTAAATTCCTTGGTGTATTGGTTTATGAGCTGAAGTTTGCACCGACAAGCATCCGCTTGTTGGGGAAAGACTTTTAAACCCTCCATGAAAAGGAAAGAAATTTGAACTTAAAAAACAATTTTAAGACTCATTTGCAACTTACAAAACATTTTTGAGAAAAAATTTATCTTGTCATGTTTAGTTATCATGAAAAATGACGAAGAAAATAAAAAATATATTATTAATTTTTATTTTTAAATATTATTATTTTAATAATATTTTATATGAAAATAAAATATAATGAAAAATATATTTCCTTTTTTTAAAAAATATTTAATCTAAAGAGAAAATTTGTAGAAAAATAAATTCCCTTATACTTTTTCTTTCTCTAAACAAAAGTCATTAACTGGAAACATTCTCCTTTTCATGAAGTGAAAAACTAAAGTTATATTTGATTTATCATTTATGGAACAAACAAGGTACTAACATAATATAAGTTAAACAGAATTACGACAATTTAGTTTCAAAAAAAAAAAACAACATGCACAATTTTATAGTATTTTAACATGAATTGACAAAATAAAAAAAAAATCAAAAATGATCATTTCTTATTTATTTTATAATAAAAATTAATAAAAAAATTTCCTGTTAATTACTTTAGGTTACAATATTTGTTTTTATTTATTTATTTTATAATCAAGTCTGTACACTGCATATTTTATTTCTAAAAAGAGATATTTCACAAACCAAAACCCGTAAAAAAAAATAAAACAAAAATACAAAACAATTCATTACTTGATTAGCAAGTACTTCATTATTTCATTTATTTATTTATTTTTGAGACTTAAAAAATTTCCATATTAGTAATTTTTAATACAAGCCCTGCAGCCAATACGAAATTTTTTCACACTACAACTGATTTGTGAAACAATAATAAAATAATTATTATAATAATATAATAATCTCAAAGAATAAAACATAATAATATTTTAAGATAAATGATCATATTATTTCAATCAACATGATCATTTATCTTTTTAAAAAATTTAATTATTCTACACGATTACGAGTTATCCATCTGTGACGTTAAATAAAATAAAAAAAATCTTTGCATGCTCATTATCTTTAAAATTTGGAACAAATGACACTAACCTCTCCTGAAATTAACAAAAAGACAACCTCTCCTAAAGTTTTAAAATTTTCAAAAACCTCCATTAAGGTTTCAAGAATTCCGAGAACCTCCCTCAAATTTATCAAAAAGACACAAACTTGCCCTTGAAAACAGACAAATTTTTTGAGAAAATATTTCTATCTCAAGAGAAGTCCATGATATTTTTAAAAAAAAGGTTCAAAAATTCCCCTAAATATCTTTAGCCCTAAATTTGTTTCCCATTCTTTTTTTTTAAACTATTATATTCCTATATAGTGACTATTCCATTCTCACCTTGTTTTGTTCTTCAAACAAAATAACATATGGGATATTCTTAAAAATTAATGAGTTAAAATGCTCCCTTGCTCACTAAATTTATATATATATAATTAAATTTTAGTCCAATAATTACAGTAGGGTTGCAGGTGATTCACTGAATTGGAAAAATTTTGAGTGCACAGCGACCACATTAAAAAAAATTGTTTCCCAATGACCAACATAGAACAATTTATAAAATTGAGCAAGAGACCATTTAGCCTAAAAAAAACACTGCAGGTTATCCCTTAAAACAAATAGACATTGTTCCAATCATTAAACACGACCACATTCAAAATGCAAATCCTGATACAAAGCAGATAGAAGGTGTTGTATGTTTCATGCAGTGAACCCACAAACAAGTAGAAGGCAATTTGCTGCAGGCACCCAGTCCAATACTTCAAATTTACTTGAATGAAAGCTTCCATACCTCCCGGACATTAGATGAACCATCCGTCACCTCAGCGACCAACTCGGCTGCCATAACACCTAAAGAAGAAGAGACATGTATGAACTTTCTAGCCACATAAAACCAGAAAGCGAAAATAATAAAAGCTAAAAAACAAAAGCCAAAGAATCCTTCCATCCTCCTAATTCTTGAATCATATAAGATGCATACAAGCTCAATAATTGGCATGGAATGCAAGCAACATCCAACCCAAGGGCAGTATCTTTCACTGCACACTTCCAGAATAGTGCACAACCCACAAAAACAACAGAAGATCAGGAAAAAGCATAAGATTGACAGAATATACCAAATCAACCAGTCATGCAGATTCTTGCTGCGCAGTACATTGCATGTAGAAAAAAAATTGCGCCACATGACCCAAAAGATAAAAAATGTGCCTGCAAAATGCTACCTTCACACAGCAGAAATGATACACAAAATCTATCAAGAATCAAGCAAAGTAATTTTGAATATCAATTTTGATGGTGTTTCTGTTTTCCGCCTGGCCTCCAACAGGCACAGGTGTTTCTGTTTTTCATTTTATTTTATTTTATTTTTGAGTGGTTGGGGGTTGGAGTTTAGCAAGTCCAGGCCACTAAGTTCCACCAAATAATTAAATTGGCCACTAAAAGTTCAAATAAGCTAAATCAACCACCAAAATTCTTAATTGGATTATTTTTAAACCCAATGTAACGTGACATGCATGTAACTACACCCTATAACAAATAATGCATTATCAAGAACCACAAATACAATTACTAATACAATTTTCCTTTTAATCAGAGTGCACATCATCCAATCAACAGTTAAATGGGCAACTGTTGCACCATGGCTCCACTAGTTAGTTGATAAAAACAGTTCTTCGTTATCATATTTATAGGGACTCTGTTAGTTCTTGAACTGATTGGAACACAATGTTACTTCAGCATTGATCCAGCCAGAGTGGTTATATACACTCCAATATATGGCCTTCTCTTTGTTACATTTTTAACACAAAACGCCCCTACCTCATTGTTTATCATTCATACAAAAGCCAAAGAAGCATGGTGCCTGCAAGTACTCAGGAGAAAAATTAAGGATAGATTAATAAGTCAAAAGCAGCCTTTTCTGCAATGAGTAGATTAATATAATTGAAATGCAGCCTTTTTCTGCTACATGAGTGGTTAATAGTCAATAAACAAGCGCATAACAAAGGGACCAGAAGGATAATGTGAGACTTCTAGACAACGCATTGTTGGTTCTGTAGACAGTCACAAGAATGGTCCATGGTGATCCATCACATGCAACTCCCATGCATAAAAAATTAGAGCAAAACCCAACTTCTTCTCTCATTAGCAATACTAGCAAACTTGGGGCTGGGTGCCAACATCACTTGCTCTACTTTGGATTAAATAAGCCCAATTTGAAACTTTGGATGGCCTGTTTCACACATTTGAAACTTCAGTAATTAATTTAGCGGTGGTCTAACTTTAGCAGCCTAAGGTGATGAGCATTTCGGAAAAAAGAAGCGTGATTTACATGAAGGGGAAAAAAATAAAAACAAAAAGATAATCCAACAATATTAGTGTTTGCATCCTTCGACTATATTGCTACACTTACCGCCCAAATATCATGCCTTCTTATCACAACTGCTTTTTACATGATTATATCAGGTGTGGTAAAATGCACACAAAGCTAGTCATGAAGATCAGTATGATTTTTAGATGTTGTAGCCACTATCACAAAACTGAACTCACCGCCCTTTTCTACTACAGAAAGGAAGCGCCTTGACCCACCACCCACTCCAAAATAGTGTTTCTTCGCAGCCATGTATGTTACTCCATAAGGACGGCTCATGCACTATAAATGGAGAACATTTTAAGCACAAAAGAAAACAAAATTAACGTGAGGAGAAAAGAACAGGTAAAACAAAATACCTTCTTTATAAGGTCATAGAGAGCTTGTAGATTAGAGGTTGAGTAAACAGTCTCTGCCATTAAAATAATATCATAACCAGGAGTTGGATCCACCCCTGAGCTGTTTGTGCCCTTCTCATTGTCCGCTTTACGAAGAAGTTTATGGACTTCCCTCCAGTCACCAGAAAAGAAACGAACTTCTGCCTTGCAATTCCATTCAGATGACTTCGTCACTGAAGTTTGATCATCCTTTGAGATATTTGCATAAACATTTGGAATAGTAAGACATTGCAGGACCTCAGCATTGAAGTCTTGAAAATGTATAAGAGCTGCACCCTGATGCAAGAGAAGAGGCTTAACACGCCAGAAAATTTTTGAACATTTTGGAAACCATAACAAGCAAGGCAAAAAATTTACCTCAAGGCATGCAAAGATCCCAGGAAGTCCATGACCACATCCAAGCTGAAGACAGTTGAGAGAAAATCCATAAGGAAATGCGAATTCATCCTTTTGTGGGATAAAATACTGTCTCAAAAGTATATTTTATACAGGTGAGCAGAAAAGACACAGAAGTCATACTAATAACTTCCATCCAATGATTTAAGGTTGGCATGCATCAAAGAAATTAGACTTTTGAGCAATCTAACACCACAACAGGAAATACTGAAATTACATATGCAGATAAACAGCCTTAAAATACATAATGCAAATTAGAAAAATAAAATTCCACATTACACATGATGCATCTTGTGTCTCCTAGCACAGATACAATGCACACATTCAACCATCACAAAGATGTAGCCAAGCTACTTTAATGTTTATAGCAATACATATGTAACATCAACACTTTCGCTTTCCACAGGAATACAGACTCCTGGTGATAGTGACAATACCCGCACATTATTTGTCCTCCTCCAAACTTGGAATAACACTCTTATTACTTGAGCAACAACTTCTTTGAAGTAAACAAATGAATTCATACAAGCTTGAGCTCAAGTAACTTGACAAGTTGAGTTGAAGCTTCACAATGCTACTAGCAAGCCTAATCAAGCTTAATTGAGCTTTTGTTATTTTTTAATATTATATAAGTGATATTTTATGCTTTATCCTAATGTTTATTTTATATTAAAGTCTAGCTTATTTGAATCAATCTCCAAAGAACCAAGCTCAGCAGTTCTAAAATTGAACGATGTGAGTCAAATCTTGAACTTGAATTATTGAATCGAGTTGAGCTCAAGTATCTAACGATGTCAACTCAAATACAACCCTAAGTCTACCATCAAGTAGGGCTTACAACCTTTGCACATAACTTGAATAAGAACCAACTTCAATGATGGATTTTTCAGAAACAATCCTTTTTTCTGAATGATGGAGGGCTCCAGATGTAATTAACTGGTTACCTCAAAGAAACCTAGGACAGCAATCCCCTTTTCTAGGCATCTACTTGCAGAATCAAACCTAGGATATTCGAATTTGATAGCTTGCCTGAGGGCTTACCCCTTACCACTAGGCTATCCTATCATTTGTGAAGAGTGAAATTTTCAGAAAGAATCTTAGAGACTCAAAAAACTTTGATTTCTTGGAAGGAAACCAGTGAAACCAATAAAACACCAAGGTCTCTTTTATTTCTAAAAAAGAGAACTTTCAAAGGAAAAAAGACCCACTGCTTTGCGAGGGTAGGAGGAGGATCATCATAGTGTAGCAGCCTTATCCTTTCTTTTATACACTATGTTTCCTTGGACTTGAACCCGTGACCAGTTGGTCACAAAGGAGCAACCTTACTGTTGATCCAAGGCTTGCCCTTAAGTCCCCTAAAAGCAACCAAGGGAAAAAGTCCGAAGAGAAGCAATAAACCCAAGCCTATCCCAAAGAAAAGGTACGGTCAAGGAATGTCACAAATGTGTGCATTCCTTCTCACTCAAACACCCCAAAAGACTGCAAAAATAGCATTGTTCTATAATCATCTTATGTTAGCCTTCCCAAAATGTCTAAATGAAGTAAAAAGCCTCTACCTAATCTAAGTAAGCCTAAGTCTCTACTAAAGAAACCAAACGACCTATTCCATAAACTTCAAGCAGCTAAGGATGCAAAAAAAAAAAAAAAATGTGACAGTTAATCTCAACACTCCGCACATAATGCAGAGAGAGAAAGCCTTACAGTGCTTCATACAACAAATTTGTTATGCTAAACCTATTAAGGACTGCTAACCAAATAAAATGTTTAACCTTAGAGGGAACTTTAGCTTTCCAATTATGACAACCGAGTCAATTCATCCAATAAAAAAAAGATTTACAAGAGAAAACCCCACAACCATCCAAAGTCCAAACCCTATAATCCCTCAAGGGATAAAATTGAAAAACCAAGCAAAGAAGGAAGCTCTCTAGCCTCCCCATCATCAAGATTTCAAAGAGAAATTATATTCTAGGAAGGATCATAAAATAATTAATAGGTGGTAGCTGCTATAGTATTAAAAAGGCTCCACTATTAGGGGATTGTTGTATATTGGTGGATGGGATGATGAAACATGATTACTCTGGAAATATTGCCAGCAACTGTTGATGATTATTTCGTTTCTTTATTCAAAGACTTGACCAGAATGGGGTGAGCTGAACATTTAAGGCTGACAGAATACTTATAATTTCAATCTCTTGGAGGATACAAAAAAATTCTTTCACTTTAAGAGAATGCTTAACCCATGGATTGTAGAGCAAATGAAGAATTTCTGGACTAGATAAGAGAACCATCCTTTGAGTTTAATTTTCAGGGTTTCAAGGTCCTTTTTAATAATGAGGCTTTTTGGTAAATAAGATGGGCTGTTTCCTTGTGGTTGAGAAATTCATGAAATCTGGTACAAACCAAGTCATGAGGATTCAAGATGGTGCAGAGTCATTAGCTTGGTGGAGATTGTTTAGAATGATGGAATCATTGGTGCTTGACAGTGCAGAGAGAGATATCTAACACAGCATGTACTTCCAGGAGATGTGCAAACTCTGGTTCAAAAAAAATTCAGGGAATGAAATCTGGAAATCAGCTCTTGAAAGGTTAGAAGTGGATCAGAGACCAAGTTTCACAGTTCAATTGAAGGAGTAAACTTCCGGTCCAGTCAACAATGGTGGTTTTCCAACGGAAGTTGCTGGAGTTGGAAGTCAAAGGCTGAAGAAGAGAACTATTCTGGAAATAGGAGATTAGTGAGGCATGATTCTTCGTCCAACAGATCCATTTTAAATTCAAATGGAACTGGCCTGTCATTTTGTCAAAGCAGTGGCCTGGGACACAAGGTTGGGTCATGTACTTTGCATATTTTGGCTTGTCTGATCTAGTAGTAAGGCTATCCAACCCAGCAAATGATCAGGTCCATAAAAGCAATACAGTACAGGTACTAGCTGGCCTCAGTTCATGTGCATTAGAAAGAAGCAAATGGCCAACACAATGAAAGGATCTCTAGGAGACACGGTTCAACAGGTTGATCAAACTGACAGAAGCAAAGACAATTGCAAAGCTGATAATCAAATTCAGCATATTGTCTGCATGGAAAAAGTATGTGCCACAGGACGTTCTTGTTGCTGATCGACCCTTGGTTAGCAATTGTGAACCAAGGAATATGGTGAAGAAGAGTTGAATTCTTCCAGTGGAAGTGTGAAGCAAGTGGAGGAAACCCCTATGGCTGAGGAAGCTTTGGTTTGCAATTGGCATAGAGTTAAGATGGGCCATGCGCCCTAGTCCATTTTATTTAGAAAATAAGTGGTAGGTTAGTGGTTGGTTGGAGGAGTGATTATCATTTTAAGGTTGGGCTCCTTTCTTTAATAAAGAAATTGAAATTTTTAAAAGATAATATTAAGGTGTGGAATGAGGAAGTTTTTGAAGACTTGAGGATGAAGAAAAGATATTGTGAGGGGGATTGGGATTTAGACTGGATTGAAGGGGAGGAGCTTTTGAAAGAGAAACGGGGAGAATAATTTGAAAAATCAGTTAAGAGGAGTTTTTATTGAAGGGGGACATTAGTTGGAGACAGAAAGAAAGGAGCAAGTGGGTAAAGGGGGAAAATTATAAAACTTCCTTCTTCTTCCTTTTCTTCTTCGCTTTTCTTTTGTATAGGGTTGCCAGTGGAAGTAGTAGCAAATATGATTGGAGAGAGTTGATAAAGACTAGTTATACAGTTCATGAGTTGGGAGCTATTGCAAAGGAGACTACTCCCTTTTATAAGGTTTTATTTGTTGGTTTATGATCAACAGATTGGATTGGAATCCTATTTCTGAGTATGAAGTGGTGTTCTGTATGTAGGTGAACAAAGTGTCTTGCCAGGATGGCTTTACTGCTTTCTTTCATCAGTCTTGTGCCCAAAAGGATAATCATTTACATAAAGAGAGAAGGCTAATTAGTTTGGAGAACAGTGTGTAAAAAATTTTGATGAAGGTATTATCGAAAAGATTGAGTGGCGTGTTGAGTACTATAATTTCACCCACCTAGGCAGCATTTGTTGGAACTAGGTACTCTCTTAGATGCTGTCTCAATTGCCAATACAGTTGTAAAGGATGCCAGAAGAAGGGATAGAAATGGACCTGTCATAAGTTGGATTTTGAGAATGCTTATGATGGAGTTCGTTGGGATTAAGTAAGATGGGCTTTGGAGCACTGCAGGACCTCCCAGGCCGCAGGATTCCCCTGCTTTGCCAAGCAGAAACTACCAGAGGAGTTGCCGACTTGTTGGAGGAAGATCCTTGCTCCTTCAGTTTGCACCCTCAGCCAAAAGGGTTTGGCTGTTGGCACCCCAACAGTAATGACGGCACTGCCAGTCACCAACGAACCACGCACCACTGCAAACAGGCTTGTTGAAGAGAACAGTTGAAGACAAAGTGATCACATGCCCAACCAAGATTATAGTGAGAGCTGCTCAATGGAATTCATTGATGTGCGACAGAGAAGGTCACTAAGCTATCCAGCAACACAACCTTGGATTTTTTTGCAATGGCTTTCCTTGCATCCTCCTTATGATCTTCCAAGTTCCAGGGTCTGCAATTTTCACAGTGATGCCTTCGGAGAACCATGCAAATCAAAAACCATGGGTGAAGAAGATTTTTGAGTAATGGGATGCAAGGAAAAACAATGGATTCCAGCAGATTTTCGAACCCTTTTCAGTTCTGTCTCTGACCTTTTGGTATTTATTTAGATTTCTTGTTTTTTTTTTTTTTTTGTGGGGAAGAAGAAAAAAAAAAAGGATCAGTATTTTGACTTCATGGGGGACACCCAGCTTTTTAATGATTAAAACAAAATTCTCTTTGAAGGAAGAAGTCAGTGGTTTCAACATCATCAAGACAAATACGACACGTCATTATTCCATCTTGCTCTCCTTTTGGGAAGAAAAGGTGGGATCTTTGTGATTTCATCTTCACCAACACTCCACTTCCATGGGTGAAAGTGAAACCCTCAAGACCCCAAACCATTTCCTCTTGAGCTTGGTTAAAAAACAAATGGATTTGGTCATTTTATTTCTTTGGAGAAGATTTTGAACGAAGGGGCCATCCATAGGATATGCATGCCTGATGGAAAGGAAGCTTCAGGGTGGAAGAATTTGATTGATACATTGGAGGGAGTGGCGGCAAACAAAGCCAATGAAACAAACTCAAGGAGACATGAGGTGAAAAAGGTAAAAAAGGATATAAAGCCTAGATGTTTGGATTACGGTTGTTTGAATGTAACTCATGGAACAATTTTCTTGGCTGCGAGATCCAGAGGCAATTAGTTTACCACCATTTGGAAGCTCTTTGGCAGTGGCAATGGAACTTTTCAAGCAGGTGGAGACGAGGAAGACAATCTCATAATTTTGGAAAGAGGAATCAAAGCAAGAATTCATGGGTTCCTGACAGCAAATCAACATATATTAGAAGTTGAAACAATTTAAGAGTGGTGATTGTGCAGCAGGGTGATACTGGAGCGCGGAATTTCAAGGGTACCGGGCCCAGCATTCATGATAGACCCAATATCAGATTGCATATTTAACTAAAAATGGGCCTCAGAAACTGAATGAGCCTAAGATGGTTAATGAGCTTCAGTCTAATGAAGTCCAAATGCCTAAGGAGTTTTGCGTGGATGAGCCAAGAAGATTCTTGTCGTTATGTGAACCAATTGAGCACAACAGAAAGTGCAACAGAAAGTAGCGATCAAATGCTCTATCTGGAGTTAATGAGAAGGCTTCAAAGAGAAGTCCATTGCAAAGAACAAGAGTTTCATAGAAACCGAGCTGGGAAGCTAGAGAAATTTTCGGTTAGGGTGAAGCATGAAGAGATTCTATCGCCACAAAAACCGATGGTTAGCAGACTTTCGGAACTACACAAGAAGGTGAAAGAGTTGGTTAGGGCTGGGAATGAAGAAACGAAAAGGAAAGGGAAGGAAGTATGTAATTCTTTCAAGCCTCTTTCTCCCTAAAAAATTGTTGAGGAGACAGTCAATTCATTCTTATGACTCTGAGGAGGGGGGCTTGTTACTGGATCAGTTGAGGAGCACAGAAAACTCTAACGTTGAAGAAGGTGAGCCATCCCAACAAATTGGCAAAGCGAAGTATTTGGCTGTATCAAATAATGTCTCCTCAGGGTGTTACCTAAAGGGAGGTCAATGTTCAGATGGGACCCTAATTCTAAAGGAACCTTGTCTTTCTCCCATAAAGGTGGAGGTCTTCAATCTTTCTATCCTCCCAAATTCAATCTTTGAATCTTATCCGACCAAAGTTCATAACCTGGGCAACATTAAAAATCGTGGGGCTGGCCTCACAAACATTGCCAATACTTCTCCCTACTCGTAAGCTTTCTCTCACATCTTTTAATTCTTTTTTGTGCCATAAGGAATCAACCATTGGTGGTAAATTCCAAACCATGGACCTTCTAGGTGATGAGAAGGGCAATCATGAATCTCAAAACCTTCCTGATGAGTTAGATCTTAAGCTGGTGAATTGTCAAGGTGAAGTTGTTAGGATCAAGGGAGTGGGAATAGGAGAAAAAGAGGAAATCCTCTAGGTTGAGTAGGGAACAAGGTAAACTTGCCTCCACAATGAACTATGTAAAGAGACAGAGACGTCTAGGTAATAGCAAATTTAATCAATGAAGGTTCTTTATTGGAATTTTTGGGTGCTAGAGTGCATGAGAAAGCCAGAGTGGTTAAAGACTTGATTAATAGAGTCAGTCAGTTGGGGTGAGGGTTTTAGGTGAAAAAAGGAGGGAGGGTTGGGTCTAGGGAGTTAGTGTCTAAAAACACAGCTCTTTTAACTAAATGGCTATGGCGCTTCCCTCTAGAAGAATATTCACTTTGACATAGAGTAACAGAAAATAAGTTCAGGTTGGATGAGAATGGGTGGGATAACAATGTTAGTTTAAGATGTTCTTTAGGTAGTCCATGGTGGTCCACTTCTAAGATTTATCCTTCTTTCATCCCTCCCGCTACACTTAAGGTGGGAAGGATTCTTGGATCTGTTACAAAAATTCTGTGACGGCTTCTCATCTTCTTTTGCACTCTGAATTTTCTGAAGAGAGCCATTTGTGCTTCTTCGGTTAGTAAATTGACAGCTATTTCTTTCAAAGGCTTTGGTAGGAGAAAGGATAAGGCAGTCCTATGAAAGTGTGGAAATCAGTGGAATACTCACAGTTTATGGGGGTTATGGTTGGAGCATAATGCAAGGATATTCAATGGGAAGAAATTAATTTGGGTGCTAGTTTGGGGGGGAAAAATCAGTATTTGGCCTCACTGGGGTGCGCTGGTTTGTTTTGTTTTTTTGTTTTTTTTTTCAGATGAATTAGTTTCCACGAGTTACATAGAGACTGGAGGAAAATTTTGGAATGCTGATTTTTTATTTTTTGGTATTTGTTTAATTCTTTTTTTCCTGGATTGTTCCAGGCATTTTTAGGGAGATGTCTAATTCACCCATCTGTAAATTCTCTCCCTATTAATGAAATATTCTTTTGCTATTAAAAAAAAAGAAAAGCCTCTCTCCTAATATCTTGTTTTTACAAGAGTCTAAGGTAGAGGTGGTGCATAGCGTTTCAGTGAGGAATTTTTGGGATTTGAGGCTTAGAGCCTGGACATTCAGTCCCTTCTCAGGAGTTTCAGGCGGGCAAATTATTGTGTGGGATATGAGAGTTGTTTCCACTAGGGACTGTGTGATGGGGGGTTTTTCTATTTCTGTGTTGTTGGAAGTGAGGGGATCTAGGAATTGGTGGTTTACTTCTATTTATGGACCAAATAGGCATGCCATGCAAGATTCTTTTTTCGATAAATTAGCCAGTATTTTTGGTCTTTGTAGCCTGCATTGGGTGTTTGGAGGGGATTTAATGGTATTCTCAATGCTAATGAGAGGTTAGGGGACACTAGGGTGACCAATAGTATAAAGGGGTTTGATTTTTTTATTTGTGATTGTGAGCTGAGGGATGTAGCCTTGGGTAATGGTCATTTCACACGGGTTGGTTCTGGGCTAGGTTGTCTTCTTCCCGGATAGAACGCTTTCTTTTTACTAATGAGTAAGAAGATATATTCCCTAATATAGCCCAAAAGATCGTTGTCAGACCTACCTTAGATCATTGTCTGATTTTTCTGGATGCTAAGTGCTAATCCCATGAAGTGGGGTCCTACCCCCTTTTTGGTTCGCAAATATGTGGCTGACACGCCATTGTTTTGGGGACTCCTTTATCTCCTGATGGAGAAAGTAGCTTCCAAGGGTGGACAAGGTTCAAACTAATGAGCAAGTGGAAGCTAGTGAAAGACAAATTTAAGGTGTGGAATAAGGACATTTTTGGAGACATTAAAGAACAAAAAAATGTGATTCTTAATGAAATTTAAGGCTTGGAAAAATGGGAAGATTGTGGTTTGGCACTTTGGCTAGAGAGGAAGATAGAATTAGAAGGGGTCACCTTAGTGATGATTTGGATTTGATATTTTTCAGGAAGGCAATAGTTGGAGACAGAAGCCTAAGAGTCAAGTGGGTGAAGGATTGGATTATAATACCAAATTATTTCATAGGGTAGCAAATGAGAGAAGGAGGAGGAACTTTATTAAATAAGTAGAGCCAGATTGGAGGGAAAATGCATGATTCCAAACTCAATGGGCAAGATATTACAAATTTTTAAAGATGCCAGAATACTGAGATATCTGAGACTAGATTGATCATTGAGGGGTTTGATTGGTGCCCTATTAGCAAGAATTGTGCTAGTTGGTTGGAGAGACCTTTTAATATTAATGAGGTGAAGGCAGGGGCATCTGAGATAGTGAGAGATGAGGCTCCAGGCCCAAATGGTTTTACCATGGCTTGTTTTTTTTTTTTTTTTTTCAGGAGAGTTGGGAGGTTATTAAAGATGACATTATGGCATTCTTTCACGAATTTCACCGCAATGGGGTGGTGGGGAAGAGTCTAAACTCTACTTTTAGCACTCTCATCCCTAAGAAAAACCAATCTAAGAAAGTGAGGGGCTTTCGGCCAAGTAGCTAGTTACTATTTTGTATAAGATTTTGGCTAAGTTTTTGTCTAAGAGGTTGAAGGAGGTTTTAGGAGGCACAATTACTTTGAGCAATCTGCATTCATTTAGGATAGGCAAATTTTAGATGTTGTATTGATTGCCTATGAAGTGGTGGAGGATGCGAGGAGGGGAGGAAGTGGGGCCTTCATTAAGTTGGATTTTGCAAAATCTTATGACATGGTAAGCTGAAATTTTTTAGATCATGTAATGGACAAAAAAGGTTTTTGGGAAGTTCCGAGACAATGGATGAAAGGTTGTTTTTTCTTTGGTAACCATGTTAATTATAGTGACTGTTCAACTAAGGATTTGTTTAGGACTTCGCAGGGGTTGAGACAAGGGGATCCTCTATCTCCTTTCCTCTTTACTCTTGTTGTAGATGTGCTGAGTTGTATGCTGAGGCATGCTCAAGGTCTTGATGTGATTCAGGGGCTTGAGGTTGGTATGGAAGAGATTGTCATTTCTCACCTTCAATTTGCGGATGAAAAACCTTTTGTTTCTTGAGTGCAGTGTTGTGAAGGTCCAAAAGGTTTTAACTTTGTTTAAAATTTTTGAGAATATTTCGAGATTAAAGATCACAATGTCCAAGAGTGGGGTTGTGAGTATTAACTTGAGTGAGGGCGCTTTAGAGACTTTTGCTAATTTAATGCAGTGTAGTACTTTGGATTGGCCTTTACCTTACTCGGGTCTACCTATAGATGGCAATCTTAACATTTCATTTTGGGGACTGGTAATGGAGAGAGTGGGTATAAAACAAGAAGGGTGGAAGAGGACCTATCTATCTTTAGGGGCCGTATTACTCTTACCAGTGTTGTTCTCTGCAGCATTCCCATTTATTTTATTTTTGTCTTTAGAGCTCTAGCTGAGGTGGATATGGCTTTGGAGAGAATTATGAGAGATTTTTTGTCGTCAAGTGTTGGGGATGAGAACAGAAGTCATCTAATTGAATGGGGGAAAGTGAAAAAACCTAAGTCTGAGGGGGGGTTTGGGCCTTGGGAGTTTGATGCCTAAGAATATCTGCTTAGTGGGTAAATGGGAGGTTCCCCTTGGAGGTTGACTCATTAAGGCACATGGCATAGATTGCATAGGAATGATGGGATACTAGGGTAGAGTTATTATTTCCTATGCTAGGTAGCTCAGTTCTTTTTTCCTCTTACTAGTTATCGCGTAGGGAACAAGAATCATATTCAACTTTAGGAAGATGTTTGGATTCTTTGTTCTTTCATCTTTCTAGATGGTCTATCTTATATAATGCTTTGATTAATGTTTTTTAGATCTTTGAGGAAGTATCTCTTTCTTGGGATTTTCATTTCTTTAGAAGTCTCAATGAGAAAGAGGTTGAGGATATGACTTCGTTATTGCATATACTTGATGCTTTTGTTCCTCAAATGGGTGGTGATTCGAGGATTTGGCTTGGGGATTCTCCTAGTTCATTTTCCACAAAATATATTCTTGCCCAGTTGTTGAAACGGTCAAATCCTTCTTGTTTTTCCTTGAATCACTTCATTTTGGAAGGCCAAGGTTCCTTGTAAGATCAGGGTTTTTATGTGAACTTTGACTCTTAATAGGCTTAATACTAATGATTTGCTACAACTGAAGAGACCTTACAAGGCCATAAGAACTAATGTTTGTGTGATGTGTTTGTAAGCTAGTGAGACGAGATTCTACATTGTAAGGTGGCTAGGCAACTTTGCGATTCTCTTTTCTCAGTTACTGAGGAGGCTTTGGTACTTCCCGAGACCATTGATAATTTCTTAATGGCACAGTAAAAAGGTTTTGGGAGGAAAAAGAGGGGAAATTTTTACGGAGATGTGTAGTTTTTGGCATTTTTTGTATTTTGTGGATTGAAAGGAATGCGAGGATTGTCAGCAGAAAAAAAAAAATTTTTGTGCAATTTCTTTGGGATAGAGTTACTTTCAGGGCTCTTTTCTGGGCTCATTCTTTGTGATTCTTTCAAGGAATGTTGTTATTGCATCTTCCAAGGGATTGGAACGAGGGGTTGATGTAAATGTTTCTCTTTTGTTCATTTTTGTATTATTTGTTTGTTAGGAGGACATCCCATCCTCCTCTGCATCTTCTAAGGGATTGGAACAAGGGGTTGATGTAATTTTCTTTTGTTTTTTTTTGTTTTTTTTTTGTATTATTTATGTGTTAGGAGGACTCCCCATCCTCCTTTCTTTGTAATTATCTCTTCTATAAATTAATGAATTTTCTTTTACAAAAAAAAAAAAAAAAAAAAGAGGGGCTTTGGAGATTGGTGGAAGAACCAAAACCGAAACCCAAAACCAAAAAACCAAACTGGAACTTCTTCAATCTGGTTTTTGATTTTTTGGTAATTTCTGTACACCCTTAGACACAACCTCCTCACCCCCTGACTCCCCACAAAAATTACCCACACAAAACCTCTGCCCATAGCCCTATCAATCATTATGCACAGAATGTCTATAACAAGAACAAAAACAAAATGGTACAGCAACTTCCATTCCCTCAATGTAGTAAACCAGGTACATGCACAACCAACCACTCATTCAATACCTCTACCTACTCCAAAATCATTCCTAGACAAAAAATTATCTAAAAATAAGCTTTTCCAAAATCTAGCTTGAAGATAACCTCCTTCCCCTTCCTTCTTCTCACATCCTCGGCCACCTCATTTGCAGCCAAGATGGCATCCTAAATCAGCCTACCACCAGCAAAAGCACTCAAAGAATAAGATAGCATCACTCAGAATAGTGCCCACTCTGCCAGCCAGAACCTTCAAAATAATCTCACACATGCCAGCCACCAAGCTAACAGGCCTAAAATCCTCTGATGTGGGAGTTGCTAGTAGTGCGGGTCTGTTACTAACCTATGTTGACGAAACAGGACAGCATCTCCCAACCTACTATGATCTCTAGTTGACTTGGTGGGATGGCCAGGAGGGACTTGCCTGTTATTCTTGATTTCCTTGATGTTCTCCTTTGACTGGTGTATCTTTTGTTATTTTTTATTCTTGCTGTACTCGATCAGCATCCCCGTCATGCCCTGCTTTTCTAATAATTCTTTGCTGATCAGGAAAAAAATAAGTAAGGAATACTCTCAATCATGGATTTTCAGAAGAAAAAAAAAAGTTCTCAAGCCTTAGCAACTATCCTTAGCTTTCAATGAAAAAATAGTAACATCATTCAAAGGACCATTTCAAAGAAAGCAAAAACCAAAATCATGCATTCCTTCCTGGAAGCACTCCACTTAATGCCACAACATAATAGGACACACACTTTCGTACTAAAAGCAACTAAGCCAGCCAAAACAAAAGTTATGTCAATAACAAAAATCTAGTGACAAATAAATAAACTATAATTTGAGAGTGCATAAGCTATGCATCACTATGTATCACATTGCCCACAGATCAAGTAGAAGGTAAATGAATATGCTGTTGCTTATACAATGTCAGGTACAATTGAAGGCATGACTGTCCACCAAATGTAATCAAAAGTTTGCTTGTCAGGTACATCATGAAGCAATATTATAATAACAAAGGGTACGAATCCTCGCTCCGACCATAATACAGATTCTTTCAAACATTTTTTCTTTTTGATAAAAAAGGAAGATTCCGTCAATAGATATAGAATTTACGAAAGGAGGAATAAGATATCTCTGGAGACAAACAGGAACAATCCAGAAATAGACAAATAAAAATAAACATGAGAGAAGAGATTATCAAGTCAGCATGTTCTTCCAATCTCTTTGAAACTCCTAGAAGCTTGCCTCTCTGAAAAATCCATAACCAACACACCACAGTGAGGCCAAGTACTTAATTTTTTTCCCAAACCAACATCTGATTTAATTTTTTCGTAGAAAATATCCGAGTATTGTGTTCCATCCATATTCCCCATAATACCGCAAAAAAAAAAAAAAAATATACACCTCCATAATGCTGCCTTATCCTTTCTTCTACCAAAGCCTACGAAGGATATATCAAAAAAGTCTTCCACCGGAGGAGTACATACCCAGCTCTCTCATATAAAGCCAAAAAGCATATTCCATATCCTCCAAGCAAATTCACATTGCATAAGAAGATGAGAAGCTGTCTCAGAGTTCTTGTAACAGAGGACACATACATCAAGAGAGAGAGCAAAAATTTTAGTATTTATCTTATTTAGTACAACCAACCAAGTGAAGCCTTTATTTTAGGGGGAACCTTAGCCTTCCAAATAGTAGAATAGAGCAGGAAAGGAGAGCTCAAATGAGTCAAAAATTAAAAAAAGGATATGCAAGAATACACACCTAACTGGTCCAAAGACCAAGAATGAACATCCCTCCCCGTAAAAAGGGTACTCCCATTCAATAAAGACAACAAAGATGACAATTCCACCATCTCCTTATTGCAGAGAGGTCTCCTAAAGTGGGGATTCTGGGAAACCAAAGGACTGCTTAAATCACCAACAACAAAAAAGAGATGGCTTTATTTTGCTCAGAGCGAAGATGAAAGAAATGAGGGAAAGAAGTGGAAAATGGTGTGTTTCCCAACCAAAGTCCTTACCAAAAATGGATATGAGAACCCCTCCCCACCTCAAGTTTAGTGTAAGGGGTGATGAAAGAAGGATAGATCAGAGAAATGGACCTCCACGTACTCCCCAAAGAACATCTTAAATTAACATTGGTATCCACCCGTTCTCATCCATCCCAAACTTACTTCTTATTTCTTTATGCCAAAGGGACGAATCTTCTAGAGGGAAGTGCCATAGCCATTTAGCTAAAAGAGCAATGTTTTTTTATGCCAGCTTACCAAGGGCCACCCAAAGATCTACAAACTTCATTCCAGCTCACTAGATGATCCTTATGACTACCCCCACTGGGCCACAAGAAGTCTATCATAATCCTCTTAAGCTTGCTAGCAATCCCCATCAGAATCTTAAAAACAGACAGGAAGCATAATGAGATGCTAGCAAAACAAGCCTGGATCCAAGTTATTCTACCCCCAAGAGAGAAGAGAGCTCCCTTCCAATCATCTAATCTCTTCGTCACCCTTTCCGCTACTAGGTTCCAAAAATATGTACGCTCTAGGGTTATCCTCTAAAGAGACTCCTAAGTAAGTCAAACACCAATCCAAAATACCTCGCCCCACTTCAGTAGCCCACTCCCTGACACAAATTCTTTCAAAAATTTTAAAACCCACATATATATATAGAGAGACAGAGAGAGAGAGACCACCACAAAGATTTCCTCCTCTTATTCCACCCAAAACATCTAAAATTAATTTGATACAAATCATCCAAAGTGCAAGAACAAATCTGCTATCCATCAATAACACCAAAAAGCTTATACTAATTTCCAAAGAGACCAAGCAGCACAAACAATGCAAGAACAAATGGCCCTAATTTTCCTAGCTAGAAAAAAAGATCGCACAAATATCTAGAGATAAATCTTTAACAAGCAAATTATTCATTTTACTCCTGCTCTGACTTAACAGGCAAAAAGCATTGCTTTGGAAAACCCCTTACAGCTTATGAATCTAACAAATCAAACAAAAATCAATGGCATAAATTTAAGAGGCTTTTAATTAAAAGTGTACACAACAAATACTCCAAATGACAACCAAAAAGCTCAAGTGTTTCAACTTCAATATTAAATCAAGAATCTAACCCCATATTAGCAACTGCAATCCATGTCATTTCTTAGTTTATACAAGAAAAACCATGGTTTTAAATAAAGGTCGTGACCGTTACGTAACCCCATTAAGCAACGATTTTTTGGGTTCCCAATACCATTACAAAATGCAAAATTGGTGGGAAGAAAAATCACGGTCATAGAAATCGTTATGAACTGTGACCATTACGTAAAGGCTGCCACGGCCGTTACATAACTGCTATAGGACTGTTACGCAACTGCTATAGAACTGTTACGCCAAAAAAATTATTATTATTTTTTTACTTTTTCTTCTCATTTTTGTTTTCCCCCCACTTTCATAAATCATTCTCAATATACTATGTGGCGAGAGAGGGAAACGATTATAACGAGGATGATAATAATACAAAATTTACTACTTTTTTAAATACTCATAGGAGATGCATTAATTAACAATTTGAAAATATTAACTTGTCGGGAAATTATTTTATTTTGATAAATTAACAATTTGATATTTATGTTCTATATTTTTCAACTTTAACCTTATTTTCTTTTCTAGTCATTGTTTGTTTGTATTATTCGTATAATTGTATGTCTTATTTGTTTAATAGATTAATGGAGTGTATAATGTATTTCATTTATCATGCATAAGAATAATAATAAAGTTAAATACATGCACACACGCAATTTTTCCAAATACAATAAAACTCTTTATAAGAAGGGTTAAAAGCTTAAAACATGCAAATACACTAATACACACAAGGTTGTGCGTGCTAGAAAAAAAAATTCACAACCGTTACACCCGCTTCCTGTTATGTAACTAACACCCGCTGCTCTAGCTTACTGTTACACCTGTTATCATTACATTACGCTATCCGCTATCGCGATTTAAAACCATGGGAAAAACAATGATGTTTAAGATTCCATATTCCAACTTTACCATTGTTGAGTTAACTATATGATCATAAAATACTTCTTTAAAAGAAATTATTTAGAACAAGTGCAAGACCAACTAAAAACAAAACATACAAAAAGCAAGCTAAAATGAGAACTGCCACATGATTATGTAACTCTAAAATATTGAAGGAACACTTTCATAAGAATTTAGGAGAACTTTTAGAAAAAAAGAAACAGACTTTGAGATGGTTTGGGCTTGCAACAAGGACTAGCTAGTGTGCCAGCAAGGGAGTGATTTGATTAAGGATAGAGGAAGGTAAGACGGGAGGTGGGGAAAGCAAGGAATTGCTTGGATTGAGGTAGTACTAAAGAAGGAATTTGAGACCCTCCAACTTTTTGAGGATGTTGCCTTTGTCTTTATTTTCTTTATAATAAAATAAAATATACTAAGAAGAATTAAAAATAATAATAAATAAAATAAAATAAAAATATCTAACAAACAAGTTGTGTAAATCCCCATTCTCTAAGACCTTGCCCTCATAGTTCACGAAACACTTCAATTTGCTAATTCACACTGCCCCTTCTTCAATTTTTTTTTTTATCTCCATCCAAGTGAACTTTGTTACATCCAATATAGAAAACCACAAACCCATCTCATCCATCAATTGTTGAGCTTCTAAGTCCTTCTAATCAACCTCAAACTGGAATGGGCAAAACCCCTTACGCCATTGCTACTTACCTAAACGGCTAAACCATCCTCCTCAATTATTAAAGCACCCTCTAAACCTTCCATTGGAGATGTCTTTATTAAACACAACCCAACAATAGTCCTTACGATCAACAAAGATATTTTCTCTCTTTTTTGATAAATGTGGTCTACAAAATGAATGTATTATTAGTTTGATCTTTTCGACTAATTGTAAGAGATACATAATGAAACAAAAAGATAAAGTGAAGAAGTCAATTCTACATTCACAAGTAACACTTGAAGCATATATGTTCACATGCAGAGGTCAATATTTTATTTAAAAATAATAATAATAATAATAGAATTTTAGTTGATGCTCAACTGCTCAAAAGTTTCAAATCGGCCTTGACTGTTTTCTCATTGTAAAAACCACAGAAAGATAGCAACATCTCGGAATAAAACATTTCAGAATTAACTATCTTTAAAATAAAGTTATTAAGGAATGTGAAAATTTAAATGGTGCATGAATTACAATAGATAATACATGAAACTTTGAACGGCAGGAGAAGAAGATCAACAATGCAAACAAGATAAATCATAATTGGTGAATAACAGTGAGTATAAAATCCAAGCATGTTAAAGGATTGAAAATATGTGCAGATTGCAAGAGAGTATAGTCACCTGAGAATTAGAAGCCCACCTCTAAAACTCGCTTACCCTTCATGCTCAAATGCCCATTTTGAACCTCTGAGCAAAGAGATCTAATTAGATCTAAAGAACCTTCCCACAGCTTCAATCCCCCTAGCACTCACCACCAGCAAAATAGGTCCATAAATAAAATCATAAAACAATATAAAATTTTCAAAATTAAATAATTTCAGAAAATTAATAACACACAAATATGGAAAACCAAAAAGGCATTTCACACACCTTCATATTTCCCGGGAATCAAATCTGAATTGGACAGTGCAAAAACCTCTTGTGTGCTCACACGACCCTATGAGAGAGCACTTCTAATTAGCCACTTTGTTAACCTAAATTAGTTATTTAGATATTCTTGAACATTACAAGAAAAATATATTTATTCATTTTATCCCACTGACACAGCCAAAAAATTGAAGAAAAAGGGAAAAGGCACATTGGTTGCTGAAAAATGCAGCGAAAGAGAAAATATTTCATTGTCAACCCTCGGAATTAGACCCAATAAAAAAGAATGAGCTTCGCTGAATTAAAGGCTTTACAATTGTTTTCTATTTTTTCTTTTCATATTCTGAAATTAACATAAAATCTAAAAAGTTGCATTTTACTTTGCTTTATTTCCGTCCTCCATTTTCTCATCTACCAACCAGTCGAGGGAGAATTGCTTACCTTCATAAAAGTAAGCTCGCCCAATTTCACAGGCTCAACGAAATATTTGACAGAAGATGAAACCTAGCACACAGCAAACTAAGCAATTACAATTTTTTTCTCAAAATCAACCTTTTGCCTCTCAATTTCTATATAAGAGACCAATTAACTCTAGAAACAGAGAAGCAAAAACAAATATAATACCTCTGTAGAAAGCACTTCAACGCAAGGAGGCGGAGGTGGGGAAGGCGTTTCTGAAAAATTAAGAAACCCTAATCCTGGATTGGTCTTCTCATCCGATGCAAACAAACGAAACGTTTCGAGTCCTGTCGTCTGTGGATGCTTTAAGAGTATACGAAGAACGCATATCATACATACACACAAAAATATGTCCCCGCGTGCGTGTGTGGAGAGGGAGAGAGAGATAGATAGAGCTTACCCCTGAGTTTGCCGCCATTTCTGGCTCTTTTGAGCTTTGGAGTCGCAGAACAAGTGAGCTAAAGGGTCTGTCAACGGAGGCGTCGCCGGCGGAGCCGACGGCTTTGGCTATAGGCTTTCCGGTACTACTTGGAGTCCCGCGAAGTTAGAAACATACTATACTAAAAAATAATTTTAATAATTTATTTTAATTATATTTTAAATTCATGATTGTCCCCACACACACACACACACACACACACACACACATATATATATATATATATATATATACATAACCATATGAATAAAAAAGATGAGTCTATTAATCATGTTTTGAGCACGAGATTATGGTTTGAAAAAGAGCAGTCTTAAAAATTCTAAATTTTGATGATAAACCTTGGAGAGTGAAAATTAGTAAATGATTCATATGTGCCAAAAAATCAACTCAAAAAAATATAATTATCTGTTTGTTACCTGCTTTAATTTCTTGAAAACTATGGCTCAAACGATGTAAAGCGTGCATGGAAAATAAGTATGAGTCGATGGGTATAACTTGGTTATGGCTTGCAAAATTTGCAGAAGGCGTGAAGGGTTCTCTACCCTCTATAGATATGAATTTTTTTGGAAGAGCTACAGGTGAAAATGAAAACACTAAAATTTAAAATAACTTGCAAAGTAGTTTGGGAAAAGCCTCCAGCAGGTTGGTTGAAACTAAATATTGATGGCTCCTATAGAGAAAATTTGAGTTCTTGTGGTGGTGGTGGTGGTGGTGGAATCATCCACGACTCATCTAGTACTATTAAGACTGTTTTCTCTGAAAAATTTGAGTCAGGTACTAATAATGAACGGAGTTGCGAACTCTTACTAGTGGTGTTCGGTTTTGTAAAAAGTTGAGATATCAAAATATTTGTATTGAAAGCGACTCGAAATTGATGGTGGGATGACTCACTTCTAAAATTTATTCCTCCTTATACTTATGAGACTTCTAGGAATTATTAGAGGAGGAGTTACAATGTCTTCATTTATCTATAAAGTACCAATATAGAGAAGATAATTAGATGGTGAATTTCTTGGCTCGTTAAGGTAAGAGAGGCAACACGAGGAGATATTTTGCAAGCGATGTGCTGTCAAGTAAAATGAGAGGTCTCATTAGTATAAATAAGCTAAGTATTTCAAGTCTTTGTTTTTAATTAACATTATAGACACCCTAATTTTTACCAAACCTTCCTGAAAAGACTCGATGTAGTAAAGCTGACTTTAAGTCTAATTGGAGTCCAGGTTGTTTTCAATTTCAAGTCATTTCCAAAATCAAAGTCCCATTTTGGAATCCCATTTATCTCAAAAAGTCTTGCTATTTTAAGTAGAGTCCCAATATTCGAGGAAACGTATTTTTTGAATCTTTTTCACTATAGTTTTAAACTAGGTTTTTCATAAGATTTATTTAGTTGCAAAATTGATCTCTCTAGTTGAGGACCCCCAGATTTCATTTGTCCTTGCCACCCTTTTGAAAAAATAATAAGTCCCAAATATTTTGAGTTAAGTCTTGGCGTTCTAGGAAAATTTTCATTCTTTTAATTTTTAAACCAGTTTCTTCTAGAGTCATTTTTAATCTAAAATTCAATTTTTTTCTAAACCTTGAATCGAGTTTCAAAATTAAACACAGTTTTGTTGAAAGCCGAGTTTTAAATTTTTAATTCGTGAAATTGGGTCTTTAATTAAATTTTTTTATTTTGAGTAAGTCCCTTAAATTCAAAATCGAGTACTGCGTTTAATGTTGAGGTCATACTTTAATAGGGTTCCTTTAAGGTACAATTGATCAACTGATTTTTTATCAAAATTAAAATAACACATGATGTCACATTTTAGAAAAAGGGGAAAAAGAACACATGATGTGCACGTACTGGGAGTTTACAACAGAAAATTCAAAAATAATAATACAGGAAATAAAGTGCAGGCATACATAAGGAAATAACTTGTACAAACAGTGGTCGCAGTACAAAAAGCCTGGTGGTACATCCATACATACATACATGGAAAATAATACTATGCAAGTTGTACAAATAGTGGTTGCAGTACATGGCAACCTGTGGGTACATATAGGTTAAAGTTACAATAAATAAAAATGAAAATACAAAAAAAATGAAGATGCCAAGCCCTCCACTTCGGAGCTGCGAACTGGATCACCAGGTTCACCTATGCACAAGAAGCATCAAAATTAGTTAATGTGAATTCAAATTAATAAAATAAAAAATCAAATTCACACGAGTTGGTTAAAAAAACAAATATTCTCTGCTAGCACAGGGAATTTTGTTGGAGGGAAGGAATTCTAACGCCAAAAAGTACCCTCAGACTCCCTATAAATAGGGAGTCTCACTGTAGCAAAACACACAGAATAGAGCATAAAAATATTCTGCAAAAGTTGAGAGAGAGTCAAAGAAAAAGGGGGGAAGGTTCTGCTTAACTAAAAGCATAAAGAATTGAAATCCAGAAGCAGCATTCAAAAGCAGAACGAGAGAGCCAGACATGCACAAATTCCGAAAAAGAAGAAAGGAGGAGTAAGAAAAGGAAGGAAAAATGCAAAGCCCTCACTCTCGTTTTTTTCAATTCGTATACTTGTATATGAGTTTTAGTGTAGGTATGTGCAGGTGTGATTTCTTTTGGGATTCAGGTTCACACTCGAACCTGAATTCCAACTGAGCATGAGATAGACCCAAACCCAAACTTGGGTTGGGATCATTGCATCCGAGTCAAACCTATATCCATTTAAGCTATACCCGAGCTCCCTTTTGGACCATCAAGCCCAACCATGTTTTAAACCTAACAAGACCAGCCCATTTCTTTTCTTTTCTTTTTTTAAACCTAACCGGGCCAGCTCATTTTTTAAAAACCTAACCGGGCTAGCTCATTTTTTAAAATATAACCAGGCCAACCCATTTCCTTTTTATAAAATATAACCAAGCCATCCCATTTCTTTTCTTAAAATAGCAAGACCGGCCCTTTTTTTTTTAAAATAACCAGACCAAGCCCACTTGCATTTTTCAAAAACCCATAGGCCCACTTTAATCTTTAAACTTAGAGCCCATTTTTAAACTACTCGAACTAGCTCGTTCTTAAAATCTAACCAAACTGGCCCATTTTTTTAAAAATAACTAGACCAAGTCCATCCTACCTTCTTAACCAAGCTCATCTAACCCAGGCCCATTGAGACATTTCCACTTAAGCCAAACACGTGCACTAACCCTCTGCACATGACACCCAAGTTTGACTCAAGCTTAACTGAGTTCACTTGACCCCATAGGTTGACTCATATGAGTCGACCCGGGTGTAACTCATTGGGTGAAGACGAGTTGACTCGTCTTCATCCCTGAACCTAAGACCTGACCCTAAACCTACAACTCAATACACAAACGAACTAGTATTCACAACAACGAACAAACCAGAATCATAGCATTCCAATCACACACATGCACACAAATCATTTAGCAACCAAATTTCTAAAAAATAAGTACAGAAAACAAAAGTGGGGGGGGGGGGGGGAATGGGAGCACTTAGCTTCAAGGAGTCTCAAAAGGACCTGCGCTGGGCTTCACAAAAATCTGCATTTCTTTGAACATTCTTGGATGTTCAGTTGATTTGTTATCTTGAAGGTAGACCAGTGATAGTACCGACTCAAACCAAGAACTGAAGGGAGTTAGAATGTTGTGGAATTTCTAAGGGTTTGAGAGGTAGGTGAGGCTAGGTTTGCTTGTTCGAAGAAAGGTTACGGAGAAGATGAGAAGGGAAAGGAGAGTTTAGGGTTTTGGGGATTATGTTGAAGAGAAGACTCAAGAAGGGGATTGCAGGTTGGAAAATCTTGAGTCTCCAAAAGAACAAAGAAGAATAGTATAGAGGAGAGAGAAGGAAGATAAAATATTGAGAGAGGTAAGGGAGTGGATCGAAGGAGAAACGGAAACCCTAGGGTTTCTGTCCTCTGAGTTGCAGAGAAGAGAAGAAGGGGGAGAGATAGGAGAAGAGAGAGGGTTCGAAAGAGAGGGGAGTGAAAAATGAAGAAAAGAAAAAAATTTTGGTTTAAGTATGAAAAGCCTCGGATTTGCAGGACGAAACACATGGCGTGTTTCAGTCCATTCGATTAAAGCACCGTACGAGGCGCCTCCTTAGCCATTGGATGCCATTGGATCTTTAGCCATCATCAACGGCTAAGATGGCTTGTGTTAGCTCATCAATGCACGCAAGCTTGTCCCTTTGCACGCCAAGCAACACGTGGCGACTCCGCCCCATGCAGGAGAACGTCGCGACAGCTTGGCGACTCCATTGGGGATCTTGAGAGTTCAGTTAATGATTAGTTGGATATTATCCCGAAATTCAAATTTGATAAGCCTTTGTGAGCACTCCCTTTTCATTTTTGTACAAATTGATAATTCGATTGTACAGAAGTAAATAATTGTTGAAAATTAAGGTGTTGTCCCAAGAGGGGGGGTGAATTGGGTTATTAAAATTTCTTCTAAATCTTTTTATGAATTCTTAACCTCTTTTAAATTCTTTCAACGATTTCTTAACTTCTTGTTGATTTATCCAATACACAACAAATACTTAAGTCTTTATTCAATTCTCAAAAACATTATCCAATCCACAACCATTCACCAATAAAGTAACTAGTTGATCAACCAAACTTTAAGTCATTCAACTACAGTATATTCAATCAATCAAATATTCGATCAAGAAAGCTTTATAGCAATTCTTAGCCTTTGTTAACAGCCCTGTGTATATAAATTTGATTTCAACCCTATAGTAATGAAATTTGTTTCTTCAATGCAAACCACAACTCAAATTCCCAACAACTCAGAATTTAAATAAACTTTTAGTTAATTTGTCTTTGGGTGTTAACCAATCAACGTAGTCCCTTTGAGGTTTCCGAAAAGTATTAATCAACCAACGTACTCCCTTTCGGTTTCCACAATCCCAAAACCAAATTAAACTTTAGCTTATTTAAAATCCAAATTATATAGTATATATGATTAAGAAGAAATTAAATCATCCATGCAGTTTATATGTTTGCTAGAATTTAAAGAAATAAAGAGAAAGAGAGTGAGACTGGGTTTTTTACGAGGTTTGGCTTATCCCCAACCTACGTCCTCGCCTTTGGCAATCCACCAAAGGATTCCACTAAACTAGTTCCTTTCCAAGTGGAACAAAACCGCTACACACTCCTTCCATAGGCTAGAGCACCGCCTCTCCAAGTGATACCCCACACTCAATCACTCCTTCAATAGGTTAGAGCTACACTCTCTAAGCGATATGCTTGGTCAATGATCTAAACACCTTGAATCTTCCAAGAACTACAAGAAATACAAAATAAACACTGCGTACAAGAACACTCTCAAACAGAGCAGATTAGTACAAATTCAACACTATGTACTTCAAAAAATTTAAATATAAAGATGAAATAGAATTGAAGTTCAAGCATAGAATTCACCAATTCCTTCTTTAGATGAAGATTAGCAATAAAGACCAGAGTAAGATGAATTTAGCACTTCAGATTATATCAGCAAATTAGTTTTGCAATGAGTTGAGTAAGAGATAATTGAATTTAAAGAGCTTGAATGCTGATATTATGCTTGGGTAATTAATTCCTTGAGTTAAAGGAGTATTTATAGACTTTTTAGGGTGAGTTTCCTTGTTTCCCAAGTTACTTGGAGTGTCCACCAAGTTTTTATAACGTTCACATTTGAAAAACTAATTTTTAAAATTTTCCCGTTGAAGTTCAAAATTCAAATTCCCGTAGGGTCAGTTGACTGGACAGACGATTGGGTAAGCATTTTAAATAGGGTCAGTCGGCTAGACAGGCGACTAAGACCTTTTTGTCTACTAGAAATTAATTCCATTAAGTTGTCAGTCGGCTAATTGAACACATGCCTTCGAACCATCAAGGGTGCGTATGTGATTCCTCCCCATGGGTCGAGTGACGAGACCCATAGGATTTTTTTGCATTGGTATACCATGTTTGCACTATCCATCCAAGGCGCCTGCCATACCAATCCTAAGTTAACCAAATTGAGTAGCTTTGCATTCCATTCTGGCTTGCTACATTGTTCCTTCCATTGGGTCTCCTCGAATTCGGTTAGAGGGATCCTGATTGCTGAGAAGACATTACAAAAACCTCCTTGGTTGGGTGAAAGGTGGCTCATGATCTAAACATACAACAAAGGCATGCAACATCTTAGATGCTCTTGCCTCTTTGTTCTGTGGCGGTTAAGGGAGCGAAAGGTTTCCGCCAAGATGATGTGTACTGGATTGATCCCATCTCGTATTTGTGCAACATATGAAACGGTAGCCTAGTCAATTATGCCTAGCTCTTTTGGAAATATGACCAAACCATATATAGCTAGAGCTATCGTACGTATAAGAAATTCCTCCCTTTCTTCTTTCAAAATTATTTCTTTCAACTACCTCTAGGAGATTTTTCAGGTTTCCACCCCTTCCTCTGAGAATGTCTTTTGGATTTTGATTCCGGTGGCATCATATAGTTCCTTGATGAAGGAGGCACTAGCGTCAGACACATAAGTCTTGTATGGAGTTTGCTATTTAACTAGATGCAATAGGGAAGCATACTCCTTGATAGTCGGTGTTAGGTCAATCCCATCCTCTGTGAAACAGTAGTATGGTGGATTCCAAAATTCGACCAATGCTTTGTGAGGAAGGAAGATGGGTCGATGAGAGTGTGCATCGACTACATATTTTCATATTTCCACAAGTCGACCAAAATAGCGAGGACAGTGTAATCCTAAAATTAAGATGCCCATAAAAATGTAAGATACTAAGTGGGCAACAATTGGACTCTTATATTTTGTGGAAATACTTTATTCCCTGGGAAGTAATGATATCACCATAACTTGAAAACAAACATGAGAATAAGATGTCATGGGCATCACATTGCCAAGTATTTCGAAGGATCTTGTGAACCAAATAACACCTGATAGAATCATTTATAGCAACTTACCTAGAAGGAAAAAAAATCATAATGATACTTAGACCTTTAACAATTTGCTATCTAGAAGGAAACAATACATGTTAGGACCTGGAGGTTTATCTTTTTGCTCTATACTACGCGAATCCTAATTGGCAATGGAACACCAATTTAATCGCTTAGGCATCAGCTCGATTGGGATTTGATTGTATACAACCTAAAGTGAAATCTTCTGTGGTTGTTTGCAGTTGATTGTGGCTTTTGAAGCCATCTTCAAAATCTAATCCTTATATCATTAGCAACTTTCTAATACAAATGGGTATCACCCTTTCCTTCCTGGTCCTTCTCACACAAGATCTATGCTGCCAGACAATGTCCAGTCACTGATCATAGCTGGCTAAACAACTGCATCTGTATTGTATCTTATACCGAAAAACCAAGACATATGTTATTGCATATTTGTTTAGTCACTGGAGCAAGATCATGGTTGACTTGAAGTCGGTATATCACGACTTAGACTTGTCATAATTGCAATCCATGTTTTTCATTGAGGATATTTTCTAACTATGTTTTGATATTTAATGTGTGCCACCAAAGGTTAAAAGTTGAGCCCTAAAACTGTTTAAAGCAAGAAAAAATAAAAAAAATCTGGGAACCAATTTGGTAGGAAAATAATACTTTACCCTGATTTAAAAGTATAAGCATGTGCATTAGTTTGGCATTGAAAAGAAAATGGGTGATTAGAATTTCAAGGAATGTTTGGGAGTTCATATAATTTTTACTAAAACGAATTACAAAGTTATGGTGAGAGTTTTGAAGTTCCTTTTATACTATTGATCTAACGAGCAAATAATTATACATCCTGGTCTGAAATGTCCCAGTAGGTATGATCCTTGATGAGTATGAGTCATCATGGCAAGTTCTCTATTTAAAGATGAGGCTAACCATTGGTGGTTATCTATATATCATACGCCTAGTTGAGTGTTTTCAAAAGAAAGTAGGTCTTTGAGATCTAAATGGAGTGATGGTTTCTTTCCAACTAACAAGCTCTCATATTTGACATCTTGAGTGCTTGTGGAAGGGTAGAATTTGGGCACATGTCTAGGGTTTGTAGCAATAATGAAAGAAATATACGAGTTAACGAATCTCAAACTTCTTTATCCATAGGTGGAGAATTTTTAGATATTCTTTCCAGATGAATTACCGGGGCTACCTCTAAGAGGAGATTGAATTTAATATTGATTTGGTCCTAGGAATGGGGCTTATGTCGACTACTTCATATGGAGTGACATTAGCTGGACTAAGGCAACCTAGGGTGCAACTAGAAGATTTTCTTAACAAAGAATTTGTTCGACTTAATATATCGTCATAGGTTGCACCTGTGTTATTCACTAAGAAATATAATGGGATCTTGAGGTCATGCATTAATCATTGGAAGTTGAATCACATTACATTAAGAAGTGTGTAGACACCCCATTTTTGTTTGGACCAAATACAACAAAGTAATTATTATTATTATTTTTATCCTTATTATTATTATTTATTATTTTATTATTAGGGTATAATTATTATTATTATTATTATTATTATCACTTTACTATTATTTTTCTCATTATTATTATTATTATTATTATTATTATTATCTTTATTATTATTTTTACTATTATTGCCATTATTTTTATTATTATTATTATTACTGTTATTATTATTATTATTATTATTATTATTAATTACTTTTAGATATTATTTTATTATTATTATTTTTATTGTAATTATTATTATCTTATTAACTATTATTTTACAACTACTATTATAATAATAATTATTATTATTATTAATATTAATATTTACCATCATCATCATTATCATCATTATTATTATTATTATTATGATTATTATTATTATGATTATTAGTATTACTATTATTATTATTATTATTATTATTATTACTATTATTATTATTATTACTATTTAGTATAATAAACAAAATAAAAATGAGGAAAAAAGAAGAAAACGATAAGAGAGGGGGGCGGAAACCTAGGTTTTTTCTATAAAATCACTACACACACACCCAAGGAAGCACAGTGCCCGGGGCAAGAAAACAACACAAAAAAAAAGAGAAAAAGCCCAAGCTCCCATTTTTATTCTCTTCTCAGATCTGGCGCACTGAAAACCCTCCCTCTGTCTTCCCTCTAACTCTCTCAGATCTCCCTTGCTTCTCTGCCCTCTCTCTCTCGGCTCCCTTAGACCTCCCTCGGTCTCTCCCTCTGCTCTCTGCCATTCTCCACGTTCCGGCCACCACTCCAAGCAGCACCGAGCACACAGTGGCAGCCGAGACTCCTGCAACACCCCTCTTTCTCCCGCAGGACTTCCTCTGTTCTAGCCACGCATCAGCAGGCCCGCAGTATTTCCTCTGTTCCAGCCACGCATCAGCAGATCCGTAGAACCTCCTCTGTTCTCTGGCCGCCCCCTCGGAACTCCAGCCACCGCGAGCACCAGCAGCATACCAGCTCCGGCGCCTTTGCTGCTCACGGCCACGACCCCATCACCGGCCATCTTCCCACTCGCCAGCAGCAATACAATCCACAACCAGTCCCGCCGGCAGCACCCTGCGGTAAGTCTTCTGGTGAACTTCTCTTGCATGCGAGAACACACACACACATGCACGTATGAGTTTGCTCTGCCATGCTCTGTTTTATTACTTAAATTCCGAGTTTTTCTTTTGTTCCTTTGTTGCTTTCTTCAGTTCACTGTGCAAATCAAATAAATATTTAGTATTGTTGTAAAAATTGATTTTTTTTATTTTTATAATGTTTGTTTTACAGTTAATCTTCATGTTAATATTTGTACTTTATTTTGTTATCATTGCAGAAGTTTTATTGTGGAAACTTGTCTCAATATTCGAAGTTTAAATTTTTCCTTTTTTTTTAGATATATAATATTGTTTCGTACATTTTTATTAGTATTTATGTTCATATTTTTAGGGAAGGTTATGGTCCGGTACACTTTGTACTTATCATAGGGAGTTTCATTAGAGTATATTATGAGAGTTCTCCTTTTATTTTAATTTTTTTCCATGATAAAATTTCTGATATTGTTACATATATTTATATGATCCATATTATTATTTATTCGTTATATTAAATTTTAATTATTATTATGCATACGGTTGTCATATTTAATGTTTATAGTGTGGTTATATTTAATTTGATATGTGATTAGTTTATGATTATTATCGTTATTGTTTCAATTATTCATTGTTCGAGTTTGTGTTTTGTTGGTTAATATCTTTAGCATGAATTAGGAGTTGTCATCTTCGTTTTCATCCCCGCACATAATGATAAACGTTAATTGGATTATTATTTAATTTATACCTAGGTGTATATCTTTTATTGTGAATGTTCATAATTGTTAGGATTTTTAATAAGTGATACCTATAAAGTGGTAATTTAATATTTTAAGTAATGATACATATTTAGTAACTTAGGGTTTTAGGTAATTACATATTTAGTAGTAATGTAATATTTTAAGTAATGATATGTATTTAGTAACTTAGGGCTTTAGGTAATTATATATTTAGTAATTTAAGTAATTTGAGTAACACTGTATATATTTAGTAATATAACATTTTAAGTAATACTATGTATTTATTATTATGATACTTTTAATATGTTAATATATAAGGTATTATTTATTATGGTAAGTTAGTTAATATTACATGTTTGGTATTTTAACTCATGACATATATTTAGTTTTGTAATATGGTGGTATGTTTAGAATATTAGTAATTATCATGTATTTATATCTAGTATTTTGTATTGTCCTAGTTTTAGTTTATTATATATCCTAGTTTATTATTATTTTACCTTTACTATTAGGTCTAAATTATTATGTTTATTATCCCAAGCCTCCATACTAGCATTTTCCTAAATTCTATACGATTTCCAAAATTTGGGAGTGTATTTTATTAAATATTTTTGATTTTTTATCCCTATGATTTTAATGTGAGGGTACGAGCTTTCGAGTTTCACGTACCTTTAGTTCTGAGGGAATATGTATATATTTATATATTACGTATATTTTTATATTTTTTATTTATTTATTTTGCATGTGTATTGGTAAATTCACTAGAGCAGTAATTTTAAAGACTTTTTAAATTAACTTAGGGATAATTCCAAATTAATTAGGTACCGTTCGTAAGAATGGGCGCGTAGGGGGTGCTCGTACCTTCCCCTCGCGTAACCGAACTCCCGACCCCAATTATGGTAACGTAGACCCATTCTATCCTTAACAGGATAGTAATTAAGTGTTCTAACCACACTAAAAGGTTAGTGGTGACTCTAATATTCCTATTTTTCTTGAAAATATTAAACCACAATTTTCATTTCGCCACCTCGGGGCACATGCGCTTCGGAACGTTGCGACAAAGTGGTATCAACTTCCAGGTATTGGTGGATTAATTGATTAATTGGTAAAATCTCAAAAATTTTAAAGATTGATTTGTAATTAAATTATCACTAATTAAGATTTGAGAATTACACATCCCAAAGATAGAATTGAGTACACATTAAGATCGCTATAAGTTTCTGGTGTTACCAATTGGGGTTACCTATGCTGTAACAATCTGCATATTTATTGATATAATAAAAGCAAAATAAATAAAACAGTCAATCCGAACTCGTGGGTAACGGGGACACCTGTCATACACAAAGGAACCTAGGCAGCAATAAATGTAAATCACATTCTTATGACCATAAAATATTAAATACCAGAGCCAACTACAATCCACGGTGATACTGTATTTATATACAACCCCAAAATAACAAAAATACATCTAGGATCTCATATCAAAATCCCCAGATCTTAGTCCAAACTTACCCTCCTAGCAAGGTAGTACAATTGACTCAATGGCGGCCACGACCTGCCGGTCATTCTGGGTTTCTTGAAAATCATTTAATGTTCAGGGGTGAGACACTTCTCAGTAAAGGAAAATAAACTAAATACAGTTGTGTGACAACATGAATATTTAATGATACTATAAATATACAGTACATTCTTCATACAAGAAATCATTAATCATTTAATAACTGCATAAACGTATACCTTCATATTTTTAATAAATTATACTAATCATAACTGTCTAGTATAGCTAATAATACTGAAAACATACCTAGGATGAATAGCTAACTGATGTCATATATTACCCTCCATAACGGGTTGTGCAGCCCAAAAGCGGGACTCGACAATGGCTGGCCGACCACTGTTGAGTCAAAAAAGTCTGTAAGTATGATGGGCCCGCCACACCCTGGTCTGGACTGTTAGGTAGACGTCTACAACTTTACATTGAAAGCTACATCGACTATCCATCTCTTACCCCCTCGTGGGGTGGTTAGCACTAATCTAAACATAAATATCTGATCTATAAGCTACAGTATTGAGCTCCTGAACTGAACTGAACTAACATCTGGGTTCTGATAACATATAATACATGATAATATAGCGTTTAACATAAATGGATTGATAGCATTTTCTATAATTTTATAAATACGGCCTTGCGACGAACATTTAATAAATACGGCCTCGCGACGAACATTTAATAAATACGGCCTCGCGACGAACATTTAATAAATACGGCCTCACGACGAACATTTAATAAATACGGCCTCACGACGAACATTTAATAAATAAGGCCTCACACCGACTATCAATCACGGCCTTGCGCCAAATATCTCATACATATCATTCGGAATAAATAAATCATTATCATGTACTTTAAAATCATAATGTACTGCATTCTTTCATAATCTTTGAAAAACATACTTCATTCATAACATTGTCATATCATAATACTTCTCACGTAAAGTAATATTCATGCCACACATTTACTGTATAAAACCATACATTATATTCTAAAATCATAATTTCTAGTACATTTCAACATAATAGCAGTATTTTTCCAAATGTGCATTTCCTTTGTAATATACAGATATAATACATGCTTTCCTGAAAATTAATTTACTGATAAATAATGATAATTTGCATAGAAAATAACTGCTTTAGTTTATTCCCTTACCTGATAACTGAAAAGAAACCCCCCTAAAAATGCTTGTCCAGCACCCACAGGGTTCCCCGTTCAATACCTTAAAAACGATAACTCGCAAAACTAAACTTCGGTATTTTCACGTGAATATCATTTTTTATAATTATGAAAAGATCAAATTTGACATAAAAAACTTTACCTCAACTTAGGGATGAATTTCAACAGAGTTACACCAACGATCTGCTCCGGCAGATACGCAGAGAACTTCTTTAAGAGCGTCGTGGTGGCTTCAGATCCTCGAACCGGCGAAAATCCGACCCGAAATTGAAGAAAGAAGGGAGGGGAACCAAAGGGAGGAGAGAGAGAGAGAGTTCTGCACCAAAAATTAGGCTTAAAAATGAAGTTTGGGCTATTTATACATTAGCCTTCATCGAAGAGCCACGTCACCTTGTCGACGAAGTCAAGATGGCTCCTCGTCGACGAACTCTCCCCTTCGTCGATGAAATTCAGAGTTACCTAAAAACCTCTCTCGGTATCTTCTCATCGATGAGCCATGTCACCTCATCGACGAGGTTAATAGAAAATTCATCAATGAACTTCCCCTTTATCGACGAAATTCGGAGTTGCCCAAGTTGCCACGTCATCGTCGCATTCGTCGACGAAGGCTACTGCCTCCTTCTGTTCAAATTCCATTTTACTCTTTTCTTTATTATTTAAATACCATTATTCCTCGGGTCATTACATTCTCCCTTTCTTATAAAATTTTGTCCTCGAAATTTACTATTCATATAATTCATCATCCCTTAAGGCAAAATAGTTTACTTATTTTATTACTTACCCTCACTTATGGCGGAGGAATACCATGGTTACATTTTAAGTCCTGGGAGATTACATATACCAAAAGAAAATTCCCCCAAAACTAAAATACCACTTACTAACTAAAGCATTACATGTACCTGTAAAAGAAACATTACATATTTACTCACATTTCTTAATCACATATGAACTTCTTGGAATAATTGAGGGTATTTCTGTTTGATATGTTCCTCGAGCTCCCAAGAAGCCTCTTATATTGCATGATTCCTCCATAGAACCTTTACCAAAGGAATCTTCTTATTACGTAGTTCTTGTTCCTTTCGGTCCAGAATCTGCACTGGTACCTCCTCATAAACTAGCGAATCATTGAGCTCTAACTCACCATAACTGATAATATGAGAAGGGTCTGGGACGTATTTCCTCAATATAGATACGTGGAATATGTCGTGCATCCTGGATAGTGTAGGTGTCAAAGCTAGCCTGTAGGCAGCCGGCTTCACTTTCTCTAAAATCTCAAACGAACCGATAAACCTAGGGCTAAGTTTACCCCTTCTTCCAAACCTCATAAGTCCTTTTAAAGGAGCTATCTTTAAAAATACATGGTCACCAATATCGAATTCCAAATTCCTGCGGCAATTATCAGCGTAACTTTTCTGTCAACTTTGAGTTGCACTGATTCTATCCCTGATGAGTCGAACCTTATCGTACGCCTGCTGTACAAACTCTAGTCCCACAACTCGCGGCTCACCTATCTCATCCCAATATAACGGAGAATTACATTTTCTACCATATAGAGATTCAAATGGTGCCATGCCGATGCTGGACTGGTAACTGCTATTATACGCAAACTCTACCAATGACATGAACTGAGTCCAGCTACCCCCAAAATCTAATACGCATGCTTGAAACATATCTTCTAGTATCTGTATCATTCTCTCAGTTTGCCCGTCTGACTGAGGATGGAATGCCATGCTAAACGATAACTGAGACCCTAAAGCTTCTTGCAAGCTTCTCCAGAACCGTGACGTGAAACGTGGGTCTCGATCTGACACTATGGACATAGGCACTCCATGAGAACGAACTATCTCTTGAATGTAAATCTCTGCCAAATGGCTGAGGGGATAGTTGATCTTGATAGGGAGGAAGTAGGCGATTTTAGTTAACCGATCCACTATTACCAAAATCGCATTTTGGCTATGCGATGTCGATGGCAGCATTGAGACAAAATCTATAGATATATGATCCCACTTCCACTCTGGGATAAATAGTGGCTGTAACTGACCCGTGGGCTTCTGGTGCTCAGTTTTTACCTGCTGGCACGTCAAGCAATGGGCTACATACTCGGAAATCTCTCTTTTCATACCACTCCACCAATAGAACTCTAGCAAATCTCTATACATTTTCGTATTGCCGGGATGAACTGTATACAAAGATCTGTGAGACTCCTCCAAAATAGTCTTCGTGATGTTAGCATTAGTAGGAACACACAATCTGAAACGAAATCGTAAGGCTTCATCATCTGAAATGCAGAATTCCTCTCCCTAACTAGTCTGCACTCTGTCTATCACCTCTGCTAATTCTAGATCTTCCCTCTGAGCAGCTTTAATTCTTTCCTGCAGAGTAGGTTGTACCACTAAACTGGCGATATATGCTGGAGGATCACTCTCTACCAACTCTATGCCAAGTCTCTCCAGATCTATCATGATCGGATACTGGATCTCCATAGTTGCTAACACTGGTCTCGCAGATTTCTTGCTCAACGCATCAGTTACCACATTTGCTTTTCCTAGGTGATAATTGATGGTACAATCATAATTTTTAATCAACTCTAACCACCTTCTCTGTCTCATATTTAATTCCTTCTGAGTAAAGAAATACTTTAAACTTTTGTGGTCGGAGAAAATCTCACACTGCTCGCTGTACAGGTAATGCCTCCAAATCTTCAATGCGTGTACCACTGCAGCCAACTCAAGATCATGGGTAAGGTAGTTTTTCTCATATTCTTTCAATTATCTAGACGCATACGCCACCACCCTGCCATGCTGCATCAACACACAGCCAAGTCCCTTCAAGAACGCATCACTGTAGATAGTATAACCCTTACCCATGACAGGATAATCAATACAGACGCTGTGACTAGGCTCTACTTCAGTTCCTGAAAACTCTACTTATAACCATTGTCCCACTCAAATCTGACATTCTTCCTAGTTAGTTGTGTCAAAGGCCCTAATAAAGTTGAGAATCCCTCAACGAAACGACGGTAATAACTAGCTAATCCCAAGAAACTCCTAATCTCCTGGATATTCCTCAGTCTAGACCAATTCATTACCACCTCAATTTTACTAGGATCCACAGCAATTCCGTCTCCTGAAATAACGTGCCCCAAAAACACAACTTTCTCGAGTCAGAAGTCACATTTACTGAACTTTGCATACAACTTCTTTTCCCTGAGCATCTGCAAAACCTGCTTTAAATGTATCTCGTGCTCCTCATAGCTCCTCGAATAAATCAGTACATCATCAATAAAAATAACAATAAACTGATCTAAATATGGATGAAAAATCCTATTCATCAAATCCATAAATATCGCAGGAGCATTCGTCAGATCAAATGACAAAACAAGAAATTCGTAATGCCCATACCTAGTCTTGAAAGTCGTCTTCGATACATCCTCTACTCTCACCTTTACCTGATGGTAGCTTGATTTGAGGTTAATTTTAGAATATACCCGTGTACCCTGGAGCTAATCGAATAAGTCATCGATACGTGGTAGAGGATACTTGTTCTTGATGGTCACTTTATTAATCTCCTTGTAATTTATACACATCCTCATAGACCCATCTTTCTTTCTCACAAATAGTACTAGAGCTCCCCACGAAGATACACTAGGACGTATGAAGCCCTTATCAAGTAAATATTGCAACTGATCTTTTAATTCTTCCAACTCTGCTGGCACCATTCGGTATGGTGCTTTAGAGATCAGTGCTGTGCCTTGAAGTAGATCAATGGGAAAATCTACCCGATCAGGTGGCAAACCTAGTAATTCATCTGGGAACACATCTGTAAACTCCTTCACCACTGGCGTATTAATAAGATTTAATTCATTTTTCGACATTTCTTTCACAAAGGCTACAAATCCCTGACAGCCACTCTGAAGCAGCTTTCTCACCTAAACAGTTAAGACCATCTGAGGTAGAGATTTCACTTGTGACCCTATAAATCTAAATTCTGGTTTTTGTGGAGGTCTGAATATTACTTCTCTTGCATGATAGTCTATAATAGCAGAATTGGCTCTAGCTAGTCCATGCCAAAAATGATATCAAATCCATGCATATCCAGTACCACCAAGTCAGCAGATAAAATTCTCCCCTGAATATCAGCTGGACAACCCTGGAGCATCTTACTACACCTCACCGCTGACCCAGTCGGTGTAGCCACTAATAATTCAATATCTAATGTTTGTGTGTCTGCCCCACATAATTTAACACACCCCAAGGATATAAACGAGTGTGTGGCACTTGAATCAAAGAGTGTAATAACTTTAAATGAAAACATATTAATCGTACCTGTCACCACGTCGCCAGTTGTCTCAACATCACCCGGCGTCAGAGCAAAAACTTTGGCTGGAGCCATATTCCTCTACTGGCCTTCACGTGGCACCTGGTTTCCTCCTCGAGTAGGTCTAGGAGTAGGAGTAGCCCCAATTTGAGCCTGATAATCCCTCATCACATGCCTTGGCTCCCTACACCGGTAGCAGACACCTCGCCTGTCACGAAACTCTCCTAACTGTCTCTTCCCACAAGACGGGCAAGTTGGAGATGGCTGCACACCCTGGAAACCAGGAATCTCGGTCTCCAGCCTCCGATCTCTGTAATAGCCACCTTTCTTCCACAAACCATAGCTGACCCCTTGCTAGGAACCAGAAGGTGCGGATCTCTTCTTCTGCCTCTGCTCCTTAGCCTCTAACCACTCTCTAATCTCTGCTATAGTGGCTCTATCCACCACCTCAGAAAAATCATGCAACTTCAATATCGATACCTGCTTATATATTTCTCTCCTCAGGCCTCTCTCAAATTGCCGTACCTTCTTTGCTTCATCTGGTATGATGTACGGGGCTAAGCGAGATACTTCGATGAACCTCGCCGCATACTGCTGTACGGTCTACTGTCCGTACTTCAGATTTAGGAATTCCTCAATCTTAGCTTCCCTAGACGAAGCCAGAAAATACTTGTCAAAGAATATCTCCTTGAATCGCTCCCATGTCATCTCCACAGGTACCGCCCTCTGCTGCTCAAGGAGTTTCACCGCCAACCACCATCTCTCGGCTTCTCCAGTCAATCGGTAGGTAGCAAACAACACCCTCTGCTCCTCAAAACACTGCTGTACTGTAAATATTTTCTCTATCTCCTGCACCTAATTTTCAGTGACTACAGGATCTGTCCCTCCTGAGAAAGCCGAAGGATTCATCTTAATAAATTTCTTTATCAAGCTACCATGACTTGCCAATGGACCACCCTATTCCCTCAAGCTCCTGACAATTTTAGCCATAACTTGCTATGCCACGCCGCGTAAAACTGCATCCGAATTACCACCTGAAGCACCTGAGGGTCCAGAACCCTCATTCCCACTGGCATGGGTACTACTACCACCAGGGTCCATCCTGAAAAACAAAGAACTTAACTTAGAACCCCTTCACTATACATATCACCCAAACAATATAGTATATACTCCTGATTAATTCATCTCTCATGATTTTAATTAAAGGTTCAATCCTGCAACCTAGATACCCAACCTGATGATAGTTTACCATGACATTTCCTAAAATTGTCACCCTAAGAAAATCACACAAACCACCACGGAAGTTCTGCATCTAGACTACAAAACCAGACCTCAAATTCCCTTATTCTATACTCTGGTATTATTACTACTGCATTCTAAAGTCTACAGAACCTAGTATCCTAGGCTCTGATACCAAACTGTAACGACCTGCTTATTTACTCATATAATAAAAGCAAAATATATAAAATAGTCAACCCGAACCCGTGGGTAACAGGGACACCTGTCAGACACAGCGGAACCTAGGCAGCAGTAAATGTAAATCACATTCTTATGACCATAAAATATTAATTGCCAGAGCCAACTACAATCCACAGTGATACTGTATTTATATACAACCCCAAAATAACAAAAATACATCTAGGATCTCACATCAAAATCCCCAGATCCTAGTCTAAACTTACCCTCCTAGCAAGGTAGTACAATTGACTTAATGGCGGCCACGACCCGTCGGTCCTTCTAGGTTTCCTGAAAATCATTTAATGTTTGGAGGTGAGACACTTTTTAGTAATAGAAAATAAACTAAATATAGTTGTGTGGCAATATGAATATTTAATGATACTATAGATATACTGTAACGACCCAGAAAATAATGGTATTTAAATAATAAAGAGAGAGGGAAATGAAAACAGAAACGGAAGGAGGCAGTAGGCGAAGCGTTCGTCGACAACATTACATTTTGGATGGAATAACTCGGAAGTAATACACAGGGTCTCGTCGACGAACACAGGGAGTTCGTCGACGAGGGCATAAAGGGACCTCGTTGACGATACCAAGAAGGGTTTTTGGGACAGTCTGAAATTCATCTACGAGAGAGGAAGTTCGTCGACGAGGTGACCTGTCTCATTGATGACTCCGGCTCTATAAATAGTGAAACCCGAATTTTAGATGAAATTTTAGCGCAGGAAATCCTCATCTCTCTCTCTCTCTCTCTCTCTCTCTCTCTCTCTCTCTCTCTCTCTCTCTTTCTCTCTACGTCCCTCTCTCCTTCTCTCTTCAATTTTGGCCTTTTTCTCGCCAGATCGAAGATCTAAAGCCACCACGACGCTCCTGGTGAAGTTCTCTACAAGTTTGTTGGAACTAATCATTGGTGGAGTTGGTTTGGATTTCGTCCCAATCTCAGGGTAAGACATTTTATTCAATATTTGTCTTTTCCTCAATTATAAGAAATACAATACATAAAGAAATATTGATGTTTTGTTTTGGGGGATGTGATTTTCAGGGTGTTGAGTGGAGAGCCCTGCGGGTATAGGGTTAGAGTACAGTAGGGGCTTTTCAGAGATAAGGTAAGGGAAATATGTTATGTTAGGAATTTTTATAATGTTATCAAAGATTTTACACATATGTACATATCGGTTTATTACCCAATTTTACAGAATATGAGTTTTAAATACTTGTGTGGCCTGAGTAAATATTTATGTGATGAAGAACTTATATAGTTTTTACAGTATATCATCCTATACTGATTACATAGATATAGACATTATGTTACAGATTATTTATCTAAAACAATATATTACAGTTTTACTTAGATCAAAATATATTACAGCTTTATACAGAACAATGTATACAGTATTTATAGTTTGCCATGTTTCCTATTACCATAACATTCAGAGCATATAGATAGAGTATATAGATATATTATACAGACAGATATACAGAGATAGCATCAAGATGCTATAAATATATGATACGGAGATTACAGGATTTACAATATAGAAAGATAACATTATGGTAATTTTGGAAACACGATGAAAACAGTAAAAGAACATATATATATATATATATATATATAATATCAGATCCCTGAGGAATGATTACAGACAGATACGGATAAAGAATACAGAGCACGGTACCATTGCTAGATATAGATAGAGTGCAACCACATATCTTAGATAGTGTGTGGGTACCGTCAGCCATGCTTGGAGGGTATGTAGCTCCCCAGTTCGCTGGGTTGAGGGGGCCGGTTTGACGAGGTAGCAGCTAGTCCCACGCCTAGGAGAGTATGTAGTTTGGCCAGACTGAGGTAGTGTAGAGTATAGTGACTTACCTGGAGGGCCGACCAGGTTAAGTCCCACCTATGGGCTGCACAACCCTGTCATGAGGGGTCAAATCATGACATACAGAGTCCCAAGGAAAGAACACAGTTATGTATATGTATACAGTTTTACAACTTTTATTGTATATAGTATGATGTAGCACTATGAATAATAGAAAGTTCAGATGATACAAATGTTTTAAGTTATTATACATGTGTTGTACAGAATTTCCAGATTATGCAGTTTTTTAAATACTGATTACGCGTCAAAACTGCGTAATTGGGCATCTTAACCCAGGCTTTACAGTTTATATTTTTACTTAAATGTCCAAAATTGTCCAATATTTTAATAAAGTGCCAAAATCATCATTCTTGAACTTTATTGCACTATTTATGAAGTTTTGGTAATTTTTTGTTGCAGGAAAAAACTCGGAAACCAAAACCGACACCTATTCATATTTTGCGCATAACTTTTCCGTCTGAACTCTGATCAAGACGATTCAAATTTTTAAGAAAGAGGAAAAGATTATCTACAACTTTCGCGTTTTGAGTTTTGTGAGAAACGGACTCCAGAAGAGTCAGATTTGCGATGAACAGAGAATGAAAAAAATGAAAAAAAATATAACAATTCGGGTCAACTCCAATTGGGTCAAGTTACCGGGTCAGATTTAATTGGGTCGGATTTCACCTATCTGGGTCTAAGGCAACCCAGCTCCCCCTTAAATCCCCTTCTCTTCCTCTCCCTGCGCAGGCAGCCCCGTGAGAGCTCTCCTCTCCTCCTCCTCCTCCTCCTCCTCCTCCTCTTCTTCTTCTTCTTCTTCTTCTTCTTCTTCTCTTCTCCTGTCCCTTCTCTTTTCCTTAGCTTTTCTTTGTCCTCTCTCTGTTCATTCTCTCAGTTCTCTTCCCCCGTTCTCCCTCTCTCTCTCGGCTCTTCTTTTCCTTCTTCTACTCCCTCATCTCTCCTATTCTCTTCCCCTATTTCTCTGCCTTTTTCTCTCTTGTTCTCTCATCCTCATCCTCTCTCGATTTTTCACTCCTTTCAATCCTCTGAAATTCCAACCAACTGCAACCAAACACACCCGACAGCCATCCTCCGCAACCATCTGCCACCCCCAGCCTCACCAGCAACTCCTCCCAAGGTCTCTAGCCAAGACTCTTCTGCAGATCAACACCATCTCGGCCACTCCTTCACCTGCCAATAGCAACCACCTCTGCCAGAAGCTACTGCTGGAGTCTTGCTGCCTGATGCTTTTCCTGCGATGGCCAATCATCATCCAGGAACCATCCCTACTCCCAGCAGTTGCCCGAGATTCCCATGCAGAGCAGCAGTTTCCGAGGCTACCTTCACTTTGCAAAACAGCCGAGTCCCCCAGAGGATGCAATTGCTCAACACTGCAAATACCCGAAGACCCTCAAGCTCTGTTCTTTATTTGTTCTCTCTCTCTCTCTCTCTCTCTCTCTCTCTCTCTCACTTTGCAAAACAGCCGAGTCCCCCAGAGGATGCAATTGCACTGCAAATACCCAAAGACCCTTAAGCTCTGTTCTTTATTTGTTCTCTCTCTCTCTCTCTCTCTTCTCTCTTATTTTCTTTTCTTTCTTTTATTTTTTAAAATTGCAACTGAATATTTCTTTTCTTTTTATTTAGTTATTTATTAGAGTTTTTGAAAAACTTGTTTGAATGAGTGTTAAATAATTTTAATTTGTTTTGGTGAAGTTTAATTTTTATTTATTTATGTTTCTCTTAATTAATGTTACCATTAGATTTGAAGAATTTAATTTAGTTTCTTTTATTTATTTATCGTTCGGTTTAGTTAGGGTCGGTTTTGTTAAAGTTCGTGTTTTACCGTATTCCACTATCATTTGAATGTTTTTTTTTCATTGAAGTTTATGGTTGTATTTAAATTGTGATTGAGGTTCAAGTTCGTGTTAAAGGTTCAATTTTTATTGTATGCATTTGTGTCCGATTGAGTTTCCATCATTGTGTTTTAATTCCATGATCAATGTTACTATTTTTAATTAGCGCGTGCTTTGATGTTTCCTTGAGTAGGTTAGGGTTTCTCATTTTTATTCTTTAGTTCAATACATGTTAGTTTTAGAACTTTAATTTGCATGCTATTTAATGTGTTAAAAGTAAAATTAAACAATTTTGAAAATCCGAATCTGAACCAAGTTCAGTGCATTTTTAATTTCGATTGGAAAAACGTAAAATCTGAGATTAAACGCATTCCTTGAGGAGACGATCTAGCCCTTGGGCTAAATATTACACGACGTAACTCCTATACTTAGGATAGCTTTCGAGCTGCTTATTTTTCGAGTGAGTCAAGTTTTTGGCGCCGTTGCTAGAGAATGTCGGTTTTAGTCTTAAATTTGCGTTTTTCCCGTCATTTTTATTAGCTTTATAAAAAAAGAAAAAAAAATAGAAAATAGAAACAGAAAAAAATTTTGAGTTTAAAAAAATGGCTGCACCTGCATCGCGCACGATAATGGATTTTTTGCAGCTTGAATATGCCACTATATCCTCTTCCACTATTTTGCCTTATGATGAGCTTAATTTTATGATGCAGCGAGGGAGGACATCATTGCTACCCGAGTTCTACGGGTCGGAATTTGAGTGCCCCTATCAGCACCAAGCAGACTTTGAGTTAACCTGCAACATGTTTTTTCTCTTATTCTAGAGCTGACGAATCTACCAGACTGAATTTATTTCTTGCTACTTTGCAGGATAGGGCACTGATTTGGTTTCATTCTATGAGACCTTATTCTATCACTAATTGGTCTGATATGGAGCGTGAATTCCTCCATGCGTTTTGTCCCTCACAGAGAACTCAATTTTTGCAAGAACAAATTCTTAATTTTGTCCAGCAGGATGACGAGACATTTGGGGCTTACTGGAAACGATTCAAGGATCTGCTAAGTACTTGCCCACATCACGGGTTTGACTCATGGAGGTTAGCTGATTATTTTAATAGTGCTCTTACCCCTAATTGCAAGTGTTTTATCCAGACTATGTCTAATGGAGAGTCCGTTAGTGAGGATCCAGATCAGGTATTATCATTATTTGATTACTTAGCTGACAATGTCCCACAGTGCAATACACGATACACTCAGGCACCCATGACTGCACACCCTATCAGCACAATTAGTGGTGGTGATGCATATGAACCACCAAACTGCCCAAACAACCCTCCGCCTCAATATCAGCCACAACAGATCTCTCCGAGCTGTACGTCATTAGACCTTTTCGAGGATAGCATAACACAGATGGCGAACATGCTCCAACAATTTATGCAAACTCAAGTCGATCATAATAATGAATTGCAAGATACCATTAATGCGATAAGCACGCAGTTGGACATCAAAATGAAGAATTGCCCGTGGAACCTCAGCTTAGTCCTCAAGAGTACCAGCTAGCTGTCGCGACGTCCTGCGAGCGCGTGTGCCCCGGGCGGCGAAATTAGAAATCATTTTACTATTTCAAGGAAAAAAATGGAATATTGGAGTCGCCACTAACCTTTAGTGCGGTTAGAACACATGATTACTACCCCGTTAGGGGTAGAATCGGTCTACATTACCAGAGTTGGGGTCGGGAGTTCGGTTACGCGAGGGGAAGGTACGAGCACCCCCTACGCGCCCGTTCTTACGAACGGTACCTAATTAATTTGAAATTATCCCTAAGTTAATATAATAATTCTTTGAATTACTCCTTTTTATGAATTTATAAATACATGTGAAAAATAAATAAATAAAATAATAAATAAATAAATAAAGATAATATATACATATATATTCCCTCAGAGCTTAGGGTACGTGATGCCCGAAGGCTCATACCCCCGCAATAAAATCATAGGGATGAAAATAAAAAAAATATTTCATAACAAAAATAATAATGATAATAATAACAATAAATAAAATAATAATAAAATAATAATAATAATGATAATAATAAACATCATAATAATAATAATAATAAATAACGGTAAAAATAATAGCAATGATAATAATAATAATAATAATAATAATAATAATAATAATAATAATACCTCAGCATATGTATATATATACGTATGATAATAAATAACATGTACTCTAATATATGGTAATAATAACACGTAACTCAAATATATATATACACCAATAGTGATAATACCATCTACCTTAACATATATATATATATATATATATATTTGCACAATAATAATAATAATAATAATAATAATACCACGTACTAGGATATGCAATATTAACACACGTATGTATATGTATATAATAATTATAACAATAATAATATTAGTGCTCATAGGCATACCTAAATAATACAATACATACTTTAATATTAACGTATGATTAATGATGAAATGTACAATATGAAAATAATTAATGAAATTAAGGAAACAATCCGATCCTACAATTAATATGTAAACTATACAATATGGAGACAAATCAATTCTAAAATTAGTATGTACTTACACGTTTATGAATATGACAACAAGATAATGAAATTATGGAAACACTCAATCCTATTATTAATAACAAATCAATTCTAAAATGAATAATGAAATTATGGAAACACTCAATGCTAAAATCAATATGCAAAGATGAATATGGCAACAAGTCAACTTCAACATTAATATGCAATGATATACAATGATAAATATGGGGAGCAACCTTATATAATGCAATAACGATTAAGAATACCTAAATAATTATGCAAGTAAGTGAAATGAATATATTACCCGATACATACTACAATAAAAATAAAGAAACGTAAATAAGCATATAAGCCAATAAGATAAATGTATTACACATCAAAGATTATAATGATAAAAAAAATAAACTCTAAATCCTAGCATAGTACAAAGAAAACTAAATATAATACAAGTAAATAGAATAACTATATTGAATGTTACATAATCAACAAAGAAATTATGGATAAATATACTAGCCAACTAAATACGTTGTGCTTAAAATATTACAAAATCAACACGACAAAAACAAAAAAATAAATACAAGCCTATGACTAAACAAATTAAAACACATGAATAATATTACATCATAAAAAAACCTACCATAATAATAATAAATAAAAAAAGTTTTCGTGTGCTGTGCATGCTGGTTTGTGTGTGTGTGTTTTCTGGGTGTGTGCGTTTATTTACTGGTATGTGTGTGTGCGAGTGAGCGTGTGTGTATTTGTTGTGTGTGTGAGTGTGTGCCGTGGGTGGGTGTGTGCGAGTGAGCGTGGAGGGGCTGCTTACAGCGAGGGGGGGGGGTACAGTCGGGACTTGAGACGGTGATGGCCGGAAATCTGGAGCAGAGAGGACTGGGTGGTTCGGGTTGCTGTGCAGCAGAGCAGGGATGCTCGGCTGGTATCTCGTTGGAGGCTTGCCGGAGTGGTGCTGGCAGGGACTGGTGAGGAGTTGCTGACAGGAGCAGAGGAGAGGCCTGGTGGTCTGCTGGTGTTGCTGTGCGCAGGTGTGGAGAGTGGTCTGATTGCTGCTCTGGTGGTGGACCGCCGGTGACGGGGTAGAGAGTTGGCGGGTCTCTGTTTGGGCTCCAATGGCCTGCCGGAAGGGGTTCTATAGCCGAGGTTGTAGAGAGGATTCTGCAGAAGCTGCTGCGGATCTATGGTGGTAAATAAACTCTGCAGAGGCTGGGCGGAGGTTGGATGGTGAGTGACTGTGCTGCCGTGGGGCTTGGCCGCGGCTGTGGTGCCTGGCCAGAGTTGCTGTTGGCCGCAGAGCTAGGCTTCTGCTGGGGCTGGAGGCGTGCTGGGCTGCGGAGATAGCGAGAGCCAGAGAGAGAGATAGTGAGGTTTTTTTTTCGGTTTGTTTTTCTTTTTGGCCTCTGCCGGTGCTGCGCTGCTGTGTCCTTGCCGGAGCTGTGGTGGGTGTGTTGCTGAAACGAAGGATGGGCTGGAACCTCTCGGGTGGTTGTGGTGTGGCTGTGGCTGTGCGTGAGGGATAAAGAAAGAGATAGAAGAGAGGCAGGAAGAAGAAGAAGAAGAAGTAGAATGAAAATTTTTTTTTTTTTTGTGCGTGCTGCTGTGTGCAGTGCAGCGCCCCCCTCCTCTGTGCGCAGCGCCCCCCCCCCCTTCTTATAAAAATAATTTTAAAAAAACCCTAAAAACATTTCCTTTTTTGGTTTATGGTATTTTTCTTTTTCTTTTTGGAAATAATATATACTACTATTATAGAAATAAGGAAATAATAATAATAATAATAATAATAATAATAATAATAATAATAATAATAACAAAGATAAATAAATAAATAAAATAATAATAATAATAGTAATAAATAAAGGTAAAAATACAAATAATAATAATAATTAAAAATAATGTCAATAATAATGAAAATAATAAATAATAATAATAATAATAATAAACAATATAAATAGAAATAAAAATAAAAGTAATAATAATAATACTAATGAAAAATAATAATAATAATAATAATAATAAATAAAATAATAGTAATAATAGTAATAAAAATACTAATAATAATGATAATAAAAATTAAAAATAATAATGAAAATAATAAATAATAATAATAATAAAATAGACGTAAAAAAAATAAAAATAAAAGTAATATCAATAATACTAATGAAAAATAATAATAATAATAATAAATAAAATAATAATAATAATAATAATAATAATAATAATAATAATAATAATAATAAGATTAGTGAAAATTAATAATAATAATAATAAGAATAAATAAAATAATAATAATAATAATAATAAAAATAAAATAACAATAATAATAATAATAGTAATACATATATTGAGCCTAGGTAAAAATGGGGTGTCTACAGCTGCCCCTCTTTGTAGGCTTTGTCGCTTCAAAGTGAAAGTAGGAATTCTCCTACGTTATTTGTAGCAACAGGCCTGCAAAGATAAAAGACGCTGATTTTGGACCGGGCCCAATGTAACAAAAGAGACCAAAATGATTTGTGAAAACTGATTTGCATGTATGATTGAGAGCACATGAGAATGACTTGTGTCGGATGTAAGAACTCGAGCTATAGTTCACGGAAGGGTGACTTACACCGGGTGTAGGAACCCGAGCTATAGTTCACGAAAGGGTGACTTGCACCGGGTGTAGGAACCCGAACTATAGTGCACGGAAGGTGACTTGCACCGGGTGTAGGAACCCGAGCTATAGTTCACGGAGGATGACTTGCACCGGGTGTAGGAACCTGAGCTATAGTTCACGCAGGGTGACTTGCACCGGGTGTAGGAACCCGAGCTATAGTTCACGGAGGATGACTTGCATTGGGTGTAGGAACCCGAGCTATAGTTCACGAAAGGGTGACTTGCACCGGGTGTAGGAACCCGAGCTATAGTGCACGGAAGGTGACTTGCACCGGGTGTAGGAACCCGAGCTATAGTTTACGGAGGATGACTTGCATCGGGTGTAGGAACCCGAGCTATAGTTCACGAAGGGTGACTTGCACCGGGTGTAGGAACCCGAGCTATAGTTCACGGAGGATGACTTGCATCGGGTGTAGGAACCCGAGCTATAGTTCACGAAGGGTGACGTGCTCCGGGTGTAGGAACCCGAGCTATAGTTCACGGAAGGGTGACTTGCACCGGGTGTAGGAACCCGAGCTATAGTTCACGGAGGATGACTTGCACCGGGTGTAGGAACCCGAGCCATAGTTCACGGAAGGGTGACTTGCGCCGGGTGTAGGAACCCAAGCTATAGTTCACGAAAAGGTGACTTGCACCGGGTGTAGGAACCCGAGCTATAGTGCACAGAAGGTGACTTGCACCGGGTGTAGGAACCCGAGCTATAGTTCACGGAGGATGACTTGCACCGGGTGTAGGAACCCGAGCTATAGTTCATGAGGGGTGACTTGCATCGGGTGTAGGAACCCGAGCTATAGTTCCCGGAAGGGTGACTTGCACCGGTTGTAGGAACCCGGGCTATAGTTCACTAAGGGTGACTTGCATCGGGTGTAGGAACCCGAGCTATAGTTTATGGAAAGAGACTCGCATCGGGTGTAGGAACCCGTGCTATAGTATGAGGATGATGTGCATCAAGCGTAGGATCTTGAGAACTTCTCAGATGTAGGATTCCGAGAGTATAATGATTGCTCGAGTGTAGGATCTCGAGGACTTCTCAGATGTAGGATTCTGAGAGTTTGTTGATTGTTCGAGTGTAGGATCTCGAGGACTTCTCAGATGTAGGATTCCGAGAGTCTCCTAATTGCTCGAGTGTAGGATCTCGAGGACTTTCTCAGATGTAGGATTCTGAGAGTTTCTGATTGCTCGAGTGTAGGATCTCGAGGACTCCTCAGATGTAGGATTCTGAGAGTCTCCTAATTGCTCGAGTGTGGGATCTCGAGGACTTTCTCAGATGTAGGATTCTGAAAGTTTTCTGATTGCTCGAGTGTAGGATCTTGAGGACTCCTCAGATGTAGGATTCTGAGAGTTCATTGATCGCTTGAGTGTAGGATCTCGAGGCCTTCTTAGATGTAGGATTCTAGGAGTTTGCTAATTGCTCGAGTGTAGGATCTTGAGGACTTCTCAGATGTAGGATTCCGAGAGTTTTCTAGTTGTTCGAGTATAGGATCTCGAGGACTTCTCAGATGTAGGATTCGGAGAGTCTGTGGATTGTTCGAGTGTAGGATCTCGAGGACTTCTCAGATGTAGGATTCTGAGAGTTTTCTGATTGCTCGAGTGTAGGATCTCGAGGACTTCTCAGATGTAGGATAATGAGAGTTTTCTAATTGCTCGAGTGTAGGATCTCGAGGACTTCTCAGATGTAGGATTCTGAAAGTTTTCTGATTGCTCGAGTGTAGGATCTCGAGGACTCCTCAGATGTAGGATTCTGAGAGTTCGTTGATCGCTTGAGTGTAGGATCTCGAGGCCTTCTTAGATGTAGGATTCTAAGAGTTTGCTAATTGCTCGAGTGTAGGATCTCGAGGACTTCTCAGATGTAGGATTCTGAGAGTTTGTTGATTACTCGAGTGTAGGATCTCGAGGATTTCTCAGATGTAGGTTTCTGAGAGTCTGTTGATCGCTCGAGTGTAGGATCTCGAGGACTTCTCAGATGTAGGATTCTGAGAGTTTTCTGATTGCTCGAGTGTAGGATCTCGAGGACTTCTCAGATGTAGGATTCTGAGAGTTTTCTGATTGCTCAAGTGTAGGATCTTGAGGCCTTCTTAGATGTAGGATTCTAAGAGTTTGCTACTTGCTCGAGTGTAGAATCTCGAGGACTTCTCAGATGTAGGATTCTGAGAGTTTGTTGATTACTCGAGTGTAGGATCTCGAGGATTTCTCAGATGTAGGATTCTAAGAGTCTGCTAACTATTCGATGGGAATTTTGAACCGATGGTTAACGATGATTTGGGTGTAGAATCCCGGTTCGTAAGATGAATTTTTGAATTGATGATGAATACTTGGGTATAGGATACCGAGAGCCAGATGAATTGTCAATTTGATGATGAATGCTTAGGTATTGGATCCCGAGAGCAAGACGAAATTTTGAATTGATGATAAATGCTCAGGTATAGGATCCTAAGAGTCATGCGACCTAATTTGGTCCTGAAGGCAGATGCCCCAGCTTCAAAATGAATATTAAAATTTGGACTAGGGTCGATTGCCCCAGTTTGGAAGCAAAAGACTTGAATAAGACCTGGGCCAGTTGCCCTAGTCTTAGGGTAGATGGATCGATTGGTACCGGGGCCAGTTGCCCCAACACCTTTTTTTCTTCGTCTTCCCTTTTTTTTTTTTTTTTGTATTTTTTTTTAGATGAAACATGGATTGCTTAGACAAGGATGACAAGACAGGTGTGAATGAATGATGCTATATGGGGATACATGCATGCAAGGTATTTGATATGACACTGGAACATGGGGATATGCAAGCATGTTGCATGATATAATATGTATGCGCTTTTATGCGTAATGCATGAAATGCATGACGATGCATGAACTTTCTTTTTCCAATGTGCCTATAATCAACCGATCAATCTTCAATCTTGACTATGTTGCCTCCGACCTGGTTCCCTCGAAACTTGCCCCTGATGAATGGATTCATAACTGATCTTAGGCCAATTTTCTTAATAGAGGTTGTCAACTTGGCTCAAATGAAACTCCATCACAGAATCTACCTAGTTGAATGGATTTATAACTGTTCTTGGCCCTATTTTCCTATTCATCTAGTCTGATAAGAAGGTGCTTAAATAAGTCCCACTGAAACTCAAATCGAAACTTGCCCCAGATGAGCTTATCTGCCACTGATCTTGGCCTGGTTGTTAGACTCTTCTTGAATAAGCAGATCTCTAAAGCTTGGCGTGACATTGGCCCCAGTTAAATTGACTAATTCTATGTGCATCGTATTTCCTGAACGGGGACCTTCTCTATAAGAACACTAGTGGTTCCGAAACTCTTTGACATTGAGGAATGATTATGCAATTACGACATCAACTTGTGAAACCGAGGTTAACCACCCAAAAAGATGTTTTACCATGTCCTAATGCTATTACAAGAAAAATTCATACCAGTATTCAAAAGCCATATGATTTTGATGTTAATTTACCAAACTGAATGGCTGGTCTTTTCTTCGACTGTCCCAGCTTTATCGATGGCCATCTCTCTTCTTTTGTTTCATCCTACTGTGAAACCTTTAGAAATTTCACGTATTTAAATGTTGCCTTTAGTTTAGTCAAGTTCAACTCATGTTTTGATCTCAAGATGGTCTTTAAGACTCGGGACGAAACGTAGGCTGAGGGATACAGGTTTTTAGAATGAAATGGAAACTAAAGCTCAAAAATACCACCTCAAATAATGTTTTACGCCCCCAGTTCAAGTTGGGACGTTTTGCAAGATGTTGACCGAACTTGTTTTCTAAACTAGCTGCCTACGTACCTTTTCAGGATCAGGTCATTACGTAGTTCAGACTCGTCATTGAGTCTGACAAATCATTAGAGACAACGATGTATACCAATCTGGTCAGGACTTCATTTGGACCGTAATGTAGGCTGGGGGGTTATAGGTTAAAGAAAGAAAGAGTTAAATAGGGCTCAAAATCATCATTTTCATCAAGGGTAATTTGGTCAAGGATCACATACGTAGTATGTCCCGTATTTTCTTTCTCTTTTCTTCTTTCTCTTTCCATTTGCTTTTACTGCTCCCTTTTGTTTTTCTCTATGAAGGGATTTTGTCATTTTTTTTTGGACTTCATTTGAGACTGATTTCTGTTAAACTGCCCCAGTGTGGGGTGTGATCCTTTGACGGGTTAATCAATAAATAAATTTTTCAGGCTCAAAAGGGCTTGCAAGAGATTTCTTCTTTGAATTTCTTTGGGTAGCAGAAAAATGGCCTACCATCATTTTGATAGCCCATTGTTGTCTCATATGACTTGCCAAACACTAAGAGACCCAACCCAGGTTAACTTTTTGGTGAACTGGCTTTTAAGAAAAGACTAGTTTAACATTCAAGCTCAACTTGGTTAACAATTGGTAAATCAATATTTGGTTCTTTTTAGGGATAACTGATCGGCCAAAGATAGCCATCTATCATTTGATCAAAACATGAATAGTGAATTGACTTGAAATTCTTGACACAGCACATATATTTTACTAAATTCCTTCGAGATTCTTTATTTCTTCACAACATCTGTCTTCATAGGGTGAGGAAAATTGTTTTATTTTCTTCTGATTCCACCTCCCGTGTTTGGTTTTCAAAATTAACATCACTTTCTGGCTTATGAATATTGGTATTATTATTTTCCTTATCTTTACACGAAACATTAGCAAACAAATTTTTGGTCAACTTGAACTCAGGACACAAGTGATATGAGAAAATGCATAACTCAATTTATTGATGAAAGGGAAATTGGCTGAGATAATAGTGTCGACAGACTGCCGGAAATTAAAATGACATCATCACATGAAACAAACTGGATAATCAAAAACTTGCCCCTTGTGTACTTTTTCTCCCTTTGGGCTCCTTACGAGAACTCCGGGATCCATAACTTGACATATTCTTTTGCCTGACCTCGGCTCACAGTCTTTCGTACAACATATTAACCATTTCCTTCCCCGTGATTAGGTAGGAGATCACTATGGACTCCTGGCTGCTTATCATCGAAGACCAACCAACCGGCATCCCTCAACGACTGTACCTTGTGTTTAAATGTCCAACAGCGGTCAATGGTGTGACCCGGCGAATTGGAGTGATACGCGCACTTAGCATCCGGGTCATACCATTGTGGTAGGGGGTGTCGTACGGCTACTCCAGGGATTGTTGAAATGAGTCTTCTTTCGAGCAATTGTGGGAGCAATTCCGAATAGGACATGGGAATTGGTTCCACCCTATTAGGACCATATCTCTATGTCTGAACATTTTTCTGTGTGAGCGTAGGCCCATAGGGAACAAACTGAGACCCTGTGCCTGTATGTGCTATCTGGTTAACAATATTTCTTCTAAACCCTTGGTTATGACCTCTTTGGTATTGTTGCCCTTGAATCATATGAGTTTCATCATCCTTCTTCCTATTTGTCCATTTCTTGTCTGAACTGGTTTCTTCGCCACTACTTCTAGCCTTCCCAACTTTGATGGCTGTTTCGATTCTCTCTCCGGTAGAAACAATATCCATGAAGTCATGGGGGGTTGCCCCTAAGAGATGCCCAAAGTAAGGATCTTTCAATGTATTCACGAATAGGGAGATAGCCTCCCTATCTTCCACAGGAGGGCTCACTTGGATGGACATATCCCTCCATCTATATGCATATTCTCTGAATGTTTCATTAGGTTTCATTTGCATGCTTTGCAGGGTCATACGATCAGGTGCCATCTCTATCACATAGCGGTACTGAGCTATAAATGAATTTGCCAGATCTTTCCAAGTACGGATTCGAGCTCGATCTTGCTGAATGTACCATCTGATAGCTGCTCCAGTCAAACTATCTTGGAAGTAATGCATCATTAATCTCTCATCATCAGAATGTGCAGCCATTTTTTGGCAATATAGGCGCAGGTGGGTCCGAGGACAGTGGGTCCCATCGAATTTTTCAAAATCCGGCAACTTGAATTTTGGCGGCAGAGTGACCTTTGGTACTAGGCAAAGGTCATTAGGGTCAACGGAGTCAAATGTATTATACCCTTCAATTGCTTTCAAGCGCTCTTCCAATACGTCACAACGATGCTCAGACTCAGATCTATTTATCCCCATATCAGGAGTTGCTAAGGGGGAAGTCCCTGCCACTGGAAACCCCTGTGTTGGCACAGTTGGGATAAATGGAGGCATATTTGGCATTAGATCCCCCATGACACCCGGAGGTGGAGCTGATGTTTGTCCATGATTTAGGGTGAACCCTGGAGGATGAGTAGGGTCTATATCTGTTTCAGCATCATTTTGTACCCCTTTTCCTTTGTTCATCAACAATTCCATAATTTTGCTCACTTTTTCAATCAATTCTTCCTGTCCTTATTCTATGCCCAGGACTCTACCTTCCAATTGTTCACTCATTTCTTTTGCCCTTCTCCTGGTATTGTATTGATGCGTGACAGTCTCAATGTTGCTTGCTCAGACGAATTCTGTGGCTAGGCACTGCAAACCAAAACTTTCCCTTTTTATAACTAAATGCATGATTATGTAAGGCATGAATGTGTGAGTATCTAATGCATGACCATGAGATGTAATAAATGTTTGTGCATGGATGTAACTAGTGCAATTACACATACAAATAGAGATATGAACATGCATGTGACCTATCGTGCATGATTATGTGTGAAATTACGCATGAATGCATGGATGCAATGAATGTTTGTGCATGAATGTACCTAGTGCAATTACACATACAAATAGAGATATGACCATGCATGTGACCTATCGTACATGATTATGTGTGAAATTATGCATGAATGCATGGATGCAATGTAATCTAACTAACTACTTTGTAAGCATTCTAGGAAAAGTCCCACTAATGAGAGATTTTAAAACAATCATTGATGGGCCACAATTTCAATTCAAATCTTCCCTCAATCATTATTTTCCTTGATGACGGTACATATACCTCAGATTCTATGAAGGGTCAACTTATGATCTGAGGTTGGGGTTGACCCAAGTTAGCTAACCCATTGGATTTGTTCAATACGGGCTTGTGGACTTTAGCGTGCACTTGGGCTTCAAGTATATTAAAATATGGGCTTCAATATATTTCATGATGGGATCAGGCCCTAATTTTAAAAGGACTTGGGCTTAGATTTGCTTAGAAAAATGTTGGCCTATATTTTTAGACAATAGGGCAGAAGCCCACTTTTGAAATTTGGGTTTTACCCTTTTTGAAAATCAGGCCTGGGCTGAATCTTTGCTTAGGAAGAGGTTGGGCCTATACTTGTTATTTCTCAAAAAATTGGGCCCGAGTTATTTGGAAAGGGTTGGGCCGACCCATATTTTAAAATAGTTGGGCCAAGTGCTTCATTTTGAAAGGATGAGCCTTTGTCTCATTACTGGGCTTTTTCTGAATACTGACTAAGTAGTATGTATGTCTAAATGTATGTCAAATGCACGATATAATACAAAGTATTCCACAACGTATATACAACACACTATTCATGGAGAAGGATGCGGCTCCTGTCCCAACCTAGGGTAGGTACGTATATATAGGGTTCTTTATGGCTCCATCCTAGTTAGGGAAGACTATAAACAAGTATGTGTGGGTAGGCTCTAACCCTATTGACAAAAGGTTCCCAGTTTGGAATTTCATCCTCCCCCATAGGGGTCTGGATAAAACCCGCACTGAGTGGAGTGGTTTGCGGGTCCCATCAAGCTCTGCCACGAAGGGACTGACGCTATTACACTCCTATCTAGTCCTAGTAAGGAAAGCTCGGGTATAGAGCGTGAAAGTGTGTGAATTTAATTTTTAACCTAATCCCGTTACTCCCACATTTATTCACATACTATAAACAATATGGAAACAAGATATCTACAATTAATATATATATTTAAAAGATAAGGAAACACAATATATGCAATTAATATGTTTATTCACAAAAAATTTGGAAACAAAAAATAAGGAAACAAAATATCGGTAATTAATATGCTTATTCAAAATATCTTACAATTAATATGCTTTATTCAGTATATCTACAATTAATATCCAAGAAATTAGGAAACAAAATATTTTTCATTAATTAAGGTTATTTACAAATTATGGAAGTAAAATATCTACAATTAATCAAAGTTATTTACAAATTATAATATTCACAATATAAGGAGTAATTAAAAGATTTAATAAATTTAAACTTTGGATAATTTCTAATTAATTAATGGCTCGACTCTCTATGGTCCCCAGCGGAGTCGCCAAGCTGTCGTGGGGTCCCGTGAGCGCGTGTGCCCTGGGCGGCAAAATTAAAATGATTTTTTATTTTCAAGGAAAATCATGGAAAAGGTCGGAGTCGCCACTAACTTTTAGTGTGGTTAGAACACGTGATAACTACCTCGTTAGGGGTAGAATCGGTCTACATTACCAGAATTGGGGTCGGGAGTTCGGTTACGCGAGGGGAAGGTACGAGCACCCCCTACGCGCCCGTTCTTACGAACGGTACCTAATTAACTTGAAATTATCCCTAAGTCAATCTAACAATTCTTTAAATTACTCCTTTTTATGAATTTATAAATACATGTAAAAAATAAATAAATAAATAAAATAATAAATAAATAAAGATAATATATACATATATATTCCCTCAGAGCTTAGGGTACGTGAAGCCTGAAGGCTAATACCCCTCGCAATTAAATCATAGGGATATAAAAACCAAAAAATATTTAACAACAAAAATGTAATAATACTAAAATAGTTACAAGTTAATACAAGTACTAAAAATAAATCAGTTGAATATACGTATGCTTCAAGTGAGAATAATGATAGTAATAATAATAGAGATAATTAATACAATAATAATATTAATAGTAATAATAGATAATACATTAATGATGATAATAATAATGGTAATAAATAATAGAAGTAACAAAGATAATATATGTATTTTGATAATATGATACTTACCTTAATATTAACACGCAGTTAAGGACATGCACATATATATAAACAATTAATTAAGGAAACAAATCAGTCTTAGGATTAAAATATGGAAACTAAGTAGCCCTAAGATTAATCTGTAAATATACAATAATATATATGGAAAACAAATCAACCCCAAAATTAATGTGAATGCAAAACAATAAATATGGAGATAATTGAAATTATGGAGACAAATCGACCTGAAAATTAACATGTAAATATACAATAATAAATATGGAAAACAATAAATAAAATTATGGTAACAAAATCAACCCTAACCAACAATGATAATACAATAAATCAGAATATGATATACAATGTTAAAAATATATAACAGTAATGCAATAATTTTAAATATGCAATAATATACAATATCAATAAACACAAATATATAATAAGGATAAAGCATCAAACAATTAAACATTAATGTGGACATCCTGAATAAATATACAAACAAAAATAAATATATTGTCATACAAACCCCCTAAATACATATACAAATAATAAAAAAAAAATTGCATATATAATAATGATGAAATATTAACAATAAAAATGCCCTAAATAAATATACAAAACATGAATACCTAAGCAATGCTTTTTACAAATAATAAACAACAATAATATCTAGTGATAATAACAAATGATACACAATAATAACTATATGGTAACAATATGAAATGACAAACCCTAATAAAATAAGAACATATATATGACTACAAAAACAATACAAAATAACAAATCGCAATATTACTTACATAATATAAGCATACATTTGATAATAACATGATAAGTAAAAAAAAAAAAACCATAATATTACTTATTTAACATTCATACAATTCAAAATTTAAAAATTGAAACCAGCCTCAACAAATATAAAGGAAACCTACAAAAATGAGAGAACATTGATTAGTATCTACAGTAATTATTTCAAGAAATCTAAACAAATATCACCGCAATAAAATGAAATTATATACACAATATTTAGAAATTTAACATATATACAATAGACGCCTAGATATGAATATTAACTAAATACCACAATAAATAATATATTAATATACTAAAGTCTTAAACTTTGAATATTAAAAAAAACATGAAAAGAAACATAAAAGAAATACACGTGCACGTGTGTGTGTGTGTGCAAATACAACAGGGGATTACCGTGGGTGTTGCCGGAGACGAAGGTGGCTTCGGGTGGTTGCAGCAGAGTTGCAGAGGGAGAGGCGCGTGAGGGAGCTGGGCGGTGACGGTGACCTGATGTGACGAATGGGTGAGGATGGAGAGCTGCTGCCGGGGTTGCAGAGGTCCTCGGGTCTGCTTGTGGTAGCTTGAAACAGAGGAGCTGCTATGGCTGCCTCGGCTGGACTTGGGGAGGTCTGATGGTTCGTCGTGGCCGTAGGGGTGGTACCGGTGGTTATGGTGGTTGGCGGCGCTGGAGATCTTGGAGGCTGGCCGTGAATTTTGGATGCCGTGGAGATGCTGTGCCGGAGCTGGGTTGAGTTGCAGAGGGGTCCGTGGACTGCTGGGTGTGCGGTTGCAGGTGACGACGACGGATGGGTGGTGCTACGGTGGCGTGGAGGATGGCTGTGGGTTGGTGATGGTGGTCGTGAGAGAGAGAATGAGAGAAGAAGATGGTGGTCTGTGGACCATGGAAGGAGAAGAAGATGAAGAAGAAGAAGCAGCCGCAATTTTTTTTTTTCTTTCTTTTTGGCTGTGCGCCCCCTCCCCGCTCTTGTGTGTAGCCGGCCTCCTTCTTATAAAAATAATTTTGAAAAAAACCCTAAAAGCATTTCCTTTTTGGTTTATGGTATTTTCTTTTTTTTGGAAATAATATATACTACTATTATGGTAATAAGGAAATAATAAATAATAATAATAATAATAATAATAATAATAATAATAAACAATATAAATAGAAGTAAAAATAAAAATAAAAGTAATAATAATAATATTAATGAAAATTAATAATAATAATAATAATAATAATAAATAAAATAATAGTAATAATAAAGATAAAAATACTAATAATAATGATAATAAAAATTAAAGATAGTATTAATAATAATGAAAATAATAAATAATAATAATAAATAAATATATTGGGCCTGGGTAAAAATGGGGTGTCTACAAGCCACACCAACAAAAACATGATGTTTCTCTTAAGACAGCAGAGGCCACCACTACTTCGAGAAGCAAGAAAGAATTTTCCCAACCTGAGATGCTCATCATCAGACAACTAGTTGTCCCAACACTAGAAGTCATGGCTGAACCAGAAGAGGTCAAAGAAAAATCAAAGGACATGAGGCCACAAGCGGAGTAGTTAGTTGATGAGGAGACTGATACTCATACGGAGTACCAACCTGTGGTACTTAATACTCCGAGCTCAGAAACCATGAAATCGTCACTCCCACCTGAATCAGATGTTAAGGGGCCTAATGTGGAGGCAGACTCTTGCAGTGGTATAATGATATGTACACTAGATAAAGAGGGTGACCAGTCTGGTGAGCATATAATTTTCAAAGAACCAGGTAAAACCTTTAATGTTAATGCTTCTGAAGAACTACAGGTAATTGCTCCAATAACTTCCCATCACACGTTAGTTCGTAAAGAAGCACATTTCCTGGAAATAATGTTGAATAAAGACCCTTTCTTATCCACACACGAGGGTCGACCTGCACACAAATTGTTTAGTATTTTGACATGCATTAATCATTTGAGGTTGATTTTCGTGCAGGTATGACGACTGATCGATTGTGGAGGCTCAAATTTGGAGAACCGCTGAAGCAATTGATAGACCTGCGGCCACTAGACGAAATTCCTCCTGAGCCTCCACCAGACAATTGTGATGTTTTTCTTTCCCTTATTTTCCTTTTATTTTATCTTATTTTATTTTTAGTTAGTTTTCAGGACCATTTTCTCGTAGTTCGATTTTTGTTATTTCGCCACTCAGGTACGCTTTGCTTTTCCTGTGCACAGTCCTTTCTATTTCCCCTATGCTTTCACATTGAGGACCATGTTCCACTTTAGTTGGGGGGGATGAGCATTCGCATGTGACACTGTGCACGTACACGTACTGGGTTTTAAAAACAAAAAAATAAAAAAATAAAAAAAGAGAGAGAAATAAAGAAGGAGCACTGAGGAATTACATTGCATTGTGCCATGCTTAACATTGCGTATACCCTTCACATACTTGCGTATAACTTAAGAATGACACACTTGAGTCAATCATGCATAGTTTCTCTTTATATGATTTTATGACTCTATGAAGAATTGATTGGTAGTACATTCGTGTTAATTTGATTATATAATTTCTTGTATTTACACGGCATCTCACGAGGCTGAATAAACACATTCACATGATTCATTGCACTTAGGATTTCCTGTGAGCACTGAGAGAGCACCCGTGGCGACTATGACACCTTGTGAGATATCCTTGAACTATTTATCATCCTTTTAAGCGTTAATATCAAATCAGAGTTCATGGAACTCAATTCTCTTTTTCTGGATGATTCCTTTGTACACTAGTCTCTGTCTTTGATTTGTTAGCCTAGAGGTGACACCTAGTGGGGAGATAGAAACCTAGGTCTTGTAGCCTACTCAAAATGTGAAGGCTGAGCCACCCCTAGAGATAGACTTAGTTCATGGACCACTATTCGAGCTCAATTCCCATTGATGGTATGAAGATTACAAAAGAAGTGTTAATATTGTCCTTATTTCTCAAGAGACAGAAAATAAAGAATGAGCAAAAAAAAGAATAAGCAATACACATGCGCATGAAATGAAATGTCAATGCCGGCCCAAATACATATCACAAAAAGTCAAGGACGACACATATTTTCCACTTATGAAGATTTTTCAACCGATTAATGCCTCAGATGTATTCATGACAAGTTTGTGAATGAGTTGATCTAGGGTGGTCTCAGTTGGATATGGTGAGTAGGTGAGAAGATGCTAGGGTGAAGGACCCGACACCTCATAGATAGGCTAGATCCTTTCTAGACTAGTCCACTCCATATACTTAGCGTTGTTCCCTTTAATATGTGGGATGTTTGATCGCGACACTCCTCCTCACATATGATGAGTGAACCCATTTTCTTTGAGTGTTCTTGAAGGTATACCAGTTAGGCCGAGTCAAAGCGATCGTTCTGTAGGTGTCCACTGGTATCCTAGGTGTACTGAGTCACACACATCACACACACCTCAAGAGTTTACCTATTTATACTCGAACTTATATGATTGCATTAACTCTAAATGTGCCACTGATTAACCTCATGTGAGTATACTGCTCTCAAATCACATATAAACGATGAAACTTGCATGAGTGACGTGCTTTGGAGTCGTGTGCATTGAATATGAACAAACTTGTGTGAAATTCAGTTATGTTCTTGTATGTGAAGTGGTATAATTATGTCGCATGTGCATTGATTTCATGATTACTGGAGTATGTAGTTGTAGATACCACCCTGAGATTCATTTACGTCATTTGCTAGAGACTAGAAAAACGTTAGTTGGGGGGTGTAATTACGCGTCAAAACTGCGTAATTGGGCATTTTAACCCGGGCTTTATAGTTTATATTTTTAATTAAATGTCCAAAATTGTCCAATATTTTAATAAAGTGCCAAAATCATCATTCTTGAACTTTATTACACTATTTATGAAGTTTTGGTAATTTTTTGTTGCAGGAAAAATCTCGGAAACCAAAACCAACACCTGTTCATATTTCATACATAACTTTTCCGTCTGAGCTCCGATCGAGACCATTCAAATTTCTGGAGAAAGAGGATAGAATTATATACAACTTTCATGTTTTGAGTTTTATGAGAAAAGGGCTTCAGAAGAGTCAGATTTGTGATGAACAGAGAATGAAAAAAATGAAAAAAAATATAACAATTCGGGTCAACTCCAATTGGGTCAAGTTGTCGGGTCAGATTTAATTGGGTCGGATTTCACCTATCTAGGTCTAGGGCAACCCAGCTCCCTCTTAAATCCCCTTCTCTTCCTCTCCCTGCGCAGGCAGCCCCGTGAGTGCTCTCCTCTCCTCTTCTTCTTCTTCTTCTTCTTCTTCTCTTCTCCTATCCCTTCTCTTTTCCTTAGCTTTTCTTTGTCCTCTCTCTTGTTCATTCTCTTAGTTCTCTTCCCCTGTTCTCCCTCTCTCTCTCGACTCTTCTTTTCCTTCTTCTACTCCCTCATCTCTCCTCTTCCCTTCCCCTGTTTCTCTGCCTTTTTCTCTCTTGTTCTCTCATCCTCATCCTCTCTCGATTTTTCACTCCTTTCAATCCTTTAAAATTCCAACCAGCTGCAACCACACACACCCGATAGCCATCCTTCGCAACCATCTACCACCCCCAGCCTCACCAGCAACTCCTCCCAAGGTCTCCAGCTGAGACTCTTCTGTCGATCAACACCATCTCGGCCACTCCTTCACCTTCCAGCAGCAACCACCTCTGCCAGAAGTTACTGCCGGAGTCCTGCTGCCTGATGCTTTTCCTGCGATGGCCAACCATCATCCAGGAACCATCCCTACTCCTAGAAGTTGCCCGAGATTCCCATGCACAACAGCAGTTTCCGAGGCTACCTTCACTTTGCAAAACAGCTGAGTCCCCCAGAGGATGCAATTGCTCAACACTGCAAATACCCGAAGACCCTCAAGCTCTGTTCTTTATTTGCTCTCTCTCTCTCTCTCTTCTCTCTTATTTTCTTTTCTTTCTTTTATTTTCGAAAATTGCAACTCAATATTTCTTTTCTTTTTATTTAGTTATTTATTAGAGTTTTTGAAAAACTTGTTTGAATGAGTGTTAAATAATTTTAATTTGTTTTAGTGAAGTTTAATTTTTATTTATTTATGTTTCTTTTAATTAATGTTACCATTAGATTTGAAGAATTTAATTTAGTTTCTATTATTTATTTATCATTCGGTTTAGTTAGGGTCAGTTTTGTTAAAGTTCGTGTTTTACCGTATTCCATTATCGTTTGAATGTTCTTTTTTTCATTGAAGTTTATGGTTGTGTTTAAATTGTGATTGAGGTTCAAGTTCGTGTTAAAGGTTCAATTTTTATTGTATGCATTTGTGTCTGATTGAGTTTCCATCATTGCATTTTAATTCCATGATCAATGTTACTATTTTTAATTAGCGCGTGCTTTGATGCTTCCTTGAGTAGGTTAGGGTTTCCCGTTTTTATTCTTTAGTTCAATACATGTTAGTTTTAGAACTTTAATTTGTGTGCTATTTAATTTGTTAAAAGTAAAATCAAACAATTTTGAAAATCCGAATCTGAACCGAGTTCAGTGCATTTTTAATTTCGATTGGAAGAACGTAAAATATGAGATTAAATGTATTCCCTGAGGAGACGATCTAGCCCTTGAGCTAAATATTACACGACGTAACTCCTATACTTGGGATAGCTTTTGAGCTGCTCATTTTCGAGTGAGTCAAATACTATTATTATAATTTTATGACTCGGTCGCCACACACTAGTAATAGCATATTTTCACTTACTGAGCGTCGACTCACCCCATTACTTTACCATTTTTCAGGTAAGACAGCTAGGCGAGCAAATTAGGCTCGCAGATAGGAATTTTACTTGATTACCCCAGTTGTAGGGTGAGTTATGACAGGGTTTTGTATTTTTGAGGTAGATGATGCTGGAGGGGTTTATTTTGTATGGTTGTACCGTGTATATAATGGATTCTGGTATTGTATAGCATATATATAAATGGTTATATGATTTGTATTTCCGCTGCTTAGGTATGGATGTAGATGTATATATAAAAAAAAATGGTAAGAATTTTGAGGATGTTACATATGCAGTACATTCTTCATACCAGAAATCATTAATCATTTAATAACTGCATAAATGTATACCTTCATATTTTTAATAAATCATACTAATCATAACTGTCTGATATAGCTAATAATACTGAAAACATACTCAGGATGCATAGCTAGCTGATGTCATGTATTACCCTCCATGACGGGTTGTGCAGCCTGAAGACGAGACCCAATAATGATTGGCCGACCACTACTAAGTCAAAAATGTCTATAAGTATGTAAGCCAGTTACACCCTGGTCCGGACTGCCAAGTGGATGTCTACAACTCTACACTGAAAGTCACATCGACTATCCATCTCCTACCCCCTCGTGGGGTGGTTAGCGCCAATCTAAATATAGATATTTGATCTATAAGCTATGGTACCGTGCTCCTGAACTGAACTAAACTAACATTTGGGTTTTAATAACATGTAATACATGATAATATAGTGTTTAACATAAATGAATTGATAGCATTTTCTATAATTTGATAAATACGACCTTGTGCCGAACATTTCATAAATACGGCCTCGCTCCGAACATTTAATAAATTCGGCCTTGCGCTAAAATCATACATAAAACATGGCCTCGCGTCGACTATTAATCACGGCCTTGCACCAAATATCTCATACATATCATTCGGAATAAATAAATCATTATCATGTACTTTAAAATCATAATGTACTGCATTTTTTCATAATCTTTGAAAATCATACTTCATTCATAATATTGTCATATCATAATACTTCTCACATAAAGTAATATTCATGCCATACATTTGCTGTATAAAACCATACATTATATTTTAAAATCATAATTTCTAGCATCTCATATATATATATATATATATATATATATAAATATAAATTTCAACATAATAGCAGTATTTCCCAAATGTGCATTTCCTTCATAATATACAGATATAATACATGCTTTCCTGAAAATTAATTTACTGATAAATAATAATAATTTGTATGGAAAATAACTGCTTTAGTTTATTCCCTTACCTGGCAACTGAAAAGAAACCCCCTTAAAAATGCTTGTCCTACACCCACAGGGTTCCTCGTTCAACACCCTGAAAACGATAACTCACAGAACTAAACTTCAGTATTTTCACGTGAATATGATTTCTTATAACTATGAAAAGATCAAATTTGACATAAAAAGCCTTACCTCAACTTAGGGATGAATTTCAACGGAGTTCTACGACGATCTGCTCTGGTAGATATGCATAGAACTTCTCTAGGAGCATCGTGGTTGCTTTAAATTCTCGAACTGGTGAAAATCCGGCCCGAAATCAAAGAAAGAAGGGAGGGAAATCAAAGGGAGGAGATAGAGAGAGTTCTATGCCAAAAATTAAGCTTAAAAATGAAGTTTGGGCTATTTATACACTGGCCTTCATCGACGAGCCATGTCACCTCATCGACGAGGTCAAGAAGGCTCCTCATCGATGAACTCTCCCCTTCGTCAACAAAATTTAGAGTTGCCCAAAAACCTCTCGGTATCTTCTCATTGACGAGCCACGTCACCTCGTTGATGAGGTTAATAGAAAATTCATAACCGAACTTCCCCTTTGTCGATGAAGTTCGGAGTTGCCCAAGTTGCCATGTCATCGTCGTGTTTGTCAACGAAGGCTGCTGCCTCCTTCTGTTCAAATTCCATTTTACTCTTTTCTTTATTATTTAAATACCATTATTCCTCAAGTCATTACATATGCACCTTACATTCTCATGGATAGGATGAATCAAGTTATTCAATCATAATTGGATCAATTCATTATACTTTTTATAGATGATTTTTTGGGGAATTTAAAGACTTAAGAAGGGCATGAACAACATTTGTGATTAATTTTGCAAACATTATGAGAGCATCAGTTATATGCTAAGTAGGAAAAGTGGGTTCTGGACAATTAATACGAAAATTTTGGGTCATGTCATAATCAAAGGATAATCATCTATTGATTCTTCTAAGATTATGTTAGTGTTAGATCTTTGGAAGACTCGAGATAAAAACTAAAGTTGTATGTTGGATCTGAAGCAAGGTGTATTAGGACAGGATGTATAATCCATCGATTTATGTTAGTTACCAATTCTAACAGAGGGGTTTAAAAGATTAATTCAAAACTTATTGGGTTAATGATGGAGTTGACTTGGGATTGTATTCAACAAATTTTGAGGATGAAATTTTTATAAGGAGGGGAGAATGTAACGCTCCAGAAAATGATATACTTGGGAATGTAAAAAAAATAATAATAAAAATAAAAAAATAAAAAATAAATAAATAATTAATATATATATGTTAAATGATAACCTAAAGCTTCAAGAAATCAACTTCTTGTAGAAGTCCAAAGGCCCCCCCCACTTCTTTCTAATGCTCTCTCTCTCTCTCTCTCTCTCTCTCTCTCTCTCTCTCTCTCTCTCTCTCTCTCATATATATATATATATATATATATATATATATATGTCAAATGATAACCTGAAGCTTCAAAAAAGCTTCAGGAAATCAACTTCTTGTAGAAGTCCAAAGCCCCCCCGCTTCATCTCTCTCTCTCTCTCTCTGCCTGTCTCTCCCTTTATATTTGATTTCCATGACCAGACAAGCGCTGGTCAGAGAATGAAAAATACCACTGGGATCTTGTCTCTGCCACCGACATTTTCACTAGAGTGGATTTGTCGTAGGAGCGATGTAGGCACCACTCATGGGCGTAAGTTATACTCCCTCTTTTTCCTCAATTTTTCCTTAAATCGCCAACCAGATCGATGATTGGAGACCACCACAAGGTCCTAGGTTCGATCATCATCATGTTGGCCGGAGTAAATTTTTAATTTAATTTTCCTATACACCACTCCAAAGCTAGGGTAGGATAGTAGAAATAGGTCCATTAGTTATTTTTAAAGATGAATTAGTATTAGGAGTGTGTGGGCCTAGGAAATATTAAAATAATTATTATTCTAGGGAGTTGAATTGATTGGTCCATGAAAAATGTGAATTTCAGGGTTTTGAGCGTTGAATGTCGCGTGGCATAGAATTTGGATATTTTAGCGAGATCTCAGTAAGACAGGTAAGGGGAATAAACTATTATAGTTATTTTGAGAACTACTATTTTAGTTAATACATGAAAATGAGTATATGATATTTTTCCTGAAATTATTATGATATGAAACAGATAAAGTTGTGTGGCATATAATTATATTGAATTGTGGTGTTTTGATTTTTGAAATACAAGAGGTGATGAAATGTGATAAATATTAATGAGTATTTCATGAGAAATACTGATATGTGAAACATTGACATGTTTATGGGAAATGATTATGAAATGAAGATATGTTTTATTAAAAATAGTTAAAACACGTGAAACATGATATATACTATTATGAGATGATGAAATGTGTACAAAAAATGATGAGAATATTTTTATTGAGATGAATTAAAATATACTGATATGTGGTTAATTGTGAATACTGAAATGTGAACAAAGAAGGGTGAGTAATGCAACGTAAATATTGTAATATGGAAATTGAAATGTGATGATTAGATTGAGAATACTGATTGTAGATTCCAGGAAATGTGAACATTGAAAAGTGCGAAAGTTGCAATGGGATCATTAAAATGTAAATGATGAAAAGCCAATACCACATAATGATTGTGGGTATGTGGTAATGATAACCCTGAAAGATGTTTATGGAAACCCTAATGATGGGTTGTGATATTGAGCACGATGCTATTGCTAGTGGTGATAGTGCAACCACATGAACTTTTGGAGTGTGTGGCATGGCAGTCGACTGAACCGTTTAGTAGAGTTGTTGTGCCCCCTGAGTCTGGATCAGGGCTATAGGCCGGTCAGTTGTACTATAGACGTGAGATATGTGATATGATATTTTGATCTAACCAAGTTGGCCAGCCGATGTTAGATCCAGCCTTCAGGTCGCACAACGTTGACCATGAGGGGAAGCATGGTGTGGAAAAGAGATCCTTAGGGCAGACATGAGTTCTAGACGCGATATTGGTACTGGGAACCAAGGATACTCATGTGTTGGATAGTAAAATGGATATGTGTGAGTTAATAACATGAATAATTAAGGCGAAGTAAAACTCTCTGTCTGAGGGCTTACTGAGTAAGGTGAGTGTCCTGATGAGTATCAGTTGTAGTCGAACCTGAGTTAATTGGGTAAGGTTGCAAACGATATCAGAGCAGAGGGGAGCTGCATATATGGGCGTGCAATCTCCCCTTTCCTTAGAAATTTCGCTAGTAAATATGGGTTGTGTAAGAATGAATTTGAGAAATGGTTTTAAAGCTTATAAAAGATGGTGTTTTTATATCTATATGATTATGAGCATATATGTTGGTGTATTTTCTTAGATGAATTAATGATTGGAGAAGTAAAATATGTTAAAACTGAACTCATATTGTCACACAATGTAAATAATTTATTCCGTCTTACTGAGATGTGTATCACCCAAATTATCTAAACTTTTCAGGGAATAGAGACAAACCAGCTGATAGAGATCCATGTTAGTAGGAAGCTGAGACCCTGATATACATGGTGAGTTTTTGGACTAGGGAAATATGTTTCCCCTAGGGTTGTATTGTTTTTGGGTATGAGATAGAAATGTATGTATATGGATATTGATACTCTGGGTATTGTATCTAGATGGTATTTACATTATGTCTTTTGCTGTTAGGTTAATATAAATAAAACGTTTGTTTACTTGGTACCCAATGCGGGTCGGGTTAGGTGAGTGGTATCAGGGTTGTTGACATGGGTGATAAGATATTGGATATGTATGATTTAATTATTATTGTTATAAAAAAATAGTATGAAAATTGGGGCGTCACATCTGCCACATGGGGACTGACACTATTACACTCCTATCTAATATTAGTAGGTAAGGCTTGACTATAGAGCATGAGAGTGTGTGAATTTCTTCAATTTCAACCTAATCCTTCTACCCCACATTCATCCACATTATTCATAAATAAATAAATACTTAACTAAGTACTCACTATAACTCACATGCTTAAAATATTCACAAGTAATCGCTTGCTTTTCCTAAAAAAAAAAAAAACAAGGTATTTACAATTAATTCTATATTACTCCATTATTCATAGCATATGTGTGCATTCAAATTCACACAAAATGAAAGAGTGTACTTAGAAGGCTTATTGAATTTGAATTTAGGGATAATCTTCAATTAATCATTGGCTCGACTCTCAAGTGCCCCTAGCAGAGTCGTCAAGCTGTCGCGACGTTCTCTTGCGTGGGGCGGAACACACTAGGATGTGTGTTGCCCCGGGGTATGTGAACTGGAAAAAGGTGGATTTTTAAAATAATATTTTTGTGGAAAACAAAGTGTGTGGAATCGCCACTAACCTTTGTTGACTTTTTGAGTCTGATCCCTGGTTTTGATTATAACAAACTGCATATTACTAATGCGTGTGCCTAGTACTTGAATAGGTCATTATTTTAGTACACACACATGAGAAAGGATTGTTGGAAGCCTAAAAGACTTAAAGATCATACTCCTGGCAAACTCCATGGAGAATCCGAAGAGCAGAAGAAAGAAGAAGAAGATTCCTATTGTAAATGCATTTATGTTTTAAATTTGGTTTGTAATAATCTATATCGGATCTCTGCATGTCATGCATGTAGGTAATTGTAAGTTCAACAAGACCATAGTTTGACCATAGGGACTGAATAATCTTAGGCCATCCTTCGGTCGACCTTCGATCGACCGACACTGAATTTTTTTGGTGTCCTCATAGACCCTAGAAAGACTTTAGGTCCCTACACAAATGCACAAAATAGTTCCCATAATCACTTATAATATCAGGAGAATTAGTTGAAGTTAAAATGGACTAATTAGGAAAAATTTGTGAGAGGTCGGGCGACGGAACCCTAAGAGTTTAAAACACCTTAGGCACCCGAAGTGTTGAGAAGTCAATAATTTGACCATACTTCGGGCGACCGAACCTATTTTGATCCTATCTCTCTCAGTGGCCCGAACCCTTTGAAAAAGACATTTCACCAATTCGGGTTGCCTAGCATTTCAGTTCAAATCATGCCCCAGGCGACCGAACTTTTGTGTTCGAGCTACCGACCCCAGACTCGGGCACCCAAACCTTAGAGAAAATGTTTCTGACTTTTGTTCAGGCTACCGAACCCAAACTCGGGCTACCGAACCTTTTAAAAATGCTTTTCAAAGTTGAGTCTATTCGGGCGACCGAGCCTTCGTTTAGCCACCAGAACCTTCTCGGGTCATTTAATTTATTACCATAGTAAAACGGGTTAAACTAGGTTAAAAGTTCTAATGTGTTTTAAATCTTTTCTAATAATACCTTATGGGTCCTAAACGGTTATAATTTCACCTTGGTTTATAAATATGGGTTCATTTGTGAGGATTAGGGAGCAATTAGCAAAAATCATTAGTCAAGAATCCTCTTTACTTCAAAATCTTATTTTTTCCCATTTTACTTCAAAACACTCTCAAATGTTCATTCCCTTGATACATCTTTGTTAGAGTGTCATATTGTGTTATTAATTAGTAGAGGTTGCTAATACTGATTGATTTATTTTTGAGGAGTTAGCAAAGTTTATCCCACAGATTTGAATATAATAAATCTTGTGTTGGGATAAACTCAGTAGCTTAAGGGTCTTTACATTGTCATTACAAGATTCCTATAACTTTATTTTTGTTGTGTAAATATTTTTACAAGCTATAATATTTTTCAAACTACTTTTGAGCTCATTACATTGAAGGAAAATATTTTGAGATAGTTTGAATATTTGATTAGCATCTTTAAAACCATAATTTGATATTAAGATTTGATATAACTTGTTTCAAAGATATAGCTTGATTAGAACACTCTTGAACATTCTAGTGATCATATCTTGTTGAGTGTTGCTTACACAAATATTCACATCACTGAGCTTACATTTACTTATATAGTTGATGTGCATTTGATTTATTTGTTTTGGTACATATCTACTTATCGGAGAAGCATTATATTGTACACAGTTTGTATTATAATTTGGTTGTATTCCAGGCGTGGTCTGAGGGGGCGGTAATCCTGCCTATAAGGATTATTAGGGCATTCTTTGCCTTGCAAGGAGAATTTGTAAAGGTTGAGGTCAGCTCTATGCTAATTGACCAGGTTGTATTAGGTGCCACTCCACCTGTTAAGTGAGCATTATTGGAATCCTCGGACTTGCACGCTAGAGGCAGAGACATAGGCACAGTTGGCCGAACCCTGATAACATTTTTGTGCGTGCTTTTAATTCCACATTTTAAATTCCAGCACATGAATGTTTGTATTTTACTATTATGAATGATTGGGTTTATAATTGCATAGATTGAATCTAGGTTGAGTAATACTGTTGCTAGATTAGTTGAACTTAGGAGAAAATTTTTAAATACTACCCCCCTCTTGGGAATACACCAAAGCTAACAAACTTTTAGTGTGGTTAGAACACGTGATTACTACCTAATTAAGGGTAGAATCGATTTGCATCACGAGAGTTGAGCTCAGGAGTTTGGTTACACGAGGGGAAGGTATTAGAACTCCCTACACGCCTGTTCTTACGAACGGTACCTAATTAATAAAAAATTATCCTAAAATAAATTTAATAAGCCTTAGAAAATTACTCCCTATCAAAAATAAGAGAAAATTCACAAACTAAAATATTATGTAGGTATTCCCTCAGAATTGGGGCATATTGTGCTCTAAAGAGCTCATGTCTCCCTTTTAAATCACTGGAATCTGAATATCAAGATAATAGGGTACAAAGTACTCTCTTGAGATTTTTGAATTTTGTAGGGTTTTATGAAAAAATATTCTGAGAGGTTTGGAATTTACTTGGGGATGAAAAATTTGTAAAGATGAGTTTCCCAGCTCCATTTTTTTTTTTTTGCATATTTTTTTTGTTGCTTTTCTGAATTTTTATGACAAAATTTTCATATTTATCCCCAAATTTGAAATAGCAAAAAAGGAATTAAATAAAAATAATGAAAGATCAAGACAAGAATGTTTTTTAGAGTTTTTCTGAGTTTTCTGAATTTTTGTATTTTTCTTGATTTTTATTAGTTTAAAAGCAATTTTTAATCTAAAAGGTATCTTTGTGAAATTTCTTACTTTTATTTTTGATTTTTTTTTTTGTGGTTTTTAACATAAAAACTTATTTTTAGGTGAAAAGCAATGAAAACACACTTGGAAATGTTTTTTTTAGAATTTTCCCCAAATTTATTATATTTTTTATGATTTTTGTGGGATTTTTGTGATTTTTTGTTGATTTATTTGAACATTTAAATAATTAATTAATAAAAGGAGGTGAACTAGTGCAAACCGATTTAGGGGAGAATACATCGGTCAACCGTTGATCGGTCTGGAGGGGGAGCCAATTTAGGGCTAGGTCAAGGCCAGGGCGCCACATGGCGCCTTGCAAGTGGATGAAGGTATGCGGCTTGGATTAGCTATGTGGCATGATCCTGGTCATCCTCTGAGCAACAAAAAAATCAATGGCTGGCAAGAAGCCTTTGGGGCTGAGCTCGTGGGGGACAAGATTGCCACGTGTCAATCATCGGATAGGGTAGGCAGGCGTAATAAAGGCTTATGACAAAGGAGTGATCGTCACCGTTGATGCGTGGAGGCAATGTCATGCATCACAATTGGGTGAGGGCACGTAGGTGGGGTGCAAGCAGAAGTTGTGGCCAAATCTCAACCGCCCATTGGAGGGATGATTGGACGACTGTGAAGAGAGCACGTGCATGTCTCTGCATGCATAGGTCACATGTCGTGCAGAAGGGGCGAAGCTCAAGGGGGAATGATGATTAGACCATCATTAATGCTTCTGATGCATGCGATCCTGGCCGTTAATGGGGAAGTGTAATATGACGGCAAAGAGAAAGCCACATAACCCATTTGATTGAACAGGAAAGGGAATGCCACGTGCTCAAATCGGATGGTCTCAAGGTGAATCATATTTAAACTAAAAATTTTTGTTTTGCCACTATTCACTTTCTATATTCTCATAGCTTCACTTCCTCTCTCTCTCTCTCTCTCTCTCTCTCTCTCTCTCTCTCTCTCTCTCTCTCTCCCTCTCTTCTCCTTTCTTTTCTTTTTTTGTGAGCAGAAACCTAGGGTTTCTGATTCTTGCTCCTGCAAATCCTATTCTCTGAACACCCTTCTTTTTGCAATTCTCTCTCGAATATTCTCCCTTCCTCCTTGCAAACCCTAAAGTCAGAACCCTAGCTCCTCTGCAAATTGCCCATCTGGAACCTTAGACCTGTAACTCCACCGAGCTTGGTCCAAAAACCCAGAAACCCTAATGTTCGTTTTCTTTATCCTCCAGTTCTCCCTTATCTACGAACTTAAATTCGAAACCCCTAGCCTCTGATTAGGTTCTTTCCTCTTTCAAGCTAAACACCAAACAAAACCCCAAATTCTCTCTAATGCTTCAGATCCTTTTCATTTTGAAGATTTCTCAGGAACTCTCATTTGTGAATCTATTAGAAGCTTTTCTCTAGGAAGGTTTGTTCTATTAAGAACTTCAACCCAAGACCCTAAAACCCCATTGGTACTCTCTATTCTCTTTGCTCACCTTCGACTCTTGCTTTTCTCTCTTTGTATCTCAGGTCGCGATCTCAGTTTCTGTCAAATTGAGGAGCAAGGAAGACCTGAGAGGCGCCTCGAAGGAAATGATCAATCTAGAGTTCAAGGAAGGGAGGGGTTCCTTTGGATGCTTCTGAAAAACAAGATAAGTCTCCTTTCTTTTTTCACCTTTTTGGTTTTTGATTTTCTTTTTGTTGATTGTTATCTGTTTGGAAATGGTGATGACCTGGACATGATGTTGCTGGTATGGGATTTCAGAATAGGGTTACTGTTTCTAGGGTTAGGGTCAAGGGTTAGTTTGCAGAGCTCGGGTTGAAGACGAGTCACCTTGTCTCAACCTAGTAAGTGGTGCACGAGTCAACCAAGTGAGTTGTTTGTCCTCGAGTGAGCTCGAGTGGGCTAAGCCTTGTATGTGACTTGGTGTTAGAATTGTTATATTCCCAAGAGGGGGGTGAATTGGAATTTTAAATCTTCTGCCTAGGTTAAACCAAATTTCAGCAATATTTCACAACCTATAGTCTTTCTAAATCCACTACCCATAAGAATTTAACTGAACAGATAATCAAAGCAAGTAAGCAGACTTAGTAATTCCCAATCATACACAACAATAAAACATAAACATTCAAATTCAGGAATTGAAATTGCAGAAATTAAAATCAGGCACAAGAAATGTTATCGGGGTCCGGCCAATATTGCCTACGTCCCTGCCTTATACTGGCAAGCAAAAGGATTCCACTAGTTGCTCGCTTAACGAGTGGAGCGACACCAATTACAACATCTTATCAGGATGGTGCACCTAGTTCTGTTAACTAGGTCTAAACCAGTCTAGTGCTCTCCTAACTGTCTCAGAGTAATATGAGACTATTCACAGGGCTAGTCTCCCTTTTCCGACAACTCGTCCGGAATACAAAAGATAATCAATAAATTTTTTTCTACAAAAAGATGTGCTTCTAAACTAAGCAGATGATGTATACCAGTATGCTCAATACACCCATGTATGATGGGATATTAAGCTCCAGTGAGATATGGTTTAATCATTATATCAACTCACAACAATATGTGTATCTATATGTATATGTGTAAGTAAGTGAGACCTTTGATCCAAGCCAATATATTCACAATATGAATAGTCAAAGAGCCTCTACAAACCTAAGCAAATATCACAATAGTCTTTTTCAAATATCAAGCACAATGGATATTATGGTTTAAGCTTGCTGAAAATATTTTTATCAAAACACAAAGCTAGCTTATGAAACTTGCAATAAGGATGCAAGATTATAAGCAAATGAAGAGTTTTTCCCAATCCTATATTTATAAATAAAATACAACGGGAAAAACTTTAAGCTACTCTCCAAAATCAACAATCAACAAATGGAAGTATGGGAGAGAGTTTAGCTTGCAAAAAGTATGTGAAAAACAAAAATGATCTCCCTCAAAAATATGTAATTGAACCAGTATAAGAAAGATATTTTAGCAATATACTTGTATAAGGTTTGAGTATGAAAGATTTAACCCAATAAAATTGTCAGAGAAAATTTGGCTAATCGATATGCTAATTAGGACAAATGAGGGAGTATATATAGGATTCCCACAAAATATGACTGTTGGGGATATCAAGGGTATTTTTAGAATTATTTAATTATGTTTTGTAAAAATTAACCCAGTTTATCCTTAGTAAAAATTTCGCCAACCCGAGAGGTTCGATCAACCATTTTCAAAGTTTGGTTGGCTATATTGTTAAGTTCGGTCGATCATGGAAATTTTGAACTACGGAAATGGTCGACTGTCTCAAGGCGATTTTGAACCCTTCGTAGGTTTGGTCGACCATGGCTAAAGTTCGGTTGACCGTTCATCTAGGTTTGATCGACCGTGGCCAATTTGAACTATACAAATGGTCGACTAGGTTATTGGGGTGTCAGTTTTTTTATGCTTCAGTCGACTAGGGGAGATACGTTCAAAAGATGAACGGTTGACCGAACAAAGTTAACATGTTGACTTTTGACCAGTTCAGTTGACCGTGGCATTTATATTGCCAATGGTTCGGTCGACTAAGACCATTTAAAATGTGCATTTAAGTCCTGTTTTGGTCTCTATGCTTCATCAACCAGTGTGAATAAGCATAAGGCATTTAAGATATATGGGTGATGGTTCCTATGGTCATTCTAAGGCCTCTTGAGCATATGCACCCCATCATGCATGATATGCAAATATTACAGACCATTATTACAGACTGACAAATTATAAAGTAAATACAATACAATAAGAACAAATATCTTCTTCTTCTTCTACTTTTGCTCCTTTGATTCGTCATAGAATACGACGGATGATATGGTCTTTATGTTCCTCCTAGCTTCCATCTCTTCCTTATGTGTGCGCTAACATATTAAGCCTGCTCAAGCATTGAATCCACACATAAGTAACTTGCAATTTGTCATTATGAAAACCAGGGATCAGACTCAAAAAATCAATAATCTCCCCCTTTTTGATGATGAAAAAAGCACCAGAGTAAAATGGGGTTTAGCCAAAAAGGCTCCCCTTAAGAATATGATGAGTGAAAAAGTAGTAATATAGATCAAGCATATTCATAAAAAAAGACATTTCAACTAAATGCATTTAGTTTAGGCATTAAGGCACCGATAGGCATGCAGCTCAGATGTCGACTCCATTTGAAAATATTTATCCCTCTTTAAAAATATTTTCACACATTTTGCTTAAAAAAAATCTCTCCCTTTTGGCATTAGTAAAAGGGTTAGGCGAAGCATAAAAAATTGGTCATTTAAAACAGACTTAGCAAAAGAGAACTCCCCCTTTTTGAAAAGCTTCCCCTTTTTTAGGCATTTAAGCTTAAAAAAACCTCCCCCTTTTTGATATAGCACTTTGATATATAACTCCTCCTCTTGCCTTTTAAAAAAATAAAAAATAAAAAATATTAAATTTAGGCATAGCAATTTATTACACAAGCAAGAAATAAAATATATTTAACATAAAACCATTTCCTGCAAAATAAAGTTATAAATATGTATATATATATATATATATATATATATATATACACACACATAAATATATATCCCCCTTCTGATATTGTTAAGAAGTACTGCGGGTGTGCTTGCAGAACAAGAAATCATGCAAGTAACATTTTCCTGGTTTATTATTTATGTGCACATAAAATATGACTAGAAAAATCAACTACACAAATCCTAAATATATCAAACAATTTAAAGCAAGGATCATATGGCAAAGCAAATAATAGTGGCATACCAACGTTTTTTAAGTTATGATTTTCATTAAGAACATCACATTTAAGCACATGCCATACTTGATTCAACACAGATCTAAGCTAGAGAGTGTATGGTGAGCATAACAAGGAGAGGAATTTAATTATAGATGCTCCCCCTTTCAATTTGAATCCTAGCTTAGATGCAATAAATTGCTTACACTAGTTAGAGAATTATTTCATTATGCCTAGTAGTATAAACCTTTACCAAACGAGCAACTAAACTAGATGTGAATTAATACTATCTTTATCATTTGCCTAGTACAGTCTCCCTATAGACTATTGATGCATCAGAAAATGTATATTAAGACATGCTATAGTATTAATGACCAAGAACATTCCATATCAAATCGTAAAAGTTAAAGCGCATAATATAATGTTCAAATATCTCAGAAGAGCCTCAATACTCAAAAAGCAAAGTATGATGCATATGAGTCCATTTTGCTCTTTCTATAGGGATGGAGCTTAGCTCCTCTAAATATCTGATGAGTATGTAAAGATGAAGTTTTAATGTTCAATTGATTTTCACTCATCCTTTTAAAAATATTTTAACATTTAATTTATCATAATCATCTTTGTACAAGGTTTTATTTTGGGAAAATTCCTATCAAAATTTCGGCAGCATGCCGTCTGCAAATTAGACATTTTCCTATAAACCTGTACCTGATAGCTGGTTGTTTTCAACAAAATATTCATATCAATCATGCAACAACCCAAAATCAACCACTAGTATATAGTTCGCATCACTGCATCCATCATGTAGGAAACATTTTAGACTACGCATGCAAGCAGGTAGCAATCAACAATTCATAAAATGTAATCTATCCATCAAAGAATGTTTAACTAATCAGTATGTTATTGATAGCAATTTGCAATGCTGATTTAGTAAAGGCATATGGATACATATATATATATATATATATATATATATATATATATATATCGTGAGAGCATTCAAAGTATATAGCCATGAAATGGAAATGCTCCCCCTGAGTTATGCACTACTATCATCTTAAGCTTTAATTTACTTTCATCTTCAAAAATGTTAGAGACGCATAATCAAATGGCTTTGAATTTTAAGTACAAGTGTATAGGTCTCTTTGAAATTTCATTTCACCATCTAGATTAAAACCTATAGCAATAAACTTGGCCATTTAGCACATTCAAAAGCTCCAATTGATTGGGCGTTTATTTGAGAGCTTATGAAGCAAAATAAGTTAAATACTCTTAAATATTTAATCTCAATTGAGTTCGAGAGAGTATTCTGGAGAGGGCAGGACAATATTCACAATATTTTCAAGCTAGTGAATATGTCCAAGTCATCTTACCAAAGAGCATTTAGGAGTATATGGTTCTTGAACATAGCTCTTTGGTGATTGGAAGTATCCTTTAAATATGATCACAATTTGGAGCAAGGATACGAACCAAGGAATAGATGACTCTTTACTGAATGTGATCATGGTGTGGTAAAGATTTCCTATGGAGGAGATAAGTGAATCAAGATTAGAGGATTTGTATTTTGAACTCAAAGGGAACAATCCCCTAGGGAATGCCTATAATTTTGATTATGAGGAGGATGACTTTTTTATTAGCACTAGATAGATAAGGAATTTATTATCATTGGTGCTTATACCTAGAGTGATGACCTTATTTTGATTAATGAGATTAGGGTTAAGGATATATAGAATAGGATGGATCCCTAAAGCTCATCTCTATGCAATGGACAACAGTTGCTTAACTTAAGATGTTTAATCTTGAAGCATGAGTTAAGCATCTAGAATTATTTACCAAGTAAGGAAGCCATGTCTATTTGGAAGTGGAGTTCATTCAAGTATGCTATAGCCAATGATTTCATATTTTATCCAATCATTATGAAATAAATTCATGTTAAGTTCTGAATCTTTGGAGACTCTATGACCATTGTCTAAATCAAAACCCCAAACTAACTTTCCTTGTTATACCATTACGTGTATGCCAAAGCAGAATGAGCCAATATGTCATAGGGATTGGTTCAAAGAATATATCAAGCTAGCCGTTTGGGATAAATCTATGCAAATATTGGGTTAAGGTGCCCTAAAGATAAAATTTGATTGCAATAATATCACTTTTCCTCAATCCCATAGCAAGGATGGAAAGTAACAAAGATAACTATCATGCTTTTTGTAAAACTAAAAAAAAAAAAAAAAACAAGCTGCCTTAGTATTTGCATTGCTAGTAGCTAAATTTCATGTAAGGTTGAGCTGATTCAATCCTTATTAAAACAAAACTGCCCTAGTGTCATGGTGTAAGTTGTTTTTCTAACTTCTTATTTATTTTTTGTTTTTTTCTTCAATGCTCATATTCCCTATGGGTGCCATTTTTGGTTTTCACCATGAGTTGGCTCATGCCTACATGATGTTCTTAGATTCCAAAAGTTGATTGTATAACAAGCATGTTGCATTTATTGTAGAAAAATAAAAATTTCTAGATGGACTTTCAATAGGAAAAAATGTGGCCAAAGGCTAAAAAACTCTAAAAAATGAAGGGATGATAAGCTAAAAAACTCACCAATGTTTATGTGCTTCAATGCTCTTATATGGTGATAGTTTGGACTAAACCTATTGTTGAGTAATAGGTTGCCTATGTACCCATTTTGGGGTCAAGTCCTTGCGTACTTTGTTCAAGATTTGACTAAGAAAAAGATGATGAATCCAGTCCAAGAGGACTTTGTTTTTTTTTTTTGTTTTTTTGTTTTTTGTATTTTTTTTTGTTTTTTGTTTTTTTGTATTTTTTTCTTTTAGTTTTGGTTTTTTTTTTGGCTCTAAAAAGGTTGGGGCTTGGGGTAGAACAAGAAAAGGTATTATAGGCTCAAAACAAATTTTTGAGCTGCTGAAAATAGTCAAGGATCACCTTTTGCTTTCACTTCTTCAACATTAATCATCTAGTCTATTTTCTATTGCATTCTCCTTTTGTCATTTGGCTATTCTTTGATTTTGATTCATTATTTTCATGGCTTTTTTATGTTCTTCTTTTTTCATTTTTTTTTTAATTTCCTTTTTCTTCAGCCAAAATAAAAAATGCCTCAATGTTGAGGAGCTTTCACATAAAATGCGCCAATATGGGGTGATCCTTAGACAAGGTTTTCATGAAAGGATATTTCCACCTCTGTACTCTACTATTGTCTAACAAGGCATACCATCGCAAGGTTGGTCCAATGAGGCTTTTATGGAACACATATATTAGCAACTTTTCACGTGCATCGTCATTTTTCTTGCATATGTTTGAAAGTGAGACTTTGAGCACCTAGTTCCATTGTCTTTGTCAACCTCTAAGGTTTTCAACTTAGTGGGCATGTTTAGATCAATAAATAAGCATAGTTCCTCAAAATCACTCCCTCCAAAGTATTGAATTCCTTGGATAGTCTTCAAACATTCCTCTATATAAGCCATCCGGTTATTTACTGAAAATTCGTTCCCTATCTTATTTTTTTAGTTGGTGCCTAAGGAGTGGAGAGATTGAGAGGTTGATCTCCTAATTGGTTTTTACATTGAGGATGACAAAGCATGGTCCACTGTGACCTTTCCTTTCACCAGTGTTAGCAATTCTACTATGGCTTTGTCTAAAGATTCCATCCTTTTGTCAAAAGATCCCTCATGAATGCTCAACTCCTTAGTCTTGGATTGAGTAATGATGGGGTTGTGTGCAATATGCTAATCCCTAATTGAATGTGGAATTTTGACTAAAATAAGAGGAAAAGACACGAAGAGTAGACAAAGATCAAAAGTTAGAGTTAGTAAAAATGTTCATATTCAACAACAACAATTTTAAAAAAGGACCATTGCTTTTAAGAAGTTGCACCATCATTTGAATTCTTAAATTCAAGGTCTATGCGAGGGCTTTCACCTTATGGGGATCACACTACTCTTGTCTCATGAAACCAAAGGGAGGGTTTCACTATTAAATATTCTACATCACTTATCTTAATGAGTTATGACATGACCTTGAAGTGTAACAACCCAACAATAAGTAGACACAATGAGGCTCTGAGTGTCCTAACTAAATATGGTGGCAACATTCCAAGGTTCGATATTGCAGACTCTATACTAGGATGAAGTGAAGTTTAAGGTACTATTGCAGGATTTTGGCTCTATTTTTGAAACTCTAAAGGTTCCTAAATTGTCCTTACAGACGCCATCACTGGTTAGCAAGGTCTCCCATCCTTAGTCATTAATACTTTGAGCGGACAAGGTTCAATCTAAGTAAGGGATTTTGTGAGACCTATTTAGAGTGTAGTTCCTTACTGAGTTCTTCATTACTATTCTTATCCTAATTTTAGTAGGTTACAACCTGGTTATAAAGCTCGTGTAGTGTTAGTAAATAGTGTGTGTTAAAGCTGCAAAAACTACATAAAAGTAAAAATAAAATAAAATAAAGGAAATCAGATTTCACCATAATTTATACGATCAAACACAATATAGACACCATAAGGTAAAAATGAATCTACCACACAATAGCTCAAGAAAATCAAGACTAACTCAAGAAACCAGTAAAAGAAGACAATACACACAGTAAGTGACTCAACTCTTTAAGTGTCTCTAGTGGAGAAAGCTATTGAAACTGGATTTGGTCTGGGGTTGCAAATGAATGGGGGTTGCATAGCATTTTCCCCCTAGATAAGAAGATCTAAATAATGGACAAAGACTTTAAGAAGATACAGAAGATTGAAAAAGAGGAGTTGGAATATTATTATCATTTTTTTTTTTGGGAAAGCAAAGGAAAAAAACCCTATGAGGTCTAGGATAGAAAGAATAAAGTTTGGGAGTACACTCACGCATAGAGAAGGTGATTGACCAACCATTCTAAGGAAAATTAGTCAACCAATACCCCTATCAATACCCATTATAAGAACAGTTACCATTTTGTGTGTGTTCCTTAGCTAAAGAAAAAGAAAAGGAATTAAAATTCCCCTTTTTGATCATCTAGTGAAACATCACCATCCGAGAGCCTAAACAACAAGGTTGCGAACCTTGATATGCCTTTGTTTTAAAAAGGGGTTGGCCTCAAGTAACCTTAGATTTTTTAAAAAATAGAAAAGAGAAAAAATAGAAAAGATGTAAAAGCTATGATCAATTGCAATAAATGAATTTAGAGATGATTTAGAATCAAGGATCCTAGGAAGTCAATATTAAAATTTCTTAATTTAAATCAGGGATGGAATAGATTGTATGTATTGAATGAGTTAGGAATTAATAGAGATTATGATCAGAGTTTCGTGATTGAAATTGAAAATTTGATGATGATGGGATTGAAAAATCTTACAATTGCAATCAAGGTTTTATGAAGGGTGAGTTTTAAATCCTATATTGTAATCAGAAGTTTAACGATGATGAGTTGAAAAACCTCTTCATTACAATCAAGGTGTTAATGGAGATGTGTGTTTAAAGTATTGGTAATCAAGAAATTAATGATGATGGAGTTGAAAAATCTCCTAATTGCAATCAGGGCTTTGATGAGATAGAGATAGAGATACTTAATTGAAATCAAGCATTCAATGGTGATAGAGTTGAAAAATCTTTTGATTGTAATCAGGGTTTTAATGGAGATGAAAATTGAGATTCTTGATTAAAATCAGCGAATTAATAATGAATAAGTTGAAAATCTCCTGATTGTATGGAGATGGAAATTTAAATCCTTGATTGAAATCAAGGAATTAATGAGGATTGAGTTGAAAATTTCCTAATTGTGATTAGGGTTTTAATGGAGATGTAGATTGAGATCCTTGATTAAAATAGGGCATTAATGATGTTTGATTTTAAAATATCCTAATTGCAATCACAGTTTAATGGAGATGGAGATTAAGATCTTGATTGGAATCAAACATTAATGGTTATGGAGTTGAAAAATCTCATGATTGAAATTAGGGAGGAAAAACATAAGTCCTGTTGTCTATGGGTGTACCCTGTACTGGTGGATGAGGGTGAACCCTCAGAGGAGTAAACTTGGGTGGATAGATCAAGTCTTGTTTTTGGATATTTTCAGGATTTGTTGGATCTATCTAGATTCCCTTCCGCTTAATTTGTATTGCCACCATTTCCATGAGTTTGCTTATTTGTCCCCTTAGAGCCTTAAGATCCTAGTGGAACTTCTTTTGATTCTGCTATAAACTAGCCATCCTACTTTCCATATGCTCTTTCATTGCTTTTGATTATTTTCTGGTGTTGTATGGATGACAATGAAACTCAATGATAAAAGCCTTATGAAATGAAAATTATGTATGAGCGCATGGAATACGTGCGAGTTAAACAATGCATCCATGAAGGCTACATGAACATAACAAGAATGTCTATATGAGATGCATACATTACTACCAAACCTCTAAGACTACGGATGATATGTAACGTCCCTCAATTTCTTGACATAAAATATCATATAATAAATAAAATGGTCAACCCGAACCCGTGGGTAGCGGGGACACCTGTCAAACACAACGGAAAACCTAGCAGCAGCAAATATAAAATCTCAAACATCCAATCATAAAATATAATACCAGAGCATTCTATACATCCTCACATACATCCAAATATCTCTAGTGTCAAACACAAAATAACTCCGACGCTATTACAAAATCTTACCCTTCTCACAGGGTAATCTCACTAGCTCAACGGCGGCCCTAACCCGCCAATCTCTCAGGAGCTCCTGAAAAATTAATTCAGTTTGGGGGTGAGACACTTCTCAGTAAGGGAAAATAAACTAAATACAGCTGTGTGGCAACATGAATATTTAATGCATTTGTACGTATACAGTACATTTCATAATTCTATAAACATAATCATATCGTACTGGGTAAACATATATTTTCATATCTGTTAATAAATCATATCATACATAAAATCATCTGTTATAACTGTAGTACTGAAAACAAACCCAGGATGACTAGCTAGCTGGTGTCATGTATTACCCCCCATGACGGGTTGTGCAGCCCGAAGGCGGGACCCGACAATGGCTGGCCGACCACTGCCGAATCAAATATGTCTATAAGTACGATGAGCCCGCCACACCCTGGTCCGAACTGCCAGGTGGACGTCCACACTCTACTGAAAGCCACATCGACTATCCATCTCCCATCCCCTCGTGGGACGGTAGCACTAATAAAGCCTCGTGCCAAAATGAACCCATAGCTACGGTACCGAGCTCCTGGTCTGAACTAAACTAACATCCTGATTGTGAAAACATATAATACATGATCACACGTAACATCATTACGGCCTCATGCCAAAAACATAGATACGGCCTCGCGCCGAAATCATACATATGGCCTCGCGCCAAAATCATAGTAAATATGGCCTCGCACCAATAATATAAATACAGCCTCGTGCCGATAACATAAATACATGGCCTCGCGCCAATAACATAAATACGGCCTCGTGCCGATAATATAAATATATGGCCTTGCGCGAAAATTGTTTCAGGTATATATATATACTGAAAATACATCATTTATTACATAATCGTCAAAACCATCACAACATAACTCATATTTTCATAATACCTGAAATCATGCTTGGTTCGTAAAATCTTTCACATCATAATACATTTCACATAAAATAATATTCATGCCACACATATGCTGTTAAAAGTCATACTTCATATTCTAAAATAGTGAATTCCTTACATCTCATACATACATATACATTTTAATCATCGTAGCAGTATTTTCCCAATCGTATATTTCATTTGTAATACACAATATAACATATACTTTTTTGAAAATAAATTTACTCATAATCAATAGTAATTTGTATGGAAAAATTACTGCTTTAGTTTATTCCCTTACCTGGCTATTGAGAAATTCCTTAGGACCCAAATCCTATGCCCTTAGCGCCTGAAATTCAACTCCTGAAATTTACATTTTTTCCTAGATTAATTAATCTATTTCTCCAACATAATACTCATCTAGCCTTCCTTAGGCTCCAAATACCTCAAATTAACATTTAAACTGTTATTTAATATCCCTACTTAATTTTTCAAATTTTGCCTGCGGGTCCCAAAATTATACCCGCGGCGCTCACCCGAACCCTAAATTTCAGAAATTCTACTTCAGTCTCAAATGCTTAATATTTTAGCATTTCTAAATTAATGCTAATTAATTAAAAATAAGCCCCTTAATAATCGCCACACCCCAAATTTGGAGTTTTGGCCCGACACCCCCACGAGAATTTCGTCCCACTAGACTTGTAGAGAATCATCTCTAGATTCTCGTGGTGGTGTCCGTTCGTCAATTGGACTTATATTTTGCAAGAAATTAAAGAAAAAGGGAAAAATGACTTACCCCAGGGAATACGTTTACGCCGCTCCTACCACCGATCCGCTCTGGTAGAAATGACGGCAGCGGCGAATGGAGTCCAGTGGTATCTTCGGATTTTCGATCGGGCGAAAATCCGTCACGAAATCGAGGAAAGAGGGAGAGAGAATGTGAGGAGAGAGAGAGATTGCAGAGGGGGCTGCGTTGCAGCAAAAAGAAAAGAAAAGTAAAGTAAAGAAGAAGAAGAAGAAGAAGAAGAAGTAATAAGCTTCAGGATGTAATAATAATAATAATAATAATAATAATAATAATAATAAATATATATTTAATTAATATTAATAATAATATATTTTATTAAAAAAATAAAAATAAATTTTAATTAATTTTTTTTCTTTTTCCTTTAAATCCGATTAATTAATTAGTTAATTAATTAAAAATTTAATTAATTAATTATTTTTTTATTTTTTTTTTATTTTTTTTATTTTTTTATTTTTTGGAAATCAATTCACTAATTTTTTTTTTTTTATATCTCTGTTTTTGGGGTTTTTACATTATCATGATAGAAGCAGATCTTAGTGGAACTTCTTTTGATTTTGCTCTAAACTAGCCATCCTACTTTCCGTATGCTCTTTCATTGCTTTTGATTATTTTCTGGTGTTGTATGGATGACAATGAAACTCAATGATAAAAGCCTTATGAAATGAAATTTATGTAAAAGCACATGGAATACGTGGGAGTTAAACAATGCATCCATGAATGCTACATGAACATAACAAGAATGCCTATATGAGATGCATACATTACTACCAAACCTCTAAGACAACAGATGATATGATAGAAGCAAATCGACAAACTATCTCCAGTTTGCCAATGACCGAACTCTATTCTTGGTCACTACTCTTCTGAAGACCGAATAATGATATGCTCCTAGTGCAGCTACGATGAAATGCAAAGAAGCTATATTTACAAGAGAGATGAATATACAAACATCCCCTATAAAAAAAGGAAAATAAAAAAATAAAGGATCTGATTAGTGAAGGATGAAGCGCCTGTTCCAAAGGGTAGGACCTAAATATATGGGAACACTTTGAAACTCCATCCAAAGTTTGGAATTTTCACAGTTTACTATGCAAAGCTTGGCTTTAACCTTAAAGATAACAGGCTCCCAATTTGCTTCTACATTGCATAAAGGCTAGCAAAACTCCCATCCTTGCCCATTACAGGAAAAAATAGATAGGATACATCTTGGGCGAAATGTTTCATGCACCCATTAGGAGACATATACCTTTCAAAGGCTTACACTACTCCATTCGAATCTAATCCTGAGAAGGTACAACTTAGGTGTAGAGTTCGTGAAGTGTGAGAAAAAGCTTTACAAAATCCTCAAACTTTTTAACCCACAAGAAAACAAAAGAATAACGTACATACACAAAAAGATTCAATTTATTTAAGAAGAATAACAAGCCTTTATAAGTTAATTCTAAAGATAATCAAAGGCTAATCCCTAGTTTGACTCTCAAAGTCCTTAGTGGAGTTGCCAAGATATTGCAACATCCTGGAGGACTAACCCTAGGAAACAGGCGGGATCGAATCTCTGAAAATATCACCTCAAGCGAGTGGAAGCTCGATATTGGTGTAATATATAGACTAAGAAATGAGTTACTTAAAAACAATAGAGCTACCAGTAACCTATTTATTCTAGGTATGGTTAGAACACCTATTTAACACACCACTAGTTCATTGGTTAGTTAGGTCCAAGGAGGTCAATAGTCAATGGTTTGCATTACTGGGTTTGGATTCGGGAGTATGGTTATGTAAAGGGAAGATATTAGCACCCATTCACATTCATCCGGTGGACGATGCCTAATTAGCCTAGGATTACTTTCAAAATTTAAAGATCAAGACTTCAATTTTTATGCTTATTTATTTACATAACCATTAAATATTGGATAGCCCTATGAAGGACATAGACTATCCTCACCTTAGGACTCCTAAAAGCATGTTAAAAACACAATATTTGGACTTTAACTCTCGGTTATCCTTTTAAGGATTATTTACTTAAAGTTCCCTTTTTATTTTAAAGTGCACAATATCTGACCTTTAAATTTAGGAGGACTTGCATAAGACAACGACCTTCCACCTACAAACTTTAAAGGTATGAAAAAACATAGCCTTTGAGGTTCAAAGGAGAATTCTTTGAGGTTTTCTTTCAATCGTACATTAGATAGGCAAGGAAAATAAGATAATTAAACATATTCACATTATGCAATTAAAATCATAACTCATGTGAAAATCACATGCAAGGTGTGCACCAAAATTTAGAGATTCAAATAGAGCCACTAATGAAAGATTCAAAGTGATTCAGTTAGAATCTCCACCCCTCAGAAGATAATTTAGGACCAAAGAACCGCAATTATTTAAATATTTCTCATAGAGGTTGTGCACACACGCACACAATCATGCAGACACATGCATACACAAAAAAAGAGATGAAACATGCGTTTATGTGGTAAACATGACACATAATATGAAAACCATATAAGGAAAACTACTAGAAAATGATCAAAATTGAGCAAAAATGGTCCCAAAATATTTCTAGAATTTTTCTATATTTTGTTTTAGAATTTTCTACAACTTTTCAAGATTTTAAAGACTTTTTTTTTTAATTTTTCTTTATTTTGGTGATTTTCAAAATTTTAATATTTTGGTCCTCTAATTCAAAAATAGCTTATTTATTTTTCTCTAATCTTACCTGATTTTTCTCAATATTTTTAACAATTTTTTTCAATTAAAAATGAATTATTAAAATAATAATAATATTGATAATGGTAATAATAATAATAATAATAATAATAATAATAATAATAATAATAATAATAATAAAAATAAAATGCGGTTCAGATGGACTGAACTGGGTTAAAATGGTTCGATTAGTTTGGCTAGGTCAACGGGTCAGACCTAGATTGACCCGGGTTAGACCTGAGTTGACTCGGGTCAAATCAAGTTGACCTTGGGTTAATACAGGTCTCATTCGACTCAAGGGGAGGGAATAGGTGGGAAGATACATGGGGTAGCCATGTGTCAGCTACATGTGATCACATGTGGCAGCAAATAGGTGCCTTCAATTTTTTTTTTTTTGCAAAATAGATGTAAACACATGGTAGGATCAGGACGAAGCCACTCACCACGTGGTAGTAGGAAACGTACTCAAGGATAATGGCTTGCTTTGTTGATATGACAATAATCTAACCATCTGGAGAAAACACAAAATATATAGCTCAAATCGCGCCATATCACCCGAAAACACGTGGGCGTGGTTGTGCTACGTTTCACTACTCTAATGGTGACATGTGTCCAACTATGATCTTTTTTTTGAGAAAAATTATATATATATATATATATATATATATTATATTTGACTTTTTTTTTTCTTTCTTTTCTCTTATCCTTTCCCCAAACTCTTTCGAAGCTCCATTTCCTCTATGTATTTCTCTCAACTTACTATCTTTCTTCACTGCTAGCAGTCATGGCCACCACCGCTTTCTCCATTTTCTTTGTTGGTTTGCACCCCTGCAACGGAGCTAGGTAAGCTATTTCAATCTCTCAAATCTCTTGCTTTGTTTTGATCTTAAACAAAATCTCTCTCTCTCTCTCTCTCTCTCTCTCTCTCTCTCTCTCTCTCTCTCTCTCTCTCTCTCTCTCTATCCTCACTCTTAGTCCTCTCTGTTCTATTTTCCTCTCTCCTTCTTTTAGATCTATCACTTTATATCTCTCTTGATTTCTTTCTCACTCCTCTATCTTTGTTTTCCTCTTTGTAGGTCCTTGAAGACTCGATGATGGCACAAAGCTTCATGCTTTCTTCCTTTACTTCCCCAAATCCCACAAAGGTGATTCCCCCCTTTCCTATTTTTTCCTTGACCACTTTTTCTTTTTTGCATCCTTTAATTTTCTTAAATATTTTCCTAGCTTTTTTGGAGAATTAATAAGGGTTTGGGGTTGTTTGGGGTCTAGTTAGGTCAAGCTAACCAGGGTTAGGTTGAGTTAGGGTATTGGCTTAGTTTTGTGGGCTTGGGGTTTAGGAGTAGGCTTTGGTTATGTTTAGGTTGGCTTAAGTCAGGCGTAGTTTAGGTCTAGGTTACTGGTGGATTATTGGACTTGGGCTTAGGCCTGTGGGTTGGGTTTAGTTGGAGAGGTTTTGGGTTAGTTAACCCAGGTCAACCTTGACCTGGGTTAGGTTGTTGGGTTAGGCTTGGGTCATTGGACCATGGTTAGGTTGACTCGAATCTAGGTAAGGTCGACCTAGGTCCTCGGGTTAGGTTTGGGTTACTGGATCTAGGTTTTTGATTCTGGTTTTCGATATAGGGTATTCGGGTCAAATTAACCCAAATTTTAGGGTTATTTATTTGGGTATATTTTGGGATTATTTTTGCAGGGTTTTTTTTTTTTATTCCAAAATTTAGGCTTTCTTTAGGAAAATTTGATTATGATTATTTGATATTTTGGGTTTTGGTTGAGGTATTATTGCAGGGTTTTGGTTTTTTGGATGGGAAGGGGGGGGGGGGATTTGAGATTAATCAACTTAACAAATAAAAAACTTAAAACCCCCTTTTAAAATACCGTTGAACAGATCAATGAACCCATACAAAATGAAATAGAGTTTTTTTTTTTGGGGAGGGGGGGGGGGGGGAGAATAACCTCTAGATCTTTTCATTGAGTGCCTTTTTTTTTTTTTTTTTTGTAGCTTCTAAACTTTGCTCTAATAATTTTGCTTTGATCTCCTTCTCAATGCTTTTCTCTCTAAGTCTCTGAATTGCTTTAAATCCTCCTGCTTTACTGGCTCTTTACAACAGCCTCTTGCACTTTCTTCTAATAAATTTTTCTGCTTGAATTCTCTCAAATTTTCTATTTTCGTTCTTTTTCTTAGCACCCTTATTGTGTCAATCTCCTTGTATCCTCTAAACCCTATCTCTTTCTATCTCCACTCCTAGCCTTTTTTGTTCATCCTCCCCAGAAATTTGAATCTCTTCAATTATTTATGGACAAGCTGGCATAAGAATTAGCTCTATTGGAAAATTCTAAATGGGGAAGGGAGAGAGTCATGCATGCTTGGTTGTTGTTGGCAACAACCATGAGAGGCTGTTGGGTTAGGCTTCAAATAGGGCCTCTACTATTCCTTAGCCTAAATTGGGCTAACTTTTCAATGACTAGACCCACAATTAACCCTTTAAACAATTAAATAAGCCCCAAGGGCTGCCATTTTCTAAAACAAGCCCAAGGTGGGCCAATATCAATTTTAAAACACAAAATTGGCCCAAAATGGTGCCCCATTACCTTTAACTATGATACTAATTTGTCGCGACGTCCCGGGAGCGCGTGTGCCCCGAGCGGCGAAATTAAAAATCAATTTTAAATTTTCAAGGAAAGTATGGAATGTCGGAGTCGCCACTAACCTTTAGTGCAGTTAGAACACATGATTACTACCCCGTTAGGGGTAGAATCGGTCTACATTACCAGAGTTGGGGTCGGGAGTTCGGTTACGCGAGGGGAAGGTACGAGCACCCCCTACGTGCCCGTTCTTACGAACGGTACCTAATTAATTTGAAATTATCCCTAAGTTAATCTAATAATTCTTTAAATTACTCTTTTTTATGAATTTATAAATACATGTAAAAAAATAAATAAATAAAATAACAAATAAATAAAGATAATATATACATATATATTCCCTCAGAGCTTAGGGTACGTAATGCTCAAAGGCTAATACCCCCGCAATAAAATCATAGGGATTATATACACACGAAAATAAATAATACTGTAAAATAATAAAAGTAAATATCATAATACATAATACAAAATATTTAATATACCCAAGGAACAAAAATACTTAAAACATTTAACACTAGTAATAATTAGAAGCGATGACAATACTGACAATAATAAAAACATATTACTATAATAATAATCCTATACTAATAATATCATATTAATATTACGACGCTACACTATAATAGTAGTATATATAATAATACCTTAGTAATATACATAGAAAATATAATAGTAATAATAACGAATAAATAACAATAGTAAATAATAAATATGATAATAATAGCAAGTAATGAATGATAAAGGATAATAATAAATAATGATAGGAACAATATCTATGGTAATAATAATATACATATTTTATTTACTTTAATATTGACACCCCATTAAAGATACAATACACGCGTACATAAGCAATCAATTAATAAAACAAATCAATTTAAAGGGAAGCAAATAATGAACTTATGGAAACCTAGTCAAGCTATCACTAATATACAAACAATCAGTTTGGTAACTTCTAAACTTATAGTAATAAATCAAATCAAATTCGATATACACACTTAAACAGTTAATATGGTCATAATGCAATATTATATGGTAGACCATTATATTACATATAATACAAAATAATGAATTATATCATATACAGGATAATGGAAATAATATAATAAACCCCAAGATACCTAGATTATATATGCATAACATCCTTATAGCCTAATAAACCATAATAATAAAAATGATATGAAACAATATATTGCCGCATTATCTAAATACATACATGATAAAAAAAATAATAAACCACAACATTTGCACATACCCTAAAGAACTATGACTTAAATAACACAAATTCAATAATAGTATTTAAACATAAAGTAAATATTTAGCATGAACCTAAAAAAAAAATCCTGCACCCAAGGAAAATAAATCAATTAGTATTTGATATATATAAACAACAATAATTAAAATATGGAAACCAAGAAAAATGGCAAGATGATAATGAACTTATGGAAACAAGTTAATCTTCTAAAATAATATACACCTATTCAGTATAGTCACCAAAATTAATACACAACCCTAAGTGTACAAATAGTAAACATTGAATGAACGCACTAATAACAAAAACACCAAACACATACAACAATGAAAATCCTTGCAACAGGAATGATAATAATATTAACACTTAAAATGTAACCATAATGAAAACCCTAGATAGTAAACATACAATATAAAAATGCCCCATTTATTAATAATATACTAATATTGCAATTAACAATAGCAGCATACAAATTATAATAATATAACATAAATATCTCCATAATATAATAATAATACAGGTAATAGTGTACAAATAATATAATGCTGATACAATCCACATGATAATAATACCAACCATATACAAACAATAGAATATTAATACTAGTAAAATCAATATGATAATTAATATAATAATAATATCCAAACCATACCGTAACTTTACTAATAGTAATATACAAACCAGTAATATAAGAATAACGCCATCATGTAATTAATAATAATATACGAACTACGTAATACTAATACTTATATAATTAATATAATAATAATACTCATATTAATAAACCAACTATATAATAATACTACTAATACTAATACACAAATAACACTAAAAACAATCAACATAATCACAATACAACCCATATAATGACAGCATTAAAAATGATTTACAAACGTATAATAATATTATTGATGGTGATATATAAATAATATAACAAAATCATTCATAACAATATTCACATGATAATAATACTAATACTAATAATATATAAATATTATTAACAATAGTACACAAATAACAATACTGATAGGGTCCATATAAAATATATATGTATATGTATGTATATATTAACAATAACACTAAAATAAATATATATTTGTGTGTATCCGGTGTACAGTAGTGTGTGCAGCAGGTGTGTATGAGTGTGTGAGTGAATGCATGCATGTGTGAGGGTGTGAGTGAGTACAGGTGGTTGAAGGTGGCTCTCGGGTCTGCTGGTTGCAGAAGGGAAGCTCGGGTGCTGCTGTCTTGAAGATGGCTGGGTGTTTGGCTGCTATCGGAGGCTTGGTTCTACTTGCCGGCGTGAGGAGAAGCCGGAATGGCGCTGGTGACTGGTGCGTGGCAGTGGACAGCGAAGGACGCTGTGGAGACGTTGGGGCGACGGCAACAGTGTTTGTAGCGAGGGACTAGGAGGAACAGGTTGCCGTGGTGCGGTGCATACAGGGCGACTATAGATAGAGAGATCGGAGCACTTCTGCGTTGTGTGAGGAGCGACGTTGCTGGGCACGGCCTGGAGGATGGCTGGTGCGTGGCAGTGGACAGCGTTGGTGGCAACAACGATGGCGTCTGGTGCTTGGGTCTGAGCTGGAGGCTGCCGGAGATTTTGAGAGAGGGAGGTTGGATGGCTGTGAGGTTCTGCGGGGGTGAGTGGGAGAGAAGATAAGAGACGACTAAGAGGGAGAGAAGAGATGACCGTGAGGTTCTGCGTGCGTGAGTGCGAGAAGAAGATGAAGGAGAAGAAAAAATTTTATCTCCTTTGGCTCTGTTTGCTTGGCCGCCCGTCGGAGAGAATAAGAGTTGTCTCCTTATATAAAAAGTTTTTTGAAAACCCTAAAGAAAAAATTCCTTTCTTGATTTTATTTTATTTGATTTTTTATGCTTTTGGTAATAATGAAAAAGGAAATAATATTAATAATAATAATTATTATTATAGTAATAACATTCATAAGGTAATAATAGTAATAAATAATAATAATAATACTACTAATAGTAAATAATAATAAATAATTATAGTAAAAATAAAAATGAAGACAAAAAAATAATAATAATCATAATAATATTAATATTAATAAATAAAGTAATAATACTATTATTAAAAGTGATAAATAATTATAATAATAATGATAACATTACTAAAAATAATAAAAATAAAAATAATAATAAATAAATAAATAAATAATAATAATAAATAATAAATAATATATCAAAAATAATAAAATAAATGAAAAATAAAAGTAATTATAGTAAAGTAAAAATAAAATAAAGATAATAAACGTACTAGTAATAATAATAAAAAATGAAAAATAATGATAATAAAAACACAAGAAAAATAATAGTAAAGTACTAATAATATAGGAAAATAATAATAATAAAATAATAATAATAATAATAATAATAATAATAATAATAATAATAATAATAATAATAATAAGAAAATAATAAGAGGAGACCCCTTGTTCTATTTGGCTAGGGCAAAAATAGGGTGTCTACAGCTGCCCCTCTTTGTAGGCTTAGTTGCTTCAATGTAACGGTAGGAACTCTCCTGCGTTTTTGTAGCAACAAGCCTGCAAAGATAAAAGACACCTATTTTAGCCAAGCCATACAACTGTCTAGGCTTTTCAATCAGGTATTGTTTGCTTTTGCCAATCAGGGATAATTTGCACTGATTGTAAGAATCCAAACGCCAAGTATGTGAGAATGACTTGCACTAGGTTTGAGAACCCGAGCGCCAAAGCACATGAGAATGACTTGCACTGGGTTTGAGAACCCGATCGCCAAAGCACATGAGAATGACTTGCACTGGGTTTGAGAACCCGAGCGCCAAAGTACATGAGAATGACTTGCACTGGGTTTGAGAACCCGAGCGCCAAAGCACATGAGAATGACTTGCACTGGGTTTGAGAACCCGAGCGCCAAAGTACATGAGAATGACTTGCACTGGGTTTGCGAACCCGAGCGCCAAAGTACATGAGAATGACTTGCACTGGGTTTGAGAACCCGAGCGCCAAAGTATATGAGAATGACTTGCACTGGGTTTGAGAACCCGAACGCCTAAGTACAATGATGGCTTGCTTCGAATGTAAGAATCCGAGCCGTAGGGATACGATAATCCAGCCATGGGTCACAATGATGGCTTGCTTCGAATGTAAGAATCCGAGCCGTAGGGACACGATAATCCAGCCATGGGACACAATGATGGCGTGCTTCGAATGTAAGAATCCGAGCCGTAGGGACACGATGATCCAGCCATAGGACACAATGATGACTTACTTCGAATGTAAGAATCCGAGCCGTAGGGACACGATGATCCAGCCATGGGACACAATGATGGCTTGCTTCGAATGTAAGAATCCGAGCCGTAGAGACACGATGATCCAGCCATGAGACACAATGATGGCTTGCTTCGAATGTAAGAATCCGAGTCGTAGGGATATGATGATCCAGCCATGGGACACAATGATGGCTTGCTTCGAATGTAAGAATCCGAGCCGCAGGGACACGATGTTCCGAGCCACCTCAACCAGTAACAAGGTGTGAAAGTAAAGTTTGGAAAGTTGTTACTCTATTTGGAAAATGCTATTGGGGTAAAGTCTGAATGTCATTGAATGAATCCCCTTGTCTTTGGGATCTGTTGCCCCAGTTTTAAAATAAATCAATGTGTGTCTAGGGTCAACTTGCCTCAGTTTTTCAAGTAAATCAATGTGTGCTTGGGGTCAGCTACCCCAGCTCAGAATTAAACACAATTGAAATCTCTCTATCAAGGATGTCAAATAATCATTCGATAGCTCAAGACAAGTGTGAAAGGTGCTCTATTGCTGCTTGTGATGCTAGAATGCAATGATATGTTGCTATATGTATGCATGTTGCTAACTTATAATGCAGTGATATATGGCTATTAATATGCATGTTACCAACTTGTGATCATATGTATGCATTTTTTTTTTTTTATGTTTTTATTGTTTTTGGGTAATGTACGAAATGCATAATGGTAATGCATGAGATGTATTGGTAATACATAGAATGTAGGTAATGCATGCAATGCATGGCGATGCATAAAATGTATGGTAATGCATGAAATGCAGGACAATGCATAAGATGCATGGTAATACATGAAATGCATGACAATGCATGAGATGTGTGGTAATGTGTGAAATATAAGGTAATGCATGAAATGCATGGCGATGCATAAGATGTATGGTAATGCATGAAATGCATGACAATGTATAAGATGTATGGTAATGCATAAGATGTATGACAATGCGTGAAATGCAAGGCAATGCATAAAATGTAGGGTAATACGTGAAATGCATGTCAATGCATAAAATGTATGGTAATACATGAAATGTAGGTAATGCATGCAATGGATGATAATGCATGAGATGAATGGTAATGCATGGAATGCATGGCAATATATGAAATCTAGGTAATGCATGAAATGTATGGCAATGCATGAAATTTGGGGTAATGCATGACTATGCATGAATCTTTTCTCCCAATGCACTCGTGATCAATGTCCTCATCTTTGGTTTCCAATTGAAACTCGCCATATTTGAATGGATTTGTAACTGATCTTGGCTTAATCTTCTTTATTCATCCAGTCATGAAAGTGATTGACTCAACTCAAAAATCACAAAATCTGCCCCAGTTGAACGGACCTACAACTGATCTTGACTTTGATTTCCTATTCCAATCCGATAAGAAAGTGCTTGAATGGGACCTACTGAGACTTAACTTGGAATTTGCCCCAGTTAAATTAATCTGCCACCGATCTCGACTCTATTATTGGATTCCTTCTGAACTTGACATAACATTTGCCCCAGTTTGACTGCTCTTTCTCCACAAGGATCTTTTTTATAGAAATTTCTGGTGATTCTGAAACTCTTTGACTATCCATCGTCTTTTAATGCTCTAAAGAATAAGAAGGGTTCTTTTTTTTTTTTTTTTTTTGTGATTTTAAGGAACGAGACATGATTATGCAACTATGACATCAACTTGCTAAATCAAAAGGCCATCCGCACAAAATAAATGTTTTACCATGTTTCAATGCTATCATAGGGAAAAATTCATACCAGTATTCAAAAGTCATGTAACGTTAATTTCCCAACCTAGATGACTGTCCTTCTCGTCAACTGCCCCAGTTTCATCAACCCATGCTTTGATCTCAAGATGGTCTTTAAGACTCGGGACGAAACGTAGGCTTAGGGATGTAAGATTTCAGAATAAAAGGAAAACTAAGGCTCAACAATACCACCCCAAATAATGTTTTATGCCCCCAGTTCGAGTTGAGGCGCTTTTGCAAGATGTTGACCGAACTTGTTATTTAAACAAGCTGCCTACGTACCTTTTCAGGATCAGGTCATTACGTAGTTCAGACTCAACATTGAGTCTGACAAATCATTTAAGACAACAATGTATACCAATCTGGTCAGGACTTTCATTTGGACTGTAATATAGGCTAAGGATATGGGTTAAAGAAAGAAGGAATTACATAAGGCTCAAAAATCACCAATTTCATCAAGGGTAATTTGGTCAAAGATCACATATGTAGTAAGTCCCTTATTTTCTTTCTTCTTCCTCCTGCTTTTCTTTTTTTTCTTTTAATCTTCTTTTTCTTATTTTTCTGCAACTTTCACTTTTTCTTTTATAAAGGAATCTTGTCTTCATTTTCATTTGAACTTCAATTGGGACCAATCTTTTAAAAACTGCCCCAGTATGGGGTGTGATCCTTCAACATGTTAATTAAAGAATGAATTTTTCAGGCTCAAAAGGGTTGTCAAGGGATTTTTTCTTTTACTTTCTTTTGGATAGCAGAAAAATGGCCTGCCATCCTTTTGGTAATGACTATTGTCTCAAATGATTTGCCAAACGCTAAGGGACCCAAACCCAGGTTGAATTCTTGGTGATCTGACTTTTAAGAAAAAGCTGGTTTAACATTCAGGCTCAATTTGGTTAACAAATGGTAAATCATTGTTTGGGTTCTTTTAGGAATAACTGGTCAGCCAAAGAGGGCCATCCATCATTTGATCAAAACATGAGTGATTAATTTATCAAAACAGTGCAGCCACCTTGTTGAATTCCTTGGAAAGTAAAAAAAAAAAAACTTCTTCATAACCTCTGAATTCAATGATTGTTTCATCCTTTAACATCTCTTTCTAACTCATGAACACTGGCAATGTTACTTTCCCTATTCCGGCATGAAACATAAGCAAACAGAATTTGGCAATTGGACTTATGATAAAAGTGAGATAACGAACTGCATATTTATTGAATATAGAAACTATTCCGAGACACAAGCGTCCACGGACTACAAAAAGCAAATGACAATGGAAAACAAAAGAACATCAATTGAAAAGGATTATATAGTCAAAAGTTTGGTACTCCATCACTTTAGCCTCGGCGGATAATGACTGAAACCATTGATTTTGGGAAGCTCCCTGATATGTCAACTACTTCCTTCCTCGTGTTTGGGCAAAGGATTCCCCTGGACTCCTGGTTGCTTGTCATCAAAAGCTAACCATCCTGCGTCTCTTAATGATTGCACCTTATGCTTGAAAGCCCAACAGCGGTCAATAGTATGGCCAGGAGAGTTAGCATGGTACTCACAACGAACCCCAGGATCATACCATTAGGGAGGAGGGTTTGCAACGGGCATCCCAGGGATTGCAGATACCATCCCCTTTTCCCGCAGCTGAGGAAATAATTCGGCATATGTCATGGGAATGGGGTCCACCCTTCGGAAGTTTCTGGTCACAAACCTGTCTTGTGTTTGCTGATTCGGTGGACCAGAGTGAACAATCTGGGGCCTTGTGCCTGTATGCGCCGTTTGATTTACCATGGGCTCAAAATCAAAGTTTCTCTTGGGCCATTGGTTCCCTCCTCTGGTATACTGATTCTTCCAATTAAACTACCCCTGTATCATTTGTGCTTCTTCCTCCTTCTTCATATTAGTCCACCTTTTGCCTAAACTGATTTCTGAGCCACTATCCTTGACTAGGCCTGCCTTGATATCACCTTCAATTCTTCCTCCCACAGCCACAATGTCCATAAAATCATGGGGAGTTGCTCCCTGAAGATGTGTGCGGTAAGGGTCTTTTAATGTGCTCACGAACAAGGAGATGGCCTCTCGGTCACTCACCGGGGGGTCCACTTGGATTGACATATCCCTCCACCTATAAGCATATTCTCTGAATGTTTCGGTGGATTTCTTCTCCATCTCTTGTAGAGTCATTCGATCAGGCGCCATTTCCGTCACATGGCGGTAGTGAGTAACAAAAGCGTTGGCTAAATCCTTCCAAGTGTGGACCCGAGCCTTATCTTGCTGAATGTACCAACGGATGGCGGACCCGGTCAAACTACTTTAAAAGCAATGCATCATTAGTTTTTCATTGTCCAAGTAAGCGGCCATTGCTTGGCAGTACATCACTAAATGTGTTCGAGGGCACCGGGTCCTGTCAAACTTTTCAAAGTCTGGCATTTTGAACTTTGGTGGCAGGGTGACTTTCGGCACCAAGCAAAGGTCATTTGGATTAACTGAATCGAAAGTATTAGAACCTTCCATTGCTTTTAAGCGCTCTTCTAATACGTCACAGCGACGCTCAGTCTCAGATTTACTTATTCCCATATCAGACGGTACTAACGGAGGAGTTCCTACCACTGGGAACCCCTGTGCTGGCATAGCAGGGATGAAAGGAGGCATATTTGGCGGTGGACCCCCCATGACGCCAGGTGGCGAAATTGTTGTTTGTCCATGATCTGGGGTGAATCCTGGGGGATGAGCGGGGTCCACATCTACTTCGGGATCAACATGCACTGCCTTTCCCTTGTTCATCAGTAACTCCAGAACCTTACTTATTTTGTCATTTATCTCTTCTTGTCCTTGTTCTAGACCCAGGACTCTATTTTCCAATTGTTCGCTCATTTCTCTCGCTCTTCACCTGGTATTGTACTGATGCGTGGTGGTCTCAATTATTGCTTTATATTACTCAAACGACCTCTTTGAACTGAAAACCAATAGTTTCCTCTTTAGAATCATGAATGCACAATTATGTATTACATGAGTGAATGTGTTTTAATGCATGATCAGGATATGTAATAGGTGTTTATGTATGGATGCAATTAATGTACTTATACATATAAACAAAGACATGTGCGTGCATGCAGCCTATCATGCATGACTATGTATGAAATGAAGTGCATGAATACAATGTAACCTAAATGACAACTTAGCCAGGATTCTATAAAAATTCCACTAATGAGAGATTTCAAGATTAACATGACCACTGATGGGCCGTGATTTCAATTCAAATCTTCCCTTAACCATTCCTTTCCTAATTAACGGTCCATGAACCTTAAGTTCTATGAAGGGTCAGATTATGTTCTGAGGTTGGGGTTGACCTAGGCTAGTCAACCTGTTGGATTTATTCAATGTGGACTTGTGGACTTTAGTGTGCACTTGAGCCTCAAGTATTTTAAAATATGGGCTTCGAGCTATTTCATGATGGGTTAAGGCCCTAGTTGAAAAGGAATTGGGCTTGGATTACTTGAAAAAATGTTGGCCCAAATTTTTAAGCAATGGGGTTGAAGTCCTCTTTTGAAATCTGGGTTTGCCCCTTTTTGAAACTTAGGCATGGGCCGAGTTTTTGCTTAGGAAAAGGTCAGTCCCAAGTTTGTTTTTAAAGAATTGGGCCCTAGTTTGTTTTTAAAAAATTGGGTCCAAGTTATTTGGAAAGGGTTGGGCCGACCCATAAAATGCTTGGGCCAAGTTCTTCATTCTTTGAAAGGATGGGCCATGGTCTCATTATTGAGCTTTTTCAGAATACTGGCTAAATAATATGTAAGTCTAAAATGAATGCAGAATGCATGGTATAATACAAGGTATCTCATAACATATATACAACGTGCTATACATGGAGAAGGATGTGGCTCCTGTCCCAACCCAGGGTAGGTACGTATATACAGGGTTCTTTATGGCTCTATCCTAGTTAAGGGAAAACTATGGACAAGTACGTGTGGGTAGACTCTAATCCCTATTGACAAAAAGGTCCCCAATTTGAAATTTCATCCTCCCCCATAGGGGTCCGAACAAAACTCACACTGAGCGGGGTGGTTCGCGGGTCCCATCAAGCTTAAGCTACGAAGGGACAAACGCTATTACACCCCTATCTAATCTTAGCAGGTAAAGTTCGGGTATAGAGCGTGAGAGTGTGTGAATTTAAATTTAACCTAATCCTGCTATCCTCACATTTATTCACATGCTATAAACAATATGGAAACAAGATATCTACAATTAATATATATATTCAAAAGATAAGGAAACACAATATATCCAATTAATATGTTTATTCACAACAAATTTGGAAACAAACTATTGTCAGCTAATATGCTTACTTAAAAAGAATATGGAAACAAAATATTTACGATTAATATACAAAATATCTATAATTAATTTACTTATTCAAAATATCTTACAATTAATATGCTTTATTCAGAATATTTGGAAACAAAATATCTATAATTAATATTCACAAAATTAGGAAACAAAATATTTTTAATTGATTTTGGTTATTTACAAATTATGGAAGTAAAATATTTACAATTAATCAAGGTTATTTAAAAATTACAATATTCACAAAATATGGAGTAATTAAAAGATTTATTAAATTTGAACTTGGGATAATTTCTAATTAATTAATGGTTCGACTCTCTAATGTCCCCAGCGGAGTCGCCAAGCTGTCGCGACGTCCCGGGAGCGCGTGTGCCCCGGGCGGCGAAATTAAAAATCAATTTTAAATTTTCAAGGAACGTATGGAATGTCGGAGTCGCCACTAACCTTTAGTGCGGTTAGAACACATGATTACTACCCCGTTAGGGGTAGAATCGGTCTACATTACCAGAGTTGGGGTTGGGAGTTCGGTTACACAAGGGGAAGGCACGAGCACCCCCTACGCTCCCGTTCTTACGAACGGTACCTAATTAATTTGAAATTATCCTTAAGTTAATCTAATAATTCTTTAAATTACTCTTTTTTATGAATTTATAAATACATGTAAAAAAATAAATAAATAAAATAACAAATAAATAAAGATAATATATACATATATATTCCCTCAGAGCTTAGGGTACGTAATGCTCAAAGGCTAATACCCCCGCAATAAAATCATAGGGATTATATACACACGAAAATAAATAATACTGTAAAATAATAAAAGTAAATATCATAATACATAATACAAAATATTTAATATACCCAAGGAACAAAAATACTTAAAACATTTAACACTAGTAATAATTAGAAGCGATGACAATACTGACAATAATAAAAACATATTACTATAATAATAATCCTATACTAATAATATCATATTAATATTACGACGCTACACTATAATAGTAGTATATATAATAATACCTTAGTAATATACATAGAAAATATAATAGTAATAATAGCGAATAAATAACAATAGTAAATAATAAATATGATAATAATAGCAAGTAATGAATGATAAAGGATAATAATAAATAATGATAGGAACAATATCTATGGTAATAATAATATACATATTTATTTACTTTAATATTGACACCCCATTAAAGATACAATACACGCGTGCATAAGCAATCAATTAATAAAACAAATCAATTTAAAGGGAAGCAAATAATGAACTTATGGAAACCTAGTCAAGCTATCACTAATATACAAACAATCAGTTTGGTAACTTCTAAACTTATAGTAATAAATCAAATCAAATTCGATATACACACTTAAACAGTTAATATGGTCATAATACAATATTACATGGTAGACCATTATATTACATATAATACAAAATAATGAATTATATCATATACAGGATAATGGAAATAATATAATAAACCCCAAGATACCTAGATTATATATGCATAACATCCTTATAACCTAATAAACCATAATAATAAAAATGATATGAAACAATATATTGCCGCATTATCTAAATACATACATGATAAAAAAAATAATAAACCACAACATTTGCACATACCCTAAAGAACTATGACTTAAATAACACAAATTCAATAATAGTATTTAAACATAAAGTAAATATTTAGCATGAACCTAAAAAAAAAATCCTGCACCCAAGGAAAATAAATCAATTAGTATTTGATATATATAAACAACAATAATTAAAATATGGAAACCAAGAAAAATGGCAAGATGATAATGAACTTATGGAAACAAGTTAATCTTCTAAAATAATATACACCTATTCAGTATAGTCACCAAAATTAATACACAACCCTAAGTGTACAAATAGTAAACATTGAATGAACGCACTAATAACAAAAACACCAAACACATACAACAATGAAAATCCTTGCAACAGGAATAATAATAATATTAACACTTAAAATGTAACCATAATGAAAACCCTAGATAGTAAACATACAATATAAAAATGCCCCATTTATTAATAATATACTAATATTGCAATTAACAATAGCAGCATACAAATTATAATAATATAACATAAATATCTCCATAATATAATAATAATACAGGTAATAGTGTACAAATAATATAATGCTGATACAATCCACATGATAATAATACCAACCATATACAAACAATAGAATATTAATACTAGTAAAATCAATATGATAATTAATATAATAATAATATCCAAACCATACCGTAACTTTACTAATAGTAATATACAAACCAGTAATATAAGAATAACGCCATCATGTAATTAATAATAATATACGAACTACGTAATACTAATACTTATATAATTAATATAATAATAATACTCATATTAATAAACCAACTATATAATAATACTACTAATACTAATACACAAATAACACTAAAAACAATCAACATAATCACAATACAACCCATATAATGACAGCATTAAAAATGATTTACAAACGTGTAATAATATTATTGATGGTGATATATAAATAATATAACAAAATCATTCATAACAATATTCACATGATAATAATACTAATACTAATAATATATAAATATTATTAACAATAGTACACAAATAACAATACTGATAGGGTCCATATAAAATCTATATGTATATGTATGTATATATTAACAATAACACTAAAATAAATATATATTTGTGTGTATCCGGTGTACAGTAGTGTGTGCAGCAGGTGTGTATGAGTGTGTGAGTGAATGCATGCATGTGTGAGGGTGTGAGTGAGTACAGGTGGTTGAAGGTGGCTCTCGGGTCTGCTGGTTGCAGAAGGGAAGCTCGGGTGCTGCTGTCTTGAAGATGGCCGGGTGTTTGGCTGCTACCGGAGGCTTGGTTCTACTTGCCGGCGTGAGGAGAAGCCGGAATGGCGCTGGTGACTGGTGCGTGGCAGTGGACAGCGAAGGACGCTGTGGAGACGCTGGGGCGACGGCGACAGTGTTTGCAACGAGGGACTAGGAGGAACAGGTTGCCGTGGTGCCGTGCGTACAGGGCGGCTATAGATAGAGAGATCGGAGCACTGCTGCGTTGTGTGAGGAGCGAGGTTGTTGGGCACGGCCTGGAGGATGGCTGGTGCGTGGCAGTGGACAGCGTTGGTGGCAACAACGATGGCGTCTGGTGCTTGGGTCTGAACTGGAGGCTGCCGGAGATTTTGAGAGAGGGAGGTTGGATGGCTCTGAGGTTCTGTGGGGGTGAGTGGGAGAGAAGATAAGAGACGACTAAGAGGGAGAGAAGAGATGACTGTGAGGTTCTGCGTGCGTGAGTGCGAGAAGAAGATGAAGGAGAAGAAAAAATTTTATCTCCTTTGGCTCTGTTTGCTTGGCCACCGGAGAGAATAAGAGTTGTCTCCTTATATAAAAAGTTTTTTGAAAACCCTAAAGAAAAAATTCCTTTCTTGATTTTATTTTATTTGATTTTTTATGCTTTTGGTAATAATGTAAAAGGAAATAATATTAATAATAAAAATAATTATTATAGTAATAACATTCATAAGGTAATAATAGTGATAAATAATAATAATAATACTACTAATAGTAAATAATAATAAATAATTATAGTAAAAATAAAAATGAAGACAAAAAAATAATAATAATCATAATAATATTAATATTAATAAATAAAGTAATAATACTATTATTAAAAGTAATAAATAATAATAATAATAATGATAACATTACTAAAAATAATAAAAATAATAATAATAATAATAATAAATAATAAATAATATATCAAAAATAATAAAATAAATGAAAAATAAAAGTAATTATAGTAAAGTAAAAATAAAATAAAGATAATAAACGTACTACTAGTAATAATAATAAAAAATGAAAAATAATGATAATAAAAACACAAGCAAAATAATAGTAAAGTACTAATAATATAGGAAAATAATAATAATAATAATAATAATAATAATAATAATAAGAGGAGACCTCTTGTTCTATTTGGTTAGGGCAAAAATAGGGTGTCTACACTAATGTTGGAAACCTTTTGTGCATGCAAGTGATGAAAAAAGGTTTGATGCAGGAAACCCAAGAATGAAGAACAATTACATTTTGTATTTTCTCTAAACCAATGTACTTGTAAATGCTCATGGATAAATGAATGTAAAAACCTTGTACAAAACTTGGATTAATGAAATCTCATTCCAGTGTGGTTAGGTAGAGAGAGTGAAAACGTGAGATCTTATTAGGTGAAGACCTTAGATGACACCCTAACTTTATGACTAAAATGAATTAAAATTAAGGAACAAGAATTTAAAACCCCAAATTTTTGTTATCTAATTGTTAGAAAGAATGGAGTGTCTACACGGAGGTCTACTAAAGGTCTCACATGATAGAGGAATGGGGACTATACCAAATTCATTAAGGGCTTTGGGGATAGGGAGTCGAAGGAGTAGGCATGCGATTATAGTGAAATCCATGTCAATTTAGATTTGTAAAATCCAGGGATGGGCTTGGAATTAATTTCACAGATTTAGGCCTATTAGGATTTTATTTTGAATCCAAATACAATTTTATTTTGTGGACCTAGAAAATTGATTTAGAATGAAATCCTCCAAATCCAGGCCTTCAAATTCTTGGATCCAAATATACTTTAAGGATACCTCAAAACCAAATTTGGTAGGATTAGTCAGGTTCAAGTTATGATTATGTAGGTGTGCAACCATGTATAATTCTATTATAATGCATTTAACTAACATGTCAACTATTTGTATTTTATGTTGCAGCCTATTTATTCTTTGAAGATTTTATTCATTAATCTGTTGCATGTAAGTATAATGTTTTCAAATCAAAGGGCATTATATTGTAGTAGGAAATGCTTTTTCCTTCACTTTCCATTGGCATTCTTTACCATAACCACATTTGCAAGCTTTTTTAGGAAATTTACTTCCCTTTCAATTTTTCCTTTCATTTGTTTCTCATCTTCCTTATCCTTGGCCTAGATTCTTTCAGATGTATGTCTCATTTTCTTTTTCTTGGCAAGTTGTTAGCCTTGTGGTCTAGTCAATTTGTGGACCATGCGTCCATGTCTATTTCCATTATGTTTGAAGTGACCAAGCAAACACATCTTTGTTCATCCTTAAGAAATTGACGAATGTGCCATGATTGGCTCTTTAAGCTCAATTCCAATCTACACAAATCTCCCTCTTTAGTTTGGATATAACTTGATCTAAGATAAATTTTCCAAAAGGGTTGCTCTTGAACCCAGTTTATATTTTCTTGCATCTAAGTTAGCTATCATTTATATGGTAGAATGGAATTATTCAACTACAATTAATGTCTCCTGTCAAATTTTAGGTGATTGAAAAATACATCTAATTACTTGAAATTACAGAGTATTTGACCATATTTATATAAGGCAAGAAACTTAACTAACTATGATAACTAACTATAACTATAATAACTAATACATCTTCTCCTCTTCCAGTTTAACATGTGTAGCCTTACATTTTAACTCCATTTGCTCAATCTGTGAGGCAATATTCCAACACCCCCCCTCAAGATGAACATGTATATTGAGAATGTTCTTCTTGTAGAGATTATAATGAAATGGAAGAGATCCGAGAGGCTTTGTGAAAATATATGTCAATTGTAGTCGTGAAGGAACATGGAAGAGCTTGATGATATTTTCTTGCAGCTTATCTCTAATAAGATGACAGTCTATCTGTATATGCTTTTTTCTCTTGTGTTGGATTGGATTAGTTGCAATAGACAATGCTGATTTACTGTCTGTGTAAACCAAAGCTGGTTGCTGATGGTTGATAAGTAGGTCCTAGAGTGTATAAAGAAGCCATTGAATTTCATAAGTTGTTGAAGCAAGGGCCCTATATTCTGCTTCAGTAGAAGATCTGCTTATGGTAGCTTGCTTTTTACTTTTCCAAGAAATTAATGAATCACCCAAGAAGATGGCAAGTCTAGTTACACTCCTTCAAGTGTCAATACTCCCTGCCCAATCATTGTTTGAGCTTGAGCTACAATTCTGATGAAGTTGGAAAGAATAAGCCTTGGCTAGGGGTTGCCTTTAAATACCTGAGAACTTGAATGGCTGCTGGGAAATAACTAACAGCTAGTTTGGCTAAAAACTGACTGAGAACTTGGATTGAATAGGCAAGATTAGGTCGAGTTAATTTTAAATATAACAACCTCCCAACTAATCTTCTATAGGCTGAAGGATCTTCATACAAATCAGAATTTGAAGTAGTGAGCTTTAAATTCGATTCCACTGGAAAAGTTGCGAGTCTTGCACGAAGAACTCTAGCTTGTTCAAGTATGTCTAGAACAAACTTCCTTTGACAAATTGATATACTAGTTTTAGATCTTGCTACCTCCAATCCGAGAAAATATTTGAGTTCCCCCAAATCTTTAATTGTAAACTTATCATGTAGAAAAGTTTTAAGCAATTTTATTTTAAGCAAGATGTCACTGGCCAAAAGAATATCATCTACATAAAACTAGTAAAGCTATTAAGGATGATTCAGATTTCTTGATAAACAAAGAACAATCGGAGCTACCTTGAGTAAAACCATAAGCAAGTAATGTTGTGGATAGTTTAGCAAACCATTGCCTAGATGCTTGTTTCAAACCATATTAACTCTTCAAAAGTTTACATACTGTATTTTCTTCTTTGACAACCAAACCAGGGGACAACTTCATATAAACTTCTTCATGCAAGTCACCATGTAAAAAAGCATTATTAACATCCAATTGGTGAAGATTCCAATTTTTAATAGCAGCTATAGCAAACAATAACCGAATGGAAGTAATCTTTACTATTAAAGAAAAAGTGTCAAAGAAATCCAATCCTTCTTATTGAGTGTAGCCTTTAGCTACCGATCTAGTTTTGTGTCTTTCTATAGTTCCATCTACCTTATACTTAATTCAAAATACCCACTTACAAACTATGGTTTGTTTATTTTTAGGAAGAGTAACAAGTTCCCAAGTCTTATTTAACTGCAAGGCATATATTTCATTTTGCATTGCAGCTTGCCATTTAGGAATTTTAGCAGCCAACTTGTAACCTTTGGGTTTTGTGGAGGCTGAAAGGGGTACTAGAAAAGCTTTATGAGAAGTAGACAATCGATTTGCAAAAAGAAAATCAGACATGGGGCATAGAATACCTTTATTAAGAGAGTAATCAGCAATATCAGATGAGTGAGTTGCATGTGGAACCTGTGAAGCAGTACCACAGTAATAATCCTGCAAGTAATCTGGCATTCGTTTAATTCTTAAATATTTTCTAAGTTGTGGTGAGGCAATATTAGGAATAGGGTCATTGTTCAAGGGTGGTTGATGGTTTGTAAGATTCTGATATGAGACGAGGTGTTGATTTGATGTTGGATGTTGATCAGAAAGAATATAAGAAGAATGAAAATAGAAATTTGAAGTAGAATTTGTTGGAGGAAATAAGAAGGTAGGTGTTTCAGGATTGGATGGAAAAACCTTGAAAGGAAAGAAATTTTTAGAAAAGACTACATTTCTTGAGATGAATACCTTATTTGTATTAAGGTCCATTAATTTGTAGCCTTTTATGTCAGAAGGATAACCTAAGAATAGACATTTGGTAGCTCTTGGGTCAAATTTATGTCTATGATTTGTGAGTGTTGATGCAAAACAAAGACAACCAAACACTTTGAGGTGAGAAAGATTTGGTGATTTATCAAATAGCATTTCGAATGGTGTTTTGTTATTGAGAAGAGGTGTAGGAATTCTATTTTTAATGTGTGCTGCAGTTAACACACAGTCACTCTAAAAGTTTAAAGACATTTTTGCTTGAAACATTGAGGCCCTGACAATGTTTAATAAATGTTGATGTTTCCTTTCCACAACTCCACTTTGTTATGGAGTTTCCACACAACTTCTTTGATGTATAATGCCATTGTCATTATAGAATTGAGTTAAAAGAAATTCAGGGCCATTATATGACCTTACTATTTTGATAGGAACACTAAACTGGGTTTCTACCATTTTGCAAAAAAATTTTAAGGATAGAAGGAACTTCAAATTTCATCTTGAGCATGTATACCCAAGTACAATGTGTATAGTCATCAACTATAGTAAGGGAGTATTTGAAACCAGAATAGGAAACAACATTGAAGGGACCCCATATGTCAGAATGGATCAAGTCAAACTTTTTATTTGAATTGGTTTAAGATACAGGAAATGAAATCCTTATTTGCTATGCTAAATGACATACATCACAAACATTTGTAAAATTAAAAGATATAGATGACTCTAGCTATCTAAGAAAAGGTGAAATTGAGTTAGAAACATGGCCTAATCTGTAATGCTAAGTATCTAATTGATTTTGAGTAATAGCTGAGACTAAGGAGGAAGAATGAAACTTGGGTTGGTTGTAGGTAGTAGCTTTTGAAGTAGCTTGAGATAGGTGGTACTGTCCATGTTTCTCAAATGCAATCCCAATCATCTTCTTTGTTGATTGGTCCTGTAAAAGGTAGTAGGAGTTAAAGAAAGAAGCACAAATATTAAACTACTGTGTTAGTTTAGAAATAGATAGTAAATTGAATGAAAAACAAGGAACACAAAACACATCATGCAAAGATAGTGTGTTTGAGAGACAAATATTGCCAATATGTGAGGTTGGAATAGAGTTCCCATTTGGCAAATTAATAGAAGTATTGATTGATTTACGTGGGGAGGAATATAATAACGGTGAACAGATCATATGATCTGTTGCACTTGTATCCAGAATCCATGAGGATACATCTTGTAAAGATGAAGAAACAGAATAGTAAAGGTTTGAAGGTTTACTAGAAAATTGAGAAGTGACAATGTTTACAGCTGGTGAAGTTGTTTGGGTGGATATTTGAGATGAAGTAGAATTTGCAACTGCTAGAAATTTATTGAATTCCTCATAAGTGAAAAAAAACTTTTGATCCTCGTTATTGTGTCAAATGGAGACCTCAGAGGTTGAGATAGTAGCATGAGTAGTGGGTGGTTTCCGTTTCACTTTCAATCCAGTCCAGCCAGGAGGGTAACTATGAAGGTGGAAACATTTCTCTACTGTATGTCCATTGTATCCACAATGAGTGCAATAAAGATAAGATCTCTTCTATTTGTCTTTGGAAACTGCGATGGAACAGATGGCTGAATACTTTGTTTGGAAATCAAAGCATGAGTTTCATTACTGACAAATTTTTTTAGTTGTCTCTAACTTTCCTCTCGAAGTAGTAAAAATAATACTTTTGCCATACTTGGTAATGGTGGAACCATAAGAAATTGACTTCGAATTGAAGCGTAGGAGTCATTGAGGCCAACCAAAAATTTTAACACATAATCAGAATGTTGTCTAACCAGCAAAAAACCAAACAGGTTGCAGGTACATGTTGCCATCTTTCCACAGCTATAGGTTGGGAATGGTATGTAATTAACATACTCATCCCATAATGTCTTGAAAGAATTAAAATACTCAGTAATTGATAAAGAACCCTGATTAATAGAACTTAGAGATTTTTCAAGATGAAAAACTGTTGGACCATCGCTTCTTAAGTATCTTGTTTTCAACTCTTTCCAAAGATCAATAGCAAATGTAACATAAAGAAGACTATTCCTTATTTCCTTGGAAATATAATTAATTAACCATGAGAGAACCAAATTATTGGCACGCAGCCAAGCAGTATGAAGAGTACACTGATTAACAGGAGGAGCAAGAATCGAACCATCAATGAATGCTGCTTTGTCCTTGACTATTAGAGCAATGGTGATTGATTGACTCCATGCGATATAGTTATCACCAGTAAAAATTTTAGAAACAAGTAATGCACCAGGATTGTCACTTGGATGCAAGTAAGTGTGGATTGGATGAATCATCCGAAGGATTGATTGTGCGATAAGAAGTATGAGAACAGATAGAATTTTCATCAGCAGAAGTCATTTCTGGAATTTCTCCAAGAAATGCAAGAAAATATGTATAAGGAAAATACAAGAAAGATTTTAGAGCAAAATATTTCCTTACAAAACCAAAGAAAGATTTTAGAGCAAAATCTTTCCTTTCAAAAATAGTCACAAAGCCAATTCAATATACACTTGGGGACAATGCTTGCAGCTCGATACAAGGCCAATGCCAAGTAGCAATGTCTTCTTTGCTTTTCTTCTCCCTGTGAGTATTGCATGTGGCTTAGTTATTTTGCTCTGACACCATGTCAAATTTTAAATGATTGAAAAATACATCTAATTACTTGAAATTACAGAGTACTTGACTATATTTATACAAGGCAAGAAACTTAACTAACTAGATAACTAACTATAACTATAATAACTAACTCATCTTCTCCTCTTCTAGTTTAACATGTGTAGCCTTAGATTTTAACTCCATTTGTTCAATTCATGAGGCAATATTCCAACACCAATAGCTTCCTTGCTTTTTGAGCTAAAAGCTTCATTAGGAGGTGATAAGTGGATGTAATGGCCTTCATTTGATTTAGGCTTGCCTAACCTAAAATCACATTATGACTAAAGCTTCTTTTAACCATAAGGAAATCTTGTAGGAATTTTTTTTTTTGTTAAGGAAATGTCCCAACTAAAAAAGTAAGTGATCAACCCTCGTGGTAGGTCTAACATTGATTTTTACAATGTAATAATTCGAGCAATCACTGTAGATCAACATGATTAGTGCATCATTGTGTGAGTATGGTATACTCCCAAGTTGGTGCTCAAGAATGTGATTGATAGTTCATGCTCAAGAAGCCTCGGCCTTTTCTCTATTCACCCATATCTCATTGCAATATCGAGATTCCATTCTTAGGCAAACTCACAAGAGATGGCATGGATTATTAATGCAATGTGTTGATTTTCAAGTATTTTTTCCTCTTTATCTCTTCCTTGATCCACAGGTAGACAATGCCTTGACATGTACCTCCTAAATAACCTCTTAGAATAAGGAGTTCTATCTCATTGTCTATCATGTCATTGTCTATTTAAGTTAAATCAATGTTTATCTATTAACAAGCCACCTGCCCTTTTCAATATGTTCATTTGGTTCTTCCCTAGGTCTTGGAAGTTGAGCGCCTATCTTTAAATATTCCTTCCTATTTATTTTATTTGTCTAAAAAAAAAAAATCATTATGAGCCTCTTGATGCTATGTAGCATGAATGTACATGTCAACATATTAGTAAATTGGCAAAGTTAAAGTAGTATAGATTTTAGTAGGTTAAATTTCAAACCATTGACCATGAACACTAACATCATCATCTCCTAACTCAACATAAGAATTTTTCGTGCTTCCATCCAGAATCTCTGATCACATCCCTAACCAACTTGCTTGGACTATGTATTCAAGCCATAAAATCTAGAAATATATTTGCAATCTTATTGCTACTCAAGAAGTGATTCTTATATAGTTTAGGGAGTCGATACAATTGATGAACCAAGTTGGGTGGAAGAGTCAGGCACTAATTCAATGCAAATTCCATTCAAAGTTTTCATAAAATATCTGTAGACACCCTATTTTTACCCTAACCAAATAAAACAAGGGGTCCCATCTTATTATTATTATTATTATTATTATTATTATTATTATTTTCCTATATTATTAGTACTTTACTATTATTTTGCTTGTATTTTTATTATCATTATTATTATTATTTTTCATTTTTATTATTATTACTAGTACTTTTCCTATCTTTATTTTCTTTTTACTTTACTATAATTATTTTTATTTATTTTATTGTTTGTGATATATTATTATTATTATTATTATTATTATTACTGTTATTTGTTTATTATTATTGTTATTATTTATTTTCCTACATTATTATAAGTAATTTATTATTATCACTATTATTTATTTATTATTATCATTATTATTATTTTATCTTTATTATTTTTATTTTTACTATAATTATTTATTACTATTTACTATTTGGTATTATTATTATTATTATTATTATTACCTTATTGATATTTATATTATTATGATTATTATTATTATTATTATTATTTCCATTTTCATTATTACCATAAGAATAAAAAAAAAGAGAAAAAGAAAAATAAAATCCAAAAAGGAAATGTTTTTAGGGTTTTCAAAAAAATTTTTTATAAGAGGAGGCTGCGCACAGCACACCCGGGGGGAGGCCGAAAACACAAAAGAAAAAAAAACCAAGAAACAACCCCGGCGTGTCTGCTCTCTCTCTCCCCTATCCTCTTCTTCGTCTCCCCAGCCTCCCTTCCATCTTTCCTTCATCCTCACCATACCAGTCCCCATACACAACCATAGCCCCGCCCACAGCTCCCTTGGATCTGCACACACCAGCCGAGCCTAGCCTCATCTCCGGCCACCACTTTTGGCAACACTTGACGGCACAGCAATCCAGCGTCCCTCTACAACTGCCGACCACAGCCCCAAGCAACAGCCCCCCATTTTTGGCCTCCTCTACACCAGCCAGCCGAGTTGTTCTGCATTCGGCCACGCCTCCAGCAACGGCAACACTAGATCCAGCCGAGAGGACCCTCCGAGTACCAGCCACCCAGTACCGCCGCCATCGCAGCCTCCACCCTTGGCGTCTCTCGGACTCTCTTCTCAATCCCGGCAACACCAGCGGACCTCCCATCTCTGGTCATCAACTCCGGCAAAAGCAACAGACCATCCTCGGCTCCACGACTCACCATCCATCTCAGTCACCACTGTCGTCATCACCATTGAAGTCCCAGATCCCGCAGCTGCTCCGGCCAACCACGAACCAATGTCCACCCGTTGCTCCCCCACGGCCACAGCCACCAGTCTCCACCCGCTGCAACTCCGGCGACCTCCAGATACACCTCTGTAAGTCCCTTTGCAAATACACGGAACCCATGAACAGTGTTCTCACACACACAATACACACATATATTTATATATTTATTAGTGTTAATATAAATATACGTATATATTGGTTTTGTTTGGGGTTTTAATACTTAAAGTTTAATTTTTTATATTTGCATCTATATGTATATAATGCTTGTGGGCACTCACTCACACCCACACACTCAGCACACACATACTAGTTATTTCCTTTTTATTTCACTATTGTGGAGTTTTATTTTATTTTATTTTATTTTATTTATTTTTTTTTCAATACTTGTTTTATATATATCTATGATTATGTTTTTTGTTGTAGTTGAGATAGTAATTAGTTTCTTACTATTGTTGCAGGTTAGAACTTTGTTATCTTAATTGTATATACTGAATATCTTTATTGTAGAATTGTTGTTATAGTTGGTATTTTAATGCTGAATCTTCATGGTTAGGGTTTTGATTGTCATTGTTGTATCATTATAAAATTTTTAATATTGTCATATTGGTTTTATCTCCAAGTTCATCTTTTTGGTGCTGGTATTAATTGATTTATGTTTATAGTTTAGGATTTTCATATTGCTTGTATGTTATTATTAGTCATATTATTAGTATGCTGATTGTATACCCTTATTCGTAATATTACCATATTGTTGAGATATTATTATTAATATTTTTATTATATTGATTATATTAGTATCATTATCACATGGATCTTATCAATATTTCTGTTGCTTACTTGTTATTATTGGTATTATTATTATAGGTATTGTGTTAGCATTAAAATTATGCTATTTGTACATAATTACTAGTAATATTAGTACATTATTTTTGGATATATTAAAATATGGGTATTACATGGATGGTATTAATACTAGTATTATATTATTTACACATTATTATCAGTAATAGTATTACATGGTTTATGTATTAATTACTAGAAACATAGGTATATTATCTGTATATCATTATTAATATTTTTTTGAATATCATTGTAATTGTCACCATTATTATTATTACCATATTATTAGTATCATTATTCTAGTACTTGTATTAATTTGTCATTATTTTAGTATTATGATATTTTTGGTATTAAGTATTTTCGTATCTATATCCTTATGATTTTATTGCGGGGGTATGAGCCTTCGGGCATCACGTACTCTAAGCTCTGAGGGAATATATATATATATATATATATATATATATATGTATGTATATATTTATTTATTTATTTATTTTTTACATGTATTTATAAACTCATAAAAATGAGTAATTTAAAGAATTATTAGATTAACTTAGGGATAATTTCAAATTAATTAGGTACCGTTCGTAAGAACGGGAGCGTAGGGGGTGCTCGTACCTTCCCCTCGCGTAACCGAACTCTCGGCCCCAACTCTGGTAATGTAGACCGATTCTATCCCTAACGGGGTAGTAATCATGTGTTCTAACCGCACTAAAGGTTAGTGGCGATTCCGATATTCCATGTTTTTCCCTAAAAATAAAAAATAATTTTTAATTTCGCCGCCCGGGGCACACGCGCTCCCGGAACATCGCGACAATATCTACATGAGAAGGAAAGGTGTTCATCTTATATAATATTGCAAATGAAAAACGTGTCTTTGTCTAGCTATCAATATTGCATTAGGCTTTGGGCTTTCATCCTCACTAATTTTCTATCTAGTTTTCCTTGCCTTGCCTTTTTGATAGTGTGATAAGAGGAGTTAGCATGGCTAATAGCTTCCTTATCCTAAGTATCCTTCTATGCACAACAACCATATGCACCACAAATATAATTGGCAAGATTGATGTCACATTTTAGCGTATTTACCATGGGTTTTAATTTGTTTGGGTACAAGATCTTTTGTCAATGAGAAATATAAACTAGACTTGGGTTACACAATAAGAGGTAATATATTTCCTGCTCATATATTTATTCCCACCCTCCCATGATTTGAATCTAAGATCTACAACAAAGAAATTACAAACTTTAACCACTAGAATGTATGTAACGACCAGCCTATTTTACCATTTTTTTAATAATAACATACCATATAATAATTCTGTACCACTGAATAACATAATCAACCTGGACCCATGCGTACTAGGAGTATACCTGAATTGGAACACTGATACCTAAGCAGTGGGAAACGTAAAATCATATGCATATTAATTCATCCATCCAACACAATACCAGAGTCTTACTACAACTGTTATATACATATACACTCCCCAAAATATCCAAAAAGTGCCCTAGGGTCATCACCCAAAAATCCATCAAACCCTAACAAAATGGCTTACCCTTCAGAGAGGGTAAAATACTCGAACTCTAACGCTGCAGAGCTTTATCCGTTCTTCTATCCGGGCCTCTTGAAATGTTTATATAGCTGAGGTAAGACACCTCTCAATAAGGGAAATAAACTAATATCACTGTTTGGAAACATGAGTATTTTCGTGTTATACGTATTAATACATAAATCATATTAGATAAAATTATTTGTATCATATATGGGAAAAACATAATTTAACATAACATACTAAATTTTTATACATATAAATCATCTTATATAACTGTACATGTAAAACACCCTAGATGGATAACTGGCTGGTGTCATGTCTTACCCCTACATGACTGGGTTGTGCGGCCTAAAGGTCCTAGCAATGGCTGGCAAACCATGCTAGATCAACATAAGAGTGTAAGTATGATGGGTCTGCCCCTCCTGGTCCGGACACCAAAGGGATGCCTGCACTACCCTAAAACCACATCAACTGTCGTTCTCCCACTGCCCCTTACGACAAGTGGTAGCACTAACATATATATGATCATAATCATATAGCTACGGTACCGTGCTTTGTGAAGGCCTAAACCAAGCCAACCAAGTTCTGATAACATATAATATATTTCTAAATAGTGATGCATGACTATTTCATAATAATATAGTCATGTTAATATTTTCTAAAACCTTGCATAACATATCATATAAAATTCACAACCCTTAAGCTGGCATAGCATATCATATAAAACCATGGCCCTTACACCGGCATATCATATAAAATTCTCGGTCCTTACGCCGGCATATTATATAAAATCCTTGGCCCTTACGCATGCATATCATATAAAATCCACGGCCCTTACGTCTGCATATCATATAAAATCCTTTTTTTGAAAATCACTGTATCATTATAATATTTTTCCAAAAGCAGTAATAACATGCTTATTTTGTAATCATAATATTTCATCATCATAATTTCTATGGTAAATGTTACTCATGCCACACAAAAAAGGGTAATATTCTGAACATAAAATCTGTTCTAAAATCATGTTTCTGATATTGTACATGAAAATCATATTACTAATCAACAACATTATTTCCAACATAATTCTACAATATACATATTTACCTAAAATTAAATTCTATAAAATAATAAATATATTTTCATAAGAAACTAACTTAATTTATCCCTTTACTTGGCTTACTAAGAAGCCTCTAAAACACCTAATCCTACACCTGCAGTGTTCTCAGTACAACACCCTGAAATTAACATTTCCCCCAACAAAACTTTAATATAAACTTATCTAATACCTTCCCTCAGCCCATAAATACCAAATATATTAATAAAACTAAAATTAACTAACTTACTCAAAATTTAGGATGGTTCCCAAGTTGGCCTTACCTACAAATCACTCTAGCAGATGTGAAGAGAATCTTCTTAAGAGTGACGTGGCAGCTTCGGATCATCGAACCGGCAAAAAATCGGCCGAAAAACTTAGAGAGAAGGGGTGGGGGATGAAATGTAAAGAGAGAAAAGGGTTGTGCAGTTTTCTTCACTGAAAGCTCGAGTTTGAGCTATTTATACCACTGACTTCATCAACGAGACACCTCACTTCGTCGACAAGGCTGAGTAGAGAGTTCGTCAATGAACACTTATTCATCATCGATGAATTTTAGGCCCTAAAATAGCCTTCTTGGTAATTCCTTGTCGATAAGACACGTGTCCCCGTCGACGAGCCTAATAAGCCACTTTGTCGATGAACGCGAAGTGTTTGTCGACTTTAAAATTTCCTTTTCCTCTCCTTTCTTTTATTATTTAATTATTATAACTCACTAGATCTCTACATTCTCCCCTCCTTATAAAAATTTCGTCGTTGAAATTTACCATCTAAGCGATTCATCATCTATTAAAGAAAAATGGGCTACTTATTTTATTACTTAGCCTCACTTGTGGCTGAGGAATATTGTGGTTACATTCAAGGCTCTGGGAGATTGCATATATGCATAAAATAAAATTCTCCCACAACCAAAATACTATCTACTACTAGAAAATTATTAAATCAAACTAATCTACACAAAAGAAATTTTACATATTCACCAGTATCTTTTCCTAATTACTACAAATCCCCGCTAAAGAGATACAGATACTTCTGTCATATTTTCTCCACGAGTTCCCATGAAACCTCCTCTATCGCATGATTTCTCCACAAACTTTTATTAAAGGAATCTTCTTATTGCGCAACTCTTGTTCTTTCCTATCTAGAATCTATACTGGTACCTCCTCATACGCTAGAGTGTCCGTGAGCTCCATCTCACCATAACTGATCACATGGGAGAAGCCAGGGACGTATTTCATCAACATGGAAACATGGAATACATTGTGTATTCTGAACAAAATGGGGCAATAGGGCTAGCTTGTAGGCAACTAACCCCACTCTTTCAAGGATCTCAAACAGGCCAATAAATCCAGGGCTAAGCTTACCCTTCCTTCCAAATCTCATAATTCCCTTTAATGGAGCTATTTTCAAAAACACATGATCTCCAACATCAAACTTCAGTTTCTTATAGTGAGTATTAGCGTAACTCTTCTATCGACTCTGAGCTACATTGATTCTGTCTCTAATGAGCCAAACTTTATCATATGACTGCTACATTAACTCTAGCCCCACAACTCGCCACTCACCTAATCATCCTAGTATAAAGGAGAACGACACCTCCTACCATAGAGCGCTTCATAGGGTGTCATTCCAAGGGTAGCCTGATAACTGTTATTGTATGCAAACTCTAACAGCGGCATATACCGAGTCCAACTACCCCCAAAATCTAGCACGCATGCCTGTAACATATCTTCTAATATCTAAATCACCCTCTCAGTTTGGCCGTCCGTCTGAGGATGAAAAGCCGTGCTAAAAGATAATTGAAACCCAAAGCCTTTTGGAAGCTCCTCCAAAACCGTGACGTGAAATGTGGGTCTCGGTCTGACACTATAGACACTGACACACCATGAGAACATATTATCTCCTGAACATAAATCTTTTCTAGTCTGGAATGAAATGAACGGTTTTTGTCAATCTATCAATGACCACCCAAATAGCATTTTGACTATGCGGTGTCGGTGGCAAACTCGTCACAAAGTCCATAGATACATGATCCCACTTCTACTATGGGATGTAAAGTGGCTATAACTGGCCTGCCAGACTTTAGTGCTCAGCCTTTACCTGTTGGCACATCAGACACTGCTGTATAAACTCAACAATTTCCCTCTTTATGCCGCTCCACCAGTAAGATTCTCACAGATTCTTATATATTTTAGTACTACTTGGATGAACCGTGTATAAGGACCTATGAGCCTCCTATAAGATCTTCCTTTCGATGTCCATATCTGCAGACACGCACAACCTGGAATGGAACCTTAGGGCCCTGTCATAAAAAATATTGAATTCATCTCCTTATTTGTCCTGCACCTTAGCTATCAGCTCTACTAATTTTGCATCATCCCTTTAAGCCATTTTAATCCTTTCTTGTAGAGTAGGTTGCACTACTAGGCTATTAATAAATGTATGAGGATCACTCTCTACCAACTCTACTCCAAGTCTCTCAAATCCATCTGGATCGAATGCTGTACTTCCACAGCTGCTAGTGCTGGTCCTACTGATTTCTTGCTTAGAGCATCAGCTACCATGTTTGCTTTCCCTGTGTGGTAACTAATGGTGTAGTCATAATCTTTAATAAGTTTCAACCACCTCCTCTATCTTATGTTTAGCTCCTTTTGAGTGAAAGAGTACTTCAAAATTATGTGATCGGAGAATATCTCGCATCTCTCATCAAACAAGTAATGCATCCAAATCTTTAATGCGTGCACCTCTGCAGCCAATCCCAGATTATGGGTAGGGTAGTTCTTTTTATACTCTTTCAATTGTTGGGAGGCATATGCTACAACCCTACCATGCTACATCAATACACAGCCGAGCCCTTTCAAAGACACGTCACTATAAATTACGTAACCATCACCCCTTAATGAAATGATCAACACTAGTGCAGTTACAAGTCTCTTTTTCAGTTCCTGGAAGCTCTTCTCACAATCCTTATCCCATTCAAACCTAACATTCTTTCTGGTAAGTAGTGTGAGAGGTCTTGATAAAGCTGAAAACCCCTCCACAAACTGACGTTAATAACTCACCAGTCCCAATAAACTCCTAATTTCCTAAGTTCTTCGGCCTTTCCCAATTCAACACTGTCTCAATCTTGCTAGGATCCACTGAATACCTTCCTCTGAAATAACATGCCCCATAAATGACACTTTCTCTAGCCAAAATTCATATTTACTAAACTTGGCATACAACTTCTTTTCCCTGAGTGTCTGAAGTACCAGCCGTAAGTGCGCCTTATGCTCCTAAAAAATGATCGAGTAGAACAGTATATCATCAATGAAAACTACAACGAACTGATCTAAATACTGGTAAAAAACTCTATTCATCAAGTCCATAAATATAGCAGGAGCATTCGTAAAACCAAATGGCATAACTAGAAATTCATAATGCCCATGTCTGGTCCTGAAAGCTGTCTTCGAGACATTTTCTAATTTTACTTTCACCTAATTGTAGCTTGATCTAAGGTTAATCCTGGAATAGAACAGCATACCCTGGAGTTGGTCAAATAAATCGTCTATATGGGGTAGAAGATATCTGTTCTTGATTGTCACCTTAATAATTTCCCTATAATCTATACACATCCTCATAGACCCATCCTTTTTCTTTACAAATAACACTGGAGCTCCCCACGGTGATTCACTGGGCTGAATAAAACCCTTATCCAGCAAGTCTTGCAATTGATCCTTTAGCTCTCTCAACTCTATTGGAGCCATTCTATAAGGAGCTTTAGAAATCAGTGTCCTTTTGGGAAGTAGATCAATAACAAAATCTACCTCGCGGTCGGGAGGTAACTCAAGTAGATCTTCTGGAAAAACATTTGGAAACTCCTTAACCATTGGTGTATTATCTAGCTTCAATTCATTTTCTGACATTTCTTTAACAAAGGCCATAAACCCCTGACAACCATCCAAGAGTAATCTCCTCGCCTGTATGGCTGATACTAGCTGAGGCGGGGATTGCACACGCGACCCTATGAACCTGAATTCTGATCTTCTGGGAGGTCTAAATATTACTTCTTTCAAACGACAGTCTATACTAATGTAATTGGCTGCCAACCAGTCCATACCAAAAATTACATCGAACCCATGCATGTCCAATACTATCAAGTCAGCTGACAAAAATTTCCCCTGAATATCAATTGGACAGCCTCGAAGCAATCTACTGTACCTCACTACTGACCTTGTTGGTGTAGTTACTAATAGTTCGGTGTCTAACAATTATGTTTTTGCCCCACATAATCTAATACATCCCATAGACACGAACGAGTGTGTGGCTCCTGAATCAAATAATACAATAAATTTAAATAAAAGCAAGTTAATCATACCTATCAACATATTGCCGACTGTCTCAGCATCTCTCGGCCCCAAAGTATAGATCCTCGCTAGAGCTACATTCCTCTACTGGCCTCCACGAGGCGCCTGATAGCCTCCTCGGTACGGTCTGAGAGTAGGAGCAATATTAGGTGGTGTAGGGAAATCTCGCACTAGATGTCCCTTCCTACTGCAGCGATAGTAGATGACTCTTCCCACTCGACACTCTCCCAAGTGTATTTTTCCATAAGTTTGACAGATAGGAAAATTTTGCACCGCCTGCACCTCACGACCTCCAATCTCTTGCCTTTGTCCTCTACCATAGTTTCCTCTTCTCCACTAACCTTGCTTAGCTCCTTGCTGGAAGCGTGAAGGCGTAGATCTCTTCCTATGTCCCTGCTCCTCTGCTTCCATGCGCTCACTAGTCTCGGCCAAAGCTGCTTTGTCAACTAACTCAGCAAAGTCTTGTATCTTTAGCATTATCACCTGCTTGTATATTCCATGTTTCAACCCTTTTTCAAACTGTCTTGCCTTCTTTACTTCATCAGGAACAATATATGGAGCGAAACAGGAAAGCTTTATAAACCTTGCCACGTACTACTGGACCGAATGTTGTCCCTGCTTCAGATTCAGGAACTCTTCCACTTTAGCTTCCCTGACAGTGGCTGGGAAATATCTATCAAATAAAAATTCTTTAAATTGGTCCCATGTCATAACTATCGACATAGTCCTCTGTTACTCCAAAAGTCTCACAGCAGTTCACCACCTCTCAGCCTCCCATATCAATTTATAGGTGGCGAATAGGACCCTCTGCTCCTCCTTACACTGTAATACTGCCAAAAATTTCTCAATCTCCTATATCTAATTCTCGGGGGCTGTAGGATCAACTCCTCCTGAAAATGTCAGAGGATTCATCTTAGTAAATTTCTCTATCATGCACCCATGGCTTGTAGACGAGCCCCCCCTTCTCTCTTGAGCTCCTAGCGATCTCAGCCATAACCTGTTGAGCCATGCTACGTAATATCACATCATAATCAGCCTCGCCTGCACTTGAGGGCCTTGCACTGTCACTACTGCTCGCATGGACACTATCTCTTCCAGGGTCCATCCTGAAAAGACAATAAACATAACTTAGGGACCTTATCCTTATAACTTACGCATTAAACCAAAATCTCCTATATTGACATTCTTATCTTATTTCTAGATCTAGTCCTACACTCTAGAAACACAACCCAACAATAGTTTACTATGGATTTCCTAAAATCCTCACCTCAGGAAAGACAGAAAAACCACCATGGAAGTCTTGTCTCTAACCTGTAGAACAAAAACTCAAATCCTTTCCCTATGCTCTGGTGTTGGTTCCGCTGCACTCTAAAGTCTATAGAACCTAGCAACCAAGACTCTAATACCAAACTATAATGCCCACCTATTTTACCATTTTTTTTTTATAATAACATACCATATAATAATTATGTACCACCAAATAACATAATCAACCTGGACCCATGAGTACCAAGGGTATACCTGAATTACAACACTGATACCCAAGCAGCGAGAAACATAAAATCATATGCATATCAATTCATCCATCCAATACAATACCAGAGTCTTGTTACAACTGTCATATACATATACACACCCCAAAATATCCAAAAAGTGCCATAGGGTCACCACCCAAAAATCCATGAAACCCTAGAAAAATGACTTACCCTTTAGACATGGTAGAACAGTTGAACTCTAACGTTGCAGAGCTCTATCCGTTGTTCTATCTGAGGCTCCTCAAATGTTTATATAGCTGGGGTGAGATACCTCTCAGTAAGGGAAATAAACTAATATCAGTGTGTGACAACATGAGTATTTTCATGTTATACGTATAACAATACATAAATCATTTTTTGATAAAACTGTCTGTGTCATATTTGAGAAAAACATAATTTAACATAACATGATTTAACAGACTAAATTTCTATACATATAAATCATCTCATATAATTGTACATGTAAAACACCCTAGATGGATAGCTAGCTGGTGTCATGTTTTACCCGCACATAACTGGGTTGTGCAACTCGAAGGCAGGACTTAGCAATGACCGACCAACCACGCTAGATCAACATAAGTCTGTAAGTACAATGGGTCTACCCCTTCTGGTCTGGACACTAGAGGGATGACTGCACTACCATAAAACCACATCGACTGCCGTTCTCCCACTGCCCCTTGTGACAAGTGGTAGCACTAACATATACATGATCGTGATCATATAGTTACGGTATTGTGTTTCGTGAAAGCCTAAACCAAGCCAACTAGGTTTTGATAACATATAGTATATTTCTAAATAATGATACATGACTATTTCATAATAATATAGTCAAGTTAATATTTTCATAAAACCTTGCATAATATATCATATAAAATTCATGACCCTTACGCCGACATAGCATATCATATAAAATCACGACCCTTACGCTGACATATCATATAAAATTCTCGGCTCTTACGCCGACATATCATATAAAATCCATGGCCCTTACGCCAATATATCATATAAAATCCTTAGTTTGAAAATCCCTGTATCATTATGATATTTTTCCAAAAGCAGTAATAACGTACTTATTTTGTAAACATAATATTTCATCATCATAATTTCCATGGTAAATGTTACTCATGCCACATAAAAAGGGTAATATTCTGAATATAAAATACGTTCTAAAATCATGTTTCTGATATTATACATGAAAACCATATTACTGATCAACAACATTATTTCCAACATAATTCTACAATATACATATTTACCTGAAGTTAAATACTGTAAAATAATAAATATATTTTTCATAAGAAACTGACTTAGTTTATCCTCTTACCTGGCTTATTGAGAAGCCTATAAAATACCCAATCCTACACCTGCAATGTTCCTAGCACAACACCCTAAAAATAACATTTCCCCTAATAGAACTTCAATATAAATTCATCTAATACCTTCCCTCAGCCCATAAATACCAAATATCTTAATAAACCTAAAATTAACTAACTTACTCAAATTTTGGGATGGTTCCCAAGTTGGCCTGACCTACAAATCACTCCAGTAAATGTGAAGAGAATCTTCCTAGGAGTGACGTGGCGGCTTCGGTTCATTGAAATGGTGAAAAATCGGCCTAAAAACTTAGAGAGAAGGGGTGGGGGATGAAATGTAGACATAGAAAAGGGTTGCATGCTGTTTTCCTTACTGAAAACCCAAGTTTGAGCTATTTATACCACTAACTTCATCAACGAAACACGTCACTTCGTCGATGAGGCTTAGTAGAGAGTTCCTTGACGAACACTTATTCATCGTCGACGTATTTTAGGCCCTGAAATAGCCTTCTTGGTAATTCTTGGTCAATGAGACACGTGTCCCCGTCGACGAGCCCAATAAGTCACTTTGTCGACGAACGTGACCTTTCTTTTATTATTTGATTGCTATAACTCACTGGGTCTCTACAATGTACCCTAAGGGATTCATAACTAGGGGTGAGTATAATTTTGTTAAAACCAAATTAACCAAGTAAATTCGGCCAGTTCGGTTCGGTTTAGTTAAAAAATTATTTGGTTTGGTTTGGTTTTTATTTTTGTTAAATTTCGATTTTTGATATTTGGTTTGGTTTTTGAGTTCAATTAATCGAGTTAACCAAATTGATCAAATAGTATAAATTAGTAATAAATAATTATATATATTATATTAAAATATTTTATATATATTATATATACTAAAAATTTATATTTTTTTATTTATATTATATATATTATTTATACTATTCATATATATATATATATATTAAAAATTTATTATATATATATGTATATATATATATATATATTAAAATATTAAATCGATTAAAATCGGTTAATTGATTTAATTAAAATTCAGTTCAGTCGGTTTTGAGTTCGGTTAATATGGAATTTTGGTTCGGTTTGGTTAATGAGATTTTTAACCGAAATTTTTTAGTTAATTTGATTAATTAATTGAATTAACCGAACCGATCGAATGCTCTCCTCTATTCATAACCATTAATTATATAGCTTCAATATAAAGACACATTTCCTATGTTTAACTTTTTAAAACTGATGCCTTTTCGAATAACTTAAACTTTCTTTAATATAATTTTTGAAAAAAAAAATCCAACCAAAATCAAATTTGAAGAAGATCAAATCGGCATTCAATTAATTAATTTATATATAGTTTTACACAAAATTAAATGCAAAAAAATATTAATCAATTCTCTTCCCCAACATACAACACGTATTCACTATCTTATCCAATAGATAATCAAGCATAATTAAACATATTGCAAACATGGGTTTAAAAATTATGTGAAATTGCTTTGATATTAATATTTTTAAAAAATCAAGTTGACATGTCCAATTAAATAAATCAAAAGCAATGCAAATACAATATAATTTGGACAAACTTAACATGATTTTGTTAAATTTAAAATAAAACAAGCGTAATTATTATTAGATATAATGTTGTCACCACACCGATCATATTCTTTCTTCCATTATAAGCCAAGTCTACATTATCCTAACCATAATTGACAAAAAAATAAAAAATGAAAAAATTCTCATGGTCATAATAATTTAATTTTCAAGAACGAATTATTCCAAAGATAATAATTCAACTATATGCATTAGTATAATATTTTTTATCATCAAAATCATTATAAACTTTGAGACTTCCTTCTTCCCCAATCTTTATTAAATTTAGGACATAATATTTTCAATAATTATCATAGTCAACTGTCGGACCATCCTCAATGACGCACTAACGTCATGTTTGATTCATATGAAGTTTTAGAATGCAAAAGAAAATGACGATTATATGAGAACATAATAGCTTTTAAAAGTAATGCTATAGACATGAAAAGATTATGCTATTTCAAACACTTGAAAATAGTATAGGGTATATTGTCTAATTTTCCACTAAAAATTTTGGTTTGAAATAGATATTTTTGGTGAGTCTAAAGATTTGACTAATACCTTAAAATAATACTATTTTTTTTTGTACACTCTAATTTTAATAATGACTTTCATTATCATATGTTTTACCTCATAAATCAAACCTAACTAGAGTTGATTTATGGGTTTTTGTTTTCATTTTGCACGTTTTATAATATCCTCTAATTGCTTTACAATATTGCCCTTGCAAGAAAACTTAGCAGTCAACTTTCATACTAGACTCATAAAACTTTCGAGTCATGAATTAACTTTTGGTCCTCCATAGGTGCACAAAGCAACCCACTTTGAAAATCTTCCAAATAATAATATCACCATCCCACGTTTTCAATCTTGCATATACATTCAGTCACTTTTTTTTTTTTTTTGTGTCTCGTAATTTTTTTAAAATAAATAAAAATATTTAAAAAATTTTAAAATGAAAAAGAAATATATCAAAATCATAAACAGTCACCTATATTTTTTAATCTCTATATAACTCTCCCACTATCCTTTTCTTATATTGGCCTTTCAAACCTAAACTACCAATCCACTTGCTTGTTTTTTTTTACCAACTGCTGTATCTACCCACTTCTTTTCTTTCCAAACTAAAGTGCCACTTTTTTTGAATGCAACTGCATGTGCCTGCGTGATTTTTTCTCTATATAAACCATGTAAACTCTGTCTTCTACTGCAATAATCTCATTTCTGTATATTTCACTATCCACCTCTTGAATTTACGACCAAGCGTTCGAGGGATAATGGGTATTAGGTATGCACAAAGCCTCTCTTTAGTTGTAATTACGAGTTGCATGCTGCTGGCAGCACCGAGTTGGGGCAATCCTGGGGCGAGATGGCCTCCCCAAACTGGCTTCTCTCCCAGACCATGGACGCCTCGGCAAGTTCGAGAACCCAGAAGAATCATCGTGGGCGGCGGATCCTCCAAATGGACTTTCGGCGTCAACTACACGGATTGGGCCATAAAGAATGGTCCCTTCTACATCAACGACACCCTCGGTGAGTTATCCCTACCTTTGTTATGTTCATGCAAGCATAAGAAGACTCTTCATGCTGATTCATGATACGTGAGGATGTGTGTATGTTGATGTAGTATTCCAGTACGATCCGCCGACGGCGCAGAGCCATCCTCACAACGTGATACTATTTTGGGACTGGTGGAGTTTCATGAGTTGCAACGTGTCAAATGCGTTTGTGGTGGGGAGCGAGACCCAAGGTGCCGGAGCCGGCTTCGAGTTGAAGCTCACGTGGCCCTGGTACCTGATTGGCTGCGGTGAACGAGCTGGCTACCACTGCACCGCTGGCATGATGAAGCTCCCTGTCTGGCCTTTCCCCAACTGGAAATAGCGACTACACACCCATGCACCCACAATCTTAAATACATAAATGTGCTTAGACATATACGAGCCAATATGTATGCAAACTTATATATATAGTTGAGGTGCTCCATGCATATATATTATGCAAACTTATATATGTATGCAAACTCATATCATATATTAATAAAATAAATAAATTTATAAAGCCTAGGACTTTTGATTTAATTTTTTTTTTTGGTTAATATTCAAATAATGAATGAATTAACTATAATTTATGTCTTTTTTTTTTGTAGATTTTACCTTTACCTTATCATTTTATTGCATAGTATTGAATTAAGAAATGTGTTAAAACTTGATATACATTGTTGACCCAAAACCACACAACCTAAACTTTTAGGTAAAGTGTTAATATAACATGGTATCAGAGCTGGTTACTAAGAGGTCTTAAGTTCTAGCATTGTTGCCCGCAATTTTAAAAAAAATATTACATTTCTTATTATGAGTGTTATTTATCATGTCTTTATCTCTCCACGTGCTGTCGGGCTACACGTGCGGGCAGTGTTAAAACTTGATATACATTATTAACCCACAACCTAACAGCTTAAGTTTTTAGGTAAAGTGTTAATCTAACAAAATGTTAGTGGATCTTATTTCTTATTCTTGTTTATCAAATTTTAAGAGGTTTGAATCTTCTAGTGAAGATAATTAATATATATATTTTTTTAAATCGAAATTGTAGTAGTTCCAAACTTTGAAACCAAGGGCGGTACCCATTGGTTAAACAATTTCTCATGTATTTTTTCTTGAATTTTAAGGGAGAACTTATCTCGAGAGTAAGATGGTGGAAAAATTGTAAGTCTGAGTGATATTTGCATGTAGGTGGATATCTAATTAAAGAGACCATATTTCTATTAGATCTTGAGACTGTGAACATATATGAGCATATTGATAAAGGTGCAAAGTAATACAATTGGAGAAAATCTAAAATGTAGCCAGGAGGGTAACCATGAAGGTGGAAACATTTCTCTACTGTATGTCCATTGTATCCATAATGAGTGCAATAAAGAGAAGATCTCTTTTGTTTGTCTTTGGAAAACTTTGATGGAATGGATGGAACAGATGGTTGAATACTCTGTTTGGCAATCAAAGCATGAGTTTCATTGCTGACAAAATTATTTAGTTGTCTCTGACTTTCCCCTTGAAGTAGTAAAGAGAATTCTTTTGCCATACTTGGTAATGGTGAATGTAACACCCCGACCCCGAGGGGCCTAGGATATTAACTTTTTACTAGTGATTTACAGCGGAAGCAAAATAAACTCGATTTTTATTAAACCAGAATGCAAATTATCCATATTACAATTATTTATTTTAAAAGAAGAAAAATTTCACAAACATAAATATTTGAAACCATACTAATATTTCTAATCAATCTTTATTTTTTTTTCTAATCCCCACCCGCATGCTTGCTAAGTTTGATTTCTGACATGTCCTTCAGAGTTATCTGAAATAAAATATGATTGGAGTGAGACGACGCTCAGTAAGTAAATAAGATTATTATTAGTGTGTGGCCAAAATGAGTTTTTAAAGAATTTCGTAAAACAATATTTAATACTATAACTTCAAGACTGCTTTTAGAATAAACATAAATTTAAAAATTTCTGCATAAAACTTTTGTCGTCAATTTCAACAGTAAATTTTTACAATCATATACTATAACTGTTAAATTAAACTTTTAACTTTAAAACTATAAAATATTTAATGATAAATATACATATACTTTTCCTTATACATTTTCCTTAGATCGTCATTTAAGCACCAAAATGATCATTTTCACATAAACTTAAACTACCAAAATAATCATTTTCACGTAAACTTACACTTTTCCTTCAAATCATTAGTAACATTGTACACGTAATTAAATATGTATAAACATATATTATAAAAACCACCCTTAGGCCTTTTTGTCGTAAGTCATGTTTACCCCCATGATTGGGTTGTGTGGTCCGAAGACTGGACTTAGCTGGCTGGCCGACCAAACTAAATCAACGTACGTAAACTTTAAGTGAGATTTTTCTTATTAAGTCCTGGTCCGGAACCAGGTGTGCACTCAGGAAAAATCCACTAACATAGATAACCACTTTGTAAACAGTGTGGGTGCACTCTGATCCGTTTAAACTTTAAGTTGCGGTACCGAGCATCTGTAACTTGTTGCCATAAGGGGTTTTAAAATCATCTTATTATAATTTATGCAAGTTAAAATAATATCGTGAAAATCTCATCTTTACTCATATTTTCATAAAAAATATAAAGTAAAAATAAACTCATGCCACACAATTTTTGTGTTAAAAAAATATATAATTTTATTTTTGAATAGAAATAAATGTTGAAAATTTACCCGAGGGGATTAGAACATTTTTTAACCCAAAAATAGATGCAAGTATATTAAAAATAGAACTGGTATAATTAAATACGCGTAAAAATAAACTCATGAAAATTTTGTGGAACTAATTAACATAATTGAAATTTACTCATAAAATAAACTCGGGTATGAATTTTAAATAAAAGAAAACTAACATAATCAAAATTTACTTACCTTCTTCTTTTACCGCGTGCTACGAACACAATAACTATCTTTAAGAAATGAGATCGGAAAGAGTGGGTGAGTGAAAACTTACTCAAAATTCTCTTTCCACCACAAATTCTTTCACTCACTAATCATTCTCTTCCTTAGAAAATTGTTGTGAAAAATGAAGGTTGAGAGCTCACTATTTATAGGAAAATTTTGGGGAAGAAATGGAATTTATAAAAGTATGGAGAGATGGGTGAAATTATAATTTTTTTAAAATTAAAGAATGGGCAAGGTATGGGTTGAGTATGGGATGGAGATGGAGGCCATGTGGGAGTGCTTGCCATCATTCCCATTAAATAAATTTTTAATTAACCACTTACCTAATTAATTAATCAATTAGTTAATTAATTATTTTATTATTTTATTATTTTTCTTAATCATTATTATCATTGTTATTACTCTTAAACTATTTTTAGTATTTATTTATTTTATTATTTATTTTTGAACAAGAATTAAATTTGAATTTTGAAAACTCATGTGGGCCCCACATGGTCTTGTGGGCCCCACACCACTTCGAGACCCAAACGGATCCTACGTAACTCCAATAATCCTCATACGATTTTATGAGCCCTACACAGCTTCGAGACTCATGTAAACCTCCACACGACTTCGGGACTCATGTGGGGCGCATAGGATACCTATATTATTATTATTTTTTTAAATATTTTTACAAATTATATCAGTCAAAATATTATTTTATGTACTTATTTACGTATATAAACAGTGTCTTGTGGCTCCGGGACTCATGTAGACCCCACATAGTCTTGTGGGACCCACATACGATACTTATATTATTATCATCTTATAATGTATTTTTACAAATTATGTATGTCAAAACACTATTTTATGTATATATACTTATTTATGTGTACAAACAGTGTCTATCCTGTTTATCCTATGAAATTTTATTTTGACTAGGCCGACCTCCAAGGAGCGACTGAGCCGCAATGGTCTCTGAACACTCGCTTAGACAAAGTCTTTCTTAGGCATCAAACATGGAATCAAGGATCTTACAGAAAAATACTTCTGTATTGATATTAACTCAATGACCATTTTTATTATTTTATTATTATTGTACTTTAATTATATATATATATATATATATATATATATATATTTTTAGGTCATCACAGTGAAACCATAAGAAATTGGATTCGAATTGAAGCATAGGAGTCATTGAGGCCAAACAAAAATTTTAACACATAATCAAATTGCAGTCTAACCAGCAAAAAATCAAACAGGTTGCAAATACATGTTGCCATCTTTCCATAGCTATAGGTTGGGAATGGTCTGTAATTAACATACTCAGCCTATAATGTCTTGAAAGAGTTAAAATACTCAGTAATTAACCAATAACCCTGATTGATAGAACCTAGAGATTTTTCAAGATGAAAAAATCTTGGACCATCACTTCTTAAGTATCTTGTTTTCAATTCTTTCCAAAGATCAATAGCAGATGTAACATAAAGAAGACTATTCCTTTTTTCCTTGGAAATAGAATTCATTAACGATGAGAGAACCAGATTATTGACACGCAGCGAAGCAGTATGAAGAGTACATTGATTAACAGGAGGAGCAAGAATCGAACCATCGATGAATGCTACTTTATCCTTGACTATTAGAGCAATGGTGATTGATCTACTCCATGCGATACAGTTATCACCAGTAAAAATTTTAGAAACAAGTAATGCATTAGGATTGTCACTTGGATGCATGTAGTATGGATTGGATGAATCAAAACTGAAGTAGTTCCAAACTTTGAAACGAAGGGTGGTAGTCGTTGGTTAAACAATTTCTCATGTATTTTTCTTGAATTCTAAGGGAGAACTTATCTTGAGAGTAAGATGTTGGAAAAATTGCAAGTCTGAGTGATGTGCATGTAGGTGGATATCCAATTAAAGAGACCATATTTCTATTAGATCTTGAGACTGTGAACATATACAAGCATATTGATAAAGGTGCAAAGTAATACAACTGGAGAAAATCCCTTAAAATTCAAGAAAAAATTTAGGACTTTTGATTTAATTTTTTTTGGTTAATATTCAAATGATGAATGAATTAACTAGAATTTAGGTCTTTTTTTTTTTTTTTTTGTGTAGATTTTGCCTTTACCTTATCATTATATTGCGTAGTAGTGAATTAAGAAATGTGTTAAGGCTTGATATACATTATTGGCCCACAACCTAACAGTTTAAGCTTTTAGGTAAAGTGTTAATCTAACATGGTATCAGAACTAGTTACTAAAGGTCTTAGGTTCTAGTATTGTTGTCCGCAATTTAAAAAAAATTATTACATTCTGTATTATGCGTGTTATTTATCATGTGTTTAACTCTCCACGTGCTGTCGAGCTACACGTGCAGGGGAGTGTTAAAACTTGATATACATTATTGACCGACAACTTAACAGCTTAAACTTTTAGGTAAAGTGGTAATCTAACAAAATGTTAGTGGATCTTATTTCTTATTCTTATTTATCAAATTTTAAGAGGTTTGCATCTTCTAGTGAAGACAATTGATATATATATATTTTAAATCGAAATTGAAGTAGTTCCAAACTTTGAAACCAAGGGTGGTACTCGTGAGTTAAACATTTTCTCATGTATTTTTTCTTGAATTTTAAGGGAGAATTTATCTCGAGATTAAGATGGTGGAAAAATTTAAGTCTGAGTATTTTATGATCAAAGTACACATAAGGATGCTCATATGGATCACAAATCAAATTAGATATGTGCATGTAGGTGGATATCTAATTAAAGAGACCATATTTCTATTAGATCTTGAGACTGTGAACATATATATACGGGCATATTGATAAAGGTGCAAAGTAATACAACTGGAGAAAATCCCAAATATACAAGATTTATGAAAAAAATAAAGATTTGAGAGGACGAAATAAAGAAATTATGTGAAGAAATAGAGAAAAATTTGTACTTCACACAAAAAGGAAAGTGAAGTAGTAGTTAAAAGCATTAGTAACTACAAATGGAAAGGGAAAGGGATGCATTTCCATTTTTTTTTGGTCTACATTGATAGTTGATGCATATCTCAATGGATGTTTGAAAATTAAATGGACACTGCACAATTGGGAATTTGAAAGTCAAAGTTCAAAATGTAACAAGGAAAAACTTTTAAAAAAATTGTGGGTCATGGATGATAACTTAATCTTTTGACTGTTTGGATGTCGAGTAAACTTAAACATTAGTATAGCACAAATAAAAAATTGTGTATGTATATTCACGCGTGTGTCTGCATTGATAATTGACACATAATTCAATGGATGTTTGAAATTTTAATGGTCAATGGGCAATTGGGCATTCAAAGTAAAAGTTCATAATGCAAAAAAGAAAAAAAGAAAAAAAATGTAAGACATGGACTAAAACTTGATCTTTATACCAAGAGGAAGTGGGTTGACCATAAGCTAAACTTGACTATTAATATAAAACAAATATAAAATTATATGTGTATGCGCGTGTGCATGTCTTGTCATCAATGTTAAATCAATCAAATTAGCAAACATAGAAATAGGACAATTACATTCACTATTTGACCCGAGAATTTAACAATACTTTATGCTACTAGATTTAAATCCAAGGTACTTGTCTAATTGGGAAAAGAACGGTTTCATTATAAGCTATTGCAACATCTCGCAAGGCCATTCCTATAGAAGAGGGTGTACCTATGAGTCACCTCAATTGGGAGTTGAACTCAAAAATCAAATAGTGGTAATGCATGCGGGTGAGAAATGGGTCAAACATAAAGTCCAATAGTATCATCACTAAGCTTTTTTTCCCTAAGTGAGGTTAAAATACCTATTTAGTCTACTATCTATTCATTAATCTCTAAACTACACATAAGTACAAAGGAAATTGATAGCCAATAATTTGCACACAACTAATAATTTGCATCACCTTGTAGGGTTCAGAAGTATATTTATGCGTATTAAAGGTACTAGCACCCCTACACACCCCGTCCAAAAGACAATACCTTGCTAACCTAAGTTTATCTTTAAATTTAACCGATCAAGACTCAAATTCTCTCCATTTTATTCAATCCATTTCATTTTCAAATGACAATGAAAATGAAGTAAGAAGAATAAGTGAGCATGGGGTAAATTATCCATGCACAATAAAACTAAAAGCATATACAACACCAAAGGAGAGAACACACATAACATGCTATAATGAGCACACAAAAACTAAGAAAGCCATGCAAAAAGAATAGAAAACATGATAAACCACAAGTAAATAGCCAGACATACACAATTATCAAATGCAAACAACATACTAAACTATTATGGATATGCGAACATCTATAGAGAGGCACACAAGAGAAGCAGAGAGAATAATTGAACAAAACAAGGAAACATGAATGTAAATCATACATATACACAAAAACCAAATACCGAAACACGCATAAAAATAAGCAATAGAGACAATAACAATTGAAATGCATGCATAAAAATAAAAAGTTTAATGAAATCACCATCAAGCGAGCTCAAAGTGATTCTATTAGACCCTCCACTCACTAAGATATGATTAAAGATTATATAACCTCATATTATTATATTGCTTCTTATAGGGATGCATATGCATAAACATGCACAAATATAGACAAATATGCATTCAAACATCAAGAAACACATTAAAACATGCAAGAACGAGTCATCAAAGATCAAAATATATTGGAAAATAATAAACAAGAAAGAAATATCTAACAAATTTTTTCTTATTATTCGATATTTTTCTAAAATTTTAAATTATTTTATATTTTTTTTCCAAATGTTCAATATTATTTATGATTTCAATGTTTGTATTATTATTATTATTATTATTATTATTATTATTATTATTATTATTATTATTATTATTATTATTATTATTTCATTTTTCCTTAATTTCCAATCCCCAATTTCTTGAATTTTTCATTATTTTTCTGCATTTTATTTGAATTTTTAGTTAATTTTTTTGATGATTTGAAAAGACTTATCCTCAATTTTTATCCATTTTTTGTATTTTTTTTATGAAATTGTTTACTCTTATAGTTTCTTTAATTTTTATTGGATCTTAGAGTTCCCAAAAACTTTTCTTCGAATTTGTTATTATTTTTGTTAATTTTATGCCCCCTTTTTTGGAATTTAAATGCCTTTTTTCTTTCATTATTATTGTGGTTGATTAGTTACTTGATTGTTTAAATACTTGTGTTGTGGTTGTGAATTGAATTTTGCTTTAAGTATTTATTGTGTATTTGTTAAATCAACAAAGAATACAAGAATTCATTAATTAAAAAGAATTAAAAGAGGCTAAGGAATCTTGAAGAGAATTAAAAGAAAATTTTAAATCCAAATCACTCCCCTCTTGGGACTACACCTTAATTTTCAATTGGTATCAAAGCATGGTTATAAAAAATCCTAACAAGTAGTTATATAAAGATATATATGGCAGACATAGGAATAGCTCCCTTCGGAGAGGGTCAATCCTCAACTCGGCCACCTATCTTTTGTGGTTTGAATACTATTTGGAAACAGCATATAAGAGTTTACCTTCAAATCATGGATTAGAAAGCTTGGGAGGTTGTCACGGATGGTGATCTAATTCCTACCAAATTAGTAGATGGAAAACAATTCCTTAAGGAAAAGAAGGACATGACTGAAAGAGATCATAAAATGTTGCAAATAAACTCCATTGTGATGAATGCATTGTATTGTGCCCTTGACATGAATGAATTTAGTATAGTAATGGTTTGCAAATTAGCGAAGGAAATATGGGACAAACTTGAGGTAACCTACGAAGGCACTATTGATGTAAGGGACATTCGAATTGATATGCTTACAAGTGAATATGACGTCTTTAGGATGAACCTAGATGAAACCATTACAAACATGTATATTAAGTTCACCCACATTATAAACTCCCTCAATGCACTAGGAAAAACATATTCTACTTATGAGATGATAAGAAAATTTCTTAGAAGGCTACCACCTATATGGGAACCAAAAGCCACTGCAATAACTGAAGGAAGAAACCTTAAAAACACTTTCCTAAATGAACTTATCGGTTCTCTCCTTACATATGAAATGACAATGAATGAAAGAAGTGGAAAAACTAAAGCCCAAGAATCTATAGTCTTCAAAACTTCAAAAGAAAACTTTAGTAGTGAAGAAGAGATAGATGAAGATGAAGTAGCCTTCATATCTAAGAAGCTAGCAAAAATTCTAAGAAGGAAATATAACTTCAAAAGAAAATCCAAA